>NW_026521788.1:36337671-37568206 GCF_021234435.1 Artibeus jamaicensis | reverse complement strand
GGTGTGTTTCTTCTTGGGTCGACAAGGGGGGAGAAGGTACAGAAAATAAGTAACATAGACAGTAGATAGAAAATAGATGGGGGGGGCAAGAACAGTATGGGAAATATAGAATCTAAAGAACTTGAGACACATGGTCATAAACTAAAGGGGGGATAATGGTGGGGACGGGGGCATAGGGTGGAGGGGATGAAGGGGGGGAATAGAACAACTGTAATGGCATAATCAATAAAAAAATAAATAAATAAAATCATCGTTCTCAAATGGTATATACATAGTTGGTAGCAAACACAGTAAGGAATATACTGAAGGTAATGTTTTCATTAACTAGACGTTACCTACCATTGTCAGGAACCACGATACTTGATTTATGCAAGTTCTGCAAAATAGCCACTTGTAATTTCATGTCACTTAAGTTTGAAAATTTAAGTAATATGTTCATTTTCACCCAGTTAGGAAGCAAGCACCAACAGTGCTTCTCAGTCTCTTTCTTTTATGTCCACTGCTCTCCAAATCTAATGTCATTAGTTCTGGCATTGTAATAAATGTTTTATTTTCTCATTTACTAAGTTTTGGTGTTTTCTTTGGCATAATATTTTTGGTTGCTTAGCAGTCTTTTAAATACTAGCTTTTTGGGGGGGATAAGTATTAGCTTGTGAGGGCTACCTTTGCAAAGCACCATAGACTGAGTGGCTTAAACAAAAGAATTAATTTCCTCATAGTTCTGGAGGTTTTAAGTCCAACATCTAGGTGTCATCACAGTTGGTGTCTCCTAAAGCCTCTCTTTTTGGCTCTAGATGATCAGATTCCCCTGTGTTTTTACATGGTCTTTCCTTCGTGAATGTCTTTGTTCTAATTTCTTATGTGGACAGTAGTTAATATTAGATTAAGGCCTACCCTAACAGCCTCATTTAAGTTAGCTGTCTTTTTAATGAAACACCCGATGTCCAAGTGTAGTCATGTCCCGAGGTCAACACATAAATTGGGTGGGAGATACAGTTCGGCCTCATATAAGATAACTCCATCCTTTTAAAGTAAACAATTGAGTAGTTTTCAATATGTTCACAAAGTTGTGCAGTCATCATTGCTGTTTAATTTCAAAATATTTTCATCACCCCCAAAAGAAACCCTGTACCCATGAACAACAATTATCCCTTGTTCTTCCCTCCTTAACCACTAGAAACTACTAGTCTACTTCTCTCTCTGGATTTGCCTATTCTGGATATTTCATATAAATAATATAATACAATATGACCCTTTGTGACTGGCCTCTTTCACTTAGCCTAATGTTTTCAGTGTTCATCCGTGTTATAGCATGTCTCAGTACTTAATTTCATTTTTATAGCCAAATGTTATTTTCCATTGTATGTAGATATCACATTTTGTTTATCTAGCCATCAGCTGGACATTTGGGTTTGTGTCTGCCTTTGGTTGTTAGGAATAATGCTGCTATAAACATTTTATATACAACTGTTAAATTATTTTCCAAAGTGGCTGTGTCAGTTTAATTTCCTACCAGCAACACAAAAGGGTTCCAGTTTCTCTGCATCCTTTCAGTTATTTGTCTCTTTCATTTTAGCCATCCTAGTCAGTATGAAGGTATATGTCACTTGGTTTGCAGTTCCCTAGTTAATAAATCATGTTGAGCATCTTTTCACATGCTTAGTGGTCATTTACATATCTTTGCAGAAATATCTATTTAATGCCCATATTACTTTGTGTTTTTGCTGCGCAAATTCTTTATATATTTTGGATACCTGGCCCCGATTACAGGTACATGATACGCAGATATATTCTGAGGGTTGTCTTTTCTTTCTTGATGGTATATGATAGGTTTCGAAACAAAAAGTTTTAAATTTAATGAAGTCCAACTTCCCTGTTTTTTTTTTTATTTTGTCACTTGTGGTTTTAGTGTTGTATCTAAGAAACTGTTTCCTAACAATGTCACAAAGATTGAGTATGTTTTTTTCTAAGAGTTTTATGGTTTTAGCTCTTATATTATCTTCCATGATCTTATATCTTCCATCTGAAATTTTTTTGTTGTTAATTTGTGTGGATATCCCATTATCTTAATATCATTTATCAATATTCAACAATTTTGAAGAAAAGGTAACTAGCAGAGTTGAACAGACTTCCTGGTTTCTTGAGTTTTTATTTTGATATACTGTTAACAGTTTTTTGTTTATTCTTAGCCCTTCAGCATGCTGGCAAACACATGGAGGATTGCATTGTGGCCTCATATACAGCATTGCTTCTTGGGTGTCTCTGCCAGGAGAGTCCAGTAAGTAATAGTTCAGTGTTGTTTTATGTGCGCTAAAAAAGATTCTATTATGACAGCTTCATACCATTATCTAATTAACTTATTTACTACTTTGACTGGTGTGGCTCGGTTGATTGTCTTGCAAACTGCAGGGTTGCGCGTTTGATTCCCAGTCAGGGCACATGCTTGTATTGCAAGCCAGGTTTCCAGTTGAGGGTGTGTGAGAAGCAACCGATGGATGTTCCTCTCCCTCTCTTTCTTCCCCCTTTCCTCTATCTAAAAATAAATAAAAAATTTTAAAGATAATTTTAAAGTATTTGGTCAACTTTTTTACATTTTATTTTTCAATTACAGTTTACATTCATTGTTATTTTGTACTAGTTTCAGGTGTACCACATAGTGGTCAGATAGTCATATGTACTTTAT
Source organism: Artibeus jamaicensis (assembly GCF_021234435.1). Taxonomy (NCBI): domain Eukaryota; kingdom Metazoa; phylum Chordata; class Mammalia; order Chiroptera; family Phyllostomidae; genus Artibeus; species Artibeus jamaicensis. The sequence goes on along the minus strand of NW_026521788.1, from coordinate 37,565,523 downwards.
GCGTTCTATATTTCCAGTACCCACCTGGCACTAACAGTTATGACAGTATTAATTGATTGTGTTTCCTATGCTGAATCTTAAATTCCTGTGACTATTTTGAATTTGGGTGAACTTTCAAAGGTACATTCCAGAGTAAGAGTATATTGGGTTTAATGAGAGCATTCTTGACTAATGGATGATGAATCAATTCACATCCCTTAGGTTGAAATAAAAGAAGAGCATAATATGAAACCTATGTTCAGTTGGCTTAAGATGGAAAAGTCTAGCCTCAGTGATACCAGGGACTCAGATAATTTCTGTCTTTAAACTCTATTTTTCCTTTGCTAGTTGCCTTCATGGCCCTGTGCTGGCTCTAGGTATATCTAGCGGAAAATGGTGACTTCTTCATGTATATTTCTTTTTCAGAGTAATGCTTTTTTCCCCACATAGGACCCATTCCCACCCACCACAATAAGTAGACTTCCCCTCATCTTGGCCAGTATTGGCTCACATGCTTTTGTTTGAAGTACTCACTGGCCAGGAAAATGGAGATTTAGGTCATTGTGATTTAACTACCAGAAGTGTGAATTGTCTAGTCAGTCCTGCGCTGAAAGCATGAAAGTGGATGGTTCTGGCTTTGGGAGAGTCTGCTTTAAAATGGGAAACTCATGGGGTGGGGGGTTCAGTTGTTTTGCCTCTTTTTTTTTTTTTGCTTTCTTTTTTAAAGAAAAGGGACCAGTAGAAAAGCAAAATTTTAAAAGTCAGGATTTTTTTTTTTTTTCGGCATTTAGGAGGCAAAAGAAAGTGTCTATTGTGTAGTGGAAAGGTTAACTTCTCTTTTCTGAGACTGGAAAAAAGCACAGTGATAATGTGAAGGGCTTTTTTAGGAGAGGCATTCATGCTGTAGGCCTGTCTACCACCAGCACTTACTCATTTTTCCTATCCAGTTTTCTATATTGCCTTTTCCCTACCTACCTCCCCTGTCCTACAACCCTTCCTTGCCCCATCCCATATCCATGTGTCTTAAATCCTGTATATATCTCTTCAGTGTTTATATTGTAGTCAAGCTCTAAATGCACAGTAGCCCACTTTGTTATGGCTCTTGCTGGCACCACTGCTTTTAGGGTCAAGAGCAAATTTCTCATCATGACTCTGGAGAGTCCTGCAAAAATCTTCATTTTCTTTCTTTGAATCTCCTCAGTTAAGCCCTTCCAACAAAGGGAAGAAGGAAGAGGCAGATCTCAAAAATGGAAGAGGGGGCAGAGTATTTAAATTTTAGCGTCTTCTGACCACTCTTGTTTTTATTCGTGTTCTTTCTTAAATAATGGTTTTTGAAATTAGCTTGTTTTATTGCCCCATGTGGTCTGTCTTGGGACATCTTTCCTATTCATTTTACCTTATGTCTCTAAAGAAATGATAAGGTCTCTACATTGTGGGGAATGTTGTGAATTCATAGAGCCCAGACATCTTTCTTGTCTTGGGAATCATTGTAAGTAACCATAAAAAGCTAGCCAATACCATAAAATGTGAAGGAAATTGGTTTGCCCAGTGTGTAAGTGGAAGAGAGACAGGAAAGCAGGTAGTTATATACAGTAAATGCTAGAATGAAGGACATCATGCTTAGGAAGCCTCGGAGACCTGGTGTCATTTTCCATTGCTCATCAAGCACCTGGTGCATGCAGTGGTCAGTCCCCTTAATGGTCTCCTGTCTTGACTCTCCATTCCTGAAATCTAGTATACTGCCACCATAGCTAACTTCCTTAAGAGCACATTTGATCACATAACTCCTCTTATGAATTTTTCTTGGCTCATGTCATTTAGGGAGTGATGACTTTGTTTACTACTTACTATAAGACCCCAGATTTAAAACTGCTTCTCCAGTTTCTTAATCTGTCATACCCCTTGCATACTTTCTAAATTTTCCAAATAGGCCATGCTGTTTCCTCCTGTTCTTTTTGTACCTACCACACTACTCTTCCTATCACTGTACTGTCATGCTTCTTCCTAGAGAATGGTTAAAGACATTCTTTTTTTTTTTTTTTTAGATTTTTATTTATTTGTTTTTAGAGAGGGGAAGAGACAGAGAAAGGGAGGGAGAGAAACATCAATGTGTGGTTGCCACTCACACAACCTGGCCTGCAAACCAGGCGTGTGCCTCAGGTGGGAATCAAACCAGTGACACTTGGCCTCTCAGTTCCGCACTTAATCCACTGAGCTACACCAACCAGGGCTCTGTCAAAGACATTCTTAAATCCAGTTTTACCTTGCCATTACCCTTATATCCTCTACTTCAGTATATTTTTAAAACATTTTTAAAAATCTCTTAAGTGTTTTAGCTACAAGATTTGTGCTAGGGGGATCTATGGTGGCTTTTGCTGGAGAGGTTCACTTAGAATATGGGTGATTATATCACATATAAACTTAGCACACAGTGATTTTAGCAACTTGTTAAAAAAATCGTTGTTCAAGTACAGTTGTCTCCATTTTCCCCTTCCTCTCCCCCTGCTGTACCCATCTCCGCCTCTCACCTTATATATGTTCTTTGATGACCCTTCCCCTGTTTTCAAAGTAGGGAACACTTCACGAGTTTGCCTGTCATTCTTGCACTGGGGCCATGCTAATGTTCTCTGTATTGTTCCAGTTTCAGTATATGTACTGCTGAAGTGAACAGTTTCAGCAACATTTTTTATTAGATCTTTTCTGAAACTCTATTTGCACCAATATTTTGCTTCTTTACAATTTCAAAAGTACCTAGACAAGAATAAAAAACAGGAGAAGGGGACTTGTGGTAGATTTCCTAAAAGAGAGTAATTATAGTTTCTCCTTCCCTGCCCCCATCAACAAAACTAAAATCAGAAGAACTCTTGCCCTTGACCACCCCTCACCACCAACCTCAGGACAACATATTTCCTTTTTTTTTTTTTTTTTTTTAAATTTTTTTAAATTGATTATGCTGTTACAGTTGTTCTATTCCCCCTTTATTCCCGTCCACCCTACCCCCCATACCCACCATCACCCCCCCTTTAGTTTATGACCATGTGTCTCAAGTCCTTTAGATTCTATATTTCCCATGCTATTCTTGCCCCCCCATCTATTTTCTATCTACTGTCTATGCTACTTATTTTCTGTACCTTCTCCCCCCTTCTCCTCCTCCCACTCCCCTGTTGCTAACCCTCCTTGAGATCTTCATTTCTATGTTTCCACTCCTGATCTAGCTGTCCTTTTAGTTTGCTTTCTTTTTAGGTGTGGTTGTTAATAACTGTGAGTTTGTTGTCCTTTCACTGTTCATGTTTTTTTAACTTCTTTTTCTTAGATAAGTCCCTTTAACGTTTCATATAATAAGGGCTTGGTGATGATGAACTCCCTGAATTTGATCTTATCTGAGAAGCACCTTATCTGTCCTTCCATTTTAAATGAAAGTTTTGCTGGATAGAGCAATCTTGGTTGTAGGTCTTTAGATTTCATGACTTGGAATACCTCTTTCCAGCCCCTTCTTGCCTGTAAGGTCTCGTTTGAGAAATCTGCTGACAGTCTGATGGGGACTCCTTTGTAGGTGACTGTCCCCTTAGCTCTTGCTGCTTCTAGGATTCTCTCCTTCATTTTAATTTTGGCTAATGTAATTATGATGTGCCTTGGTGTGTTCCTTCTTGGGTCCAACTTCTTTGGGACTCTCTGAGCTTCCTGGATTTCCTGGAAGTCTATTTCCTTTGCCAGATTGGGGAAATTCTCCTTTATTATTTGTTCAAATAAGTTTTCCACTGGTGGCTGTGCCTTTCCCCCTTCTGGTACCCCTATAATTCGGATGTTGGAGCGTTTCAAGATGTCCTGGAGGTTCCTAAGACTCTCCTCATTTCTTTGAATTCTTGCTTCTTGACTCTTTTCTGTTTGGCCATTATTTTCTTTCTTCTGGTCCACTCCATTGATTTGAGTCCCAGTTTCCTTTTCATTGCTATTGGTTTCCTGTGCAATTCCATTCATTTCAATTAGTTTTGCCTTCATATATTTGTCTAATTTGTGGCTATAATCAACCAGTTCTGTGAGGATCCTGATCACCAATGTTTTAAACTGTGCGTCTGTGAGTTTTGCTATTTCTTCATCGCTTAGATTTATTGGCTCTGGGGCTCTGAGATCCTCCTGCGCCATTCTTGGTCTGTTCGGGCCCTTTAAGTGTGAGAAGTGGCGCCTTGGATTCCCAGGTTGCTGGTTTGTGACGCTGTATGTGGGGGCGTGGCCAGAGCGGGGAAATGGCGACCCCCTCTGCCGCTTCTCACAGCTGGGTGCAGAGGAGCAGTGCCTTAGGTGGTTCACCTGGGCCGGGCCACTCAGAGTCGCTGGGTTATGACGCTGTATGTGGAGGTGGGGTCAGTGCAGGGAAATGGCAGCGCCCTCCACTGCTGCTTGCCGTGGGGACCTGCCGCCCGGTCCAACCGCCCACTCCCTCGCCTGTCCACCCTCGCACAAATGCGCGACCTCAGTCAACACGCAGCCCCGGGCCTGGCTGTCTCCCCCGCGGTCGCTCGCCTGGTTGCTCGCTGGGTCGCTCACTAGGTCTTACCCTGCGCCTGGATTCCGCGGGGCTGAGTGTGTCTGACCGAGTTTTCCTGTGCAACCCTGCTCCGCCAGCCGCTGGTTTCGCCCCTTACCGGTCAGGCTGAAGAATTTGTTGTTAACGGACTTCCGAAAAGTTCAATTTTCCGTGTTCTGGCTGTGTTTTCTGTTGCTAATATTTAGTTTTCTCTAATCTTGGTTGTGGGAGAAGGCACGGCACATCCACCTATGCCTCCATCTTGGCGGAAGTCCTCACAACATATTTCTTTTGTGTTTTTTATTACTGGTGAACATTTTTAAAAGAGCTTTTCCTTTTATTTTTTATGAATTTTTAAAGCATTTTAAAGACATACTGAAATAGTTTATTTTCCCACAAATAAGATTTTTTTGTTTATCATCAGTAAGTTTGAATGTTAAACAGATCCTTGGACTGAAAGCTTATATCCATCAGCTCATTCAACTTTAAAACCTATCTCATCCTCAGTAACTTTTCCAGAACTGCTAACCTGAGTTTTTCCAGTTCAAACTTGGGTTTCTTCAGCATTTTGACTTTTCTAACAGTGACATTATGGTACAGATAAATAGAGGCAGGCCTTTTCTTTATCTTTTCCAATGTTGTCTGGGATTAATGTATTGACCACTTCTTCCAAGTTGTTTGTTTGTACCCTCTGTCATGATTTCCATCATTGTCTCCAGATTTGGCAGAACTGTCTATAATTGAGAATAACAGGTCCTCCAAATCTGGTTGTTTTGGTATTTAGTAAAACTTACAGAATAGATGAAGCAAATAACCACCAGTAAATTTTGACATCAACATGACTTTGAATCAGGTTATGTCATTTTTTGACCGTGGAGCACATTTTTGTCTCCGGTAAGATCCCTAGAAATTAGGCGGTTTTTGTCCGGAACATCCTCAGTAATTTAGCTTGAATTTTTTTAATGTAACTTCCTAATTCTGTAGATTAGCTAGGGTTACTTCAAAACTTGACCCTTGAGACCATCAGACATGATGTTGGTTCCTCGAGTCATTTTTCCACTATGTGTTTTCCATTGAACATAGCTCATGCTTTTACATCGTACCAGTCCTCTTAGAATATGGATCACCCACTTTGTTCTTGGCTCCCTTTTTGCTGCCTTTTGTAAGGTGCTCGTTTTTACCAACTGCCATGGTGCTGCTCAGAGAGCCAAAAGGCAAATAGAACAGTTTTTAAAGCAGGTTGTATATATTTTTTTAAAACAGATTGGTTTATATATAGTTTGGCTGCCTCTGGCTAACAATGTAGGGAACACCTTAATCTCTCCTGTTTTGATGGCATTTTCCTCCTGGATTATACTACACTTACTGGAAAGATCTAGTTCATTCCTAACCTGTGTAATTAGTTGACTTCACCTGTGGAATGTGAGAAATGTTCTTTGATCTTTCTCTTTCTGTTTCATAAACAGTCCTTGAGTACATTCTGAAGTGTAACTTTTTAAATCTGCACTCCTTCCTCCTCCTCTCCTAACAACCCTTCCCCCATAATATACACATAAATATACACACAAATATACACACTCAACAGCACATTTTCTTTTAGGCACTTTTTTGTGTATTTACAAAAGTAAATATGCACACATAATTTTCTTTTATAGCCTTGACAGCTTTACCTTTTTTCTTTCTGTAGATAGGATGGGCTAGGGAATGAGTGCACACATGCAGGCACAGTTAGGGAGTATGGAAAAAGGAAATTGTATGTTAACCACGGAGTTTCAGGGACCCTACAGAAAAGTTTGCAACAGAATGTATGCCAAAACCACCAACACAGTGCAAGGTGTCAAGCTCATGTTTTCTGCCACTGACTAATACTTCTTTGATGTTTCCTCAGATTAATGTGACCACTGTGAGGGAGTATCTTCCTGAAGGGGACTTTTCAATAATGACAGAGATGCTCAAAAAATTCCTGAGCTTTATGAATCTTACTGTAAGTAACTTCTTTTGCAACTTTTATGGTTTTATATATAACTATGATGCATTAATGACAGTAGAAATAAAAATACTATTGCCACAGAGTGGAAGGCAAAATGGATCTTTTAAGAAGTATGCTCTATTTTTTTAAAGATAATTGTTAAGTATTATGGCCAAATATATTGATAACTATATTATCAAAGCCACAGTGTAATCTCACTGTCTTGATTATAGTGTTCAGTTTAGTAAAGCTAAAGAATTTATGCTTTGCTGTAATACTTTTAAAAATTTGTAAAATATTAACTGTTACTTCCTCTCTACCCACCCCACCCTCCCCCTTTCAGTGTGCTGTTGGAACCACAGGCCAGAAATCTATCTCTAGAGTGATTGAATACTTGGAACATTGCTAGCTGCTTTACCTTTGCTTCAGGTGCTTGGTAATGCTGGAGCTATTATTAGACAAAGAAAAGTCATGAAAGAAGTCCTTGAAGATATACCAAGAACATTCATCAGTATCATTCACATTTGGATTTTTAAGGCCTCCTGATTTCTTCGTCATGCATTCTGCATTTGCTAAATGACAGTTACTACATCAATCTGCAGCTATCAAAAATGAGGGAAAAGGTTCAGGCTGTTAATTCCATGCAGTATTTAATTACACTTACTTTGGCAGAGTTTATACTATCCCCTTGTTTTCTTGCTTTAGTCTGGGCAAGTTTTAAGGGGAATATTTGTGCTGCTGTTAGTGCAACTGCTGTGTATGTTGAGCCACTGTTGTCATGCCAGCCAGGTGCAAAGGCAGCTTAGCTACTGAGGTATCGAATGTTCTGTGGACATTCTAGACAACAGCTTAGTTCCTTTTTTCAGGCTCATTTGCTTTTGCTATTTTGTTGAATGATTCCAATCGTAAATAAAGCTTCTAATAATTTTGTGAATTATTTTTCTTGTTGTTCCCTGAACTACTGTCTATATTTAAAATTAGATGGAATCCAAAGACACAAGGGATGAATAGCATATTTTTTATTCTTGATTTGATTTGGGTTGTCAAACTATTTTTCACTTTTAGAGACCATGACCATGTTCATTATGTTATAATAAGTCATAACTATAAACACAAGAAAACAAATAACAGCTTAAGGGACTATTAATGTAAGATGATGTGCCCTGTTAAAGGTTGAAGCAAAATAGACAAACCCAGGGTAGTTTACGCTTAATGTTAGGGGAGGCTCTTGAAACATTATTAAGTTTTATTGGAGGACTCTCTAGATATATTTTCTAATGTTCAGTACAGTAAATATAAGAAAGCTAAAACACCAATGTGGAATTCATGTTTCCAGATAACGTGTATATTCTTCTGTAGAGTGACAGGATCAAATGCATAAACGCAAAGCCTTAAATTGCTGGTGTAGAAAAGATCCTTTTTTTTTTCCCCATTCAGATTCTTAGTTCACAGAGCAGTGTGTTGTTTGGAAAACAGTCATGAAACACAAAACATATATTTAATTTCACAACATTGCAAATTTTTTTTGTATTATTGTTCAGACCACTGGTTATACATTTTATCTTAAAATTGATTGGGCCTGAACACAGGCATTCCAGAGATCTATTTCTTTAATATTTTTAATTACCTTTCAGATAGTTATATCATGTTTCTTTATTGGATTTGTAAAACTTGAAGCCATAAAAATATTAGTTTGGTGTGTACTGGGGAAAATAGCTAAAAGTCTAATTTTTACTCATTTAGACTTTGTTATTTCCTTGTATAAAGTGACAAATCGGGGCTCTTGTATCAGTGCCAGCTGTAATGTTTTTTAATGCAGTGGCTGCCTTCTAATGTCTTCCTATTTTTGATAATGCAGATTGTTGGGAAATCTATAAGGAAGTAACTGGTTGCAGGCAAATTATTTTTTTCTTCCTCCTACCTACTCCGACCCCACCCATCACCTTTTGAGAGCATAGTATGCCAGTGTAACTTGGGAAAGACTGAGGTTGTATTTGCCCTGAGTATAAAAGCTAGCCTAGCCAGCTATTTTAAAAGCTTATCAGTAAATGATATCCTTAAAATTGCATCAGATATATTTTGTTTAATTTTAAAGTACATTGATATTTATTAATCATTGATTTAAGAAAAGGAAGAGATTTAGGTAAAACTGACTTGTGACAGGTGGTAAAAAAATATAAAACATTTGGATGAGAACAATCAGGGCGAACTACATTTTCTGTTACACTGGTAATCATTTGAGAATTGATTTACCTCAGTGTTTAACAGTTTTTTGTTTTGTTATTTAAATAATAACTAATTGTCGAGCACTGATAGAGATGTAGATTTTGGTGGGGCAAGGTGGGGGAGAAATCACCTCACCAAACTGCAGTGCATTTGTGTGTTTAACCCTCAGAGAACTCTGCATTTTAGGGTACTTGAGGCTGACTTAACAAATTAAAGTTTTAAAGTAATGTTTTTTCCATTGTAAATATTTCTGTAAATATTACCAATTGGAAATTAGAACAGTAGAGTACTTTTCTGAATTCAATCTTATTTTTATTTTATACAGTATTTCTCAGCTGTGATCTTTGGAGCAAAAGCCAACGGCAGGAAAAAAATAGTTTGTACCAGTTTCATGAAGTATGTCTTTGGGTTTTTGTAAATAATTTTAACTCAAATAAAATTGCTACTTTCAATACACATGTTGTCTTTAACATAAATCTATTAAACTTTTGGAGGAAGAAGTCTCTTCTGAATTTGATATAGATGACCAATGGGAAACATAATGTGTCACTTAAGTGAATTTCACACTTTCAACCTACACATAAAAATTTAACCGATTTTTGTTAAATATTACGTACTTCTCCATGTTTTCAATAATACTCGTGAATGTAATGTTAATTCTCAACAACTCAGGTTCATTAGGTATAGTGGTTTTCTGGTTGTGTAGTTAGGTCCTTGATGTGGTTTTTACAAACTTCCTTTACTTGTTTATGCCTCTGAATATGACCTAAGACTGAGTTTCTACAGCTGGTTTTTAGTTTTTTTCAGTTTTTCTTCTTAGTGTTAGCCTTTTAAGTTTCGTGCATTTACTATTGGGTTGGGTAAAAAGTCCATGTGTTTTTTCTGTAAAATAGAAGACACATTTTTCATTTCCATCAATAGCTTTGATTTGGATATTTTGAGTATGTCAGCTATCAGCCACTATTGGCTTCTAGTGGGTAGAGGCCAGGGGGTGCTGCTAAACATCTTTCAATACATAAGAGCCCCACAGCAAAGATTTGGCCAAAATGTCAGTAGTACAGAGAAATTTCACAAACCACTTTTTTAAAAGTTACATTTTATTGGTTATGCTATTACAATTGTCCTGATTTTTTCCCTCTTTGTCCCCTGAGCACCCACCACTGCTTCAGGCAATGTCCCCCCCACCCTTATTCGTGTCCAGGGTTCCTGTGTTTAAGTTCTTTGGCTACTCTTTTTTATACTGTACTTGCATCCCCATGGCTATTCTGTAACTACCTATTTGTACTCTATTCTTTCACCTCTTCACTCATTCCTCTATACAACTCTCATCTGACAACCATCAAAACACTCTGTATGTCCATGATACTGTCTTTGTTATTCTTGTTTGCTTAGTTTTTTTAGAGTCAATTGTTGCTAGATTTGTATTTTTTGCCATTTTATTCATAGTTATGATCTTTTTCTTAAGTCCTTTAAAAATATTTCATATAATATTGTTTTGGGGGTTATGAACTCCTTTAGTTGTTTCTTGCCTAGGAAGCTCTTTATCTGCCCTTTGATTCTAAGTGATAGCTTTGCTGGGTACAGCAGTCTTGGCTGTAGGTCCCTGCTCTTCATGACTTTGAATATTTCTTGCCAATCCCTTCTAGCCTGCAGAGTTTCTTCTGAGAACTCAGCTGACAGTCTTCTGGAAACTATCTCCCCTATAGGTAATTAATTTCTCTCTTGCAGCTTTTAAAATTTTTTCTTTAACCTTTAGCAATTTAAAAAAATATTTTATTTATTTATTTTTAGAGAGGAGAAGGGAAGAAGAAAGAGTGGGAGAGAAGGATCAATGTGTGGTTGCCTCTCATGTGTCCCCTAGTGGGGACCTGGCCTGCAACCCAGGAATGTGCCCTGACTGGGAATCAAACCAGTGACCCTTTGCTTCATAGGCCCATGCTCAATCCACTGAGCCACACCAGCCAGGGCTAGCATTTTAATTGTGTCTTGGAGTGGGACTCTTTGCAGCCATCTTGTTTGGGACTCTGTGCTTCTTGGACTTGCATGTCTCTTCCCTTCACCCAAGTAGAGAAGTTTTCTTTCATTATTTTTTCAAATAGATTTCCAATTTCTTGCTCTTTACTTTTTATGGCACTCCTATTCTATGAATGTTGTACCTCTTGAAATTGTTCCAGAGGCTGCTTAAACTATTCTCTTTTTTTATGGGTTCTTTTTTTCTTCTGATTGGTTGTGGGGTTTTGTTTGTTTGTTTTCTTCCTTATGTTCCAAATCTTATTGCTTTAATTCCTGGCTTAATCCACGCTACTGTTGTTTACCTATAAATTATTTCAATTAGAGTATCCTTCATTTCTGACTGGATCTTTCTTTGTGATGCTGTGCTGAGGTCGTCACTAAGTTCCTTGAGAATCCTTATAACCAGTGTTTTGAACTCTGCATCTGATAGATTGCAATCTTCATTTCATTTAGCTCTTTTTCTGGAGTTCTGATCTGTTCTTTCATTTGGGCCATGTTTGTTTCCTTGTTCTGGCAGTCTCCCTGTGTTTGTTTCTATGTATTAGGTAGGGTTGCTTTGTCTCTGTGTCTTGGTAGTGTGGCCTATTGCAGTAGGTGTCCTGTAGGGTCCAGCGACCCAGCCTCCCCTAACACCCAAAGCTGCATACTTGAGCTGTGTCCTTCATGTGGGCTGAGTACATCCTCTTGTAGTTGAGTCTTGATTGATGTTGGCAGATCAATGGGAGGGATTTACCCAGGCCAGTCAGCTGCAAAGATTGGATGTGACCACTGATCACCAACCTCCATGCTCTGGAGCATCAGTTGTGCAGGGGCAGGGTGGTAGTGCTCTGGTGTGGTCTGTAGCCATCTACTGGGTGCACTGGCCTTAGGGTGTCCCGGTTGGTGCAGGCCAAGGTCAGTCCGCACCTGTGTTTTGCTGCAGGACCACCCTTCCTGAGCTGTCAAGCAATCAGATGGCTACAATTTGTGCTGGAGAGTCCCAAGCAAACCAAGTTGTGAATCTAGGCTAGGTGCTGCTAATGCCAAGCCTATAATAGCTCACTTAGGCCAGCTCTTGTTTGATAAGATTTAGGAAGTTGTGAAGCATGAGCCAAGACCAGCCATTCATACTGCAAACCAGCTTGGGTGGGTGGGGCAGAGTCTCTAGGGATCTCTAAGGCGGGTCAAAACATTGTATGCCAGGTTGATGGAGTCTCAGGTATGGCACTAGCTTACTGGCTTTGTGGGGGGAGGGTTGGGAAAAGGGGCAATGGCCTTTACTTTCCTTGATGTTAGACACGAGTTTCTCCCTGTGTATCAGTGGTGCCTTTCAAATGGCAGTACACTGGTGTTGGAGCTCAGAGGAAGTGAGTCTGAGTAGGTGAGACAGTGTGGTTTCTTTTAAGAGGAACTGTTTTGGGCTCCAGAAGTTACTTCCACCGACTAAAATCCCCACTGGTTTTTGCAGCCAGAAGTTGTGGGGACTTACCTTCTGGCCTTGGAACCTTGTGCTGGGGGGTCTGATGTGGGGCTGGGACTCCTTGCTCCTAAAGATAACAAATTTTTGCCTACCGCATGTGGGTGTGGGACCAATCTGTTCTGTGTCTGAACCCCTCCCACTAGTCTCAGTGGAAGTGTTTAATGTCTTACTTGTCAGACTTCCATTTAGCTCAATTTCTGACAGTTCTGAGTGATGGTTCTATATTTCAGTTGTAGTTTTGATGTGGTGGGAAGAGGCGAGCGTGTCTGCTTATACCACTATCTTGACCAGAAGTCCACAAACCACTTTTGACATGTTTGATTATTTACCACACCTCCATACACTGAACAAATCTTTTTTGTGTGTTTCAGTTGCATTTTTACCTTTCTTGAAATAATAAATCATAATCTGAAAATGTTGCATGTTATCTTTCATCTTCAGTATTAAAATGGCTGCACAAAAATTCAGTTTTGGTGTTTTTTTAAAATGATATGACGGCTGTCACAATACAGTCTAATGAAATTGTTCTGAATGAAGTTAAAAGACAACTAAGCACTACTAGAGCCATCTTACAGAGAAAAACTAAGGGAACTTTTTGGCCAACCCAGTACTAGTGCACCTCTCCTCACTTCTTTTAACCACAAAACTGGATTGAAGGACCTCTCCTGGGAGTTCAATCTACTTTCCCCCTTTACATAAACAATGTAGAACCATGTTTGAGAATGCAAGGTATGGATATAGAAGGACCTAAAATCATGTAAATTTTGAATATTAGTAATGTTTGTTTTATTGACTGAGCAAACTTCTGAACTAACTTCTGTTTCCTCGACTAGAAAATGGGGATAGTAAGTAGTTACGTAAGGGTTGTGAATGTTAAGTAAGACAATATATGTGAAGCATTAGCATAGTGTTCCAAACCCCCTGGTCTTGGTAAATAGTAGCTTTCCCCAAACAATTCTGTTCTAATTCTGTTGGGAAATTTAAATGTTCTAAAGAACAGAATACTTGACTATTTTGGACACTTGGACATTTCATATTAGGGAGGTGACGGAGTTTGGTGTATTTATTTTTGAAGATTTTACTAATTTTTAGAGTGGGGAACGGAGGGAGAAAGTTGGAAAAATATATTAACATGTGACAGATTGGTTGCCTCCCTCATGCCCCAAACTAGGGACCTGGCCCACAACCCAGATATGTGCCCTCACTGGGAATTGAACCATTTAGTTAATGGGCCAGAGCTCAATCCACTCAGCCAACACCAGCCAGGGCAAGTTTGGTTTGGTTTACTTTTAACAGCAAGTTTCTGAAATTGTCCCCAGAATTTGTATTAATATCTTGGTAATGACTAATAACACAGAGGCAAGGTGGAACTAACTTTGGAGTAAAATGTCTTAAACACATCTTTCAGGTTTTTAACAGGAGGAAAAACTAAGAGGTTTGCACTATTCTCTGTCAGTTAATAGTCTTCTGATACAGGATGCATAGATTAATAACTTCATGTACAAAGTTTTTAAACAAAATTTGAAAAATACTGTTGAGTGTTTTGGTAAAACCTATTTACTTAGATTTTGTATTTGCAGTTTGAAAACTTAAAAGACCATGTACTAGGTTAAGGAGCAAAAATAGAAACCATATCTGTATACTACCTAGTTTTCAGTTATCTAAAGGAACTCTCTCCTATCCAGAATTGTATTTCAGAGGATGCAGGTAAATGAATCATTCTGTTGCAAGTCTCATAAATCTTAATATAAAGGTGCATGTTAAAATCCTTATAAGCATCCAGTAAAAAATAGTGCAAAGTGAGAATAGAGCTTACAAGAATCAGAATGAAACACAAAAATGACTGACCAAGTGAAGGTGGGGAAAGACAAAAAAGTATAAGAAAAATAGAAACAAATAAAAGCAAAAAGTGCTTTTCTCCTAAAACAGGAACAAACTAACAATGTCCACTAAACCTAATGATTCCAATAAATATATTAAATGTAAGAAACAAGTTCTCAGTTAAAAGGCAGTGATTGTTAAACTAAAAGGTGGAGAGACATTCATTAAGTACAAATATACAAATAGTTTGAAAGAAAGGATGGGAAAAGATGTGCCATGCCAGCGCTAATTATAAACTTGGAGTGATAATCAGTAAAAACAATTATGTGTGCATCTTGATAGTAGGGCTGTTAAAATCAACAAAAATTCAAAGTCACAATTACAGTTTGATATTTTAACGGCCCTGAGGAATTGATAGGATATATTTTAAATATGATCTGAATGACTATCAACTCCTTTGACCTAATTGATACTGTACAGTACGCTCAACTATTTGTCAAATGCACAAGAAAGTTTCTGTAAGATCATATGATGGGTCATACAACAAGTCTAAATGAATTTCAGATTATTGAGTCCTTGACCACAGGAAGTATATTGGGAGTCAATACAGTACAATAGGTAGGAAATATTAGAAAATTAAACACAAAATAGTAAAAAAAAATGAGACATTAGTATTTTAATCCAAGTGACAAAATACAAGGATTTGTGGAATTCGGCTAAAGCAATGCTTGGAGGAAAAGCTTGACATATTTAGGAAGAAACCTTCATTCAAATCAACCATCTTAATTTCTACTTGAAATTAGAAACATAAGGAGAAATAAAAAATTTACAAAGCCAAAATTTGATTTTTCAAAAAGTTAATAAATTGATAGATGATTAGTAAGAATCCAGAAAAAGAAATTATGAATAATCAATGTCATGAAAGGTGGACTATTTATGAGTCTATAGACCTTTAAAAGAATATTACGAACAACTTAAGCCAGTAAGTTTTACAATTTAGGTGAACAAATTCCTTGAAAAGCAGAACTTACCTTGCTGACTTTGAGTCAGCAAGACTGACTCAAATACAAAACCTGCCCTGGCTGGTGCGGCTCAGTGGATTGAGCAGGGGCCTGTGAAGCAAAAAGTCACTGGTTCGATTCCCAGTCAGGACACATGCCTGGGTTGCAGGCCAGGTACCCAGTGCGGGGGGACATGGGAGAGGCAACCACACACTGATGTTTCTCTTCCACTCTTTCTTCCCTTCCCCTCTCTCTAAAAATAAATAAATGAAATATTTTTAAAGATTTTATTTATCTTTAGAGGGGAAGGAGAGAGGGAGAAAAACATCAATGTATGGTTGCCTTTCGTGCATCCCCTGCTGGGAACTGGCCTGCAGGGAACTGGCCTGCAACCCAGGCATGTGCAGGGAATCGAACCCCGATCCTCTGGTTCGCAGGCCCGCACTCAATCCACTGAGCTACACCAGCCAGGTAAATGAAATATTTTTTAAAAGTTAAGTATTTAAAAAAAGATACAAAACTTGATTTGCACTATTTCTATAAAAAGCAATTTATATTTTTTAATCTTCCTAAAAATAAAGGTCCTGTGCCAGAAAATTACTGGTGCATTATAAACCATTTAAAAAAATATCTTCGAGAATCTTCAAAGAATTCAATCTTCAAGATTTATTGAGAGCAGAGAATAATTCTCTGCGATTCACCCACATATCTCTAATACGAGGCAGGGAATGAGGGGGAAACAGCTTAAGACCAACGTTTCATACATGTTACCAAACAGAAGTGGGATACGGCTGCGCACTGCCACCCATATAGGCAAATTCCAGAGGCAGAGGTTTGGTGGGAAAGAGTTCTTTCACCCAAAAGCTGCAGAATCTGGCGGGATGGCAGGCTTCTGCCTCAAAGTCCATCCCATCTGGAAAAACCAGCCACTCTATGTCAGATTAGTTGAAGGCTGTACCCAGAGTTCCTTCTTCCACTGAAAAAATACAATCCTTTGGAAACTGCAGGTGGCCGCTGCATGATTATCCAGAGAGCTTGGTTTGTTCCAGGTTGCATTCTGGCTTTAGCCTCTGCCAGCAGCAAGGCAGTGGCCCGCACATCTGGACCAGCGGTGGGTTCTAGAGAAAGTGGGGGCTCTCCCTTCCCTCGATTTATGTAATCTACGCCTGTGGGCCAGGCCAGGTGCTCCAACTTCCGCACGCTTTGGGAGGGTCCGTCCCTCAACCCAACCAATCCTGTCTCTTCTGAGGCTAGACTGACAGGTCTCCACCAGACTTCTAAGGGAGTAGAGGATTTTTCCCTTAGCCAATCTACGCTTGCTAGCCTTCTATAAACTCAGCACAACGATTTCCTCCCGGGGCCTCCTGAGGTGGTGGTGGCGAGGAGGGGGGTAGTGTATCTATGTTGCGTGTCAAGCTAGCCTCGTTACTCAGGCAACGCGGTGCTTCCTCTGCACCTCTCCCGTTGGCTCCTGGGGCACTGGCCAGGGTCTGGCTATCCAATATAGATAAAAAATCTTTAACAAAATATTAGAAAATAAAATTTATTAATACACAAAAAGGATAATACATCACAATCAAGTGGGGTTTATCGAAGGAGTACAACGTTGTTTTAACATCTAAAAGTCAAGGTAATAAACTGTTAACAATATATTGCATGATCATGTCTTTAGATAGAAAGTATTTGACCAAATGCAACACCCATTCATAATTTTGGAAACCCCAAACTCTCAGCAAACTAGAAATAAATAGGAGCTACCTTAATCAGATAAAGAACATCTATGGAAAGTGCAATAATGCAATGTATAATGTTTTATGCCTAAGCAAGAGCAAGGCAGAGATGACCGCTATCAACACTTGTACTCTTCTAAAGTAGAATTGATGAGATGACCTCGAATTCATGTGGAAACAAAGAACCTAAAGTAGTCAACATAAACTTAAAGAATAACAAAGATGTACACTACTAAACTTCAAGTTTCATCATAAAGCTACAGTAGTCAAAACCATGTAATATAAGCACAAGTACAATATAGATTAGTACAACAAAGAGAGCCTAGAAATACATCTACATATATATGGTCAACTGATTTTTGACATAAAAAAATCACCTAAGCAATTTAATATAGAAAGAAACATATTTTTAACAAATGGTTCTAAAACAATTGGATATACATTGCAAACAAAAACTAAACTTGACCCCTATCTCATGCCAAACACAAAAATTAGTTACAGAAGGATCATAGATCTACGTGAAAAAGCTACAACTATAAAGCTTTTAGAAGAAAGAATGAAAGAACATCTTCATGAGTTGGGGACTGGCAATTTTTTAGACAAAATATAAAACCAGGAGCCACTAAGGAAAAAAATTGATTAATTAGAGAATCAAAATCAACAACTTCTCTTCCTTAATAGACACCATTAAGAAAATGAAAAGGGTCCTGACTGGTGTGGCTCAGTGGATGGGCATTGTTGTCCCACGAAGCAAGAGGCTAGATTCCTGGTCAGTGCACATGCCCAGCTTGTGGGCCAGGTCCCTGGTTGGGGGCGTGCTACAGACAACAGATCAATGTTTCTCTCTTTCTCCCTTCCTTCTCCCCCTCTAAAAATAAAAAATAAATTAGATCCTTTAAAAAAAGGAAATGGAAAGGCAGGCCAAGACTGGGACAAATTATTCACAACTCATATGCTTGACAAAGGACTTGTATCCAGAATTCATTAAGAGAATAATACTAAATATTGGCACAATGATCAGTTGGAACGCTGTGCATGGGAATATAAAATCATAACACTGCTTTGGAAAAGTTTGAGTAACTCTTCATAAAATTAAAGATATCTCTGTCCTTCAAACCAGCATTTCTATTTTGTGTAGGAGAAATTAAAACATTCAACAGAAAAACTTGTGAGAAAGTATTCGTAGCCATTATATTAACAATACCCAGCCCTGGCTGGTGTGGCTCAGTGGATTGAGTGCTGGCCTGCAAACCAAAGTGTTGCTGGTTCAATTCCCACTCAGTGCACATGCCTGGGTTGCAGGCCAGGTCCCCAGTAGGGGGTACATGAGAGGCAACCACACTGATGTTTCTCTCCCTCTCTTTCTCTCTTCCCCCTCTCTAAAAATTAAATAAAATCTTAAAAAAACACAACAATAGCCAAACACAATAACCAAACACTGGAAACAACCCAGCTGTCCATCAACAGGCAATGGATAAACAAATTGTGATACATTTACATAACAGAATATTACTTAGCAATAAATAGGAACGAACTCTTTCAATTAACAAATGTGGATGAATCTCATATAATGCTAAGTGGAAGAAGCTAAATAAAAAGCTTACATATAACATGAATCAACTATTACAAAATTGTAGAACAGGCAAAACTAGTCAAAGGTGAAAATGGTCACAACATTCATTTAAAAGACAAGAACAAAAATTAGATGAAAAATTCTATATGTTTACAAATTTTAAAATGCACATCTTGATAACTCATGGGTTTAAAGAAATGATAATGGAATTTTTTTTAAGAATTAGAACTAGCCCTGGCCCATGCAGCGCAGTTGGTTGGAGTATCGTTCCATAACCAAATGGTTGCAGGTGCAGTTCCCCATCTGAGCACATACATACCTGTTGTGTTTCTGGTCCAGAACGGAGGCAACAAGCCGATGCTTCTCTCTCACATCGATGTTTCTCTCTCTCCCTCTCTCATTCTTCCTCTCTCTCTAAAAGCAATGAAAAAATATCTTTGGGTAAGGATTAAAAAAAAGAATTAGAATAAAATGATAAAAATAAAATGTATTAGAAATCCTGGGATGTAGCAAACTGTATATAAGGAGAAATGTTTAACCTTAAATGTTTATATTTGGAAACCAAAATGGCTGAAAAATCTAAATTATACACTCTCCATTTTAAAGACAGAACAAGAGTTATAGACTAAGGAAAAAGACGGTAAGAAAAAAGAAGGTGATAGAATGTTAAAATAATTTGGCCAAAAATGGATTCTTTGGAAAGGGTAATCTAGCTTTGGGAATACTGATCAAGAAGGAAGAAATAAAGTACAAATTTAAAAATTAAATGTAAAAATATGTAAGTACAGAGACAGAGATAAAAAGTCATTAACTGAATACTCTGAATAAATATTTGTGAATGAATTTAATAAATGAAGTTAATTACTGGAAAAATAAAGTGAACAAAAACTGACACAAAATGAAATGTAAAGCTGAATCAGTATTAAAAAAATTCCGTAACACATATAACACAAAGTTTATGATTTTGAGAGTTATTTTCACTAAATTTCAAGAAATAAACAATTCCAATTTTATACAAATTCTTCTAGAACATTGAAAAAGTGGGAACTTCCCCTATATACTCAATAAAGTCTGTATAACATGGATAACAAAGTAAGACAAGGGCAACAGAGAAAAGAAAAATTGCAGGGTTATTCCACTCATAAACATTGACACTAAATTTCTTACTTAAAGCTTGTTAGCAAGTTGAGTCTACTAATTTATGAAAAGATAATACAACATGTCCAAAATGGATTTACCACAGGCATGCAGTGATAAATTAACAGAGAAATCAGTAACCACTGGCAACTCACCACACATTGATGGGGTAAAGGAAGAAAAACATGAGGTCTTCTCCATGGATGCACAACAGCATTTAATGAAATTCAAGTAGTACTGAAAGATAAATATTCAAAGTAAAATATTAGCTAAAATAAATATTTTACATTGGATATTTGATATTAACAAAACAAAGTCAAAGGTACTAAGGAAAAACAACTTTTAGCAAAGTAGAAATGGAAGGGAATTTTCTTGAAACAACTAAGGGTATCTAGTAAAAACCTACAGAAATTTTTCTTAGTAGTAAAATCCCTAGAAGCATTTGTTTTAAAATCAGGAGCAAAACAAGATTTTCCAGTGTTGGTAGTTCTATTTAACATTATATTAGAAGTCCTAGTATTGTGATAAAACAATACAAACAATTACAGACATAAAAGTTGGAAAGGAATAAGTAAAGCCTGACCTATGTGCAGATGATAATGGTCCACCATGAAAATCCAAATAAAAACACGGAGAATTTGTTAGAAGTAAAAGACAGGTTAACAGTTTGGCAGATATAAATTCAAAAAACAGCCAACAAAGGAGTTCAGATCAACTCTCCCGTAGAAAATAAATAAAATGCTGGATTTTTTTCTTAAAGCTTTGCAGCACTCACAATGGCACATTACTTGGCCTAATGAGACAAGGTGAGTAGGAAGAACCTACCGCCACAGTCACTTTTGCCCGAGTGGAGGGATCTGCTACTCCAGAAAAAGTAACAGTGAAACTCAAATGTAACAAGTTTTATGAGTCATAAACATTACACTTTCATTTTCTAGTGATAAAAAGGTCAATTCACCAGGAAGATAGAAAAGTTTAAAAATTGTTTTTACCTAATAATATGATCTTGAAATACATAAAGCAATAATTTCCAGAATTCTAATGATAAATAGATTGATAAGCAGGACTTTATCACAATCAAGACCTTCTGTTCTTAGAAGGACACTACTCAAAGAACAAATACACAAACGACACACTGGGAGATACATAAAAACTCTAAAAACTCACTCACAAATGGGCAAAAGATTTCAACAGACACTTCACTAAAATAAATACAGTACACATAATTGTTATGTGGGTTTGTAGGCTATGCAAGCAAGTGTCATGAGAAAACTTTTGGGGGTGAAATACACACTCATTATCTTGATTTTGGTGATAGTTTCATTGGTTATACCCATGTCAAAACTTACAAGATTGCACACTTTAAATCTATGTAATTTATTTGATGTCAGTTATACCTCAATAAATTTGTTAAAAATAACATACCTTCCTATAAAGAAAATAGTAGGCCCATTTACCTTTACTGGTGACTTTTCCAACATATTAAGGGGAAAAAAATGACAGTCTTACACACTCTTTCAGGGAATAGAAAAAAAGAAGACACTTCCCAACCAAACCATTTTATGGGACCAGTTTATCCTTCATATCAAAACCTGACAAGGACATTACCAGAAAGAAAAATTATAATCCAATCATTCATGATTTAAATGTAGAATGGTAAATAGAATATTAGTGAGCTGACTTTAGCAATATTTTAAAATGTTAATACCTCAGAACCAAGTTGAACTTAAATTAGGACCAAAGACAATCTGGGTATATGTACAAGAGCTTGCTGAGTGGCCTGGTCTCAATCCGTGGCCCTCTTCTCTGTCCCTCACCCCACGGTGGTCTTACCCAAAGTCATGGGTTCGAATATCATCTATGGACTGGTGAGTCCCAGCCTGACACCATGCTCACCCTTTCCCCTCGTTCATCTAATAGGCCTGTCTACAGTGAAATCCATGTCCCTCTTTACCCACAACCTGTGCTTAACCCATCAGGCTTTCATATCTCATTTCCTTTTGCTGAGCTTTTAGACTTCAAACTTGGAAAGATTTGGACCTTCCTCACCCTCTTTACATTGAATTCATTCGTCACCTCTCATTTTCATCTTCAGATATGCCCAGAATCCAATTACTTCTCACTACCTCATTGCCAGGTGTTGTATTTTCATTATTTATCATCTCTCACTCCCTCACTAGCATGAAACCTTTGTGAAGGCATGTCCTCACCTCTTCCATTACTACTAAGTATCAGTAGTAAGGTAACATCACCTGACATGTACTAGGCACTCAATCAATATTTTTATAATGAATGACCTACAGTAACTTTTCATATATCACAAAAGCTTAAAAAGTCGATAGCAATTTTATGAGGGTGTAGGGCCACAGGCACACTGGGGGTGTGACTGTAATTTGTTACAGCTTTGTTAGACATCAATTTAATGATGTCTATTGAAATTTTAAAGATATATATCTTTTGACCCAGAAATTTTGTCTCTAGGAATTGACTTGGAGAAAACACACTGTACACAAACAGTAAGTACTAATATGGTGCAAAGTCATTGTCAGGGGGGAATTTAAGTTGTGTACAACTTGCAGTCAAAGTATATATTTACATCATATACATGTACTTTGAGTCCATAGGTAAAAAGATTCTGGAAGTCTACTTATTAAGCTGATAACAGTGAATAAATCTGGGGAAAGCTAAGGGGAGGTATCAAGGTGACCTTGTTTACTTTGTATTGATTTGAATTTTTAAAAATATATTTATTCCTTTCATATGTATTAAACTATTTAAAAGGACAAAAAAATCAAATGAATAGATGGAAAGTTGGTATTATTGGCATTGCTACTCGGTAGCTGCCTGCAGAGGGTACTAAATATCGAACTATTCCTAAATGATGATCTGGTTATATTCAACAAGGTCCCAGCAAATCACACTTAACTTAGTTACAACAGTTCTAATAGCTCAGCATAAACTTGACCTTTGTGGTAACAGATTATTGTTATTGACAGTGGCAGGCAGTGAATATAAATGACATGTTACCTATAACTAAGAGTTCTTGAGGGGTTAGCAGGTAATGTACATTTCCCCACACACCATATGAATAGGCTAATGTACAACTGGAAATGGCTCTCAGAACTTTTTACTGAATGTCTTAATCCTATAAAAGTACCCTGGAAAACAGTGAATATTATTGAAAACAGAGTGGGTTTCCAAATAGTTTAAGGTATTTAAAGTGTTTTAAAATATCGGAACAGAGTGTAACTCAATAAGCTCTGAGCAAAGCTGTGATGAGAATGTGACTATTTGCTGATAAACAGTCACGACTGTGGGAGGAAAAGCAAGCCCTTGAGCGGCAGGAGCCCGACTGACTCTCTGAGGGAGTGTCCAGGGGAGGGAGGTGCCCAGGACTGTGGCCCTTTAAAAACAGTTCTTTAGCATTTAAGTTACACTAATGATGACTAATTGAAATCATATACTTCTCTGGGAGTGCGAGATAGCAGAATTTTTACTGGGGGAATTTTTCTCACAACCATGGCAAGGAATTTCTGACATAAAAAACTTCAGAGTTCATGCTCTGAAATGTGCATGAACTGAAATGAAGTTACCACCTTCCAGAAAAATTGAGCTTTTTACTCCTCTAGATACAAAACCGCAACATTGCAAACAATTTTATTATGCTTTCTGGGAGGATGTTATGATGCGAAATTCTTATTGGCATAAGTCTAAGGTATGTAGCCCTTAGATTTTATTTGGAGTGTTTTTGTGACTGCAACTGCTGAGGTTGGAAGGGCAGTGCTCTTTTTTTTAAAAGATTTTATTTATTTATCTTTTAGAGAGGAAGGAAAGGAGAGAGAGAGAGAGAAACATCAATGTATGGTTGCCTCTTGTGAATCCCCTGCTGGGAACTGGCCTGCAACCCAGGCATGTGTCCTGACTGGGAAACGAACCGGCGACCCTTTGCTTCACAGACCCATGCTCAATCCACTGAGCTACACCAGCCAGGGCCCAAGGTCAGTGCTATTTGAAAGGTCCAGTGTGGTGCTAGGTGCTTTCCATATCTCTTCTCTGATATGATCTCCGCAACGTCTGGAAGGGAGTGATGTCTGTGTTCAACTCAGAAATAAATCAAGGCTCCAGGAGGTTAAGTTGGTTACCTAAAGCCCCACTAGAGGCAGAATCAGGCCAAATCCATGTCTGCCTTATTCCAAAGGCAGGCAGGGGCCCAGCACCCACACTGCCTTTCTGGGGTGGCCTCTTGTTGTCTCCCCTGCATCTTTACGTGATCTCGCATATTTCTGTTCTATGGGTTTCCGGGCCCAGACTAAGTTTGCTGAGGGCAGGAAGCCAGGCTTGTTCATGTTTGAATACTCAGGGTCCTGATGAAACTATCTTAAAATAACTTTTTATTTTTATCTTGGTCAATTTCTAAAATAAATTCCAATTTCTTACAGCAAGGAAGAAAGGCTTAAAGTTCTAAGGAAGAAAGTAATTAGAAATTGGAGGACACCGGGAGGGACATAGTTAAGGAAAAAATTAAGTTAATGGGATACCTCATCAGGCTGAATGTTTTGAAAAGTGATTTACATGCCAGTTGGCGATTTGGGATGAATAAGAGATAGGGACTTAGAAAACAAAGCAAATTGTTGACTCAGAGGTAACAAAAAGTTACACAAGAAATGTAATCATGGTATAGTTATATGTGGCTCATGTAACTATATTATTACATTAATATTTAGTTAATATTATTAATATTATTTTAATATTTAGTTAATATTGTAAGTATTAACTAAATATTACAGATAGTAATATTTATGTAGCTGCACTACTCGGTCCTCACATTGAACACCGATCTCACCCAAACTTGTGATACAACGATGTCGGGAGAATACGTATGTGTGCAGGTGGCACCTAGGGGAGGGGAACCACAGGTTTCTAGGGGAGCCAGTCAGCAGAGATAGCAAGAAGTAGCAATGTAAGCCCAGGGAACCATTATATTTCATTTTAAGCTTTTTTATTGTAAAACTTTCGACATTTAAAGTACACACACATTTTACTCTGAAACAGATAAAACTTAAATTATAAAAGGAAACTGAGTGCCAGCTGGGACTAGCTGTAGGGTAGAAACCACATCCTGAGTCAAACATTTAGACCATGAACAGCTTCCGAAGTGCTTCAGCTTGAATTCTTGCATGATCGGTCATGTGAACCATCAAATAATTTTTGGTGATTAGACTAAAATAAAAAATAAGCTTTTAGGATTTCAGTATTGTAGCTATCAGTACTCTAGCTATATAACATATCAAAAAAATTAAACAATACAAACCAAATATTACTTAAGTATGTATTGGTTAAACACAGTTTTCATGAAAGTAGTTCATTGGTACTGAACATTCACTATATATACACCAGACCCTGAATAAACCTTTACCCTTGGATCACTGAAGAGTGTCTGAAATGGTAAGCATGAATGACTGTAGAGTCTACCATGTCCAGCCAGAAATAGTTTAAGTGGACTAATTTTAAATACATTTATTTTTAGGGTTTTAGGAGTAAGTGACATAGCAAAATCACATACAAGAGAAACCAAAATGGAGTTAAGCAAACTATTTTTCTTAGACACCTGTTATTTTCCCAACTGCTACCTCATCTTGCCTCCCTAACCTAGGATGACATTTTGAGGGATGTTTAGTATAAATTACTAACATTTATTGAGCACCTAGGATTTGCCTGACATGGCCTTCCATTTTTAGATACTTCCAGAAGAGCTGCTATTTCAACTCTGGGGTTCCAGGTCCATGCTTGAAGAGTTCATAAAGTGTGAACAAGCTACTCCTAACTAATGTCCAAGACAGTGCAAAGGTAAAAAAGCAACAACACAAGTTCCCCTTGAGCCTTGCCCCAAAGTTAACCTGTGCACACTATGATGCACCATGTAGATCTTCTCTACACATCAAATTAAGATGATGGCATTTCAGTCAAACCTCTCAGCTGGTGAAATGACTTGACAGTGACGCGCACTCCAGGGGTGAGCCACAGTATGCCCAGCCTTGGGTGGCAGGAAAGTGGGGAACCACTTTGCAGGAGGCAGTGCCAGATGGGGACAGCCTCCTGGGGCCTGTTCCATGACTGCCGATAAAGTGGGTGGACATGGCCGACTGTCTGCAGGGCTGGGCTGCTTCAGTTGTCCCAGTAGAAGCCAATACCCAATGAACACCTGTCAGGTACTATGAATGGTGTAGGGGCTTTAAGTGCACTGTTTCATTAATCATCACACTAACAGTTGTGGGAAATGTAGCCTAGAGAAGGCCACGGCTACAGTGAGCAGATAAGGATGAAGTCAGTTGTACCCCAGTTCTTCAAGCCTGTCCTGTAACAGTGACACTCCCTGCCTCTGCAAGCTCGGAAGGGCACAGGAATTTCCTGACTGAGCTCCATGGTACTCCCTGAAATAATCTGCTGGGTCAGAAAGCTGATTGATGTGTTTGATCCATTACATCTTTGATATTGATTTCTCTTTAGTTCTACCTACATTTATTTGTACTGATGCTTTGGCTTTACAACAATCTAACCTGGATGGGAAATCAAGGAAGTAGCTGGGTGTAGCAGGGAACAGTGTTAAGAGAAGGGACTGACTTCTTTGTCCAGTCTGGGGTTTACCCAAGATAAAGTTTTCTTTGCTTTCTTTTTTTTAAATATAACTTTTAAGGTTCTTTTTTAAAGATTTTATTTATTTAGTTTTAGAGAGAGGGGGAAGGAGGGAGAGAGGGACAGAAACATTGATGTGTGGTTGCCTCCCAAGTGCCCCCTACTGGAGACCTGGTCTGCAACCCAGGCATGTGCCTTGAGTAGGAATTGAACCAGCAACACTTTGGTTTGCAGGCCAGCTCTCAATCCACTGAGTCCACCCGCCAGGGCTCTTTCCTTTCTTAAAAGAAAGAAAATATTTTTAGACCAGCCTTAGTCTCCTAATCATAGGATGGACAATATCTCTGCATTTCCTTAAGTATGATTTCTTCCAAACACAGAGAATAACTGATGCAGGTACAAAGCCCAAGGCCCTGGTTTAACATTTGTTTATGTTTGTTTTAGGGATTATGATAGCTACTATTTGAGTTTTACAAGACCTCAAAGGGAAATAAAGTAATTCCTAATGAGCTGGTATTGTAAGAAAAGGGACAGCCTAGCTTTGCTGCCCCAGATTGTTACAGAAACAGGGCCAAGGGGGTACAATATACTATTAACGAAAGGACCCCCACTAGGTTCACATTGTTTGCTGCCAGAAAAGACATCTCTCAATGCAGGAAAGGAAATGTTTATTTAAAGCTATACAGACTTAAAGTAGTGACCTAATGTCCCCATTAATATATCAAAGTCCTTTAGGATACCCACAGACGCACACAGTCCTTCCTTCTCCCTCTGCCCTAATCTGGGGTACCGTATCTCAAGAAAAGAAGTAGAATGTCCATGATTCGGGTTCCCGGCACATCAGCTGTGTCCCCATCCAGGCAGGATCTTCAATTAATCCAAAGTCATGTGGCACCTTCTTATGGCCCACCAACAAAAGTCCTTGCACCCTTTTTCTTCCAGGCAAAGTCTCTCTTATTTCTTAAGCCATGTGGCCAAAGGGAACACCCCAAAGCCATGGGGTCCTCACTCTCACCAAAGCTGCAGGGGTCCCCCATCAAAGCTGTGGGGGTCCCCACTCTGGCAAAGTCACATGGTTCTCCCGGGGCAAAGCCATGTGGCAATTCTCTCTGCCACATGGTTGTGGGAGTCCCCACTCTGGCCACTGCTGCGTATACTCTCCTACCAAAGCTGCAGAGGGCAGAAGGTCCCCCACTCTGGCCAAAACCATATGGTTCTCCTCTTAATGGCTGCCATGTCTGGGTTTTAAATCACTGTGCCAATCTTCCTCTGCACCTTCATTTCTGACTCCTCCTACAATCGGTTACACTTGCCAGCACTCCCATATTTTCTAGCTTTTCTGGGCTGCCATAGTGGGTCTGGGCAGGCATGGCCCTGTGTGTGGAGCCAATCATCTCCCAGCTCTCATGCAGGTGCTGTAACCAGGAAAACCTGCCCCCAGTTACATCTTGGGTGAAAGTCCCTTCTGTCCCCCTGGCTCAAGGCATGGCCACAGTTATTTAACATATCTATGCAACCAGTTAAAGGTTATAGATATGTTAAATGACCAGGCCATGGATTAGCCGCAAAGCTGTGGCTATACAAGACAGCTCTGCATGTTCCTGCTCCATGTGTTCCTTCCCCCAGCTCACACCTGTAGGGGAAAGGGGTGAGGACATCTTATATGTCTTTCTACTATTTGCTGGACACCTTGAGTTCTGGACCCCATTCCAAATCCCTATTTGGGGCCCCCGTCTTGGCTGCACCCTGTTACAAGATGACACCATGTCTTCACCTAGCTCCACTCAAATTCTTGACCCACAGAACCATGAGGACAAAATGATTGTGGTTTTAACCTACTAACTTTAGATATACTTTGTTACATAGCTATAGCTGACTGAGACAGATGCTTATTAGGAAGAGCCTAGGTTGAATCCAAGTCAAATTAAACTCATGAGACACAAGAGGTCCACAGAGAAAAGGGTGAAAAGGTGAGAGGGTGAGGCAGGTTCAGAGGAGAACAGAATCTCTGGGGAAAGATCAAGCCAATTCTGTTGTAGAGGGATAAATAAGACGGCCTGACCCTTTAAGGAGAACTTTGCACAAGTCTGCACATGGCAGGTATTCAAAAGTGTTTGTTGAAGCCCTGATCATTGTGGTTCAGTAGGTTGGGTGTCATCTGGCAAAGTGAAGGATCATCAGTTTGATTCCCAGTTGGGGCACGTGCCTGTGTTGTGGGTTTGGTCCCCAGTCAGGATGTGTATGAGAGGCAACTGACTGATGTTTCTCTCTCACATTGATTCTCTCTCTCTCTTTTTCCCTTCCTTCCCTTCTTCCTAAAATAAATAAATAAATAAATGACTTAAAAAAACATTTGTTCAATAAACAAATTCCTGAGGCAGTCAGCCTTCCCATTCTGCTTATCTCCATTCTATCAGCAAAGTACATTCTTCTCAACTGTGTATATCTTATGAGCCATTTTGCACTTCTAATAAAACTCTTTAAAAATTAAAATTTTTCTTTAAAATTAAAATTAAAAAAAATGTTTCATTGATTATGCTACTACAGTTGTCCCATTTTCCCCCTTTCCCTCCCCTCCACCCTACACACCCTCTCCTACCCACATTCTCCTTTAGTTCATATCCATGTATCATAAGTTCTTTAGCTTCTACATTTCCCATACTATTCTTACCCTCCCTCTATTGTCTACCTACCGTATATGTTACTTATTCTCTGTACCTTTTCTCCATCTCTCTTCTTCCCACTCCCTTGTTGCTAAGCCTCCATGTGATCTCCATTTCTGTGGTTCTGTTCCTGTTCTAGTTGTTTACTTAGCTTGTTTAAGTTTTCATTTTAGGTGTGGTTGTTAATATTTGTGTTTGCTGTCATTTTACTATACAGTGTATTTTATCTTCTTTTTCTTTATTTTTTTAACTTTTTTTAATTGATTATGCCATTACATTTGTTCTATTCCCCCTCCTTTCCCCTCCACCCTGCACACCCCTCCCCCACCATTTCCCCCTTCTTTACTTCATGAACACGTGTCTCAAGTTCTTTAGATTCTGTATTTCCCCTACTATTATTACCCTCCCCCTATCTATTTTCTATCTACTGTCTGTGCTACTTATTTTCTGTACCTTTTCCCCCCTTCTCCTCCTCCCACTCCCCTGTTGCTAATCCTCCACGTGATCTTCATTTCTATGGTTCACTCCTGATCTAGCTGTCCTCTTAATTTGCTTTTGTTTTAGGTGTGGTTGTTGATAACTGTGAGTTTGCTGTCCTTTCACTGTTCATGTTTTTTTTTAACTTCTTTTTTCTTAGGTAAGTCCCTTTAACATTTCATATAATAAGGGCTTGGTGATGATGAACTCATTGAATTTGATCTTATCTGAAAAGCACTTTATCTGTCCTTCCATTCTAAATGAGAGCTTTGCTGGATAGAGCAATCATGGATGTAGGTCTTTGGATTTCATGACTTGGAATATTTCTTTCCAGCCCCTTCTTGCCTGTAAGGTCTCTTTTGAGAAATCAGCTGACAGTCTGATGGGAACTCCTTTGTAGGTGACTGTCCCCTTATCTCTTGCTGCTTCTAGGATTCTCTCCTTCATTTTAATCTTGGCTAATGTAATTATGATGTGCCTTGGTGTGTTCCTTCTTGGGTCCACCTTCTTTGGGACTCTCTGAGCTTCCTGGATTTCCTGGAAGTCTATTTCCTTTGCCAGAATGGGAAAGTTCTCTTTTATTATTTGTTCGAATAAGGTTTCCACTTGTTGCTCTTCCTCTTCCCCTTCTGCTACCCCTATAATTTGGATGTTGGAATGTTTAAAGATGTCCTGGAGTTTCCTAAGCCTCTCCTCATTTTTTTGAATTCTTGTTTCTTCATTCTTTTCTGTTTGGTCATTTTTTCCTTCCTTCTGGTCTACTCCCTTGATTTGAGTCCCAGTCTCCTTTCCATTACTGTTGGTTTCCTGTGCATTACCATTCATTTCAATTAGTTTAGCTTTCATATGTTTCTCTAATTTGTGACTAAAATCAACCAGTTCTGTGAGCATCCTGATCACCAGTGTTTTGAACTGTGCATCTGAAAGTTTGGCTATTTCTTCATCACTTAGATTTATCGGCTCTGGGGCTCTGAGTTGTTCTTGAGCCATGTTTTTATCTGTTTGTGCCTCTTAGTATGAGGAGAGGAGCCTTAGGTGTTCACCAGGGCGGGGCCACTCAGGTGGCTGGTTTGTGATGCTGTATGTGGGGGCGGGGTCAGAGAAGGAGCAATGGCGGTCCTCTCCGCTCGCCAGCCCGTCCCACTGCCCCGGCCTGTTTATCGGGAACTGTGTGAGCCCACTGCCCTGTGCTGTGCGGTCTCAATGCTCGCCTCTTCACTGGTTTATCTGCTTGCAAATGCTCGACCGACCGCAGACAGCCAGCCATGCCTCTTCCCTGTGTCCGCCTGTAGCCAGCCGGCACCTGGGATCTGCGCCTTCGGCTGCTTGTGCACCACCCGGTCGGGGATCTTTTTTGCCAACCCGCTCTGCTGCTGGCTTCGCTCCACTTACCGGTTTAGCTGAGCGTTTCGTTGTCTTCGGACTCCATTTTGTCCATTTTCTGTGTGGTTTGGTTATGTTTATGTTGTTAAAACTTTGTTTTTAGATTTGGTTGTGTGCGGATGCAAGGTGTTTCCACCTATGCCTCCATCTTGGCGGAAGTCCTCTTCTTTTTCTTAGATAAGTCCCTTTAACATTTTATGTAATAAGGGCTTGGTGATGATGAACTCCTTGAACTTGACCTTATCTGGGAAGCACTTTATCTGCCTTTCCTTTGTAAGTTAAAGCTTTTCTGGATAGAGGAATCTTGGATGTAGGTGTTTGGATTTCATGACTTGGAATATTCTTTCCAGCCCCTTCTTGACTGTAAGGTCTCTTTTGAGAAATTAGCTGACAGTCTGATGGGAATTCCTTTGTAGGTAACTGTCCCCTTATCTCTTCCTGCTTCTAGGATTCTCTCCTTCATTTTACTTATTTATTTATTTATTTAAAATATATTTTATTGAATATTTCATTACAGTTGTCCCATTTTCCCCCCTTCATTCCCCTCCACCCTGCACAACCCCTCCCACCCACCTTCCCCCTCTTTAGTTCATGTCCATGTGTTATAAGTTATTTAGCTTCTACATTTCCCACACTAATCCTGCCCTCCCTTATTTCTCCCCACTGTCTATGCTACTTTCTCAGTACCTTTTCCCCCTCTCTCCTTCTTCCATTCCCCTGTTGCTAACCCTCCATGTGATCTCCATTTCTGTGGTTCTGCTCCTGTTTTAGCTGTCTGTTTAGTTTGCTTTTGTTTTAAGTGTGGTTGTTAATAACTGTGAGTTTGCCGTCCTTTCACTGTTCGTGTTTTTTTTTTATCTTCTTTTTCTTAGATAAGTCCCTTTAACATTTCATATAATAAGGGCTTGGTGATGATAAACTCATTGAACTTGACCTTATCAGAAAAGCACTTTATCTGTCCTTCCATTCTAAATGAGAGCTTTGCTGGATAGAGCAATCATGGATGTAGGTGTTTGGATTTCATGACTTGGAATACCTCTTTCCAGCCCCTTCTTGCCTGTAAGGTCTCTTTTGATAAATCAGCTGACTGTCTGATGGGAACTCCTTTGCAGCTGACTGTCCTCTCATCTCTTGCTGCTTCTAGAATTCTCTCCTTCATTTTAATCTTGGGTAATGTAATGATGATGTGCCTTGGTGTGTTCCTCTTTGGGTCCACCTTCTTTGGGACTCTCTGAGCTTCCTGGACATCTATTTCCTCTGCCAGACTGGGGAAGTTCTCTTTTATTATTTGTCCAAATAAGTTTGCCACTTGTTGCTCTTCCTCTTCCTCTTCTCCTTCTGGCATCCCTATAATTTGGATGTTGGAACGTTTAAAGATGTCCTGGATCTCTTCATGTGTCTCTGGATATTCTGTATGTCCTCCTTGGAGAAGTGTCTGTTCAAGTCCTTTTCCCATTTTTTAATTTGGTTGGGTGTCTTCTTAGAGTGGAGCCGTGTAAGTTCTTTGCATATTTTGGAGATTAAACCTTTGTCTGAGGTATCATTGGCAAATATGTTTTCCCATACAGTTGGTTGTCTTTTTAATTTAATACTGTTTTCTTTAGCTATGCAGAAGCTTTTTATTTTGATGAGATCCCATTTGTTTATTCTTTCCTTTATATTCCTTGCTCTAGGGGACATATCGGTAAAAATGTTGCTGCGTGGAAGATCTGAGATTTTCTTGCCAATGTTCTCCTCTAGGACTTTAATGGTGTCATGGCTTATATTTAAGTCTTTTATCCACCTTGAATTTATTTTGGTGTATGGTGTAAGTTGGTGCTCAAATTTCATTTTTTTGCATGTAGCTGTCCACAATATTGTTAGCTATCAGAAAGATGCAAATTAAAACCACAATGAGATACCACTTTACACCAGTCAGGATGGCTATCATAAACAAAGCAACAAACAACAAATGTTGGAGAGGGTGTGGGCAAAAGGGGTCCTTAGTCCACTGTTGGTGGGATTGCAGACTGGTACAACCATTATGGAAAACAGTATGGAATTTTCTCAGAAAAATAAAAATTGACCTGCCTTTTGACCTAGCAATTCCACTGCTAGGATTATATCCTAAGAATCCTAAAACATCAGTATCAAAGAACCTGTGCACCACAATGTTCATAGCAGCACAATTTACAATAGCCAAGAGTTGGAAGCAACCTAGGTGCCCGTCAGTAAATGAATGGATCAAAAAATTGTGGTACATATACACAATGGAATTCTATGCAGCAGAGAGAAAGAAGGAGCTACTATCCTTTGCAACAACATGGATGGAACTGGAAAGCATTATGCTGAGTGAAATAGGCCAGGCGTGGAAAGACAAATACCGTATGATCTCACCTTTAACAGGAAGCTAAACAACAAAACAAACAAGCAAACAGAATAAAAACAAAGACACTGAAATGGAGAACAAGTGGGCAGTGACCAGAGGGGAGAGGGAAGGAAATTTAAGGGGGAAAAAGGGAGGGATTTTGAGGGAAGGGAGGGAACAAGTATGAAAGACACAGGGATGAGGACTAGAGGGGGAGGAAATGGGAGAGAGGTGGGGAGCAAGGGGCGGGGGGGGGGTGGCTGGGATGGGAGAAATAGACAAAAAACTGTACTTGAAAAATAACTAAATAAAATTAAAAAAAAAAAAAGATGTCCTGGAGGTTCCTAAGCCTCTCCTCACTTTTTTTTGAATTATTTTTTCTTCATTCTTTTCTGTTTGGTTGTTTCTTCTTTCTGGTCCACTCCCTTGATCTGAGTCCCAGTTTTCTTTCCATCACTATTGGATCCCGGTGCATTTCCCTTCGTTTCATTTAGTGTAGCCTTCATTTTTTCATCTAGTTTGTGTCCAAAATCAACCAGTTCTGTGACCATCCTGGTTACCAGTGCTTTGAACTGAGCATCTGGTAGGTTGGCTCTCTTGGTTGCTTAAAAGTATTGGCTCTGGGCCTTTGATTTGTTCTTCTGATTGAGCCATTTTTGGTCAGGTTGCGCCTGTTAGGTATGAGTGGTGGAGCCTTAGATGTTCACCAGGGCAGGGCAACCCAAGTTGCTGGGTTGTGACCGCTGTTTGTGGGGTCTGGGTCAGAGAGGGCACAGTGGCGCTTGTTCTGTGCTCTCTTGGATTTTAGTCCCCTCTGCTGCTTCACACAGGCGGCACTTTTTCATTCAGTGCTTTTAGGCTTTATTTCCCATTGCTGGGTCCCTGGGTTGTGCAGTATGTCTTGCTGCCCGTTTTTGCCTAGTTTAGCTGTGTGCGAATGTGTGACTCCAGTTAGTCCTGTGGCGCCTGCACTCCTGGGTCAGGCTGCCACTGCCTTTTCCTGCTGTGATCCCTCTCCACCGGCCGCTGACTCTGTCCCTCTTACTGGTCTGGTTAAATGGTTGTCGGACTTCTGTACAGTTTAACTTTCTGTCTGTTCTGGTTGTTTCTGTTTCTAAATCATTGTTGTCTTTAATTTTGGTTGTGCAAGGAAGCACAGTATTTCTACCTATGCCTCCATCTTGGCCGGAAGCCTCTCTCCTTCATTTTAATCTTGGCTAATGTAATTACGATGTGCCTTGGTGTGTTCCTTCTTGGGTCTAACTTCTTTGGGACTCCTTGAGCTTCCTGGATTTCCTGGAAGTCTATTTTCTTTGCCAGATTGGGGAAGTTCTCCTTTAGTATTTGTTCACATAACTTTTCCACTTGTTGCTCTTCCTTGTTGCTCCTTCTGGTACCCCTCTAATTCGGATGTTGGAACGTTTAAAGATGTCCTGGAGGTTCCTCAGCCTCTCCTCATTTTTTTAAATTCTCGTTTCTTTATTCTTTTCTGTTTGGTTCTTTTTTTCTTCTGGTCCACTCTATTGATTTGAGTCCCAGTTTTCTTCCTATCACTATTGGTTCCCTGTGCATTTTCCTTTATTTCACTTAGTGTAGGCTTCATATTTTCATCTAATTTTTGACCAAATTCAACCAATTCTGTGAGCATCCTGATCACCAGTGCTTTGAACTGTGCATCTGATAGGTTGGATATCTAGTCATTGGTTAGTTGTATTTTTTCTGTAGCTCTGATCTGTTCCTTTCGTTTGGGCCTTTTTTTTTTTTTTGTCTTGACGCACCTATTATGTAGTAAGGGGCAGAGCCTTAGGTTTTCACCAGGGCAGGGCAACCCAGTGTCTGGGTTGTGATGCTGCATGTGGGGGAGGGTTTGGAAGGGAACAGTTGTGTTTGCTCTGCTCTCTGCTGGATTTCAGTCCTTTCTGCTGCTTCCCCCAAGCAACCTGGGTCTTTCTAGTGCTGATTCCCAGTGGGTAGGCTTATGTATGTTCTAGGACCCTGTGGGTGTCTCCAACAATCTCTTCTGTGAGGTTGGGAGTCTCTCCTGGCACCCCAACCCCCACAGGTGTTTTCAATCAGTGTTTTGAGGCTTTATTTCCCTGCGCTGGGGCCCTGGGTTGCATAGTCTGTCTCACTCCCCAGTTTCACCTGGTTTATCTTCACTTGAATGTGGGACTGCTGGGTTCTGCAAGCCCCCTTGTGCACCAAGCCCCTCCACAATCTGCCGCCTCCCTTGGTCCACCAGCCTCTGCCTTGCATGCCTGCTGGGGTCTGCCAGCTGCTGCTTTGCACGCCTGGAGTTGTCCAGTCACCACTTTTTTTTTTTTTTTCCGCAATCCCTCTCTGCCCAGCCACCTCAGTCGGCCCCTCCTACCGGTCTGGATGAAAGTGTTTACTTTAACACCTTGGTCCTTGGACTGCCCTACAGTTCAATTTTTAATCAGTTATGGTTGTTATTTTGTTTCTAATTTTTTGTTGTCCTTACTTTGGTTGTGGAAGGAGGCACAGTATGTCTACCTATATCTACATCTTGGCTGGAAGAAAAACTCAGTTTCTTTGTTATGTTTTTTGCTGTGATTCAAGTTGCTTTCCTCAGGCAAAATGTCAAGGGGTCCAGAATTCTTATACAGAGAATCCCGGAAAGGAGAAAACTGGTTGAAAGGGAATACTAGAAGACTTTTTAAAAAGGGTATAACCTATATATAGGTACAAACACAAATCTTCATTAAACAATGCTATAAATATTTGCATATGTATATGCCATATAACCATTCAGATCAAGATCTAAAATATTCCCATCATCCAGAAGTTTCCCTCCTATACCTTCTAAGGCAAGACCTTCTCATACCAAGAGGTAGCCACTATTCTAATATCTATCATCATAGATTAATTAACCTGCCCCTCCTCCCATACACACAATTATTTGCTCAACATAGTGGAGATGAACCCATGTTGTTGTGTATCAGTAATTTGTTCTTTTCTATGTATTAATATAGCATAATTTATTAAACTTGTTAATAAGCATGCAGACTTTTTCCAGTTTGAGGCTATTGTGAATAAAGCTGTCAACATTCTCATGCATATCTTTTGTAGACATATGCACTTATTTCTGTTGGGTAGGTATCTGAGAATCAAATTGGTGAATCATAGTGTTGAGCATAAATTTAAACTTAGTAGTTAATGACAATTTTCAGATACTCCATCCATATCCTTGTCAGTAGTTACTATTGTCAGTTTTACATTTTAGCTGCCCTGTTTGGCATGCAGACGTATGTCACTGCAGTTTTAATTTGCATTTCCTCAATGAATGATAAAATTGAGTACTTTCTCACAGGCTTATTGGCCATTAGGATATTATCTTTATGAAATGTTTATTGCAGTCCTTTGTGTAATTTCTAATTGCACTGTTTGCCCTTTTCTTATTGGTATGCACATGTTCTTGTATCAGACATATATATATAGTGAATCTCTTCTCCCAGTCAGGCACTTGCTTATTAATGACATCTTTTGCTTAGTATAAGCACTTAATCTTAATAAACCAGGGCTTGTTTTTAGAAATATATAATGTAAATGTAAGCTATAATAATAATAACAACCTGAAAACCTGCAAACCAACCCAAAACTTCAGATCTGGAACATGATCACCCTTACTTCACAGCAGCATGCCCATCATTAAGTCACCTATTCCTTCCCCTGCCTTGAATTTTGTGTTTGTCATTCTTATGCTTTAAAAAATATTGTCACCTAATATGAATATATTTCTCAGAAACATGTTGCTCAGTTTTGCTTCTCTTTGAGATTTATAAAAACAGTGTCTTACAGTGTGTTGTCTTCTGAGGCTTTCCTTTTTCTTATTCACTTTATGTTTCCAAGATTCATCTTCAGTGCTGCATGTACTTACCAGTCATCCATTTTCACATCTGGGTAACATTACATGAATTTTTCAGTTTATTTATACATTAGTGCATCCATGAAAATATGGGTTGTAATGTTTTTTAATTTCAAAGACTGCTATTATGATCCATCTTGCAAATATCTCCTTAAACACCCATGCAAGAATTTTTCTAGGCATGTACCTAGGATTGGAATATCCTGCTCATGGGATATGCACATATTCAGTTTTATGAAATACTGACAAATCATTCCCCAAGTGGTTGTACCAATTCATACTCCCACCTGCAGTAAAGGCAACCTCCATGTTTTCACCAACACTTTGAACTGTCAGATTAAAATTTTTCTTTTCCAATTTGGTGGGTATAAAATGGCATCTCATTGTCATCCTGAGTTCCATTTTCTGCATTACTAATGAGATAGAGCATATTTATGGACCACTGGTTTTTCATTTTTCTATTGGGTTGTTTATCTTTTTATTATTTATTCTTTAAATTCTTTTTAT
This sequence comes from Artibeus jamaicensis, assembly GCF_021234435.1. Taxonomy (NCBI): domain Eukaryota; kingdom Metazoa; phylum Chordata; class Mammalia; order Chiroptera; family Phyllostomidae; genus Artibeus; species Artibeus jamaicensis. The sequence goes on along the minus strand of NW_026521788.1, from coordinate 37,528,194 downwards.
TGTTTAAACTATTATAGTTGTCCCAATTTTCTCCCTTTGTCCCCCTCCTCCCAGATCCCCCTTTCCAGTCAATCCCCAAACTGTTGTCCATGTCCATGGGTGCTGCATATATGTTCTTTGTCTAATCCCTTCACCTTCTTTCAACCAGTCCCATCCTCCCTTCTCCCCTCTTAGAGCTGTCAGTTTATTCCTTATTTCTGTGCCTCTGATTCTATTTTACTTTTTAATTTATTTTGTTTCTTAGATTCCAGTTATAAGTAAAATCATATGGTATTTGTCTTTTATTGCCTGGCTTGTTTCTCTTAAGGGCAAGAATTTCTTCTTTTTTATTGCTGTATAGTATTCCATTGTGTAAATGTTCCACAACTTTTTAAATCCACTCATCTACTGATGGGCACTTAGGCTGTTTATCTTTTTCTTACTGATTATTATTTATTTGTTCTGAATACTCTTCCTTTGTTGCTTATATATGTTGTAGATATGTTCTCCTAGATGGTGGCTTGAGTTTTTACTTTCTTTAAAGCATCATTTAACAAACAGAAATTCTTAATTTTAATATAGTTACATTTATTAATCTTTTCTTTCATGATTAGAACTTTATGATCAAAGCACCAGAAATATAACCAAGTGATGAAGAGATAGCCAACCTATCAGATTCAGAGTTCAATACACTGGTAATCAGGATGTTCACGGAAATGGTTGAGTATGTCTGCAAAATGAAGGAAGAAATGAAGGCTATACAAAGTGAAATAAAGGAAAGTGTACAGGGAACCAGCAGTAACAGGAAGGAAATGAGGACTCAAATCAATGATTTGGACAATAAGAAAGAAATAAACATTCAACCAGAACAGAATGAAGAAACGAGAATTTTAAAAAATGAGGAGAGGCTCAGGAAACTCTGGGACAACTTTAAATGTTCCAACATCTGAATCATAAGGGTGCCAGAAGGAGAAGAAAAAAATTGAAAACTTAATGAAGGAGAACTCTCCCAATCTGGCAAAGGAAATAGACTTCCAAGGAAGTCGAGGAAGCTCAGAAAATTCCAAAGAAGTTGGACCCAAGGAAGCACACACCAAGGCACATCATAATTACATTACCCAATGTTAAAGATAAGGAAAGAATCTTAAAAGCAGAAAGAGGAAAGAAGACAGTTACCTACAAAGGAGTTCCCATAAGACTATCAGTTGATTTCTCAAAAGAAAATTTGCAGGCAAGAAGGGGCTAGAAAGAAATATTTCAGGTCATGAAAGGCAAGGACCTACATTGACGAATACTCTATCCAGCAAAGCTATCATTTAGAATGGAAGGGCAGAGAAAGCTCTTCTCAGGTAAGGTCAAGTTCAAGGAGTCCTTCATCACCAAGCCCTTATTATATGAAATGTTAAAGGAACTTATCTAAGAAAAAGAAGAAGATGAAAAATATGAACAGTAAAATGACAAGAAACTCACAACTATCAACAACTGAACTTAAAAACAAAAACAAAAACAAACTAAGCAAACAACTAGAACAGGAACACAATCACAGAAATGGAGATCACTTGGAGGGTTACCATTGGGGAGGGTGGGGTGGGGCAAATGGAGGAAAATGTACCGGGAATAAGAAGCAGGAGTGGTAGATACAAAATAGATGGGGGAGGTTAGGAATAGTATAGGAAATGGAGAAGCCAAAGAACTTATATGTATGACCCACGGACATGAACTAAGGTGTGGGAATGCTGGTGGTAGGAGGGGTGCAGGGAAGAGGGGAATAAAGGGGAAAAAAAATAAGACAATTATAATAGCATAATTAATAAAATATACTTAAAAAAATTAAAACCACAAGGACATATCACCTCACACCTGTCAGTATGGCTGTCATCTATACGTCAACAAAAAAGTGTTGAGAAGGGTATTGAGAAAAGGAAACCCTACTGCACTGCTGTTGGGATTGTAAGTTAGTGCAGCCACTATGGAGACAGTATGGAGATTCCTCAAAAAGTAAAAACAGTTGCCATATGATCCAGCAATTCCACACTGAGTATTTATCTGAAGACAGCTAGTAATAGCTAAGATGTGAAAACAACCTAGATGTTCTTTTATAGATGAATGGATAAAGAAGATGTGGCATATATGAAATGAAATATTATTTAGCAATGAAAAAGGTGAAATCTTGTCATTTGCAACAACAGACCTAGGGGGTATGTGCTAAGTTAAATAAGTCAGAGAGAGAATGACAAATACCAAAATGATTTCACTTACGGGAATTTAACAATTATTTTTTAAAGATTTTATTCATTTTTAGAGATGGGAAGGGAGGGAGAGAGAGAGAGAGAATGTGGTTGCCTCTCACATGGCCCCCACTGGGTACCTGTCCTGCAATCCAGGCATGTGCCCTGACTGGCAATCAAACCTGTGACCCTTTGGTTCACAGCCCAAGCTCAATCCACTGAGCTACACCAGCCAGGGTGGAATTTAACAATTACTGAATTAACATTTCATTTATCTTGATCACTTGGTTGTTTGGTGCCCCTTGAAATTGTGTGCCCAAGGCCGGTGCATTTCTCTTCCCAATCTGGTTCTGGACATGAGTGGGAGCTTCTCTCTGTCTTTATTATTCACATCTGACCTTATTTTGATTCCAGTCCTAACACTTGCTGTCCATTGTAGTTTCAGTCTGCGAAGGGAACCCTGGTGGCTCAGTGTGAGAATTCATAGGTCTTACTGCAGATCCCTGCCTCATTCACTGGTAGAGTGAACAAAGTCCCTCCCAGTCTCAGCTGTAGGTCCTTGCCTGATTCCTTTACTCTTCTCGAGCTTGTGTGGGGGGTGGAGGGGTGTGTGCTCACTCATCTTGCACTATGCTGTGTGTGCAGGGTCCTTAGGTGCCCTGGTACCCTTCTGCTTCATTCTGCTCTCCCCAAACCTCATACTGATATTGTGCAGGTCTCATGACTTATCTACCTGCTTGTATTTTGTAGTGACAGGGGGATTCCTTGTCTGATTGTCTTGTAAATATTGTCCTTGGATTTTGGTTTTAATACATCATTGTTCTGTGTTTATTTGCAGATTCTGAAATACACAAAACTATGTTTCTACCACCACTACCATCTTCCCAGGATTCTTAAATTTATTTTACAAAAATGATAATTTAAAAGAAAACAATAGAGACCCGAAATTCTTTTTTAATATACAGAAAGCATTAAAAAGTTATGCACACAAAAAGGGAAAATAGAGGCAGTTGTCTGCCCAAGGCCGGGATCTGTTTTCACGGTTAACAAGAGAGACTGCAACATTGCAACTGCTACAGATCTAACTGCTCCTGGTCTAGGCAGAATGGCAGCCCAGACGGTCAGAACAACCTTGTGTTACAAACACCCAGACATGTGATGGCCTGGCTAAGCTCAGATGGGAGAAATGCAAAGTCCCCATGAATGAAGAGAGAAGGGAAAACCAGGCTGTAAGTTCATGATCCAATGCTGCAGGTCCCAGGGTGGGCATCCTACTATTGGTCCAAGGAGTGAGGGGACTGAGTTGCACTACCTTATGACAGAAAATGAGGCAGGGATTAGGGACAGACACACATAAAGCTAGATTGTATGCCTAATGAAAGGTTTCCTAGAAAATGTTCTAGTCACTGAGGCAGCTTTATTGTCTGGGCTCTGAGTGACAAAGAAAAAGACTCCCCTGAGGTGAAAATATTCCTAGACCTGTGTTATAGACTGAATATTTATGTTCCACCTCCCCCAATTCATATGTTGGGATCCTAACCCTTAAGATGAGGATATTAGGAGGTGGGGCCTTGGGATGTGATTAGGTCATGATGAGGGCAAAGCCCTCACAAATGGGATCAGTGCCCTTATAAGAAAGGCCTGAGAGAACCCCCTTATCCCACAAACACATAATGACAGTGAAAAGATGCTGTATATGAACCAGTAAGGGGACTCTCAATAGACACTGGATTGATAAGCATCCTGATTTTGGACTTTCCAGCCTCTAGAACTGTGAGAAATACAAGTGTTAAACTTCTTTTGCTTATATAGCACTCAGTCTATGATATTTCTTTTCTTTTTTTGAAAAAGATTTTATTTATTTATATTTAGAGGGGACGGGAAGGAGAGAGGGAGAGAAATATCAATGTATGGTTGCCTCTTGTGCGTCCCCTGTTGGGAACTGGCCTGCAACCCAGGCATGTGCCCTGACATAGAATCGAACCGCGATCCTCTGGTTCGCAGGCCCATGCTCAATCCACTGAGCTACACCAGCCAGGGATATATATATATATTTTTTTTCTTTTCTAAAAGAGGAGTCTTTTTTTTTAAGATTTTATTTATTTATCTTTAGAGGGGAAGGGAAGGAGACAGGGAGAGAAACATCAATGTGTGGTTGCCTCTCGTGTGTCCCATGCTGGGAACTGGCCTGCAACCCAGGCTTGTACCCTGACTGGGAAGATATTTCTTTTTTTTGACAGCCCAAATGAACTACCTTTAATTTGAGAAGGTTTGGGATCAAAATTTGATTTTCAAAACATCCAAGAAGTTAGCATAAATCTGTTCATTCTGGTGATGTTTCTGCAGCCTTTTGAAGAAGCAAACATAAAACCACAACAGAGATCCGCGGTCGTCAGCAGGGTGCATTAGAGTCCCACAGACAATGCTCCATGGAAGAGAGGCTGGCAAGGTGCATGAAGTCCTCCAGCTTGAGATGGAGGAGTAAGGTCACCACCCCCCTCCTTCAAACTCTCCTAAGGGCAACAAGCGGAATAAGAAACGGAAATGCAAACTCTGTCTTCACTTAGACTAAGGAGCAGCTGAAATTCTGAACTGCAAAATAGCTGGGAAGGCATTTGAAAGAATTGGGGATTCAGTTAGAGCAAGCAGAGACAAACTTTCAGGGACTGCAGAGCTGGCAAAGCAAATGGCTTTAAGACAAAGAACACACTCTGAGGTTTAGAATCAAAAACTTTTACAAAAGTAGAAACAAGGAACCCAAACTATGAGCAAGAGTTTCCCTGGATCTATTGTGGTCCCAAGAAGCAGAGGAGGTGCAATGAATGAGGAACCAAATAGAGAGAGAGAGACCACACTTGTGGGGAGTAGTCCTCTGGGTGGAGAAGAGAGAAGGAAGACTTGTGTGGTGAGGAGCCCTACAACACCTCCTATTCTTCTCCACTGGTTGGGGGTGTGGTGGTGGAGGCTAAAACAACACAGACAAAACTCTGAATCTTAAAGATAATTTCTGCCAGCCTGGAACATGGCCCTAACCCCTTCCAAAGAAGAGGCTCCTGTAAAACAGGTGGCTTAACAAAGAAAGAACCCCCTCCCCAAAGACAACTGCAGACCAGTCTCTCTATGAAAGTGATGCAACACATTCTATCTACAATGTCAGGAAATTCTATCTACAATGTTCTAGTCACTAGGAATACAATAATGGGAAGAAAGTATCAGTGTTCTTACTGTCAGCTGGTGATAAGTGTTATGGATATAAATAAAACAGAGGAAGGGGGTGGGGGTAGGAAGTGGGGGACATTTTATTTTAATTAGAGTGATGAGTGAAATGTTTGTGTTAGAAGGAACCAAAAGGAAATTATATTTAAACAGAAAACTATATGATCATTTCCATAGGACCTAAAAGTACATGAGAAAAATTCAAAATCCTTTTCTGATTAAAAGACAAAGTACCACTTAACAAAATGGTGATTGTAGAACTGTCCTTAGCATGATAAACAAATACATTGCAACCCTAATACCATCAAGGATCCACTGTCACCAAAACATGCCCTCAATCAACATGAACGAGAGTCAGCAATCACTACAAAAAGTATTAGAACTTCAGGAAATACAATAGTCTAATGAAACCATAAAGTAAATTCTTCTAAATTGTTTAAACACCTAAAAGATTCTCTTAAAACCATAAGATAGCCCTGACTAGTTTGGTTCAGTTGGTAAGGCATTGTCCTTCAAACTCAAAGTCTGCCAGTTTGACTCCTAATCAGGGTACATGCCTGGGTTGTGGGCCTGGTCCTGAGTTGGGGCATGTGTGAGAAGCAACCAATTAATGTTTCTCTCTCACTCTTTCCCCTCCCTCTCTCTATAAAAATAAATAAATCTTAAAAAAAAAAACCTCTAAGATACTATGAAAACCATAAGTTACTATGAAAAAATAACCAGAAAATCAGAGAAACAAAACAAGATAAAAATAATTTCTCCAACTTGAAAACAGTGACATGGAAATTAGAACACCATTGGATGGGTTAGCTATCAGAGTAACTAATGTTGGAGAGAGAATTAGTGAACCAGAATGCTGCAGAGAGATAAAAGGATGGAGAATAAAAAGAGGGTAAGTACAAAAAACATGAAGTATAGAGGGTCTAATACACATTGGAATCTTAAGGTAAGAAATGGAAGGAATAGTGAGGAGATAATGTTTGAAGATTTTTAGAATTACTGAAAAACATGGCCCCAGCTGGTGTGGTTCAGTTGGTTGGGCATCTGTGTCCAAACAGTCAATGACTTTAAAAGTCCCAGTTCAATACCTGGTTGGGGCACATGCCTGGGTTGCAGGTTCAGTCTCAGGTTGGGCAAGCAATTGATGTTTCTCTCTCACAGTGATGTTTCTCTCCCTCTGTACCTCCCTCCCTTCCCCCCTCTCTAAAATAAAAAAGAAAATTAAAAAAGAAAAAAACAGTAGGTTATTTAAAATTAAAAAGAATTATTGAAAAACATAAATCTCCAGATTTAAGTCCTGAGCAGGAAAAATAAAAAGAAACTCAAACTTTGCCAGATAGTAACAAACTTGTAGACCATTAAAGACAAAAGACTTTGGTACAAAAAAGGAGGAAGAGGCAGAGTTCCAGAAAGGAACATCAGTGAGAGACACAGCAGACCACTCAGTAATAAGGACAGAACACAGTGGAATGATGTCTTCAGAGTACTGAAGAAAAATCACAGGAATAGTCTAGTTTTTATTCTAAACTATCATTCAAGAATAAGGGCAAAATAAGAATATTTCAGATAAGGAAATAAAAAGAGAGTTCCACTCTCAGATTCTCACTGAGTGTGTGAAGGAATATATGTAATGAGTCCACAAAGGAAGGAGTGGAGTACAGAAATGTGAGGGCACGAAATGGGTAAAAGTCTAAGTCCAAACAGGCATTGACTCTGTACAACAAAACTAAGAGTAGTGATAAAAATAATAATCACTAACTTAGGGGGCATAAAAATCATTCCTTACTCATCTCACATATTATCTTTGCACAGAACTTTTACTACTTCATTTTTATGCCTTCAAAATTAGTCATTGTTATTTTGTTACTCCTATTACTGTCGGTTTGTATAGTCAAAATGAAGTAGAACTGAAAATTCTAGACAAAGATAATGTGTAAGGTTGGTAAGGGGTGATTTGAAGCTTTCTTCAATCCTTCGTATTGTGTGGAAGACAGCAATGTTGATTAATTTTAGGCTTTGATAGGTATTCATATTACAAATTTAAAGACAACCACTACAAAATAGAAATATAGACTTTCTGCCAAGATGGAGGCATAGGTAGACATACTGTGTCTCCTCACATAGCCAAAAGGAGGAAAACAACAAATTTAGAAACAAAAAATAATCAGACCTCCCAGAAAATTGAACGGTATGGAAGTCTACCAACCAAGGAGTTAAAGAAGAAACATTCATTCGGACTGGTAGGAGGGGCAGAGATGGGCCGCCAAGTGGAGAGGACTCCTGGCAAGGCGGTGGCTGACAGATCAGGCAAGGCAGTGGCTGGTGGACCGGGTGGTCCCATGTTTGCATGTGGATAAACTGGGAGGAGCAACTGGGGAGCAAGACAGACCACACAACCCAGGGTTCCAGTGCAAGGGAAAAATACCTCAAAACCTGACTGAAAACACCTGTGGAGATTGTGGTGGTGGGAGAAACTCCCAGCCTCACAGGAGAGTTTGTTGGAGAGACCCACAGGGTCTAAGAATGTACACAAACCCACCTACCTGGGAATCAGTATCAGAAGGGCCCAATTTGCTTGTGGGTTGTGGGGGTAGTGACTGAAAGCTGGCTGAGAGCCAAGCAAATTGTTCCCTTTTGGACCCCTCCCCCACATACAGCACCATAACACTGTCCTGGGTTGCCCTGCCCTGGTGAATACGTAAGGCTTCACCCCTTACTACGTAACAAGTACACCAAAACAAAAAAACTACGGCCCAAATGAAAGAACAGATCAAAGCTCCAAAAATACAACTTAATGATGAAGAAATAGCCAACCTATCAGATGCAGAGTTCAAAACACTGGTAATCAGAATGCTCACAGAAATGGTTGAGTATGGTTGCAAAATAGAGGGGAAAAAAAGAAAAATGTATAGGGAATCAACTGTGAAAGGAAGGAAACTGGGACTCAAACCAAACCATTTGGACTAAAAGGAAGAAATAAACATTCAATCAGAACAGAATGAAGATATGAGAATCTAAAAAAACGAGGAGAGGCTTAGGAACCTCCAGGACAACTTTAAATGTTCCAACATCCAAGTCATAGGGATGCCAGAAGGACAAGAGGAAGAGCAAGAAATTGAAAACTTATTTGAAAAAATAATGGAGAACTTTTTCAGTCTGGCAAAGGAAATAGAGTTTCAGGAAGTCCAGGAAGCTCAGAAAATTCCAAAGAAGTTGGACCCAAGGAAGCACACAACAAGGCACATCATAATTACATTACCCAATGTTAAAGATAAGGAAAGAGTCTTAAAAGCAGCAAGAGGAAAGGAGACAGTCACTGACAAAGGAGTTCCCATAAGACTATCAGTTGATTTCTCAAAAGAAAATTTGCAGGCAAGAAGGGGCTAGAAAGAAATATTTCAGGTCATGAAAGGCAAGGACCTACATCGACAAATACTCTATCCAGCAAAGCTATTATATAGAATGGAAGGGCAGATATAGTGCTTCTCAGATAAGGTCAAGTTCAAGGAGTCCTTCATCACCAAGCCCTTATTATATGAAATGTTAAAGGAACTTATCTAAGAAAAAGAAGAAGATGAAAAATATGAACAGTAAAATGACAAGAAACTCACAACTATCAACAACTGAACTTAAAAACAAAAACAAAAACAAACTAAGCAAACAACTAGAACAGGAACAGAACCACAGAAATGGAGATCACTTGGAGGGTTACCATTGGGGAGGGTGGGGTGGGGCAAATGGAGGAAAATGTACCGGGAATAAGAAGCAGGAGTGGTAGATACAAAATAGATGGGGGAGGTTAGGAATAGTATAGGAAATGGAGAAGCCAAAGAACTTATATGTATGACCCACGGACATGAACTAAGGTGTGGGAATGCTGGTGGTAGGAGGGGTGCAGGGAAGAGGGGAATAAAGGGGAGAAAAAAATGGGATAACTAATGGCATAATCTATAAAATATATTAAAAAAGAAATGTAACATATAATCCATATAAGACACAAGAGTTCACCACATACTACCTGACCTAACAAGTGTCAACAAATCCCAAAGAATTTGTAATATGAAGATTATGTAAGGCTGCCCTAGCTGGTGTGGCTCAGTGGATTGTGTGCCAGCCTTCAAACCAAAAGGTTACTGGTTTGATTCCCAGTCAGGACATGTGCCTGGGTTGCAGGCCAGGTCCTCAGTTGAGGGCATAAAAAGGCAACCACATACTGATGTTTCTTTCCCTCTCTTTCTCCTTCCCTTCCCCTCTATAAAAATAAATGAATAAAATCTTTTTAAAAAGATTATGTAATTCTAAAAAAATTTAAAACAAAAGTTTTAAAAACTCCCATACATTTGGAAATTAAAAATATATTTCTAGATAATCTAGGGGTAAAAACAAAATAATAATGGACATTGAAAAACATTTGAAAGTAACCCACAGTAAAAAAATTACATCAACACTTAAGGCATACAGCTCAAACACTGGTTTCAGAAATATTTCTGGATGGACTAAAAATCTAACCATAAAAAGCAAAATTGTAAAACATTTAATAAGAAAATATTGGAAACTACCTTATGATACCAGAGGTAAGAAAGAACAAGATACAAAAAGCAAACCCCGTGGAGTGAAAGAATGATAAATTTGACTATATTAAACTTATAAGCCAAAAAATAAACAAAAAGGCAAAATACAGCATAGGAAAAGGTATTTCCAATGCCTATTGTTGACAATTAACATACAAATGTATGACAAACCCAGATAAAATAAGAAAAAGACGTGCATGGAATTTTCTAAGAAAACGAAAAATGGATCTGCCTTTTGACCCAGCAATTCCACTGCTAGGATTATATCCTAAAAACCCTGAAACACCAATCCGAAAGAACCTATGCACCCTAATGTTCATAGCAGCACAATTTACAATAGCCAACAGTTGGAAGCAACCTAGGTGCCCATCAATAAATGAATGGATCAAAAAACTGCGGTACATTTATACAATGGAATTCTATGCAGCAGAAAGAAAGAAGGAGCTCCTACCCTTTGCAACAACATGGATGGAACTGGAAAGCATGCTGAGTGGAATAAGCCAAGCGGTGAAAGACAAATACCGTATGATCTCATCTTTAATAGGAACCACAAAACAAAGACACTAAAGCTAAACAACAAAACAAACAAGCAAGCAAAATGTAAGCAAAGACACTGAAATAGAGAACAGGCTGACAGTGACCAGAGGGGAGAGGGGAGGGAATTTCAGGGGGAAAGGGGAAGGGTTTACAGGAACAAGTATAAAAGACACATGGGCAAAAACTAGGGTGGGGTGGAAATGGGAGGGAGGTGAGGAAGGCTGGGGATGGGTAGGCTGGGATGGGAGTAAAAGAAAACTGTACTTGAATGACAATTAAAATAAATTTATTAAAAAGGAAAAGACATGCAACCTAATTAAAAATGTGTGAAGAGAGAATGGGCAGTTTGCAAAGGAGAAAACATAATTGGCCATGAAGAACACAACCTCACTAATAATTGGGAAATGCTAGTTAAAAAAACAAAATATACACTTGTACACACCCATAAGATCTGCAGAAATTACAAAGCCTGATAATACACTGAGCTGGCGAGACTGTGGTGGAAGCAGGAAATCCTGTACTCTGCCTGGGGGAATATGAATCAGCTGACCACTTGGAAAGCAACTCGGCAACCCTACTTAGATTTTTGTATCCCTTGTGATATGATGATGTCATTTTTAAATGTATGCTCTAGAGAAGCCCTTTCCCATATTCATCAGGGCACATTACCAAGACGTTCACCGTGTCACTGTCGATAATTCTAGAAAGGAAATGACCCAACTCCACCATGGTTGGGGAATGGGCGAGTGAACACTGGCATTGCTCCAAAGCAGCAAAGTCAGCAAGGAAGAACTCCACCTGCATCACTCACCTACACATCAAAGACACGGTGCAAGAAACAGGCAAGTTGCCTGTGACAAGCATTGAAAAACACATGGAAACTGTAATATTCATTATTAATGGAGATATACACATATATCAAAGTATAGAAAAGTCAATGAGACCTTACATCAGAACACTTAACCCAATAACCAATCCTGCATAGCAAAGCTTCAGTGCTTAGGGAGGGGATGGGCCTCAGCTATAGCTAGAATGATTTATTTCTATTATCAGGAGAGTGTAAGGCCCCAAAGCATAAGGACATTGTGGGTTATTTCTGCATGGTGGGTACAGCAATGTCTGTTATATCTTTACTTGTCTGCATGTTTATAGGTTTTATAATTACAATATATTAGCTCTGCATCAGGACTGTTTTTTCCCATTGAAGTAATCAGAAGAGTTGGAAAATAATCAGGAAGGATATAACTTTATTGCTCTGTGGCTCAGTGCTGTATCTTTGGTGAATGGAAGAATCACCTCCTAGCCTACCAGCAGCTTTTTGTGGGGAGGGCTGGCCCATGCCCAGCAGGCATGTGCCCAGCAGGTGTTTTTTTTCTCTGATGCTTCTCTTGCTGCTGGCTTCTTCTCCTATTTCTGGGACTCACCCCTAATCCATCCTGGGGCCCTGCTCAGAGGCATGTTCTCCATGCTGTCTACAGCATCCCCAGCCCTGTGTTCCCCCCTTACTTTCCCCTTATTTATCTGGCAGTGCTAGAAATACATGTGAGGTCATAAGGAGTCTCACTATGAGAACACAGTGACAGAATGAACATTTTAAAAGAAAAACTGGCAGCAGCCCCCTCCTAATCACACCCCAATAGTTGTGTTTCTCCCAGGTGTGTCTATATTCCTGGTCCCCACCTCAGTGTGTGGGGGGAGCTGTGCTCACTGACCATTATATCACTTGCACACTTTTCTGCAGCTTCAGTCCGTCTGGGAGGATCAGTGTAGGGGACAGTGTGGGGCCCCACTCAGGAGGAGGAGGGGCAGAAGGCTGGCAGGAGTATGACTTGGTCCTTCCCATTTCACTTGTCTTGGAAGCTCTTGTGACTTTCACTCATGCTGCTCAAGTGAATTCCTTGGGACACCCAAATATTGTCTTTAAGCATCATTCACTTACTCATTTTGTTTATCCACCTATCCCAGCCCATCCTGAGCTATGTCTGACCTGAGTTGCCGGTGGGCACAGGCACTAGCTTTGTTTCAGAGCGCTTGTATGGGGACAGACAGGAAGGAGAACCTGAGCTCCTCTGGCAGTCTGTGAAAAGATTTCCAGGAGGAAGAAGAACCTGGCTGGGCCTGGCAGGGTGGGGCTGCAGGGCTGGAGGTATGAGAGCCCAGACACAGTGAACATGCTTCCCCTCTGGTTCCCACCTTCCCCTTGCAGCTCTTCCAATTGCTCTGCCTCCTCTCTCTCTCCCTCCCTCCTTTCCTTATACTCGGAGTATTCTCTCCCCATTGCAGACTTAGGGCCCCACACCTACGGAGAGTAGGTGGGGTAAGGGTCTGTTTCTTCTCCTCCCATCTAACCTTAGCCTGGGAAGGATGTAATCTGTCTTCCTTGCTGCTTTTGGAGCACATCTCCTTTTCTTCCAGACTTTCCTTGTCTTTAAACCCCTGTGCTCCACACTCCACTCTTGTTTTTGGAGGACAGGGGAGCCACAGTGTTACCTCCTTATTTCAGGTTCCTCACATGCTCTTTCTTGCCCAGCGCCTCCCTCCTCTTCTCACTCTGAGGTGGGCCCACAGGGCTCCGGGGCCTGCTCCCACACCCCCTCCTTCTCTCCTCTTTTTCCTGGAGGTTTTCCAGCACCCCAACTCGACCAGCAGGCCCCACCCTAAAAGAAAACAAACCAAACTTTCCTTGATTCCACATCTGCCTCCAGTTGCCCTCTGCTGTCCTTCTCCTTTCCATCTGCAAGCTTCTAAGAGGAACTGTGTACATGCCCTGCTACCCATTCTCTCCTTTCCCCATCTTTCTTGGTGGCTTTACTGTACACTTTAGTCTATCCCCACCCAGCATCTTGTCTGCTAAGGTCACTGGGGACCTCCCAGGGCCTTGTCCAGGTCCTGAAGCCCTTGACCTTCAGAGTTTGCTGGCCTCGGTCTCCTGGATGGCCCCTTCTCCTCAGCTGGCCTCTCAAATTGCACCCTGGCCCCCTCCACTACTGCTCATATCTTGCAGAATCTCCTTGCCTGCCCTGCCTAGAGCACAGATTCTCAGCTCTACCCATGAAGCTCTGTACAATACTTATGCCCAGGCCGTCTCAGTCTGAGCCCGCGGGGGAGGGGTGGGGTCGCTGGTATTTTTTCAAAGCCCTCAGGTGATGGTGATGCCCAGATTGCTTCCCAGCCTGACTCCACTGCTGAGCGCCTGCTGCTGGTGGGACAGCGCCACCTGGCGGCTTTCTCAGGACATAAAGTGGGGTGGAAAGAAACAACTTAAAAAATCTGGTGTTTATTAAAGAAATCTGTGCCTGCAGTTTGAGTTTGTCCAAGATACTCACTGCTCCCACATGATCAAGTCTCCTATCAAATACAAAATTTTTTATAATGTGCCTGGCACTCTTTTAAGTGCTTCACCACAATCATATGACATAAATATTATTATTCCCATTTTACAGATGAGAAAACTGAGGCACAAAAAAATTGCCTGAGGTCATGCAGGTAGCGGAACTGAAGCTGGGATTACAAACTCAGACAGTCTGGCTTGACTATCACATTCATAACCACAGCATTGGCTGCTGCGAGGCTGCTGTCTTCGCGGGGCACAGAGGCTGGCAGGATCAGCTTCTTGGGCTGTGCATAGGTTGGTATAGGGACAGGCAGGCAGATGACGGCTGCCATCACAAGAAACACTTGACACTCTCATTTGCTGCTGCATTTATATTCCTGTCCTTGGACGCTTCACCCCAAGAATGAGGCTGGCTGTAACATTTTATCCAGGTCCAACGCTAGTATTAGCAGAGTCCAACTTCACCAGTCACAAGAACATTTTCGTCAGCTGGAGCAAAAATACCCTCAGCTTCGCTGGAAGTCCCCTGATAGGCATTTTCTCCCAGTGACCTCAATAGGAAAGTGGATCAAATTTTATCTAATCTCTAGTTGTCTAAGTTTCAGTAAGGTCCCAAATTGTATTCTGGAACTCTCTTTTCACCCCTCACCCCCCCCCCCCCCCATCACGCAGCAGCTCCATCTCCGCAGTTGCTCAAACCAGAACCCTGAGGGGTTGCTGTGTCCCTTTCCTTCTTCACTTCGCATGCAATCAACTTACGCCCGTGTCCCACTGAACTTCATAATAGACTGATCAGCGCCATCGCTGCCACTGTTCCTACTTCACACTCTTTCCCTCCATTTCTCATCCTTATCCAAAAGAGGGATTAAAAAAAAGAAACAAACCTGTAAACTATCTGGCACTTCGGGAAAAAGTCCCAAACCTCAGCCAGCCAGCTCTCAAGCCCCTCCTCCTCCCAGCCACCGTCCTAGCCCTGCTCTCCTCAGTCGAGCCACATTGACCTTAAACCAGTCGTTCGAGATGACTCACCTTCAGGTTGTAGCTCAAATAACAGAGGTCCGTCTGTCCGGAGTCCGCGGTTCCTCCGCCAGGCCTCGGCTCAGGGTCCCGGGCACTGCCAGTCCTTTTGGCTCAGCCTCACTGGTCGCAGGAGGAAGGAGCAGGAGGCTGGGATCTGGGGCAACTTCAGGTGCGCCCAGCGGGATCTGTCGCCACCTTGCGGCAGGGGCGGACCTGGCCCTCTGGTTCCTTCACAGGTCCTGTGATGCCTTGAGTAGTCCCGGACCGGGAGAATAGGTCCCGCAGCGCCCTCCGGGTTCCCCGCTAGCTTCACACTTAACCGCACAGAGCATCTAGCTGGGGAGAGACTTCAGACTTCAGATACTGACCGCGCCCCACTGCTGGTCCCGCCCCTTCAGTTTCCTCGATGTTAACCAGGTTGATTGGTGGCCCGACACATGGGTGCAAATTCTCAGTTCTGCAGTTTTACTATGCAACGTGTGCAAGTCATGTTTATTTATTTTAGGAACGGTGGCCCACCCCCTTCTACGTGCCAGGCACTCTTCCAGACACTGGGTGTGCCGTAGTGAATAAAACCGACAAAAACCTGCTGTTGGTAGCTTACGGCCTAGTGTGGGGAGACTGATAAACAAAATAAATGAGTTTAAAAAGTATAGTATGTTAGATAATGATAAGTCCTTGGCGGAAAATATTTTAACACCCTAAAGAATCTTCAGAGCCCTGGCTGGTTGTGGATCAGTGGCCGGAGCTCCAGCCTGCAAACCCAAAGCCTGCAGATTCGATTCCTGATCAGTACACATGCCTGGATTGCCTGCCAGGTCCCCCAGCAGGGGGCGCGGGAGTGGTGACCCATCCAGGTTTCTCTCCCATATGGATGTTTCTCTTCCTTTCTTTCTCCCTTGCTTCCACCCTCTCTAAAAATAAATAAATGGAATCTTGAAGAAAAATCTTCCCAGTACTCCTCTCCTTCTGCTCTTCTCCTTCAAAAGAGAAAACGAATGGGTTTTCTCTTTTGAGAAGTATATGTTCAAATCTTTTGTCCATTTTTTCTGTTGGGTTGCTATTCTGGTTCTTTATTGCTGCATTTATAAAAGAACATCCCCAAACTTAGTGGCTTAAAGGGGCAGCACTAACTTTGCTCATGAGTCATCAATTTGAGCAGGACTGGGCTGTCAAATGGCTGAGATGTGGATCAGCTGAAAAATGGCTTTCTCACAGCATGTCATCTCAGCACAGTCAGGTTTCTTACATAGCAGCTGGTTTCCCCCAAGAGCAAGCATTACGAGAGACCTAGGTGGAAGCTGCATGTTCCAGATATGTTGGCGAATGCGCCAAGCAAGTCGCTAAGGCCAGCTACATTCAAGCAAAGAAGAGTCCACCTCTCGATGAGAGAAATATCAAGGAATCTGTAGTCATCTTTCACCTGCAGTTGTTTAGCTTTTTCTTATTGATTTAGAGAAGTTCTTTATATATTCTGTGTGTGTGTGTGTGTGTGTGTGTGTGTGTGTGTGTGTTTTGGAATGATCTCTTTCATCATGGCTTTCTTTCTACTCTTTTTATGTCTTTTTCCTGTTTTGCGACTAATGCTTTTTGAATCTTGTTTAAAATGTTTCTCTCTCTCTCAGGATCATAAAAATACTTTCTTTCTAACTTTCTAAACTTCTAAAAGCTTTCTAACTTTGTCTTTCCTAGTTGTGTCTTTAATCCACCTGGAATTACTTCAGTGTGTGTTGTGAAGCAGTAGTCTTTTTTCTATGTGGATATTTAAGTACCATTTATTAAGAAAAATGTAGACTTCCGGCCAAGATGGAGGCATAGGTGGAAACACTGTACCTCCTTGCGCAACCAAGTTTAAAGACAACAAAGTTTTAGTAACAAAAACATAGCCAAAACACAGAAAATTGAACTGTACAGAAGTCTGACAACAATGAACATTTCATCCACACTGGTAAGAGGGGTGGAGTCAGTGGCTGTCGGAATGGGGTTGGGCAGGAAAAAGCAGCAGGATCAGACTGACCCAGGCGTGGGTTGGCAATGGGTGGACCCAGTGAGGACACAAGGCGGCTGGCTGATGGCCGTCACACATTTGCACGCAGATAAACCAAGCAAAGGAGTGAGCAGTGAGACAGACTGCACAGGCTAGGATCCCAGCGATGGGAATTAAAGCCTAACAGCACCAATTGGAAAAACATTCAGGGTTGAGCTGTCGGAAGAAGCTCCCAGGCTCACAAAGAGTTTGTTGGAGAGACACAGGCCCACATACCCAGGAGCCGGCACCAGGGGGGCCAGGTTTGCTTGTGGGAAGCAACAGAGGGGACTGAAATCTAAGAGAGCAGAACAAATGCCATTGCCCCTCTCTGACCCCGCCTCCACATACAGCGTCACAAACCAGTGACTTGGGTCCCCCCACCCTGGTGAACACCTAAGGCTCTGCCCCTAACTACATAACAGGCATGAACAGACCAAAACATTATGGCTCGAGAACAGCTCAAAGCCCCAGAGCCAATAATTCTAAGTGACCAAGAGATAGCCAACCTATCAGATGCACAGTTCAAAACACTGGTGATCAGGATGCTCACAGAATTGGTTGATTTTAGTCACAAATTAGAGGAACAAATGAAGGCTACACTAAGTGAAATGAAGGGAAATGCACAGGAAACCAATAGTGATGGAAAGGAAACTGGGACTCAAATCAAGGGAGTAGACCAGAAGGAAAAAAAATTACCAAACAGAAAAGAATAAAGAAACAAGAATTTAAAAAAATGAGGAGAGGCTTAGGAACCCCCAGGACATCTTTAAACATTCCAACATCCAAATTATAGGGGTACCAGAAGGGGAAGAGGAAGAGCAACAAGTAGAACACTTATTTGAACAAATACTAAAGGAGAACTTCCCCAATCTGGCAAAGGAAATAGACTTCCAGGAAATCCAGGAAGCTCAGAGAGTCCCAAAGAAGTTGGACCCAAGAAGGAACACACCAAGGCACATCATCATTACATTAGCCAAGATTAAAATGAAGGACAGAATCCTAGAAACAGCAAGAGATAAGGGAACAGTCACCTACAAAGGAGTTCCCATCAGACTGTCAGCTGATTGCTCAAAAGAGACCTTACAGGCAAGAAGGGGCTGGAAAGAAGTATTCCAAGTCATGAAATCCAAAGACCTACATCCATGATTGCTCTATCCAGCAAAGCTTTCATTTAGAATGAAAGGGCAGATAAAGTGCTTCTCAGATAAGGTCAAGTTCAAGGAGTTCATCATCACCAAGCCCTTATTATATGAAATATTAAAGGGACTTATCTAAGAAAAAGAATATAAAAATATGAACAGGAAAAAGACAGCAAACGCACAGTTATGAACAACCACACTTAAAAACAAACTAAGCCAACAACTAGAACAGGAAGAGAACCACAGAAATGAAGATCACATGGAGGGTTAGCAATAGGGGAGTGGGAGGAGGAGAAGAGGGGAAAAGGTACAGAGAATAAGTAACATATACGGTAGGTAGAAAATAGGGGGAGGACAAGAATAGTATAGGAAATCTAGAAGCCAAAGAATGTAAGACACATGCACACGAACTAAGGGGGGAAAGTGTGGGTGGAAGAGGGTGTGCAGAGTGGAAGGGAATGAAGGGGGAAGGGGACAAGTGTAATAGCATAATAAAATATATTTAAAAATGGAAAAAATGTTTTTTGCCTTTTGTTTGATTTTCTATATTATGTTTTTATGTGTTTTATATATCATCATTTTCTAGTCCATATTATTTTTTAATTCTACCTTTTGAGTATTTCACTTTTTCTAATGTTTGAAATAGATGCTTTCTCATTAATGTTCTGTCTTTCTTCCTTCAAGACTATATAATTCTCCTTTTAAGTATTCTAAGAACTTCTTAAATGGAAGCACAAATCTTGATATGTAGTATTTTGTTATCATTCTACTCTAAATATTTAAAATTTTCCATTTGTCATTTCTTTTTTCCCACTAGGTTCTTTAAAATGTATTTCTTAATTTTAAATACATGGAGATTTTCAAAGTATCTTTTTATTATAAATTACCAAGTTAATCAACATTGTTTTTTTGTTTCACATGGTGTACTTTTTTCTTCTTCTTTTTTCTTTTATTGATTATGTCATTACATTTGTTTTATTTCCCCCCTCCATTCCCCTCCACCCTGCACACCCCTCCCCTGCCATTCCCTCCCCCTTTAGTTCATGAACACGTGTCTCAAGTTCTTTAACTTCTATATATTCCCATACTATTCTTACCCTCCCCATCTATTTTCTATCTACCATCTATGCTACTTATTTTCTGTACCTTCTCTTCCCTTCTCCTCCTCCCACTCCCCTGTTGCTAACCCTCCACGTGATCTTCATTTCTATGGTTCTGCTCCTGATCTAGCTGTCCTCTTAGTTTGCTTTTGTTTTAGGTGTGGTTGTTAATAACTGTGAGTTTGCTGTCCTTTCACTGTTCATCTTTTTTATCTTCTTTTTCTTAGATAAGTCCCTTTATCATTTCATATAATAAGGGCTTGGTGATGATGAACTCCTTGAATTAGACCTTATCTGAGAAGCACTATATCTGTCCTTCCATTCTAAATGAAACTTTGCTGGATAGAGCAATCATGGATGTAGGTCTTTGGTTTTCATGACTTGGAATACTTCTTTCCAGCCCCTTCTTGCCTGTAAGGTCTCTTTTGAGAAATCAGCTGACGGTCTGATGGGAACTCCTTTGTAGGTGACTGTCCCCTTATGTCTTGCTGTTTCTAGGATTCTGTCCTTCATTTTAATCTTGGCTAATGTAATTATGATGTGCCTTGGTGTGTTCCTTCTTGGGTCCAACTTCTTTGGAACTCTCTGAGCTTCCTGGATTTCCTGGAAGTCTATTTCCTTTTTCAGATTGGGGAAATTCTCCTTTAGTATTTGTTCAAATAAGTTTTCCACTCGTGGGTGTTCCTCTTCCCCTTCTGGTACCCCTATAATTTGAATGTTGGAGCATTTAAAGATGTCCTGGAGAATTCCTAAGCCTCTCCTCATTTTTCTGAATTCTTGTTTCTTCATATTTTTCTGTTTGGTAATTTTTTTCTTCCTTCTGGTCTACTCCCTTGATTTGAGTCCCAGTTTCCTTTCCATTACTATTGGTTTCCTGTGCATTACCATTCATTTCAATTAGTTTAGCTTTCATATATTCCTCTGATTTGTGACTAAAATCAACCAGTTCTGTGAGGATCCTGATCACCAGTGTTTTTGAACTGTGCATCTGAAAGTTTGGCTATTTCTTCATCACTTAGATTTATTGGCTCTGGGGCTGTGAGTTCTTCTTGAGACATGTTTTTATCTGTTTGTGCCTCTTAATATGAGAAGAGGCGGCTTAGGTGTTCACCAGGGTGGGGCCACCCAGGTCACTGGTTTGTGATGCTGTATGTGGGGGCGGGGTCAGAGAGGGAGCAATGGCGGTCCTCTCCACTCACCCAGTCTGTCCCACCACACACCCTCGCCTGTTGATCTGAGCACAAATGTAGGAGTCCGCCACCCTGCGCCACGTGGTCTCAATGCTCGCCTCTTCACTGGTTTATCTGTGGGCAAATGAGCAACCGGCCGCAGACAGCCAGCCGCTAGCCTCTTCCCTGTGTCAGCCCCTAGCTAGCCTTCACCTGGGATCCACACCTTCCGCTGCCCATTAACCATCGGGTCGGGGGATCTTCCCTGCTCGACCTGCTCCACTGCTGGCTTCGCCCCTCTCACTGGTTTAGCTGAGTGGTTCGCTATTTTCAGACTCCGTATTGTTGATTTTCTGTGTGGTTTGGTTGCATTTATTATTGTTAAAACTTTGTTGTTTTTAGGTTTCGTTGTGTGAGGACGCAAAGTGTTTCCACTTATGCCTCCATCTTGGCGGAAGTCCCTTAATTAACATTGTTGTTAGAAATCATGTTTAATACTATTTCAATCAAGCATGGTCTTCTTGTGAATGTTTCATGTATACTTGAAAAATGTGTATAGTCTTCTCTCATTGGGTACAGAGTTCTCGATGTCTCCTTTCAGGGGTGTCCAAACTTTTGGCGTCCCTGGGCCATATTGGAAGACAAGGAATTGTCTTGGGCACACACATTAAGTACATTGTAACATGTAATCACAAATAAATTCTCATAATGTAAGTAAATTTACGATTTTGTGTTGGGCCGCATTCATAACTGTCATGGGACACATGCAGCCCACTGGCCTCAGGTTGGACACTCCTGTGTATGTTAATAATATAGTTCAAATTGTCTGTTTCTTTATTACATTTAAACTGTTTTGACTGCTTTTTCTATGACTGGGAGACTCACAGTGAATTCTCCCATTATGATTTTGGTTTGTCTATTTCTTTTTGTAGATCTATAATGCGGGGTTTTATATGTTTTAAGACTCCATTATT
Source organism: Artibeus jamaicensis (assembly GCF_021234435.1). NCBI lineage: Eukaryota > Metazoa > Chordata > Mammalia > Chiroptera > Phyllostomidae > Artibeus > Artibeus jamaicensis. The sequence continues at coordinate 37,506,898 of NW_026521788.1, read as the reverse complement.
AAGTGCATACAAATTTAAAATTGTTATGTCTCCTTGGTAAGTTGAACATTTTATCGTCATGTAATAACCCTCCTTACTTAAAATCTAGTTTGATAGTCACATAGCCACCCCAGCTCTTTTGTGGTTAGTACTTATGTAACACGCTGTTTTTATTCCCTTTACTCTCAATCATTCTATATCTTTATGTTTTAGATATAACTTTTTTGAACAATATGCAGTTGGAATTTTAACAAATCCAGTTTAGTACCATTTGCCATTTAATTAAAGCATTTAATCCTCTTACATTTAAAATAATGAGCCCTGGCTGGTTTAGCTCAGTGGATTGAGCATGGGCTGTGAACCAAAGGGTCAAAGTTCGATTCCGAGTCAGGGCATATGCCTCGGTTGTGGGTTAGGTCCCCAGTGGGGGGGCCATGTGAGAGGCAACCACACATGGATGTTTCTCTCTCTCTTTCTCCTTTTCTTCCCCTCTCTCTGTAAAAGTTTTTAAAAAAGAAATAAAATATTTTAAAAAATTAAAAAAATAAATTAAATAATCATTGTTGTATTTGAGTTTGAAAATAACATGTTATTTTGTGCATTATACTTGTCACTTCTTCTGTTTCTTTTTTCCTTTTTTGTTGAATTTGATTATATTGTATTATTTTATTCCACCCCCCACCTCAGAAGTTTCCTCTGTCACTTTTTCTGTGTGTGTTTTCCCTCAAAATTAAAATATACATTTTTAATTTACCCAAATCCACAGTTACTCAATATTTTCACCATATTCCTTGACAACACATGTGTTGTCTTGTATTTTAACTCCGATTTTTTTTAACTCCATGGACATTACTGTCGTAAACAGTGTTCATTTGTACTTACCCACATATTCAGACGCTCTTTGCTTTTCATCCCTCCTAGTGTGTCAGACCATCCATCTGGGATCACGTTCATCTCCTGAGTGTCTCTAGCATGTCCTTTAGTGAATGTCTGCTTCAAAATAAATGCTCCAACTTCTTACTTGTCTGAAAATTCTTATTTCATCATCATTCTTAAAAAATATAATTCCCTTAGTCTGGAGTTACAGGTTGAAAATGTTCATTCAGTTCATTAAGCCATCATTTCACTATTTTCTGTTTTTTATATGCATGTGAAGGAGTCAACTGTCACCCTAAGAAATCTTTTTTTTTTTTTCACTAGCTGCTTGTAAGATTTTTCTCTCTGTGTTTGGTTTTCTCTCATTTCACTATGAGGTATCTAGATGTAGCTTTCTTATTGATGATGTGATTGAATTCCAAGGGTGTATCGAGCCAGTTTTAGGAGTTCGTGAGGGCTGGAAGACAGGATCAGCCAAGGGGATGTACAGGCTTTGCAGGGGGCTGGGATCCCATATCTTGGAGCCTCAGTTGTTGGCTCAGTAAAAAAGCGTTGGTGATATTTACTTTGAATTCTGTATTCATTTAGTAAACATTTATTGACACCCTGGAAGGTGTCAGACCTTAACCTCGGTAGTGGGAACCCAAAGATAAGCCTCTGCTCCTGAGACTCTGCCAGCTAGTTTGGAGGCAGAGGTGTAAATAGGTGTGAATGGTGGGTGTGCTACAGCCAAAGGCAGTACAAATGGGGGTGGGGGGGGGCGGTGATTTTACATGGAGTTGGGTAACAAAGACTTCATGGTTGGAGGAGCTTGAATTTCTCTTAGAGGTTGAGTAAATTTTCACTTCTCAGGAGAGAGGGCATTCCTAAGAGGGAACTGATCTACATAAGCAAGGGCTCAGAGGTGACAAATAGTGTGGCTCATTACTGTTTCTGAAATGTTTTGTACTGAGGTCCCATTGGAGAGTTTCTGCCTTAGGCGTGTGTCTCTGGTTGCCAGTGACTAGAACAAATGGCAGAAACTCACACCCCAACTGCAGGGTGGGCAGGGTTACCCTCACCACCTCTTCTCTCTGCTTTTCTGGGTCTTCCGCCCAGCAGGGGTCATGTCTGCCTGCCTCACCTGAGTTTATATCTCACATTTACCATCACCCAAGAGAGACTGATTCTTTCTCTTCCAGTTCAAAACATCCTGAGGTGGGGGCTGCCGATTGGCCTACTTTGGATGAGGTAGTCATCCCTAGACCACTCTGGAATAGCCTGGGGTCTTCTAAGAACTTGGTTTCTCCCACTATGGCCCCTGGTGTTGATGCAGTTCCCAGGGGAGGGGACCTTAAGGGGGCATCAGTCCTGCAGATGTTCACTACAGGGCGAGGAGTCTGACCTTGGCTCTGCAGTGAAGGGGGCTCAGTAAAGGGCTCATTTTATTTAACTTACTTTAAATTTTTTTAAAATTACAGTTTACATCCAATAATATTTTGTATTAGTTTCAGGTGTACAGGATGGTAGTTAGACAATCCTGCACCTTACAGAGTGGTCCTCCTGATATTTCAGTACCCACCTGACACTGTACAGAGTTATCACAGTATTATTGACTATATTCCCTGTGCTGTATTTTACATCCCCCTGACCAATTTGTGATTATCAACTTGTACTTCTTAATCCCTTCACCTTTTTCATCCAGTCCCCCAAACCCCTTCCCTAATTTACTTTTACTTTTAACTGTGATAAAATACACACATAATACAATTTGCCACCTTAACCATTTTCAAGTGTACAGTTCAGTGGCATTAAGTGCATTCACAGTGTTGTGCAAACATCACCACCTGCCACCTCCAGAACTTTTTGATCCTCCCAAACTGAAATGCGATAACCATCAAATGTCAACTGCCCATCCTCCCTCATTTCCTCCAGCCGCTGGCAACCACCATTCTACTTCCTATCTCTATAAATTTGGCTTAGTTGGATGCTAGGTATGAGTGGAATCATACAGTATTTGTCCTTTTGTGTCTAGTTCATACACTTACATAATGTCCTCAGGGTTCACCCATGTTGTAGCATGTGTTGGAATTTCTTTTTAAAAGCTGAATAATATTCCATTGTTTGTATATACCACATTAAAAATTATCTGTTGGTGGACACTTGGATTGCTTCTACCTTTTGGCTATTGTGAATGCTAAAAACATAGGCACATAAATATCTCTTTGAGGTTCTCTTTCAATTCCTTTATGTATATGTCCCAAAGTTGAATTGCTGGGTCATATGGTAGTCCTATTTTTAGTGTTTTGAGAAACTCCCACGCTGTTTTCAGTGGGAGCTACATCATTTTACATTCCCACTAACTGTGCACAGGCTTCCAGTTTCTCTATATTCTCACCAATCCTTGTTAATTTTTTATTGTTTTGGTATTTTTTAATACTAATAGGTGTGAGGTGTATCCTGTGGTTTTTTGATTTGCATTTCCATGATTAGTGATGTTGAACATTTTTTCATGTGCTTATTGGCTATTTGCATATCTTCTTCAGAGAAATGTTGACTTAAGTTTTTTGCTCATTTTAACACATTGTTGTCATTATTATTGAGTTGTAATAAAGGGTTTTAAACAGGGTATCATAAATTGACCTGTGATTTGGGAAAACTTTTTTGGAGCTTGAAACTTTTGCAGTTATAGCAGACTGTTCTGCATGTGGTGGACCCAGACAGGACCCACGCCCACGGATAGGTTATCCCATGGGGAATTAGGCCTGCACTGTACCTAGGCTGCTTTGAGCCTGGCTTTTGCTAAAACTCCCTCACCCCGAATTGAGGCAGAAAACATTTACTGCAAAGTAACTTTCTAAAATCCATACTAAACCTTCCAAAGATGAGTGTAACTGGTTCAACTACTTTTCCCTTTGCATTTGCAAATATCCCTCTTCTGTGATGTGATTAGTGGCATCATGTCCTTTGTTTTCTGTAAAAGGTAACCACCTAAAGCGAAATTATGCATAGTAAATGAAGACCATCATGTAATGTGCCCAGAAAAAAATAAAGGCCTGTCATGGCGAGGGCTGAGGCTTTTTCTCCTCTTGAGAGAAAGGCCATGCTGTCCCTTTTCTCCCACAGGACTCGTAGTCCATGTGAATTTCTTGTGCCTCATCCACAATGTGGTGGACCCCACGAGCCAGGGTCCGCATCATGCAGTAATTGCCGTGAGAGGAGAGAAGGGCCAGAGCTGTAGGCTTTGGGGAGGACAGACGCTGCACACAGATGCCTTCCCAAAGGCCCACCTGGGCTCTCTTCGTACTCTGTATCTGGGATCTGCTGGGATCCTAGTAGACCCAGGGAAGGCTAAGGGCAGCCCCATTAGGTCCAAGGGAAGCATAGGGTCTCAGTCCTTGCACATGTGGCCCAAACAGAGAATGGTTATAACTGGGGATGCAGTACAACTGTCTTCTCTTCTGTAGCAGTGGTCTGGCCATAAGGGCTCAGCTCTAGAACTGTAGAAGTTACACTGCTGGGACATGCGAAGGTAAAGTCTCTGTTTCCTTTTCTGACTATGGGATGGTTCAAAGGTTGTTGGGCTGTGGAGCCAGACTGCCCAGGTCAAATCCCACTTTGCCAAGTAATAGCTGGGAAGGTTAAATAATCTTTAAAAAATTTTTTTTACCTCAGTTTCCCCCTCTGTTCCATGGGAATAATTAGTGTGCCTCCCTTATAAAGGGTAGAATGAGGATTAACTGAGTTAATAATGTATGTAAGGTATCAGAATGGTGGTTGGCTCATAATAACTGTTGGCTATTTTGCTGTTATTTTCACTGAGATCAGGCCCTGTCTAGATTTCGACTGACCATCTAGCTGTCCACAGCTCTCCCAGTCCAGGTCAAGGCACTTTTATCCTTGAGCTTTGTCCTCAGGTTTCACGGGGCTCTCAAAGCCCGCAGCCGGGCCTGTTCCCCAGGCCGCCGGAAGGGGGCAGCATTGCACCATGGCTGACCCTGGGCGAGGGCGTCAGTCAAGTCTGGGTGGCTGCATTTTTTCGTGGTCCCTCCAGCCAGGCAGGCTTGGTGGCTTGGCACAGGAGCCTGGAGACTGCTGGCCCAGGGCTCGTCGGGATCTGGGAGCCCCACCGCCTTCGCCCTACCCGCTCAGCGCAGGAGGCTCTTTCTTGGCACCTTGAGCAGCCTGGAACCGCCAAGCCGTGCACTGGATGAGTGCACTCGATTAGTGCACTCATCCAGTGCACAACCTCCCCCTCGTGGAATGCGGTGTCGCTGGGCTTGCGCCAGGCTAGCACGCACGTGTTTTCCGCTCAAGGCTGGTGGTGTGGTCCTGAAGAGAGGGCCGATCTGGGCACGAGGGAGGGAGCTTGAACACTGGCCAAAGGGATCCCACCTTCATCACTTAGGGTCACACACCAGCAGATGGTGGCAGATGCAGGTCAGCCCCCCCCCCCCCAGGACTCCCGTGGCAGGGAAAGACCTACCGAAGAGCAATAAGCTGGTAAAAGAGCCCTGAATGACCCCAGTGTTCAGGAAATGTACATTAAAACAACTTTGAGGTAGAACTTTTAAAAAAAAACCCCAAACCACCGGAAATTAATAATGCCTCATGTTGGTGGAGGTGCAGAGAAAAGAACATTTTCATGAATTGCTCGTGAAAATGCAAACTGGCTTTAAAAAACAGCTTTCAAGAGCAATTTTGGAAATATGCATTAAGAGATTTAAATTATGCATAACTGTTCTAGGCATTTATCCTAAGAAAATAATTGCATAAGAGCTGAAAATGCCTGTATAAGTATTTTTACAGTAGCATTGTTTATAATGGTGAAAATTGGAAAAAAGTGTCCCATAGCAAATGACTGGTTAAATAAAGTTTGATAGATTCTTGGGATGAAACCGTAATTGGCCATTAAAAGTAATGTTTTCAGGAAGCAATTTCATGGCAGGGGGAAATACTCACATTAAAATGTTCATTTATTCATTAATTAATTCATTGGTTTAACTAACATTTTTGAACATCTAGACATGCCAGGCATTGTTCTATATAAGAACAATATAAGGGAACAAGACATTGTTCTATATAAGGGAATAGAATTATAAACAAGATGGATAATATTCTTCTTCTCATGAAACTTATCTTCTATAGAGGGAAACGGACAATAAGTGAAAAGTAAATTAATTTCAGGAAGTGGCACTTTTATCTGCTTCTATTTAAAAATTATACCTGAGTAGAAAAAAGTACAGGAAGATAAACATCATGCTATCCAAGGGGTTATTTCTGGTTGGTGGTATCAGTTAGGATTTGTGTTACTAATAACTGAAAACTTTCAAACAGTAAGGGCTTAACTGTCTCATGTATACAGGGTTGAGAAAGCCCATCCCTGGCGTCTGGTGCTTTTGCCACCCTGGGACGAAGCTGTCACTCCCCATGCATGGCTTCTCAAGGCCACAAGATGGCAGCCTCTCTTCTGAATCTCCCCCCTGCATTCCAGGTGGGCGGAGGGGAAGTCTTTTTCCTCCTGAAGTGTTGCCTCTTTATTGCGAAGAAATAGAGCTTTAGCCATCTTTTCATTGGTCAGAAGGGGCCAGCCTACTCCTACCTGAAGGGAGATAAGGAAGAACTTGGAAGTGGTATTATGAGTGATTGTAATTTCTTTCTTCATGTTTTCTGGCATTTTCTAAATCAAACTAGATATTAAAACAAGTTTCGCATAGAGGGAAAAAATAGCTTTTTATGTTTTAAGACAAAGGGTGGGTGCGGATTGCTCCAGGGGAAGCCAGAGCAGAGTGAAAGCAACTGTAGCTGGGCTCAGACACACCTGAGAGGCGCGTAGGCCTCTGCCACTGATTCCTGTCCCCTTCGGTCTTGTGGGCTCTACCCCTGTCCCCACTGCAGGCTAGCACAGTTCTGAGAGGATGACGCGAGGTACCGGTCCACGGCTGCCCCGGTGAGGACTGCTCCCTTCTGTCTGTCCTAGCTCTCTCCATTTGCTGGTCTGCAGGAGGGGTAGATGTTTGCAGCCTGGGCTAATGCAGGGCTGGGCCCACTGGCCCTTGGGTCTTTCTCTGGAAATAAGCTGGAGTTTGTCCCCATGCCAGGCCCACCTGGGTTTGCATCCTGGCTTCTGTACTGTGTTTATTTCCTGTGGCTGTTGATTCAAATTACCACAAATGGGGCGGCTTAAAACAACAGAAATGTATTCTGTCACAGTTCTGGAGGCCAGAAATCTGAAATGTGGCAGTGGCTTTAGGGGAGAATCCATCCCTTGCCTCTTTGGGCTTCTAGTGGCTGCTGGCATTATTTGGCTTGTGGCTGCACCACTTGATCCCTGCCTACATGGTCACATTGCCTCTGTCCGCTTCTCTTATGTGGACACTCGTGATGTCATTTAGGGCCCACGCAAACAATCTAGGACCATCATCTGCAAAGACACTTTTTCCAAATAAGGTCACATTTACAGGTTCTGGGGATTAGGACCTGGATGTCCTTTGGTATATATATTTCAGCCTATCACACCCATTAACTGTCCAGGGACCTTATTGCTCTGAGTCTCTTATTTCATCTGTAGATTGGGGATGAGAACCCTGTTTCACAGGGTCTTGTATGGATCACCAACCATATGAGCAGGTGATAATGGGACTGGGCCTCTTTGCAGTCGAGCCCTGCCCTTCCACTCTGAGGTCTGAGGGCTATTCTCATCTTCTAGGGCAGCTTCTTCCTCCCTCCCCATTTAACATTGGCCTATCCTCTCTTCTGCAGATGCTTGTCCTCATCTCCACCCATTTCTCCTTGCATTGCCAGCTCCCTGCAGCAAGGTGGATGCAGTGCCTGGTGCAGTGCCCAGGCCTGGCACTTGGCAAGGGTTAGTCACATGCTGGTTCCCTTCTTCCCCTGGGGGCCTCCCCTTGGGACTTTTGCTCCCTCCTAATCTCACTTGTGTTCTCAAACACCAAATCCCTGGGTCTCTCTATTTCCCAGATAAATGTCCTGGAAGTTAGGGACCTTGCCTAACTAAGCCTGCCCAGCATGTCAGTGGTGGGTCCAGGGCCTGTGCCATCTCCCTGCCTCTTCTTGAGGAGCACTGGGCCACCCCTGCTCCAGGCTGAGTCCCCAGGAGCATCGCTGGGAGGTAGCACCTTTACTCTTTGGGTTTGTAGGGTGCTAATTGCACCGTGACGCTCAAACAGAGAAAATCAATCAAAATTTCATTTCATTGCCAGATAAAGAGGTTTACAGGCCAGAGATCCTGCTCTCGGGAATGGGTGTGTCCACTGTCAGATCTGTTAGGGGCTGCATAGCACAAGGGCTGGGTCTGGGGAGGGGGGGTTTGCCAGATGAGCCAGGGCTCCAGGCAAATGTAGCTCCCCCTATCTGCTCCCCTGGGATGGTGAGGGGCTCAGCTCTGAGAGGCGACAGGCCCAGGCTGGAGGGTGCTGCTGGGCTTTACCTGACTTAGGATGAGAAGAGGTGGGATGGGTGAGCCTCTCACATTCATTTAACCAAGTGTCTGGGGCCTCCTCTGTGCAGCTCCAAGCCTGGTGTGCAGGCTGACACCTGAGTACCCCTCACAGGTGTGAAGCAGGCTGGAGTGAGCCCTAAGGTCCCACCTCACCTTGGATACCTGCAGCTCCACCCCTGGGGAGGGCAGATGGCATATGAATGGCACTGAGCCAGGATGGGTCAGTCTCTTGCGAGCACCCTGGTGGCCAGGGGGACAAGGGCCTTACCTCTCTGTCTTGATTCTCTGTTGTGTATCAAGGGCCCTATGGGTTCCCCAGGATGCCCGCTGAGGACATGATGGTTGACATGACTCTGGCTGCTGTGTGGGGTCATCCCAGCCCTTGCTCTGTGAAGACCTGTCCGGCAAGGGGTGAGCCTGGCCTCAGCGTCTCCCACTCGGGCCATTTAGGCAACTTCCACCCCAGCCCTGCCACTGACTCTTCTTCACATCTTGCTGTTCTGATCTCTGCGCTCCTTCACAGGCTTCTACATCCATGCCTTTCTTTTGCTGGTCTCTCTGCTTGGAATGTGTACCTCTTTCTTAACTCAGTTCAACCTGCATGGTGTCAGTCCACTGCAGGGACCCACCGCAGCAGATGGGAGGGACAGGAGGAGACTTGGGCAGTGGTGGAGGGGCAGGAGGTCTCTGTGATGCTCCATGTCCTGGGTCTGGAAGGTTGTGACTAATGTTGGGGTGGCGGGGCATGACTTCAGCTCGGGGAGATAGATGGGCCAGGATTTGGCTCCCTGCCACTTGGCCCTACCTAGGGAGTCAGGAGCTCCCCAAATGCAAAAGGGGAAGAGCTACAGAGCCCAGGGGCTGGGAAGAGAGGGGAGAAGCTCCCTAGGCCTTGTAGCTTGGAAACAGGGACCGCAGCAAGCAGCCTAGGAGGGGCCTGGGCCAGCCTTTGGGTTTAGAGAGAGACACTTTGGGGCTGTGGTTTTCAAACTTTAGACTCTCAGTAGCCATACATCTTCCTCACGCACAATGAACTCAGAGCACCCATGTGTGGCAAGACTGACGCAAGTGGCATAGGTCTAGAGCCCCAGAAGCCCCATCTCCTCTAAATAGACTCCTCGGTCAAGGCTGGGGGGTGCACGCCTGGAGGATCACTGCTTTAGGAGGAGGTTGGGATACAGGCTGCCTCAGGTGGCCTGACACTAAGATGGCAGTTCCTGGGGGGCCTTCCTGGGAGCAGAACCTTCCTTCCCTTTTGTTTTCCTTTGGTATTTGGTAATGGCTTTGTGCAAACTCCAGCCTGCCTCTTCTGGCCTGAGAGATGGGTACACCTGGAGAACATGGTACAGGGACCAATTTCTGTAGTTCCAGCTTGTTTTTGTGAAGGCAGCATCTTGTCACACAGGTACCTTTTTGGACTACCTCGGTTCTAAGGAGACTGAGCAGCCTATCCTGGGCCTGTTTCTGGACTGTATACTGCAGATAAAGAGGGTTTATTTTGCCCTGCAAAAATGAGGAAATGCTGTGTATGATTTCCTTCTTCCTCATTGAACTGTGGGGCGTGGCTCCAGCAAGCAGAAGCCCCCCTCACTGGGGCTGCCGGCCATGAACACATGCCTTGTGCCGTGGGCAGTGCTCTGGGAAGGGTACCTGACAAATTCCAAAACCTGGTGTGGCTGGGGCATGGCTCCAGCAAGGCATGTTCAGGGAGGGCACGTTCAGGCGATCTCCCCCCACGCCTAACCCTGGGAAGACTGAAGGCTGAGTGAGCAGAAGGCTGGAATAGTAGAATGAGTCGTGCAAAAGACTTCCAGCCTGGAAAACTGAAAATAAAAGCCCATGAAACTACTAAGAGTAAAAAATAAAATACAGAATATGGTAATACAAAAGAAGATCAAATAAAGCAAATACAAGCTGAGAAACAGTAAAAATGAGATGAAAGAGTTTGACAAGGTGTAAGGAAGACAAAATAGAGATGGGCAGTTAACATACAAGGAAAGGCAGCTATTGCAGGTAGGGTGAAATAAGCAATACATAGGGCTTTTCTTTTCTTTTTAAAGAAAACTCTGGTGGGTTCCGAGGGGTTTCCTGAGCTCACATACTGGCAGAGAGTGGGTTCCCTGGAGTCCAGGGGTCAGGCCCAGCCTGGAACTTGGTCTATAGGGACCCATGCCTAGTTCCTTCTAAGATGCTGACTGGCCCCTTCCTGGGCAGTTGACCCCCAAGACTTGGGTTGGCCTCCTCCTGTGTACTCAGGAGACCTGGTCTTCTGTACCAAAAACCTGCAGAGAATCCCCTAGACTAGCCCTTGGTCTCTTGTGCTGGCATTACCCTTATGCAGAACCTGGGCTGAATTGTTTTGGAAATCCATAAAGCCTGGGTCAGCTCTATGCTGGAGAGAGAGGGGCCAAGGCAATCTTTCAGGGTACAGTACCATGTCTAGTACAGGGCTCTCTAGGAGAAACACGACTGGGGAGGGCGCACCTCTGCAGGGGTTGGGCTTTGATAGTTCCACATGGAACAGGTAGCTCTCAGGGACTGTGCCAGGGACTGAGAGGGTCCGAACTTCAGCTGGCCCTTCCTTAGCCCTGTTTTGGGTGGGGTGATAAAGAAGGTGACAGAGAAAGAAGAAGTCTGAGATTGTGGAATGACAGAGGTTAAGTTACAATAATTTTGGCTTCTGAGTGGATCACCATGGCCTCTCTCTTTTTGCCTTGACATTTAATCCGCAGCTTTGGTGGCAAACTCCTGGCTTCCAGTAATGTTCCAGTGGAGATTCTCAATGGCCCCAGTTTATTTTTCTGCACCTTCCTTCAGTTTTCTTGTGTGTAAAATGGGATAAGATATAGGGTACTAGGCACAGTGCCTGCCTGTGGCTAGAATCAGTATAACTGAAGGTTCTTTAGAAAAACAATTATCTCTGTTGGATGAACTCTGTGCAAGAGAAAAATTTATTGACTCAGTTTCAATTTCCGTGGGTACACCTTTGTGTGGTGAGGAACAAAACCAACAGGGCTGAGCTCTGGGTGTGCCAGTAACTCACTGGTGCCTTGAGCAAGCCCCTCCTTTCTCTGAGCCTCGGTTTCCCCTCTGTGAAATGAGTATGCATCATATGACCCAGATAATGCTAATGTATCTTCTCCAACCAGGTCCTGACAGTAGGGGTGAACTTACTCACTGGGTAGAGTGCCTTCCCCAGAAGCTAGTTTTTGGGCAGGCAGTTTTTGCAGTCTCAGAGGTTATCAGGGCTTAAAGGGACTGGGCTGGCCAGGATCAATAATTAGGGTCTTGATGAGCCTGGTAAAGCCCTGATAGTGTCCCTGAACCTGGCAATTCTAACTTAAGATGGCCCTTGAGATGGGTGTGCAGAGGGCACAGTGATCTCTGGGCCTGCCTCCCAGCTCTAGGAAACATGGGACTGGTGCAGAGTGACCTCTATGGCCAGGAAAGGGGTACCCAGGCCACTCTAGTCTGTCAGAGAAACTGGCCTGGCTTGGCAGCGTAAGAGGATAAGCATCTGGGGATGGTGAAGGACCCCACACTGTGGGAGATGGAGGGAAAACAGGGACCCAGGAGAGGAGGTGAGGTTGCTCCAGGCCAACAGCTTCCAAGGGGTTCCAACCTGAGTCATTACCCTCAGGTGCCAAACCACAGGGATCTCATCAACCATTTCATCATCCAAACTAGAAACTCGGATAGAGGTAGTCCCCAAACTGTGTGTGTTGGTGGGTTGCCTTCTTAATGTTTGGAAGTAGGTCTTACTGCAGTCATGCTACCTCTACTTAGCATAATATACATCAAGAAAAACTTCAGGCTGGGTTACAAGAATCACATACCTCCTTTACTGACACAGCAGGGGCTCAAACAAGTGAGCTTGGGGGTCCTTCATCCTATGGCTCTCGACCTCAGATTTGAATGCCTGACTGCAGCCACCACAGGAACCAAATTGTTATATAAAAAAATCCTTTATTTTTTTTTTCTCCTTACAACCGGTAGATGGAATTTAGAGGGGATGAGAACAGAGGCTGGGGTGGGGGGTTGGAGAGGTCGGGTGAGGTGTGTTTTACAATCCAGGGCTCCTAAGGCAGGTGCCTTGAGGAAGTGCTTTTGTGTGGGCATCACACTCACCCCCATGGCCCAGCCTCCCGCAGACATAGCCATTCCTCTCCCTTCTCACACTTTGGCCTCCTCATCCTGAAAGTCACTACCTGCTTATGTGGCTCCTTGAAACTTCTCCAACCCAGCTTCTCCTCTCCACCAGGCTGCCCCTGCCTAGCTGAGTCAGCCCCACTGGCCACTGCAAAGATTGCCTCATTGCTCTCCAAGACTGGCCCCATCTGCACCGACGCCTTGCCCACCTTTCCAAAGTGAAACTTGCCAGTACGTCTTCTAAGGGCCAGCCCAGTCCCTTTAAGCCCTGATAACCTCCAAGCCTCACAGCTTGGGGGACACACACACACACACACACACTTCTTTTTCTTCCTGTCTTGGCTGGCTAATAATCAACATCCAGTGTCTGTAGTCCTCCCTTCTTTCTTCCTTGGTAACGTCCACTCAGCCTTTAGAACAGTCACCTCCTCCAGGAAGCCATCCCTGACTGTATTCCAGGTTGTCTCAGAGCACGGGATGCATCTATGTTTACATAGCTCATTCAAGGAACTTGCCACATCTTTTAAGGATCTGTTTTTGTGTCCGACTCTCCCACTGCTCAGGGAGTTACGGGCAAGGGGTGCTGCCGTGCGCACTGCATGGCTTGGACCCCGGCAGGGGCCTTGGGACCAGATCCCCAGGGCCAGTGGGCAGTCCCGGGCTTGCGGGTACGGCCCGTTGCAGAAGGCGCTGCCAGGCGCGCCCAAACCGAGCTTCCGCGGAATCCGGGTCCCGAAATCGTGGACGTGCCACGTGGAGCCCAGTCTGCCTGGGACTTGGGCAGGATGTGGAGCTGCGCGTTTGCCTTGCGACCTCTTCCCAGGCTTAAGCCCGAGCAGTTTAACGCTAACACTGGTAGTGGGCGGCTGGAGACATTCACCCGGTGGCGGAGGGGGCCCCAAGTCAGGGCTCGCGCGTGAAGCTCGCTCGGTGCAGCCTCGGAGACTCAGAACGCCGCCGCTTGGAAGGCTCCTCACGTCCGGGCGCAGCGGTCACGGCTGCGCCGGTTTCCGGCCATGAATTGGGCTTCAGAGTCCGAGCCTCCTGCACGAATCCCGGCTGAGCGCGGGACCCGCGGGGCGGGGGGCGGGTGCACGCCAACCTCCCGGCGGCAGGCTAGGATTCGAGCCCGCAGTCGCCCGTCTGCTGGGTGACGCTCGGCCGCGGCGGGTTCCCCTTGGTTCCCGTGCCGTCTCGGTGCCCCGCCTCGTCTCTCTCCGTGGGCCCCCGAGAGGGGCTCTACGCCTCCGGCGCGGGGATGGCCGGAGAGGCTGGGCGGCCGAGGTCGGCGGGCGCCGGCGCTCCGGGACTCTCCGAGGGCGGTCGGTGGCCGAACCTTCTCCAACCTCCCGCCCCCGGCCGAAGTGGGAGGGGGGGCGCCAGGCCCAGGGCCGCCAAGTCCGTGCGCGTCTAAGGCCCGACCGACCTTCGCCACAGCACCGGCCTCCGAGTGTGCCCCGGACCGGGAGCACCGAGCGCCCGGCGCCCGCTCCGAGCCGTGCGCGCGGGCGCGGCGCACGTTGGGGCTGAGGCTCCGCAGTCACGTGGTGGAGCGGAGGGCGGCGGGGCGGGAGGCGGGCGGGGAGGGGAGGGGGAGCGGAGCCGGGGGGAGGGGGAGGGGAGGGGGCGTCCTCCGCAGTTCGCTCCTGGCCGGGGCTCAGACACCCGGCGAACCCGGAGCTGCCTCGCCGGCCCGGCCGCCGCGCCACCGCCTCCACCGCCGCCACCGCCTCTGCAGCCTCCGAAGCCGCCCGAGCCGCGGGAAGCGCCACCGTCGCCGCTACCGCTGGCCGCCCCCGCCGCGCCGGCCTGGGATCCGGCTGCCACCGCCTCTGCAGCCGCCACCGGAGCGGGAGCGGACCGAGCTGGGCTGGGCTGGGGGTGGGGGGGCACCGGGAGCAGGGGCGGGCGCGCGGGGAAGACGCACGGGCGCGTTCGGCTCTCCCGGGGACCAGCCCGGGACTGCACCCGGACGGGCGCCTCCCCGCTCCGCGCTGCCCTCGGCCTCACCCCGGGCCCGGGCGGATGAGCCGCGCGCCTGGGGGACATGGAAGCGCTGACGCTGTGGCTTCTCCCCTGGATATGCCAGTGCGTGTCGGTGCGGGCCGACTCCATCATCCACATTGGTGAGAGCAGCAGGCGGCTGGGCGAAGGCTGGGCGGGGGCCTCAGTAGCGCAGGAGGTGCGCGGCATCCAAACTTGGCGGTTCCCTGGTCCGAGGGGCTCCGAGGGCTGTGCTCCAGAAGGGCCGCGCCGCCCCGCGGAGGAGCTGGGCACGGGCCGCGCCGCGCCGCGCTCCCGCGGGCCCCTCGGTGCTCCCCCTTGGCTCCATCCCTGCGCGCGGGGGCCCCTCGGCCTCTGCCAACATTTAGGGCCGCGGCTGCGGGGACCCCGGTGCTGGACACGCGCCCAGGCCCGCACCCCTGGAGGAGCCGTCGGTGGGCTCCGGCTAGCCCTTCGGCGCAGCCCAGATCAGTGGGGACCAGGGGACGGACGCAGCCCGGGATCTCGCCAAGTTGGCAGGGCAGAATCTGGAGAGGCCCAACCCGAACCGTGTGTGGTGGGTGGGTGCTGTCAGCTTGTGCCGCTGTGTGTGCGCCTGGCCCGTGTTGGTATCTCGGCGAGAGGGCGTTGGGGTGTGTGGGGCTGTCTGAGCTTGTGTCGGTGAGTACGCGACTGTCAGCCAGCCTGTTAGAGTGGACCCAGTGTTTGTCTGTTTCTCCCGTGTGTGTCAGTGTATCTCTCCGTGTATGTGTGGGTGTGTGTGTATCTGGTTGTGGCGACTGCAGCCCAATCCTAGACAGTCCGAGAGTTTCCTGATGTTCAAGTCTTGGGCTCCAGCGAATGCTCCGGGTAGTGGGAGCCGAGGGAAGAAGAGTGTGGGCGGCGGCGGCGGCAGTGGCAGTGGCAGTGAGGGGAATGTGTGTGCGCTGAGCGGGAAGAGATGGATGGAGGGAGAGAACCCGTAGAGAAGAGGAGAGAGTGGAGAGGAGGAGGGGCGGACGGAGGGGGAATGTGTGGGATTTGGTAGCAGGAGAATAATCCTAGGAAGTTGGGCTGGGTCGGGGGGCCGAGGGCAGTTGATTTGGGTGAGCCCCTCTGCATCGCCTTTCCGGAAGTTGGGGAAGACCAGCGAGCACGGAGAAACTGGAGATTCGGAGATGTTAGAGGAGGCCCGGATGGTGGGCAAGGCGGGCGAGGGAGGAGGGCTTGGGGTGGAGAGGGGTGATGAGGGACCTAGGCTTGGGTTTGGTGGGCTGCATCGCCCCCCTTCCCTCGCCTGGGCCCGGGGATCAAACTACTTCCCATGGGGGGTGGGGTGAGTGTGGGTGTGTGGGCACTTGGGTCGGGGTCAGCCCCTCTGGGTGCATCCTGGAATTGGGGTCCCCCCTCCGCCACCAGCTCTGGGAGGATCATTGGGCCCATTTCTGGGTTGGTGGGCATTTTGGAGTTGCCCAGGCTACAGGGCCAGGCCTGGCCAGACAGAAGCTCAGAGTAGGCAAAGGCTGTGCTGAGCGTGAAAAAGGCCAGCCAGAGGCCACCCTTGAAGAGCTTCTGGTAATTCTAGAAGGCACTTTCAAGATCAGCTCTATTTGGGCTTCTCAGCCCTGCTGGGGCAGAAGGCAAGGGGTCGAGGGGACATTCCCCTCCACACAACATTCAAGGAGGAAGAGGAAGTGGGGAGAAATGGGGAGCAGAAGTTGGAGCCCATAGGCAGGGCTGGGCAGTGTTGCCCAGGAGCCAGGGTGGCACTGAAATGCTGGTTATTCAAGGCCCCGGAGCAAAAAAGCCTCTGAGCAGGAAAGCCACCTCAGACCTACCTGCTTAGCTCCACGCACAGGGGAATGTGCAGGGCAAAAGGAAGTCATCATTCGCTTTTGGGTTTGGGGCCGGGGATCTTCCTGGCTCCTGGGATGTCAGAGCATGTGTGTGCTACCTGAGGGCACTCCAGCTCGGCTCAGTCAGTTGTGTGGGGCACAGATGGATCATGAGGGAGCATGGTTTGAGACACTCATGAACTGGTGGGAGCATGTGTGATATGCATGTGTAACTCATGTCAACTCTGCACATGTGTGTCGTGTGTGTGGGGGGCATCCTGTGTTGTTTGACTTAGAAAAGCCTTTAACTGTTCTGAAACTTCAGTCCAGAACTCCCACCACCTGGCAACCAGAGGTTCTGCCAGCCCCATGACCAAGGCAGGAGTGGGGGTGGGGTGGGGAGGTAGAGCTTTTCAGGCCGGTCTTGACCCCTCGTCTCCTCCAGGTGCCATCTTCGAGGAGAACGCGGCCAAGGACGATAGGGTATTCCAGCTGGCTGTATCAGACCTGAGCCTCAACGATGATATCCTGCAGAGCGAGAAGATCACCTACTCCATCAAGGTCATCGAGGCCAACAACCCGTTCCAGGCCGTGCAAGAAGGTGAGGAGCCTCGGTGCCCAGGGTTAAATGGGCCGCGGCCTTCCAGGCTGCGGAGCAGAGGAGGTCTGTGAGCTTGCGACAGGCTTGGCCGTGCAGGGCCTCCTGTGTGCCTGGGCAGCCGCGCTGCCAGCCACGGTGGCGCTCTCTGCACCTCCCCAAAGCAGCGTTGCTGGTAGTGCTCTTACAGAGAGGCTGGGCAGGGGAGCTTGTGAGCGCGGGGTGTGTGGTAGGTTTGTGAGCCTCCTTTCCAGCTGGGTTGGCGCGTGTGCGCGTCCTGTGCTGGTCGCGCAGGAGTGAGTAGCTCAGGGCTGCGTTTGTTTCTTGAGTGTTTGTGCGTGAACGCGTCTGCGTCCGTGCACCTCCCCTGACCTCGATGGGCCGGTGTATGGTGTCTTCCTCAATGCCAACCGAGGACAGCTTGGAGGCTGAGCCTGCAGTCTCCTTTCTCCGGAACGCGGCCCAGAACCTGCCGCATTTCTCGTCCTTCGCCTGCTCAGTGCTTTGGCTCCTCGCTTCTCGGCCAGCCGTGCACCTCTGCCGGGTTTGGAGGAGCTGATTTCTCTGCTTTCGCTGTCACCATCTCGGGCCGAGGCGCCGCATGGGCCGGAGGTAGGCGCTGTTTGACCAGGAAAGGAGTGGAGTTGGTCCAGGCCTGGCTGCAGGTAAATCCTAGCCTGCGCCTGGGCAGCCCGGGGCCATACCTCTGCCTCAGATCAGGCCTGGGGGCAGGGACAAGTGCACGGGGCACTGGACAGGGTGGGGAGGACGGTATTTGCTGTTCCCTCCGCTTATTCCCTTCTTTCTCTTCTACCTGGCACTAGGCTGGTTCTGGAACCTGGGTTCCTCCCCGACACCGCTTACTTCCTGGTAAGGGCCTGAGGCTCTATTCGACCCTGACATCTGCCCAGCCCAGGTCCCTTTCCTTTCCTCTGCTTTCCTCCTCTTATCTGTGCGTGGACTAGACTTTGAGGCCAGGAGTGCTGAGGATAAAGGGCATAGCTGGTGGCACAGAATGTGGGGATTTTTCTAAGGAGAAACTGGCAGGACTGTGGGTGTAAGGAGGAGGAAGGTTGGTGGGGGACTCCAGGCTGCCCCTCCCTCCCCCAGCCTGCTGAGCCCAGAGTCTTTCTGCTGCCAAGGGTTATAGGTAGGCTGTGGGTTTCTTGGGTACCTGCAAAGACAGGGTGACTCGGTGAAGGCTCTGGTCTGGGCTCGGAGTTCATGCTAGAGAGAACTTTGCGTTGGGAATAGGTCTTTTGCGAGTCTCCTATTCTTAGGTGTAATAGAGGGAGAAGGCCCAGCTCTGGGGCCCGAACATCCAAGTAGTGTGTCTTAAGGTAGTTATATAAACCCAGAGTTCTGAGGTTACGCTTTGGGGGTTGTAGTGAGTGGGGTGAGGTTGCTGTTGCCCATTATGAGAACTGCTGCTTCCTGGCCTTGGCAGTACCCATGGTCAGATGTCCACTGGAGTCCTGGGGGAGGAATCCCTGTCGTTGGTGTGTGGTCCCACCAGCAGTCCCTGCCCCCCACATCGCCCACCCCTGGATTTCTTATGTGAGCCCTCGTGAAAGTGGGCTCCAGCCAGGTGATGGTGGGCCTCATTAGGCAGGAACGACTAACTTGAGTGGGGATCTGGTGACAGAAACTTGTCCAGTTATATGCCACCATTTTCAAAGAGCATCCTGCTTCTTTGGTATTGGTCCCACACACTTGTCTCTGTGGACATTCATTCTCTGTGCTGGGGGCTGAGGACAGTGCAGGGAAGCGCACATTCCCTGCACCCGGGAGCTCACAGTGTGACGGGACCCTGCCTGTGTGTTCCACAGCCCTAGCCAATTTTGCCATCTGGGAATGAAAATCCTAGTGTTGTAGATATGCTTAGTTTTTAAAAAGAGGAGTCCCAAATCTGGACTTTAATGTAAAATTTGATTTTGAACCACTGTTAACTAATCAAATAATTTACCAACATATTATAAGCCCAACAAAAATAGCTATGGGGCATTCAGCCTCCAAACCCCAATGCAGCTTTTTCCTGGAGACACAGGGCTCCACCCAGGGACTTTTTCTGATGTAAACCTTGCTTTTCTAGGTCTTAGTTTCTTTACTTGTGTAACTGAAAAATATCTTAGGCTCCAAAGATCACGGGCTGATACAGTCTCACGTGGGGTGAGAGCGAGTATGTGTGAACATCTGTCCTAGGCAGTTGGATTCTGATGTCTGCAGTTGTCCAGGTAGAGGGGTAGTGACCAGGTATTGCTGAGCTGTGTGCAGCCCAGAAGAGTATGTACTGGTTAAAGATGGTATGTGCTTTCAACTTATGAGCTATGTGGGCAGAAAGCCGGAGTGTTATCCCATTCCCTTATGTAGAACCTTGGATGTCTATGAGGGATGGGAGGGACCAGCCCCTCCAGGGCCTCAGGGAGTACAGAGAAGTGCTCAGAGGCTCCTTTTCCCTAGCCTGGGGATTGGCTGGGCAGGCACTCAACTTGCTTAGAGTCCTTCCTTCTCTGCTCTGTGGCTCGCTGTCCATTTGTGGCTTGGCCCTGCCTAATGGATATGTTATCTTTCTTGGGCCTGGATGTTCATTGCAATAGGACATGGGTGGTAGACACGGTTTGGGTGGGAAGGAAAGAACTTTTGGGGGTGGGGGAGGGGCCAAAGAGAAAGGGGGCAAAGATAGACTGGGGTTTAATCTCCCTCATGGATTGGAGAAGCTCCCAGTGATCCCCTGTGGATTGGGCTGATTCTGTCCCTGTTTTGGTCCAGGAGACAGCATTGTAACGGGGGTCCAGCTGCTTGCCACCATGTGCAAGAATAACATGAAGATTTGTGGGGAAGGAAAGAGGTTTTTGTTAACAGGGGACGCAAAGTGAGGGGGCCTAGAGCATTCCTGTTCCGAGCCAAGCTCATTCACAAATCACAGGAGACCAGCCACCCCCAGGACCAGAGTCAGAGTCTAGTCACCTCGCCCCATCTTATCTGTCCTTTTGAAGCTCATGGCAGCTACGTGAATGGGTCTCCGTCCTCAGGTTCTCTGTCTTTCTGGTGCACATGTGGGTCCTAGTGTCGCCATCACCTTGCTGCAGCTCTCTCTGCTGAGGTGTCCTTCCAGATCACTCCAGATGGCTGTTCAGGGGAAGCTACATCCATGGGGCCGTGGTGTCCAAGGTTGCCCGTGCCCCTGGGGCTGAGGAATGTTCCCAGATCATGCCTCTGTGTGCTGCTCTCAGGGTGAGCCCAAGGGCTGGTGCTGTTGAGGCCTGTGCCAACTTGGGACTGTGACTCTGCGACCTGGCTCCTGACTGTGCAAGGCCTAAGGCCTGAGTGCACTCCAGCTGAGGATGGGAGGCAAGCAAGAGTATAGGTTTCTGCCTGTGTTCTGTTTTCAAGTACGCTCCCTAAATCCCACCCACTGTGGGAGTGCCCAGCTTTTCAACCAATGTGTACTGTTGTATGCCATGTTTGTCTTTGCCCCTCTTCTGGCCACCATGTTCCACAAGGGGGCAGTGTTCAGAGCCATGCACTAGTCTATGGCGTCTTGGCCTAGGGTGGGGCTCTGGCCTCTGAGGTGGCTTGCTGAACTCTGCCATATACACAGGTGTTTGGACCTTTTCTGCCTGTGCAGCCCCAGTATAAGCTCCTCCTGGAGCTCAGCTGCCAGGGCCATGGACACTGGGTCGTTTACAGTTCCTCCAATAGCCTCCTCCTGCTGCTGCCGTTTTGATCTGTGGCCTTGGCATTTCTCCCTGCCCTTCATCCCTTCTCTGGGGGAGTGCAGCCTCTGTGCTGGGTCAGGGTTCCCCTGGATTAGAATCTCCCTCACTCCCCAGCTATCTGGTCAGACCGTCCTGTTGTAGCGCCATAAAGGGACTGTTTTCAAATCCTGTCTGTCTCACTTGCAATGTGACCCTGGGGGAGTCCGGGCTCTGCTCTGAGCTTCTGTTGACGTATGTTAAAAGGAAACAATCATAGTACCTTCCTTATAGGATTATTATGAGGATTAAATGAGTGAGATGTGTGTGCATTGTCTGTGGAAGGCCTGTGTTAGGTGTTCAGTAAACACCGAATCCCTCTCCTTTCCTTGTTCCAGCTGTGAATTCATCTCAGCTTCTCTTGAGGCTGTTGTTGTTTTCAGCTGCATCATTTCTTAAGCTAGTGTATTTCTTGACAGCAGACCCTCATTGACCTTTCTACAATATTTTCAGCTTTTTATTTAGCTCTCTCACCCCCGATTACAAAAGAAATGCATTGCTACAATGAGCATGTGTTAATTTAAAAATGTACAAAGAGAAAAGGCAATGCATGTTCAATTTATAAAATGTGGAGTGTACAGGAAAGATACAGGACAATTTATATTTGGGAGAAATTAGATTTATAACCTTGCAGTTTACCCAAAACTTCCTTACTTCCAAGTCTTGCTTGATTCTCAGCAGGAGACTTTGTCAGACTCATAATTAAAATGATGAAAACTGTAAATAACTTCTTTCAGGCTGAAAAAATGTTTTGTTTTAAAATAAAATAAAGTTCTCTTAAAGTAAGTAAAAAAAGAGACAGGAGAAAATCCTTCTGAATTCTATATTTGTTATTTCCTGCTAGTTTTTTTCTCCACTATATTTTATAAATGCTCAGAGCTCCCATTCAGTTGTTTGTCTTCCTTTTTTCATTTAACGTAGCGTTGATTTTTTCTGAAATCACTGTGAACTATTTGTAAACATTACTTTTAGCAGCTGCATATATTTTTCAATATTCAAATCAACTTATTGTTATTTTTAATACTTTTGATTTTTATTGTTGTTCAAGTACAGTTTTCTTCCATTTCCCTCCTCTCTCTGCACCACCCCAGCCCTCCCTCCCTCCCCGTCTCCACCCTCCTTGTTATTGTCCACGTGTCCTTTATAGCTGTTCCTTCCAAACCCTTTACCCTTTTTGCCCATTATCCCCTCCCCTTCCCTTCTGGTTACTGTCAACTTGTTCCCAGTTTCAATGTCTTCGATTATATCTTGCTTGCTTGTTTGTTTAAAACAACTTATTGTTTAAAAAATGGAATCATTGATGCTGAGATATGCTTAAGTATTACTGAAAAAAATAAGAAACTACTTTGAGTTTTGGTCCTATGATTTGCACCCACAATTTCTTCAGGCCGATTTTGTATATAAGCTCCTTACAAACTACCTTTTAAGCTAGTTGTTCAGTCTTTATGTGTTTATGTTAAAAAATGAATCACACTTGATGAAATATGCACTTGATGAAGATTTAAAGTTAGCAAATAATAACAGAAATTATATTTAACTCTTAAAAATGTTATATCTTAGATTTAGTTGGCAAAGATCATATTAACAAAGTGTCAGAATTTGTCTTCTAGATACTAGAAAAGATGCTAATTTGTTAAATAAAAAATTTATATTGTTTTACAGTGCCTGCTCAAGGAGAAGATTATATAAATGCATAAATGAATAAAATAACTGGCTGAATACTAGTCTTCCCTGTTCACAGTATTATCTTGTGGTATAAGTAAAAAACTCAAGTCATGGGTTATCCTGTAGAGATATCTGTCATAGAGTGGAAAGATGACAGTTTAAGGAAGAGGATGAATTAAGGAACATATGTGAGGCAATATTCCTTTTAAGCACAAGTGTTTTAGGAAGACAAGGTAAAATCCACCAAAGCATAGCTTAGTGTTCACAGAATGAAACAATGAAACAGTGAAATAAAACGAAGATAAACTCAGCAAGCTTGTTGATGGCCCTCTGATGGTCTTGGTTGTTTTGTGTTGGTCACTCCTAGGTTGTCACCCTGCCCTCACACACTGTGCTGGTACAGAGGCATTCTGCTAGGTGGTATTTCTCCCTGAGCTTTGATGCCTCTAGCATTTTCCTTGGCTTCCCTTCAGAATTATAGGTCCCATGGCAGTCGTATCCTTGTTGGATGGACTTCGGTATAGTTCAGTCTTCTGTCTATTTTGGTTGTGTTTTTGTTTCTATTCTTTCTTGTCCTTAAACTTGGTTGTGCAAGGAGGTACAGTGTTTCCACCTATGCCTCCATCTTGGCCAGAAGTCTCTTTTTTAGTATTTCTACTGCCATGTGCTTGTTCCCAGATTGGGAGGTTGGGCTTAACTGGCAGTGAACAGGTGGACACCTCACACCACTTCTGTAGGTTTCTCTTGGAGGGTAGCTGAGTTTGACCCTTCGCACTCAGAGCCACATCTTCTAAGGGCCGATAGAAATTGTCTCTCTAAATTCTTGTCAATGCCAGGTCAAAATCCCCTAGCCTGTCCCCTCTAGCCATCATCTTACTTCTTTACTTGGCCTTCTCACTACCCAGAAAATGCTGTCTCCTAAAAACTTGGAACATTCAGTCTGTACTTCTTGTTCCTAAACCATTTGTAACCCAGTCTGATCCCTGCATGTGAATCTTTTTAGATTTGGCTACTCAGGGCAGTGGCTCTTTGTCCCTACCCTTTGGTTTTGTTCTGTGGTTCCCTTTATGTCAGTCAGGAGAGATTATGTTATGCTGTGGTAACAAATAATTCCCAAATCTCAGTGGCTTAACATAAAAATTTATCTCTTGCTCATGCTACAACGGCCATCGTTGATCAGCTTAGAGCTTGGTTCATCTTGGTCATGGTCACTCGGCTTGAATATTGCCATTTGCTGTGCCAGAAGAAAAGAGCTCTGGATGTGACACATCCATGTCAGTTCTGTTCAAAACTTACTGGCTGAAACTAGTCGTGTTGTCCCAGCCAGGCTGAAGGAGTCCAGGAAGCACAGTCGTACGATGTGCCTGGAAAGGGGAGAACTTGGAGTATTTGGTGAATGACACAAGTGCCTGTGGCCCTATTCATGCAAAACAGCCTCCCATTTCCTTGGTCACTTATTAAAACAATAACAACAGTTTTAGGTCATGGATCCTTATTGAGTCAAATCCATGGCGCCTATCAATTTCCGTTTGCCCATTCATTTACTTTTCCTTCTGCCCCCCAAAGATCTGGGCAGCCCTTCGGTATGGTGGGAAGTCAGAAAGTCTGGGTCCTCAGCCCCAGCTGGGCTCTCACCTTTTATCAGTGTCTACTAATCTTGTCCCCTGAAAACTAGGGCCTGGACTGGTCCTGTTCTCAGAAGGCTTGGGTCAGATGCTTCCTAAGTAATGAGATGGAGATTGGCATCCAGGCTTTGCCATTGCTGGGGCCAGCACCAGTGAGCTCCCCCAGCTGGACTTCAGCAAGTTGGCCCTTCCTGTGGCATCAGCAGGGCTCCCTGTGGACCTGCTCCTCTTACAGACTTCTCCTGCTTTCTCCTTCATCCCCTCCCCATCCCCTCCTCACCCCTGCCTGCCTGCACAGCAGCTCCTCTTTCTTTGGTTACAGCATTGGGCAGGGCAGAGACTCATCTCTCTGCCATGGGCTGGCCTGTTACAGCCCTTTGGGAGTGTGGCCTCTCTGACTGGCCCGGAGCCTAGCAAGGTGATATCCCATCAGCTGGGTTCTCAAAGACCTTCCTCCCAGTGTATAAATAGCCAGTTTTCTGGCCAGTGGCCATAGATTGGGAAGAGAAAGACCCAGAGTTCTCCCTTCTAGGCCTGAAGCATCAGTAGCTGTGAGGTGATTAGATGGCCTCTTTCTTTATGTTTCTGGGCTTAAGCTGTGGGTGGGGCAGGCACACAGTGGGGGAAGCCACAGGCCGCCAGCTGGGGGCCCAGGATGGTCCTCAGCTCGGGCTGCATCTCCTCTTCCTGCCAGATCTGGGACATGTGGCCCTGGCTGGCCCAATCTACCCAATTGCTTCCCTCACATCAGTCCTTCACCAGACCCAGACAGAGGCAGCCAGATGTCACAGCTGCATCTCTGCGCCTGTCCCTTTCCAGGGCTCAGCCTGGGCTGCCCATGCCTCCACATGAGAACAGGCCTGGTGCTCAGGAGATGGGGGCAGGAGGAGGCTTGTTGCTCTCCCTTACAGACTGGGGTTCCCGTTCCTGCTCTGCTCTCTGACTCTGTGCAGGTTTCTGTGACTGGAGGAGGAGTAACAACACAGAGGACAGCTGTGACGATCAGCTGAGGAAATGAACTAAAATGCCTAGCTAAGGGCCAGGCAAAAAGCTAGGGATGGTTGTCACATTACCAGCCTGAGTGATCCCAAGGGTTTTTGGTCTCCAGCCCTTCCTCACCTGGGCTGGGCAGGATCCTCCAGCTGCTGCATCATTTAGGGGAGCTGGGAGTTGTGCTGTAGCCTTTTGCAGTGTCCCAAGGGAGCAGG
This sequence comes from Artibeus jamaicensis, assembly GCF_021234435.1. NCBI lineage: Eukaryota > Metazoa > Chordata > Mammalia > Chiroptera > Phyllostomidae > Artibeus > Artibeus jamaicensis. The sequence goes on along the minus strand of NW_026521788.1, from coordinate 37,481,784 downwards.
GAAGGAGGTCGGTACTGACAACATGGTCCCTACGCAGGCTGCCTAGAGCCGTCTGTGTGGACTTGGGCTCCGGGAACCTGCAGACTGCCCCTGAACGATATTGCAGTCTTGCTTTTCTGAGTGCACAGAGTGGCTGGAGTCTGCCCCATGTGGCCTAGCCCCCCAGGAACCTGCCATAGGGCATACATAACTTGCTCTATTTAGTGGAAAGGTGTCAGGCAGGTCTGGGTTTAGATCTCAGCTCTGTGACTGATGAGCTGAGAAGTCACTCGCCCTGTCCTCCAAACAGTTCCACCATCTGTGAAGTGGTGATGGTTCTAGAGAAGTGATACATGCCCAGCGGGAAGAAGGCTGTCAGCCAGCAGCAATGCCATGGGATGCCCAGTAGAAGTGCCTCATGCTGGGATTAAGGGTTTGGGTAGTGGCATATAAGAGAGTTGGTAGACATTTGTTCTTAGGGTGTCCTGGGCCCCTGCCAAGGGTATATGATACCCCTTGGTGATACCAACTCTCAGGTAAGGGCAGAAATGGACTCCACTGGCTAAATTCCATCCCCTCTCCACCCCGCCCCTAGCAGTAGCCATTTCTGTGCTGGCCGCGGCATGGCCCGAGCCCCTGCACATTCAGCCTCAGCCTGGCCAGGCTGGTGGGCTCTGCACTGCCTCCCTGTGCAGAGGTGGAGCCTAGAGGTCTTGCTTTGGCTCTTCTCCTGGACTGGGGCTGGGGGCTTTCTTCTCAGCACCCAGAGGCTGGAGAAGAGAGGGACCACGTTTGGGGGCTCTGGACTGGGCTCCCTGTGCTTGTCTCAGCAGTGGTTTTTATGTGGGCTGGTGCCAGGCGCTGAGGTGGCCCTGACTTGGCTCTGACCTAGGGTGCCCTCTGCCTTTCCTGTCACGGCTACAGCTGTCAAATGCTGTTCCTCAGCCCTAGGACTCCCACAGCTCCACTCAGAGTTCTAAGTAGCCCACACAATCTGGTGGGGTGCCTCCGAGTCCTACAGACTCCTATTTTGGGCTTAGAGCTCTGACAGTGCATCTCTCCCTGTCGATGAGCCCCAAGCTAGAGCCTCTGCTTAGGGCCTTTCCTGGGTGCCTGATAGAGGCTTTGTGGGGCTGAGGTGTGACACTACATGCTCACAGCGCTGAGCTGGGGCTGCACAGTGTGTCTATAGCCAGTGTTCCTCCAGGGACAGTAGGCAGGGTGGCCATGCCCCTGGGGGAGCATGTTGTGATGGGCAGCACTGAGGAGGGAGGACTGTCAAGGAGGTTGGGTCAGGACCTTGGCAGTCTATGAAATCTAGGCAGAGATCCCTGGCCCTGTGTACGCATGAGTGCGTGAGTGTGTATCTATGTGTTCTTGAGTATGTGTGAGTGTATATGCGTGTATGTGCATGTGTGCTTCAGCATGTGTGCATGAGTGTGTGCACTTGAGTATGTGTGAGTGTATATGTGCATGTGGTGCAGATACTCGTGCTGCCCGGGCACATTCAGCAGAACTATCCAGCAGTGCTAGCTGCTGCTTGGAGCCCCTCCAGTCCCTTCTCTCTTTGTCCTCCTCCTGGACTTCCTTCAGGTCTCAGTCCAGAGGCAGCATGCCAAGGGCGCCCCCAGTGCCCAGAGGAACCTGGCCTTGTCACATGTTTTCCCTTGATTGGGCTGCAGGAAGAAAGGGACTCAATTTCTTTTGTGGCCTGTTGCATCCTCAGCTCTAAGACAGGGCAGTTCATGAGGCACTCAAAGAATATCACTTCCCCCTGACTCCTGGGGAAATCCTTGGACCCAGATGTGTGGTCCTGACTTGGGGTCCCTCAGAGATCACCCCAAAGACATGGTCATTGTGGTGGTAGCTGTTCAACTTGGCCAAGGTCAGGAGGAGGCTGTGGGCAGTAGCGTGGGCCCGTCTTCATTGTTGGTGTCCCCTTTGGCACTTAGGCATCATGTCTGTGGGGTGAGGGCGGGAGCCAGTCTGCCTGCCCACACCAGGGAGTGACTCTCCTGTGGTCCCAGCCATGTAGGTATTAAGCTGAATCAAAGGGTCCTGGTGTCCAGAACGGGAGGTGATGTGGTTGTGCATCCTCCCAGATTCTTCATGTGTTGGAGCCCCAGCTCTCAGTGCGATAGTATTTGGAAGTGGGGACTTTAGGAGGTGACTAGGTTTAGATGAGGTCTTGAGGGTGGGGGCTTCATGATAGGATTAGTTATAAGAATAGACCAGAGAGCTGCTCTCTCTTTACCCTGTGAGAAGGTGGTAGTCTACAAGCCAGGAAGAGATCTTATGAGGAACTGGATCAGCCAACACCTTGATCTTGGATTTCCCAGCATGCAGTCTGTGAAAAATAAATGTCTGTTGTTGAAACCCCGAATCTATGGTATTTTGTTATGGCAGTCTGAGCTAAAGCTGGAAGGGCAGGACTGTGGACACCCCTGGCCTGGCACTAGACTCTCTGTGGGAGAACTCACTGAGGGAATTGGGCCAGCCCTGCCCCTCCCAGGACCTTGGGGCTCACACACATCGGATAAGAGCCAGGTACCTTTGAGGATCAGAGATTCTTGTCTTTAACCTAACTTTGTATTCAGCCAGGCTGTGTCTACTACCCACATGTTTGAAGACAGCCACTGTGCCCCTCAGGCTTTCTCAAGGCTGCGCATCCTGGAGCCCAATGACGTTTCACCTGATTCTCTTTTGGATCCATCCGTTTGTCACTGCCCCTGTTAACACTCTTTGTGTCCCTCAGTGAGGGACTTAACTTGCTGACCTCAGTTTTCCTGCCTATAAAATGGGGACAGTGGCACCTCCCTTAACAGGTTGTCTTCAGGACCAAGTGAGGTGGCTGTAGAGAACTCAGCCAGTGCCTAGCACCACGGAGGTGCTCAGTAAACAGGAGCCACAGTTGTTGTCTTCACTGTCGTCTGGCCAGTGCAGAGGGAGGGGGGCTATCACTACTTCTTCTGGACTCTCTGCTGATATTAACGAAGGCTGAGTGAACACTGGCTGTCAGCACCGCCTCTCCCTGCGGCTCTGGGGGAGCCTTTGGTCCTGGAGCCTGGACTCTGTCCAGGAAAGGGCGATACCTCAGATGCCCCGACCTGGAGCCTGTGCTGTTTGACTCCAGTGTGCACCGTCACACCGACTGCTTTCACGTCCAGTTTGCTCAGGGCTTTTGGACGCTCACTAGTGCCTCTGGGGGCTGGCTCTCTCTCCCAGTCAGAGCCGGCTTGCAGGAGGCCTGTGCTGTCTTCACTGATTTCAGAAATGCTCCAAATGCCAGGCCTAGCCCCTCCCACTGCCCAGCTCCCTAGTCTGCTGTGGAGCTGATACTGGGTCTAACCAGCACCCATGGGACACAGGGTTGCATCAGATGGAAACACTGATATCTCACTAGCCACTGCACCACTGCACCTGACTCGGTCATGCACTATTTCTATCTGTGCACGTTGTCTTATGTACGGGCTTCACGAACCAGCGCACTGCAGTCCTCTGGGAGCCCGAGCCTTTTCAGTTCATCCTCCCTTCGTTGTAGAAACCTCAGGCATAGCCACGAGGGTGGTGCTGGGAGCCAGCACAGGAATCTCACCAAGGGAAAGAATATGGTGGGCTTGGTAATGTTTGTTCTACTACAGGATCCTGGTGATGGCCTGTTAAAAAGCTTAGGTATCTGGCGATACCTGGTGTCTGTTGACACCTTGTGCCCAGGGCTGGATGTGCAGCATCGCAGGATGAACCTGGGTGCCGCTGGGAATTATACAGGGAACAAAACTAAGTAGAGATTGCTTAGGAAACGTGAAGGATTGGCGGCCAAGTCAGGACTCTCCTCGTTATTTACCCGTGACCCTCCTTTTATCCTTGGCCCTTGTCCAGTTCTTTCTGCTTTCACTGCCATCTCTTCAGCTTCGGGTTGGACCTCTGCAGTCACTTGCTCACTGTTCCCTGCCTCTGCCCTCCTCTTTAGGCCCCTGTTCACACAGCAGCCAGAGTTACCTGTAAAATCAATCCAATCATCTCCCTCTCCTGTAGAAACCCTTAAATGGTTCCTGCTATATTAAAAATAAAATCCAGACCCCTTGCCAGAAACTGCAAACCCCTAAGTATCCAACAAGGTCTGACCTCACCTGCTCTTGATCTCTCTGCTTTAGCCACATTGGCTTTCTTCACGTCTCCAATAGGTGAAGCATGTTGCTGCCCAAGGGCCTTTGCACGTGCCATTACTGCCATCTGGAAGGCTCCTCGCTTGACATGCTCCTTTCCAGCCTTCAGCTGTGCCCCCGATATCACCTTCCAGGAGTAACTCCTCTTGGCTCTAAGCAGGGCCCCTCTTATTCTGTGGCAAAGCCTCCTTTTCCTCCTCTGTGTGCCTCCCCATCTGTAGTTGTTCTTAATTTATTTCCAAGGAACATCAGGTCCGTGAGGGTAGAGAAGTATCTGTCTTATTTACTGCCAAATTCCCAGAGTCAGGCCTGGTTTGGGCTGGTCATGGTTGCTCAGAAAAAGTCCCTGGATGGGGGACAGAATGGACATGTGGGACCTCCACTCTTGAGACCCCTGCAAGCTCACTGTGGTCCTGCCTTCCTGTTCTGGACTTGGAGCCCTGAGATATGGGCCTGGAGGCTTGCTGCACTTACAGCAGCCCTGTCCTGCCCACTAAAGCCCACTTGTGCTGGCCTTTCCCTCCCAGCCAGTTCTGGATTTGAAGATCTTTTCTTGGAGCTGATGGCGTTGCTCCTCCTTGGCATGTCTCTGGGGCAGTGAAAGGTCAGCATGAAGGGTACAGCTGGCATGGAGGAATCTTCCACACTCACTGGCCGGTGTGGGACACAATTTTTGTGGCTCCATTTCGGAAAAGTATTTCCCTACCTGAGTGCCCTGTCAGGAGCTCAGGACCAGTGTCCTGTCCATACCCTCTGTAGGCCTGAGGTGTGCCTGTGAGGGGGGGGAGTGGAGTTTGGTGGGGAGGGTAGCTATACAGGGGAAGCAGAAGCTCCCCTGGGCCCAGGTGCTAGCTGTTGGGGCCTCTGTGGCTGGTGGCTGCTTGGGTATTGGGTTGAGCCATGACCTGGGATTCTAGTCTTATCTGCCACCTGGAGTTCTCTGGTGGGCTTGTGAGACTCGGTCTCCACATGAGTGAAATGGGGATGAGGAGGGCAGGAGAAGGGTTTAGGGGAGGGAGGAGCAGCTGCAGGTCTGGATCCAGGGACCCTGGCCGCTCTGAGCTTGGTGGGGCAGGGCACTGCCCAGTACTCCTACCAGCACCTCTTCGGCAAGTGCTCCAGAGGCTGGGAAGCAGTGACTGTGCTAGGATGTAGCTGGCATCTCTACCACATTGGCATCTGAGGAAGCAGGAACTAGAAATCTCCTGGTGAGCAGGGGCTGTAGGGCCTTTGAAACTCAGTTGTTAATGATGAAAACTACATCAGGAGAGGACCCTGAGCATGGTTTGGGAGTCCGACTGTGTCAGACTGCTTAGCTCCTGCCAAGAACATGAATTTCGCTAAAGGGAGGAGAGCAGGTCTGTGATGCGTATTAGCACCCACTGATCAGTACTGGTGAGTGCTCTGCCCTGGCCGTGCCTATGGGACACCAGTACATTTGCACAAACATGCAGTGTGCATGGCAGCCCAGGTACCTGCACAGAGCGGGTGGGTCCCTGTCAGCCTTGCACCTCAAAGCCTACCAGGGCATTTTCCAGACACCCATGTCTGGCCAGGCTCCTGGGCTCCTGGCCTGCAGGATGGTGTCTGTGGTCAGCATTTGAGCCCTCATGGTCTGGCCCTAGCTGGGTGTCAAGCCTTGTCCCTGCTGCATCTGGTTGCCCTCCCTGCCAGCAGAGAGGGCATTGCTCTACTCTGTGTTCGCCCTCTTGCTCGCTCCTGTACCTCAGTCTCTCCATCATCTCGAGGTCTGGTCTCAGTTTGGCATGCTCTGCAGGAGGCCTTCCCTGACTGCTCTGCTCCCTTAGCTGGGTCTGGGGTCTCCTCTTTTCTGCCACCCTCTCCTGCATGTGTCCCATTGTGTCTTAGTTGGTGCCTGTGAGGCCTGTGAACTCGGGTACCTTGAGTTCTGCCTCTCAGCACTCTGAGTCACACAGGAGTGAGAGTCCCAGTGAGCTCACAGATGTACATCTACAGATGGGCTGAGACCTAAAGGCAGGTGGGGCCAAGGGTCATCTCCACAAAGAGGCCCTCCCTAGGGGAGCCTGTCATGTGGCTTGTTGGGGATGTGTTACGAGGACCCTGCCAGATGGCTGAACCATGCTGCCCTGGGGTGTGTGCCCCCACTTTATTTGTAGTTACAACCCATGCCCTTGGCCTCAGATTCAGCCTTCTGCACGTTGGTGGGTCTTTCCTATCTCCACATACCTATTGTGGGCAGGGGTCTGAAAAAGGGGTCTCCCTTTTTCCAGATGGCCCATGTGTGTCCGCTCCTGGGAGCTCTGTTCAAGGATCCAAGGGAGCGGAGGAGCCCTGGGCTGGCAGCCTCCTGACCGGCTCTGCTCACCCTTCTCTCTGGTGGAGGCACTGCCCCAGGTCAGCTGCAGGAGGCTGAGCTGTCAGGGCAGTACTAGGAATGCAGGGGGCGGGGGGCGGGGGAGTGGGAGAGGACCGGGTTCTGCCACATTGTCAAAGGCTCCTGCAGCCTCATGGGCAGCTTCTCCCTCCCTCTGAATCTGAAGACTAATTGAATAGAAATTCTCCAAACCGGGAGGCAGAGCTGGGGCCCTCCCTAATCTTGTTAAGAGGTCCCCTGATAGTCTCATTAGGTGGCTGGCTGCTGGGAGAAGGGTATATCTCTGCCAGGCGTGGTTAAGCCTTGGAGGCTGTTACTGGGATCAGGCCCCTGTCCAGCCACCCCTTCCAAACACAGGCCCAGGCAGAAGTGAGGCTGTAATAGGTTCACCAGCCACCAGTACTTATTTAATTGGTTACGGTTTGCTGGGCTTAATTGCTTAAAAATTATTAACTTCAGTTAGAGCAAGCAGGTGACAGGGGTTGAGGAAGAAATTTGAGCCTCCTTATGGGGCATGAGGTGGGCCAGAGCTACGAGGATGGTTTCCAATTAAGACCATTCTCTGGGGGAACCCAAGGGCAGGCTGTGCTTAGCAGCAAGGGCCTGGCCCTCCTGGCTCCCCACCCTGCTTGCTGTGGCAACAGAGCTGGTTGTGTCAAGGGCAGACCAGTGGGCTAAGAATGTGATCTCTACTACAAGAGAACAAAGCCATCTCAGGGCTGTGGGAACACAATGTGGCGCCTAAGCTAGTGTGAACTTGGGAGCAACCAGAGGAGGCTTCCTGGACGAAGAGACTTTTGGGCTGAGTTTTAACTGGGGAATAGGGGGTTGGTCAGGTGACGAAAGGGAAGCTGAATCTCTAGGTGGTCGAACAGCTTGAGTGACAGGCTTGGAGGCATGGCCTGGCAGGATCTGTGAGCTGTCCAAGGTTCTGGACGTAGGGGGAGGGTGCTGACATTCTGGTGAGATCCGCAGGGGTGTTAAGAGCTCCCTTTCTGTGGTCCCGGCAGCAGTGACTCAGTCTGTGGGCACTGAGCCTTTGCTTGGGTGCAGGCTGTAGACCATAAAACGGACATCAGGGCCCACAGCTGTACACCTAGGTCTAGGCTTTGATCTATGAGGGGAGAGACCCATAGGGATGTGGAGACCCCAAGAGGACAGTCAGCTCTACCCACTCTCTGCCCCTCCAGACCCACAGTAGGTGGAGCTGATGGGGTATGTACAGCTGTTGATTTTCTTCATCAGAGCTCTGGGCGGGCTCCTTCAGATCAGGCTGAGATGCATACTTTTGCTCTACGACGAGGGGTTCCTGGCTGGGTTACGAACTGTCATTTAGTCTGTCCCCCGTCCCAGGCCCTTTGGTTTTCCCTTCCCAGACACTGGGCTCTGGAGTTCAGTAGAGAGAGAGGAAAAGGAGAACCAGTCATCACTCACTTTGAGACCAGGGTCTCCAGAAGGTACCCTCACCCCCGTCATGTTGGCTTATGCGGGGGCCACCTGTTTTCTGACTTGGGAGCCTCAGCTACCAGATGCTGTGTGCACCCAGCAGAGTTCTGAAGTGGAGATGGCTTACATTCTCTGTAATGCATATTTCTCTGAAAGGAGTGACTTGTCTCATCTGATCAGGCAGTGGAGTGATGGTATGTGCATGTTCTAATTCATAATTTTACAGTAATTTTTAAAAAACTCAAGATACTGGTTTTGTTTCCATTAGTGAGATGGTGGCAGGCAGTAAAGTCTGCTGTCTTTTTATAATCAGATTTAAATTGTTTTAATTATACAGCCCATATTCTCCCAGTAACATACCATCTCTGTGAGTTAATGGGCTTTGAAATCTCCCTTTGTTGCATACTCTGTAGATACAGATGTTTTTGTTAAATGAGTTATTTTATATATAGAAATTCAGAAAATTAGCTTTGAGGTAGCTTCAGATGAGTATTGGGAGTTTCTGTTATGTTAGAAGAAGGCAAATAAATGCCTCTAGAAAACCCAGCCCAGATTCCTGGGTGGAATTCTTAGTATCTCCCCATCTCAAGAGCAGAGTTTTAAGAGCATAAATGATGTGCGGAACTATTAGCACTGCTTTGACAGCAGCAGAGAGAACATTTATTTGCTGTATAAGTTTCTCTGTTGATCCTTCAGTGGCGTATGAGAAAGGGTATCTTCACTCACTCATTCATTCATTCATTTGTTCGTTCATTGGTTCATTGGTTCATTTGTCCATCCATCCATCCATCCATCCATCCGTCCATCCATCCATTTCCTGAGCACCTACTGTGGCTTGGCCCTCAACTTGGGGATGCACAGCAAGGAAGGCCATGATCGTTATTCTGGGAGAGCTGATGCTTTACAGGGAAACATTTATTTATACTTGGAAATGCTTATTCCTAAGTGAGACCTTTTCAATGGATGGTGCTTCCACACACTGAACTGCTGCGCAGGCTCACCCTCTGCTAAGGAGGGTACTTGGCAAGGAAGCCGTGCAGGCTCCCCGTGGATTCCTGGAGGTGGGGTGGGCCAGGGAATTCTCCTGTTACCCAGACCCACAGCTCCCCTCAGCGGGGGACCTGATCGTGTCTCAGGACCCCCTTGGGGTCTACAAGGGCCCACCTTTGGTCAGTGGACCTCTAAACTGGATGGGGCTACCCCGGTCAGGCCATTTGTGTTGCCAGAAAAGATTCCTGGGTCCTGGTGGCCATTGGCTGGTGATTCAGATGGTGTGTGTGTGTGTGTGTGTGTGTGTGTGTGTGTGTGTGTGTATTGTGGGCAGGTGGGATTCAGCCTCCTTGGTTTCCCTGACCTGGGCCTGAGGCACCATTGGCATCAGAACCTGGTTGACCAGGAAGTGCTGTGTGACTTTTGTGATTCATAGCCTTCTCTGTACCTGATGCTGGCTGTGGCAGCATGTGCAGTGGTGCATCTCAGGGGACGTGCCCTCCAGTATGAGAGCAGTGTGACCTGGTCCTTCTCCAGCACCCTCTTCTTGTCCCTGCTTCTGGAGTACATGGGCACTGTATTTGGAGCTCCTTTGGCTAAAGGTCTCTTAACACTGGGATGGGGAAAGGCGTGAATCTCCTAAAGGACTCAGGAGTGAGCAGGGTGGGCAAGGCTGAAGAACCAGCTGTCCCTTGCCTGCACCACCCCCTCCATTGCAAAGGCCCAGAGTGACTCTTCTTTACCAGATGTCCCAGTAAAGAACTTCAAGCTTAGAACCCTTTCCCAGCCTATGGGAGAACTTCTAAAATTTACCATTAAATCTGGACCTTCCCCCCTACCCCAACTAGGCTCAGAAACCCTGGCAAAGCATCCCAGGCTAAGAATCCCCATGGCAAAACCATAGGGTCTGCATCTCTAAGTCAACCCCTCAAAATAAAAACTGCAGCCTTAGAAGGCTGTAGCCTAGAGAACCACTTTGGAAGCCTGCCTGCTCAGACCCTCCCAGCCAGGTCCCCTGTACCCTGCCCTCTCCCACCTCTCCTCCTGCCATAGTCAGATCAGTGGTACATTACTGTTTAGAGTCTTTGCATCTCTTGTTCCACGTTTTATTTCCCTTGGTGTTAATGACTGACTTTCTGGTAGTTTGGTGCTTTGATTTCCATGCATTTCTTACTAATCCCCATGCTGGTGGTCGGTCATCTGAATTCCCTCTTTCTTGGCCCATTCACATTGGCTGTGGCTTCCATTCCACCTCATGACCTGTGTCCTGGAGCCTCCAACTGCTACAGGGGCCTCTCCCTGAAAGTACCTGTGAGGCTTACTTATACCCTCCCTAGTCTGCTCAGAATGTCGCCGCTTCCACAAGCTTGTCCCTAACCCCTGTTCAGAATTTCATCCTGTTCCCCGTGCCACTCCCTGGTACTTTTGATGGTGCTTTCTTTCTCTCTGGAACTCATCTCCCTCTAATGTGCCATTTGTCTAGATGCTTGATCTTGTTCTTCTTTGTCCACTCCCATCTTGAGTGGAAGCTTTAGGAGGGTGGGCACTGCTGTCTTTTGAGTCCCCGTCTCTGGCACAGGGTCTGGCACACAGCTGATGCCAGTCAGTGCAGCTTGCATGAACAACTGAATGCTTCAGAGCTGGTCACCAGACTCTGGCACAAGATGCTGTCAGTGATTTCCTGAGAGGCCCTCACTTGCATTTCCTGAGGTCACCTCTCTTCTGAGGCCACCTCTGGTTGTGTTGACGTCCAGCCTTCCTCTTCTGTTCCCATGGGTTCCTCAGCTACGTGTGGCTGGCCTCATCACTGCCCATCAAGTGTGCTCAGTGTGGCCATCTCTGAGGGCTGGCTCTTGGCCATCCTCCCCAGTGGGAGAACGACTTCCCCAGTGTGTACCGTATAGTACTGTTCTGCCTGCCTGGCCCAGCCTTGAGGTGCAGTGGGAACTACCTGAGCCTCGGGAGAGGCAGGTTAATTAATGTGGCTGGAGCCAGCTCTGAGTAATTACTGACTCCGTCCCCAAGCGCAGGCACCATCTCGTGTGCGGGGCTCTGTAGTGCCAGGGCCCAGCCTCTGCCAACCTTGTGTTTTCTTCTACTTCACACTCCCACTTTCTCCTCTTCCCTTGCCTTCCCTGCAGCTCTTCCCAGGGGCTTTTCTGGAGGGCAGGATTCCTGGAAGACTCCTAGGAGATGCCCAGGTGTGGTACTGCTGTGGATATCTGTTCACTGGTGTCATGTCTGGGTCAGCAGCTGTGTTGGGTGTTGGGGTGGGTGGTGGATGTGGCAGGCACATGGAGTTCCTTGTCCAATGGAGAGGGGTTGAGAGACTTTGGAGGCAGAGTTTTTTTACCGTGATAATTTATTTAAGCTCCCTGATCTTCACCTCCCTCATTAATAACATGGGGATACTTGCGGGAAGCAGCAGGGGAGACCTAAATCTGAGAGAGCACAGAACAAGTGCCATTACCCCTCTCTGATCCTGCCCCCACATATAGCGTCACAACCCAGTGCTTGTGTCGCCCTGTCCTGGTGAACCCCTAAGGCTCCACCCCTCATACCTAACAGGAGCAACCTGACCAAAACATTATGGCTCAAGCAGAAGAACAGCTCAAAGTCCCAGAGCCAATACTTATAAGAGACCAAGAGAGAGCCGACCTATCAGATGCACAGTTCAAAACACTGGTGATCAGGATGCTCACAGAATTGGTTGATTTTAGTTGCAAATTAGATGAAAAAATGAAGGCTACACTAAGTTAAATGAGGCAAAATGCACAGGGAACCAATAGTGATGGAAACAAAACTGGGACTCAAGTCAATGCAGTGGACTAGAAGGAAGAAAGAAATGACCAAACAGAAAAGAATGAAGAAACAAGAATTCAGAAAAATGAGGAGAGGCTTAGGAACCTCCAGGACACCTTTAAACCTTCCAACATCCGAATTATAGGGGTACCAGAAGGGGAAGAGGAAGGGCAACAAGTGGAAAAGTTATTTGAACAAATAATAAAAGAGAACTTCCCCAATCCGGCAAAGGAAATAGACTTCCAGGAAGGCCAGGAAGCCCAGAGAGTCCCAGAGGTGGACCCAAGAAGGAACACACCAAGGCACATCATAATTATATTAGCCAAGATTAAAATGAAGGAGAGAATTCTAGAAGCAGCAAGAGATAAGGAAACAGTCACCTACAAAGGAGTTCCCATCAGACTGTCAGCTGATTTCTCAAAAGAGACCTTACAGGCAAGAAGGGGCTGGAAAGAGGTATTCCAAGTCATGAAATCCAAAGACCTACATCCAAGATTGCTCTATCCAGCAAAGCTTTCATTTAGAATGGAAGGGCAGATAAAGTGCTTCTCAGATAAGGTCAAGTTCAACCATCATGAGCCATGAGTCCATCATCACCAACCCCTTATTATATGAAATGTTAAAGGAACTTATCTAAGAAAAAGAAGATAAAAAAGATGAACAGTGAAAGGACAGCAAACTCACAGTTATTAACAAGCACACCTAAAACAAAAGCAAACTAAGAGGACAGCTAGATCAGGAGCAGAACCATAGAAATGAAGATCACATGAAGGGTTAGCAACAGGGGGGTGGGAGGTGGAGAAGGGGGAAAAGGTACAGAGAATAAGTAGCGTAGACGGTAGGTAGAAAATAGGCAGGGGGGAGGGCAAGAATACTATGGGAAATATAGAATCTAAAGAACTTATGACACATGGGCATAAGCTAAATGGGGGAAATGGTGGGGAAGGGGGTGTGCAGGGTGGAGGGGAATGAAGGGGGGAAATGGGACAACTATAATGGCATAATCAATAAAATATATATAAAAAGTAACATGGGGATAAACATAGCACCTGCTGCCCAGGTATTTGAGTGAATTAAAGTGGAAACAGGATGCTAAGAGGGTGCTTGCCATGGGTGGGTCTCGATCACACATCAGGGTGGCTCTGAGGAATTTAGTGGCATTCCATAAACTGGCTCCAGAACTCTAAGAACTCACCATGGAAGGGAGAGGAGAAGGGGAGAGGGTGAGATGAGAGCTGTACTGGACAAAGTAGCAGAGGAGTAGGACAGAGTTGAAAGTTTCAGGACATTCCTGTCCTGAAAGTAAGACAGGAATGGTCCTGGGGCAGTGGGACCTCCTGGGTCCCTACAGGGAGGCCGTTTCTGCTGGACTTAAGGGTTGAGCTGAGCTTGGTAAAGAAGGGCAGGGAAGGCACCCTGGGGATGTTGGGATGGGCATCGTCATGGAGTTCTTATGGCAGGTGGACCCTCAACATGGGTAGGAGCAGCAAGTTTCTTAAATGAATTCTAGTCAGAGCTCCTTCAGTTGTATGGGACAATGTTCAGCGCACCCTGGCCTTTGCTAAATGGGGGTTTAGGAAGGGCTGGATCCTGGGCTTTAGAGTGAAGTCTTTGTTGGTTCTGCTTGGCTTCATTCTTTTGCCAGTCTTCCTCCATCTGTCACTCATTCTTCCTTCTTAGCAAAACTGGCAGGGGAAGAGACCCATTTCCTATCTGCTCCAAGGGATCAATCCTCAGAGGACTCTAATTGGCCCAGCTTAGGTCATGTGCCCCATCCATGAGCCAGTCAGTGCTACCAGAGATGGGAGTGTCCTCACTGACCAGCCATATACCTCACTCCTCTCCAGGACTGCATGGAATTGGAAGAAAAAGTGCCTTGAAAGAAAAAGACTATTAGAAAAATAGGGTGAATGAGTAAATATGCTGGTCATTCAGAACTGTAACTGCCATGGCCACCTCAAGAGCACTTCTGCCTCTGCAGCTATCCTCGTGGGCCACTGTTTTCCTCGCCATGTTGTTTTCACACTGGGCCTGGGTCTTTCCTCTTAGTGAAGAATTTCCTTAGTTTAGGATAGCACATGTCTCCTTTACAGCTCTGGGGAAAGTCTCAAGTTTGGTCAGTGTCTCCCTAGGCAGGGCCTTCTGTGGTGTTTTACCTGGGGCCCTGCTGTGTTTAGGAGCTACCTGCCCCTTACAGGACAGTGTCCTTGGGGGGAATGAGCTGGCCACAGCCTCCTTGGCACATGAGTTAAGGATCAGAGGCTCCCACTCCTGGCATACCTGGAAGCAGACTCTGGTTCCGTCCTACCCACACTTAGTTTGGAGGGGTGGGCTGGCTTGCTTGGGACCTCTGTCATGGCCGTGTTCATGGCGGGTGGGCTTGTAGCCATCCATTGTTAAGTGATCAGTCAGTCAGATAGAGTGGGACAGGCAGTCAGCTCGGCTGTGCGACAAGGTCTCTCTAGAATGTGTACAGTTGAATGGGTGATGCTTGCATGAAATAAAACAACTGTCAGAAACAATTCACAGCTGTGTTCCCATGGAACCAGGCCTGGTTGTGACTTTGCATGTTGCCTCCTGGCAAATGAGGTTTGTCACCCAATCATTGCACAGTATCTGCTGCGAAAGCCAGCCCTGCAGCTGGCTGGGCAGGGGCACCCTAGGGCTCCAGGCACCCAGGGGATGGTATGGGGAGCTGATTCATGTCTGGGAAGGCGTGGAACCAGGGTAGATGGGAAGCAGCTCTAGGTGTGACAGTGGAGAGGCCAGGCTGTGGACACATACTTGGATTCATTATGTAGCTGCCTGCTTGGGCTCTAGAAGACCTCCTGAGTCAGCAGGCTCCATGTGCTGTGACTCTGTTTTAGGGGCACCAACATTCTTGGAGGACCTCACTCCCTGCCCTCCTGTCGCTGAGGTATCATAGCTCTTTCTTTCAGTCACCAAGCTTAAATGTGGGCTTGGTTTGGGAGTTAGGAGCTAGAGATCACAGTGGACACTAACTTTTAGTGTCTGCATCTGCCATTGTTAGTGTCTTCTTAATGTACATGTGTACACCTCATTGTAAATGCAGTGAAAAATCTTAGACACAACATTGGATTTATTAGTCCAGTGATCAAACTTTAGGAGGACAACTTAGTATCTATGACGACCCCAGGCTGCAGAAAGGTGGAACAGCTGCTGCCACTTTGCTGTCTCCAATCAGAGCCAACATTTGTGATCAGCTAGTGTGATGTTCGTGTGACCCCTGAATTCCTACCCCTTCACTGGCTGCAGAGGCCCCCCAGAAACCATAGTCCATCAACCACAGGGGAGGCTTCTTGAGGGTTTGCTTTGGGCCAGGTCCAGGAGAGAGTCAGGAGCCTGTATATCCTTTCCCATCTTCACAGTCTCCTGGGGGAGGTGCCCTCCTGTTTTGGGAGAAGCGGCCATGGGAAGTGCAAGGAGTTGGGAGTCAGGCAGTTCCAGAGGGCTCTCCAAGCTCTCCTCAATGTGCCAGTCCACTTGGCATCTCTTTATGCAGCTCCCAACTGCGTGCTGAGGGCCTGCTGCATGTTGCTGTCTGTGCTAGGTGCTGGGGATATAGCAGCGAATGGGAGAGACTTCATGAGTCTGTGTCATCATTTCTAAAATGGGGACAGCCATAGCTGCCTTCTAGGGCTGGTGAGAATGGAATGAAGTAAAGGCATGTCCCAATGTGAGTTCTGTAGAACTAATGCTACAAAATGTTTTGGGAGAGAGACTTTGTGGTTGTATACATGTGACTCAAATGCTTCTCTTGGAGACATTGCCATGCACGTTGGCATATTAAGGCTCTGAGAAGTCCTGCAGTCAAGAAGCTCAGTACTTTTGTGAACTCAGCATTTGTAGGCTCAGTTGAACATGAAACTTTCTTTGGCAGAGCACCTAGTAACAGTTTGTATGTCAACCCATGGTTGTTGGTGCCAATTCAAATGCCAGTAAGAATTCCCAATTTGAGAGGTGGTGAAGAAAGAAACTTTATTCAGTGCAAACAATGATACAGCATGGTTGTGAAAACAGCACTGCTGTGGAATAGCTCGACAGCATTACAGTGCTGCTGTGAAAACAGCATGGCTGTGGGGCCGCTCTTGGGCCAGGAGGCCCTGGGGCCAGGCTCTTCTCCAGCTAGACAGCTCTGCTCTGCTTCTGGAGGGTCTGCTTTGCTCTTCTCAGCTCCACTCCATGTTGGGCACTGCAGACAGTTGTTTCAGCTTAGCCGGGGAGAGGCAATCAGTGGAAAGGGAAAGTACTCTCCCCAAGTTAGAGGGGAGTTGGCTTATATGGACAGACATCTCTGTCCTGTCCCTGATTTGTCTGTCCTCATATAAATCAGGGCTCCAAATCATTGCAGTTTGATTGGCTCAGAAGGCACTGTCCTGATTGTTCATAATAAAGCCACTCTGATTGGATGGGGAAAGCCTCAATCCTATTGGTTGAAGTAGGATTCCAGGAAACCTTTATAAAGCTTGGCTCAGATGGCAGGAACACAGTGCAGGCAGGCAGGACAGTGCAGAGGCAGGCAGTTTAGCTCAGGCTTCTCCGTGAAATGTGAGAGGCTCCTGTGCAGAAATGACTGCTAGGCTCTGCTTTTTAAAATTTTGAGTGCAGTTACCTGCCAGGAGCACTTCTTACTAGGTGTCTTTTTTTTTTTCCTCAGGATTTACATATGTAATTACTGCTTCCCAAAACCCATTTTGGAAATGCCCAGGCAGCATCTCCAAAATACCCTGGGGAGTGCCCTGCACCTGGGAGGCTCTCAATAACTGTGAGCGTCTCTCTGTCTCTACCTTGAAGGAGGTCTAGGGACAAACCAGGCCCTAGTTGCCCACAAATCACCTTGGTGGAGCTGATAGTAGTTAACACACTCGGGTTTTAATGGTTATAGCAATGACAGTCAAAGTGAGTTTAGTTGTAAAAAGGCAAGGAGTGATTCCCCCATGCTCTGCCCAAACAGGACTCCATAATATACTGCAACAGGGTCTGCTGGGTGCGGGCATAGCTCCTGGTGGGGAAAATCTATGCACAGCACCATCCAATAGCAAATGTCTCTCTCTGCCCAAGCCACTTCTGTTCTTGCTAGCAGAACATACCACTTGAAAGATTTACCTGTCAGTGCCACTGGCAGGCTTGGGATGGCAGCTGATTTCCCAGGTCTGTGTTCTGGAAGAGGCGTCCCTGTAGCCACTGCAGTGGGGAGGGATGAGGACATGGGAAGCTCTGCAGACCTGGCCGCATCTTCAGCCTCCCAGTCATGGTGCAGGATCAGGGAGTCTCAGTTTAGGTCTCTGGAACATGGGAACCATCATGCCCAGCACCATCTCTGCCTTGAGGCAGGGACTGCATCATTCCCTCCTGTGTTGTTATAATCCGGCACAGGTGAAAATCAGAATTGGGTTTTGAAGGATGAATAGGAGTTTCTTATGCATACAGTAGATGAAGAGCATTCTAGGCAGAGAGCACTCCATATACAACGGCATGGAGGTTTCAAACAATTCCGACATGAAATGATTCATACATAATGAGGCCCAGGGGGGTATGTAAGGACTGGACAAGTGACAGAAAATCCTTCTCACTCAGGTTTGTTAGGGCATCTTTGGGAATGTGCTTCCTGTGCCAGAGAGACACCAGGAAGGGAAACACGGTGTGTTCAGAGACAGTGGTGTTCCTTGCCCTCACCCCACTCTAGAGAACTGGTTTACATCCTGACAGCCAGCAGCAACAATAAATGAGGGAGATGGAACGTGTTATTTTAATTATATACTCTCGCCACCTAATTATAATTTTAATTGATATGTGAGCAGGTGTTGTGCTCCTCTAAGCAGTTTAAGGAAGTGCATTCCCTGGAAAGGAGCACGGGTTGTTCTATTCATTAGTCAAGCAGATGGACAGACTGAAAGTGCTGGGCTGGAGCCAGGGGGCCAGAAGGTCAAGGGGAGGGGGAAGCAGCTTTTGCCCTGAGTGGTGTAGGAGGTGAGGGTCTTGCCCTGGAGGGGCTGGGCATAACATGAGAAAAGAGGAGTGGAGGGGAGGGAAGGAATGGAGGGGACAGAAGGGAGGGGAAGAGAGGAGGAGGTGGCTGGCGTCCTATGCTAGAGTATATGAATTCATTTAATTTTACCTCAGTAAACATTTATGGAGACCTTGCTGCAAGGCAGGCTCTGTGTTAAATGCAGAGGATTTCAGCATGACTTCAGCACAATTCTTCCCTCAGCATGCTCCCAGTCTGGAGGGGGAGGGAGGATATATGTGGAAACCAATCATTATAGTTCATGAAATAAATGGGAAGTTATCATAGAAGCAGCATAGACTACAGGGAAAGCTCTGCTCTCTAGTGAAGTCAGGGAAGGCTTCCTGGAGGACACTTGAGTTGGGGTTTTGAAGTGTAAATAGGAGTTGACCTGGTTGTCTAAGGGTAAGGATAGGAGAGAGTGGCATTCTAAGCAGAGGTGGGAAGCTGTGTGGGATGTGCAGGGAGTGCCTTGTGGTTTTCTGGATCACTGGTATGGGTGAAGATCTGGTGAGATGAGGCTGGAAATTTGACTGGTAAGAGTCTCTCAAGCACAGGAGCTGGACCTCAGTGTGATGGCAGAGAGGAGATGGGAGAGATTTAAAGCTGGGTGATGTGATGCGTTTGGGTTTCTGGGAGAGCTTTCTGGTGGAAGATAGAATAGAAAGGCTGATGTTGCAACCAGGGGGAGAAATGGGCAGGAGCTTCATGAATCCCAGGGCAGGTGCATGGCGGTTGGACTCTGGACTTTGTAGCGAGGGAAGGGGAGGGTCAGGGTGAAGGTCCAGTCTGGGCTCAGGCCTGTAGGGGAGGCCATACCTGAGATGGGAAGTTTGGGAGGAGCAGAGGGAGGCAATAAGGTTAATGTGGACTGTGGAGTCTGGGGTACCTGCAGAGTCTCCTGGTTGAGACATCCAGGAGGAGAAGGCTCTGCTGGAGGCAGTGCTGTGGGAGTCATTGTTGGAAGGCAGGGATTAGGAAGCCCCAGCAGGGATGAGGTAGGTATCTGGAACACAACTTTAAAATTTTAGCAATTATTTTTATTCCATTTAAAAATCATTTTTATTTTTCAATTACAGTTGACATACATTATTATATTAGTTTCAGGTGTATACCCCAGTGATTAGACATTACATAACTTACTAAGTGATCATCCTGATAAATCTTGCATCCATCTGGCACCATACATAGTTATTAAAATATTAGTGACTATATTTCCTATGTTGTACTTTACATCCCCATGACTGTTCTGTAGCAACCAGTTTGTACTTCTTTTTTTTACACTTTATTGTTTAAAATATATTTTGATTATGCCATTACAGTTGTCTCATTCCCCCCCTTCGTTCCCCTCCACTCTGCACACCTGCTCCCCCACCATTTCCCCCATTTAGTTTATGACCACCTGTCTCAAGTTCTTTAGATTCTATATTTCCCATACTATTCTTGCCCTCCCCCCTGCCTATTTTCTACCTACTGTCTATGCTACTTATTCTCTGTACCTTTTCCCCATTCTCCTCCTCCCACTCCCCTGTTGCTAACCCTCCATGTGATCTCCATTTCTATGGTTCTGCTCCTGATCTAGCTGTCCTCTTAGTTTGCTTTTGTTTTAGGTGTGGTTGTTAATAACTGTGAGTTTTCTGTCCTTTCACTGTTCAGATTTTTTATGTCCTTTTTCTTAGGTCAGTCTCTTTAACATTTCATATAATAAGGGCTTGGTGATGATGAACTCCTTGAACTTGACCTTATCTGAGAAGCACTTTATCTGTCCTTCCATTCTAAATGAAAGCTTTGCTGGATAGAGCAATCTTGGATGTAGGTCTTTGGATTTCATGACCTGGAATGCTTCTTTCCAGACTCTTCTTGCCTGTAAGGTCTCTTTTGAGAAATCAGCTGACAGTCTGATGGGAGCTCCTTTGTAGGTGACTGTCCCCTTATCTCTTGCTGCTTCTAGAATTCTCTCCTTCATTTTAATCTCAGCTAATATAATTATAATGTGCCTTGGTGTGTTCCTTCTTGGGTCCACCTTCTTTGGGACTCTCTGAGCTTCCTGGATTTCCTGGAAGTCTATTTCCTTTGCCAGATTGGGGAAGTTCTTTATTATTTGTTCAAATGACTTTTCTACTTGTTGCTCTTCTTCTTCTTCTTCTCCTTCTGGTACCCCTATAATTTGGATGTTGGAAGGTTTAAAGGTGTCCTGGAGGTTCCCTAAGCCTCTCCTCATTTTTTTGAATTCTTGTTTCTTCATTCTTTTCTGTTTGGTCATTTCTTCCTTCTGGTCCACTGCATTGATTTGAGTCCCAGTTTTGTTTCCATCACTCTTGGCTCCCTGTGCATTTTGCCTCATTTAACTTAGAGTAGCCTTCATTTTTTCATCTAATTTGCAACTAAAATCAACCAGTTCTGTGAGTATCCTGATCACCAGTGTTTTGAACTGTGCATCTGATAGGTTGGCTCTCTCTTGGTCTCTTAGAAGTATTGGCTTTGGGACTTTGACCTGTTCTTTTTGAGCCATAATATTTTGGTTTCTTTGTGCCTGTTACATATGAGGGGTGGAGCCTTAGGTGTTCACCAGGACAGAGTGACACCGGCACTGGTTTGTGACGCTATATGTGGGGGCTGGGTCAGAGAGGGAACAATGGTGCTTGCTCCACTCTCTCTCAGATTTCAGTCCCCTCTGCCACTTTCCACAAGCAAATTGGGCCCTTCTGGTGCTGGTACCTAGGTGTGTGGGCTTGTGTATGTTCTAATACCCTGTGGGTCTCTCCAGTGAGCTCTCTGTGAGCCTGCGAGCCTCTCTCAGCACCTCAACCCCCCAAAGTTTCTCCAGTTGGTGCTTTTCGGCTTTAATTCCCATTGCTGGGGCCCTGGTTTGCAGGTTCTGTCTCACTGCTTGCTCCTTTGCCTGGTTTATTGGTCTGTATGAATGGTTCATTTTTTGTCGGACTTCCATACAGTTCAATTTTCTGTTTGTTTTGGTTGCGTTTTTGTTACTAAATCTTTGTTGTCTTTAAACTTGGTTGTGTGAGGAGGTACAGTGTTTCTACCTATGCCTCCATCTTGGCCGAAAGTCTGCAGTTTGTACTTCTTATTCCCATCACCTTTTCTTTCTTTTTTTCCAATAGTTTTATTTATTTATTTTTAGGGAGAGGGGAAGGGAAGGAGAAAGAAAGAGAAACTTTAATGTGTGATTGCCTTTCGTGTCCCCCCTACTGGGGACCATGCTCACAACCCAGTCATGTGCCCTAATTAGGAATCAAACTGGAAACTCTTTGGCTTGCAGGCTGGCACTCAATCCATTGAGCCACACTAGCCAAGGCCTCTTCACCTTTTTCATCCATTTCCAGAACTGTCAAAATGTTCTCTGTATTTGAGTGTGTTTCTGTTCTGATTTTTTCTTTATTTTGTTTTTTAGATTCAATTATTGATAGATATATATATAAGTTGCCATTTTATTATTCATATTTTTGATGATGAGCCCATTATTATTATTATTATTATTATTATTATTATTCCTCTTCTCCTTTTCCTTTTTCTTCTTTGTGTTTTAATGTTTCATATAATACTGGTTTGGTGGTGATGAAGTCCTTTACCTTTTTCTTGTCTGCAAAGCTCTTCATCTGTCCATCTAAATGATAGCTTTGCTGGGTAGAGTAATCTTGGTTGTAGGTCCTTGCTTTTCATTAGTTTGAATATTTCATGCCAATTTCTTCTGGCCTGTAAAGTTTCTGGTGAGAAATCAGCCGACAGTCTATGAGAACTCCTTTGTAGATAACTAACTGCTTTTCACTTGGTGCTGGTAAGGTTCTCTCTTTGTTTTTAACCTTTGGCATTTTAATTGTGATGTGTCTTGGTGTGGGCCTCTTTGGGTTCATTGTGTTTGGGACTCTCTGCACTTTCTGAACGTGTATGTCTACTTCCTTCACCAAGTTAGGGAAGTTTACTGCCATTATTTTTTTCAAATAGGTTTTCAGTTTTTGCTCCCACTCTTCTTTTTCCAGCACCCACGCGATGCAAATGTTGATTTTGCTTAAAGTTGCCCCAGAGGCTCCTTACACTATCCTCATCTTTTTTTATTCTTTTTTCTTGCTTTCCTGATTGGTTGTTTTTTGTTTCCTTATACTCCAAATTGCTGATTTTATTCTTGTTTTCAACCACTGTACTGTTGATTCCTTGTAACTTATTCTTTATTTGAATTAGTGTATCTTTCATTTCTGAGTCCTCCTTTTTTATGCTGTGGAGGTTCTCAGTAAGTTCACTGAACATCCTAATAACTAGTGTTTTGAACTTGGCATCTGGTATAGATTGCTTGTCTACATTTTGTTTAGCTCTTTTCCTAAACTTTTCCTCTTTCTTTCATTTTGGACATATTTCTTTGTCTCCTTATCTTGGCAGCCTCCCTGTGTTTGTTTCTATCTATTAGGTAGGGCTGCCACATTTTCCAGGCTTGGTAGAGTGGCCTAATGTAGTAGTTATTCTTTAGTTTACAGTGGCACAGCCTCCTCAATACCCAAGCTAGGCACTTGAGGTGTACCACCTGTGTGGACTGTGTACCCCATCCTGTTATAATTGAGATTTGGTTGTTTGTGGCACGGTAATGGGAGAGATTTACTCCTAGGCTGATCAACTGCAAGGACTTGCTGTGTCCACTGACCACTGACCTTTGACCACTGTGGAGGATCAAGTCTGTTGGGGCCTACCCCACAGAGCAGTACTTACTTCACTGGGGCTCTGGTGCCCACTGAGTCTACCACTTGAGTGTGTCACTTTTGGAGGGGGTGGGGTGGTAATACTTCAGTGTGGTCTGAAGCTGTACACTGGATTCGTTGGCTCTGGGGATGCCCAGGATATTCAGGCCAAGATTAGCTGCTGCCTGTTTTCTGCCTGGGGCCACCTGGTATGAGCTACAAAGTGACTTATTGATGGCTGCTACTTGTGCTGGGCTTAGAGATGCTCAGGCAAGTTCAAGCTGTGAGTAAGGCCACTGGGGCCACTTAGTGAAAGGTACAAGCATGCTGAGGCCAGATGCTGCTTGTTTGAGAGATTTTAGGAAAATCTGAAACATGAGCCAAGATAGGTCATTCATATGGAAAAGCCAGTGGAGACAGCTTAGATGGGCCTGAAAGCTGGGTGGGGCAGGGTCTCAGGGAATCACTAGGACAGGGCAAACAGGGTGAGCCAGGTTTATGGAGTCTTAGATATGGCACCTGCCTGTTGCACTGTATGGGGTGCACTCACCAAAGGAGCAGTGACCTCTGCCAGCACTTATTTCTGGAAGAAAACTTTCTTCTTCAGCTCTCACTCTGATGCCAGGTAATTCAGTTCCTTCCAGTATGTCTCTGGTGACATTCAAGCTGCTTGCCTAGTGCTAGAACTCAGAGGGAGTGAATCCAAGTAAGTCTGTGTGGGGGTGAATGCCTGGGACTCCAGAAACCCCCTGCCTCTCTTGGCCTAAATCCCTGCTGGTTTTCACAGTCAGAAGTTGTGGGTACTTCTCTTCCTGCCACTGGAACCCTGGGCGGAGGGACCTGTTATGTGGCTGGAACCACTTATTCCTCAGGGAGGACCTCAGCAATCAAGATACCCTTCCCAATTTTTAACTGCCATACATGGGTGTGGGACCAGCTCATTCCTCATCTGTACCTCTCCTACCCTCTGGATGTGGCTTCTTTAATTCCCTAGTTGTAGGACTTTCCATTCAGCCAGATGTAAGGCAGTTCTGAATGATGGTTATTCCGTAGTTTAGTTTTGATGTGGTTGTGGGAGGAGATGACTACTCCATTTACCTGTGCCATCATCTTGCCCGGTAGTCTACATTATTTTTAATTTTTATTTTACTGTGGTAAGAACACTTAACCTCAGATCTATTCTCTTAACAGATTTTTAAGTGTACAGTAAAGTATTTTTAACTATAGGTACAATGTTGTACAACAGATCTCTGGAACTTACTCATTTTGCATGACTGAAACTTTATACTCCTTGAAGAGAAACTCCCCATTTTCCCTTCCTTTCCAGCCCCTGACAACACCATTCTATCCTGTTTCTATGAGTTTGACCATTTCAGATACTTTATATAAATAAAATCATGAGTATTTGTTCTGCTGTGACTAGCTTATTTCATTTAGCATAATGTCTTCAAGGTTTATCCATGCGGTCACATATTGCAGGATTTCTTCCTTTTTTAAAGTTGAATTGTAAGGATATATCTCATTTCTTTATCCATTCACCCACTGATGGATAATTTTGTTGCTTCCACACCTTGGCTGTTGTGAATAATGACGCAGTGAACACAGGAATGCTAATATCTCTTTCAGATACTAATTTCAATCCTTTTGGACATATACCCAGAAGTAGAATCGCTGGATCAAAGGGTAGCTAAATAATTTTTTGAGGAACCTCCATACTTTTTTCCATAGTGGCTACACCATTTTCATTTCTACTAACAGTGTTCAAGGCTTCTAATTTCTCCATATCTTTGCCAGCACTTATTTTCTTTTCTTAAAGTATATTTTATTGATCATGCTATTATAGTTGTTCCATTTTTTCTCCTCATATCGTCCTCCACCCTGAACCTCCCCTCACCCTCCAGCATTTCCTCCCACCCTTGGTCCATGTCTATGGGTTGTACATCTAAGTTCTTTGGCTTCTCCATTTCCTATACTGTTCTTAACCTCCCCTGTCTATTTTGTACATACCAATTACACTTCTTATTCCCTGTATCTTTTCCCCCATTCTCCCCTCCCCCTTCCCCAATGATAACCCTCCACATGATCTCCATTTCTGTGATTCTGCTTCTGTTCTAGTTGTTTGCTTAGTTTTTCTTTTTTAGGTTCAGTTGTTGATAGTTGTGGGTTTGTTGTCATTTTACTGTTCATAGTTTTTGATTTTCTACTTCTTAGATAACTCCTTTTAACATTTCATATAATAAGGGCTTGGTGATGATGAACTCCTTTAACTCTACCTTATCTGGGAAGCACTTTATCTGCCCTTCCATTGTAAATGATAGCTTTGCTGAGTAGAGTAATCTTGGATGTAGGTCCTTGCCTTTCATGACTTGGAATACTTCTTTCCAGCCCCTTCTTGCCTGTAAGGTTTCTTTTGAGAAATCGGCTGATAGCCTTATGGAAATTCCTTTATAGGTAACTGTCACCTTTTCTCTCACTGCTTTTAAGATTCTCTCCTTATCTTTAATCTTGGGTAATGTAATTATCAAGTGCCTTGGTGTGTGCTTCCTTGGGTCCAACTTCTTTGGGACTCTCTGAGCTTCCTGGCCTTCCTGGAAGTCTATTTCCTTTGCTAGACTGGGGAAGTTTTCCTTCATTATTTTTTCAAATAAATTTTCAATTTCTTGCTCTTATTCTTTTTCCTCTGTGACCCCTATGATTTGGATGTTGGAGCATTTAAAGATGTCCCAGAGGTTCCTAAGCCTCTCCTCATTTTTTAAAATTCTTGTTTCTTCACTCTGCTCTGGTTGGATCATTTCTGTGAGCATACTGATTACCAGTGTTTTGAACTCTGCATCATATAGGTTGTCTATTTTCTCATCACTTGGTTCTTTTTCTGAAGTTTTGATCTGTTCTTTCATTTGGGTCATATTTCTTTGTCTTGGCACACCTGTTACTTTGTAATGGGTAAGGGCTTAGGTATTTGCCAGGGCGGGGCAACCCTCTTGGCTGAATTTTGGGGCTGTCTGTGTGGGAGGGGTCTGAGAGGGAACAATGCTGCTTGCTTGCATGCTTGACTCTTGTCTCACTTTCCATCACTTCTCTCACTTCCCACGAGCAGATTGTGCCCTTTCAGGTGCTGACTTATGGGTGGTGAGTTTGTCTATGTTCTAAAACCCCATGGGCCTCTCTAATGTACTCTCCTGTGAGAACAGAAGTTCTTCTTGCCTTTGCAACCCCCGCAAGATCTTATAGCCAGAGCTTTTGAGTCTTTAGTTTCCTGCACTGAAACCCTGGATTTCTTGGTCTTTCTTGCTTTTCTGTTGTTCCTCCCTGCTCATTTGCCTTGCCTGCAAGGTCTGCCACTTTGCTGCATGTCCTGTTCGTCTGGCTGCCCATTTCCATCCCTCCTACCAGTCTGGATGAATGTTTCTTTAACTCCTTGGTTGTTGGAGTTCCATGA
Organism: Artibeus jamaicensis; assembly: GCF_021234435.1. Lineage (NCBI taxonomy): Eukaryota > Metazoa > Chordata > Mammalia > Chiroptera > Phyllostomidae > Artibeus > Artibeus jamaicensis. The sequence continues at coordinate 37,455,893 of NW_026521788.1, read as the reverse complement.
AGTTTGATTGTCTGGCAGTTCTGGTTGTTGTTTTTTTTAAATTGTTATCCTTCTTTTTGTTGTGTGAGGAAGCAAAGTGTTTCTATCCATCTTGGCTGGAACTCTTGTTTTCTTTTTAAAATATTTTATTTATTTATTTTTTAGAGAGAGGGGAAGGGAAGGAGAAAGAGAGGGAGAGAAACATCATTGTGTTTGCCTCTCACACACCCTGTACTGGGGACCCGGCTCCACAACCCAGGTATGTGCCTTGACTGGGAATTGAACTGGGAACCGTTTGGTTCGCAGGCCCATGCTCAATCCATTGAGCCACACCAGCCCTAACAGCTGGTATTAGGGTTTCAATACCACCCTAACAGGTTTGAAGTAACATCTCTTTGTCATTTTCATTTTCATTTTCCTGAGGATTGATTACATTGAACATTTTTTCATGTACTTATTTGCCTTTGTTTACCTTCTTTGGAGAAATGTCTATTCAAGTCCTTAGCCCATTTTTATTTGGGTTATTAGTTTTTGTTTTTTTATGTTTTTTTTCCTGTTGGCCAATGGAACAGAGTAGAGATACCAGAAATAATCCACACAGTAGCTTCAACTGATCTTGGATAAGAAGATGCAATGGGAAAGAATAGTCTTTTCTACAGATGCAGCTGGAAAAACTGGATATCCTCAATCAAAAGAATGAAATTGTGCCACTGTTTTATACCATATACAAAAATTCCCAAATCAACTCAGAATGGATTAAAGACTTAAACATAAGATCTGATACTGTATAACTCCTAGAAGAAAACATAGGGGAAAGGCTTCATGACAGGTCTTGACAATAATTTCGTAGGTTTCATACCATAGCCAAAACTGACAAGTGGGAGAATATTAAATGAAAAAACTTACACACAGCAAAGAAAATAATTAACAGAGTGAAAGGTAACCTATGGAATGGGAGAAAATATCTGCGAATTATGTATCAGATGAGGGGTTAGTTTCCAAAATATATATTGAGTTTGGCTTTTAAGAAGCTTTTTAGTGGGTGCTCTTGGGATCCATGCCTGGGAAGGGAAGGAAAGGGACAGAGTCAGGCCTGGGCAGGCGCCAAGACAAGGAGTGAGGCCATCTCAGGAAGCCCCCGCAGGCACCCCAGGAGCTCTGAAGATGAAATGTGATGACCCTGCAGAGGTGTTTTGACTTGAATGCAGAAGGCCAGGCCCATCATACCCCATGCTCTTCAGCCCTGAGGAGCAGCTGTCCATCAAGAGGACATGGCTTGGGTTTCTCATCATCTGGGGAGATCCTCTTTGGGGGCTGACAGTGAAGAGCATCTGAAAGCAGCATCCCAGGAGTCCTTCACTCCCAAAGAGGGGTTGGGGCACATTTCAGTGCCACTATATGTGGTGTTGAAGGAGACCAGAAGAGAATGCAGGCCCAGCTTCCACGCCCTCATCACCCTTGCTTTTTCTCACTTGCCTAGAGTTCTCCTCCTGAAATGCTTCTCTTTCTTCTCCATGGGCTATTCTCACCTGTCCATCACCTGGATAGTCTCTTATCCTTAGTTAAGAAGTCGACCTTGATTCCAAAGGGGTAGGGGAGGGCTGTGAAGGAACCAGTCCAGCCTTGAGGGTGGGAAAGGCCAGGGGCAGACAACTCCATGTTCTATCCTGCTACTAGCTGGCTGTGTGACCTGGGAAAGGCACTCCCTCCCTGTGCTCCAGTGTTTCCGTGGCTGAAGTGAATGGCCTTGATCCCACATGTTCTGACGTGTGCAGGTGGTTGTGGTATTGCAGGTCTGCCTCAAGCTCCCTCAGCCTCTGTCTGGTCTGCCCCCTGCAGTCAATTTCTACTCTCTGTGTCACCCCCATCCAACAAGATGGCCAGAGTTCCCAGCTGGGGACCTGTGTCTGCTTCAACTCTGCCTACCACACAGTGTTCAGTGAGATCCTGCAGTGACCAAGGGCCCACTACCATCTCTCTGGAGAAGAGGCTATGGCCCTGTTTTACCTCTTTTGTACCAGGTGTATTACAAGCAGTAGAGTGTTTATTTCTCAGGACAACCTGTCTGCAGATGAGGAAGCTGAGGCAGAGACTCTCAGTGTCTGCCCCAGGGAGCCAAGCTGGGACAGAAGTGACAACTGAGCTGGGAACCCAGGTCTGGTGACTCCAAAGTCTGGGCTCTTTCTGTTTAACCTTCTCCTGAGGCCCTGAGATAACCCTGAGGGGAGATTAGAGGTCTCTGTTCCCCGTTTAGCCCTACTTGGTAATGTCTACCATTATGTTGACCCTGGGCACTATAGTTTCAAATGGTGCTGGGGTGGGAGGTGCTGGAGGTACTGCCATGGCAGCTGAGCTCCTGAGCCTCCCCTCTTGGCCATTCACAGAGCTGCTCAAACTCAACTGTGCACTGACCTCCCTGCATGAGAGATCCTTTCAGGGTGGTTTTGGGTGTGCTTCCTGTCTTGTTCAGGGGTGCCCCTCATGGACAAAATGCTCAATGGGAATTTGGGAAGGTGCTTAAAGAGACCACAGGGCTCTGGGTAGCTGGGGAAGTGAGGGGTGGGGAAAAATGGAGTTTACCACATTCCACAGAACAGTCCAAGCCTCCAGCTTTGCACTGGTGACAGTGATCATCTGCAAAACCCTGCCTGCATGTGCTGGCCCTGCCAGCGATTGTCTATGGCAGGACCCTTGTCATCCTTCTGTGATGGGGTGTCCTGAGAGGAGGCCTGAGCCTGGGGCACACAGTCTGCCATCCCCTCTGTCCTGCTGATTTTCTTCTCTTCTTTCCTCCTTACTCACCAGGGTGAGGGGCGTTGTAGGTCTCTTGCACTGGTCCTCCAGCCTTCTGGGCCTCAGTTCCTGCACTGTGATGTGAATGTGGTGACTGGTGCCATGGGCTTAATGGGCCAGCTTGGCACATTGGCAGCTTCCCTGGACTTGTTGGTCTGTCTCCTCCCTTCTCCCCCACCCTCACACCTGGCCTCACTAGGGCTTTGCCATGAGCCATGCCAAGATTAGTTCCCAGCTCCTTCTTTTCCTGGCTTCATGACCTCACATGAAGACTGTCTGGGCCTCTCCTTGCTGCCCTGCCTGATGGTGACTGACTGTGACAGCAACCGTCTCACTTGATGAAGGGTGGACTGCATGCAATGATGTGCATGATGCTCAGTCAGGGCTGGGAAATGAATGCAGCCCTGTTGGTGATAGTGTGCAGCCTCCAGCTGTCTGCTCTAGGTGGCCTTTCTTGGGCCCTGGGCTGCGGATGAACTTGCGGAGGGGGTGCTGGCAGTCGGGAGACCTGCCCAGCCCCAGTGGTACTGTCAGCCGGCAGAACCAGGGGTCTGCAAGGGGCATCCTGTGCCTGCCTGAGGCACTCCAGAGGGAGGGGACCCTGAGCTTCCCTGGGATAGATGGAGAGGCTGGAGGGAGAAAGGAAAGTTTGTCCCCTCTGGAAGGGAGAGTGTGCACACTACCCCTGAGGCAGGAAAGGTGAGCCTGTGGTCAGAGGGCAAGGCTGTGTACCTGGTTTACTTAGCAACATTAGTTTGAGCCTCTCCAGCGGGCTGGAGACTCAGAAGAAACAGAGATGTGGTCCTGTCCTGGGGGACTTCACAGTCACATCCTCATACAGGTCCTGATGCCTGACTGCTGGGATTGGGGTAGAGGGGCTTCAGGGACAGGGGATGGAAGGGGTAGACAAGGCTCAGCTTGTGAGGGGGGGCATAATGGAGGCAGGAACATGGGGGCTGGACAGGAGCCGAGGAGGAGGATGTTGCAGTTGGGTTGTTGGATTCCTCATAGAAGCTGAACTGAATGGGAGGGCAGTGAGAAACCACTGATGTGGGGCTGCTAGGCTGTGATGTGGCCTGGTTTGCACTATAAGAGGTTCCCTTCAATGCCTCCAGAAAGATCAAGACTCTGGGTTCTTGATGTTGAATCTTGAGTTGTCCAAAATGTGGGTAGGGAGGAGATTGAAGTGCTGGGCGGAGCAGAGTGACCCCAGCAGGGCCCTGTCCCCTGGGAGTCTGCAATTGGGATCTCTGGGTTCTGCCAATTGGTTGGTAAGGGGGTGAGTGGTATGGTGTAGGGGATGGTCATTTGGGCCATTCTGTCATTGTCAGATGGGGCAATTAACTCCTCTTGGCCTGCTCCCATCCTCCAACCCAAAGGCAAGGGGTCCTTGTCCAAAGCCCTTCCCAGGGAACGTAGCCCACAGGCTCTGGTTCTTAGACATCAGCTACATTCCCTTCCCCTGGTTTTCATGGAAACATGTTGGGGTACTTTGCTCTCCAACCACATGGACCACAGACCCTTGGCTTGTTAGCAGTTGGTGGCCCTCTGTAACCACAGAGGCCCCTGAAGTCCTGACGTGGTTGGGGGTGCTCAGGGACACGGTGAGGCTGCAGTGGTGGGGTAGAGGCAGCCCAGTGTTGGCAGATCAGCTGGCATGTCTGAGGCTGGCAGGGCTGGCGAGGGCAGGTGAGCCAGGCAGCCACCTTATAACTTTACTTCTGACAGTGGAAAAGCTACATGTGGAGGACCCTGTACCCCTGCGCCAATCAGTCCCTTAGTTGGGGCTCCTTGGACCCATCCACCTATCCTAGCATGGCAGGACTTCTGAGGGGGTGGGCACTGAATCACATCTCAGGACATGAGAGAACCTGTAGGGAATCTCTCCCAGTGGAGCAGTGGGCTCCAGCCATCTGCACATAAAAATGTTTGCTGAAGTTTTCTGATTGTAAAAGCAACACATAAGGCACTACAGAAGAATTGGGATATACTGAAAAACACAAGAAGGAAGATAAATTTTGCTAGGAACCCCGTCATGCAGAGAACCTCTGTTCACATGTTCCAGCCTCTTTTCTTACAGACTTCCTCCTCACATGGTTGAGCTCATACTAATCACTTGGTTTTGTCTTCAACCTTAACACTTCAATTTCTTTAAATGTCACAAATGCATCCATTATAAAAGATTTAAGAAATAATTATAAGAAATAAAAGTCCCAGTTCCCTCATCAGGGGAAAACTGAAATCAGATTGCTCTATATCCTTCCAGAACTTTCTGTGTTTACATTTGAGTACACACAAAATGGAATATAGTGTTTTGCTTTGTGTGTTTTAACTGTATAAATAAGGCTGACTATATGTGTTATACTGGACCTTGTTTATTTTTACTCACCAATGTGTCTTGGCAAGCTTGCCATGCTCTTTCATATAAACACACTGTATTCTAAATAGATTCTTGTAACACTTCTCCCTGTTAATAGCTATCTAGGCTATTTCTGATTTTTCACAATTACAAGCCATATTGTGATGAAGATTTTTATACATGTCTACGAATATTTATCTAGGTAGATTCCAAGATATGGAATTGCTTGGGCAAATGGCAATGCATAGTTAAATTTTACCTTTTGCCCAATTGTCTTCTAGAAAGCTGAATCAATTTGTACTTTCTCCTGACAGTGTAAGAAGAGCATCTACTTTCTCACATTCTCCACAGCACTTGATATTATCAGCCTTTTGATTTTTGCCAATCTGATGGCTAATAAGTGGTACCTCATTGTTATTTTGATTTGCATTTTCCTATTACAGTGAGTCTTTTCATACTAGCTACATGACATGTGTTATTCTAGCAGATTTTAATCATTAATAAAGAGTATTTAAATTTATCCAAATAGTTTATTGCAAACATAATTAACAAAGGCTCCCTCCTCTGAGAGAACACTTAGTGCACTCAGTGGGGAAATCAGCACTCACTACAGCTAGTGATAGATTGGTGCCTACTGATGTGCACACTGTCGTTCTCAAGGTAGATGTGCTGCACTTTTTTGGAGCTTGTGTAAATTCTTCAAGATGTTGTTGTTGAAGGGTGAGGTCTCTGGCAGTGAACAGAGGGACTGCCTAGTGCTCTGGGTATAGATAACTAGTGTTTAACCAGGGTTCCAGTGAGCCTTGGGATCTCCGAGCACTGGGATTTTAGGATGTCCTACTTCCATATCTAAGTGAAAATAAAAACAGTGCCAAACTGCAGCATGAGTGTGAGGATGTCCAATGAAGGTGTTAGTTTTCTCAGGTTGACTTAATTTGAAATCAAATTATTTTAGAAACCTATTTGTGTTTAGAGCCCCTCCCACTGTGCTGGTCATCTGTAGGTAATCTGGCATGTGCTTTACTCTGGCCTCTGTTTAACTTGCAGTGTGCCTGAAGACTTGGCCATACCGCTCACGTAAGTGCGTTCAAGGGACCCAGCTGGTTAGTGGAGCATGGCACTGCCCTTGCTTGGACTAGTAGTACTCCATTGCTGCCCTTCCAATGGCCAGTCATTCTCCTCTGTCTTATATGCCCTTTAGTGCTTTAAAATTAGATTTTAATTTTAGTTTCATGGTCTGTTTGAACTGCCTTGTACTATTTAATTCTTTTCTCTGATTTCTCAGTTTTTCTTATGATTTAGACCATTTTACCCTTCTTAAAAACTTACACACATTTGATTAAGTAAGTGCTCTGAAAATGAATGAAATTCTTATAATCATTAGCTTCTTGTCACCTGCTTGTGTTGGCAATTGTAAATGAAAAGATGTGTCTGTCACTGGGTGCTTCGAATATGTAGGCTGATGAAGCAAGAGCTGCTGTTTTCACATCCCGATAGTCACCATGCAGAGACATAGTGTGTTTCTCTGCTTATTTGGAGTGTTTGATGCTTTTAATAAAGTTTTACATTTTTCTTCACATAGATCTTGCACATTTCTTATTAGGTTTTCCCTAGGGATTTTGTAGATGTTTTTCCCCAATATGAATGAGTTTTCTAGTAGATTACGTTTTCTAATCGGGGGTGCTGGCGTACACAAAAGCAATTCATTTTGCATATAGATTTTACATCCAGGAGTTTTGCTGAACTCCCTTGTGACCTCTAATAGTTTATTAATTCATTCTCTTTGGGCTTATTGGTAGATGCTTATAATTTCTACAAAATATACCAATTTTTATCTCATTTCTTTTTCAGGTGTTATCACATTGTCTAGGACAATGTTACATATTGATAGTGGTACAATATTTAAAAGTTTCACATTTAAGTATGCTTCTTGCTGTAGATTTCTAGGAGATGTACTTTATCAAGTTAGGGTAGTTCTTTTTGATCCCTATTTTACTAAGAGTTAGGAAGAGTTTTACTGAGGGTACTATTTTGGTCAAATCTATCAAGTTCCTCGATTCAAATTTACATCTAAATAGTCTGGAATTTCTGTTGCCATGTTCATTTAAGGCAGCAGTTATGAAAAAGAATGTTTTAAATTTTCTAAGTATAGCCCTGGCTGGTGTAGCTCAGTGGATTGAGCATGGGCTTGCAAACCAGAGTATTGTGGTTTGATTCCCAGTCAGGACACGTGCATGGGTTGCGGGCCAGGTCCCAGGAAGGGACTCACAAGAGGCAACCGTACACTGACATTTCTCTCCCTCTCTCCTTCCCTTCCCCTCTGAAGATAAATAAAGAAATATTTAAAAAAATTTCTAAGTATATAGATTGGAGGTGGTTTCTTTTCATTGTTAATTCCCAATCTTATTGCATTGGATTCAGTTAATGCACAATAAATTCATGAATAATTTCTCCTTTAGGATTCCACTGAGATTTTCACTGTTGAGAGTTGGGCGTGCATGGCAAAGACTGTGCTGTCTCTGTTGGGCTCCATGGAAGAGGGCTGAAGCTGAGGCTGAGACCCGACTCTGGGGTTACTGCCTGGACTTGGGCCCAGCCTGCTGACTGCATGATGGTGGGTAGTGGCTGGGCATCATTTTCATCCATGTAAAATTGGCATCACAAGAGTGCCTATTTTTTTTCCTTCTGAATCTGAAATGAAAATGTTGACCTCACCTTTGTGATTGTGGATTTGTTGGTTTCCTCTTTAATTAGTGTCAGTTTTGCTTCATCTATTCCGAAGTTGTGTTGTGAAATTCATAACATACCTGTTATATTTTTGGGGTGAGCTGTACCTTTTATCAGTATGAAATGTCCCTGACTATTCCTTTGAGTGCTTTCCATCTTGAATTATATTCTGTCTGATAAACATCTTCCTTTTCTTGAATTATTTTTTTATTTGGTATTGTGTTTCTTATCCTATTATTTTTAACCTTCCTGGCTATTTACCTTTGTATCTTTTGTAAAATAAAAAAAAATCTGCTTCATTTATTGCAGTATTTATTAGGGGAAATTAACCCATTTACATTTAATGGGATGACTGATAGGCTTGGACATTTTTGTGCCATTTTATTTTGTGCTTCTTATTTATTCTGCTTTCTTGTACAGTTTTTCCCTTTTCTTGACTTTTGTTGGGTTGATTGGGTTTTCTTTGTCTTGATTTTCTTCCTTAAAGCAATGTTTTCTGTAGTAGGGGTGCTGCTGGCACTGCTGTCGTTTTGGGTAGGGCTGTCCTGTGGAGGTGGCACTCTTCCCTGAATTGTAGGACATTTAGCCTTCTTGGCTCTGGACACTAAAGCACAGGTAGACCCCCTACTCATCACTGAGACAACTAAAAAATGTTCTCTTCCCTCTGTTCCCTATGGAGAACTATCTAATAAGTGCTTACATAATGTATTTTTGTTTTCTAGTGATTACTTATATTTCCGAGAACTATTTGAGCTCACATTTGATCTCACCATGTAGCAGTGTTTCGTCTCCCTGAGCAAATCAAGAACTTTAGTGTGCCTTAACTGTTTCGTACCCAAACCATGTCACCACTTAAGAAGAGACAAACTAGGATTTTAGTTTGAAATTTTAATATTTACAACCAATAGGTGGTTTTAATAGAGAATTCACAATTTTTCTCACCTCTGCTTTTGCTTTTCACATCTTGTTCTTTGATTTATATATTCTTTTTGTTGTCATTGAGGCAAAATTCATTTAACATAAAATTCATGATTTTAACCATTTTAAAGTGTATAATTCAGTGACTCCAGTACACTCGCAATGGTATACAACCATTGCCACTATCGATTTCCATAACATTTTCATCCCCCAGAAAGAAACTCTACTCACGAGCAATCATTTCTCATACCCCCTTTCCCCCTTTGCCCACTCATCTGTTGCCTGGATTCATTTTCACGGTGCCTGGACCACACCACTTGGTAATTCTTTCCATGTGGGTGATGAACTTTTCTGCTGGAGATGAACCTTCTGTGTACTAATGTGTATGAGAATGCCTGTTCCCTTCTTAAAGACTGAGAGAATTTAAGGTTTATACTATTCCTTCTTCAGCGCTGAGGTGTTTCACTGCCTTGTGTGCATTGGATGTTCTCATAACAGTATGAGCTGAATCTTGTACAGGGGCTCTATATGCCAGGGCCTTACACACATCAGCCCATCAAACTCGGACATCACTCTGGGAGGGAGGTACTGTTCCCCATACAATGGACAGAGGCAGTGACACAGAATGAGGACCACACTGTAGCAAGGAAAGAGGGGTTGTGGTTCACAGCCAGGCCACCTGACTCTCAGGTCGACATCGATTACTCTGACATTTGTTCCTCTGTAGGTGACCCATGTCTTTTTTTTTTCTCTGGAAGAATTTGGCATTTTTTCTTTTTTCTCTGGGTTCTTTTTTTAAAAATATATTTTATTGATTATGCTATTACAGTTGTCCCATTTCCCCTCTTCATTTTCCTCCACCCTGCACACCCTTTCCCACCCACATTCCCCTCCTTTAGTTCATATCCATATATCATAAGTTCTTTAGCTTCTACATTTCCCACACTATTCTTACCCTCCCCCTGTCTATTTTCTACCTACTGTCTATGCTACTTACTTTCTCTACCTTTCCCCCCTCTCTGTTCCTCCCACTTCCCTGTTGCTAACCCTCCATTGTGATCTCCATTTTTGTGGTTGTGTTCCTGTTATAGTTGTTTGCTTAGTTTGTTTTTGTTTTAGGTGTGGTTGTTAATAATTGTGAGTTTGCTGTCATTTTACTATACATGTTTTTTATCTTCTTTTTCTTAGAAAAGTCCCTTTAACTCTTTTAACTTGACCTTATTTGAGGAACACGTTATCTGCCCATCCCTTCTAAATGAAAGTTTTGCTGGATAGTGCAATGTTGGATATAGGTCCTTGCCTTTCATGACTTGGAATACATCTTTCTAGCCCCTTCTTGCCTGCAAGGTCTCTTTTGAGCAATCAGCTGATGGTCTGATGGGAAGTCCTTTATAAGTAACTCTCTCCTTATCTCTTTCTGCTTCTAGGATTCTCTTCTTCATTTTAATCTTGGCTAATGTAATTATTATGTGCCTTGGTGTGTTCCGCTGTGGGTCCAACTTCTTTGGGACTCTCTGAACTTCCTGGCCTTCTTGGAAGTCTATTTCCTTTGCCAGATTGGGAAAGTTCTCCTTTATTATTTGTTCAAATAAGTTTTCCACTTGTTGCTCTTCCTCTGCCCCTTCTGGTACCTCTATAATTCAGATTTTGGAACATTTAAAGATGTCTTGGAGGTTCCTAAGCCTCTCCTCTTTTTAAAAAATTTTTTTTTACTGATTATGCTGTTACAGTTGTTCTATCCCCCCCCATTACCCTCCACCCTACCCCCCGTCCCCACCATTACCCCCCCTTTAGTTTATGACAATGTGTCTCAAGTCCTTTAGATTCTATATTTCCCATGCTATTCTTGCCCCCCCATTTATTTTCTATCTACTGTCTATGCTACTTATTTTCTGTACCTTCTCCCCCCTTCTCCTCCTCCCACTCCCCTGTTGCTAACCCTCCTTGAGATCTTCATTTCTATGTTTCTGCTCCTGATCTAGCTGTCCTTTTAGTTTGCTTTTGTTTTAGGTGTGGTTGTTAATAACTGTGAGTTTGTTGTCCTTTCACTGTTCATGTTTCTTTAACTTCTTTTTCTTAGATAACACTTCATATAATAAGGGCTTGGTGATGATGAACTCCTTGAATTTGATCTTATCTGAGAAGCACTTTATCTGTCCTTCCATTCTAAATGAAAGTTTTGCTGGATAGAGCAATCTTGGTTGTAGGTCTTTGGATTTCATGACTTGGAATACCTCTTTCCAGCCCCTTCTTGCCTGTAAGGTCTCTTTTGAGAAATCCGCTGATAGTCTGATGGGAACTCCTTTGTAGGTGACTGTCCCCTTAGCTCTTGCTGCTTCTAGGATTCTCTCCTTCATTTTAATTTTGGCTAATGTAATGATGATGTGCCTTGGTGTGTTCCTTCTTGGGTCCAACTTCTTTGGTACTCTCTGAGCTTCCTGGATTTCCTGGAAGTCTATTTCCTTTGCCAGATTGGGGAAATTCTCCTTTATTATTTGTTCAAATAAGTTTTCCACTGGTGGCTGTGCCTTTCCCCCTTCTGGGACCCCTATAATTCGGATGTTGGAGCGTTTAAAGATGTCCTGGAGGTTCCTAAGACTCTCCTCATTTCTTTGAATTCTTGCTTCTTCACTCTTTTCTGTTTGGACATTATTTGCTTTCTTCTGGTCCACTCCATTGATTTGAGTCCCAGTTTCCTTTTCATCCCTATTGGTGTCCTATGCAATTCCATTCATTTCAATTAGTTTCGCCTTCATATATTTGTCTAATTTGTGGCTATAATCAACCAGTTCTGTGAGGATCCTGATCACCAGTGTTTTAAACTGTGCATCTGAGAGTTTTGCTATTTCTTCATTGCTTAGATTTATAGGCTCTGGAGCTTTGAGATCTTCTTGATCTATTTTTGGTCTGTTCTGGCCCTTTAAGTGTGAGAAGCGGCGCCTTAGACTCCCAGGTCGCTGGGTTGTGACGCTGTATGTGGGGGCGTGGTCAGAGCTGGGAAATGGCAGCACCCTCTGCTGTTTCGCGCCGCTGGGTGAGAAGCAGTGCCTTAGGTGGTTCACCAGTGCTGGGCCACTCAAAGTCGCTGGGTTATGACGCCGTATGTGGAGGTGGGGTCAGAGCCGGGAAATGGCGGCGCTGTTTGCTGCCGCAAACCCTGGGTCCTGCTCAGTCCCGTAGTCTCACCGCCCACTCCCTTGCTTGTTTATCTGCGCACGAAAGCGTGACCACAGTCAACCCACAGCCCTGCTCCCTTGCTGTTTCCCCGAGGTTGCTTGCTGAGTCGCTTACTAGGTCCAACTCTGCGTCTGGGTTCTGCGCGCCCGAGTCCGTCTGACCGAGTTTTTCTGTGCAACCCCGCTCCGCCAGCTGCTGGTTTCGCCCCTCTTACCGGCCAGGCTGAAGAATTTGTTGTTATCAGACTTCCGAAAAGTTCAGTTTTCTGTGTTCTGGCTGTGTTTTCTGTTGCTAATATTTAGTTGTCTCCAAACTTGGTTGTGAGAGCAGGCACGGCATCTCCACCTGTGCCTCCATCTTGGCGGAAGTCCCCCATGCTGTCAGTGTGTTTTTAAATGCTCGTTCTGTCTCCCTTTCTCCCTGAAAGTCCCCCTCCCCCATATTTGGGAATTGACAGTGCTCTTAGGAGGTGGCCTGAGCACCTCTTCATTTGTGTGCAGAAGGCCTTATCCTGGAGATCGCCATCCTTATTCACTTAGTGATTCATCTCAGAGCCAGAGCTGAGTAAAATGAAATTTCATTCCCAAAAGGGCTGGTCTGAAAGTTTGTGCCGATAAACGTGCTTTACTGTAACCTGTACATGTTTTGTGTTCTGCCTGCTCTGTTAGGGCTGCATCTGCCAGGGCTTTGCTGCCATGGGCTGTGGGGCCCAGATGTGGGAAGGCCCCATGACGCTCTGTGCCTGTGGGCTGCATGGGGGTGGTGACAGTGAGGGGGTGTGGTTTAAGTATGAAATGGCATTTTTATTACTTTACTACTGTCACTGAGGGAGTGAGGGGCTCCTGGTCCAGCTGCTTCTCACTGCAGTTCATGTTTGGATATGTGATACTAGGAGGAATTTCACAGAGTACAAGAGGAGGCGGGAGAGGGCCACCAAACCCAGCAAACCCTCTTTAAAACCGTCAGCAGAGTCCTTGCCACCCTTACTGTCCCCATCAGCAACTTCTGCAGACAGCAAGACTTCCTACTGCCCAGATCATCTCAAAAAACACTCTGAGGCAGCCATGACCACAGCCATTTTATAGGTGGGTAAATGGAGGCTCCTCACCCAATGTTGCAGCTCTGGTTTGTTCCTTGTGGCAGGTTGTATGCTTTATCCATGCAGTGAGGACAGCCAGAGGTCCATAGGGTCTGGAGCAGGCATGAGGAAGCAGTGGGAGGGGGAATCCTCATCAGTCCTCCCTGCTCTCCCACTTTCACCTCCCTGGGCTTTAGCAGGGACAGCAGAGCTATGCCAGTTCAGGCACCATTGTTTCTGCTGCTCACTGCAGGGGTTGCCCTGGGGAATGTGCGAGACTGGGCCAGCCAGGTAGTGGTGCAGTAGACAGAATCTTCTTAGGGTCCTGGAGGCAAAAGCTAGAGACCCAGGCTGGATTCCTGACTCTACGACCCTGGATGAGTGACCTGGGATCACCCACTTAACCCTTTAGAGCCTTGTTCTCTGTTGCTGTCACACCCTTGGGTTGTGGTGAGTTTTACTAAGGTTGATATGTCAGTCTGGTTTCTGTGCTTCTATTACCAGCACAGCTGACAGAGTGAGACTTGTAAAACAAAGGCAGATTATATCACTCTTCTGGCTATAACCTACCATGGCTCCCCATTCTCTTAGAATTGAAGCCCATGAGGCCACTCATGATCCGGTCCCTTAATACCTATTGAGTCTTATCTTTTTCTTCTCTCTGTGTGCTCCCTCTGCTTCAGCCACACAGCCTCCTCCAGGCTACTTGAGCATCCTAGGCATGGCCCAGCCTCCAGGCCTTTGTGTTCTCTGTTCCCGCTGCCTGCAGTATCCTTTCCAAGATACCCATGTGGCTTCCCTTCCTACCATCTCTGAGTGTTTGCTCACATGTCACCTTCTCAGTAAGACCTATCCTAGTTTCCTATTTTAAGTTAAAGCCCACTCCCCAATCCCAATTTGTCTTTCCGTGCTTGGACACTTGTCACCTGTATTTACTTGTGGGTTTTTTTTTAAAATTTTTATTTGTTTTGAATTTTTATGCATTTATTTGAGCCAAATTGACAGCAGTTGCCGAGAAGCAAAACCTCAACAGTTTGAGAAAATGTTCCCTACTTGTTATTTATTTATTATTTGCCCTTTCTCCTACTACAATGCTTGGTACACAGTAGGTGCTCAGTTAAGTCAATGAGTGAGTGAGTGAATAAGAGTGTCTAGCAAGTTGTCCTGCTTGGGATATGGTCTCAGGAAGAGTGAGTTCTTTCCTCTCCCACACTCCCTTCCTTTGCCCCTGTCCTTAGGCCTAGTCCCCTGGCTCAGATGTGTCCCAGCAGGGGGTAGACAGGCAGGACACTAGTCTTCTCACCTCCAGTACATCCCTGGGACATCAGAAGTGGGGCTTTCATAGCAGGAGGAGCAGCATTGTGGGCTTTACTCACAGCCCATAGTCTGGCCCTGCAGGTGTGGAGCAGGGGTTTGGAGCTGCTGCTGTAGCAGAGCACAGAGCTTGACTGGGGACAGAGTGGGTGTTTCCAACCCCGGTATGGCTTCTGCCTAGAAGTGGTGGCCTTGCCCATGTCTGAGTTAAATGCAACATGTAGAATTAAAGCCAGACTGAGAAATGATTTCTGGGGTCAGCCTTATGTCATTATCAAGAGGAACTTTGGTGGACAGTATTGAAGCTGACTGCTTAGCTCCTGTGTGTCCCTTGTGTCCCATAGCCCGCCCTGTCCTCTGCCTCTCTTACCCTGAGAGTTCTATCACTCTCCAGCTGTGCTGACTCTTAACAAGGGGCATAGCACTGTGGGGAGAATCAGCCTGCTATACCTGCTCAGGAACAATGGGCACAGCTGGAAAGAGAGGGTAGAATCTACTAAAAGAAGTGTGAAAGGCTGGCTTCCTTACCATCTAAGAGAGAGGCGTAGGCATCTTGTTGTAGGGAAGGCTGGAAGGAGGCTATGTCCATCAGCAGGGTCTGGTAGCTATCTGTTAGGGCAACTCTGCCCTTGGGTTCTTCACCTGTGCAGAGTGAGAATCTGCATTGTGGGTAGGCTGGTCACACGTGGCACGAGCACCAGGGTGTTGGGTCATTGCTAGTAGTGGCCCTATTGAGGTGGGCCACGGCCATTCTTTGAAGAGCAGGCCCACAGTGGTGTGCGGTGCCACAAGCACTTGGGGCTTTTTTTTTCTACTTGGGAAGCTCCATCTGGCCTTTCAGACTGTATGAACCAAGTGAATATACTCTGGGAGGTACCCCTTGGCCTCCTTCTACCTAAGTCAGAGCCTCAGAAGGGGACCCATTGCCCGCATGGCCTAGCCAGAAGCAGTGGCTGAGATCTCTGGGTGCAGGGTGCCTGCTGCATGTGGCCTGTCCATCGTTTCTTGCCATCCCAGTGAAGGCAGGGTGTGAACATGGCAGATGGGTGGTCCCTGGAACAATGGCAATGTGGATAATTCATTTCAGAAGGTAGATGTAGTTGGGGGTAATTGAAAACACTGTCATGCTATTTGTCATAGTTCATACAAGTGCTTTCTCCTTGGGTCATCCATAACACTTGCAGAAACCCAGTGCCCACAGAGTACCCCTTCCCTGTATTCCTCTCTGTGGAGTCTACATTGCTCAGAGCAGGTGGCTGGGGGTGCTAGCGGGTGGGCCAGCCCAGCAGGTGGAGGCATGCAGGCCTGGGCTCTACAGTCAGGGATCTGAACATTGCAGGACAAGGCACAGCCTGGTCATAGCACTGAGTTGCAAGCCAAGTGTTTAGAATCATGAAGTCAGGAAGTTGGAACAAAGGGGCAGCTATGCTCCCTTGGGCTGAGCCCTGAGTCCATAAGCAAGGGCCCAAGGTGGGCTGGGGATGACAGATGGAGTGTCTGGAGATAAGGAGATATCTCCTTTATAAAGGAGGTAAAGGATGGGGTCTTAGACAGTTCACTACGGAGAGAATTTAGGTATGTAGTATTCTTTGGTGAGTGGCCCTGGGGCCACCTGTCAGAATCACTGAGGATGGATTTCCATACAGCTCACCGTTCCCACCAGCCCTGCCTAGTCTTTTGGAGAAGGGCCTGGGATATGCATTTTAACAGGTCTGGTTCTTGTGATTCCTGTACACACTGTGTGAGAAGCACTGGCTTAGAATAAGGTGGTTCTGAACTTTAGTCTGCCTCTGTCTTGGAGAACACTACACAAGACCAAGATAGGTACTTTATCTGGAGGCTGAACAAGCTAGTGTTGGGTTTCTATGTTTGTGAGCAGTGTCCATAAAGATGACCTTGGAGTGACAGAGGCTGGTGTCCAGGACCACTCAGGTTTCACACACTTACTGCCAGGTCCTTCCAGGCCAAGCCCTCTAGGCACCCATCCTGAGGGACCACGGGACACAGGAAAGAGCTCAATGGCTGGGATGAGCCCTGGTCTCAGGGATCTGAGCCATCTTTATGCCACCCACCCTCACTGGAGCTTCTGACATCAGGGCTGGGACAACCTTGGGATTTGTCACATCCATGCTCATTTAGAGCTTATTTTATGGTGGGTTTCAGGCTGGGGGTGTCAGCCCTCATCAGTTCAGACCTTGAGCAACCAGTGCTACCTCTTGAGAGAAAAGTTCAAGGGGCAGAGCATGGAGCCTCAGGAATGAAGAGCAGGGAGCCCCCATGTTTGGGAGGAAGAAGAGAGGAAATTGGACCTGAGCTGGCCCTAGCAAGGAAAGATAAAGCTCGAAAAACAGAAAAGTTATTTTAGTGCATTAGGCTATAGATGGGAGAGACTGTTTATGGATCATTTTGTCTTTGGATGGTGATAGGATAGTAGTTAGATCAGTAGGAAGCCAGTCAGCTTGAAATGAGGACATTAATTTATGAGATTGCAAAGGGAAAAATTGTTTGCAAGAAGTACAGGGGTTTTGTTGTAATAGCATCAGGTTTAACAGAAATAACAAGCACCGGCAGGCCCGGTTGTGCATCAGGGAGCCAACGACCAGGAGTGCAAATCTGTGGGCTGGGAATTCAGGGGCAGTGGGAGCCTCCAGCTCTCAGCTGCTCCCCAGCCTGGAGAATCCCAGCCTGGAGGAGGCTGTTCCTGTTCTGTGGTGTTTCTGAGCTTTGGCATTGAGGTTTCAGATCCTGGAACCTGGCCCCATAGTAACCTTGGTGATTGTGGGGGTTGGGCAAGACCCAGATGCCACCAGTCCTAGGACAGTATTGCATCCCATGCCAAGTCATGAGGCACTGCACCTGTAGAGGGGAGACCTCCCTGCCATGAAGACCCAGAAAGGAGGCTCACAGGTAGCTCTTCCGGTTCCTGTGCCACACTGCGAGATTGGGTGATGGGGACCTTAGCAGGGAATCCCAGAGGCTTGGAGAGTCCTGTTTATTACATAGACATTCCTGTGCTCAGCTCACGTGCCCAAGAGATGGGCAAGGCCACAGGGACTGGGCTCCAACTCCAGCCCCTCCACCTGGTGGTTGAGTGGCTTGGCAAGTGGTGGAGCCTTTCAGAACATTCGTGTCATCATCTGTTAGTATCCCAGGGTTGTCCTGAGGGTACTCTGAGAAGATGTGTATCAAGAGCCTGGCACAGTGCCTGGGACATGGTTAGTGTGGGTTAATGGCAGCTGCCAGTATAATTACTATATTATTAATGGCAAGGGAGTAAAAGATAGCCTTCCAAGCCCCAGGTTCTGGAGCCCTCTCCTCACTGCCTACCCTTAGCCCTGGTCCCCTCCATGGGAGGCACCTCTTTCCTGGGCTCCTTCTTGTCCCAGGCCTTGACTGGCTGCTGTGTCCTGGCTCTCTGCTCTTGGCCTCTCCCTCAGCCCTGGAGCCCTGCTGTAGCTGAGCCTGGTGAACCTTTGCCCCCAGTGGTACCATGGACAGAGTCCTGAGTTTGGCATCCTCTGTCTTGGTTTCCTGTCTTATGGAGCTATTTTGAGGTCCTGTTGCTCCTCTGAATAGGAAACCAAAGTTGTTGGACCATTGCTGATGTTTTCCCTGGGATTTCCTGCAGGGGATGAAACCCTGGTCACCATCCACTGCAGTCTAGGTGAGTTGCACACCTGGCGATGGGGGGAGTTGGCTGTCCTGTCAGCACTTGATCATTTGCAAAGGGCTCATTCTCCTTAGCTGTCTTGTGAAATGTGGTCAGTGGTCACTTCCAGATAAGGAAATGGAGGCCAGAAAGTGGCAGGACTAGTAAGTGGTGGACCAAGACATGAGCCTCTCTCCCTCAGCCCTGCCCTGCCTCTTCCCACCCCACTGCCTCCAGGCCAAGCCTGTCCTGGGTTCATGGTTTGCAGGGAGGCAGGACCAGTGCCTCTCAATCCACTACTGGAGGCAGACAGAGAGAAATCCTTCCCTGGAGGAGCAGCTTGGAAAGGAAGGAAAGCAATCATTTTCCCTTAGCTGACTAATGAGGGGTGAGCCTGCTCCTTGGGAGACAATAAGTGGATGCTCTTGTCTGCAGCAGAGAAAGAGACAGCGTATTTAGGGCGGGGCAGGGGACCAAAGAGCACATTTTCTCCTTTCACGTCTCAGCAACACTGTAGAAAGTCATTTTTCCAGGTAGAGGAAATTTCATTTTTGAAAGTAAAATGACTCTAATGTCATCTGGGCTTGATGGAGCTAAACCACCTGGAAACATTAGGAGGTAGCTTTGCTTTGTTTTCACCCACATTTAACTTCACAGTAGCCAAGGTGGTCTGAACTTCACAGAAGTGTCCCCGTCAGCAGAAAGAGCCTGCACAATGGCACTCAGC
The DNA here is from genome assembly GCF_021234435.1 of Artibeus jamaicensis. Taxonomy (NCBI): domain Eukaryota; kingdom Metazoa; phylum Chordata; class Mammalia; order Chiroptera; family Phyllostomidae; genus Artibeus; species Artibeus jamaicensis. Next base: position 37,437,172 of record NW_026521788.1, on the reverse strand, counting down.
CAGGAGGCACTTTGCACAAATTACAAGTGCTGGGAAATAGAGGCCAACCCAAGGGAGAAGCTGGCTTTCCACTCTGTCAATGTGGGTGGGGCAGGTACCCTGGGCTGAGTCATCAGGGACCCTGAAAGCGGTTGCCTCGAGAATTGCAAAACCAGCTAATTAAAACAGATTGCGGTGCTGCCAGTGGGGCTTTGACTTAGCTTCTGAACCCCAAACTCTGTTTGGAAGGATGGACAGACAGGGAGAGAGAATGAAGGATCATGTTGCATTTCTTCACTCTGGGCCTGGTGTTCTCAGGAGTTAGGAGGCCCATGACACTTCTCTAGGTGTTGGGTCAGAAAGGTGTGGTCTTGGCGTTTGCCTTGCCTGGTTGGGCAGGGGTGGTATGTGTGTGTGTTTGTATGTGCGTGAGAACAAGTAACACCTTCAGGTTTTGATGGAGGGAGGTTTTATTGTGTGTGGGGTTCACACTCCATGTGTGATATGATGGAACATTATGGGAGCAAGCCTGTGGGTGACACCCATTCTCTATGACTGGGCCTGCCAGTTGCCCTGAGTGTTCTCCAATTCCCAGTTGGAAACTTCATGTTACAGTGCAGAGGGCATGGGCTTTCACATGTGACAGTCTGAGTTTGTATTTACTGACTGTGTACTTTCAAGAATATTTCATAACCTCTCTGAGCCTTGATTTCCTCACTGGTAAAGAGGGAATGAATTTCTAACAGGCTCTTGGGGAATTGAACAAAACATCACCATATGTCTTAGTTCTCTGGCTGGCACAGAGGAGGTGCTCAGAAAATGTTAGTCTCTCCCTCCTAAACTTTCTCTTTCACATCCCTCACTGTCCCTTTCTCTTCCTCTTCCCCACCTCCTCCTTACGCTCCTCCTCCTCCATCTTGACCCATGAAGCTCTTTCAGGATGGGTTGGCTGGAAATCTATCATGCTCACCTTCCCGTACCCTCTGCTGTCTGGGGCAGAGAGATCTGAGCTTGGAGGTAACAGGTTATTATTGTGCAGACCGCTTCATAGTATTAGCAAAGCTGGCCAAGTTGTACACTCCTCTGGCTTTGGGTTTTTGGAAACTCCAGAAATAAATGTGGGGACATTTCAGACTCCAGCAACCGAAGTGCACCTGGAGTTTCTGGTACAGGATGACAGAAGGGCAGCAAGTGTGTTTGGCTGGGTCTGAGTGGCGTCAGCTGCCTCTTCTGGAATTTTCAGCCTCTTTGCAGAAACAAACAAAGCAAGCAGTGGGAAGCCTGCAGTCTGGACCTCTGTATGCCCCTCCCCTAACACTCAGACAGCTGGCTTCCCTGAAAAGACACTGGAAGGATGGTGAATCAAACTGTAGTTGGAGTCTTGGAGACTCAAGGCTTATTGGTGGGGTCAGGCACAGGCTGAGAGCTGACAGAGCCCTGTTCTTACCACTCTGTCCACCCTGGGTTGGGAAACACCCACTGTAGGCCCTGATGAGAGTTCTGGGTGATGAGGAGGCACCAAGTCCAAGTATATAAAGACTCGAGCAGCACCTCGGGGTATAGTCTGTTGAGAAGGGAATGGTGGGAAAAGATATGGAGCCCTGGGCTGTATATGTTTACAGTAGGAATCCACTAATGGCTGTTGCCTTGGTTAGAAGGATATAGGCTTGGGGATGAGGAAGGGGGAGTGAGAGCGGTCCCTAAATTACTCTGGGTCAGGGTAGAGCCAGTGGAAGAGTGAGATGAGGTGGGCAGACTGCCCAGTGAATTTGGGCTCTGGCTCAGGTGACAATAGAAGGGATTTCAAGCTGTGCAGATGGTGAAGCTGAGGCTACTTACTGGCCTTTTCAGGTGGTCTTGGTCCAGCCAGCTTGGACCTGAAGGAGTGGCAGTAGGCTTGAACAGATCTGTCTGTGAGTTCTGAGAGAGGATGGGGTAAAGAGACAGAATGGAGCTGACTCTGTCCTGGATGTGCGCATATCACAGGGTGGAATGGAGGGCAGGGTTTAGAACTCCAGCGGCTGAACTTTTTGAGGCACTGGCTTCGAAGATGCACTGGAGAGGATGAGGGCTTTGTAGGAGGAGCAGCGCAGTGCAACCTTTGTGTGTGCATTGCACAGGATAAGTTTCAGAAGGAAGACTATTGAAGGGTGTTGATCCCACTGCACTTATTGGTCTCCCCTAAGTGGGTTCTTTGATGGTAGTGACCATGGGGGCCAGAGGTCATGCTGCTACTAATTCAAGCCCATAATAAGAGTCACCAGAACAAACACTGTAATTTTCAATTCAGGATTCCTTTGGGGTAGAGGTGCTACCAGGTAGAACAGATGAGGCAGTGCGGACTCCTCCCATTTTCCACTCTACTTGAAACTATATGAATAAGAGACACAACAGGCAGATATGCCCACAACTCCCTACAATGTGTGCTCAGTTGTTTCACTTCATAAATAACCTGGCCTTCACCCTTACACCTTTTTTCTTTGTCTACTATTCAACCCCTCTATTCTACCCCAGAACCACCTCTAGAATAGTCCTTATAGGATCAAGTGTTTCCGGTTACTTCTTTTGTTAATTATCATTTATTAATATAAGAAGGAGACCCCTTCATGGGTGACTGAGAATGGAGCCTGCAATTTTTTTGTGTGAGCTGGACCCTTTTTTTCACTTTGTCAAATCCAGCTGTGTTTATGACTGTTGATGCTCTGTAATTTACCACCCCTTATATCCCCTGTGATTTTATAAATCTTAAGTTCTAAGACAGGTTCTCCTATATCCGCTAGTTTATTATATCATCTTACCATCATCTAAAGCATAGACTGTTTCCAAACATAAATAAGAAAATAATTATATCTTTAGAAACTCTCTAACAAGTATATTTTATATACGTACTATTGAATCCAATATATTCTCCTTTTCCAGCACAGCAATTTCTCTTTTTATAATAATTTGATTAATATCACATGACAGGAGGGTTTATGGCTTGTGAAAAATGACACAAGGTCACTCTGACACTGTGGCATTTTTTGTTCATAGTCCACCAACACATTTGGGCATAGACTTCCCAACTTTTTAGAATATATAGGAACAACAGCCTGTTTGAACCAAATATCTACAGATGCTGAAGTGGCTCTGGCACTGCCACCAAGGGTCAGGACCTCACCCCTATGTCTGATGGCCCTAGTTCAGGTCTAAGGGTAGAGGGACACATCTGATCACTCAGAGGTGGGCTAATTTCATAGGTCTATGAAGACTATGGTAAGCTGTATCTTGGGCAAGGTCTGGCTGGAAGGTAAAGTGTCTGGGGAAAGTAGCTGAGAGGGCTTGAAGCAGGAGGTGAGGGCAGACCTGGTACTTGAACTCTGGATGGTAAAATTGACTCCAAGATGGCAGTCAGGTATGGGGATAAAGAATGGTGGTCCAATATATAGAAGAAAGCACGCTGATACTGGTAGGAGGGACAGAGATGCAGACCAGGCTGGTCCCATACCCATATGTGTTGGGTAAAACCAAGAGGCATATCTTGACTGTGGAGGTCCTCCACTAAGGAGTGAGCAGGTGCCAGCCCCACAGCAGGCTCCCTAGCCCAGGGTTCCAGTGTTAGGAAGGAAAGTCCCCATAAATTCTGCCTGTAAAAACCGGAAGGGATTGTGGCTGAGTGAGAAAGAGGACTGTTGTAATTGCAGACATTCCTTTTAAAGGGCCCATGCACAAACTTACTTACTGACAGACTCACTTACTCTAAGTCCAACTCTGGGAAAGCAGCTGGAAAAATACCAGGAACATATGGGGAGGAACTGACATATCTGGCTTTGGGTTGAGGGCTGGAGGCCTTTCTCCCAGACAGAAGTGCTGGCAGAAGCCATTGTTCCTTTGCTGAGCCCTACCCCCTGCGGGTGCAGGCAGCCGCCATATCTGAGTCTCCATCAACCTGGCTCATAGTCTTTGCACTGGCCTTGTGATTCCCCGAGGTTTCAGGCTCAGCACTAGCGGCAGCTGGACTCAATTTGCAGCTTGACCTCTCCTGGGTACCTCCCTACAAAGCATAAGTAGTATCCATCTACTTTGTAGCTCATGTTGGGTGGTCCTGGTCTGGGCATAGGTGGCATCTGACCTTGGCTTGTACCTCCTATGTGGCCCCAAAGCCAGTGCACCCAGTGGCTAGCTCAGACCATGCCAGAGCACCACCCAACCATCTCCATGAGCCACACATTCAAGGGTTAGACTCAGTGGTACCAGAGCCATGCTGAAGTAAGTTCTGCTCCATGAGGTTGGCTACTGCACAGTAGCTCCTCTGCTGGAGTTGTGGCTGGTCCTTGTAGCTGCTGGGCCTAAGGGTCAATCCCTTTCATTGACAAGCCAATAGCAGTGGAGGCTCAACTACAACAGGGGGGGGTGCACACAGCCCATATGGGGGGATGTACCTGGAACCCAACTATGGTGTTTGGGGATGCTGCATCGCTGGGTCCTACGGGACATGTGCTATGTAAGACTACCTTGCCAAGACTGGGAGACATAGCAGATCTACCTAGTATATAGAAACAAACATAGGGAAGCAGCCAAAATGAGGAGACAAAGAAACCATGCCCCAGATGAAAGATTAGGAGAAATCTTCAGAAAAAGTGCTAAGTGAAGCAGAGGCAAGCAAACTACCAGAGTTCAAAACAATGTTTATAATGGTGCTTAAGGAACTTAGGGAGACTGCAACAGCATGCAAAAGGACATATAAACCATAAAAAAAACTGTCAGAAATGAAGAATATAATTGAAGAATACACTAGAAGAAATCAACAGCAGATTAGATGAAGCAGAGTATTGAATCAGTGAATTGGGAGACAAAGTAGCAGAAAACACTCTATTAGAGCAGAAATAATGATTAAAAATGAGAATAGTATGAGGGGCCTCTGGAACAACATCAAGAGTAACAATATCTGCATCATAGAGGTACCAGAAGGAGAAGAGATAGAGCAAGGGATTGAGAACCTATTTGAAAAAATAATGACTGAAAACTTATCTAACCTGGTGAAGTTGAAGAGGCACAGAGAATCCCAAACAATATGAACCCAAAGAGGCCCATATCAAGACACATCATAAATTAAATGGCAAAGGCTAAAGACAAAGAATCTTAAAAACAGCAAGAGAAAAGCAGTTAGTTATCTACAAGGGAGCTCCCATAAGACTGTCATCTGGTTTCTCAATATAAAATTTGCAGGCTAGAAGGGATTGGCAAGAAATATTCAAAGTGATAAAAGGCAAGGACCTAAAACTAAGATTATTCTATCTGGAAAAGCTATTGTTTAGAATTGAAGGATGGATAAAGAACTTCCCAGACAAGAAAAAGCTGAAGGAGTTCATCACCATTAAACCAGTGTTACAAGAAATGACAAAGGGTCTTCTTTAAGAAGAAGAAGAAAAAAGATAAAAAGATGAATAATAAGTTGGTAATAAATACATTTTTATCAACAATTATTTTAAATGCAAATGGTTAAGTGCTCCAATTAAGAGACATGATGGCTGAGTGGATAAGGAAACAAGACCCTTACATATGCTGTCTATGAGAGACTTACTTCAGATCAAAAGACATACACAGACTGGAAGTAAAGGGATGAAAAAATATATTTCATGAATATGGAAGCAAACAAACAAAAAAGGTGGGGTAGCAATACTTATGCCAGACCAAATAAATCTTAAAGCAAAGGCTGTAACAAGTGACAAAGAAGGACCCCACAATTCTACTTTTAGGTATTTACCCAAAGAAATCCACAACACTAAATCAAAAATACGTATGCATCCCTATGTTCATGGCAGCATTATTTACAGTAGCCATAATATGGAAGCAACCTAAGTGGCCATCAGTAGATGAATGTAGAAGTGGTGCATATAGAGAGTTAAATATGACTCAACCATAAAAAAAATGAAATCTAGCCATATGTGACAACGTGTATGAAAGTAGATGGTATTGTGCTGAGTGAAATAAGACAAAGACAAATGCCAGATGATTTCACTTATACTCATATGTGGAATCTAAAAAACAAAATAAAGGAGCAAGCAGAACCAAAACACTCACAGATAGAACATTTTGATAGTTGTCAGCTGGGAGAGGGGTTGGGGGATGGGTGAAAAAGGTGAAGAAATTAAGAAGCACAAATTGGTAGTTATAGAATAGCCATGGGGATGTAAAGTACAACATAGGGAGTATAGTCAATAATATTGTAATAACTATATATTGTGTCAGAGGGGTACTAGATTTATTGGGATGGCCATTTTGTAGGTTATGTAGATGTCTAATCACTGGGTTGTACACCTGAAACTAATATGATATTGTATGTCAACTGTAACTGAAAAATAAAAAAATATTTTTAAAAAAGAATGGTGGTTCTTCCCCTCCTAGCTCTGGTCAAAGCCCGCTTCAGGAGTGTAGGTCAGAACCTCGGACATAGCCAGTGTAGTGCCATTATCTCAAGCACTTCTGAGTCTTGATAGCCACGAGTGCCCTGCTTTCTCTCTGGAACTTTTAGTTCTTAGGGAACCTTGGATCCCTTTATGTCAACATGTGCCCCAGGACTTTGGATCTCTGTTTCAGGAAAGGTCCTTGTTTTCTAGCTTAGGAAACAGATCTCCTTTCTCCCGGTACCATTCTCTTCCTCTTTTTCTTCATTGCTTTGACTATTGTTTTTTTTTAATTAATTAATTAATTTATTTTTTAAATTATTTTTCAACTACAGTATTCTTTCTTTTACTCTCTTCCCAGCCCACCTCCCCATGCCTCCCACCTCCCTCCCCTTTCCACCCCCCTTTGTTGTTGTCCATGCGTCCTTTATGTTAGTTCCTATAAATCCTTCCCTTTTTCCCCCTGAAATTCCCTCCCCTCTCGTGACTACTGGTTTTTGAAAGCCAGACTATGAGAAGGACAGGAGGGAGAGAATGGAGGGAATTGAGATTCTTTGATTTGAGTCCAGATGTTTCCGGATAGCTTTTTGGCCTCTTCCTGTGATTTGGAAGTCTTAAAGCAGACAAGAGAGTGCCAAATGTGATTAAGTACTGTTTTAAATTACTGAGAGGAAGGTGACTGGGGAGGGTTACCCAAGCAAACAGCATTCTCCACTGGCCTTAGCTCAAGAGAGCCCTGGACAAGCTACCAGGGCTCATTCACACTCACAATTCTTGTGGGAGCCTGCTGGGTCTGGGACTGTGACAGGAGAGGCCCCCAAAATGGGCCATTTTTTTTTTCTAATTTTGGAGAAAAGGCTGGGACCCAAGTTGTTTGTGTAAAGAGTTTCTTGAAGAATCTAGATGGAATGATACCTGAAGGCATTTCCTCTTCTCTGCATTCACTTGTCAGGTATAGTCAGCATATCCCATGCCTGGGAGATGTCTGAGGAAGGAACATTTCTAAATGCAGTCAGGGTAAATTTTGGGGTGCTTATCAGCCCCTAAATGTTGGTGGGAGGAATTGGGCTGGATTTTGAAGTCAAAATACTCATTTGTAAACCTGGCTCCCTGCCATCTTGTCTCAGGGTCTTTGCAAGGAGGGCTGTGATGCTCCTCCAGCCCCAGGTGCCTCAGCTGTAAATGGGGTCAGTGTTGCCTGCCTTATAGACTTGTGAAAATAAGAGACAAATACACAAAGTGCTCAGAGGGAGTGTGAGCCTTCCTATTTCAGAGGAACCAAGACATTTTGTGATCCTTCAGAAATCTTTGGAGGGAGCCTGGCCCTGGAGGAGGACCTCACTGTTATTCCCAATTCCTTGTTTCTGAAAGTTGGTGCCTGTGGCTAATGTAGACCCCCACCCACTTCTCTGTGCATGGGAGGCTGAACTGAGGAGCCTCTCTCTCCATGCAGAGGTTATCCTGGTGATGCCGGCATCTCTCCCCTTGCCCCACAACCCTCCAGCCACTGGGGCTTCTTATCTACATGTTAGATATTCTGTTGTTCTCCAGGGCAGGAGGGAATGAGGGGTAGGAAATGAGGTCTGAGAATCCCATAGTTGTAAACTAACAGCTCTTTCTTCTAGGTTTTACACAATCATAAAGACAGGATCAATCCTTAGCCATGCTACTTCCAGTCACTTTAAGAGAAATAAAGGAAGATCTATGGGACACACCTCAGGGTAGGCACAGGCCCTGCTCCCTGCTTACCTCTCAGCAGCATGCTCCCCTGACCCTTCCAGGATCTTGAGGGAGGGCTTCTTTCAGGAGGTAGTGTATTTGTCAGGGTTCTCCAAAGAAAAGAACCCATAGCTATGCATGTTTCTGTCTCTCTTTCCCCATACAGAGATAGAGATAGAGAGAGAGAGAGAGAGAGAGAGCGAGCAAGTAGGGGTGGGAGAGTGGTTGGTGGGGGAGATTTATAAGGAATTGGTTCATGTGATTGTGGGCACTGGCAAGTCCCAAATCTGCCGAGCAGGCCAGCAGGCTAGACACCTGGGGACTGTTTTCCTTGGGGGACCTCATGTTTTCTAAGGTCTTCAGTGGGTTAGATGAGGTCCACTTACATTATGGAGCATAATCTGTTTTACTCAAAGTCTGCTGAGGTAAATGTTAATCACATCTAAAAATACATTTACAGCAACATTTACACTAGTGTTTGCCCAAACAATTGGTCACCATAGCCTGGCCAATTTGACACATAAAATTAACCATCACAGATGGGGACAGTGCCATCCAGTGGTTATGTTTAAATGTAAGAGGCTCAGATCTCGGAACAACCACACCTTGACCATGGAAAGAGAGTGGGTTCTGCATATGCCAGGCTGGATTCTGGTCTCTGCTCCTCCATGTTCTTGGCAGTGACATGTTACGTTGTCCTCCTTTGGGCCTTAATTTTCTCATCTGTAAAATGAAGATTATTTTATAGGAGTGCTAAAGATAGATTGAGGTCATGGGGATCATGGGTGGGGCACAGTCTAAGTTTACTCCCAATTTCTCTTTCTACCTTTGGGGGCCTCTGCCTGCAGCCCTGGTACCTGCCATACTCTCTAGGCTGAAGGAAGCGGATGGAGCTGAGTTCTGCAGGGCTGAGCAGGTGACTGCTGGATCCATGTCTGGGGTCCAGGAGAAGGTATCACTCTCTGAGGGACCTCAGCCACAGACTGTGGGTAGGGAAGGGCCAGAGTTCATGGGAAACCTGATGTGGTAGCTGAGGATGGGACATATGGAGTATGTGTTCAGTTGTAGGAAGGGGTGAGAAATCCTTTCTGCCAATGTCTTTCTCCTCTTAATCAGGTCCCCACTCTGCCCTTCCTTTGCCTTGGTGCATCTTAAATGTGCAGCTTCTGGGTTCCCCAGGAGAGGGCCTGTGGTATGCCACTGGGCAGAGTGCATTTTGAAGCAGGTTGTCGAAGAGGCAGACCATGTAGGCAGGACAGAGAAGTATAGTGAACTGAGCTGGGGACCCTCTCAATGCCTCCTCCGAGTGAGGTAAGAACAGAGTTTCACCACCAGGGTCAGAAGCTTCAACAGCCTGCCTGGGAAGAGTGGTTGAGAAGATTTAACATTATATCTTCCCATGGCACCACCGCCCATTCACGACCGAGTCCCAGGAACTTGGTTAAGGCACTGCTATTTGTTTCTAGGATCCGCCTGCAGGAGCCTTGGCTGGGTGTGGTCCATGACAGATGCCAGTGTGAGAGAAGCTATAGGTCAAATACAGAGAGCTGTGCAGAGTGAGGTGAGGCTTTCAGCAAAGCTGGGCCAGGAGCCAGGGTGAGTGGGGAGTAGAGTCAGAGCCAGTCAGAGTGAGTGACTCAGGAGAGAGGTGGCAAAGAATGCCCTGTGTCTGAAGTCCATTTTGGGGGTGCGACAACAACCTTGATGGCTTAAGAGGCTGCTTCAGATACAGAACAACATAAAACTCCAGAATATGTTCACTCTATTGAACAAGCAAGCATCCTGCTGAAGGGGAGGGAATATTGAAGATCAGAAAGGGCGGTATAATGAGAAGTAATGATCTGAGACTAGAAGGAAAATTTGTTACATCTTTGAAAGGTCAACAGCTGTGAGGTCAGTTAGCCTGGAGATAACTTGCAGAGGTGGGTCTTGGACAGAGTGTCCCAAAAGGCATCAGCATGGGCAGGAACAGCTCAGGATGAGCCTCGTCCCCTCTCCAGCCAGCATCGGGTGCTCGGGGAGAATTCAGGTGAGGCTTCTCAGATACCTCTTTCTGAAACCAGGAGGGCTGCTGGTGGGTTGGAGGTAACTGGGGTTGTCACAGAAATCCTGGCCCCAGCCATTGCCAGCTCTGTGATGTGGGGTAATGTGATATGCAGTAGGCAGCTCAATTGCAGTATACTACTTGTAAAATGGGGCTAATAAGGCCAGTCTCTGAAGTAGTGTGAAGATAAATGAGGAAAACAAATATCAACTATTCCCATGCCTAGTAGGTAGTAGGTGCTCAAGAAACATGTATTTTCCTTTTGCTTACATGTTCTCTACTCGCTCCCTACCTGCTGAGCCTAATCCCCACAAAGTCAGAGAATCACTTGGGCTGACTGTACCTTTTGTTTAGAAAATCTTTTTATGAAGTAAAATATTCTTTCCTTTTATTTCTAATTTGTATTATATAATTTTTCATATATACAAAGTAGTAGAATAGTATAATAAACACCCACATATTCATCACCTAGATTAAAATTGTTAACATTTTGCTACATGTCTGCTTCATCTATTTCTTTTTGGAAATATTTTAAAATAAATTACAGACATTATGATATTTTACTCCTACATACATAATAAATCCCTAAAAATTTAAGGACATTGTCTGCCCAATCACCAAACCATTATTATGCCTATCTGAATAATCATAATTCCCTATTATAATCTAACAATCCATATTGAAATTTCCCTAGTTGCCCTCAAAGTATCTCTTACAGCTGATTGGTTCAAGTCAGGATTCGCTATATATTGCCATTGGTTGTTATTTCTCATAGTCTCTTCTTATTGAGACTAGGGTTTGTCAGATTTTCATGTGTGCATGTGATTTATTTACCTGGAGTTTTGCTAAAATGCATTTTCTGATTGGAGGGCTGGAGAAGAGCCTGGGATTCAGCATTTCTAGCAAACTCTTAAGGGATACTGCTGCTGGTGGTCCATGGAATACACTTTGAGTAACAAGAGTCTAGAACATTCTGCCCATTTCCTTCCTATGACTGTGACTTGTTGTAGAGCATGGGCTGGTTGCCCTGTAAAATGTTTCCTCTGCTGAATCTAGCTGGTTGCTTCTTCCTAGTGTCATTTTACTTTTTAATCTACCATTGTATTGGAAGTTAGGTCTGGAGGTGAGAGTGATCCAGGTAAGACATTTGTGGCAAGAAAACATCATTGAGGAGTTGTGTGCTTTGTATTGCATCATATTGAGAGGCACTTAAAAACATCATTCATTGTGATTTATGGTTGGACATCAAAGTGCTTGACCACTTGGGATTGTAGCAGGTGCTATTAGATGTGAGGGTATACCTTTGTGGATTCACTAGCTGTGTCAGATTCTCAAAGAATTGTTACAAGTTTTCAGTCACAAAAGACACCTAAGAGTGCTTCTCAAACCCTCAAGTGATATCAGAGCTGTCCCTGGTTCATCCATCTGACCCATCTCCTCACCCGCAGAAGTACCATTGCAGTGTAAGGGTCATTGCCTTTTGCTGCTGTGTCTCCCAAGTAGGTGTGTTTACATCTTTGCACCGAGTCCCAGAAACTTGGTCAAGGCACTGCCATTTGTTTCTAGGATCCACCTGCCGGAGCCTTGGCTGGGTGTGGTCCATGACAGATGCCCGTGTGAGGAGAGAAACTAAAGGTCAAATATATGGAGCTGTGCAGAGTGAGATGAGTCTTTCAGCAAAGTTGGGCCTGGAGCCAGGATGAGTGGGGAGTAGAGTCAGAGCCAGTCAGAGTGAGTGACTCAGGAGAGAGGTGGCAAAGCATGCCCTGTGTCTGAAGTCCATTTTTGGGGGTGTGATGACAACCCCGATGGCTTAAGAGGCTGCTTCAGGTACAGAACAACCTAAAACTATAGAATATGTCGACTCTATTGAATCAGAACAGCTGGTATTCACAGTCTATAAACAGCTGCTCTCTTTAATAGTTACTGAGGTCTTAAGAAGGGTGAAGAGCCTGATCATAGAGGGGAACTTGGAGTGGGTTATCAGTGATTATTGTCAACCCCTGGGACCAGAATGACATTGGTTCAGGCAAACACTGCGTGGGGGCCAAATGAGCCAAGGGATTGATGAATTGGCTCTCTGATTCTGAGGCCCCTGGAATCCTTGCTGCCCCTTTCCCTGGAAAAGCTAGTCTACAAGTTGAATGGTACTATGTGTTTGAGAGTGCATCAGCTGGGCTGGTGTGCACTTTTAGAAATGGGTCTAAATCTAGATGAGATTTGTGCCTGCTCCCCTCTTTAAAGAGTAGGCAGAGCTGGAGAGAAAAGCACATGTGTGCAGGCTCAGGGGAAAGATAATGTTGTGTAATTTTATATCTTATTTTATGCTCTGGCTTAGCCACACACTGTTAGCACAACAGGAAGGAAAATGAACGGAAGTGAAGGGTGTCAGTGACTGAGATAGAGATGGGGTTTGATTGAATCTAGGTTTTTCTTTAATGTACTCCAAAGGGGAAAGTCAGTGAGATGGCCTATGTCAGAGTCAGCCCGGGCTTTGGCACCAGGGCCAAGCGGAGGCATCAAAGGTCTGTGTACTCTGAGCTTATCTGTGACTTGCAGCTGTAGTGGTGGTGAGCAGGCCTAGCTGTCTCTTTTTTGCTTCTCTGGTGGGTTTATTTTACTTTTCAGGTAAGTATTTATTCTCTTTGCCTTCCTTGGAGGACAGAAGGGCTCTCTAGGGCTTGCACATGGTTTAGCTCTCTGGTGTGGACTAGCATGGTGGGGAGTGGGAGTGCCATGCTCCCCACTTTCACATGCTTGCTGAGTTTCTGCTGATAAATGGTGGAGGTGAAATTTGAACTCAGACTTTCTGCTTCCAAAGTTCCTGCTCTTCCTGCTGCCTCATAACATGGTGGTTCTGCTGTCTCCCAATTTTTTTCTCTCAGCCCAGGCTCCTGGGTCCTATCTGGACTCTAAACCCATTTTCTAGGTGGGGGTGGGGAATTACTGTCTGCCCTGGGGCAGAGCCCAGGAAGTTTCTTCCTGGAGCATGTGAAGACCATGGACAAGTCCTGAAAGATGGGGAGTTTTCCAGGAGGTGGGGTGGCTCAGGCATCCTAGGAGAAGCAGGGCAGAGGTCTGGGGCTCCCACAGAGCCTGAGCAGGCCAGGCCTGGTTGGGCCCTGGGGCCTGATCCAGAATGGCCAGGGGTACCACGAGTCCTGAGCCCTACATGGTTTTTGGAACTCAGAGGTGAATGTCAGGTGAGGCTGACCACATAGCTGAAGAGATCCCTTTCTCCAGGTTTTGATGTGATACCTAAAAATGCTATTCCATTGGAATGGAAGTAATAGAGCTAAATCCCATGGTTCTATTTTCATTTTCTATATTTCCATACAATCCTTGTCCATAGACATATTTGTAGTCACAGTGCAATTGCAGTTTTGGTTACAACTTTATTTCTTATACTGTAAACATTTTCCACTGTAGCTGCAGAGTTTTTTCATAATTATCATTTCAGTGACTGCATAAATTGACCATTAAGTTGATGTTCTCTCTCTCTCTCTTTTTACTTCATGTAATTTTCTTTTTTTCCCTTGCAGTTTTTTTGAATAATTAACATATACCATGGTATAAATTTAAGGTGTACTAAGTTGATGTTCTTTATGTAAACATTCCCTTTTGGTAGAAGTTTAGATTGTTTTTTTTTGTTGTTGGATATTTTAAATCATGTATTGTTGAACATCTTCAAGTAGTCTTTTCCTTCTAATGAATTATTTTTTTCAGGAAAAGTGAGATTATTGGGCCAAAAACCATGGGCATTTTCATGGAACTTGCAGTGGTAACGCCATACTGTTTTCGAAAAGGATATTTCTTCATCAGCTGTGGGAGATCAGTTTTATTGCAACTCAGTAAGCATTTGGCATTACAGTTACAGTTACAAACCTTTGTTTTCCTTTGTTGTTGTTTGAATAGATGTGGAATGACTTACCATTTGATTACCAGAGAGATGGAGCCTTTCTGTGTCGTTGCTAAGGTTAAATCTTCACATGTGGATTTTCTGTTCAGTCCATTCACCTGTTGGCATCTTGAAGTTTTCATAATGATTTGTGAAAACAACACTCTGCCAGACACATTGCTGTAAATGATTTTCCCAGACTTTTTATTTTAGTTATCCTGTTTCTTTTCTGCAAAGCTTTGTGCTTTTATATTGTTGAACCTGTTATCTTTTTATTTTATTTTTTTTATCAGTGTGGAACTTGAAAAGTTATCACTCTCTCCAAAGAACAGATAAAGTTTTTCTGCTATTTTTTATTTGACTTTTCTATTTGATTCTTTTATCTCTCCAGAGTTTATTTTTGTTGTGTGAGGGAAAGTGTGTTTATGAATCAATTACTTTTCTTCCAAACTACCAGTTATTACAGCACAATTTATTCATTAACATTCGTTTCTGCATTATTTGATGAGGTCCACCTTGTAATACATTAATTTTTATGCACAATTAGGTCTATTTATGGATTTTAAAATCAGGTCCATATTTCCACTTTGTACCAGTTCTAAAGTACTTTTTTTATTATTGCTTTATAATGTATTTTTAGATCTAGTTTCCTTTTGTTATTTTTCTTTACCAAATTTTATGTATTATTCTCATCTGTTTATTTGCAAAATGACTTTAGAATAATTTTATTTAATTCCTTGAAGAAATTCTTTTGAGATTTTAATTAGGGTTGAATTAAATTTATAAATTAACTTTTAGGAAAATTGTCATTTTTAAAAGATAGTGTTCCCATTGGGGTACAGTTATTTTCTCTATTTATTCAAGTTGTTTTTTATAACTCCCAATAAAATTTGGTAGTTTTCTTTAGTAAGTCTTGCACATCTCCAGTTGAGTTTATTCCTAAGTAGTTATACTCTCTTGCTGTTGTGAATGAGATCTTTGTTTTAACTATATTTTATATTTACACCTGGCTGGAATACAATGGTAAAATAATTAGTTTTTAAACATTTATATAACCAAGATGGCAATAGTAATTGCAGAATTCAAAAAGAAAGCAAGGAAATAACTTACAATCTCACTAGTTTATTTTACTTTATTTTATTGATTTAGAGAGAGAGAGGGAGGAGGGGAGAGGGAAAGAGGCATTGATTTGTCGTCCCACTTATTTATGTGTTCCTTGGTTGACTCTTGCCTGACCAGGAATGGAACCCACAAACTCGGTACATGGAAACAATAATCTAACCAACTGAGCTACCTTGCTGGGGCAGTCTCACTTGTTTTAACAAATAAATGGGTTTAATTTTTCTTTTTTAAAAAATTATTTATTTCTTAATTTTAATTGTTGTTCAAGTACAGTTTTCTGTCTTTTACTCCCATCCCAGCCCACCCACCCAGCCCTCCCTGCTCCCTGCCATTTGGTTTTAATTTTTCTGTGGATCTTTCTAGAACTTATCCTCAAACAGATGTTGTACACAGCTGTAACCACAGTGGTGATCTGTTTGGCATCCTGCAGCTTCTCTTATAGTATATTAAAAGCATTTCTTTTCTTGCTGCTGAATTTTGTTAATGGTCCCATTTAATGGTGAGCCATGGGGATTGCATGTTTTTTTCTCAGACATTCTGATGAACATGTGGGGGCATGGGAAGTCAGCTTTGGCACTGGGCGTGGTGGGGAGGTGCAGTGATTAACAAGAGGTTGGCCGAGTGAGCATTATGGGAAGGCTGCCTGGTTCCCAGATCGGCTTCCCAGGGTAAGGCTGATCCCAGCTCCATGAATCTCCCTGGAAACTGGAGGAGCCAGGTATCAGAAGTACCATCTGCAGGGGGAATGGGGAAGGCAGCTTTTGAATCAACTGATGGAAATTGCCCTGTAAAGTCAGAGGAATAGTATATTTTCCAGCTATTTTTGGCTTTGGTGTCTTTTGGGCACAGTGCACATCACTGGTATGTCTGTCTCCCTCCCTCATTGTTACTTCTCTCAAATGTTTATGGAGTACCTGCAGAATGTTGATCAGTGCAGGAGATACAAATGAACACAAGCTCAGATGTGACCTATAGTGTCCTTGGACAAAGCACCAACCTGCTGCTCCTGGTGGAGAAAAATGAGCTTCCATGCTGACCAGTCTCAATTAAAATTCATGATGCCTACTTCAGGGGATACTTACTCATACTGGCTCCATCATAGTGCATTTCTCTAGTCCATTCATTCTACCATTTCCCTTGACCTTCTTGTCTCTTTTCACACCTCTGAGACCTTATCCCATCCATGCTGCCCAGCCCCACTAACAGACTTGCTTCCCATACATAATATCATGGAGAGAAGAGAAGCCAATGGAAGGTAACTTTCCCATGCTGACCACTACGTCAGCCTCCCCACCAGTCTGCCCACAGATGCTGCTCTGGGTCCTCCTGACTTGCTCAGGGCCCCAGCTTTGGCCATGCCTGCCCTCAGGCACTGGGTTCTATCCCCTCTTGCTCACTCAAGGCCACTGCTCTAGCAGCTCTTCTCTCTTTCATCCTCAGGTTTCCTTTTCTGCTAATCATTCCCATCAGTTTCCAAGCAGACTGTGCTATCTCCTGCCTAAGAAGCCTCTCACTAGGCCCCACTGTCTCTCCATTACTATCCCATTTTCCCCTCCCCTTTACTGCACCATCTGTCTACTGTCTCCAAAGCCTCGCCTTTCAATTGCTCAGGCATGTGCTGTCACAAGGATGCTGTCAGGACAGCCCCTCTCAAATGAGAGGGGCAGCCAGGGTGGAGAGAATGCGGGGGGCGGTGGGTGAGGTGGGCGGGGGGGTGATGAGGTATGGAATAACTGGGAGGTGAGACAGACCATGTAACCCAGGGTTCTAGCACAGGAAATTAAAGCCTCAGAACCTCTGGCTGTAAAAACTTGTGGGGGTTGTGGTGATGGGAGAAACTATCAGTCTCACAGGAGGGTTCATTGGAGAGACCTATGGGGACCTAGAACATACACAAGCCCACCCACCTTCAAATCAGCACCATAGGGACCCAGTTTGCTTGTGAGCAGCTGGGGAAGTGACTGAAAGAGGGGTGAGGGCTGAGCAAGCAGCATTGTTCCTTCTTTGACCCCTCCCCCACATACATTGCCACAGTGCAGTGAAGTGGGTTGTCCTGCCCTGGGGAATAACTAAGGCTCTGCCCCTTACAATGTAACAGGTGCTCTGAGACAAAGAGATATGGCCCAAATGAAAGAACAGATCAAAACTTCAGAAAAAAAGCTAAGCGACAAGAAAATAGCCAAACTATCAGATCCAGAGTTCAAAACACTGCTAATCAAGATGCTCACAGAAATGATTGAGTACAGATGCAAAATAGAGGAAGAAGCAAAGGCTATACAAAGTGAAATAAAGGAAAATGTACAGGGAACCAACAATGAAGTGAAGAAAAGGAGGACTCATATCAATAATTTGGAACAAAGGGAAGAAATATACATCCAACCAGAACAGAATGAAGAAACAAGAATTATAAAAAATGAGGAGAGGCTTAGGAACCTCTGGCACATCTTTAAATGCTCCAACATCCAAATCATAGGGGTCCCAGAAGGAAAAGAAGAAGAGCAAGAAATTGAAAACTTATTTGAAAAAATAATGGAGGAAAACTTCCCCAGTCTGGCAAAGGAAATAGACTTCCAGGAAGTCCAGGAAGCTCAGAGAGTCCCAGGGAAACTGGGCCCACTGAGGAAAACACCAAGGCATATCATAATTAAATTACCCAAGATTAAGGGTAAGGAGATAATCTTAAAAGCAGCCAGAGAAACGGAGATAGTTACCTTACAAAGGAGTGCCCAAAAGAATATCAGCTTATTTCTCAAAAGAAACCTTACAGCAAGCAAGGGCCAGAAAGAAGTATTCAAAGGCATGAAAACCAAAGACCTACAACCAAGATTGCTCTATCCAGCAAAGCTTTCATTTAGAATGGAAGATCAGATAAACTGCTTCCCAGATAAGGTTGAGTTAAAGGCGTTATTGTTACCACACTCTTACTAGATGAAATGTGAAAGGGATTTACCTCAGAAAAATAAGATTAAAACTATGAGCAGTAAAAGGACAACAAAGTCACAACTATCATCAACTGAAACTAAAAAACAAAAACAAACTGAGCAAATAATTAGAACAGGAACAGAATCACAGAAATGGAGTTCACATGGAGGCTTATCAATAGGGTTGGTGTGGCAGGAGAATGAGGGAAAAGGTACAGGGAATAAGAAGCATAATTGGTAGGTACAAAATGTGACAGGGGGAGGTTAAGAATAGTATAGGAAGTGGAGAAGCCAAAGAACTTATATGTGTGACCCATGGACATGAACTAAGGCGGGGGAATGCTGGAAGGAATGGGGGTACCAGGTGGAGAAGGATAAAGGGCAGAAAAAATGGGACAACTGTGACATAGCATAATCAATAAAATATACTTAAAAAACAAACAACCCCCCCCCAAGAAATTTAACCAATTAAAAAAAGAACAGCTCCTCTAAGCATCTTAAAGACTTCCACGTCACTCTGTCCAGTGATCCAATCATCTCAGTCCTCTTCTTACCTGAGCCAGGTTGGCATTTGTAACACCTGACACACCCCCTTCCCCTTTCCACTGGGCTGAGGGGAGCCAGTAGGCTCCTTTCTCCCAGTTCTTCTGCTGGCCTTCCTAGTTCTGTTGCCTGGTCCCATTCATCTTCCTGACCTCTACATATTTCAGTGTCTCATGCCTCAGACTTTGAACGTCTTCTCTAGTTACATTCTCTTCCTCAGTGATCTGGGCACTGCTCATCACTTTGAATACCACATACACCAATGACTCCCAAGTGTCAAGATCCAACTGGCCTCCATTCTCAATTCTAGGCTTGCTTGTTCACTGGATGTCCAAGTTGTCCACTCGGATCGCTAACAGGCCTCTCAAATGAGCATTTCCCCAGCAAAGCTTGGTTTACTAGTCTAAGGGGGCTCCCCAAGTTTACTACGTCTGCCCAATACTGTTCCAGGTGCTCAGGCTCAATGCTGTGGGATCCCCCTCACTCTCCTCTTTTTCCCTTGTTGCAGAAGTCCATCCTTCCACCTCACCCCACTTAATACCCCCACAGCTGCTGTTCTTTCTTTTATTTTTTAAAGTTTTTATTTATTTTTAGACAATTCAGGAAGGGAGGGAGAAAGAGAGGGAGAGAAATATCAATGTGTGGTTGCCTCTTGCACGCCCCACACTGGGAACCTGGCTTGCAACCCAGGCATGTGCCCTGACTGGGAATCGAATCAGTGACCCTAAAACAGCTGCTATTCTGATCCAAGCTGCCACTGGCTCTCACCTGGATTATTGCAATGGCCTCCCTGCCTCTGCCTTTACTCCTTTAGTCTGTTCGCATCCCAGCAATCAGAGTGATGCTGATGCAAATAACTCAAGTCACACGACTCCTCTGATCCCACCCTCCCAGTGGCTCCCATGTCACATGGCAAAAGCTAACATCATGATGGTGGTGCCAGGCCCTGCACAGGCTTCTCTGACTGACCCAGTTTCTCCTGGGCCCTCAGCACTAGTGTGGCTCCTTTGGGGACTGTGCCCCAGGTGCTCTTTCTGGAGCTCCACGAGTCACCCTCCCTAGCTTCAGAGACATTTGCTTCAAGTGCTCCCTCAACAAGGATTCCTGGCCTCCTTTCCATACTCCTCCAACTCCCCACCCGCGGCTCTTGAGACCCCATTTCAGATTTAGTTTTATCTACAGTGGTGATCACCAACTAATACACTCTATAATCTACTAAGTCATTTTCTCTTGTCTTGACTAGAGTGTAAACATCTAAGACATCAGGGATCTTTGTCCAGGGTGAAATGACTGCACCATGTGCCTGGCGCAGAGTGAGTGGTGATAATGTTTGTGAATTAATAAATAGTGAGTGAATGAAGGCCTTTCACTCCACCAAGAATCTCCCCCTTTGTATGGCTGGTGATATGCACCTCCTGAGGTTGGCCTTCCTGCTGGAAGCTTGATGTGGATGCAGGTTAATATGTGTTCTCCACTCTCCCAGCAGGGTCACCTCCCTGAACTGGGGCCTAAGCCTAAAGACAACGGCCTGCTTTGTGGAGAACACAGAAGGGTTGGGTCTGACACTGGCTTGGGGTTTTTTGTTTGAAATGTAATGTATAGAATATTAACAATAAAAGAAAAAATCTTTAACATGTATGTAACTGGCTCTGCTTGACAGAACCAAGTAATCAAATCAAATGGCTCTTCTTTTATGCCTACCCCAATTCCCAGGGCCTCTGCTGGCACTAAAAAGTTTCCATGGGGCTTTGTGAGCAAGCTCGTGGGGTGACTGTAGGAGCCTCATGGCCACCCTTTGGGGGCTGGGGCAGGACATGGGGTGAGGCCACTGTCTGCATTTGGCATATGTGAGCCCCAGAGGCCACAGGGTAGCCCTACAGTGGTCCAGAGAGAAGGGGGAGAGTGACTGCATGTCTTTGAAAAAGGCCTGGACTCTAGGAGACCCCGGGCTTCATGGGACCATCCCACAACATCCTCTGGATAGTTCTGGGCTGGGCACAGTGCGAGGCATGGGAGCAGATTACGAGCTGGATCTGCAGCAGGGCTGCCATGTGGCAGGTCTCTGGGGTACTTAGGCCTGGGGTTTTCAGAGAGTCCTGTGTGCTGTCTTTCACTAAGTCCATTTTTCTGAGCCCATCCATTTCTTAACACATATACCCACACTCACATGCACACACAGACTTACATCCTCTCACATCCACCCCCCCTTCATGCACTCATACAAATATACATATACACTCACACATGCATATACACTCATATACCCGCACTCACACTCACATGCCCACATTCATAGAAACACTTTGTGCTCTCAGGAGAGGGAGGAGGGAATTTGGTGAAAGCGTGGCCCAGGGCACAGGCGGCTCCCTCTAAGCACCAGAGGCAGCAGATCTGTTTCTCTCGAGGCCCAGAGGAGGTGCCTGGGGGTGGTATATTCTGGGAAGTTAATAGGAGCTTACCAGCAAATGCAGTAGGCTCTGCCTCCTTGAGAACTGAACCTTTCTTCCCAGTATAGTGATGCTTCTCTGGGGCATGTGGCTGCAGGGAAACGCAAGAATTATTTTCCTTTGTCATTCTGTTACCCTGCGTGTCTTGACAACCTCTTGAAATGGAGTTTGCAGCTGAGCAGATGAAGCTGCGTCCTGCAAATAGGAGCCATGGATGGGCCACCCACTCTGCAGCAGAACTGGGGCCACAGCAGAATGGGAGTAAGTGGACATGGAAGACCCCTGAGTGTGTGCTGGGTGTTGGCTCCTGCCTTGGACAGACCTGCAGTCGTTGCTTCTGCGGTCCTTCCAGGGAGGGAAGGGTATCTGTGGAGGGGCTTCCCCAACAATGTGCAGTCCTCAGCCTCCTCCTCTGCCCCAGTTTCCAGGTGTCAATGACAGTGAAGGGGAGGAGGAGGCTCCAGTCTGGGTTTGAGTCCTTCTGGTTATGGGGCCCTAGTTGTGTCACTGCCTTTGATTTTCTCTGTGAAATGGGGACACTAACCTTCCATCAAGGGCCATGTGTTGTTGGATTGCTGCCACCACAGGTGTGTGCTGTGTCCGTGTGTTGTGGTCGTGGGGTATGGTGCTAGCATTTACTGCGTAATACTTTGCTCTGGATATGGTGGAAGTGATGGACATGGAAGCGTAAATTCAACCCTGCACTGATTCTTGTACCAGCTGAGATTAATATGGGGGCAGGGGAAAGTCAGCCTCTTACTCTGGAGGAGGTGGAATAAGGTCTTCCTTCACAAGGAGGATGGCTAGTACTGAGGCCTGAAGGGTGAGTGGGAGTTTTGTCATATGTCCCAGGGCTGAGGCAGGGCCATTGCTGAGAAGGCTACTGTGGGCTGAGCTGGTGCTACCTGGAGGGGGCATGGACCCTGACTCAGCCTACACCTTCCCTGGGAATGACTCCTTCCTGCTTTCCCTGGCCTCCTCAGCTCCCCTTCCTCTAGCTTTTGATGCCATTTCTGGGCCAAGACTTGAGCCAGCTGAGGGCTGTGAGGCCTGGGAGTGGGGGCCTGAGTTCTGATCCTCCTCTGCCCCAACTTTATGTGTAGACTGTTGACCTTGAGATTTCTGGGCTCCCCATTTTTTTTTACCAGTGTCTCCTCTGGCTTATTAATGGGTCTCATGTACATGGCCTAGGGTGGCCACACCTTTGGGGGCCTCTGAAGCTCTGGGAGGAGAGCAGCTGGCACTCCCACAATCTGTCCTGGTCCTGTGAGTCTTTCAAGGCCTGCACCTTTTCTGTTCCTTCTGTACCTCTCTGGGCCTGGCAATTGGACCTTCAGGATGTCCTCGTCCTCCCTGGGGTACTTTCTTTCCAGGGCTCCTCTCTCTGGCCTGGACCTCAGGGATGCAGTGTGGCCTGATGGCAAATTCTTTTTCAGTTGTCTATGAAATGAGGTATGAGTGCTTCCCACATTGTAGCCTTTGCTTCCTTGCCTCTTCCCATTGTAGCCTTTCATGCTTTGTCATTGCTGCTACCCGAAACATCCTTTAAGGGATGGCTTGGCTCCCTCTTCCCCAGGGGAGCACCCCAGTACTCTCAGACATGGTGTACCCTCCCTCTTCAGTGCTCCCAAGGTTGCTTTGCCGTTCCTCTTTCACTGAGTCCACTGCTTATTGGAGGCATGGGAAACTGTGCTAATCAGGACTATTTTAGTTGTAAGCAACAAAAATTCAAATTAAACTGGTTTAAGTAAAAAAGTGAAAAAATTTTTTTGAAACTTAAAGACAGGGTGGTGATCCAAGGATATGGCTCGCTTCAGGCATGGTTGAATTTAGTGGTGAAGTATCTTCAAGATTCTCACTCTTACTTTTTCTTTCTTGCTTCTTCTGTGTGTCTTGTCTCTCTTCTTCCCACATTTGGCTTCATTCTCAGGAATGGAGTACCAGGTGCTCCAGCTTCCCTGGTCTCTGGTGTCTACAGTTGTAGCACAGCTGAGGGTTTCTGTTCTGAAAGCTCCAGCAAAGACCCTAGGGATGTTATGTTGGCCAAGCTTGAGCCACTAGCCGATCCCAGAGCCAGTCAGACACTTGATATGGACGGGCCTCCAAGTAGGGTAGTGGGGACAGCCTGCCAAAAGTCATGCACTCGGCCTGGAGGAGGGTGTCTCTGCAAACGAAAATCAAGGATGGAAAGCTGGATAGTGGATGGCCCTGCAAAAGTCATCCGAGCTTTTTCAGCAGGGAACTGAGGGGGATCGGAGCTGTGCTTTAGAAAGGTTAAGCCAGCAACAATTAGGTGAGTGGGTTGGTTTGGGTGTAGCATCCTGGGTCTGTGAAAGCATGGGTGGAGGAAGCTGAGGTAAGAGCTTGATCTTGGCCTGTATGGAATCACTATGGGCAACAGAGAGGTCCAAAAGGGATTGTAAGTTATAGACAGTAAAAGTTATTGATGTTCTGTTTATCAGGGATTCACAAATAAGTGAAAATAATGCCAGTGTCTCATGACACCTTCCTGTCTTCCTCATGCAAGTGCATGCCTCAGGAGTTCTGCTTCGTATTGCCTGGGGCTAATGTCTCTGGGTGCTGATTACTCTTTGTAGGGCTCTTACCCTGCAAAGGGAGAGATGTGCTCTCTTTGCAGAGAGCTTGAGGGTGCATTCGGCCTCACAGACCATGCTTCTCCCAGCTTGCATGGTGGGGTTCCCTGGTCTATCCATCTGCTGACCTTGAGTGTCAGGACTTATGAATGTGCCTGTCAAACTTGTGAAGGTGGGCTCTTGGGGCGCAGTGAGAGCTGTGGGACAGCGTATTTTTGTTCACATCTGAGCTGGGGCAGTCTGTTCAGGGCCTGCTGCAGCTGCTGACCAGGGAGGCAGACTTAGTGCTAGGAAACTGGGAGATTGCAGCTGTCCTGAAGCCTTTGCTCTGCAGCTTGTCTGGTGCTCGCACAGCCTGCTGCTGAGGAGGCCAGTGCAGCTGTGTGCGGTGTTCAGGGCAAAACCCTGGCCAAGTTATTTGGCAGTTTGAGTGCTGCTGCTTTGGGGCTGTTGTTGATTTTGGCTGCAGTGAAGTGTCAGGGGGAGCCTGAGGACTAAGGTGCCATTTTGAGGAGGCTACGATGAAACCGAGATTCTTTTCTAGAATGCTCCTTAAGGACCACGACGGCTGTTCAGCAGGACTTCTGGGTCCTCCTAAGGCCCTACATGTTTCCAGTTTCTGAGTCAATTGGAGAGGAAGGTTTTAAAGTGAACGGTGATCACATTCTGGAATAAAGTGCTCCATAAAAAACTCTTTCATAGGCCTATTACCTATGTCTTGAACTGATCTTAAGCTGATGTTGCTAGAGAGAACCTCCTTCCTCAACATGTAAGTATGCACAAACTCTCTAAATGAAAGGCATGGTTATTGTCCTTCTTAAGTCCTAACTGGAGACGATGGGTTCTCACCTCTTTGAGCATGTTTCTGGTGTGCCTGGTCCAACTGAGGGGCCGATTGGTCAGGAGACACTGGAGTCTCTTGGTGTTTGCTGCTGAATGCAGATCTGGCATGGCAGGGAGGTGCATGGGCAGGGAAATTCTGACCTGTGGTGAATGCAGCCCCATGGTCAGAACTGAGAGTCCCATCTTCCCTCCATATGCACAGGCTTGGGGTCCACTGGCCTGCAGTCCAGTAGAGCATCTCTGGTGTGGTGAGCAAAGCCATGGGGGCCTTTCCCCAGGAGGCAGCGGTATGACTCAGCAAGCAGCACTTGTAATGGAAGCAGAACACGGCAGGGACTGGGGGGCCATGGACATGGCGCTGGGCCCACATGGAGTGCATGTAGACCTGAAAGTTCTGGGTCATGTCCCCACTGAGGGCAGACTGAGGAGGAGTTTCCTGGAGCCTGTGTACACATCTTCCATTGATCCAGAGCACAGCCACCTAATGCCTTGGGTGGCTTGGTAACCTTGGAAAATCCCAGAGCAACAGTTCTGAATTAAAAGCACATGGCTCAGAATTGAGGTTGATCACATGAGATACTATCCAAAGCAGGAAACTTCTGAGAGTGAAAGTTGGTACCATCAATAACTATGCCAAAGAACCAGTGCAGCTGGGCTGTGCTGGGTGAACCAGGATGTGTGTTACCCTGCTAGGGCAGGCTCTGTGGAGAGAGCCAGGGTGAGGGCCTGATTGCTGCAGGTCTGCCTGAGTGTCACATCCTCCGGACTAGCCTTGCACCATTGTCTTTGCTTCTGGCTCAGTCCACATGGCCTGTTTGAGTCAGGGGGCTGGGCCAAGTACTGTACAGTTGTTCTTTTTTTTTTTCTCTTGCAAAATGCACTTGATTAAATAATAGCAGCAACTAACTGTAATTCAGTGGTAAGCCTTTTGGATCAGGGGTAATGCCCTGGACTTGCCCTTAATCATGCCTTGCTTTGAGATGGGCATCCAATTGTCAATTAGGGGTGAATTAGTGACAAACAAGCCCCAACCCCTCAGGAATACCTTGGAGAACTTAGGGGCCCTTTACAATGAGAGCTTCTCGCATGGCATGTCACATTCTGCCCGGCCTTGTTTCCTCTCCGCCCTCAGTGAGGCTCTGTCCCCAGTGGGCCTCCTGTGCCCTCGCACCTGGCTTGTGTATGCTTCTGCATCTCTCTGTATCACCCTTGAGGGTCCTGTTTTGTGTAGCCCTCTGGTTTCTGGGTGAAGTGGTCACCCTGTCCTGCTCTCCAAGCCCCTGTGGCACCAGCAGGAGTGAAGTGTCTATCTGCCTCACCAAGCTGGGGTTCTCCTGCTGGCACACGGGAGCCTGAACAAACACCGCCTCAGCTGGACAAAACAGGCATGCCTGCCGGGATCATGCTCAAGGAGGTGAGAACCTGTCGTCTCCGGGTAGGGCTTGATAAAGATAATAATGGTGCCTTTCATTTAGAGACTTTGTGTTCATTTACATATTGAGGAAGAAGGTTTCTCTCTAGCAAACACTTGTGGGTGGCCATGTGTATGACCCAGGACCTAGGATCTTGTAGGTGCCCAAACAGTGGTGGCTCAGTCCCAAGGGACCTTCTGCTGGGATGGGGTCTCCAGGGCCCCAGTTTCTTCCCCTCTTGTTCTCCACATGGGCCCAGCTTACTTTCTAGTCACAAGGGAGCATAGGCAACATTGATGGAGCCCTTGTGGGATCCAGGCCCAGAGTAGAGAGCTTCCTTGACTTTGTCATGAGGTGTACACACTGCTATTACCCCTGTCTCACAGATGAGGAAGCCAGGTTAGAACCCAGTAACTCCGTCCTGGTCACACAGCTATGCCCAGTGGGGCTGTGATTTCATCCTACACCTGTCTGACCTGATTCTAGGACAGTAACCCTGAGCCAACCTACTGAGAAGCATTCCCTCCCTGCCTGCTGTGGAGGGTATTCCCTGCCGCAAATTCCTGCCTGGCTCCTCGTGGCTTCACTTGTGAGAGGAAGCTGGGCCCAAGGAGCCCATGGTTGGAGGTAGAGCTACTTGACTGGGAATCTCTTCCCTGATGACAGAGCCACAACAAATGCTTCCATCTCCATCCCTTGACCATCCAGAGATGGAGTACATAGGCAGCTCTTCAAGACATTCTTCCTGGGTCCTTGATGAGAGCCAAGGCTCAGCTGTAGGGTCACTGCTGAGTGGTGATCCAGGCTTACCACCATCCTTGATTCCTCATCTGTAAAATGGGGGAATTGAATATATGATACTCACAAGGTTGTGGTGAAGATTAAGATTGAACCTATATACACACATTTAGAGTATATAAAATAAATGATCTAATTCATCTAATTATCTAATTTATTTTTATCTAATAAATAGAATAAAAAGATTTTATTTACCTATTTTTAGAGGAGGGAAAGGGAGGAAGATAAAAAATTTTTATTCTATTTATTTATTTCAGAGACAGGGGAAGGAATAGAAAAAGAGGGAGAGAAACATCACCATGTGGTTGCCTCTCATATGCCCCCTACCAGGGACCTGGCCTGCAACCCAGGCATGTGCCCCAACTGGGAATCAAGCCAGCGACCCTTTGGTTTGCAGGCCAGTGCTCGATCTACTAAGCCACACTAGCCAGGGTGATATGTATACACATGCATTTATAACTCTGAATACCTCTACTTCCACCTATATCTAATCTGCATTTATGCCTATGTCTACATCTATATCTGTATCTATATGTAATCTATACCTATATCTATATTTATACATTTATATATATATACATCTAATACATACCTATAGTTATATCTATACCTGCATGCACATCTATATCTCCCTATCTCAGAACAGTACCTCGCCTGCAGTGAGTACTGTGCATGTTAGCTGACTTACAGTTATTATTACTTAAAGCCAAGTGCTGGGGTGCAGTGCTGAGGACCTGGAAGCACACCCACCCCACCCTACCCTCTGCCACCTCCTTGCCTTGCACTGTCCCCAGGCCTGACCTGCAGACCATGTGGCCCAGGTTTCCTGTTTTATTGACCTGTTTTGCAGGGACCCTGGTCATTTAAACAGCATGTTTATTAGAAGCTGCTCCCT
Organism: Artibeus jamaicensis; assembly: GCF_021234435.1. Taxonomy (NCBI): domain Eukaryota; kingdom Metazoa; phylum Chordata; class Mammalia; order Chiroptera; family Phyllostomidae; genus Artibeus; species Artibeus jamaicensis. The sequence continues at coordinate 37,409,571 of NW_026521788.1, read as the reverse complement.
TTGTTTCTGTGTCTGAAGTCTCCCTGGCTGCACCCTCTTTGTGGATTGTTAAGAATGTCACACTTGGTTTAGGGGAGCTTGTCACCACAGGGCTTCTCTGTGAGTATCGAGTGCAGGGTGATCCTGAAGGTGCCATCCAGGAGCTCCCCTGCTGGCAAGCTGAGACTGAATGGGGGTTGGTGTGTGGCCCACATGTCATCTGGATGGCCACGGTGCCCTGGCTTGAGGGGCATAGGGCTTCTCCAAGCTGCTGAGTCTGATGTTGCTGGTGCTGGGGGGGCAGTCTTTACAGGAATACCTTGGACCCTCACCCTGCCTGCTAGGGGCAGAGGCAAAGGTCCCTAAGGTCACCTCACTCAAAGGGAGAACTGTTGACATGTGGAGTGTGAAGCTGATGTAGTAATATGTAGGGCTGGGTTCGGGAACAGCAAAGCCCCATTGTACCCTTCAGTGACACCACTGCTAATGTTTCTGTTGTGTAGGTCATGACACTTGAAGCCCAAGAGTGACGGAGCTACTCCAGGCCGCCTTGTGGATTGGGGCAGAGACAGACCTGTGTGACCACAGGTCCACTTCTCTTCGCTTGTGCCACAGGTCTTGCTCATTTCAGCTTGGCCATCTAACCTTACTCTCTCTTCCATGACTCTGCCCTTTCTTTAGATTCTGACCAGGATGTTGGCACCAATGGCAGAGGTGGTTCAGTCTCCCCCACAGCATCAGCTTCTTCTAGGGAGTGGTGCACTTGGCCTCTCTGTCCGGCCCACTGGCCACACTCGTAGCCTGCTGCGGACCATACTGCCGTGTGGCCTGGAGGTCTCACATTCATTATTTCAGATGTGCTTTGAGATGGGAGCATGAGGGCTCTTCTTGAATATGTGCTGTGTGCTAGGATCTCTGTGAGGATCTTGAAGTCTACCTTCCCATTTCATTCTCTAGCATCCATGACAAGTGAGAACTGCTTTCCAATTCTCTGTTAAGCAAACCGAGATTAAGTGGTAGAGTCACTTTTCAGGGTCCCAGTCTGTATGGTTGGGATGTAAATCTAGGTGATAGATGCTAGGGTCTGTTAGTGTCTGACTACTGGGCTAGCCTGCCTTCCACAGAGCGGTACAGAGAGTGAGGCAGGCCTTGCCTCTAGCTGCGGGCACTCTCCTTTAGTACCTATGTGCTGGCACTGAGGAATCCTTCCCAGGCTCAAGTTCTCCACCTGGCTGCCCAGGAGAATCATCTGGGGAGCATTTAAAATATGCTCATGCCTGGGCCTAAGCTCCGATCACTTGAAATTCCATTTCTGAAGGTGGAGCATGGGCTTCTGTGTTTACAAAAACCCACCTGAAGCTGATTCTGATGCCCAGTGAAGGCTCAGGACCACTGGTCCCAGGCCTCAGGTGGGTAGGTATCCGGGCAGCAGAGTCCAGAGTCCCTGCTTCCTCCTTCTAACTGCGGAAACCTGGGCCTCCCAAGTCTGGAAAATTTCATAAAGAATAAAGTTACTCTTTGCTTTAGTTCTTCATTTTGAGTTGTTGTATGAACTCTTAACAGGCCTGTGTTAGGCCCAACCACCTGGCTTGTGGGCAGGAGAGGACTGTAGATGTGGAAGAAAGAATGCCATAATTTCCCTCCAGCCCAGCACAGCCCTGGCTAGAAATTCTCTCTGAAAAGCTAGTCGACCTTACTGTACCTGATAACCCCTTAGCAGCCCCTGTGCACCTCAACTTCTTCCACATTTCCAGCAGTTCAGTGCCAGGCACAAGGTAAATGTCAGACCCCCTCCCCTTCTCAATTTTCTGCCTTTCTTTATCCATGGGTTTTTATTCTCTTCCTCCTTCAAGAAGTTACTTCCTCCCCTTCTTTCCTTCTAGCACTTACTGATGTTGTTTTTCTGTCTGTGCCAGGCCCTGTGAGAAGTGCTTTGGAAGTTGTAGACATGAGCCAGATATAGTCTCTGCCAGTGTCTTTCAGTACAGGGATCAGACAAAAAAAGAAAAATGTCCCAAAGGGAGCCAGCTCCTGGCCTCAGTTGAGGGACAGCATGTCCTGAGAGCTCAGAGGCAGTGTGATCCACTTGACTGGTAGAGTCAAGACTTCTTGAAGTAAGAGGCATTTTTAGCTGATCTCTCGGGGCTGGGAAGGATTTGGATGTGAGCAGAAGGAAGAGTGATTGAAGCTGGGGAGGGAGCCTAACAGGGAGGAGTGGGGGTGAGAGAAAACAGGAGGAGTTTTTAAGCACTGACGAGGGACACCTAGGGGATGTATGGGGATCAGTGAATCAGTTAAGCTGATAGGGAAGGGTCAGCTAAAGAGGTCAATGGAAATAACATTGGAAAGGTAGGTAGGGGGTTGGGGGTGACCTGTAAAGCTATGATGGAGTCCAGATAGTTTTCTAGTTGGGGGACAGGATGATGACAGTTTTTGTAAAATAAATGAAAGGGGGGAGAGCTAGTCAGTCCCTGTTACAGTGCAGGTGACTAGTGACTGAGAGAGGAGGGCCTTGCTCCCTGACACCCAGAAGGACTCTCATTATAATGAATAATCCCCATGTTAATTGTTAAAAATCTCATTGCAACTGATACCATTGCTGTTCTGAGTTTACCAGCCTCACTGAGGAATTTTTGAGCTTGACGTTGAATTTGCTCCTGAAATGGAGAGGCAAGGGATCATTGAGGGAGCAGCATATACAGGGAGGAGGAAAAGGAGGACATTATCTTGGCAGAAATTTTGTCAGACATGTCCCTACATACTTCATATTTTTGATGCTATAATACATTTTTTGGATTTTTAAAAATTTTAACTTGTGATTGCTTATTGCTACTATGTAGATGTGCAATTGACTTTTGTATATTGATCTTGCACTTAGCTGCATTGCTAAGCTCACTAGTTTTAGCACCTTTTTCAGGTCTCTTACATCCGATTTTCTACATAAATGATCATGTCTATGAATAAAGACAGTTACTTTTTTTCTAATTTGGATGACTTTTCCATTTCATTTTCTTGCCCTATTTCAAGTACTAGAACTTCCAGTAAAATGTTAAATAAAAGTGGTAAGAGTGAACAACTCTATCTTTTTCCTGATTTGGGGAGAAAAATCATTCAGTCTTTATCATTAAGTATGATGTTAGCTGTAGATTTTTAAAAATTTTTCATTTATTTATCTTTAGAAGTGGGGGGAAGGAGAGAAGGAGAGAAATATCAATGTATGGTTGCTTCTGGTGCATCCCCTGCTGGGAACTGGCCCCTGCTGGGAACTGGCTTGCAACCCAGGCATGTGCCCTGACGGGGAATTGAACTGCAGTCTTTTGGTTTGTAGGCCCTTGCTCAATCCACTGAGCTATACCAGCCAGGTCTATAGATGTCGTTTTATAAGTCAAACAGTCCCCATCCCTGTATAGTTTTCTGAGAGTTTTTATGAGAATGGCTAAGAGTTTTTATGAGGATGGCTCTTTTTGTGTTTATATATATATATATATATATATATATATATATATATATACACACACACACACACATACATATATATATAGGGGTAGGTAAAAGAAAGTTTATTCATATAGAAAAATAATATAATAATAATAAAAGAATAGATTCTATATTGCATGTACTCACAACTATAAACCTACTATATCTCTATATCTCTATCTCTGTATAATGTATTAATATAGTGAATTGTAGCAGTTGATTTAAAAAATATATTTAATTTATTTTAATTCTTGTTCAAGTACAGTTTTCTGTCTTTTACTCCTATCCCTCCCCCCCCAGTGCTCCCCACGTCCCTCCCATTTCCACCCCTGTTAGTTCTTGTCCATGTGTCCTCCACACTTGTTCCTGTAAGCCCTTCCCCTTTTCCCCTGAAATTCCCTCCCCTCTCCCCTCTGGTCACTGTCAGCCTGTTCTCTATTTCAGTGTCTTTGGTTATATTTTGCTTGTTTGATTTTTTTGTTGTTTAAGTTCTTGTTAAAGGTGAGATCATATGGTATTTGTCTTTCAACACCTGTCTTATTTCACTCAGTGTAATGCTTTCCAGTTCCATCCATGTTGTTGCAAAGGGTAGGAGCTGCTTCCTTCTTTCTGCTGCATAGAATTCCATTCTGTATATGTACCACAATTTTTTTATTCATTCATTTACTGATGGGCACCTAGGTTGCTTCCAACTCTTGGCTATCGTAAATTGTGCTGCTAGGAACATTGTGGTGCATAGGTTCTTTTGGATTGGTGTTTCAGGGTTCTTGGGGTATAACCCTAGCAGTGGAATTGCTGGGTCAAAAGGCAGGTCAATTTTTATTTTTCTGAGAAAGTTCCATACTGTTTTCCATAATGGTTGTACCAGTCTGCAATCCCATCAACAGTGAACTAAGGTCCCCTTTTCCCCACACCCTGTCCAACAATTGTTGTTTGTTGCTTTGTCAATTATAGCCATCCTGACTGGTGTAAAGTGGTATCTCATTGTGGTTTTAATTTGCATCTCTCTGATAGCTAACGATATTGAGCATCTCTTCATGTGTCTCTGGATATTCTGTATGTTCTCTTTAGAGAAGTGTCTGTTCAAGTCCTTTTCCCATTTTTTAATTGGGTTCGATGTCTTCCTAGAGTGGAGTCGTGTAAGTTCTTTGTATATTTTGGAGATTAAACCTTTGTCTGAGGAATCATTGGCAAATATGTTTTCCCATACAGTTGGTTGTCTTTTTAATTTAATACTGTTTTCTTTAGCCATGCAGAAGCTTTTTATTTTGATGAGATCCCATTTGCTTATTCTTTCCTTTATATCCCTTGCTCTAGGGGACATATCAGTAAAAATGTTGCTGTGTGGAATATCTGAGATTTTCTTGCCAATGTTCTCCTCTAGGGTTTTAATGGTGTCACGGCTTATATTTAAGTCTTTTATCCACCTTGAATTTATTTTTGTGTATGGTGTAAGTTGGTGCTCAAGTTTCATTTTTTTGCACGTAGCTGTCCAGTTCTCCCAACACCATTTGTTGAAGAGGCTATCTTTACTCCATTTTATGTTACTGCCCCCTTTGTCGAATATTAATTGACTGTAGAGGGTTGGGTTGATTTCTGGGCTCTCTGTTCTGTTCCATTGGGTCTATGTGCCTGTTTTTATGCCAGTACCAGGCTGTTTTGATTACTGTGGCTTTGTAATACAGTTTGGTATCAGGTATTGTGATCCCTCCTACTTTGTTCTTCTTTCTCAAAGAGCAGCTGCTATTTGGGCTCGTTTATGGTTCCATATAAATTTTTGAAGTGTTTGTTCTATGTCTGTGAAGTACGCCATTGGTACTTTAATAGGTATTGCATTGAATCTGTATATTGCTTTGGGTAGTATGGACATTTTGATGATGTTAATTCTTCCAATCCATGAACACAGTATATGTTTCCATTTGTTTGCGTCTTCCCTGATTTCTTTCTTCAGTGCTGTGTAGTTTTCTGCATACAGGTCTTTTACCTCTTTGGTTAGGTTTATTCCCAGGTATTTTATTTTTCTTTTTGCTATATCGAATGGGATTTTTTCCTTGATTTCTGCTTCTGCTGATTCATTGTTGGTATACAAAAATGCCTTTGATTTCTGGATATTGACTTTGTATCCTGCTGTTTTGCCAAATTCATTAATTCATTTGAGCAGTTTTTGGGTAGAGTCTATAGGATTTTCCATGTACACTATCATGTCATCTGCAAACAGTGACAGTTTTGTTTCCTCCTTTCCTATTTGGATGCCTTTTATTTCCTTTTCCTCCTGATCGCTGTGGCCAAAACTTCTAATACTATATTGAATAGAAGTGGTGAAAGTGGACATCCTTGTCTTGTTCCTGATCTTAGTGGAAAAGCTTTTAGTTTTTGCCCATTGAGTATGATATTGGCTGTAGGTCTCTCATAAATGGCCTTTATTATATTGAGGAATGTTCCCTCTATTCCCACTTTGCTGAGTGTTTTTATCATAAATGGATGCTGGACCTTATCGAAAGCTTTTTCTGCGTCTATTGATATGATCATGTGGTTTTTGTCTTTGCTTTTGTTTATGTGATGAATTACATTTACTGTTTTGCGAATGTTGAACCATCCTTGCATCCCTGGGATGAATCCCACTTGGTCATGGTGTATAATCTTTTGGATATATTGTTGGATGCGATTTGCCAATATTTTGTTGGGGATTTTAGTGTCTATGTTCATCAGCGATATTGGCCTGAAGTTTTCTTTCTTTGTTGTATCTCTATCTGGTTTTGGAATTAGGATGATGCTGGCTTCATAAAAGGAGTTTGGGAGTTTTCCATCCTTTTGGATTTTTTGGAATAGTCTGTGAAGAATGGGGGTTAGCTCTTCCTTAAATGCTTTGTAGAATTCTGTGAATCCATCTGGTCCGGGGCTTTTGTGTGATGGGAGTTTTTTGATTACTGCTTCAATTTCTTTTGCTGTTATTGGTCTATTCAGGTGTTCTACTTCTTTTTCATTGAGTTTTGGGAGATTATATTTTTCTAGAAATGTGTCCATTTCCCCTAGGTTCTCAAATTTCTTGGCATACAGTTCTTCATAGTAATTTCTTACAATCCTTTCTATTTCTGTGGTATCAGTTGTAATCTCTCCTGTTTCATTTCTGATTGTGTTTATTTGTGTCCATTCCCTTCTTTTTCTTGATGAGCCTACTTAAAGGCTTGTCTATTTTGTTTATTTTTTCAAAGAACCAACTCCTGGATTCATTGATCTTTAGAATTGTACTTTTAGTCTCTATGTCATTTAGTTCTGCTCTGATCTTAGTTATTTCCTTCCTTCTACTTGCTTTGGGCTGTTTTTGTTGTTGTTCCTCGAGTTCTTGCAGGCGCAGAGTAAGGTCATTTGTTTGAAATGTTTCTGTTTTCTTTAGGTAGGCCTGTATTGCTATAAACTTCCCTCTCAGGACTGCCTTGGCTGTATCCCATAAGTTTTGGGTTGTTGTGAGATCATTTTCATTTGTTTCCAGAAACTTTTTGATTTCTACCCTAATTTTATTCTTGACCCATTCATTGTTTAATAGCATACCGTTTAGTCTCCATGATTTTGGGTGTTTTGGGTTTTTTCCTTTGGGGTTGGTTTCCAGTTTCAGTCTCTTATGGTCAGAGAAAATGCTTGGTATGATTTCAATATTCTTGAATTTGTTGAGGCTTGTTTTGTGCCCTATCATGTGGTCTATCTTTGAGAATGTTCCATGTGCATTTGAAAAGAATGTGTATTTAGCTTCTTTTGGGGTGAAGAGCTCTGTATATATCAGTTAGGTCCATTTCATCAAGGTGTTGTTTAATGCCGCAATGTCTTTGTTGATATTTTGTTTGGAAGATCTGTCCATTTTTGATAGTGGGGTGTTAAAATCCCCCACTATAATTGTGTTGCTGTCTACATCTTTCTTGAATTCCTCTAAGATTTTCCTTATATATTTTGGTGCTCCTATGTTGGGTGCATATATATTTATGATGTTAATGTCTTCTTGGTGGATTCTTCCCTTGAGTATTATGAAGTGACCTTCTGGGTCACTCTTTATGGCTCTTTTTTTGAAGTCTATTTTGTCTGATATGAGAATTGCTACCCCAGCTTTTTTTTCTTGTCCATTTGCTTGGAAAATTTGTTTCCGTCCTTTCACTTTTAGTCTGTGATGGTCTTTTGTCCTGAGGTGGGTCTCTTGTAGGCAGCATATGTGTGGGTCATACTTTCTTATCCATGACGCTATTCTGTGTCTTTTGATTGGAGCATTTAATCCAGTTACATTTAAGGTTATTATTGATAGGTACTTATTCATTGCCATTTTTGTACCTGTGTTCCTCTCTGCCTCTCTCTTTTCTTTCCTTTCCTTAAAGTAGTCCTTTTAGTATTTCTTGTAGGACTGGTTTGGTGGAGGCATATTCTTTTAGACTTCTTTTGTCTTGGAAGCTCTTTATTTGGCCTTCTATCTTCATTGATAGCCTTGCTGGGTAAAGTAGCCTTGGTTGTAGGCCTCTGTTTCTCATTACTTGGAATATTTCTTGCCAATCTCTTCTTGCTTGGAGTGTTTCCATTGAGAAGTCAGTGGCTAACCTTATTGGGACACCCTTGTATGTTATTTCTTTTTCTCCCTTGCTGCCTTTAAGATTCTCTCTTTGTCTTGGAATTTTGCCATTTTAATGATGATGTGTCTTGAAGTGGGCCTCTTTGGGTTCCTCTTGAATGGGACTGTGTGTGATTCCTGGATTTGTGTGACTTTTTCTTTTGTCAAATTGGGGAAATTTTCTCTCATTACTCTTTCAAATATGTTTTCTATCCCTTGTTCTTCTTCTTCTCCTTCTGGTATTCCTATTATTCGGATATTATTACGTTTCATATTGTCTTGCATTTCTCTCTAATCTCTCTTCATTCTTTCTGAGCCTCTTTTCCCTTTTCTGTTCTTTCTGTGAGATGCTTTCTACTTTGTCCTCCAATTCACTAATCCGATCTTCTGTTTCATTCACCCTATTTTTAATGCTTTCCACTGTGTTTTTTAATTCAGAAATTGTATTCTTCATTTCCTCTTGGCCCTTGCTAATAATTTCCATTTCCTTTTTCATGTTGATATAGTTCACAGTGAGATCATTGTAGCTTCCCTGTAGTTTCTGGTAGCTGATTGTGAGCTCTTTGAACTTCCTGATAACCAGTGCTTTGAATTCAGTATCTGAGAGTTGACTTGCCTCTATTTCATCTAACATTCTTTCTGAGGATTCCTCCTTTCCTTTCATTTGGGGATTGTTTCTTTGTCTTTCCATTGTTTGTGAGACTCTTCTTGTTAGCCTCAGCTTCTTAGATTAATCTGTTTTGACACCCTGGGTTTATGGTATGAACTTTTGTGGTGGAATGCCTGTGAATTTCAATGGTGCAGCCTCTTTTGGTTATCCTGTTGTTCTCTGTTTCCACCTACTCAAATATGCAGCAACTTTTGGCTTCTCTCCTACAACAATGTGCAATTTGTCTCTCTGACTCTACTATTGGGAGGCCTCTTCTATGGGTCCAGCTCTGGTCTTTTCATATTTTCAAGTTGATTGTGACTCTTGTGGGTAAAAGAAATAAATGATAAGGAAAGAAATAAAAGGAAGAAAGAAAAAAATTGTAGGGGAATGGAAGAAAGAGCAATAAGTTTAGAAAGAAAAGAAAAAGAAATAAAACAGGAAATCCGGGAAAAGAGGACAAAAGTATGGAAAGATGAAACAGTAATAAAGTTTAAAAGAAATAACAGATTACTTTAAAGAAGCAAAAAGATAAAGAAAAGGAATGGAGAAGGAAGAAAGGTAAAAAAAGAAAGAAAGAATAAAAATAAAATAAAGTAAAAAAACAAAAATCGCACAAACAAAAATAATCTCTCAAAAACAACCTCAGAAAAGGAAATGTCACTTGTTGGCTTCAAACTAGCCGAACCGGTTTTTCTGGTTGCAGTTGGCTGAGGGTCGATTGTTGTGATTTTTTCAGCCAGCCCCTCTCAGGATCCAGACACTTGGCGCCTCTCCCCCAGCTCCCTACAGTGGGGAACTAGGACTTTCTCGCAGCGCTCCCCTCCCAGGGGTTACTGCCATAGTCTGGTTTGCTGTGTTTGCAGGCACCTGCACCAGCCTAGTTGCCTGGTTCCCTCGGGATTGAGCACAGGCCTGCCCCCGTTCAGTTGGGAGGCCCCAGACCCTCTGCCCAGTCCTGGGCTCGCTGCCAAGCTGGGTGTGAAGCAGACCAGGCTGCAGTGTCTACTGGATTCAGAGCCCCAGGCTGCACCTCTGAGTTCTCCTGGGCTGGCAACCACAGAGTCTTTGGTTGGGGCCCTTTGTCCTCAGCACCCTCTCTGTAAACTCTATCAAACAAGTCTCTCCTGGCCCCCCACCCTTGCTTGGCCAGAAAGGGAGGGGGGTTGAGGGTCTCAGCTCTTTTCCCTGGACCCCTCAGCGTCCCGGGCTTCCAGATAGTCTGAGGGGGTAGACTGGAAGCCGGGAGCCGATCTGAGGACTGGGCGCCGACCTAGAAACTCTGTGTGCTCGTCATGGCACGCTGCGTGGTGTGAATCCCTTCTGCTCCTGTGTTTGTCTGGGTCCCCTGGCCAACCTCTGGTAAAAAAAAAAACCTAGGGATGTAGCAGCACCACGCCGGGTGCTGGACCCAGAACTGTGTGCAGGCTGAAATCTCCTCTGCTCCCCTCTGGTTGGGTCTCTTGGCCGGTCCGGGCCCAAAAATCCTAGGGAGAGAGCTTTCTGGGCACTGAACCTTGGCCTAGGCGCCCTCAGGCACTTGCCCAGACACACTGCGTGTGGAGCGACTAGTTCCCCAAATTGCGAGCAGGCTGAAATTTCTTCCACACCTCTTTGCCTGGGCCACTGGGCCTGCCCGGCAGAAAAATCCCAGGGAGGGAGCCGTCGGGGCGCTGAAGGCTGTCCCAGGAGCCGTTGGAGCAGGGCGCTGGTTCCCCTACCCTGCACCGGCTGTTTCTCCCTGCTCCGCCCCAGAGACTACTGTACTGCTGCTGTCTCCCTACCGTCTGGTTCCTCCGTGACTGATGAGGTTTCTGGTCTCTTATTTTCATATATGCTTGGCAACTGCTGGCTTGCTGGCCTCACCTCCTCCGATCGGATAGGTTTCTGTCTCTTTTGTACTAGGAACTGGTACCTGCTCCGTCCTAGTCCACCGCCATCTTGAAACCCCCTCATTGCCATTTTTGTACCTGTGTTCCTCTCTGCCTCTCTCTTTTCCTTCCTTTCCTTAAAGCAGTCCTTTTAGCATCTCTTGTAAGGCTGGTTTGGTGGAAGCATATTCTTTTAGACTTCTTTTGTCTTGGAAGCTCTTTATTTGGCCTTCTGTCTTGATTGAGAGCCTTTCTGGGTAAAGTAGCTTTTGTTGCAGGCCTTTGGTTCTCATTACTTGGAATATTTCTTGCCATTCTCTTCTTGTTTGGAGTGTTTCCATTGAGAAGTCAGCAGCTAACCTTATCGGGGCTCCCTTGTATGTTACTTTCTTTTTCTCCCTTGCTGCCTTTAAGATTCTCTCTTTGTCTTGGAATTTTGCCATTTTAATGATGATATGTCTTAAAGTGGGTCTCTTTGGGTTCCTCTTGATTGGGACTCTTTGTGTCTCCTGGATTTGGGTGAGTTTTTCTCTCATCAAATTAGGGAAGTTTCCCATCATTACTTTTTCAAATAGGTTTTCTATCCCTTGCTCTTCTTCTTCTCCTTCTTGTATCCCTATTATACTGATATTATTATGTTTCATATTGTCTTGCATTTCTCTTCATTCCTCTTCATTCTTTCTGTGCCTCTTTTCCTTTTCTTGCTCTTTTCTGGGTTTTTTTTTGTACTTTGTCCTCCAACATGCTGATGTGATCTTATGTTTTATTGATCCTGCTTTTGATCCCTTCCACTGTGTTCTTCAGTTCAGAAATTTTATTCTTCATTTCCTCTTGGCCCTTGTTGATAGTTTCTGTTTTCTTGTTTATGTTGATATAAGTTTCAGTGAGTTCATTGTAGTTTCCCTGTAGTTTCTGGTAGCTCATTGTGAGCTCATTGAAATTCCTGATAACCAGTTCTTCGAACTCAATATCTGACAGTTGACTTGCCTCTATTTTATTTAGCATTCTTTCTGAGGCTTCCTTCTTTACTTTCATTTGGGTATTGTTTCTTTGTGTTCCCATTGTTTGTGAGATTTTTCTTGTTAGGTTCAGCTTCTTAAATTGATCTGTTTTGGTTCCTCGACTTTATGGTGTGAACTTTTGTGGTGTAATATCTGTGAGATTCAGTGGTATAGTCTCCTTGATCTCCCAAGCTCACTGGTCTTGGGCTGTCGTTTAAGTTAGCTTTGTGTTTGTCTTTGGGTTTTGATTGCTGTTTGGTCTTACTTCGGTGGGTCCTTCCTACCAGGTGGTTAACTGAGGGTCACTTTGTCCACCACCTCTTGTATTTTGTGCTGGTGAGGGAAGGTTGTGTTGAAGCTAGTTCTTCCATGTGTACAAGGTTTTGAGGATTCTCTTTTGTTCTTGTTCAGTTTTTTTACTGGGTAGTTTCTCCACTATTTAATTGTACTTCCAGATAGGTCCTGGATTGAAGTTTGTGTGGCTTCCACTCCCTCCTTCACCTTCTTCTGTGGCTATCTGTTGGTGGTTCCTTTGTTGTTGGGTTTTCTCTTCCAGTGAGTATCCTGCTGGTCACCACTTGTACCTGCTCTTTTTTTGTGATCAGTTGGAGGGGAAGGCAAAATGGTTTAAGGCAGCAGGAGAGTATTCTATGATATTTACAGTAGCAGCCAGTAGAGAAGAGATAGGAGATCCTTTGGCTATATATAGGGTTAACCGTGATCTTCCACCCGACTAGCCACTTTTAAGAAAGGATGGAAAGAAGATAGGACTCTTGTTGGGGAGAGAAAAATTGTGAGTTGGATGTAGAAAGCAGTGAGATTGTGGTAGGTCAGATTCTGAGGTAAAGTGAGAGTAAAGGATAGTAAATAGTTGTAGTGTGTGAGAGAATAGAGTTAACCACTACAGTGATAGAGTTCAGGAAACTGAAGCGGGCTAAGATCCAGGAGGGGTATTGTGAAGTATTTACAATTGTATGGAACAGCTGTTTTTTACAATAAAATTAGAGCAACAATGGCATGACAGAGTCTTTGTGGTCTGGATAACATGAATAGGGGACATAAACTTTGAGTGGTGTGCTAAAGGAACACAGATGATGTGAAGGACAGTAAATTAGCAACACAGTATGAATGAGAGAACAGGGGAAACCTTTCAAATGATACAATATAACCAGCGAAGCAAAGAAGACTATACAGAAAGAAGAGGCATACAAAAATGCTATTAAAATAAAAGATGTGAGAATAATGAAAAAAAAAAAAAGAATAATATAAATATGCAGTAACTTGCAGTTTCTCTGCAATAGCAAAGTGAAATTTGTCTCACTGTCTCAACTTTTTGGATGCCCACTCTTTGGGTCCAACTCTGGTCTTTTCACAGTTCCAGATTTTTTTCTCACTTGTGGGTATTAAGAAAAAATAAAAGCAGGAGAAGGGGGGAAGAAGAGATAAAATTGGAAAGAAAGGAAGAAGGAATAAACCAAGAAGGAAGGAAAGAGAGGAAAAAGGTATTGAAAGATAAAACAAAAATAAGTTTAGTATAAAAAAAAAAAAACAAGAGAAAACAAATCACCTCTTGTCGGTTTCAAACTGGCCAAACCGGTTTTTCTGGCCTTGGTGGGGGCAGCAGGCTGTGGGGCAATTGGTATGGCTTTTCTGCCGTCTGGATGTGTAGTCAGCCAGTCTTGCACACACTCTCTCTAGAGCTGGTTTGGCATCTCTCCTTGGTGTCTTTTGTGTGGGATCCAGGTTGTTCTCAGAGGCTCTTTCCTCACAGTTACCGCCTGTGGGCTGGGGTACGGGTGAGCTCAGCCAGACTGCCTGGGTCGCTTTGCAGTGCTGTAGGGGTATGCAGGGCCTTTCCCCTAGCCTTCCGCATGCAACCTTCCTTGCAACCTTGGGATCGCTGGCTGGGAGGGGAATAGGCCAAGCGGCTCTTGCTGGAGAATTCTTTAAACAGTTTTTCTTTTTGAGAAATTCCTCCTACTCAAGCCTGTCGCTCTGTATAGCCCAATTCTGCAGCCAGACTGGTGACTATTGGGGTCAGTGCACGTCACTGTGTGACTCTCAACTCTCCCAAGCCCATGACCACAGATTCCGCGGGTGATCACAGCCCCTGTGTGTTTGCTTCTTTGGCCTTATTCCCCATTCTGAGACTTCAAACAAGGAGGTCTCTCCCCGTGCTGCTTAAGCCTTGTTTGGCCAGGGAGGGAGGGAGCAGTTGACCCGGCTCTCTCCCAAGGACTCTGTGGCAGGCCCGCAGCTCCCAGGGAGTCTGTGGTGGACCCTAGCCAGGCAGGGTTCCGGGCCTGGGGCTATAGCAGCCCTGGTCCCTGAGCTGGTCCCTGGTACCTTACTGTCCTGAAGCACTCTCCTTACCGTCTGATTTTTCAGTGTTCGCTACAATTTTTGGTCTCTTATTTTCATATATGCTGAGGTACTGTTAACTTTTTTCTCAGTTCCTCTATAGATCAGCCATGTTTTTCTCCTGTGTGTAGGGGGGAGTGGAATCTGCTCCCTCCTGCTTCGTCACCATCTTCATTCTCCAGCAGTTGATTTTCAAATGTTAAATTAACATTGAATTCCTGGGATTAAATCCAATTTAGTTATGATGAATTATCATTTTTATGTATTGCTGGACTTCATTTGCTGAAGTTTTTAAAGTCTTTGTTTATGAGGTATATTACATATAATTTATTATTATTATTTTTAAAGTTTTTGGTGTTGTCAGGGTAACCTGCAACCAAGGTTATTTTGGCTTAATAATATGAATTGAGCAGTATTCACTTCTTTATAATTTTCTGAAAGGGTCTATGCAGAATAAGTATCACTTATTTCTTTTTTAATTTTTAAAATTAAAAAATATATTTTATTGATTATGCCATTACAGTTGTCCCATTCACCCCCTTCATTCCCCTCCACCCCTGCAGACCCCCTCCCACCCACATTCCTCCCCTTTTAGTTCATGTCCATGTGTCATAAGTTCTTTAGTTTCTATATTTCCCACACTACTCTTGCCCTCCCCCTATTATTCCCCACTGTGTACAGTACTTATTCTCTGTATCTTCTCCCCCTGGTCCTTCCACTCCCCTGTTGCTAACCTTCCATGTGATCTCCATTTCTGTGGCTCTGCTTCTGATCTAGCTGTCCTCTTAGTTTGCTTTTGTTTTAGGTGTGGTTCTTAATAACTGTGACTTTGCTGTCCATTCCCTGTTCATATTTTTTATCTTCTTTTCCTTAAATGAGTCCCTTTAACATTTTATATAGTAAGGGCTTGGTGATGATGAACTCCTTGAACTTGATCTTATCTAAGAAGCACTTTATCTGCCCTTCCATTCTAAATGACAGCTTTGCTGGATAGAGCAATCTTGGTGGTAGGTCCTTGCCTTTCATGACTTGGAATACTTCTTATCAGCCCCTTCTTGCCTGGAAGGCCTCTTTCGAGAAATCAGCTGACAGTCTGATGAGAACTCCTTTGTAGGTGACTCTCTCCTTATCTCTTGCTGCTTCTAGAATTCTCTCCTTCATTTAAATCTTGGCTAATGTAATTATGATGTGCCTTGGTGTATTCCTCTTTGAGACCACCTTCTTTGGGACTCTCTGAGCTTCCTGGACTTCTTGGAAGTCTATTTCCTTTGCCAGATTGCGGAAGTTCTCCTTTATTATTTGTTCAGATAAGTTTTCCACTTGTTGCTCTTCCTCTTCCCTTTCTGGTACCCCTATAATTTGTATGTTGGAATGTTTAAAGATGTCCTGGAGGTTCCTAAGCCTCTCCTCATTTTTTGAATTCTTGTTTGTTTGTTCTTTTCTGTTGGATTGTTTCTTTCTTCCTTCTGGTTCACTCCATTGATTTGAGTCCCAGTTTTCTTTCCATCACTGTTGGATCCCTGTGCATTTTCCTTCATTGCACTTAGTGTAGCCTTCATATTTTCATCTAACTTGTGACCAAAATCAACCAGTTCTGTGAGCATCCTTATCACCAGTGTTTTGAACTGTGCATCTGATAGGTTGGCTGTCTTTTGGTTGCTCGAAAATATTGGCTCTGGGCCTTTGATTTGTTCTTCTGATTGAGCCATTTTTGGTCAGGTCTCGTCTGGTGGGTAGTGAGGGGTGGAGCCTTAGGTATTCACCAGGGTGGGGCAACCCAGTCTCTGGGTTGTGATGCTGTATGTGGGGGTGGGGTCAGAGAGGGAACCATGGCACTCGTTCTGCTCTCTCTCCAATTTCAGTCCCCTCTGCTTCCCACAAGCTGGCACCTTTCAGCTGGTGCATTTAGGCTTTATGTCCCATGGCTGGGGCCCTGGGTTGCACAGTCTGTCTTGCTGCCCATTTTTTCCTAGTTTATCTGCATGTGGATGTGTGACCACGGTCAGCCCCACACCGCCTGTGCTCTTGGGTCTGGCTGCCACTGCCTTTTCCTGCTGTGATCCCTGTCCTCCAGCCACCGACTCTGCCCCTCTTACTGGTCTGGTTAAATGGTTGTCGGACTTTCATACAGTTCAATTTTCTGTCTTTTCTGGTTGTGTTTTTGTTTCTAAATCTTTGTTGTTCTTAATGTTGGTTGTGTGAGGTGGCACAGTGTTTCCA
This sequence comes from Artibeus jamaicensis, assembly GCF_021234435.1. Taxonomy (NCBI): domain Eukaryota; kingdom Metazoa; phylum Chordata; class Mammalia; order Chiroptera; family Phyllostomidae; genus Artibeus; species Artibeus jamaicensis. The sequence goes on along the minus strand of NW_026521788.1, from coordinate 37,393,428 downwards.
CTTATGTCTCCATCTTGGCCAGAAGTCAGTATCACTTATTTCTTAAATGTTAGGTAGAATTCATCAGTGAAACCACCTGTTTCACTGAAGTTTTTCTTGTTGGAAGGTTTTCAACTACAAATTCCATTTCTTTGGTATGTATCAGGGTTATTCAGTATATCTTTTTCTTGAGTGAACTTTGGTATTATGTGTCTTTCTAGGAATTGGTCTATTTCATCTATATTGCTGAATTTGTTGTGGGTGTTCCAACAGTATAGTCATTTCCTACTGAAGGATATCTTGGCTTTCAAGTTTTGGCAATTATGAATAAATCCATTATAAACATCTTTATGCAGGTTTTTGTGAGGACATATGTTTTCAGCTCCTTTGAGTAAATACCAAGTAGTGTGATTGCTGGATCATCTGGTAAGAGTATGTTGCCAATCTGTCTTCCACAGTGGTGGAACCATTGTGCATTCCCTCCAGCAGTGTGTGGGGTTCCTATTGCTCCATATCCTTGTCAACATTTGGTGGTGTCAGTATCCCAGATTTTGGTCATTCTAATAGATGCATAGTAGTGTCTTACTGTTTTTTACCTGATTATATATGATGTGCACCATATTTTCATATGCTATCTTATCATTTGCCATCTGTCTATCTTCTTTGGTGAGGTGTCTATTAAGGTCTTTGGCCTATTTTTTAAATCGGGGTTTTTATTTTCTTATTGTTGAGTTTTAAATGTTTTTTGGGGTATATTTTGGATAATCATCTTTTATCAGATGTGTCCTTTGCAAGTACTTTTTTCTTGCTCTATACCTTTTTAAAATTCTCTTGGTATTGTCTTTTGTAGAGTGCAAACTTTTAATTTTAATGAAGTTCAGCTTGTCAATTATTTATGTCATTGATCATGTTTTTAGTGTTGTATTTAAAAAGACAACACCTTACTCAAGACCATATAGGCTTTGTCCTATCTTTCTTTTAGAAGTTTTGGGTTTTTGTTTTACATTTATACCTATGATCCATTTTGCATTATTTTTTTGAAACATATAAGGTCTGCGTCTAGATTATTTTTTTCTTTTTCTTTTTTTGCATGTGGATGGCCAGTTGTTCCAGCAGCATTTGTTGAAGAGATTGTCTTTACTCCATTGTATTGCTATTGGCTGCTTTGTCAAAGAGCAATGGACTATATTTATGTGGGGCTATTTCTGGGCTCTCTATTCTGTTTAATTGATCTGTTTGTCTATTCTTGTACCAAAACCATCTAGTCTTGATTACTGTCGTTTTATAATAAGTCTGGAAATTCGATATCATCGGTACTCCAACTTTGTTGTTTTCCTTCAATATTGTATCAATATTGTATGATTGTATCAACTGTGAACAAAGACAGTTTTATGCCTACCTTCCCAATCTGTATATTTTTTATTTCCTTTTCTTGACTTATTTTATTAGCAAGAACTTCTAACATGATGTGAAAAAGGAGTGCTGAGAGAAGACATCCTTGACTTGTATTTGATCTTAGTGGGAAAGCTGTAAATTTCTAACCATTAAGTATGATGTTAGCTGTAAGTTTTTTGTAGGTGGTCTTTATAAAGTTGAGAAAGCTCCCATCTATTCTTAGTTTACTGAATTTTTATTATGACTAGGTATTGGATTTTGTTAAGTGCCTTTTCTGCACCTATGATATGTTCATGTGCTTTTTCTTCTTCAGCCTGTTGATGTGATGGATTACATTGATTTTTAAAGTATATTTTATTGATTATGCTATAACACTTGTCCCAATTTTTGTCTCCCGTTTCTTCCACTCCTCCCTGCAATGCCCCCCTCACCCTCTAGCACCCCCCCCCCCAGTTCACGTCCATGGTGGTACATGTAAGTTCTCTGGCTTCTCTATTTCCTGTACTATTCTTAACCTCCCTGGGACTATTTTGTACTTACCTATTCTGCTTCTTATTCCCTGTACCTTTTCCCCTCATTGTCCCCCTCTCCCTCCCCACTGATAACCCTCCATGTGATCTCCATTTCCATGATTCCATTCCTGTTGTAGTTGTTTGCTTGGTTTTTCTTTTTTAGGTTCAGTTGTTGATAGTTGTGCCTTTGTTGTTATTTTACTGTTCATAGTTTTTGATCTTCTGTTTCTTAGATAAGTCATTTTAACATTTCATATAATAAGGGCTAGGTGATGATGAACTCCTTTAACTTGATCTTACCTAGGAAGCACTTTATCTGCCCTTCCATTCTAAATGATAAATTTGTTGGATAGAGTAATCTTGGATGTAGGTCCTTGCTTTTCAAGTCTTCAAATACTTCTTTCCAGCCCCTTCTTGCGTGTAAGATTTCTTTTGAGAAATCAGCTAGTAGTCTAATGGGCACTCCTTTGTAGGTAACTGTCTCCTTTTCTGTTTCTGCTTTTAAGATTCTCTCCTTATCTTTAATCTTGGGTAATGTAATTATGATGTGCCTTGGTATGTACTTCCTTGGGTCCAACTTTCATGGGACTCTCTGAGTTTCCTGGCTTTTGTAGAAGTCTGTTTCCTTTGCCAGATTGGGGAAGTTTTCCTTTATTATTTCTTCAAATACATTTTCAGTATTTTGTTCTTCTTCTTTGCCTTCTTGCATTCCCATGATTTGGATGCTGGGACATTTAAAGTTGTCCCAGAACCTCCTAACCATCTCCTAATTTTTTTTGAGAAGAATGCAAATTTTTTTTTGCATTCTTCTTTCTTCATTCTGTTCCATTCAGATGCTTATTTTTCCTTTTGTTACAAATCCTTGATCTGAGCCCAGGTTTCCTTCCCTTCACTGTTGGTTTCCTGTACATTTTGCTTTATTTCATTTTGTATAGCCTTCATTTCTTCCTTCATTTTGTGACCAAGCTCAACCAATTGTGTGAACATCTTGATTACCAGTGTTTTGAACTCTGCATCAGAAAAATTGTCTACCTCCTTGTTGCTTAGTTTTGGAGCAACAAGGAGCTTTGCTCTGTTCTCTCATTTGGGCCATATTTCTATGTTTCAGTGCACCTGTTAGGTCTAAGGGGCAGAACCTTAGGTGTTTGCCAGGGCAGGACAACCCACTTTGCTGCTTTGTGGTACTGTCTGTGAGGGAGGGGTCAGAGAAGGAACAATGTCACTTGCTCTGTTCTTATCCCACTTTCTGTCACTTCCCTCACTTCCCACAAGCAGTTTGTTCTTTTTGGGTGCTGATTTGCAGGTGGGTGGGCTTGTGCTTGTTTTAGGATCCAGTGGGTCTCTCCAATGTACTCTCCTATGAGGCTGGAAGTTTCTCTTACCACCACAATCCTCGTAGATCTTTTCTTCAAACTGTGGTTTTGATTCCCTAGTGGCCTGCACTGAAACCCTGGGTTTTGTGGTCCATCTCACTCCACTGCTTTCCCCCAGGCTTGTCTCCACACAAATGTAGGATCGCCTATGGGGTCATCCAGTTGCTGCTGTGCCCCATCCTCTCTGCCCCCATGCCTATCTCCGTCCCTCCTATTTCTGGTTGAATGTTTATTTAATTTCCTGGTTGTTGGACTTCTATGGAAATGTTTTTCTGGCAGTTGTGATTGTTCTTTGTTCTTTGTTTTTAAGTTGGTTGTTCTCCTTCTTTTGTTTGTGTGAGGAAGCGAAGCATTTCTGCCTATGTCTGTGTCTGGGCCCCTCTGGTACCTAAGTCCCATTAATTGATTTTCGAGTGTTAAATCAGTATTGCATACCTGAGGTAAATCCTTTTTGGTTGTGGGTTAAAATTCGTTTTACACATTGTTGGGTTTTACATGTTAATATTTGTTGGGAATTTTTGCATCAATATTCTTGAGAGATATTGGTTTGTAGTCATCTTCAGATCACTTTGTAGCTCATGTCAGGTGATTATGCACAGAACAGAGGGTACAGCTACCTCCCAGAAGCCCTAGAGCCAGTTCACTCAGCAGACAGCTTCACGCTACATCAAAGCCTTACCACCCAAACATTTCCACAACTGAGGCACTGAAGAGGCACACTCAGTGGACTCCAGAGCCCCTCTGAAGTAATTCCTTCTTTGTGGGACTTACACCTGCATGGCTGTTTGTGCATGGTGGTTGGAGGTTGATGGTCAGTGGTGGCAGCCAGTCCTTGCAGCTGCTCAGCCTGGGGGGTTAAATCCTTCCCATTGACGTGCCAATAGCAATAAAAGCTCAACTACAACAGGGGGGTGTACACAGCCCACAGAGGGGCACACCTTGAGTGACCAGCTCGGGTGATAGGTGAGGCTGTGCCATTGGATCCTACAGGATACCTACTACATTAGGCCACTCTACCAAGACAGGGAGCCATAGCAGTTCTACCTAAAACATAGGAACAAACACAGAGGGGCTACATAAATGAGAAGACAAAGAAATGTCCCAAATAAGAGAACAGAACAAAACTCCAAACAAAGTGGAGACAAGCAATCTACTAGATGCAGAGTTCAAAACACTGGTTGTAAGGACGTTCAATGAAATTAAGGGATGAGTAGATGAACTTGGAAAGAATTTCAACAGCATATAAAGGACATGGAAGCTATAAAAAAGAACCAGTCAGAAATAAAGGATACACTAATTGAAACGAAAACTAATTTACAGGGAATCGTCAGTAGAGTAGATGAAGCCTAGAATCAAAATAGTGATTTGGAATATAAGGAAGCAAAAAATACCTAATAAGAACAGCAAAAATAAAAAAAAATGAGGATAGTGTAAGGAGCCTCCTGGACAACTTTAAGCATACTAACCTTTGCATTATGGAGGTCCAAGGAGATGAGAAAGAGCAAAAAATTGAAAACCTATTTGAAAAAATAATGACAGAATACTCCCCTAACCTGGTAAAGGAAATAGACATGCAAGTTCAAGCAGTGCAGAGTCCCAAACAAGATGAACCCAAAGAGGCCCACGACAAGACACATCAGAATTAAAATGCCAAAGGTTAAAGACAAAGAGAGAATCTTACCAGCACCAAGTGAAAAGCATTTAGTTATCTACAAAGGAGTTCCCTTAGATCGTCAGCTGATTTCTCAACAGAAACTTTACAGGCCAGAAGAAATTGGCAAGAAATATTCAAACTGATGAAAAGCAAGGACCTATAACCAAGATTTACACAGTAAAAGCTATCATTTAGAGCCAAAGGATACATAAAGAGCTTCCCAGACAAGAAAAATCTAAAGGTGTCATTACCACTAAATAAGTATTATATAAAATGTTAAAGGATCTTCTTCAAGAACAAAAAGGATAAAAATATGAATAATAAAATGGCAATAAACTGGCAACTAAATCTAAAAAACAAAGTAAATGAACAAGCAGAGTGGAAACAAACTCATAGATACAAAGAACACTTTGATGGTTGCCTGGTGGGAGGGCAGTGGCGGGGGGATGGAGCAAAAGGTGAAGGGATTAAGAAGTACACATTGGGAGGACTTCCACCAAGACGGAGGCGTATGTGGAAGCACTGTGCCTTCTCACACAACCAAGTTTAAAAACAACAAAGTTTTAGCAATAAAAACGCAGCCAAACCACAGAAAATTGAACTACATGGAAGTCTGACAACAACGAACCTTTCAGCCAAACCGGTAAGAGGGGCAGAGCCAGCAGCAGAGCGGGGTTGGGCAGGAAAGATCCACCAGACTAACTAGGGTGCGCAACCCAGGCATGCCAGCAGCTGTAGGTGGATCCCAGGGGTGGAGGAGTGGGCAGACCCACTGAGGGTGGAAGGCGGTGGACTCACTGAGGGCTGACCAAAGTCACACAGTCGAGCGCAGATAAACTGGTGAAGGAGCGAAGCAGTGAGACAGACCGTGCAGGCCCCAGTGGCGGAAAGTGGCAGAGGGGACCGCTATTGTCCCTCTCTGACCCCACCCCCACATACAGCATCATAAACCAGCAACCTGGGTGGCCCCGCCATGGTAAACACCAAGGCACCTCTCCTCGTAGGTAACAGGTATGAACAGATCAAAATATGGCTCAAGAACAACTCAGAGCCCCAGAGCCAATAAATCTAAGCAATGAAGAAATAGCAAAACTTTCAGATGCACAGCTCAAAACACTGGTGATCAGGATGCTCACAGAACTGGTTGATTATAGTCACAAATTAGAGGAACATATGAAGGCTAAACTAATTGAAATGAATGGAAATGCACAGGAAACCAATAGTAATGGAAAGGAAACTGGGACTCAAATCAAAGGAGTGGACCAGAAGGAGAAAAAAAATGACCGAACAGAAAAGGATGAAGAAACAAGAATTCAAAAAAATGAGGAGAGTCTTAGGAACCTCCAGGACATCTTTAAACGTTCCAACATCCAAATTATAGGGGTACCAGAAGGGAGAAAGGAACAGCCACGAGTGGAACACTTATTTGAACAAATAATAAAGGAGAATTTCCCCAATCTGGCAAAGGAAATAGACTTCCAGGAAATCCAGGAAGTTCAGAGAGTCCCAAAGAAGTTGGACCCAAGAAGAAACACACACCAAGGCACATCATAATTACATTAGCCAAGATTAAAATGAAGGAGAGAATCCTAGAAGCAGCAAGAGATAAGGGGACAGTCACCTACAAAGGAGTTCCCATCAGATTGTCAGCTGATTTCTCAAAAGAGACCTTACAGGCAAGAAGGGGCTGGAAAGAGGTATTCCAAGTCATGAAATCCAAAGACCTACAACCAAGATTACTCTATCCAGAAAAGCTGTTATTTAGAATGGAAGGACAGATAAAGTGCTTCTCAGACAAGATCAAATTCAAGGAGTTCATCATCACCATGCCCTTATTATATGAAATGTTAAAGGGACTTACCTAAGAAAAAGAAGATAAAAAAGATGAACAGTGAAAGGACAGCAAACTCATAGTTATTAACAACCACACCTAAAACAAAAGCAAATTAAGAGGACAGCTAGTTCAGGAGCAGAACCATAGAAATGAAGATCACATGGAGGGTTAGCAACAGGGGAGTGGGAGGAGGAGAAGGGGGAGAAGGTACAGAAAATAAGTAGCATAGATGGTAGGTAAAAAATATGGGGGAGGGCAAGAATAGTATGGGAAATATAGAATCTAAAGAAGTTGAGACACGTGGTCATAAACTAAAGGGGGGTAATGGTGGGGAAGGGGTGTGCAGGGTGGAGGGGAATGAAGGGGGAACTAGAACTGTAATGACAAAATAAAATATATTAAAATAAAAAAATAACAAATGAGGAAAAAAAAAGAAGTACACATTGGTTGTCACAGAATGGTCATGAGCATAGGGGATATAGTCAATAATATTCTATTAATTTTGTATGGTATCAAGTTGGTGTGAGATTTGTTGGGATGACTACTTAGTAAGTTATGTAATTTCTAAACACTGGGGCATGCACCTAAATGCAATATAATAATGTGTGTCAACTGTAATTGAAAAATAAAAAGTGGTTTAAAGTAAAAAAATACTATACTGTCTATTAGAAAATGATAAATTTCACTTTAATAAACCCAACTTAAATAAAAATAAAGGGGGAAGGAAGGAAGGCAGGCCAATTTTTCCAGAAAATTGGGGAAATTAAGACAACTTTTTAAATGTCGATTTGTCTCATATTGTCACACATTAATGGCCACTACATATATTTTTGAAGTTATGCTATTTTTAATTTTAATTGTTGTTCAAGTACAGTTGTGTCTTTTACTCCCATCCCAGCCCATCCATCCAGCCCTCTCCCTCCCTCCCATTTCCACTGCACCCCCCTCCCCAATTTTTGTCCATGTGTCCTTTATACTTGTTCATGTAAACCCTTCCTTTTTTCCTCTGAAATTCCCTTTCCCCTCCCCTTTCCCCTCTGGACACTGTCAGCCTGTTCTCTATTTCAGTGTCTTTGGTTATATTTTGCTTGTTTGGTTGTTTTGTTGTTTAGGTTCCTGTTGAATGTGAGATCATGTTGTATTTGTCTTTTACCACCTGGCTTATTTTGCTTAGCATAATGCTTTCCAGTTCCATCCTTGCTGTTGCAAAGGGTAGGAGCTCATTTCTTTCTGCTGCATAGAATACCATTGTGTAAATGTACCATAGTTTTTTGATTCATTCATTTACTGATGGGCACCTAGGTTGCTTCCAGCACTTGGATATTGTAAATTGTGCTGCTATGAACATTGGGGTGCATGGATTATTTTTGTTTGATGTTTCAGGGTTATTAGGGTATAATCCTAGCAGTGGAATTGCTGGGTCAAAAGGCAAACCCATTTTTAGTTTTCTTAGAAAATTGCATACTGTTTTCCATAGTGGCTGTACCAGTCTGCAATCCCACCAACAGTGGCCACTATATTTTTAATAAAATATATTTTTTGTACGGACCTAAGTCAAAGAGTTTGTACCTGTAGTGGGTCAAACACTGTGGTCCCAAAAAAGATATGTCCATGTCCTAATACCTAGATTCAGTAAATGTTATCTATTTAATTTAAAGATCCAGCGAAACTATACTTCCAAAACTATATACAACAAAACTATACTTCAAAAATGAAAGGAGATTATGCTAAGTGAAATAGCATAAAAATAGATAAAGATCTTGAGTGAAGCTCCTCTTGGAATTCTGAGTAGACCCTAAATCCGATGACAAATCTTTTTATAAGAGACACAAGCGGAGAACAGATAGACACATGAAGAACAGGATATAAAGTGACTATGAATGCTGATCTGGGAGTGATTCATCAATGTGGAGTGCTGGCAGCCACTGGAAGCTAGAGAAGAAAGGGAGGATTCTCTTCTAGAGCTTCCGGAGGGATTGAAGCCCTTCTGCTACCTTAAGTTCAGACTTCTGGCCTCCAAATTGTGAGAGAATAAATTTCTGTTGCTTTAAGTGACAAAGAAGAAAAAAATTACATAACATAAAATTTGTCATGGTTATACCATGCTTAAACATACAGTTCAATGGCATTAAGTACATTCACATTGTTGTGCAATCACTACCCTTCATCTCAGAAATTTTTTGTCTTTCCAAACTGAAATTCTTTACTCATTAAGCAATAACTCCTCAATCCCCTTTTTCCTCTCCTCCTGACAACCACCATCTACTTTCTGTTTCTATGAATTTACTCCATGTGCCTCATGTAAGTAGAATCATACAGTATCTGTCCTTTGATTACTGGTTTATTTCACTTAGCATAATCTTTCATATTTGAAATATAGTTTTGCTGGATACAGAATTCTTTGTTGACAGCTTTATCTCTCCTCCCAGCACTTTAGGTATGTCATCTCCACTGCCTTCAGGTCTCCTTGATTTCTGATGAAAAAATTGGCTATTAGTCTTACTGAGTGTTATGGGTTCAATTGTCACTCCCCATTCATATGTTAAAGTCCTAGTCCACAGAATCTCAGACAGTTTATTTTGAAATAGGATCATTGCAGATGTAATTAGTTAAGATGAGATCATTAAGCATGGACCTTAATTCTGTATTACTGGTGTGCTTATAAAAATGAGAAATTTAGACATAGGCATATATACATAAAAGGAAGATAATGTCAAGGGAAGAAGGAAAAATAGTCATATACAAGCCTAGGAAAGAGGCCTGAAACAATCCTTCCCTCACAGTCCTCAGAAGGAACCAACACACTGCCAACACCTTGATTTCAGACTTCTGTGCTCTAGATCTGTGAGACAATTTCTGTCTAATCCATCTAGTTTGTGGTACTTGGTTATACTACCTCCAGTAAACCAATTTATTGGGGATCAGTTGTACATGATTAGTTGCTTTTCTCTTGCTGCCTTTGAGATTCTCTCTGTGTCTTTCAACAGTTTTTTATGATAGGTCTCTGTGTGGGTCTCATTGACTTTATTCTACTCAAAATTCATTGAGCTTCTTCAATGATAAATTTATGTATTTCATGACATTTGGGAAGTCCTTGGCCATTATTTCTTTAAATATTATTTCTTCCTTCCTCTCTTCCTTCTCCCTCTGGGACACTCATAGTGGTATTATTATGCCCCCCCCAAATCACTGACTGGTGTCCTTATAAAAATGAAAAATTTAGATGCTTAGCATGGGCTGCTATAACAATACCATTGACTGGGTAGCTTAAAATATAAATTATTTTCTCATAGTTCTGTAGGATGGGGAGGTCAAAGATCAAATTGCCAGCAGATTTGGTTCCTGGTGAGGACTCTCTACCTGGCTTACATGGTGGAGAGAGAGAGAAAGGCACTTTTTGATGTCTTTTCCTATAAGGACACTATTCCTGTTAGATCAGGGCTTTACCTTTATGACCTCTTTTAACCTTAAATAATGTTCTTGCTTCAAATATAGTCATGTGGCTGGGGGAAGGGCTTCAACATACAAATTGGAGGGGGGCACAATTTATTTTTTGTTTGCCTGTATGTTTTTATTTTTATTTATTTATTTAAACATTTATTTATTTATTTTCTGAGAAACGGGAAGGGAAGGGGAAAGAGAGGGAGAGAAATATCAGTGTGTAGTTGTCTCTCATGTACCCCCTACTGGGCACCTGGCCCACAATTCAGGCATGTGCCCTGACTGGAAATCAAACTGGTCACACACCCTTTGGTTCAAAGGCCTATGCTCAATCCACTGAGCCACACCAGCCAGGGCTTTTTTAAAAAATGGTTGATCAAGTACAGTTGACTCCATTTTCCCCCCACCACATCCTCCCCACCCCTCTGCTCCAGTGAGGGGCACAATTTACTCTGTAAAAATCACTTAGGAGATTGTTGTTCCTTTGTACAGCTTGGGGTTTTTTTCATATGTCCTTTTGTTTTAATCTGAAGGACAGCTTTAAGCATTTTATAGAAGGAAGATCTCAGCTTTTGTTTATCTAGGAATGCATTTTTATTTTTATTGTGGGAAAAATATATAACATAAAGTTCACATTTTAAAATTCTCTTCTTACTGTTAATTTCAATCGTTCTATCTTCAAGTGTACTGTCTTCTGCCTGCTCAAATCTTCTGTTGAACACCTCTAGGGAATTTTTCATGTTATTGTACTTTTCAGCTTTATTATTTTTAGAAATATTTTATTTATTTATTTTTAGAGAAAGAAGGGAAAAATCAATGTGTGGTTGCTTCCCAAGTACCCCCTGTTGGGGGCCTGGTGCTCAACCCAGCCATGTGCCCTGACTGGGAACTGAACCAGCAACCCTTTGGTTCGCAGGACTGCACTCAATCCACTGAACTACACCAGCCATGGCACATCTTTAGAATTTGTGTTTGATTCCTTCTTAATAATTTTATTTGTTGATGTTCTCATTTTGTTCATACATAATTTTCCTGATTTTGTTAGTTCTTCGTTTATATTTTCCTTAAGCTCTTTGAGCACATTTAAAACAGTTACTTTGAAGTTATTATCTAGTAATTCTGATGACCCTGTTTCCTCAGGGATAGTTTCTATAAATTAATTTTGTTCCTCTGCATGGACTATACTTGACTATGTTCTTGTGAACTTTGTGATTTTTGTTGTTTTTGAAAACTGGATCATTTCAGTATTATAATGCAGTAACTCTGGAAGTTATATTCTTTCTCAGAGTTTGATATTTTAAAAATTGTTGAAGTCTGAGTATTCCATTGCTTAGTGATTTTTTTTTCAAACTGTTTTTGAAAACACCATATACCTTGTTTTGTGTGTGGTCACTGAAGTCTGTTCCTTCAGCTTATGTTCAGCTACTGTTTTGATAGAGATTTTTTTCAAAGCCAGGAGTTCAAAACAAAGGAAAACAACAACAACTAAAAGAAACACAAATAAAAAAAGAAAAAAATTCAAAACATCTCTGAGAGAGGTTTATAGATTTATGGTGTGCTAGAGAATTCCTTTAACACTTACCCAGGCTTGTGCTGAGTCTAGGAGTCAGCCTGAGGTGAAAGTTTAGGGTTTTTTAAGGTTTTTTTCTGAGCATCTATCATTCCCTGTGATAGTGCAGCTTTCTAAATTCCTCCATACAAATGGGTGCTTTTGTATATCCTAATTTTCCAAAGAATCTGCCCCCCCATGTTTTTTTCCTGAGCCTCAGACAGACTCTCTCAACTGTATCTTTTGCCTCAACTGTATCTGTTTCTGGGTTGTTGTTTACCCTGCACTTTTTCAACTAACATCTGCTGCATTTTCATCTAAGTTTCAAGATAGGCAAAATATAGACTAGACTAGTGCCTAGTTCTTCAGGTAGCCCCCAGATAGTACATAACAGACGTACACAATAATTTGTGAAGAGGGTCTGCTCTGCTGCCTTCAGACACAGGGATTAGGGTTCTCCACTGGGAACACAGGCTGCCAAGATTTTAAGATTCCTGCTTTGTTGGAGTGGGAGTGGGGCAAAGCAAGTGAAAATGCCACAGTGTTTTCCTGCTGTTTTAAAGTTGCCTTTTTCTTGATTAAGTGTTCTCTTGGTTTCTGTAAAGCTTTGGCTCTTTTTGAAGAGTTGTGACAAGGTTCGTTAATAGGAGTTTCTGCTTGTGGGTTTTTTTTTTAAATTTCTGTAGGAAGATGAGAGCTGAGAAATGCCTATTCTGCCATTTTGCTCCACTTTCATTTATTTTGCATGATATTTTTGCTGGATGTAAAAATCTAGGTTGAGCCCTGGCTGGAGTGGTTCAGTGGACTGAGTGCTGGCCTGTGAACCAAAGATCACCGGTTCAATTCCCAATCAGGGTACAGCCTATGTTGTGGGCCAGGTCCCCAGTAGAGGGCACACGCAAGGCAACCACACATTGATGTTTATCTCCATCTTTCTCCCTCCCTTCTCCTCTCTCTAAAAGGTAAATAAATAAAAGGTTAAAAAATCTAGGTTGATAGTTTTTTCTTTTATTAACTTCAAAGATATTGATTCATTGTCTTCTATTTTGAAATTTGTTGTCATCCTTGTCCTTGTTCTACTGTATAGAACACATCTTATTTCTCTGGGTGTTTTTTTAAATATGTTCTCTTTATACTGATTTTGAACATTTTGATTATGATATGCCTTGATGCAATTTTCTTCTTCATGTTTCTTGTACCTGGGAATTTTTAAGATTTTTGGATATGTTGGTTTATATTTTTATTAAATTTGGAAAGTTTTCATGCATTATTTGTATCAATATTTTTTCATTTTCTTCTTCCTCTCCTTCCCTCTCCTCTGGAACTTTACTTATACATATGTTAGACCACTGGAAGTTGTTCCACAGCTCACTAATATTCTCTTTCTTTCTTCTTTTTCTGTGTTTTATTTAGGACTTTTTGGTCATGTCTTCATGTTTGCTGATGTCTTTTTCTGCTATATCTAACGTGACATTAATTTACTTAGTTTATGTTTTATCTCATACATTGTAATTTTATCTCCAGAAGTTTAATTTGCATCTTCTTTTATATCTTTCATGTCTCTACTTAACTTTAAAAAAATTATTTATTTATTGTTAGAGAGAGGGGAAGTGAAGGAGAAAGAGAGGGAGAGAAACATCAGTGTCTGGTTGCCTCTTACATGTCCTCACTGGGGACCTGGTCTGCAACCCAGGCATGTGCCCTGACTGGGAATCGAACTGGTGACTCTTTGGTTGTCAGACTGCACTCAATCCACTGAGCCACAGCAGCCATGAATCTACTTAATTTTTGAACATATGGCATGTAGTAATATGCCTGTTTTAATATCTTTGGTAATTCTGACATCTGTGCCAGTTTTGGTTTGGTTTTAATTGATTTTTGTCTTCATATGGGTAGTATTTTTCTGCTTCTTTACATACCTCATGAGTTTTGATTGGATTATAGACATTGTGATGATATTTCTGTATTTCTAGAAATACTCTTGAGCTTTATTCAGGGATGCAGTTAAGTTTCTTGGAAATGTTAGATCCTTTTGAGTCTTTTTAAAAATATTTTATTTTATTTTATTTTTATTGATTATGCCATTACAGTTGTCCTATTCCCCCTCTTCATTCCCCTCCACCCTACCCCCCGTCCCCACCATTACCCCCCTTTAGTTTATGACCATGTTTCTCAAGTTCTTTAGATTCTATATTTCCCATACTATTCTTGCCCCCCATCTATTTTCTATCTACCATCTATGCTACTTATTTTCTGTACCTTCTCTCCCCTTCTCCTCCTCCCACTCTCCTGTTGCTAACCCTCCTTGAGATCTTCATTTCTATGTTTCCACTCCTGATCTAGCTGTTCTTTTTAGTTTGCTTTCGTTTTAGGTGTGGTTGTTAATAACTGTGAGTTTGCTGTCCTTTCACTGTTCATGTTTTTTTAACTTCTATTTCTTAGATAAGTCCCTTTAACATTTCATATAATAAGGGCTTGGTGATGATGAACTCCTTGAATTTGATCTTGTCTGAGAAGCACTTTATCTGTCCTTCCATTCTAAATGAAAGTTTTGCTGGATAGAGTAATCTTGGTTGTAGGTCTTTGGATTTCATGACTTGGAATACCTCTTTCCAGCCCCTTCTTGCCTGTAAGGTCTCTTTTGAGAAATCTGCTGACAGTCTGATGGGAACTCCTTTGTAGGTGACTGTCCCCTTAGCTCTTGCTGCTTCTAGGATTCTCTCCTTCATTTTAATCTTGGCTAATGTAATGATGATGTGCCTTGGTGTGTTCCTTCTTGGGTCCAACTTCTTTGGGACTCTCTGAGCTTCCTGGATTTCCTGGAAGTCTATTTCCTTTGCCAGATTGGGGAAATTCTCCTTTATTATTTGTTCAAATAAGTTTTCCACTGATGGCTGTTCCTTTCTCCCTTCTGGTACCCCTATAATTCAGATGTTGGAGCGTTTAAAGATGTCCTGGAGGTTCCTAAGACTCTCCTCATTTCTTTGAATTCTTGCTTCTTGACTCTTTTCTTTTTTTTTTAATTTTTATTTTTTTAATTGATTATGCTGTTACAGTTGTTCTATTCCCCCCTTCATTCCCCTCTACCCTACCCCCCATCCCCACCATTACCCCCCTTTAGTTTATGACCATGTGTCTCCAGTCCTTTAGATTCTATATTTCCCATGCTATTCTTGCCTCCCCATCTATTTTCTTTCTACTGTCTATGCTACTTATTTTCTGTACCTTCTCCCCCCATCTCCTCCTCCCACTCCCCTGTTGCTAACCCTCCTTGAGATCTTCCTTTCTATGTCTCCACTCCTGATCTAGCTGTCCTTTTTAGTTTGCTTTTGTTTTAGGTGTGGTTGTTAATAACTGTGAGTTTGTTGTCCTTTCACTGTTCATGTTTCTTTAACTTCTTTTTCTTAGATAAGTCCCTTTAACATTTCATATAATAAGGGCTTGGTGATGATGAACCCCTTGAATTTGATCTTATCTGAGAAGCACCTTATCTGTCCTTCCATTCTAAATGAAAGTTTTGCTGGATAGAGCAATCTTGGTTGTAGGTCTTTGGATTTCATGACTTGGAATACCTCTTTCCAGCCCCTTCTTGCCTGTAAGGTCTCTTTTGAGAAATCTGCTGACAGTCTGATGGGGACTCCTTTGTAGGTGACTGTCCCCTTAGCTCTTGCTGCTTCTAGGATTCTGTCCTTCATTTTAATTTTGGCTAATGTAATGATGATGTGCCTTGGTGTGTTCCTTCTTGGGTCCAACTTCTTTGGTACTCTCTGAGCTTCCTGGATTTCCTGGAAGTCTATTTCCCTTTGCCAGATTGGGGAAATTTTCCTTTATTATTTGTTCAAATAAGTTTTCCACTGGTGGCTGTGCCTTTCCCCCTTTCTGGTACCCCTATAATTCGGATATTGGAGCGTTTAAAGATGTCCTGGAGGTTCCTAAGACTCTCCTCATTTCTTTGAATTCTTGCTTCTTGACTCTTTTCTGTTTGGCCATTATTTGCTTTTTTCTGGTCCACTCCTTTGATTTGAGTCCCAGTTTCCTTTTCATTGCTATTGGTTTCCTGTGCAATTCCGTTCATTTCAATTAGTTTCGCCTTCATATGTTTCTCTAATTTGTGGCTATAATCAACTAGTTCTGTGAGGATCCTGATGACCAGTGTTTTAAACTGTGCGTCTGAGGGTTTTGCTATTTCTTCATCGCTTAGGTCTATGGGCTCAGGGATTTTGAGAATTTGCGACATTTTTGGTCTGTTCTGGCCCTTTAAGTGTGAGAAGCGGCGCCTTGGACTCCCAGGTCGCTGGGTTGTGACGCTGTATGTGGGGGCGTGGTCAGAGCGGGGAAATGGCAGCGCCCTCTACTGCCGCTTGCCGCGGGGACACCGGGCCGGTCCAACCGCCCACTCCCTCGCCTGTCCGCTCGCGCACAAATGGGCAACCACAGTCAACACGCAGCACCGCTTCCCCGCTGTCTCCTCCGAGGTCGCTCACCTGGTCACTCGCTCGGTCGCTCACTAGGTCCTACCCTGCGCCTGGATTCCGCGTCTGGATTCTGAGCCTGAGCCCGTCTGACCGAGTCCTCCTGTGCAATCCCGCTCCACCAGCCACTGGTTTCGCCCCTTACTGATCAGGCTGCAGAATTTGTTGTTAACGGACTTCTGAAAAGTTCAATTTTCCGTGTTCTGGCTGTGTTTTGTGTTGCTAATATTTAGTTGTCCCTAAACTTGGTTGTGTGAGAAGGCACGGCACATCCACCTATACCTCCATTTTGGCGGAAGTCTTGACTCTTTTCTGTTTGGGCATTATTTGCTTTCTTCTGGTCCACTCCATTGATTTGAGTCCCAGTTTCCTTTTCATCACTGTTGGTTTCCTGTGCATTTCCATTAATTTCAATTAGTTTCGCCTTCATATGTTTCTCTAATTTGTGGATATGATCAACCAGTTCTGTGAGCATCCTGATCACCAGTGTTTTAAATTGTGCGTCTGAGAGTTTTGCTATTTCTTCATTGCTTAGATTTATAGGCTCCGGGGCTTTGAGATCTTCTTGAGCCATTTTTGGTCTATTCTCGCCCGTTAAGTATGAGGAGCGGAGTCTTGGACTCCCAGGCTGCTGGGCTGTGATGCTGTATGTGGGGGCATGGTCAGAGCAGGGAAATGGGTACCCCCTCTGCTGCCGTTCGCCGCTGGGGCCTGCTGGGTGCCATCTAACCACCCACTCCCTCGCTGGTCTATCTGCACACGAATGCGCGACCACAGTCAAATCTCGGCCCTGCTCCCTCGCTGGTTCGCCATGGTAGCTTGCTGGGTCACTCACTAGGTCCACCTGTTGCAACCCTGCGCCTGGGTTCCGTGCGCTTGAATCCATCTGACTGAGTTTTCCTGTGTAACCCCACTCCGCCAGCTGCTGGTTTCGCCCCTCTTACTGGTCAGGCTGAAGAATTTGTTGTTATCAGACTTCCGAAAAGTTCAGTTTTCTGTGTTCTGGCTGTGTTTTCTGTTGCTAATATTTAGTAGACTCTAAACTTGGTTGTGTGAGAAAGCAAGGCGTCTCCACCTATGCCTCCATCTTGGCAGAAGTTTTGAGTCTTTCTTTTATCATTTGTTTGGCAGGGCCTATTGCTGCTCAATCAGGACATTTCTGTGTAATCTACCCACTGTCTTTTGAATCATGAATTTTTCTAGTCTGGTTGGAAATAGGCACTGTTTTAGCATTCTGTGAATGCCAGGCACTATTCCTTCAAATACTTTTGGATTGTTCTTTTCATGGCCTTGGAAAAGTTTTACTGTACTAAGTATGTGAGTGGGACTTTCTGAAAAATGCCCAAATTTTTCTCCCTGGGTACATCTTCTTCTTCTCTGGTATCTGCTCTGTGAACCCTGGCTACCTTGATTTTCCTGGACTCCCAGTTTCAAATCCTTAACTCAAGTCATTTGCTGGACTCTGCCTATGTAGCTCCCACTCTGTGCCACCCTGGAAACTCTTATAACATAGTAAGCTGAGGCAACAGTATGGCTCACCTTGCTTTATTTTAGTCTCTCAGAAATCATTGTTCTTTGTTTCCTCATGTTTGGTGTCTTGAAAACTATTTTCTTCATATATTATAGCCCTCTGTTTTATTTTCAGGAGGGAGAGTATTTCTGGTTTCTGTTATTCCATCTTGGTCAGAAGCAGGAGCCCAAATTACTATTGTTCTTAATATTGATAATTTGGGCTTATTTAATGATGGAGGGAGTGGAGAGGATAAAGATGTGAGGGATGATGGAACAGAGACAATTAATTGTTGGAATGAGGTGGAATGGGGAAATTAAATTCTTTAATCTACTATTGATTAATACTCAAGATCCTATGGGTATTGGGTGAATAATTCATAGTCCCTGCCTTCAAGTAGCCCATGGTTTGAAAGGGTGGGGGAATGGTATATAGTTGTTTTAATTGGAGACACAGTTGCCGAGACAAAGAAGATGTTTCATGTTTCTAAACTCTAAAGAATTAGATTTATTTAAAACATTTTTTTCACTTAATGCAATTATAAATGCTGTTCCAGGAAGGCCTACAAATCAAGATAAATTTGTTCAGCCTTTAAGGGAAGATGATAGTTAATTTTGTGAGAAGACTATAGGAAGGAGCTTGAGATCTGGGCTCAGAAGACTCACCTGTGAGCCCCCTTGGCTCTTCCCTCAGGGTGCCTTAGTGCCTGCATGCACAGTAAAGTGGATCATGGCTGGCATTTTGTAAGGTTTTCTTGGGGTATACATGTAAAGGATCCAGCAGGATGCCTAGCACCTAGGAGGAGATCTGCAGATGTGGTTCCCATGTCTTTATGCAGAATGAGTCCTTGGTTTGTGTCTTTGTACAGTGTGACTCTCTGATGGGCATATCCTAGTGAGTACCATGTCCCCATACCTGACAGAGGTGGACCCTCTGCAGGTAGAAACTTTGGGGGCTTTGGTTTATATACTGCAATCTGCAAGATGCAATTTCTGGTTCTTATGAGTCTCCTTGTTCAATAGCAGTCACCCCACTGTTATTGCCTTTAATCAGACAAGTTTGAAGACTTAATGTGACAGCAGGAGGCAAACAGATGTGCCCATATCTCCAAGAGTTGTTGCCAACCTGCTTACAGAGTGGGTTCTGCTTGGGAATGAAGAGTAAAGGACAGTAAAAGCATCCCTAGATGGGCCCTGAGGAAAGGGCATTGTGATGCAAAGAGGAAGAGAGGAAGGATGAGTACAAGGGGAGGCATGAGGATGAGGACAGGAGGAATCCTTATGAACAAAGTATCAGTGCAAGTCAGGGTTCAGGTGCAACAGAGGAGCCCTAAACAGGAGCTCTCAGAGTGCTGCCGTTTGTCCATGTGCATGTGTGTCAGGGTCAGGCTTAACCTGGGGCACTGGCTTGGTGACTTTGGTGGGTCCAGGAGCCTGGGGCCTCTTTGTGCCCTGTGTGGGTGACAGATGCCATCATCTCAGATGCAGCCTGTCTTATGTCGGCTGGATGGTGCCTGAGCCTACCCATACCAAGCTGAGGGATCAGACTGGCACATCCTGCTCCCTAACCCTCAGACATTTTGGACCCAATCAGAGGGACTAACAGCCTTCAGCAAAGGAGGACTCCTAAAATGCTAGTACTTTACATGCAGTGTTTGTACTCCTGAAATTTTAGGAATACCCCAGGGGGATAAGCATTGCCGCACCAATTTTACAATGAGGAAGTGAGGTTCACAGAGAGTTGTCCAAGCTGAAATGTGTCTTAGCTTGGATTTGAACTTGTCTGCATCCAAACCTCAGTCTTTCTTTCTTTTTTTAAATAAGATTTTATTTATTTATTTTTAGAGAGAGGGGAAGGAAGGGAGACAGAAAGGGAGAGAAACATTGATGTGCAAGGGAAACATTGATTGGTTGCCTCTTGCATGCCTCCAGTCAGGAACCTGGCCCCCAACCAAGGCATGTGCCCTGACTGGGAATTGAACCAGTGATCTTTTGGTTTTGGGGACCATGCCCAACCTAGTTGAGCCATACTAGTCAGTACCAAACCTCAGTCTTTCTGACGTGACCCAGTTTCCCTTTCTTCTGGAGATTTAGTCATGTGGTCATCACAGGCCTGTAAAACACATCCAGAAGCAGGCCTGCTTAGGAAGCCAGCAGGGGGCGGTGTGTGTTATGGTATCCTATAGAGACCTGACACCTGTGCCTTCCTGGGCAGGTCCAGGAAGCATTTGTTCTCTCATTCATTGCCTTGCCCAAACAGGCTAGCCTATGTGGCTGTAACAAGCAGCTTCCAATCTCAGGAACTATGAGCTTGTTGTTGCCTTTTCACTCCAGAAACCAGGACAAGGAGCAGCCACTATCCAAAACACTTCTGATGATATTGGTAGAGAAGCAAGAACCAGCTGTGGAACTTCTGCCTGGAATGAGTACATATCACAACTGCTTACATTTCATTGGCCAGAGCAGGTTACGTGCCTGGCCTGGCTCAGTGGCAAAGGGGAGTTAATCAGGCATTGGTGACAGTAACAGTTTACAATGGATGCTCTGTGCTGTTCCATCAGTGATGATTTTCACAGCCCCTGAAGGTGTCTCCCTTTGCCATAGCTGGGACTGTCCTGGGGCTGTCTGGGGACAAGGGTCCTGCTCTCTGGACCTTTGAGCTCCAGTGAGCTCCAGGAACTCACTGTCTAGTGGAGAGAAAGCCATACTCCAAAATGGGCTGCTTCTGAGACAGAGGAACTTTGTCTGACACAGGTGAACACAGGGCTGGGGGGTACACAGAGGCGGTGTTGCATTCTGCATATGGAGATTTGCAGAGGAGCAACGGTTAGACACAACATTCAAAGATAAGAAGTCCTTAGCAAGGGACAAGAGAGGAAGGGGCCCTTCCGTTTGAGGGGCAGGATGTGCAAAGGATGGAAAGCCAAATGAAAGTAGGAGGTGTGTATGGAGCCCTGGGGGCTTCTGGGAGTGTGGTGGAAAGGGGAAGAGGCCAGAGGGGTTGGGGGGCCAGGAGTGAGGGTTTCAGGGACTTTGCTGTCTCCCTGCTGAGCTGTAGTTTTGGAATTTTAGCCTGTGGGTGTGGTGGGCACTGGGAATGGCTTCCCAGGAACCCCAGCTAGGTCCTCTCCCTACCTGGATCAGCCCAGCCTGGGTTGCTCCAGGCTACAGAGCCAGTCTAAACCCTGCTTCCCTGCTGGCAGCTCTTGTTGTTCACCCTGGGGGCATGAATCAGCTTCATTCTTTGAGAACAAAAGCTCCTGGGTTGCCAGGGAGATGCAGGGGCTGCCGCCTGCACTTCCTGGAGCTGCTGTTGGTGTTAGGAAGAGATGGGCACAGAGCTCCAGAGTCTTGTCCTGAGTAGGGCGGGGCTGCATGGAGGTGCCTCTCCTATGTCATCCTAGTTGAATGGGGTTTTCTGTGGGTCAGAGCTGAGCAGAGGATCTGTACAGACTTGGGTTTGAATGTGGCTCAACAAGCTGGTGGCTATACAAGTTTAGGTTTCCTATCTGACCTCTGATTCCTCAAATTGTTTGGGGTAATACTAATTACCCTAAAACTAACTACCCCAGCCGGATGGCTGAGATATTTCATGAGAGAATAGGTGGAAAGTCCTTCATCCATTCATCTATTCAGTAAAAGTTATTACTGTCTGCTGTGTGCCAGGCAGGTCCCAGGTGTGGACTCTCTGTGCTGATGTGAGGCTGACATGGCCCTGTGCGGAGTGAACAGCCTGGCTGGCACCATTCTGGGCACACGGGGCCACTCGCTAAATGGTAGTTGCTATTGTTCTTGAGGTGAGGAGCTCTGTGGGGGCTAGAAGAGCCCACTCAGGTTTTGAGCATTTCTGGGAAGTGGAGGAACTCATGGAAAACCCTGTGGATTTAAGCTCTGTCCTGTCCGTGAGTCCCAGGGTATTTCCTGAGCCAGTGAACGGTGCTACAGTTGGCTTTGGGCCCACCTGGAGTCAAAGCCCAGAGCAAAGTGGGGCTTTCTCCATCTCTCCTAGCAGGCTACAGAGCTGCGGGTGGGGAACCAGTGTGGGGAGGGCTCTGAGCTGAGCTGATACCAGTTTAGAGACCTGGGAGGGAGAACAGAGTCAAAAGTTCCCTCCCTGGGAAAGGACCTGTCTCATCTGACACTGCTGCCTTGACCTCAGCACCTGCTCACACACGGAAGGTGGGGAGCCTTGGGCCAGATTCAGGCAGGACTGCAGCTGGTGCAGAGCCTGGGGGCTCCTCAGCTACATGAAAGTGCTGGGAATCTGTGACATGTTTGGGGACCAGATGTGGTAGTTTGGGGGTTGTTGACAGAATTTGGGAGTATTCAGGAATGCTGTATGTGCATTGTCCATGATGGGATTTAGGGAGGGAGAGGGGTGTGTTTGGAGAGCTTTTGGATGGGTTGTTGGTGCTCTGTGTTGATGGCAGGTGCTGGGGATCATAGTTGTGTTGGAGAGTCTGTGACGCTGGGGTATTTGGAGAGGATCATTCATAGTGTACTCAGATTGCAGGCCAGTGAGGATGGGGTGGATACTGGTGGCCAGGCAGTCATCAGTGACTGTCCCTGTGGCTTCGTGCTTGAGCTCTGAAGGTGTGTTTCTTGTCTCAGCACCCCAGGGCCTTTGCAGCTTGGGCCTGAGGCTCCGAGAACGGGTATTGGGCAGAAGGTCCTCTCTGCAGGCTGAGTCTGGGGGCAGGGAGAGCAAGGGGGGTCATGGAAGTGGAAGGGCTGAGACAGGGCAGCTGGGGCTTAGGGGGCTGATGCTCAGCAACTTTTCAGATCCTCAGGGTCATTATATGCTGTTGTTAGTGGGAGAAAGTTACAAAATGAAAATCAACTGTTGGAGAAGATTGATTTGTTTGATGTCTAACCAGGAGCAGCCTTTTATTGTTGTAAAATGATTTCCTCTCACTGCCAAAGCAGGGGAGTCTTAGTGGCACTGAAGAAAGACAGACCCCTATTCAGAACTTGCAGAAAACATGCCTACGGGGACCAGGTATCTACCCTCCATTCACCATGACTGCAGGAGCAGACTTAGTGTCCAGTCAGATTTCACTCATAGGGCAAGAAGAAATCTGTGGGCATAGCAGCCACACAGTAGGCTGGTGGTAAGACTTCGGGCTGTAGATTCAGATACAGCTGGGTTGAAATGCAGGCTGGGCCCCTTCGAAGCTTTGTGCCCTGGGCAAACCTCTGTCCTCAACAGTGAAGTGGGGGGTGTGTGGCTGTTTTTGCCTTCACAGCACTCAGTAACAGTGCCTGGCTGGTCTGGGGTTATCGGGGTGGGGTTGGGCTGGCCGTAGCTGGAATGATCAGAAGCTGATGTGGTCCAAGGCTCAGATCACTTTCCTAGTAGCAGCATCAATGAGGAGTGAGCATTAGATTGAAGGCAGGACACAGGTCAAAAGATAGGGAAGTGGAATAGGCTAGTGAGGACAGTTCTTTAAGATGAGATTTTTGCCAAGATAGGGGCATCAGGAACTCATGTCTACTACTGGAGGCTGGTCAGTGTTGGCCATTCAGCCTAAAGGTCTGGGCCAGGCTGGCCTGGGGAGGCATGAGCAACACCTATCTGTCCCTAAGGTATGGGGAGCTTCTAGCCCATGACACTTTATTTTCTTGATTGTGGCTAGGAAGAAAGGGGCTGGGCAAATGCAGGTCCCACCTGGCTGGTCTTAGGCCTCAATGGCGTATAGCAATGTTTGGGGACTTACCAGAGGTTAGGAAGCAGCCATCCTTTCCTGGGAGCTTCTGGGTGACAAAGGGTGCAGTTGGCTGCAGGTTGGAGGGGCTTCTTCATCGGTGGGCCTGAGGAGGAAGGGGCAGTAGTGATGCAGCGAATGTATGGGAGGTCTCTGTGTTGGGCATCTGTCTGCCCGCATGCCTGCCTCTTTGTTTCTCTGAAGGAGGCAGGGGCTGGGCCTGCAGCTGCCTGGGCAGAGCGGATCCTTCGTGGGACACAGTTCCTCTCTCTGGTTACAGAATCACCGCCTCACTCCTCATCTACCTCGACAGTCCACATGGTGTATTGGGCCAGCCTATTTGGAGTGAGAAGACTGTGGAAGTCTCATTCTCCAGGTGGAGCAGCCAGTGCTCTGGGATGTGTTCAGGGAATGGTCCTGGCTCGGGGACAGTCCCTCGATTGGTGTGGTGAGCTGCAGCTGGGTGTGAGCCTGCATCCAAAGCTTTGAGGTGGTGGGGACAGCAAGGCCAGATGTCACTCAGTATCTAGGCTGGTCTCCAGCCCTGGGGGTGGGGATTTAGGGTGCTAAGGGGCAGACAAGATGTAGGGAGGACAAGCAGTCCAAGGAGATGCTGCAGAAACTGGAGGATGAAAAGAAATGACAAATGAAGGACAAATGGACAAGGAAGTGCCAGCTTCAGAGTGGGGGATGTGGAAGTTTGAGTGTCATGAGGTTTCACTGGCTGGTGGGGCTAGGCTGTCAGCTCCAGGGTGGGACAGTGCTGCAGCTGCTGCAATGGAAGAGGGGGGTGCCAGCAGGTATAATTCATGCTTGATCTGGCATTAGGTAGAGGCTGCTAAGACCCTTACTGATCATTAGGTGAATGAGCACTTTGGGGTCTCATGCTGCAAACAAAAAAATCTGACCTGGGGGCAGAAGGCCTGGACTGTGCTCCTAGCTCAGTCATGAACTTGCTGGAGGCCCTGGAGAAGTTCCTCTCCAACTTTCAATGTGTGCCTCCGTAAAATGCAAGCCATGGAGAGGTAGAAGGGCTTTCAAACATTTTGAAGCAATGGTATCCTTTGTTTAAATGAAATATTCTATCGCTTCTCGAACTCTTCTTAACTGAGTGAAAGGGTTGAAATGTCTGGGGGTATGGGATGGGGGAGCTGGTCAGTGCTCTGCTCACCTCCCCCTTATTGAGGAGACATTTAAGACCCAGTGGTCTAGCCTATTTCCAAAGCTAAGCTTGCATACACTTGTCCTAGATTTTTAAAATTATGTACATTTTAAACCAACATTTACTAAGCACTTGATATGTGCCAGGCACTGTTCTAAGCACA
Organism: Artibeus jamaicensis; assembly: GCF_021234435.1. NCBI lineage: Eukaryota > Metazoa > Chordata > Mammalia > Chiroptera > Phyllostomidae > Artibeus > Artibeus jamaicensis. The sequence goes on along the minus strand of NW_026521788.1, from coordinate 37,368,680 downwards.
TTATGATTACTAACTCATTTAATTCTCACAACCTGAGAAAGGAGGTGGGGAAACTGAGGCACAGAGAGGTAGAGTCACAACTCGAGGTCACACAGCGCTTTAATGGCACAACCAGGATTCCAGCCCAGACCAGGGGGGTATAGGTTCAGCTTTCCCGACTGTTCCCTTTGTCTGTAGATGACACCAGAAGGAGGTGGCTTGTCTCCTGGGAGAAAGGCCACCCAGTACGTGACTCAAGGCCTGTTGCTGCAAGCTCCTGTCCCAGACAGTGAGTCTCTGTCTGTGGATCCTGGACGTGGACCAGTTGGGAGAAACCAGATCTTCCTTGCTGTCCTCTCCCCATTTTCCAGCTGAGACCACCGAGGCATTGCGACATCAATGGTGGAGTTTATAACTGCAATATTGCAAGCATTGGTGTGTAGGAAATTGAATGCAGGAATTTCTCCACCAGGCACACACTCTAACCACCAAATTTATTTAAGCAGATAAAATGCAGGGGATGTAATGTCAGATTAATGGATAAATAACTGTTCTGGTTTTTGGCAGGATGGTAGGGAGCTGCAGTGAGAAGCCTCATTATGTGCTGCTCTGCCTCGAAGAACAAGTCTTGCGCAGCAACCCCAGCACCCGGGCCCGTGAACAGAGCATTAAATTGTTGGAAATGGCTCCCCTTCACTCGCAGAACAAAGATGTTTTCTCCAGAATAAATTGACTCCCTTTCAGCGCGCTGAGCCCGGGTTTCCCACAAATGCAGCCTATACTTGTCCTCCCCTCGGCTCAGCTCATGGGTGGGGAGGAGGAGGGAAGGCGTGCAGTCCTGGAAACCAGGCGCCGGGCGCTTCCTGCTGGGCGAGGGCACTGGCCCAAGGGGCTTCTGGCTACGGGGCTCTTTGTTGCCAGGCAATGGACCAGTGGATTTATGGGATCCAACCCGTAGTCGTGCGAGCAATGCAGGAGTTTCTGGAGGAATGAGGTTGGAATGAACACGCGTTGAGAGGCTGTGTGTGTTGATAGGATTTTGCATTTAAGGTCCCCTGGTTTGCGTGTTGCTCTCTAGCGATGTGATCTTCAGGCAAGGTATTTAACCTCTTTGAGCCCAGTTATCATGGAAATGGGGATGATGGCTCCTCTTACTGAACTGTGGGGAGTAATGAGATAGATAATGCAGACATTAACTCGAGGACTTCAGACTGGGCTAGCCATGGCCAACTTTTGGGGGTGGAGGCATGAGCGCAGTCCCACAAAGACTCCACCTCCTTTTTCAGCAAACCGGATGCCCAACGTGGGCTGGGTGTGGAGGGGACCAAGGAGGCTGCTGTGCTGCTGCTGGGCCTTGACCTCCTATCATGAACCGGGGGCTGCACTGAAGGACTCAATCTTCTTAAGGAGGCTGGGGAAACAAGGCTCCCTACAGGCTCCCCAAGGGCAGCCCAGTGCATGCCAGGCCCCTGGCTAGTTGGGATCGGAATCTCAGGGGAGACTGGGCTTTGCTCTGAGGTAGATTTGGGCTGCTGACCTGGGTGCCCAAATTGGGTACCCTGGGCTCAGTAGTGGCGGGGCTCAGAGAGGCTGCCCAGGGGAACATTACTGCTTTCTGCTTTAAAACAGCCTTTCCTCCTTCTCCTTCCTCTACCTAGAGGACATTTAGTGTAGTGGAAAGGGTTCGGGCTTTGAGGACAGATTCACTGCTGTCACCTCCTAGCTGTGTTACTCTGGGCAAATTGCTTCCTCTCTGAGCCTCTCAATTTTGCGCCCCCTACAGACAATGAAATAATATTCCCCCTGGTTTGGATATGAAGTGCGGAGTTCCTGGAGCAGTGACTGGCATAGAGTAGGCTCTTTGAGCAGTAATGTTCTGTAACATTGTGAAACACCTGCTCTGTACCAGGCCATGTGCTGGTCCCCAGAGATGCAATGGTGAGCAAGGCAGCCGTGTTCAGGCCTGGGGGTTGGATTGGGGAGCAGGGCTGACATGTATGCTGGGGGTTGCCTGGATGCATACATTTCCTTATGTGCTACATACACGTACCTGTCCTGGGCCTTCAAGGGCGGGTAATCTGGGATTCTGTGTGGGCCTGGGGATGCAACTGGGAACAGAGGACAGATCCTGGCAGTATCTGGCCTTTGGGCCAGTGGGCTGCCTCTCTCTTGCTCTGCCTTTCCCTTCCTCCTTCATGCCCTCCCCCTACTCCTCACCTGTTCCACCAGAGTTTCTGACTCATTCAGCCCAGAGTGTAGAAAAGGAAAGTTCAGAAATGCCACAGGCCCACATCTGGTCAGATGAAGCTTGCTGCAGGTCCATGGGTTACAGACTCCTAATCGTTAATGGGGTTTCTCCTACCAGGTGTCATCAGGCCCTAGAGTCCCGGGTGGGCAGAGTAGATGAGGTCCCTGTCCTTAGGCTTTCAGTCTTCTGAGAAATGACAGGTACTGAGCACTTTCCCAGCATCAGGCTCGGTGCTGGTGTTTTACACATCCAGTCTTCACCAGGAGATGGACGGTCTGTGGTCAGCTTTGAACCCCACCCCCTCCCATGCTGGCAGGTCCTGGGTGCCCTCCCTCCTTCCTAGGGTCCTTCAAGCCCTGCCAGGATGGAGCTCTGGGCTCAGACAAGTTGCATTGGAACTTGACTCTGTCCTATTATATTGCAAGTCACATAACCTGTCGGAGCCAGTTTCTTCATTCAAAAAATTGGGATAATACTCGTAAGCTCCCCCAGGGTATGAGGAGGGAACACCGAGCACAAAGCTGGGAGTGCTCTGGGGTTTGTCCCAGGCGACTGGGCCTTCTGTTCCCGGGGAACAGGCTTGGAGATGACAGTGGCACCCGCCGTCCCATCCCTGCTCCTGCCATGCCTCCAGGTTTGGAAACACATGTTTGGGGGGCATGGGAAGCTCCTGTGGCAGTTCTCCGCCCCCCTGCCCCACATCGTTGTTTAGCTCCAAATTAAAGCCCAAACAGAAAACACAAAACATTTCCTTCAAGGTGAGTCTGTCTCGTCACGAGAGTTGTCTGTCTTGTCAGCCCTAGAGCGAGCATGTGGCTGGTAATTGTGGAGTCTGGCTGTGAGGGTCTCCCCTGCGAGGCTCACTTTCCATCACTGTCTATGTCTGTTATCATGGTTCTCACATCCCCAAGCAGACACTGAGGGAGAAGTGGGGCTGACTGGTGATTTTCTGTTTTCTGAAGGCATAGCTTCCACCTCTACTTGCTGGCTCATTCTAGTGGCTCAGCTCCTTAAGGCTCTTGTTGGCCTCAACTTGGAGCCTTCCGAGAGGACCTGATATTGGTATAGTTTATTTCAGTTTGTCTGTGTGCTCATGAGACTGTGAACTCCTGAAGGCCCAGCTGGGGTCCAGACAGAAGTATGCCGCCTGGGACCATTAAAAAAGCTCTGATGAGGAGGGCAGCAAAGCACCTGGGGAGGGTGCAGACCTCAGAGGCATACCTGGCATCTAAATCTAGCTCTGTCACTTGCTGTGTGACCTTGGGAAAGTTGCCTAACTTCTCTGAGCCTTGCTTTCCTATTTCTAAAATGAGAGTGATATTGGTTCCCACTGGCTGTAAGGGTTGGTGTAAAGATCATCATGAAGTGATATCCATAGTGTGCAGCTAATGCCTGGTACATAGTCAGTGCTTAGAAACGTTGGCTCAATAGTGGTAAGAAGCCACATAGGCCGTTTCCAGATTTCCCTGTTGAAGGTAGAGCAGAGAACAAGGCATAGAAATGGATGGGTGCTTGTTGCCCAGGTCACTCTCCATGAGTGTCCCATTGGTTGGAGTGGGTTCCACAGGCTGGGATAGGAGCCAGACTCATGGTTGTCTTAGGACCAAGTGGGGCTGACTCCCACCAAACAGGCTCATGAGAGACTAGTTTTTTGTTGAACACATGCCAGCATGTTAATTCACAGGGAGAAACCACTGCCTGGGCTTTCACATGCTCCTCCAATGAGAAATCCCAGTAGGGAGTCCAGTCGCAATCAGCTTGTCTGTGAGCCAAGTACCAGGCATGCACCCTGTCCATCTCTCCTGGAGGGAGCCTCCCGGGTGGATCTAAGGAGCCCCCCGGATCACCATGTGGAGCCTGCTCTGGAAAGACATCAGGGTGCTCCTGTAACCTGGCTCCTGCACTGGCTGCACTTCTCACTGGGCTCTTTCCATCCTTCTTTTTACCTTTACCTCCTTTCCTTCTTCCCTGTCCCACTTCCACATGTGCTGAAACACAGACAGGCACTATTAGGAATGCAGTTCCAGCTGTGCTGTGCTCTTGATTAAATTGAAATAATTAACTTTTTTTTTTCTGATTTGAAACTTTCAGATTTCTTTCCCTCTGTTGGTGGTACCCAAGTTTCCCTCATTTCTCTTTATAATTTATATGTTAATATTCATCTAATTATGTATTTGTATGACTTAATAATATTCTGTGGTGGTTCAGAGACATTTTGTTCTCTGCATGCAGGTAGTTCACAGACACTAATAAGAAGGGTGGAACTATAATGTCCTTAGTGAACAAGGGTGCATGCAGAACTGAAAGAGAGGAAATAAAAAGACTGTGTGGTCTGGGAGCGGCCAGTCTTGTATTTACACTTTTGGGGAGAACTATTGAACTGACAGCTTGCAAAGAGGTCAGCCTGGGCTGACCTCCTGGGGCAAGGGGCTGGACTCATCAAAGGAAGCAAATCCATGTTCTTATGTATTCTCTCCAGGCTTTGAGGGCAAGGCAATGGAGCATGTGACAGTCTTCTCCTTGTCATTGTCAGCCTGCGTCTACGGGTCAGCACCCACCTGTGTAAGGCTAAAACTGCACCATTTCTCCATCAGTGTATCCCTCTTTTTTTCTTTGAAATGTAAACATGATTCAGTTATAAAACTTAGCATTACTTCCTGTGTACAAACTTTCCCTTAGACAGGGTGTGTCCTTCTGATTTCTAATCTCAGTTGTTTGTTCAGTTCCAGGAACTCTTCTGTTTGGCTTATGAAGATAGCTATGATGTGTTTCTCTGTCTTCTTTGGGAATCATAGCCCTTGCAGTTGGGTTCTGCCTGTACTTTATCTCATATTTGTCATATTCCCCATTTAAGAAAGAGCCTCCACTCATTTATTCTATTATTCTGGATATGTGTAGTCGATGGTCTTATTGTTTAGAATATTTACTGCTTCTTTCCATGGTAGAATTTGAAGTCTGTTCTGATGATGTTCCCTTCCATGTGACTTGTTTGAGCCAAAGAAATAGAGATGAGAGTGACATAAGCCTCTTCTGCACAGAGGATGTAAGAGTTGTCATGTGGCTCTGGCATGAGAGATGGGGGAATATGGATAAAGATGCTGTGGAGGTAACCTGCAGTTGATTGCAATAAATACGCAGTCTGGGAGGAAAGTAATCATTTGTTGATTTAAGCTACTCAGATTTGGGGCTAGCTTGTTATGACAGTATATCTTAGCTTAAATTGACTAATACAATACTGATACAGATGTTTCTCAAATGTATTTTTTGTCTTACTATACAATTCTTTTGGCAGTACCACTTCTGTTTTTATTGCTTCCAATAGTGGTTTTATTAGAACCAGAGATATTAATTTTGTTTTTATCTCTGTTATTCAATTGATGCAATACCTTTTTTTCTCTTTGAAAACAACTGGTAGCACATTTCTAAAATCTTATGCTCTATATGTGTGCTGGTTTTACGGTTGGCTATTCTGAAATTGTATTGCTTTTTATTCCACTGTAGGGATTTTTATTCCTTTTACCTATTTACATATCTTTGGTTTTTGTCTATTGTCCCTTTCTATTTTGCTGAGGAATTGGTAGCCTTATGGGGTAAAAAGCTAGGTTGTAAGGTTGTAAGGGGACATCCCCTCACCTTCAGGACCCTTGGGAGGTGGGAAGAAATATGTGGTTAGAAGCTGGGCACATTTTTGGTTCATCAGTGTTGGTCCTGCTGACGCTCTGTGTTTCAGTAATTGCAGACAGTTTTAATTGGATCAGAGGGAGAAAGTCCTTGGCACTGCTCCCTCATTTTTTATCGTCCTAGAGGTAATCAATTTAGGTGTCTGGAATTGGCTCTCTGGTTATCTTCCTGCTTGTCCTACCTCTTCCCAGGCTTCATCTGGTTGCCTCCCTTGTCCCTGGCTTTTACTTGGCTTCAACCACTGGGAGGCATCAGCAGGCGCTCGGAGCCCTGAGCTGGATTTGCAGTGACTGTGTTCCCCCGTCAAAGGACACAGCTCGCATCGGGCTGGGCCTCTCTGCCTGCTGCATCCCTGTCTAGGGTTCAGGCTCAGGAGTGGTGCAGTACCCTGGGACCATGAGTCCCTGAGTGTTTCCCCATCCCTGGTCAGTCTGTTTCTTGTCCAACACAAATTCACCTAGAGAATGTGCACGCTTAGGCTTTGATATCGAGTTGAATTTCAGCAAAGTATTCCACAGTTCTCTCTGAGGTGGGCTGTCTGCCAGGACAATTAGGTGGATTCAGAGATTGGATTAACCAGATCCAAAGAAGAATGATTCATAAAAAACAGCAAAGTGTCTCTAGTGATATGCCTAAGGGCTCTGTCCTCAGACCTGTCCATTCGACATTTTTATGAGTGACTTGGCAGAGGACATTGATTGCTACTGATCCCACTGTAAAGATAGTTAATACAATGAATGACAGTGTTTGGGATCCCAAAAGATATCAGCCATCTGGAACAGTGGGCCATATTCAGCAAAATATATCTCAGCAGAGAGAGATGAAGGTTTGGACGTTTAGAAGACCAATAGCATAAGAAGAGGTAAAGATTCAGTGAGAAGCTTGTGGGAAACAGATTTGGGTTCCACTACCTGTAAGTTAAATATAAGCCAACAGACTGATGTGGACAATACTGGGTGATTAACAGTATGGCACCCAGGACAAGCAGGGAGAGACTTCTCTTGAACAGGCCAGATGTCTGCTTCAAGCTGAGCTCCACATTCCAAAGAGGACAGCCAGGCCAGCTGTATAGGACACAGGAACTCACCACAGACATGGCTGCACTATTCCCGAGCCTGAAGGAGCAGGGGTGGGGGCAGTGTCAGCGAGCCCTAGACAGGGATGCAGCAGGCAGAGAGGCCCAGCCTGATGCGAGCTGAGTCCTTTGATGGGGGAACACAGTCACTGCAAATCCAGCTCAGGGCTCCGAGCGCCTGCTGATGCCTCCCAGTGGTTGAAGCCAAGTGACTAGGTTGAAGGGACAAGTGACTAGGAGTAGAGTCCCTGGAGGCTAGCCTTGACCTGGAGGGCACACAGCAGGTTGGATCAGGAGGGCTAGTAGAATAAGTAGCTTAGCAGGTCAGGCTGCGACCACGTGCACTTCCGCAAAAGTGCTGCCTAACCTCCATGTGGTGCTACACACAGTTACTTTATTAATGTTCTAAATACTCCTGTGAATTAAATATTTGTTTGAGGACTGATCCTTTGTAATAGAGAGAGGGCTTGTGTATTGTCACTTGTGGATTTGTTTACCAACAGGATGAATTTGATTGCATTTGACGGGCTGTGATGATATTTACATCATTTTTGCAAATTGGATGCCTGTGAGAGCCAGCCGGGCCATTGCTGGTGGGAGCAGAGGCCCTGTCCTGGCTAGACACATGGTCTCAGGCCAACAAAAAAGAGAGAGAAGAACAAGCAGAGTCCCCAGATTGGGAGGGGTCGGTTGGGTGCGCATGGAGACACCCCTCTCTGTCCAGCACTGTTCTGAGCAAGGCACACAGATAAAATCACACAGACACACCTGTGGGGCTAGTAGAGCTATGTCAGCTTCTGAAAGAGCTGGAGAGTTTCTGGTCCACACCTGCTTTTGAAGGAAATGAGGGGTTACAATCTCTGGTCCTGGTGTCCTCTCCAGGAGTGCTGGTTACCAGCTGTTGCGTGCACTCTGGGGAGGTGGTGTGATGGTTGAGGGTATGTGGGACATACAGAGGTCTCTCTAGCTGTGCAATCCAGGGCCTCGGCCCTACAAGGCCAAGTTGGGCTCTCATGGGGACAGTGTTGAGGATGGCCCGGGATCCCTAGGGACAGTGCAGGACCCCTCTGAGGCCCCAGGCTGGCACCGGGCTAGGGAGCTGGTGAGAGCAGCAGGAGGAGAGCCTTTCTAGCTGTGTGCTCAGAGCCGGACCAGGTGTGCCCATAGGCTGCAAAGGGGCTCAGCCAAGACATTGGGGGTGGGGGGTGGGAAGGACAGGAAAGGTTCCCCTGAAGGACTGCTGTGTGTGACATCGAGCTAGGTCATAAGGTATGGAGACAGTTTGTTTTAATTGTTGTTTTCATGTATAGGGGTAATATAATTATATGACAGAATCTTTAAAGAAGAAGAACAAGAAAAACCCTTCCACATTGTAGCCTAACCAGGGTTGCATTTTGGCTGTTTCCTCTCAGTCCTTTCTCAAACATTTGTGATTCCCGAGGGAGTAGAGGGCAGGAGTCACAGTGAGGTGGCATTTGGTGGGTGGAGGTCCCATGGAGCAGGAGATAGGGCGGTAACAACAGGAAGAAAGATTGGCTCCCAAGGACAGGCCTGGCCATGGGCTTTGGGGGCCAGGCTCAGACAGGACTTGTCCACTGTGAGCTCCTTCCCACTTCCTGCCCTGGAGGCTGGTCCTTATCTGGGCTTTCTGCATATCTGAGGCTTTCTGCTGTGAGTGCCTGTGGCTGTCAGTGAGTTAACAAGCCGTACTGAGACTGGCCCTGCCAGTGTGGGCCCCTTTGTACCATGGTCGGGGCCGTGCTGCAGGTGTGTGTCCAGCCAGGTCTACTTCCCAAACTTCTGGTCCCTGGGCATTTTTGTGGCCTAGAGGGGAGCTCTTGGACACCAGATGGGTGATGGCCATTCACAGGCATCAGGTGACTCTGCTGGCAGCATAGCCGGGAGCTTGCTGGGCCCTATCTGCTGTTCTGAAGAAGCGCACTGGGCCAGAGCTCTGGCTCTCAGCCCCAGATGCACATTAGAATCACCTGGAAGATATAAAAGCGGTGATGCCAGGGCCCCAGTATTCTGGGAGTACAACCTGGGTATCAGGTTTTGAAAGCCTCACAGGTGCTTCTCAAGAGCAGCCACAGTGTTCTTAAATTTCATGTGTCTCAGAATTACCTGGAAATCTTTTTTGAAAACCTCACAAATTTTAAGGCCCCACCTAAAATGTTTCTGATTCATTAGGTTTTGTCGGGGCCTGAGAATTTACAAGGTACTGAATTTCAGCACATTCTCAGGATGCTGTTGGTCTGGGGACAACAATTTGAGAACCACTGGCTTAGTGAAGATAATCAGGGAAAATCCTGGTACTCCAGGTGTGAGGAGGGGTCTCAGCTCTGCCAGCTGATAAGCGCAGGTGTTTTTGTCTGCCACCTAGAGGTGGCAAGAGATGTTTGTTAAACATGGGGAAGGAAGGGGTTGGCTGTCACAGGTGGTGAGGGAAGGTGCTGCTTGTCCCAAGTGGAGAGGGAAGGTATTGGGTTACCAGATGGTGAGGAAAGCTGTTGTCAGTCACACACCTGGGAGGAGAGAAGGTGTTGTCGGTTACAGGTGGAGAGGGAAGGTGCTAGCCCTCCTGGTTTGCTAATAGGGACATTAGATACTGAAGTGGAAGCAGCCTCTGGTTCCCAAGTTCAATTGCCTGTCTCTCCTTTCCTTTTTCCTGATGCCCCCTGAGCCTGGCCTGTGGGTCCCCCTATGCTACAGTATAGCTGGGGTCTGAGAAGGGCAGTGGAGCTCCACGGCCTCCTTCGAGGTAGGTGTGTTTCTTGGCCTGGGAGGGAGGGGTGTTAAGGTAGGGAAGCAGCACTGGGGCTCTGTGGTGGAAAGGGTTTTGCACCCTAGCGTGCTGGTCGTAAATAACACATTTGCCACAGAAGGATGGCCCCAGGAATCATAACTTCCTGGCATGTATTTAGGAGGCACATTTCAATGCAGAAGCCACAGGAAGAGTGTCTTCATCTCCATTTTTTTTTTAAATCATCAGTTTCCAGCTGAGAATTGCAGCACCTCATGTCCTGGGGCTGCAGCCTAGTACCTGTGGGAAAAAACAGTTCCCCCAGAGCAGGCTGCCAGAGGTAGGAGTTGGAGCCCAATCTTTGGAGCCGGTAACATGCAGATGAGCTGTTCTTGGGGGGAAAAGACAGAGCTGTCAGCAGGGCTGAGTCTGATGTCCCTCGTTTCTATAGCTACAGTAAATGTAATTACCAAAGAGTAACCCTTTATGGATTTCATTGTAACCTCAGATAGCTAATGACATTTACTGCATTTCCAGCAATCTGGAACAAAATGCTCATTTTGAATTATCATGAATAATGCCATTTTCCATCTTAGTTAAGTACTTTGTGTCATAAAAGAGTTATCTGCACAGAGCCCCTGGTCCTGTCAGTAAACATATTACAAATATTATCGCCACTTATTTTCTGGATGAAAGATGTGGTGAGGCCCAGAGAAACACTCCCCCCCTTACATTATGACTCTGCGTGGAGACTCGGCAAATTCAGCATGAAATCATCATGGAGGTAATTCAGACTGTGCACCAATATCTCACATGCAGCTGGAGGCCCCCAGAGATAGTAATGTTATTTCAGGGAGCCCAAACTATGTAAATACATCCTTCCACCAACAGCCACGGTAGGCATGTCAGTGTCACTTGGCTACCAGCACAGATGATGCATACTGAGTGTCTCTGGTCTAGAAAAATGGAAGTCACTGACTGCAGCTTGTTAGGAAGAAGGCACATCTCCTCTCGGTCTCTGGAGACATAAAGAATTTGCACACCAAAGTCGATTTGGCACCAAACCACATAATCGTTTCTCATTCATTTATTCGTGTGCCTTGTGATCCCATCAATAATCATTACAGCGCAGTGTGATAGGGGTTCTGATGGAGGGGTACCAGGAGGGCTGTGATGGGAGCGAGCACAGTGGGGCAGGCACATGAACTCCCTGGGGGAGTCCAGCTAGTCCCATTGGCAAGTACTGTTCAGTCAGGGCCTGGGTGGTGCGATGGAGTTGGGCAGCCTGAGACTGAAGGAAGCCGCTGCAGGCTGGGCATAGTAGGGGAGTTCTTCTCAGGTCAAGTCCAGTGTCTGTCTGGAGAGAAGACTGGCATTGCCCTGCCTCACATTGGACCATTCACTGCTTCGGAGGTTCATGGCTGGAGGGAAGAACTCCAGTGGGAGCTCAGAGATCAGCTGGACTCAGGCCCTATACCTGGCTCCGCCACTTAGTAGTGGGGCTACTTTAGGTAAGTCCAGAGCCTCCATTTCCTTATGTATAAATGGTCACACTCATACCTACCTCCTAGAGTGTCGGTAAAGGTGACACAAAACAATGCACCCAGATGCAGGTGTTTCTGCAGGTCTTGTGCAAGGCACCTACTGTATTATTTGGAGTGTAAGATGCAGTTTTTTCCCCAAATTTGGAAGGGATAATGGCTGTTAATGCTGCTGTTGAGTTCTGTTTACATTTACATTGGTGAAATATGTTATTTATGTTATTAAATATTTTACCACATTTTTTGCTTCAAAAAAATTTTCCCTATTTTCCTCCTCTAAAACCTAGGTGCATCTGTCTTGTGGTCTGAAAAACACAGTAATTTAGGCAAGGAGAGCACCCATCAGGCTACTCCCCAGGGAGGTCTGTGCTCGCCGTACTTTCCAGGACAGCCCTTGGCCCAGGTGGATCTAGAGAAGCCTCACCAGGTGCCTAGCCCTGAGCTGCCTCCTGGCTGCACAGATGTGTGGGAGGGGTCTGTGTCTGTGCCAGCTGTTCATGCTCCCTGATCTCGGTGATCCTATTGAGTGACCATAGAGGCAGCTGGGCGTTTGAGGGTCTGTTTCACTCAGACCATCACCTCATCCTGACTCTGACTCTTACTGGCAGTGGTTGGCAGACAGATTCCAAAGTGTGAGACCTTTGGAGGCCGTGTTCCTGTGTTGCCCTCCCAGCAGTGGATTGAATAGATTCAGGTGGCAGTACCCACCCCAACTCCAGATCCATAGCCTGCTGCTGGGGCCTGACATTCTGGGGATCCAAGTGGAAGGGTACAAATCTAGGATTTTCCAGGAAAAGCTGGGTGGTGGCCTTGCAAGGCTTGTGGGGACCAGCTCCTGGCAGAGGTGAGGAGTCTGTGAGTTGTGGGGTTGGGGGTTGGCTCTAGCCCTAAGGCTGTCCATTATTTAGGGCGATTTTGTTATGTTGCATATAAAAATACACTCAATATTTGACAGGCTTACTGAGTGACTCCGTTGGGGAACTGAGATGCAGAACACTCATTGAGCTGGATCTTTAGAGAAAGTTGGGAGCTCGGCTCCCAGCTGCTTCTTGAGACCATTTCCCTTTGTCCCCTGAAGACACTCTGAGGCTGAGGCCTCCATGAACTGCTGTTCCTGGAAGGCCTGTGTTTGGAGAAAGTAACTGTGGGAATGAAGGGGGTGTTCAAAGGCAGCAGAAGGGAGGAGCTTAATGTTGAGGGGATGCTGGAGAAGTCACCTCATCCATCCCTCTGCCTCTGCATAGAGCAGCCCTGAAAGCCCTGAGCAGAGAGAAACATGTGCCATATTTGTTCTCTGGTGAAAGCGTGTCTGTATGGAAGGAATCTTGGCCCCAGGAGACATTGTCACTACTGGCTCCTGCCTTTGCATATGCTTTGTGGGTCATTCTTGTTAGACTTATCCTTCCATCCATTCTTGCAAACATTTATTCATCCAAACATGTAATCACTGATTCTTCCATCCATTCATCAATATTGATGGGGCTGCCTATGAGCTGACCCTGCACCAGTAACTGGTGATTGGAAGGTCCCTTGCAGGGAGGCAGACATAGAAGCAGATGTGCAAGAGGGACCTGACCAGGAAGCCCAGTAATGGGGTGATAATTGAAGGCTTTCTTATTGGGGGGAGATGCCTGCCCTAAGTCTGAAATTCAAGAAGGCATTAACCTGGCAAAGTGGTGATTGACAGAAACAAGTCCAGGCAGAGAGGACTGACTGGGCAGAGGCATAGAGACCTGGAACTGCTTTCTGTTTGTGGTGGGGGGTGGTGGTGAAGACATGGAGGTGAGTGGAGTTCAGCAGAGGACAAATGGAGGTGGAGAATGGTGAGAAAAGAGCCTGGGTTGTAGGTGTGACCCTCAACGAAGATGTGACCTGCTGATGTTTTGCTCTGAGGGCCCAGCGGGGGTGGGTAGGACAATTAGGTCTGTGTTCAGGTAGATGTGTCTGATGTCAGAGACTGGAGAGGGTGAGGTAGGGGTATTGATCGGGGAAAAAACTAGTTCTAAAGGGGACCTTGAGGTAGGATGGATGGTGACCCCAGCTGGCTTCCCATGGCCAAATGCTGGGTCCTTTCTTGACTCTCGGTTCCAACCCAGGGCACAGGTCCTGCTGTCAGGAAGGGGCACCTGGGAACCTTCGGATCTTCTGAGATTCAAATGAGGGTGGCCTGTCTCTCCATCTAATGATATCAAAGGGAAAGGTACTGGGGGCAGGAGGGTTTTCTGGGGGCCTTTGTGGCTACCCCGCATCAAAGTAAGTGCGGGCCTCAGCACCTGGTGGCGTGGCCTCCTCTGGGAAAGTGAGGGTGGGTGTGGCTCCGCTTTCCAGAGCTCTCTCTCGGCTTCTTCAGTCCTGACAAATACTGGCAGGTGGGGATTGTCACACCCATTTTGTAGACAGGAGCTGAGGTTTAGAGAGAAGACTGTGATTTATCTGTAACTAGCCCAGAAAGTAGGGATTCTTTCAGGTCTGCTCATTCCAAAGCTCTAGGCTATTTTTTTTGTTGATTCATATAATATTGTTGTTGTTTCAACTACTCCAGGTAGCACACTCTGCCTCCTCTCCCTTCTCCCAGTTTGGTTCTGCAAATCTGTCTGAATATGGCCACTCACCTGGCCAGCCTCAGCACTCAGGAAGCCATAAGCCTGCTAGGGGGTGAATGTGGGTGAAGGTGACTGGTTGCTGGCAGAAGCCACCTCATTAGACAGTGCCTTGCATCTGAAGCCACTCTCTCTATTCTGTCTCCCTGCTTTGCTTGTGGGTTTTTGGGAAAGGAATCATAGATTTTTAGAAAGGCCCATGCTAGGCCTTTGGGAAAGGATTCCTTGATTAGCCATCTTTATAGAGGTTGTGGTGGCATGTGTCCCTGGTCCCATGTGTCTGGGGGACCCTTGGCCTCTTTCCGGGCTCATACCCCACTGTGCTGTAAGCTGGCCCAGGGGTGTCCAGATTGAGTGAGAGCTGTCTGGAGTCATCATCAGAGCTCCCTTGCGTATTTCTTCTGGTGGTGGCCCTGGTCCGGTCCCAGCCTGGACTTCTCTCGGGTCCCAGACTCACCATTCCCATCACCAGAGAGGCCACAGAGTGAGGAGGAGTGTCTATGCCAGGTTCTCAGTGAGCCCAGGTGTGCCATGTGGTTTCCCAGGGCCCTTGCCTTTGCATGGATGGCTCTGCTCAGAGGTGCTGGGAAGTGGCAGGGCCAGTGAGGAGAGGCGAGCTGAAGCCAGAGGCCTGGGGGTGGGGCCGTTCTGGCCAAGCCTGGTCCCTAAGCATAAGATACGTGTTAACTATGAGTAATTGAGTAAAGCTCAAGATGACAGGAGTTATGACCATAGTAATAACAAGCCTTGGGAATAGTTGACCATTTGAGGGGTGGGGCAGGTGCTGGGATGTGAGCCCCTGGGTGGGCAGCATTCTAACCTCCTAGGACCCCTGCCTAGACCTTGTCGTGAGCCCCTTGCCCTGAGGTGTTTCTATGTTAGCCCCAGGCCTGGTAGGTGGGGAATGTGTCTTGCTCCCCACCCCTCCCTGGGTGAAACTAGTCCCTGAGGGCCTGGGAGAGTTGTTTTCAGGTATTAGAAGCTGGGCACAGGCCTGTCAGTCTTTGAGGTGCCCCAGGCCACATGTCAGGCCAGGTTCCTGGTATCTAAGGTATCTGCCATTGCCTTGGGAAGGGAAAGGGACAGAACGAACACAGTGAATCAGTGGGACAGGGAGCTGATGGCCCTGGGTAGCATCAAGCCTCCAATTTTGGCCCTGGTGCTTCGTTTATTTGGGGTTTTTAAATATTTACCCAAAATGGAGGGGAAAAATC
Source organism: Artibeus jamaicensis (assembly GCF_021234435.1). Lineage (NCBI taxonomy): Eukaryota > Metazoa > Chordata > Mammalia > Chiroptera > Phyllostomidae > Artibeus > Artibeus jamaicensis. The sequence goes on along the minus strand of NW_026521788.1, from coordinate 37,353,599 downwards.
TTTTGGGCTGCAAGGCTATTCTGGTGGCAATGTGCTGAGAAATTCATTAAACCACAGTTAACGAGGGGATGAAAGATACATATATAGCTCATTAGTTCAACCCCCCTCACAATTCAGCTGAGGCTAAGAAATGATATCTTGAAACACAGCCTCTTTCTGTGGCTGCCTCTCTGGGCCTATAGGTCTGGGAGGGGGTGGTGGCTGTCCTTCGTCTGTCTGTCTGCCCACGAAAAGGGAAGCTGTGAGTCTCGCTGCCACTCCTGCTTTCCATGGGAGTGGTTGGCTGAGCTCCCACTGCAGGGATGATAAACTAGGCTGTGTAGCCCTCTCCAGCTGAGTTGCTTAGCATAATGGTGCCTTGTCTGAGCAGATTTAAAGCCCTATCGGATCCGGTTCCTAGATTGAGGACATTATCCCCAATTTAATCTGTAGCCATCAGAAAAATCAGGGCTTGAGCATCAAATCCCCGTGCCTCTTTACCAGATAATAGTTCTTGTTCTGATGCTTGCCTGGGCCTCTGAGGGGGCTGGGGCTGCCATGGCCTGCTGAGCCTGGCCTTGACACCCAGCTGGCCCCTGGAAGAAGAGCCTGCACCTTCTCAAGAACCTTCCTGACAACTTGGGGCTATGACAGGATTACTGACCTTGCTGAGGTTACCATTTCCTCACTGTCTCTTGTGGGGACCTGGGGGAAGGTAGTGTTGGTGGAAAGTGGGGTTGGTTCATAAAAATGACCTGTTTATAAAAAGTACCTGGCCCCACCATCCAGTGCCTACTCAGACTATCATAGACTGTCATAGTTTGGAAATAGAGACACGGAGAGGAAGGGAGAAGCTCTGTGTGCGTGTGCATGCGCATGTGCATACAGAGGGATGGCAGTGAGGGCCAGAGGAGGCTGGACTGAACATCCAAAAGAATTGGCATCTGCCCAAGTTATGTGGGGGATGTGAGCAGAAGGAGAGTGACCATGAGCCTGTGGGTGGGCATCCCACTCAGCTAGTGAATGGCTGTGGCACTTTGCTAAGTACCTTTCACTTCTAAGCCTTGGCTTCTTCATCTGTAAACTGGCAGCAATAATCCCAATTCTGAGGGAATTGGCACCAATTCAGGGAGATGGTGCAATGGAAATTCTTTATCCAGGGTCTAGCATGGAGCAACTGCTCAACAGGTGTTAACTCTTTTCATTATTAATTTTTGTTACTTTACCTTTCAGCCTCCAGGTTCTCATCTATTAAACGGGATGGATATTGTCTGTCAGTATAGGACCCAGCCACCTGGCTGGCTTGGGGGTCATATGGATGAATGGGGACAGGTGGGCAGAGCCTGGTGCTGTTTGGTCCCCTAGCCTGTGGTGGGACTCTGGAGTAACTGAGCCTTCAGATCTTCACCTGAGGACACCTGGCCTCAATCATGGCCTTCCTCAGTGAATCCCTGCTTTACTGAGCTCTGGTCTGTCAAGACAGACTATGTCCTCTTCCTTGGGATTGGTACCTGTTTCTGATGGCACACCTGTGCCAGGTACCTTGCTGTGATAGGTACCTTGTTGTAATAACACTGCAGCAGTGGCACCTAAAGTGACAGGTGACCTGCATTGTCCTTGTACCATGTGCTGGGCACCGTCCCTGGAACTGACATCCTCACCTCCATCCTGGGAAGTGGGCACCTTTGTGACCCTTGTGTTATAGGGAGCTTGAGCCTGGTCCCAGGCCAGGCCAGTGGAGGGGGAAGTGTGCTTGGGTCCAGGTAGGGGTTGGGTGCATGGCTGATGGAGAGGCCATGTCCATCTCTCCCTCTGTCCATCGGCTGTGAGGGTTGGATCTCTGCCTTGTCCCTTAACACTGTGATAGTGGGCAAATCACCTGAGCTTTGTACCTGAGCTTCCTCATCTGTGACCTGGGGTGTCATCACTCAGAGAAGATGGGGTGAATTTGCCATGTGACATGCTTAGCCTTGTACGGGGTACATGGAGAGCTCTCATTATTGGGGTCTAGGGAATGTGGTAAAATGTGCTTCTAGGGGACATGGGGGTGGGGTGCCTCTTAGAAGAGTGGGCCTGGAGCTGGTGCTGAGGTCCTGAGGCTGGCACATGCCACTTCCCTTACTGGGGTCCTTTTAGGTCCAGGTCCTATACACTGTCAGCTGGACTGTCAGCTGGCTGTATTACCCATATGGACTTGTATAAGCGACCTGAGCAAGGCTGTGCCAGGGTCTGCCAGGGTGAAGCCTCCTGTGGGAAATTCCTAGGAGTGTGGCTCTGGAGGCTGCCATACCCTGCCCAGCCTCATTCCCCTCTGGACATGGAAGTGTGTCAGGTCCTTCTGCCTGTCTCCCCAGGTCTCTTTGTCCCTCCATGCCCTTCTCAGCCTCATATGGGGCTCTCGCCCAAACACTCTCTGGATGATCCAAAAACTAACCACATTTCCCAGGGCCACCATGTCCTTCTGTCTCCAGGTCCTCGTACATACTATTCCTTCTGCTTGGGATGCCTGACCCTGTTTACTAGGCGAGCCTAGCTCAGCTTTCAAAGCTCAATTCATGCTTTTAAAAACCTCTAACACCTGCCAGGTGGGTTTATTGGCTCCATCAGACTCTACTGTGTTGATAGAAGTGGCACAGGAGTTGGCACATAGTAAATACTCAGGAAAGATTTGTGTAATGAATTAACACCCTTTCTTTCCATCTGTCTGCGCCATGTCTCTGTCTCCTCCATCTGAGCCCTTGAGGCAGGGCCCTGCAGGTGTAGGTTTGCTTGATCCCTGTGTCCGGGCAACAGCATGTGAGAGGTGATTCCTGAAGATCTAATCTGCACAATGCCACCCCTCAGGCTCTGGCCAGGTTGGCTTGGGTTCGAATGTCTTCTGCCCCTTCTCAGGCCAGGCTGGGTCATGTGCCCTCAAGCTCCTGGCAGGACATCTGCCTGCTGGCACCAGCTTTCAGGGGCAGTAGTCAGGAGTTTGTTCCAGTAGAATTGAGTAGGGACTCAATTGAGTAGGGACTTGCACTTGAACAGTTATCACTAATTATTTATATTGTGGAATTAAGACTCATTCCATTACTCACTGATGAGAAAATTAAATATCTATTGATATTGCAATAATTAATTGAACAAAAAGTGGAAATAACTATACAAACTCTGTCAGGGATTAAGTCAGTGCTATTAACTCCCCAGTTGTTAGATAGTGCTGAAGAAGAGTGTTGCTTAAGGGGAGTGTGGACTGGCCATGGTCAAGGGACCTTGTCCATTGGGGGGAGAGAGTGTAGGCTGATGGTGGCGTTCTCACTGGCTGGGTGCTGCCCAGAGAGCTGAGCCTGTGCCTGAGCTGTGGGGGGCCCCATAAGGATGCCTCATTCCTAACCTGCCAGGGATGAAGGGGTCCCAGTGGCCAGGGCCAACCAGAGGGCAGAGCCTTTCCCCGGAAGGGTTGGGGAGGGGGCTGGAGTTACCAAAAGGAGCCAGAGGCACTGAGCCCTGGGCAGGTGAGGAGAGGAGGAAGCAAGGTGGTTGGCAGGGCCGGGAGAGGCCAGGGCAGGTGGGCTGAAAGATCAGGGAGAATGGTGAGTAAGTGACTGATCCTCATGTATGGTAGGAGATGGGAGCAACTTAAAGCATAGGTCTCAGACAACTCATGAGAGAATACGCAACTGCCACCCACTCAACAGGAGATGGTCTCTTCCCAGAGCCCTATTGCCTAGATGTCAGCATCAGACTGTTTCCTCATGTAGCTCTGTAAAGAGACCGTGTCCACTGATGCTAGGTCCTCAGGGATCTGAGGGGCTTTTTCAGGGGCTCTGCCTCTGCCTGGAAGGTAGACTTGAGGTGCTTCATGGAAGGAAGGACACCTTTTATACCATTTCATGTGGTGGGGCACTGCTTCATGCCTGGCCCTCCTGCTCTGTGCTTTGGGCTTCCCAAGTCTGGTCCAGGGTTCCCATCCTGCTGCCTTTGGAGGCTGAGGACATGGAGACGGGTACAGGGGAACCACTTCGTGCTGGTGGCAATGGTTCTTTGGCCGGAATGCTGGAATAGTTTGCTGCTGCTCCTGTGTGCTGGCAGGTAGGGAGTCCTGAGACAGCATAGCCTTTAAGCTAGAGGACTTCGAGGAGAGCACCCTCTCTGATCTCCATCCTGTGTGTGTGCCTCACACTGGCACTGTGGCTGCTCCAACTCTCCACCAGGGAGCATATCTCATGCACACATGAGGTCTTTCCTCATCTGGAGCTAAAATGTTCTCTCTTGAGTTCTGGCTGTGCTCCTGAGGCCCTAGAGCACAGCTGGTTGCTCCCTCTGCTGAGGAGGTAGGGTCCTGGGGCATGTCTTTCCTCTAGACTCACACGAAGAATCTCTTAATGTTCTTGCTAGGAGCTTGCTTCTGATCTGCTCACCAACTTGCTGCCTTCTCTGCTCTTTCCTCTAGGTGCTCCCTGCACCTCCAGTATGGGGCTTAGTGCCGGGGGAGAGGGTAGTCAGCCCTCAACCCTCAGAGGCACCCTGAACCCCTCTGCGCCTGTTGTAATTCCAGGAAAGTTTCTGTGTCCTAGTGGAGTGGGTTGTGCTGGGGTGAGGTAAGGTGGAGAGGATGAGGACATAAGGTCCCCAAGCCAGATGGTCTGGCATGCCTGCCCCAGCTGTGAGCCTAAGGCATGATGCCACCTTCTGAGCCTCGATTTCTTATGTGGAAATGAGGCATTTTACTTTCCTTGGGTCATCAAAATGAAGCACCCCAGACTAGGGGGCTTAAACAACAGAAGTGTATTGCCTCACAGGCCTGGAGCCTAGAGACAGAGATCAAGATGTTGGCAGGGTTGTTTTGTTCTGGGGTCTCTCTCCTTGGCTTATAAATGGAAGTCTTCTCATTGTATCTTTCAACAGCATCTTCCCTCTGTGCTTATCTATGTCCTAATCTCCTCTTCTTACGAGGTTTGGAAGACACTAGTCATATTGGATTGGGGTCCACCCTAATGACCTCTTTTTAACTTAGTTATCTCTGCAAAGTCACTATTTTTAAATAAAGTAAATCACATTCTGAGATGCTGAAGCGTTAGGATCTTAACATGTGAATTTTGGGGACACAACTCATACCATACTGTGGGGTAACGTCACTTTCTGTCACAGTTGTAATGAGGGGATGGTATAGTGTCCTCTGGTTCTCTCTGGCTGACAGTGCCTTCCCGGGGGAAGAAATGCAGAAGCAGAAGCAGAGAACTGTGCCATCTTGGCAGCACGTGGAATTAAACATTGTTCATGAATGCATCTTGTCTGTAACCATTCTAGAATGTGCTGTGTGCCTTGTCATTCTCTGTGTTGTTCTTGTGCCGTTCCCTCTGCCAGTATATCTTGTTGTCCTCCCCCTGGTTAATATCCTGTGCCTTTCAGGCTGTGCTCCCTTCTCAGTGCTCACACAGGGTTCTCTCCTACTGCCCTGTACTCCGCTTTGCTGGTAAGAGTAGACAGGGACCCTGGAGAGAACATGGGGGGATGCCAGCATGGCTGTGGGTCCAACTTGACCAAGGTTCTCCTCTGCACCAAGCCCACACTGGGTGCTTCAAGTCAAAGACAAAGGCCAGAACTTGACTTCCAGAGATGGTGTCGATGATGTCGATGGTGGTGGCTCCAATTACTGAAGGCTGAATGTGTGGCAGGTCTCATGCCAGACACTTTGTATACATCACCCCTGTTCTTCATTGCAGCATGATAAGGTGTTATGATGAGCTCCATTTACAGATGAAAAAATGGAGAGGTTGAAATATTGCCTGAGGGGAAATATTTGCAAATCACTTATAATGGATTTGTATCTAGACTATATAAAGAACTCCTACAACTCAGTAAGATACAGGGGGCAAACACAAGGCCCGCAGACTGAATCCGGCCCTCCACCTTGTTTTATCTGGCTCAGCACCTTGTTTCTACCTGGTGGCAGTGCCGAGCTCTTGCTTAACTGTTAAGGAGCAGTTACATTTATGCAGTCCTAAAATTACATTCAGCCCTTCGAAAGCAACTGCTAGGCTGATGTGGCCCCTGGTGAAAATGAGTTTGACACCCCTGCAATAAGGCAAACCATCTAATACAAAATGGGCAAAAGATTTGAACAATACCAAAGAAGACATACAGATTACAAATAAATGCATGAAAGGTGCTCAACATTGTTAGTCACTAGAGAAATGCAAATCAAAACATGAGCCCTGGCCAGGTGGCTCAGTTGGTCAAAGTATTGTCCCATACACCAAGAGGTTGTGTGGGTTCAATCAGGGTGCAGATGGGAGGCAACCAATCAATGTCTCTCTCACACTGATGTTTATCTCTCTTTCCCTCTTTCTCTCTTAAATCAGTAAACATATCCTAGCGTGAGGATTCAAACAACAGCAACAACAACACTACCACGAGGTGCCCTTTCACACCTGTTGGGATAGCTGGGGATAAAGACAGACAGTGACAAGTGGTTCAAGGCTGTGTAGCCACTGCAACCCTTGTATACTGCTTTGGGAATGTAAAATAGTACAGATCCTTGGAAAACAGTTTGACAGTGTCTTAAAAAGATAAACATATACTTAATCATTCTATTCAGCAATTCCAGTCCTAGGAATTCACACAAGAAAAGTGGAAACCTGTCCATACAAAAGCTTGTACAGGAATGTTCATAGCAGCCTTATTTATGATAGTTCCAACCTGGAAGCAACCACAATGTCCATCCGCTGGGGAACAGATAAACAAAACTGGGCATATCTATTCAGGGGACTACTACTCAGCAATAACATGAAACAAATCACTGAGACAGGCTACACATGGATGAACCTCAGAAACAGTACTTTATGTGAAAGAAGCCAGACACAGAATACTTTATGTTGTATGGTTCCATTTATGTGAAATTTCTTGGAAAGGCAAAGCTACAGAGACAGCAAGAAGCTGAAGTGTTGCTTGGGACTGGGGGTGGAAACAAGGATTGACTACAAACAGGTATGAGGGGACTTTTGGGGGGTGATAGCACCATTCTAAAACTGGATAGTGGAGATGGTTGAACAACTGTATACATTTGCTAAAACTCAAAAAATGCGCATTTAAAATGGCTAAATTTCATGGTATGTAAATTATACCTCAGTGAAGCTGTTTAAACAATCTTGCTGAAGACCACAAAGCTTTCAAATGGCCAAGACAGACAGACTTTAAACAAAGGCTAGTCTTTTCCAAGGCCCATGCCTCTGGCCCACACTGTTAGGTAGGGACAGAGAGGTCAGGCTAAGCAGGAGTTGAAAGGCCTCTGCCCTCTACAGAGTAGGAACCCCAGGTGAGGTTATAATTACATTTGGCAGTGGTCGGAGGACTGGGAAGTTGGAAAGTGCCTTCTGGAGGGCCCAGATTTTTGGGAAGGGAATGTGCATATGTGTAGGGATGGGTGAGGGTCTGGCCTCAGGGTGCAGCCAGAGGCTAGGTGGGCTGGCCCGCAGCTCCAGGTTCTTTCTGCAGAGTCTGTCTGTATGTGCGTCCTCTGTGCTGTTTCTCCTCTCCACTCTACCTCCCTTCCTTCAAAGTTTCTCTACTGCTATTGATTGGGCTGGTGGTTCAGCTCTCCGTGAGCCTGCAGGTAGCGAGTGCAGAGATTTTCCCCAGAACACATCTCAGCTCATTAAAGAAGCCATGGCTCCTGGGGCCTCCAGAACCCCTGCTTGTGATATTTTGCTGATGGGAGGAGAGCCGGCAGGACCATGGAGGTCACTTTCTCACCTTCCTATTCCCATCATTAGCATTCCAAAGTGCAAAACAAGCCTGGTGTTTGCTGCCTAAATATTTATGGACTACTACTGGGGTCAGAGGATGGGAGCAGCAAATGAAATTAAAGATTTACACCAAAATACCAACCAGAGGAGGGCTTGGGCCATGGCTTGTTTTCTGTGTTGCTTGGAGGAAAGGGTTTTCTTTTTTCTTTCAAAAATTTTGCTTTTATAGATTTTTGAAGCAAAACACGTGAAATTTTAATTTTTTATTGTTTTACATCACATCTTCAAAAGTTGTTTCTGGGGAGCAGGCAAGCTGAAAGTGTGGGTACTTGTGTGGGTACTTATGTGTGTGAGACGCATACTTGGGGGTTTTGGAAAAACCAGCTCCTTTGCTTGGCTTTCATTCTCAGGAGGGTTGTTATACATACAGTGTGGGGGGAGCTATGCTCTGCATAAGGTAAATAAATTAGCGGGGAGCAGAAGTGCAGGACTGGGGCTGTCTCAGTACCCTGGCAATGGCATACTTTTTTATGGGGCTGCCTCTGATCAGACTGTGCATTTCATCTGAGGAGGTGAGGGAAGCTGGAGCATTCATTGCCTCCTGGATCACTAGAGGGCTGGTGGGAAAGGAAGGGTGCACTCAAAGGGTAATTGGAGTGAGGTTAGTGACCTGACTTTACAAAAGTGTGGGCAAGGTTAGGGAGACCAAGTGAGCCAGCACTCCTGGGGAGCAGTTACTGTCCCAGTCTGGAGGCAGCAGAGGGGACAGTGGTGAGAGCATGGATGCAGACACACCAATGCAGCAAGGAGGGAGCAGGGGAGCACCCCTCACTTCACCCTCTTACCCTCTCACCCTCTCATTTCCTGCTGGGGTTCCCCTTGGCCAGATCACAAAGGAAGCAGAGGACAGGAAGTCCTGGTGATGCCAGCAGTTAGCCTTCCAGGTTGCAAAAGTGGCTCCAGTGGGAGGGGCACATTGTCTTTGCTCAGGCTCCTTAGGAGCAGAGCCTGGAGCAGGGGATGAGGTCTGTGCTCTTTTGAGGGAAGCAGAATAGAGAAAGAGAAAAAGCCAGGCAAGAGTGTGGTGTCATGTAGGTCTAGTCTGTCCTGACCTGGGGACTCGGGGGAAATAGGATTGTCCCCTCTGGGGCTCGGGAGGAGGCAGCATTCTCTGCTACCATGACTGTGTGTGAGCTGCCCTTAAGTGGGGCGTGAGCCATTACCTCGGGCAAGGTGGGTCCCTCGGGTGAGGGGAATTTGCTGAATGAGGGAGCAGCTGTGACTTAGTGCCCCAACAATGGAGCAAGTGGGAGTGGGAGCACGGCCCAGTTAGAGAAAGGCTGCCATGCCACAAATGACTTTAAGGGCAGACTAAAGTCAATTAGCAAATGTCTCTGAATCAGAACCCAGATTCGTACTGCTTAAGCAGGTATTTAATCTGAATGCCAGTCTTCCAGAAGCAGCAATGATCCCAGATAGCTTGTGACAGCAGAGGCAGAGTCGCTCTGAGGCTGATGGACATTCCTTTCAAGGTACCCAGGGCTGTTCAGCTGTCACCCAAACACTCCTGCCTACCACGTAAGTTGGTCTGCCTTCCTGTCCTGAGACACCATGGCCAATGCAAAGGTTTAACTGAAATGCTCCCTCTGGTTACCTTGAGAAATTATACTGGAGGGTTTCTGCAAGTGCAGAATTTTTGATGAGGATATTTATCAGAGCCAAGCATTAATAATAAATGTTGCATGATTTTTTTTTATTAGGGGAGCCACAAAAGGATAGTTGCTTCAACTTTTTAACTCTGTGGAATCTTGAAGTTGCAGGCCACTTGGCTGTGGGAAAGTGCCTGGCTAATCAGTTCCCATTCATATGCAAAGTACTTGCTTAGCCAAGTACATCAAAATTCAGTCATTCCTTTAAAAAAAAATGTATGGTATATAGGCCTCCCTTCCTTCAAGGGACTATGAGGAAGGTGGATTGAGAAAAATACAAATTGTTAATATCCTGAAAAGGAAGCCTTGCTCTGAGCCCTGCTAAGCATTTCCTGTTCTTTGAAAAAAACTTAAAAATGGGCATTTACAGGTATACTGTGGCCTTCTCTACTTGCCTTTACTCCCTCCTCTTGTCCCACTGCTTCTCGGTGTCTCTTTCCTTGGAGCCTGGCCTGATTTGTCCTGGGGGTGGACAGGACATGGAACCTGGGAGGAAGCTACCTATATCAAGACTACCTTGGCCATTGCTGGGCATTGTGCAGGCCCTGCCTTTATGGTGACCCTGTCCTCATTATAGCGACTGGAAAACTGAGGCTCAAGAGAGATGCCCTCGACTGCCAGGTAGAGAGGGCTCCGTGTGTCGGTTCTTAAAAGAGCAGCACCCGGAGCTTTCAGGACTGGAGTTGCTCGGCTTTTCCTTCTGCTTGGCCCCAATCTGATGGCTGCTGTGTTACTCTGGACACCTCCCTGGACTTCTAGTTACTGTGTTTTTATAGGGACAGGGAGCCAAGATTCAGGGCTCCCATGCCTCCTTTTTCTAAACTTTCTTCTCCTCTCTAATCCCCAAGGGCAATGAAAGCAGGACACCGTAGTCCTTGGGAGGGAGGAAAAAAAAAGTCAATACAGGTACATGAGAGGGTTTGCAGTGCGGGTCCAATCCTCGCTTCATTTGCTGCACCCGCAACACTTGGGCATTTGTGGAGCGTGTTCTGTGTGCCGGCTGTGGGAATCATGGTAAAAGGGCCTGGGTGGCCTGCCTGCTGGGGAGACACACTGGCAAATGTAGATGACTGTAGAGGTCTTTGCTGATGAGGAAATGAAAACACAGTGGATAGGCACAGAATGGGAATTGGATCAATATCAGATATCCATTGATCCTCCTGGGTGCTCATCCTCTGCTGCCTCCCATGGTAGCAAGTATTTTTTTGAGACAGAGTTGGAAAGGCTACTTTTTCCATTTGTCAAGTGGGAAAACTAAGGTCTTTAAAGACACTGTGATTCATACAAAGTCTTGGGTGTGACAGTACTTGGATGCCTACCTGAGAGGTGGTCTCTCTGAGGGCCCCTGGTGTGTGAATGTTTGAGCAATAGATCTCTGTGCCCACCTAGTCTCAGCCCACTTCTGGCTCAGGGCATGGGGGTTTGCAGTGAGGCTGGAGTAAGGTTACAGGTGGCCTGCTGGCTCAGGGGCCATCAGAGCTGGGGCCTCTGTCCTGGGTGCAGAATGACTGGTTCTGAGGCAGACGGGCTATGCCTTAAGTGTTCGGAGATAGTGGGGGGAGATCAAGAGGGCATCTATGGCCTCCTAGGAACCAGCCCCAGGCCCTCTGTCATCCATCCAGGGGACACTCTCTTCAAATTTTTAGGCAAATTAGCAGGGAGTTCAGCAAACCAATCATTTCCATTTGGAATTTGAAATTGATTGTGGATGATTTTATGACATGTGTGCCTCCTGCCACTTGCAAAATGTGTATCACAGGCCCCTTGTGGAAGCCTGGCTAGGCAGGCAGCATCTCCTGTGTTTCTAACCATCACATGGGGTTCCAGGTTTGCTGGAGACAGCATTGTGTTTAGGGACCTTGGATAGAGCCCAGTGCTGAGAGGCTCTGAGGACAGAGAGCCTGGGAGAGCCTGGGATGGCACCTTGGACAGATGCAGGGCCACTTGGGGCCCATCACTGTCCATACTACAGGGCAGAGGTGAGTGTGCATCATTCTTGTACCTGTCCATGGACGGAGCCTGTCTATAGGGATTCCTTCCAACCAGCCCTGAGCAGGGGGCAGGGGACGCATAGTTGGTTTGGATATGGCCCTGCCTGAGGAAGCTCACAGATCATAGGGGAAGGCTGTTCTGGGAATACAGAGAAGGGACCTGGGAGAAATCAGGGAAGACTTTCTGGAGAAGATGACAGCTGAGCAAATTCTTGAAGCCACAGGTATGGGTGCATAGTGGCCAGTGTAGAGTTTTGCAGATGGAGGTAATGGCATGCAGAAGTGCAAAATCTTAAAAGGTGAGGTGGTTTAGGGAAGAGTAAGATGTGCAGGTATAGAGACAGAGCAAAGGCCTATTTCCTTGCCAGGGGCTTGGCTCATCCAGAGTGAACTAGTATTTGCTGCCCTTTTATTGTACATCACACGACCAACGGGGTTCTGGGAGGGATGAGGTTTCATAGAGGTCTGGCACGGCAATTCCTGGTTTTCTTGTCCATACTCGGAGACTCATTTTCTCATCTGTGAAGTGGAGATCATGATGAAAACTCCCACAGGTGATTGTGAGACAAGTGGAGACCAGTGGTGGCCTTTCTCCTCTGTCATTCTTGTCATTAACTCCCCAGCCCTGGTGAGCAGAGACTCTGGGATGGGGCAGGAAATGTAGGGCAGGGCCACATGGGGTCTGGAGCCAGATTTAAGAAGCTAGGACAGGTTGGGCTGTGTGTAGGGGTGTGTGGGAATGACAGTCAGGAGGGCTGAGGTGGGAGAAGGAACCTCTTTCATGAAATGAGCCCTGGAAGCTCAGGATGTCTGGACTGACTGTCATTTTTTTTCAGTGGACGAACACCTGCAGGGGTCTGCTGTATGCCAGGTTTTGTGGCAGGGGATTCTGAGGTGAGCCAGACAGGTGTGGCCATATGCTAAGAGAGTGCCTCAGAGACAGGGGCAGTGTGAGGTGGTGAAATTGTGCAACCTAGACTGGGGGCCAGGGCAGGTCAGGGAAGGTCCCCAGAGAAGGGTGCCCAGGCTGGACTTGGTGAAGTGGAGGCCGTGGAGGAGGCTACCAGCGGTTCCAGGGCCTGAGCAGGAGGACTGGCCTGCCATGCTTTCAGGGGGCATGGAGGGCACAGTGCTCATCTCTGCTGACCTGTCCCAAGCAGCCCTCCAGGGATCAAGGAAGGGTTGGGGACAAACTGCATGACTTGGAGTCCCTCTGGAGCCCCCTCCCCATCCCCAGGAAAGCATAACTCAGGAAAATTCCATGACCTAAGCAGTGACGGTCCAGGTGTTAAAAAGACGTTTTGGGTAACTGTGTTCCAGGCAGACTGGGCAATTACAGACCTGCTCAGAATTAAGTTCCATGGTGCCTGGAATGGGTCCCTTTACTGAGTTTTAAATAGTTTCTGTTTTTGAGGATGCAGACCCCTCTCTGGCCCGAGGTAGGCCCTCATCACTGATGTGCCAGTTGCCTCCATACAGCTCACCCTTGTTTGGGACACCCCTGGGCAAGCAGAGGATGTGGAGAGGATGGGCCCCTCTCCCTTACTCCCTCACACAGATTGAGATGCCCTGACCGGGAATTGATCCCACAGCCTGTTGGTGTGCAGGACAACACTCCAACCAACTGAGCTACTGACCAGGGTGAGGTGCCAACTATTTAGAGTCGTGACCTGTGGCTGGTGAGTGTGGGAGGAGTTTGGCCAGGGCAGAGGGGATCCAGGTATTCATTTCCTGAGGTTGACCTAGCTCATTTGGGAGTGTAGGGTCTCCAAGCTCTGCTCTGGGCTGCTGCCCACGGGGACTAATGTCCCTATTGGGCACTGGAGACTCAGACGGGTGGCTTTGCTCCAGCTCCTGTGGTCCCTTATATGGGGCCAACACCCAGGGGCTCCAAGTTTCCTGGCTAGGGTTTCAGGTGGAATTAACCGGCAGCAGGGGCAGGTCTGTGCTGATTGAAGCTGATTGCTGGAGGCAGCGGCCGCAGGCTGCACAGAGCTATTTCCAGCAGCTCCAATTGTATCAGGGAAGCTTAATCCTTCTTAGTTCGTTTGTGTTCTGGCACATTGAGTGAGGGCAGGGGGCCAAGGCCAGAGCAAGGTCAGACTTCCCCTGGTTGTCTGCATTTCCCTTTCCTTCTGCCTACCCATCTGTCCATGTGCCCACCCACCTACCCATCCATCCATTCACCATTCATCCTTCCACCCATTCACCCCTCTACCCAGCCACCCCCCTGTTGTCATCAGTCATTCCCTCCCACCCTCAGTGTTCACTGTTTATCTACCACATGCCAGTCACCATGCCAGGACCCCAAGATTTGAGGCCTGCCTTTCCCTGGCTCACAGTCTGGGGGTGGGGACTGCACTGAGGTCCCATGGTGGGGGGGAGCATGGCCACCATGGCAGCACCAGCTTGCCTTGGGAGGCGATCTGTGCTCAAGCTGTGGATTGGGGACTAATAGGGACTTCATGGGTGAGACTTGGGTTGACAGTCCTGCAAAAAGGGGGCCAGCATGGGTGAGGGCTCAGAGGCAGGGGGAAGGGCAGCAGGGGGCAGGAAGTCCCCTGTGTAATGCAGTGTGTGGGTGGGGCAGGTGCTAAGGAAGGGAGTGGAGAACTGGAGACTTAGCTCATGGGTGTTGCTCCAGGCCTAGGAGGGTGGCTGGTCCCATAGGGATGGGAATCTTTGAAGGTCCGACACAGGGGAGGGTTTTAGAAAGATTGCTTGGGTGAGGAATGTGTCAAAGGGCCAGGCTAGAGGCAGGAAGATGAAGGAAAACTCCTGAACTCGGCTTCAGAGCCCTATTCCCTGCTTCAAGCTGGGCATCCTCTCTCCTTCCCTCCAGGGCTATGGCCCCTGCTACTATCCAGCTGGCTCTGTGGGAGGGCTTGGGGTGGTGCCCCTGGGACTCAACGGGCCAGGCTTGTGGACTCTCTCAGGTACCTGAGGCCTGTCCCCCACCCCTTCCAGTGGATGGGTGGCTTCAGTGGCCACTGTCCTCTGGCCTCTTTTTCTTGACGCATTGTTCCCCAGCTCCTCCCTCCCCTGGGCTTCGTCTGTCCTCTCAGGCTTCTCCCTCACTGTGAGGGGGACCTGCTGTGGCTACACTCAGGCCCAGGGGCAGCCAGAGAGGGCGTACTCTGTTCTCCTGACAGTTCCCAAAGGGCTTACCCAAAGGGCTGTTTTAGGCTTCCCTTCATTGGGGTATATGTCCCTGCAGAGAGGAGAGAGAGTGCTGAGGCAGGATACCGAGTTCAGGTATCTCCAGGAGTGTCTGGAGTCACCCCTGCCAAATCCTAGTGAGGCTCAGTGGCCTGGGTTGTGGCTAGGGCGGCTGCTCCAATTGCCATGGGAACTCCTTCTCCGGGCAGAGCAGCCTGTATGTGCCTGTCTGGGGCTGTGTGGGTACAGGTGGTGTGGGTGCCTGCATGATTGCTGGGTGGGGTGTTCAGAAGGGCAAAGCCCCCAGTCCTGCAGCTTCCCCTTTCTTCTGACGTGGACGCTGGTGGCTGTGTTTTACCCCCTTGTCCCTTTGCCTTTCTTCAGGGAAGGTGTTTGGGCAGAGGAGAGAGGGGGCACTGCCTTCCATGCCTGGGGCGAGGTTTGTGCTGGGCACCATTTCAGTCTGCTGTGTCTTCTAGGCCTAGCCTTTCATGTGGAACCTCTTTCACAGCAGGAAAATGCCTTGAAGGAACACAAATCACGATGAGTGGCATATTGGGCTTTTATTTGGTAGGGAAAGAGGGGTGATTCTCATCTACTCTTAGAGCCTTTCTGCCCTGGTTTGGTGTACGTACCGCATTGCCCCCTAGAAGCAGGCCTTTGTGTGGGAATGTGTGTTTTTTCCAGCAGGAACTTACCCAGGCCTGTGCCCAGCTGAGCTCGCCCTGCGGGCCCCCACCTGGGGATGCTGCTGTTCTATGTGTGCACCTGGCACTGCCATCTAGTGGTGCCTGATGGTGAGACAGGGGGTTCCTGCTCCCCTCCTGCTCTAGGGAAGGGCTCACGTGCTGTTTTATGCCCCCTGTGACTTGGAGAGTTCTGTGACACAGCTCTGCCTGTGCTTATGCTTTCCGATGCCTTCAGAGGTCTCGGACATGATTAATCTCAGTGACAGGGCTCCTGTGCTTAGGGTCTCCCTTTAGTACTGATGTCCTGCATTGTCAGGCCATGTCTTCTAGGGTGAATCTTTTTTAAATTTACTTTAATTTAATTTAATTTATCTTTAGAGGGGAAGGGAAGGAGAGAAATATCAATGTATGGTTGCCTCTCGTGCATCCCATGCTGGGAACTGGCCTGCAACCCGGGCATGTGCCCTGACCGGGAATCGAACCACGATCCTTTGGTTCGCAGGCCCACGCTCAATCCACTGAGCTACACCAGCCAGGGCTTTAGGGTGAATCTTTTAGTAACCAGTAACCTCTTCAGTAACCAGGTCTGGCTGCCACATGTGCTGTTGTGTCTATGCCCCCAGATCAGCCTGGCCTGTGACACACATGGCCTGTGCCATTAGTGGCAGAGGTGGGTGAGAGCCACGCTTTCCCTTCCCATGCTGATCCACTCTCCTCTGCCAGCCCCTTCCATGGCACTCAGGTCTCAGACCTCTGGGGCACCCCAGTTGCTGACTGAGGGCTGAAGGGCTGACATCACTTCCTCCTGCCCTTTGAGCCTTTTGCCTGGGCTTAGGGTGGGCAGCTTGTACCTCTTGGAAGGCCTGGGTTCTGGACTTAACTTATGCTTACACCAGCGGGGTGTGCATGATACCTGCCAAGAGACCTCACATCTTCAGGCCTTGGCTGTCACCTCAGGAAAGGGGGGTATGTTGACCTCGTTCTAGGCCTATGGAGGATGCCAGGTGATGATGTGTAGGGGTAGCACGTGTCACCAGGTGGTAGATGTCCCTCCTCAGCCCTGTTGGTTCTGGGGCAGGGCATGGGCTCCTAGATTCACCCACCTCCTTGCCCCCCTAACTCTGTGCTTTTAGCTGACTCTGTTCTCTGACCTACAATGGCCCTGACTGTCCTTACTGCCTCCTGCCCCTGCACTCAGTACTCTAGGTCCTCCCAGGGAAAAGAGCAAGAAGAGGGAGATTAGGCCTCCTGTCCTCTTGCTGTGTCCTCACTGGGATCACCTTTCTAAAGGCAAGCTCTGAGCAGACCTCACCTGTGTTCAGGAAGCCTTCAAGCCTTTGTGGTGCTCATGGATCAAAACAAAGCCCCTCAGCTGAGCAGATGGGAAGTCCATTGTGAACCCACCCTCCTTAGACCCCCCCTTACCCTGGCATGAGAGGCCCAATCCTGGCAGATCCATAAATGCCATGTGTGTGCCTTGGCTTATGCCAGACTGCTAAAATGGTTGCCCTTTTTTATGGTCTTCTTTTTATCTATGTTCTTCCCTAGCATCATCTGCTCTGTGAAACCCTCTTTGCACTCTGGGCCACATGACCACCTGCCCATACTCCTCCTGTCTGGCATCCTTCTGTGGACAGTGAGCCACATCCCGATCCTACCCCAGCTCCCTCTCCAGACGGCATTTCTGGGACTTGGGGCCAGATCTGCATGATCTCCATGTTCCCAATGTAGACCTTGGAGTGGCTAGGATCTTGGAGAGATTTGTGGTGGGCTCAGGGGGCAATCTGATTATCCGGTGGGGAGGACCTGGCTCCCAGCCTGTCCTCTCATGGCTGGTAAGGTGCCAATGGCAAACTTGAGCCCCACCAATCAGGTTTCTCATAAGTTTCTGGTTTGTGAATTTTGTTGTATTGTTTTTCAGTTTTCTCTAAGCATCTGCTACTGTGAAATTTTTCATTATCACTGTCAGAGATCCCTTCTCATCCCTGCAGGCTGCAGGAGATTTCTGATTTTTCTCCCCATCTACTGCAAAGCACCTGGGAGCTGGGATGGGCAATGTCCCTGAGCCATTAGGGCTCTTTCTCCCAGACCTCGGGGTGAGCCATCTCTGAATTGGAGTCAGCAGGGCTGGCCCGAATGGTCAGGGTGGTGCGACCACACCTGTGTCCTGAAGGCTTTGCCTCCACTTCCTTGGGATGCAGGGTTGGCCCAGCTGGGAAAGCTGCCTTTGGGGGTCAGGCTAGCACCTGCACCATCCCCTTTCTGTTCTTGGCAGACGCTCAGATGTTGGCCACTGGGCACAGGGGAGCTGCTTCCTGTAATGGTGGCACTATCTTTACAATTTTGGAAGCTGGTGCTGCTGGTTGTTGTGATGTCTGGAGTATGATATGTTAGAAATCTTGGGATGAGTGAGAAAAGCAACAGTGGGCTTTGGCAGGTAGACTCCAGATTGAGTGTTGACCCTACTCACCCCATATCAGCAGAGCTGCTCCTGGGACACACTGGGGAGAGGATGGCCTTGGGCATGTTCAGCACTAACATTCAGCCTGGCCTTGCTTCCCTGGCCAGGTTCTGGGTTCTGCTGTGTTTTTGAACCTGGCTGTGTGGTACTTTTCTCTGGTCTTAGTTTGTTCTGTGTATAGCAGGTGATTGGTTAGCTGCACTTACCACTGGTGGCCAAAGTGCTTCCAGGGTTGTAACTTATTTGAGTGTTATTGATACCCTATAAGGTTGGTACTGTGTGTTTTTACCCTTTTTTGTTTTCTTTTTGGCAGTGTCAAGATAATGCATCTTTATTTTATAAACATGGAAATGATTTATTTATGTTTAATACTGTATAATTATTTATTTAACAAATACTTATTCATTTATTTATTTTTTCCAGATTTACTGGGATATTTGACACATATAACTTGTATATGTTAAAGGTATACGATGTGGTATTTTGCTATACTTACACACTGTGAAATATTCCCTTTTTCTTGATTAAGTGTATAGTTGACCCCTGAATAACATGCTGTTTCGTGGTGCCAACCCCCCATGCAGTGGAAAAGCAGCATATAACTTGACTCCCCCAAAACTTCATAGTTCCAGGACTCCCATGGGTCCCCAAACTGAGGATTCTCAAGTCCCCTGTATAAAATGGTGTAGATCAGTGCATATAGTTGGCGTTCCACATTTGTGAACTCCCAACTGTAGGTTGAAAACAGTACAGGCATTTATTGAAAAAAATCCATGCTCTGGCTGGGGCTTAGTTGGTTGGAGCATTGTCCTGTGCACCAAAAAGTTGTGTGTTTGATCCCCCATCAGGGCACGTACCTGGTTTGGTTCCATGCCTGGTTGGGGTGTGTATGGAAGGCAAATGATTGATGTTTTTCTCTCACATCAGGGTTTCTTTCTCTTTCTCTGTCTCCCATTTTCACTCTCTAAAATCAATAAACATATTCCTGAAAAAGGAGTAAAAAAAAAGTAATGATTGCCTCACTTTGGCTTTGAATCCAGTATCCTCTTATTATACTACACTGTCTCCACTAATAAAATCACTATTCTTTAGACATTAATAAATGTTAATTATAAATTTAAAAAATCCATGTATAAGTGGACCCGTGCTGTTCAAACTTATGTTGTTCAAGGGTCAACTTTATTGATTATGTTTGAAATCACTGTGATAGCCCATTTTGAGGTAGGGCACGGAGCCAGTGTGACTTGCCCATAGCCACCTGCCGCTCTAAGACTCACAGCAGGCACCTGAGTCCAGGCAGTTCAGCATCAGAACCTGTCCTCTTACCACTGGGCAGCTCCATCTTTCTCTGTGGGAATGAGCACTTTATTCCTTTCAGTTTTAGCCCCCAGAGGGCTGGATAGCAGCCTGCCACCTTCCCCTGTAGGGTAATTGGGCATCCTCTGCACTAATGTGGGTTTTGGTTTAAAAGAGGCTGGGAAGGAGGATGCTAAGCACATGATAAAGGAATGAATGATCAATGAATGAATGGACACTTCCCACAGGGAAGGAATTATCATCTTAGCATTGCTAATGATTCAATATGTATTTTGTGCCAGAGGCTGTACTGTCATGGCTTATGTGTGATGTGGGTGCTGTGACCTATTCTTTCCTGTCCTCTTCCCATTTGATAAAATAAGACACTGATGTTCTGACAAGTGACCAGCCCTGGCTCCTGGATGCCAAATGACATGATGGGGCCTGGACTTCATGACTGCCCCCTTCCTTGGAGGAGCATCAGTGGCTGGATGGACAGAAATTTGTAAAGAGGCACACCAGGAATTTGTAGGGCCACTTTTCCAACACTGTTTTGTTCAGTCAGCTGTGGGTTTGGACCGCAGGTGTGTGGGCACCAGCCTGGTTGGACTTCTGCACACAAAGACCATGACGAGGATGTGAAGAACACAGCAGGGCCTGGATGGTGTGACAGGTTCATTGGCTACCACCGGTCCCGGGTGTTGCCACTACCTGCTCCTGCGCTGGTGTCATGTGATGAGGGCTGTGGGGAGTGGTCTGCAGAGGTGTGAGGGAGTATGAAGGAGCTGTCCCTTTCTGGACATTTCTCTGGGCTTGGCTGCAAGACATGGGGTTAGATGGCAGCAAGGGCGTGGGCAGGTAGGCTGGACAGAGTGAGGAAGGGGCTGCACTATGGATGGCAGCACTAGAGGAGAGGTCGGCAGCCCAAAGACCTTATTTATATAAGGAACATTGTGTAAGGCGGGTGCAGGTCTTCTAGCTTTGGAATCAGGGAAGGTGGCAGGATGGAGTGGGGGTTCCCCTGGGTTAGTAGAGCCTAGAAGCTGGGGGTTCAGTGGTTTTCTCCCCATGAAAGTGGGCTATCCCTGCCCAGTGTGAGACCTTCAGGTCAGTTCTTCAGTTCAGGTCCTCACCAGGTGACCAGCTGGGGGAGGCAGAGAGGGTTAGATCTACTCACATTCAGTCTTCCCAGGCTGTTGGAAGGGGACGGAGATGTGTGTGAGTGTCCCTGTGGATGCTCACCCTAGAGATGAACCCACAGGGTGGTAATGACGACTGATTACCTGAGGTTTGCCTGGTGATAGCAGCCATCTGAGGCTGCCCCCGACATGGAGGATGGGCCAGAGCCAGCATTATGCTTATCTCACATTGTCCTATTGTTGCCTGCCCTCCTGGTGTACCTGGCTGTCCAGTCCCAGGCTGGGTGCTAGGTACAGAGAAACCCTGGACTGGGAGAGAGCTCAGTCCAGGGGGAAACAGAAGCCCACAAACAGACAATGACACTGAGCTGCAATCATGTACAAATCAGGGAGGAAGCAGGGGCATGGCCTGTGTTGTCCTGACTGGGTGAAAAGGCATCTGGAGAAGAGGCACCTGAACTGGGTCTGAGTGATGATGAAGGGACAGCAGGGGAATACAGGTGCAGAGATTTGAGTTTGATGCATTACAACCTCCTGGACCCCTGCTTTGCACCTTGAAGCCTAGAGGTTGCCTTCTGAAAGCCTTCTGGCAGACATGCCAAGCTGCAGAATTAGTGGAAGGTCTTGGAGCTGGGCTCAGAGCTGGAGTTTGGCTGTTTCTGTGCCCTACAGTGTTTCCAGGATGGGGCCATGGCTGAGAGGTGATTCTTGCTCCCACTATACTAATCCCCAGTGTGGGAGGGACAGGGGTATTAAGTGCTTAGCAGGCAGGCATCCATGGGTAAGCTTTCAGTCCAGGATGGAGACTGGGAGCCTAGACACAGATGTGGGGCTTGGTACCTTTCAGCCAGTCAGTCCTACCAGGGAGAGAGGGCACAGGCTGGGTATAGAGATATGAACAAAGAGCATGGAACATATGAAAGTTGGGAAATAGACCAGTGCCTTGCTTTTGGGGGAAATTCCAGTGCCTTGTGGAGTTGGAGGGTGGTGGGAGAGCCTTACAAACTGACTTTCAGGAAGTGGGGAGCATGGCAGGTATTTTGGGGGGTATGTATCGTGCTGAACTTTGGCCTGTAGAGTGGGTTGGTGGAAGAAGATCAGGGAGTATGGAGACCAGGGAACTGACAGGGGATTTGGGCAGACATTGGTCGGGGGTGGCATCACATACAGTATGAGGGGAGCTCAGGGAGAGATATCTGGGCTCAGGGCACTGACCATGCTACAAGAGGCCCCTGGGTGCTTGCTTGCTTTCGAGGTTCTTCATGTCTCCTAGGACTCTGTTCTGATTTCCCTTCCACATTGCACATTTCTGTGTGCCTCCTGGCCTGGAAGCCTGGTGTGCCATTGACAGAGCAGTAAAAGTCATGAATGAGGAGCTGGAAAACTACAAATGAGCCAGCAGGATCCCACCCAGGAGTGTTCCCTGAGTTTCTAATCTGGGGAGCAGGGAATCAGTTTTGGTTCATTAATTTGTATAAAGATGAGGTCCCAGAGATCGGTGTGGTGTCTCCAGCTCTTCCCTGCCCTCCTGCTTGGCTCTGTGCATCCTGCCTGCAACAGCTGTCCTTCCTCTAGCTACTGTTTGTCATCCAGTGGGACCCTTTGGCATCCCTGGGCTGGGCTGATTGTGAGGCCAGTGGGCTGTGGGAACTCCCAGCCTGGAGGTGTTCCAGGAGAGACACCTGCCTGGGTGCTGCTGCTCAGGCCAGGCCTCAGGCTCACTGTCTCCTTGGCATTCTCTAAAATCCTGCTGAAATCCTTTTTCAGAGCGGACGGTTGGTTTTCAGAAACTCCCCTTGTTCAAATTGTGGGATGTGGCTTCACTTTTGGAATGATGAGCATCTAGGGACCTTGGCAAGTTTGAAAATTGTGTCTGTACCCTAAAATATGGGCACCGACAGTGCTTATCTTAGCAGAGTGGTTAGGATTATTAATTACATAGTTTGTTGCTATGCGATGCCAAGTTGAGCACTGGGCTAGGGGTTGGGAGGATAAGCAGTATACAGATGATTCTGTTCATGGGCTCGTGATTTAGGGAATGACGACTGGCAGCAGCAACAACGTAGTTCACAATGGCAAACATGGGTGAGTGCTATGCAGACAAAATGCAGTGAGGGAGTATCAGGGTCACAGAAAGTTCTCTTGAGGGAGTGATGGTTACCCACAAAAGTACAGAATGAGGAGAGTTAGCCAGACAGATGTGGGAGGAGCCTTGCAGGCAGGTAGGGGGTGTGAAGAGACCCAAAAGTGGCAAGAGCTTGGGGTATCTGAGTTACTGCACAATGGCCAGCCTTCTGCAACACAGGATGTGGATATGATTAGGCAGGGCCTTGCAGGCACTGTTGAGCATGTGGAATTTATTTTAAGTACAATGGGAAGCTAATGCAGATTTTAACTGGGGACTGCACAGTCTGGTTGGTATTTCATGAAGGCTGCTCCACTATGGTGTGTAGAACCGGTGGCATGTGTCCTGGGGGGAGGTCTAGTGGGGGGTCATAGTGGTTTAGATGAAGGTGGTGGCAGTGAAGGTGGAAGAAAGTTGACAGATCTGAGATATATTTTGGAGATAAAACATCCAGGACTTGGTGATGGCTTGGGTGCAGAGAGTCAGGGAGAGAGAAGGGTCAAGAGCGAGTGGGTGGATGGGGTTCTATTTTACTGAGATTGGCAGATTAAGAGGGACAAGATAACACCCAGGAAGCTCAGTGTTGACATGCTAAGTTTGAGCTGCTAGTGGACTTACCAAGAGAGACCCCCAAACTGGGGGTCAGGAGCCTGGGGAGGGTTGTGGGCTGGAGCAATAACTATAGAATCATCAACGGGGCTGGGGGGTAACTTTTAATGGGATGGGTCTGATATACAAGGAAGGTTGATGATTTTATTGAAAGAGGACATAAGTGAGGGGTCTGGGCCTGAGTTTGGGGGAAGGAAGAGGTGGGACCACCCAGAGCTCATGAGCCCATGCTTGCTTAAGACAAGAGAAAGCTCTCTCTTCCTCATCTTTTGCCAGATAGGTTGAAGGATATGGTAGTAAGAAGTGGGGCAAAGTCCTAGTGATGATGGTTTCTATATTTATCTATGAATAATGAGCAAGGTCATTAGTTGAACTTGGGGGAGAAGCCCAGGAGGGTTGAGGAGAACAGCAAGGGAGTTGGTGGAGGGTTGCAAGATGAAGGGCAGGGTGGAGAGTCCCATTGAGGTTAGTGGTGCAACTTGGCAAGGGTCACTGTGTCACCGGCTGTGTGACTCTCTGACCCTCTGATTGCTCACAGTCATGGAGAAGTGTTTGGGCAGCTTGCCCCACCACAGGCTGATCCCAGGTTGGGATTTCACCAGCTGGGCTACATAGGAGCAAGAAGGGAGTGAGGGGGTCTGCAAAAGAGTGACTGGAAGGACCAACAGACGAAAAGTAATCTGAGCAAGGGACAGGGTGTAAGGGCAGGAAGTAGCTGGTGGGAGGGTTGCTTAAGCAAAGGTCTACAGGACAGTATGCTTGTCAGGACTGTCCTGTGCTCTGGAGGGAGGGCAGGGAGGGCAGGGAGGCCTTGTGACCCTCTGCTCAGGGGTGCCTCTTCATAAAGAGTGGCCTTTGTATAACTCTGCCACTGGCTTCCCCCATTTTATGGTTTTGTTTATCTTTTAATAAAACATGAAAAAACATATTCTCTATAGATCAATAATTTACTCTGAGTTATGACAATACTAAATTTGGTCAATTATTCATTGACTATAAAGTATTTATAAATACTATTTTAATTTAAAAGCATTAGCCATTAGAACTCAAATATTAATAAAGCTGGTACCAGCTAAAAGGAGGAGGGTAAGGGCACAGGTAATGAGGGTGTCAGGAGAGGGTGAGTCCTGTGGCTGTTAAGATTATTTGAAGTAAGGAGGTGGTAGCGAGAGCCCCCTGCTGGGGCAGGCGGAGGTGCTGGCGTGCCTGGGCTGGCCTTCTGGACCTCCTCAGAAAGAGGTCCTTCCTTCTGGAGGACTGGGCTGAGCCTGGGGCTTCCCAGACCCTGGCTCTCCCTTCCACTGCCTCCAAGACCAGTGAAGCCTCGCCAAGCTTCTTTGGGTTGAGGGTGCCTCTTCTATAGGCTGCTTGAGTGTCCAGGTAGAGTGTCCTCTGTGCCTTGTGCATCTGGAAAAGTCCTGTCATTCTGACTTTCCAAAGGCTATTTAATAGCACAGGATGTTGAGGGGCTTGTGGACTTGGAGTAGTAGGGGCTGCCTGAGTGGATCTTCCCTATTCAGGGACCACAGGAGGAGCAGGTATGGGTGTACCCTGGAGCATGACGCATTCAGGGCATATGGTGGAGGGAAGGACTGGGTTGGTTGTGGCTAGCATCACTCCCAGGTAGTGGCACTGGAAATTGTGCATCTCTTCTAGCACGAGCCTTTTATGGTATATTTTCTCCTGGCCCTGGAATTTCCTGGGAATTCCCATGGGTATCAAGAAGGTAGGACATGGATCAGCAGTGGTGCCAGAGTGATCTCAATGTCTGGGGGCACTTATCTTATCTCCAGCACCCACCCACAGGCAGGCATCCAGTGATGAGCTCAAGATTTGTCCTCAGAGAAGAGAGGCTTATGGCCTTCTTCTCTGGGGCCAGTGCTAAGTGTGGAGTTGCCCCAGGAGTTTCCATCCAAGGGAGGGTGGGGTAGATGCCCCAGGATCCTGACCTCTGTCTCGTTCTGGCTACTATGTCTTCCTGGGACTGGCTATGTAGGTACCTGGTGGTCTGGTTCTGAAGCTCTTTGTGCCATTTGCTCTCTGCCTGTGTGGCCCCCGACAAGTGGCCAGCCTTCTCTGAGCTTCACCAGGGGATCAGAAAACTCGTCAGGGGTGCAAGTTATGGAGATTCCCACCTTATGTGGCCAGTGCTGTGCCTGACTTGTCTCGCCCTGAGTGCTGTGTGTGGAGAGCCTGGATCAGCAGGGTGCTGACATCTCAGGGAGACTGATGGGATGTAATTGTGGGGCTGTCTGGGAATGTGGGCTGAGTCCCAGGAGTCCTCTTCTTTGGCCTCAACCCTGGCCTCTGAGCAGCCTCTTTCTTCCCAATTCCTGGGAAGCTGTTGAGCGACCCTCTGCTCTCCTAGGCCACCAGGCTCAGGTAGTGGGGCGCGAAGCTGCTCATTACATTCATCTCTGCTTCTTACTTTCCCAGCTGATGAGCCATTCTCAGGGAGCCTTTATCAATTCATCTGCCTGCATTGTTGTAATCAAGAGAGATCAGCTTTATGACCATGTGATATTGGAGGCAAAAAATTATTACAAAGGTTGTTATCTTCTAGTGAGCCACAGAAACACCTTTGGGATGGAGAGGCAAATAACAGTGGTGACTCCTATATTCCTACTATGTACTAGGTCATGTAAATGGCTCTTCACATACTAAGACCTTTCACTGGACATGCACAACAGCCCTGTGAAGTAGGTGCCATTGTCTTTACTGGAAGAAAAAAAAAACAGGCCCGGCTCCTTGCCCAAGGTCCCATGAAGTGTCTGTACCAGGGCCCAACTTCAGACCCAGGCTATTGGACCCCTCACTGGTGTTTAACATCTCTCTTCACAACCATGGTGTGAGTTGTGTAACTTCCTGTCCTGGGAATGAGCACGCAACGTTGATTAAGCTAATAGCTGATCTCGCTTTGATCTGATGTATTTTGATCTTATTATTTTTATGTTAGGAGCCTAACATAACCATCTAAATAACCATCATTTCAAGAGTGCCCCAATTAGCAGGCCATTCACAGTGGATTGGAAATTGATTTGCATCAGGCCTCTCCATTAGTCCCTGGGAGAGGCTTCCAGCCTTAATTACCCACCCCGTTTGCTGAACCCAGAGGCTTGAGGAGCTTGCATGCAGCTGCAGGTGGCTATAGGAGCATGAGCTGGTGGTGCCCACCTCCGAGGGGAGGGCCGTCAGCTGCAGGAGTGAGGTCACCCTCTATTGTACCTACAGTTTCTTAGGATCTTATGCATGACTTGGGTGGGGACATTGATGGGGAGGTGGGGGTGCTCAGGGAGAGGGGCAGGAAACTGACATCTATTTAGCATCTTTCCTATGCCAAGCATGGGGTTGACACTTGTGGTCCACATTAAGTCACTGCTCTTATAGCTCTGCTGGGTAGAGATTCTTATCCTCATTTAATAGAGACCAGAGGCTGAGAAAGGAGACATGACACAGTCACATGGCTGCTGAGTAGAGCAACCCAGACTGGAACCATCAGATTCCAGAGCTAGTTCTGCTGTCCCTGTGAACCCAAGCCTGGCCAGAGAGCTAGTGTCTCTGGCTGCTAAGGGGGCTGGGGCAGGTTGACCAGTCAGATACTTGTGTGTTCTCTGAGCATGTCCCTGCTGCCTAGCCCTGTTTCGTCATACTGCACTCTTATCACACTACTCTCCCCATCTCTGTTGTCTAAATCTTGCTATTCTTTTGAGGTCCAGATACCAACTCCACATGTGTTCACCCTCCCCTGGGTTCCTCTCTTTTTTCTAACAGGCTGAACTGTGGGGTCTGTCTCCTTGGTACATCGAAGATGGGACCCCTGGTCATTCTTCTCTTTGTTCTCCCCCCACCAGTGCTTAGTGCAGGGGTTTGCAAATAGGGGTGTGCTAAGTGTGTGTATGGAATGGGAGGTAAGGAACAGTCCACGAGGAGTAGGAACCATGTTTACATGGGGATACTGAGGCTCAGAAAAAATCCACCGTATTGGAGTAGGGACAGAGTTTGCCATCAGAAGTCAGATGATGGCCTGGCAACAGACACCTGGGACCCAATGAGGGCCACAATGAGGCATCTTCACTGGTGTCCTGGGCTGAGACCAGGGCTGGAGTTCCTGGATAACTTTATGTGCAGTTTATTTTGTAGGTTTACTTTTTTAAAAGTAGTAAGTGCAATGTATTGTCATTAAAGAGCATGTGCAAGAGAGGAAAGGGCAATCCTTTTTATCATAGCACCTTAGCGTTGAGGGCTTTCTCTTGCCTTTTTTGTGAGCATGCTTTTCACCTAGTTGTCATCCTAGTGAGGTCACAGTTCCGTGCCCTGGTTTTGTCACTTAGCCATGTCTCAGAGGTGTTTTTAGATCAGATGGCATCTTAGTCCAGCACTGTCCCTTATCAGTTGTGTGGCCTTATAACTTGATATTTGGAAAATGGGTGCAGTGACACCTACCCTATACAGATGTCATGAACATATTGTGAATTCATGTGTGTAGAGTACTTGAAAGAATATTTGGCACAGAGAAAATTCTCACAAAAGGGTCCCTCCTTTTACATAGCTTCATACTTATCTATTATTGTAGGGTTATATTCTTTGCTAAAGGAATTTTCTGTTCACAACATGAAATTTTAGCAAAATACAGAAAAGAAGGAAAACCATTTTTAGGTCTCTTTTAAAATGTGATCACTTTTAACATTTTTCAGGATTTCCTTCTGGTCTTATTTTCATGCATGCTCTTTTATTTACTTGATATTATAAAATATATACACTTGTGTATTATTTTCAGGTAACTTTTATGACAAGCACTTTCCTATGTTATTGTCGTGAACAGTTTTAGAGACTGCATGTGTTTCCAGCAAATGGAGCACTTTCATATCACTCACCTATTTGTATCTTTTAGATTGTTAGCAGTATTTCAAGAGTATGCACAAGTGTCCTTTGTAGTGTTTTTGTATCTAGAGCTATTTCCATAGTTTGGATAGGTGTCCAAAGTGGAATTATTGGCCAGAAGGCACGAAACCATCCAGGCTTATGGTATTTTTGCACCAGCCTTTATTGACTAAATGGGCTGAACATGGTGTGTGTCTGGGGAAGGATGGTGAACAGAATGGGTATGACCCTTGTCCCCTGAAACTTGAATTGATATAGGAGAGAAAGAGTAGGGAAGTGTGGGGTGCAGAGGGAGCACTGGACAAGGAATTCCTAGCCAGTCTGGGGATGTAGACTTTGAGTCTTAAAACTAAAGTTAATGTGAGGTTCTACAGGCAACAGAAAACATGGCAGATTCCATGGGCCAAAAGTTGGGCCACTGGTTGGGCATAGTAGGCAGAGGTATGTGAGCAGTGTGAAGCCACATATCTCTGGGGACTACTTAAGAGGTTTGACTCTATCCCCAAGGCTTTTCAGGAGCCACCATGATTGGATTTCTGTTTAGTGGAGAACACTACAGTGTAAAGCCTTGGATGAGGCTGCTTGATTCTCAAGATAGACTTCAGAGAGTCTCTTGTTTAACCATCCCAACCCCTGCCTCATGTGTGGAGACTGAGGGGTCAGCAGGCAGAGCTATGGGCATTTGAATTATTGTCCTGAGTGTGCAGTGTGAGTGTCCTCATATGGGGAGCAGCTATTTGATAGCATGGAGGTAATCCCTTTCTGTACATCCCAGCCTCCCACCACCTTGTTCTTTGGGGGTGCCTCTCCAGCTGTTGGACTTCTGCACCCAGCCTCACTGAGGCATTACATAAAACCATGGGCTCTCAACCAAAAGAACTGCATTGTCAAAGTTGTTCAGAAGTCTGCCGTCTGTAGCAGATGGCCTGCTGACATTCACAGGCTGTGTTTTGAAACTGCAGCTGCTTTCCCACATTTTTGCCATCACATGAAGCATTATTAATAAATGTTGCTCCAAAACTAGTGCAGGGGGGTCCAGTATGGTGAGATGTATCTTTCTGTTCATTGGTCTGATGTGCCCAAAAGGTCTAGGTGTGTAGGGGCGTCCTTTGTAGTCACTGAGTGACTTTAAAAGGTGAGTGCAGCTGTCCTAGAAAGGGCTGCTGGTGCTGCCTTGTGTTGGTTCTTTGAGCTCTGGTAACTGTCCTCAACTGGGAGCATCTTCCTTTGTTATTTTCAAGTGGCTTTTGAATAATCCTGGGCTTCTGGAACTAGCTGCTTCATCCTGGGTTTGACCTAGTATTTTTATGATATGAATAAAGTGGACTTGGCCAGAAGACAGAGGGTTCTGTCTCTCTTTTTACCGACAACCAGGTCCTCTGGGGTAAGTGTCTTCCTGATTTTCTGATGTAATTGACTCCCTTTAGCCCAATCAGTTCAGTTTAGCCAACAATTGAAGAGCAGAGCACACACTGTTTTCCTGGTCTGGGCCTGGCCTTGGGATACACAGACCAAAAAGATTAGTTCTTGACTCTTAAGGAGCTCACAGCCCAAGTAGGAAAGAGGATGGTTAATTTAGCAATGCTGATAGATGTCTCAAACAGATGTGGGCCGAATCCCTACTCTGCTACCCCTTCCTTGAATAGCCTAGGGCAAATAGTTCTGCCTCTCCTGACCTTTGTTTTCTTATCTGTTGAGTGAGCACAAGGATGTCAAAGTGGCAGGATCACTGAGGGCATTAGAGAGACTATGTGTCTGAGAGCCACTGGCGTGGCCTGGCCTGGCCTGGGATGGGGTCTTCGTTCTTGGAGGGGGGCAGCATTTCTTGGGGCTCAGGCATGAGCTGCTGGGCATAGGCTGTGTGGATCACAGCCAGTGCAGCATTACCCCCACGCTGACCCCTCCCTGTCTCTCCCCTCTCTTTCTAGCTTGTGACCTCATGACCCAGGGGATTTTGGCTTTGGTCACATCCACTGGCTGTGCATCTGCCAACGCTCTGCAGTCCCTCACAGATGCGATGCACATTCCGCACCTCTTTGTCCAGCGCAACCCAGGGGGGTCACCACGCACTGCTTGCCACCTGAATCCCAGTCCTGATGGTGAGGCCTACACACTGGCCTCAAGACCACCTGTGCGCCTCAACGACGTCATGCTCAGGCTGGTGACAGAACTGCGCTGGCAGAAGTTTGTCATGTTCTACGACAGTGAGTATGGTGAGTTGAGGGGGACTGGGGCTACTCTGGGGCTCCGATGGAGGCACAGCTGGGTGCTGGGAGGCCTGTGTGCTGGGCCATCGTGCATGGCAGCCAAGCGCTTTGGAGCATGTGTGGAAGGTGTGGGAAGCAATGGTGGTCTGAGTCAAGTGGGTCTCGGGTGATAGGGCCCAGCCTGGAGCTCTGTGAGTGGGGGAAGAGCTGTGAAAACAGATCCATAGATGGGCAGTAAAGTTGCCTAGCAACACCACCTTATCATGACAACTGAAATTGGAATCATCTTAGAGATTTCAATAAAATATTAATAAACTGCTGGCAGGGATCCGAAGACTGCAGGCAGGCGGTGCGGGAGAACAGCGAGCATGGGTCCTCTGGGAAGCCCCCTCTCCAAAGATTGCCTCTTACACTGGAAGGTTGCCCAGCCTTCTCAGCTCCTTCCTCTGTCCAACCTAATCAGCCCTTAGTTTTCTGGTCTCAAACCAGTGTCAGGGGGAGGGACACCCCTAGTGTCATAGAGCCAGGGTGGGGTTGTGTGGATCTGGGGACACTGGGAAGGGTTGGACATAGATTCTTTGAATACCTGCCATATGAAAAAAATCATAATTTGCTTGTTAGAAAACTGGAAAAATGCGCTATAAAGAAATAGCTTTAGGTGTTCTTATGACTGCTCTGTAAAAACAGACCAGTCCTAGTTCTAAGATAAGGTGGTTTTCACATTATGCATTTAAAAAAAAAACTTTATTTTGAGATAAAGATTCACATACAATTATGAGGGATAACACAGAGAGATCCCATGTGGCCTTCATCCAGCTTCCCCAGTGCAGCATTATGCACAACTGTCATACAATATCAGAAGGAGTATTTGACATTGACACTATCCATAGACCTTTTTCCTTTCCCCCAGTTTATATGCAGTTGGGTATGTGTATTCACTTGTGTGCTGTTTTATTATGTATGGATTCATGGGGCCCCACAGTCAGGATGCAGAGTGGTTTCCTCACGAGGATCTGCTCTGCTACCTTTTAATAGCCATGGCCACCCATTATGTGCCTTTAAAGGGGATGGGGGCTGTTGAAGGTTGGCAGCCCCATAGTTAGGGCCGGGATGGAGTGAGTGAACCCTTGAAAGTCCTACTTTGTCTCTTGGTGAAATAATTCCTTTGCCAAGAATGTAACTAAGAAAAGAATCCAGTATATGTTTGCATTTGCCTAAATACTCCGCTGCTCTAGGACTGGAGTGTTTTCCTCAGTTCTTGAGCAAATATACTGTTGGAGACTACCAGGAGGAATTGAAGGAACAGTTACTGTGCTGAAATAAACATGAGGCAGTGATGGGGGCAGGGCAGCCTGAGACTCTGGGCTCTGGGACTGGACTATGTCCAGGACCTGGCCTCTCCCTCCCACCTCCTCTTAGTCTCTGGCCCTGGGAGAAATTGGAGACATGTCAGAGCCCTGTGTAGCCCTCAGGGCATCCGTTGGGACCAGCCTTCCTCTGAGAATTCTTAGTGTTGGTGGCTCAACCCCACCGTTGGGCCAGCTCTGTGTGGGTAGGTGTGAATGTGGCAGGGTTGGAGGATGCTGAGGTCCACTGTCTATGGACCCTTCCTACCTTATTTCTCCTGGCATCTTTGTTCCCCTTTTGCTCTGACCTACAGAAACTCTTCAAGCCCTGGTTCTCCCTAAGGCTTCGAGATGGTTTTGGTAGGAACCTTAACCACAGGAGGTAGGGACCAGCTGTCTAGCCTGCCCATCCTGTCTGGACTCCTGTAATTCTTTTGTTTTAAAGATTTTATTTATTTATTTGTTTAGGGGAAAGGAGAGAGGGAGAGAAACATCAATGTGTGGTTGCCTCTTGAGCACCCCCTACTGGGGACCTGGTCTGTAACCCAGACATGTGCCCTGACTGGGAATCGAATTGGCTTCTGTAATTCTTGCGGACTGAGTGACACATGCTCAGACTCTGTGTTTTCTTCTTATTATGCCCCTAACCCACATTCAACTCCAGACAAGTCCTCAAGGAATGGTGCCCTGACCTCTGCCTGTCCAAGCCTCCTCCCTTTCTTGTGCATCTGGCTCCATGGTTACATGCTCCCATAGGCACATGTCTCCTTCCCGTGGTCTGCCCTCAGGTGGCCCTAACATACTCCTGAGGGCTGATCTTTGATGAACACTGTGCTCCTGTTCCAGGCTGTTAGCCTCAGAGAAGTGGGCTATGTGCTATTCACCACTGTGTCCCTGTTGCTTAGTGTGGGGCCTGGCACAGAGTAAGCCCTAAGAAATTGTCCTTGTGTGAGTGAACCAAATCATACAGAGGGCATGGAACTTTCAAAAAATTTTAGCACAAGACGAAGTAGAAATATGGGGAAATACAAGGGCACTGGGTGGATAGTCTGACTTCTGAGGTAGGGAGATGGGTTAGGTAACAGATGTTCATTCTCAGACACTCTCTCCTATGCCTCTCCTTTCTTCTTTCACCCAGAACCTCCAGTCAAAATAAAAGGTGTGTGTGCCCCTGTCTTCAAACACCTACACTGTTGAAACTTTTGGTGAGGTTGAAGTAAGTTTTCAAACAGACTGGCCTTTATCAGTAATTCCATAAATATGCAGGGTGACCAATAGCTCTCCTCTGGTGGACCACAGCAGGCAGTTGGTTCATTCTTGAATGTGAGGCTATTTGTGGGCAGTAAATGGAAAGTGCTGATTGCTCTGTGAGGCCTCCATTGTACAGGGGAGGGACTAGCAAGAATCTGACATGCTTGCTGATTCTGATCTAGGAGGTGGGTCGTGCAAACCTGACGTAATTTGAACACCGCTGTCCAGGGTGCTGACCCATTGGACTTACAGACTTTTTGGAGGCCAAAGCTCTTTCACTGGATTCTGTGCTGGACCTCCTGCCTTTTCCTACCATGGTCATCGGCCATGCTGATTTGACAAAGTTGGAGGCCAAGGTTTTGCCTCCAGACATTCTCTACTATAAAACTTTAACCTCCTGCCTCACTGCTTGTCCTGGCTCTGTCCCTCACTCACAGCCCAGCCTCTGGCCTGTTTCCCTATTCTTGTGCTAGGTGATCCCAGGAGGTGGAAATCCACATGCTCTCTGACGCAGCACATTTATTCCAAGAGTGCAGGGTCTGGGTCTCCCTCGATATGGCTGGCATTGGCCTGTCTGAGGGCCTTGGGAGGATTTACATTGCTGATATGCCCAAATGGGGTCTTCAGAACTCCTTTCCCTACCACTACAGCACTAGCTGCAGATAAGCCCAATGAAAGTCAGATTGACTCTGAAGATTGTATAATTCCTTCCAAAGTCAAACAGAAGTGGTTTGAGGATATAGGAAATTTTTGGGATGCTGATCTGCAAATGTTTTTACATGTATTATTTCATTTAAGACACTTGATTGACTCCCTTGGGTGGGCTAATTGCTGCATTTTACAAATGAGGAACGCAGGTCTCAGAGAGGTTCTTTTTTACTGTAATGCTCCTCTACTTGGTCAAGGCACCATCCTATTTCTGTAATTTAGAGCTTGCTAAGCTCCAACTTTCCTATCCTGTTCCAGTCAGGCAGAGTTGATGCCAAGGAGGAGGGTGGTGGTTTGGAATTGACTTGGCATGAGCTAGGCTGATGTCAGTTTAGTGCATGTCATGAGTAAGGTCCCAACCTTACTGGGCAAGGCCCCTTTTCCTCACTTGCTTTCAGCCTTCCTTTAAACCCAAGAATGTCCTGCCCTGGGTAGAGCCTCAGGACTGGCCATTTAAGTGAGGAGTCAAGGGTCAGAGAAGCAAAGCAGTGGGTCCTGAAACAGAACTTGGCAGAGTGGTGAGAGGGGTTTGTATGTATGTGGTTTACAAAACGCAAGATGTGCCATTTGGTAAGATTTTCTTGAAAATATATGTATGCTTGTTACAACAGTGAAAGGAAAAATAAAAGAGAAGCTGACATTTGGGAGAGAAAATCTGTAACATTAAAATACCAAAAGTTGGAGTGAGCAGAACAGAGAACTCTGACTTGCCACTGAAAATTCTGGGATATCCATTTGTGTGTTGGTGGGGGGCTGTGCTAGGAGCTGCAGCCATAATTCCTTCCTAGTGAATACTTTTGGATGAGTGGTGGAGTTGCGATAGGATTTTAGAAATCATTGACTCATTCATTCAACAAATATTCACCAACTTCCTACAATGTACATTTTAATTATTTGGCTACACACTCATTTTAGAGGAAGAAAAAGATGAGCGGAGTGATTTGGATGAAGTTGCACAAGGCTGGGCTGTGAAGTCAGGGCCCCAGATCTCTTTTCTCCTGGAGTCTCCACCTCTGCCTCTGGGCTAGCTGGCTGGCCTGGGATCTGTCAGCTGCTAGAACTCCACAGAAACATAAGCTCACTGCCATTGTCTATTTGCACTAGTTCTAAAATTATTTCGAAAACTTAAAAGCTGCACATGATTACAATATATATGTTAAGTTAAGAGAATGACAATAAAATGAAATCTCACGGATCCATACCAGTTTGAACAATACAAAGGAGCTCTACCCCAGGGACAGCTGCTCTCCTGATTATGTGCTCACCAGTTTCTTGTTTTTCTTTATAGTTTGTCATATAAAGAAATACAAAATACAGCCCAGGACAGGTGGTTTGGTTGGTTGGAGTGTTGTTCTGTACACTAAATGGTTCTGGGTTCACTTCCAGTTGGAGCATGTACGGGAGACAACCAATTGATATTTTTCTCTCTCTCTAAAGTTAATAAAACATATCTTTGGGAGAGGATAAAAAAAAGAAATACCAAAATACATGTGGCTTAGGTTGGTTTGTTTGTGAAACTTAAGTATGTGGAATGACTCTTCTGTATGCTTTTGTGTTTGCTTTATTCACTCATTGTTAGGATTTTAAGATTCACTCATGCCATGATGTAGGTATATTCAATCATTTTGATTGCTGCATAGTGTCATGTGACTCAGTTATGTATTTTACTGTTATGGCATGTGGGTTGTTTCCAGGTATTTGCTATTACAAATGTTAATAAGAACATTCTTGTATTTGTCTTCAGTGTTCCTGTGAGAGTTTTTTGAGGGTCTCTCCTGAGGAAAAGAATTGCTGGACTTTGGATTTATGCATGTTTCACTTCATTAGGTCACTCCAAATTGTTTTCCATCCTACCTCTTTATACTGCCATCTGCGATGTATGAGAGTTCTCAAAGCCCCCAAGCACACCGACACCTGGTAGTATTTGAATTTTAAGATTTTCATGTGAAAATGGTGTATTACTATGATTTTAATATACATTTTCCTGAAAACAGATGGGTTGAGCATCTTTTCATGTCTTTATGGGCTATTTTTATTTTCTGTTTTATGAAATGCCTATTAATTAAAAAATTTTTACCCATTTTTAAATTGAACTTTTTTTGTAAGTTAGGTATTGATCTTTCAGTTAGCTATCTTAACACGCAAAAGTTCTTTATTGCTTTCTTGTCAAATTTATTCATCTTTTATATGCTTAGCTTTTTCTTGTCTGTTTAAGAAGTTCTTCCCCACCCAAATGTCATAAAGATATTTTCCTGCTGCACTGAGGGCAGATGTTACCCTTCTGGCTTGGTGTCCATAGTTAGGTCCCCATGCAGGGTGCACCTGGCTCCTGATGCTAAGACACCTCTCCCTGCAACTGTGGCCCAACATTCCCTCCCTGTTATAGCCTTGGGGCCAATCTTTTTCTTGGTAGTGATTGTACAGCTTGTGGCAACGTGGTCAGGGAGAACTTCCTGGAGATGGTGACGTGTAAGCAGGGCCTAGAAGACTATTAGGAGGTAGGCAAGCAAAGGGCTCTGGGATGGAGGGGCATAGGAAGAATATCCCAGGCAGAGGGAAGAGCATGCTGCAAGGCTGGGTGGGGGTAATGGGCAGAGGGAAAGATCATATGGCTGTACTGTGGACAGTGGCTATAGCTGGGCAGGCCTTAGGGGTCTCACTGATGAGCTCAGGATCACTGGATATTTGTGGGATCCATCCCGTGATACCTCAGATGATGCCTCTAGGCCCTATTCTTCATGCCCATTCCAGAGCCTGAGGGCAGACATAGAGCCTGGTGGTCTTGATCTCCAGAAGATTCTGGTCCTTCCACTGCCTGTGTCCAGACTCACTGGCTGCACCTGGAAGGGAAGAAACTGACACAGGTAGAGGATCCATGATCTGACTGAGAACAAACCCCAGGCCCAAAGTTCAAGCCAGTGGCAGGGCCTGAATGTCCTGGATGACCCAGGTGACTTAGAAAACTGAGGAGGCTCAGGTGTCAGTGAGAGGGGGCTCATGTCTCTACAGCCCTTAGTCCATGCTGGGCACAGTGCAAGTGCTTCAGCTGCACCAGCTCACATCATCCTTACAGAAACCCTTCCAGGTGTTTGTGTGGTCCTTGTCTTACAGATGAGAAAAGGGGCTCAGAGAAACGAAGAGACTTGTTCTAGGTCATGTGGCTGGAGGGTGTGGGGCTGGCCAGGTCTGATTGCCAGTCCTTGGGTCAAAGGTGTGGGTAGCAAACACCACAGGTAGATTCTTTTTTTTTTTTTAATGCACAAGGTTTTATTGCAGCATTGTTGGTAACAGCAGAAATTGCCATATGTCCATCTTTAGCAAATTAGTTAAGTATGTTATGTTATATACATTTAATGGAAAACTGTAGTTCTTTATCTACTAAGAGGCAATCATTCCAATACATGGTGCTGTTAGCTGACAACTGCAGTGCAAGAACAGCGGTGTGGTGTTGCTCTTCACAAAAGCAAGCTTGTACGTGCGTGTATGTGAGCACACACACAGTATAAGAAAGTGTTATGTGTGGGAGGGAGACACAGTGACTTGGGACAGGGATGGGAGATAGATTTTTCACTGCATTTTTTATGCCTCTTGAGTTTTGTAGTAAGTGCAAGAATTAATACAATAGTAGACCGCCTCCCCTCTCTCGTACTTACTGCCTTTGGTGACTTCTCTGAGCTTCGGCCTCCTTGCCTAAGGAACAGGGATGGGGATTCCTGGGTCACAAGAGTAAAGCAACAGGTAGAGTGTCTGGTGCATGGCAAGCAGTCTGATAATAAACTATGTGTGGGAACCAGGAGTGGCAATATTATTTCTTCACAGGGCTAGATGTGGGCACAGGACCCTTATGGTACAAAAGGTTGGGTTGTTGTTTGCCTGTCTGTCCTGGTTAGGGGCATGGACTCAGGAGCAGTCCACCTGGGTTGAATCTGGCTCTGTCTGTCTAGCTGTGTGATGCTGAGCAAGGCACTCAATCTTTTTGTGCAGCAATCTCCTCACTTGTAAAATGGGATAAAATAGTCGTCCCTACCTGCTATGGTCTATGTGTGGATTAAATGACTTAATGCACTCAAAGGGCTTTGCCAGTCCTGGCATATGTTAAGTAGTCAGTAAGACTTTGTACTTAGGAACTGTGCCTGGTGGCCGCTTATTGCTGCCCCTTCTTTCTTGGCCTCCGAGCTGGTGCATCTCTACTGTGGCTTGTTCTCTGGCCCACACCACGTCTTGGTGTGTTCTTGGTTCCTGGGGAAACAGAGCTTGGAGTCAGCCCTCTCTCCTGCAGGGGATACTCTGGGTCTCCCTGAAGTCTTTCTGCAAGGTCACAGGTGGCTCTGGTGAGCCATCACACCTTCCCAGCGGGACAGCCTGACTGGTTCTCGCAGCAAGTAACCATCAGCTGTTGGACCTCACTCCCAAGCTTTCTTGAAGCAAAACTCCCATGAAAAAGGGAATTATTAGGACAAATGCTATTTAATTAATGTTCCATGCTGACAATGTCTAGTTTCTGGCCCCTGGCAAAGCAGGCCAGATGACTAAACCTCATTGGTGAGTGATCTTATTAATAACACATGGTATAATTATGGCATTAGTTTAAATTAAAGTAATAAATACTTTTTCAAGAACAAATGAGTAAGTGAGTTTAATTGCTAAGACACCTACTAAGAAGTTTGACAATAACTCTACGGGACGAGTGTTTTGGGTTTTGCTCTTCAATTTAATTACAAAGCAACTGTACTTCAGGCATGTTAATTGTAGTGTTTGCTAGAAGATTAAAGTTTATTAACTCTGAAGTTCCGTCACCACCCCCATCAGATTCCAGAGCCTGTCTAGGGATGTGAGGTCTCGCCTGATGCAGGCATGGAGGAAGGGCTGGAAGGTGAGACCACTCTGCCTTGTCACGCCACATGCCCCATTGTGCACCTGGCCCTGAGGGAGTTGGCGTGGCTGCAGAAGAGCTCTGCCAGACCTCTGTGCTTCCTCTTCCCATGTCACACTGTACTGTCCCTTGGAGGGCCCTAAGACATTTCCTTCCTGCTGACGTTGATTCTCTAGGTCTCTTTGGCTCCTGGACACAAGATGAAACAGCTTTTATTGTTAATTACCAGATTTTCAGCAAGGACACTAACAAGATATGGCCCCATCTGGGAGGACCATTGGCCCAAATGGGATCCCTCTCCTCCCCTAGTGAAGCAAAATATTATGTGCTCTTCAGGGTCTCAGTTAAACTGTCTCCTACACTCCTTTAGGGGAAAGCAGTGGCTCTTTTCTAATGGGACCCAGCAGTGTCAGGAGAGTGCCTTCATTCTTTATTGAGGCATAATCGGCATGTAATAAAATACATTTGTTAGATGTGTACTGTTTGATGAGTTTAGACAAATGTACATACCAGCATACCTGCCACTGCAGCTGAGGTACGAAACATTGCCACATATAGAAATGACTTTCTTTTGAAGAGAGAAAATTGTCAGTCACTTGCCCCTCACCCCAGTCACTTCAGCACTGGTCTGGTGGCCACAGGCTCTGTGCCTGGAGTCCGTGGGCAGCATCTCTGTAGCCGCTCCTCTGCTCCTATGAGGATTCTCAGGGACTGTGGTGTGAGTGTGGCTGGACAGAAGAGAGGGAGCAGGACAGGGATTTGTGGAAGGCAGGGAGGGGGTAGAGCCAGGGAAGCCCTTTGATGGAAGCACTTTCCAGCCAGGAAGAGAGTTTTTGATCATGGGCTCGCTAACCAGAGGTGGCTACTCAGCCCTTGCCAAGTGATGTCTGGCCCCTCCTTGGGGGTGGCATTGGGTGGTTAGGAGGACAAGTTTCCATGTCAAAAAGAACTACATTCCCTGTTCCAGTTCCTCCTTCATCCCAGGTGAGCCTTGTGTGCTTCAGAGCCTTGTTTTTTCTGATCTCTGAGATGGGTATCATAGCATCTTCTCCTAGGCTGCTGGCAGAGCCAGGCCATGCATGTGATCAGAACACAGTAGCAGGATGAGAACCTTGCACTTTGAAAGTTCTTTTGCCTTTTGCAAAGGGATCTCACCTGATGCCAATGAGCTCTGAAGAAGCCTTTTTGGAGGACTAGGAAGTAGGTTTGTCTGGCCAGTTGTTCAGCATGACTTGACTGGGCAGGGCCTGTGAGGGGAAGGCCTGTGGATCTTGCTTGTTTGTGTCCAGACAGCATCTCTGAATCACCTTTAGGAACATTTTTCCCCTTGGGGTCTCAGGAGGCAGGAAGCCTCTGGGGTGACCCCAAGATGTTTCCCTGTGAAGTGTCCTGTGGGAACCTTAGATTTTAATCCAAAGGACCACTGTGGCCACTAAAACTTTCCACCCTGCACTATAGTAACACCACTGTCCTTGCAGGAGCCTCTACACCTTGCCCGCTGTTGCCTCCCTTTCTCCAGCTGCTCCCCTCTGGCTGTTCCCTCTGCCTGGGACACTCTTCCCACAGGTGTCTGCAGGCTGTTTGCTTATCTGTGGGGCTTTGCTTTAATTCCACTCACAATGAGGCCTCTTTCCACCAACTCATTTAAAAATGGAACTTGTCTTCTCTTGAAACCCTTGCCCCCTTTTCTGACTTATTAGTTTTTCATCAAGTTTATTACAATTTATTTTCTTCATGTTTGTCTTCTCTCAGCTAGAATGTGAGTTCTACATAGGCAGGGATTTTGTCTGTTATGTTGAATGATGCTGCATACCCAGCATTTAGAACAGTTCCTGGGACATATTAAGTACTCAAGAAATATTTGATGACTGAGTGAATGAATCTATACTTTGTGGTGTTTCATTGTCTATTTATTCTTCCAGAAAGCATTTGTTCCTTTATTTCAGATTTCTAATTACAACAGTAATGCATGTTTACTATGGAGTCCAAAGATGTTTGAAGGCAAAGCTCTGCCCTCCGCTCCTCCCAGTGAACCGGTGTGCTCAGCCCACTGGATTTCTGTCTATACCTTCCTCCTTGGCAGGTGTGGAGGAAGGGCTTGCATATATGGGGCCTGGGCCTGGTGAGACAGGCCCAGTCCTTGAGAAAGTTCAGCTTCACTGGAGAAATGAACATGAACTAAATGTTTATATCACAATGTGGTGGCAGTAGTGGTGCCAGGGTTTTGTGGATGAGCCTGTGGGAGGATTTGGATTCCATTCTGCCTCAGCCCTTTTCTAACTTACCTCTGGGCACACTGACAGTTCTTTATCCTCCTTAGTTGTCTCACTTTATAGTGGAGATATAAACATGCCTACCTCAGGGGGTTCTTGGTTGTTGATATGAAATGAAATGATGGATCTGAGAGCGACTGAGCTCCCAAAGGTCCCAGGCCCTTTTTCATTTTTCTTCTTCCTCCTTGGCACCCAGGACAGGGCAGCTGACTGGTCTCTGACTGGGCCGAGTACTGGATAAAACTGCCCTGAGAGTCCGGAAGCAGAAAGCCCCGCTCTGCCCCTGGAGGTGGTGGATGTTGACTTACTTTCGGGAGCAAGGAGAGCTTTGTCGAGTAGAGGGAGAGGAAGGAAATTCCAGTAAGGGGAAGCTTGGGTGTAGAACATCAGGGTGTGAAACAGTGTGGTATGCTCACAAGGGAGGAGGGCCGGGAGGGCCGAGACTTCCTTCAAGAGCTGGGAAGTGATGGGAGGTGAGAGTGGGATGGGTGGGTGAAGCTTAGTCACCAGACTTGGGGGCATCTGAGTAACCTATTTGTCCAAGCTCATGGTAGGGCTCACCCTGGTCTGATGTGAGGCATGTACCGTGACATCAGGCCCGTCCTCCTGCAGGACTTCTCCTATTTAGTGGGACACTCAGGAATGGAAGCCTGAGTTTCCAAGGAACTGTCCTCCTTGCTTGCATCACTGGGGGTGTGAAGAGGATGAAATTGTTTGAATGTGGTGTGGCCAGTTCTCCACTGTAACAAGCCCAATGTTTTGGATTGTGGAGGCAGCTGTCCACCCCGTTTCCCAGGGGAGGCTCTGAGAGTGGTGACAAGGCCACTTAGAACCAGAAGATGAAGGTCATGCCTGACATGGCCATTGTTCCCATGGGGAGCATTTGTCTCCTCTCCAGGCCTCTGTTTACCTAATTCCTTGACCAAAATCCACCCCCTCCAATGCCACAGGATGTGTGCCTGTGAGGGCTTGCTGGCTGCCACCCCCCAGTCCCCACAAAGGCCTGGTACACTGTGTTTTGATTTTGGGTTTGTTTTGGGTTGCTGGTCTGCCTGTTTGCTTATTTCTTTATTTTCTGCACACATTCAGAGAAGGTTTTGGAGGCTTAGAGAGACAGAGAGGTTAAGACAGTGGCAGTCAGAAAATTAAGACAGGGCTCCCCTGGCTGGGAGGCTGGCAAGGATGCTGTGATTACCATCCTTGGCAACCCCCGTGAAAAGGGAAGAAGCCGTGGCTTACAGCAGCAGTCACCAACTTTTTGGCACCAGGGACTGGTTTTGTGGAAGGCGGGTTTCCCACAGATGGAGTGATTGGGGAGAAGGGACAGAAAGTGGAGCCCAGGAGGTAATGTGAGAGAAGCTTCGCTTGCTGGCCCACTGATAACCTCCTGCTGTGCGGCCCAGTTCCTAAAATGCCACGGACCGGACGGGTACCAGTCCACAACCAGGGGGTTGGGGATCCCTGGCTTATAGGGCCCTCTGGGTCCTCGAGAAGGAATAGCAGGCAGTTTGATCCTCAGAGGGCCCAGTCTTCTCCAGCTCTGTAAACGGACCTGATCTACGCAGGGAGACGGACGACAGAATGGGTGCTAACTCCTGCTCAACTTTAAAGCAGGTGCAGAGGTGGTTTTGTTTCTCAGTTGAGTATTGTTTGCTGACTGTGGAGTGTGGCCTTCTGACTGCCTTGCCCATCCTGTAGTAATGGCCCTTGCCATTCCCAGAGGACGGCAGGGTTAGGGTGGCCCTGGAGAGCTTTCTTTAAAGAGGTGACAGAGTTTTTGCATTCCTCTTCTGGTGTTTCTTGTTGGCCCCAAAGTGAGGCCTCTGACCCACTGAGGTCCAGGTACTGTGTGAGGCTCCAGGAAACTACAGGTGAGCATGGCAGGCTCGGTCTCTGCGTCTTTGGCCCAGCTGTAACTGCCATGAGCAGGGATGAGGATCATGATGAAGGCTGCTCTGAGGACCCTTGAGCTTTGGCAGGGAGCTGGGCTTGCCTGAAGAGCCTGGGAAGGCATTTTGGAGTCAAGTTGAGCCCTGGTAGAGTGAGGAAGGCTGAGCAGAGGGGAGGGCAGTGGAGAGAGGAGGCAGAGCTGTTCCGCGAACTGGAGGAAATGGTGCCTGGCTGGAGTGTGGCGTGTGGGATTAGGGGCTGAGACATGGGGCACCTGGCCCAGCTGGCAGACATGCTGTGTGTTCTAGGGAATGTGGAAATGTGGAAAGGTAGTACGCTTTGCTTTTTTCACCTGTGAGTTTTTTTGAAATTATTTTTTACTATGTAAAATATGAAATGAATATGTTCTTGTTTTTAAAAATGTAATGCAGACTGGTGCAGCCACTGTGGAAAACAGTATGGAATTTCCTCGGAAAACTAGAAATGGAACTGCCTATTGACCCGGCAATCCCACTGCTGGGATTATACCCCAGGAATCCTGAAACACCCATCCAAAAGCACCTATGCGCCCCAATGTTCATAGCAGCACCATTTACAATAGCCAAGTGCTGGAAGCAGCCTAAGTGCCCATTAACTAAATGAGTAGATTGAAAAACTATGGTGCATTTATACAATGGAATACTAGGGGGTAGAAAGAAAGGAGCTCCTACCCTTTGTGACAGCAGGGATGGAACTGGAGAGCATTATGCTAAGTGAAATAAGCCAGGCAGTGAAAGACAAATACCGTATGCTCTTTTGGTACCTAATAAGAGGGTATCAAATCATTAAAGTGGGACCTAATCAACAAAACAAGCAAGGAAAATATACCAGAGACATTGAAATAAAGAGCAAACTGACAGTAACCAGAAAGGGGGTTGGATGGAAATAATGGGGGAAATTAGGAGAAGGGCAATCAAAGAATGTGTATAAAAGACACATTGACAAAACCAAAGGGAGTAGGTTCGAGGGTAGAAGGCAGGGATGGGTGGGGCTGAGGGGTGTGTTAGAAAGTGGGGGACAACTGTACTTGAACAACAATAAAAAATATAAATAACATAGACATTTACGATGACAACTGTAAGTGCCTTCGAGGCTGCCTTCTCTCCTTCACCATCACTGGCTTTCCTTTAGAGGTGAGGGAAGGCCTTTCCTGGCCATGTCATAAGTATCAGCAGACATCCACATTCACATATGTGGTGCTTCTCAAAAGCAGAAGGAGGATCATGCCTTATGTGTAGTTTGTGCCATGCTTTTCACTGGAGCTGCTTTGGACCTTTCAACTCATGCTGGCCCACT
The DNA here is from genome assembly GCF_021234435.1 of Artibeus jamaicensis. NCBI lineage: Eukaryota > Metazoa > Chordata > Mammalia > Chiroptera > Phyllostomidae > Artibeus > Artibeus jamaicensis. The sequence continues at coordinate 37,309,948 of NW_026521788.1, read as the reverse complement.
TAGTTCAACCTTGTTCTCCTTACCTGCTGCACCACATTGCACAGGGTAGACTGTGAGCTTTAGTCATCCATTTTCCCATTTGGGTGGTTTCTAGTTTGCTATTTTAAATAGTGGGATAATGCACACCTTTGAATGCAGAGCTTTGTGCATGTGCCTAAGTATTTCTGTGGGATGGATTGCTAGAAAGTGATGGATTGCATGAGTTGTAGGGGACTCTGTTTTTAGTTAGGGAGCTAGAAGATAGTGGTGAGGTATTCAGTACCAAAAGAAGGCAGGTGGGAAGGGATGTGTTTGGAGGTGAACAGACCCTGTTCTGGTCCCTGTTTTTTTCTATGGCTTGGAGGAAGAGAAATTCTTGGATGTCAATGTTGCTAAAAAGAGAGTGATTAGGGACAAAATCCAAAATAAGAGAACCAGATGAAATGGGGCAGGGGTTCCCTTAGGTTAGTAATAGTGTTTGTAATAAGTGATGTGTGTTGAGTCAGCTGCAGCTTGGTGGAGGAGGGTAGTAGGAAATAGGTGGTGAGGAAGGAGGTGGTCCCTGTGGTGTGTCCTGCTCTGAAGAGACCACATCTGTATGGTGGGATTGAACCTAGCTGACATGAATGCAGTGAGAAGAGACCCCAAGGTCTCAGGAGGAGTAGCTGAGGGGCCAGGGTTGGGAGAAAGACTGATGTGAGGTGGGGAGGGAGGTGGGGGGCTGAGGGTAGGGGGTGTCCTCAGGGCCCTGGAATCAGGAGATGCTGTACTACAATGAGGCCCTGGAGCTGCTCCACCATCTCTTCATGCCCTTCTGCATCTCATTCTCCAGGCCCTCCTGACATACACTCTGGCCCCTCATAGGCACCATTCACAGAGGGACACACACAGAGCTCAGCTTTCGGGCCAGAACTCAGAGGCTGCACTCTCATTGTTTGGTTGGTAAGGATTTTGTTGCTGGAGATCCGTACAACTCTGTGGCATTGCCACAAATGTCGGTGTCACCTGTTAGTCCTTTTGACATGTACTGGAGTCTGCCTGTGCTGGGAACTTCCCACTTTGTGTTTTCACTTATTATTATTTTTTATTGAGGTAAAATATACAGTATGAAAATTACCACTTTAACTATTTGTAAGTGTACAATTCAGTGGCATTAAGTACACTCCCACCATTGTTCACCCATCACCACCATCCATCTATAGAACTCTTTTCTTCTTGCAGAACTGAAACTCTGCCCCCATCAAACATGAACTCCCTTCCCCTAGCCCCTGGCAACCATCATTCTACTTTCTGTCTCTGTGTGTTTGACTACTCCAGGCACCTCATATCAGTTGGATCAAACAGGATTTGTCCTTTTGTTACTAGCTTATTGTATGGCACAAAGTCTTTAAGGTTCATCCACATTGTAGCTGAATAATATTCTAGTGTGTGTATCACATTTTATTAACCTGTTTACCTGTTGATGGATATTTGGGTTGTTTTCACCTTTTGTCCACTTTGCTTTCTGAGGGTATTAGAAAAAAGTGTAGTCACTTGGGAACTTGTGTGTGGGGGGCATGGATTGGTGTGGTGTGTGTGATGTGAATTTTTATGTTATATCTTTTGGATGACATCCATTCATTCTTTATTTTGCCAACAAAATCACGTTCCTTATATTCAGTGCCCTGCTTAGAGCCTGACAGTGGCAACCTGTCTCTTCAACGATTGAGTTCAGATCCCTTCAGATAGCCCATGAGGTCTTTATGGTCAACCACTCACCCTTTCTGACCGCTTCTGTCATTACACCAGACTCCCTGTATGATGGCTACATAGGACGTACTAATGATTCAGAGAGGAAGGTACTTAACAGGGGGGACTACTGACTCGTTTCGGCAGAGGTGAAACGTCTAGTGGAATCAACCCAGACCAACAACTGTAGTAGGAAGGCATACTTGGTGTTGAGGGGGCAAATGGAGATGGTTCTAGAGTCAGGACCACCCAGTGGGGCTGGGACCTCCCAAAGGGACCACCACTCTAAGGGAGCTGAGAGCATGGAGGAGGCACTGAGCTAATGCTAATACTCATTGTATTAAATGGGTTAGTTGTAACAGAAGCTCACACACACACACATACACACACACACACACCACCACCACCACCACCACCACCACCACCACCACCAACCTTCAGGTGCCTGTGGTAATTAAAGTCAGAGGTACAGATATATGAAGTTTGTGGCCAGCTATGAGTCTTGCCAACAGTCACCAGGAAAGATCAGTAAATTTGCCTCCTTCTAAGTTGGTACAGGTTTCACTGGAGGGTCTAGGGCAGCTCAAGGTGAAAAATTTCCTGAGGATTTCCGGTAATGGACTACTAGGGGAGGAGAAATCAGACTGAAAGTCAGATGCATTTCTGACCTACAGGATAGGGATGGTGTGTCAGAGAGGCCTTGGGGCCTGGGGAGGGGGCTGCAGGAGAAGCATTCCTTCCTCCCAAGGGGTCCACCTTGGGCCTCTTTCTAGCCTTGGGGACTGACACTGCAGTCAGAGGCCTGGCCAGAAGGCCAGGCTGTGCCATGCTGCCTCAGCCTCTCTCCAACACTGTAGAGGGCATAGGCATTGGCACAGTGAGATTCCTCGGGCTCCCACATTTGTTGTGGGAACAGGGGCAGTGAGGGGAGGAGTGTGTGTGGTGCCCTGGAGCCTGTGTGCACAGGCTCACTAGAGCCACTGGGCCACCTCTCCCCATTTCCATGTTCAGTGACAGCACTTTGGTACATAGAAATCAGTCACAATGGGAGTACTTACACCATGAAAATCAGCAAATCTGTGCACCAGGGCTTTTTATTCTAGGGCCACATGTCCCACTCTCAGGGTTTTTGTCTGCCTGGTGATGGGGGACATGGTGGCTAAACAGGGGATAGTTAAGGGCACATTTTATGCTGAAAGAAAGGTGGGCGGCATGGGGCTGAGTCACAGGAAGGCTTCCTGTGGGGCCCTCTGGACCCTGAAGGGCAGGGAGATTTGGGTGGATAGAGCGGGGGCTTCAGGAGGGGAGCAGCCTGAGCACAGAAAAGCACCAAGGTTCTGAGACTGGGAATCATAGGAATTAAAGTCAGGTGAATTTGCAGGCAAAAATGAAAGGCCTGGAAAGCCATCTTAGAAGTTTGGACTTTAAAGACTTTCACCAAGATGGAAGTGTAGGTGGAAATACTTTGCTTCCTCACACAACCAAATCTAAAAACAACAAAGTTTTAACAACAATAAATGTAATCAAACCACGCAGAAAATCTAACAATATGGAGTCTGAAAACAATGAAAGGCTCAGCTAAACCAGTGAGAGGGGCGAAGCCAGCAGCGGAGCTGGTCCAGCAAAAATGATCCCCCTGACCAGGTGGTGTGCAAGCAGCTGAGGGAGCGGATCCCAGGTGCGGGGTAGCTATGGGAAGGCTCTGTGCAGCTGGCTGTCTGAGGTCGCGAATTTATGCACAGATAAACCAGTGAAGAGATGTGTGTTGAGACAGATCAAGCAGGCCCCCGGTGCAGGGCAGCGGACTCGCACATTTGTGCTCAGATAAACAGGCGGGGGCAAGTGGTGAGGCAGATAGGGTGAGCGGAGAGGGCCGCCATTGCTCCCTCTCTGACCCCGCCCCCACATACAGCTGTCACAAACCAGCGACCTGGGTGGCCCCGCCCTGGTGAACACCTAAGCCGCCTCTTCTCATACATAACAGACACAAACAGATCAAAACATGGCTCAAGAAAAACTCAGAGCCCCAGAGCCAATAAATCTAAGTGATGAAGAAGTAGCCAAACTTTCAGATGCACAGTTCAAAACACTGGTGATCAGGATGCTCACAGAACTGGTTGACTTTAGTCACAAATTAGAGGAACATGTGAAGGCTAAACTAATTGAAATGAATGAAAATGCACAGGAAACCAATAGTAATGGAAAGGAAACTGGGACTCAAATCAAAGGAGTGGACCAGAAAGAGGGAAAAAATGACCAAACAGGAAAGGATGAAGAAACAAAAATTCAAAAAAAATGAGGAGAGGCTTAGGAACCTCCAGGGCATCTTTAAATGCTCCAACATCCAAATTATAGGGGTACCAGAAGGGGAAGAGGAATGGCCACGAGTGGAAACCTTATTTGAACAAATAATAAAGGAGAACTTCCTCAATCTGGGAAAGGCAATAGACTTCCAGGAAATCCAGGAAGCTCAGAGAGTCCCAAAGAAGGTGGACCCAAGAAGGAACACACCAAGGCACATCATCATTGCATTAGCCAAGATTAAAATGAAAGAGAGAATCCTAGAAGCAGCAAGAGATAATGGGACAGTCACCTACAAAGGAGTTCCCATCAGACTGTCAGTGGATTTCTCAAAAGAGACCTTACAGGCAAGAAGGGGCTGGAAAGAAGTATTCCAAGTCATGAAAACCAAAGACCTACAACCAAGATTGCTCTATCCAGCAAAGGTTTTCATTTAGAATGGAAGGACAGATAAAGTGCTTCTCAGATAAGATCAAATTCAAGGAGTTCATCATCACCAAGCCCTTATTATATGAAATGTTAAAGGGACTTACCTAAGAAAAAGAAGATAAAAAAGATGAACAGTGAAAGGACAGCAAACTCACAGTTATTAACAACCACACCTAAAACAATAGCAAATTAAGAGGACAGCTAGATCAGGAGTGAACCATAGAAATGAAGATCACATGGAGGGTTAGCAACAGGGGAGTGTGAGGAGGAGAAGGGGGGATAAGATACAGAAAATAAGTAGCATAGACAGTAGATAGAAAATAGATAGGGGGGAGGGTAAGAATAGTAGGGGAAATATAGAATCTAAAGAACTTGAGACACGTGTTCATGAACTAAGGGGGGGGGAGATGGTGGGGGAGGGGTGTGCAGGGTGGAGGGGAATGGAGGGGGGGATAGAAGAAATGTAATGGCATAATCAATAAAATAAAAATATATTAAAGAAAAAGAAGTTTGGACTTTACCTTGTAGGGCAGTGGTTCTTGGTGGAACATTGGCTTATGTCTGGAGACATTTTTGGTTGTCATAATAGGACTGGGGAGGAGTGCTAGTGGCATCTAATGGGTAGACACCAGGGATGGTGCTGAACATCCAGTGCTCCTCCACCCAAGACAGCCCCTGACAACAAATAACTTTCTCACCCCAAATGGCAATAAAGCTAATGTTAGGAAACCCTGCTATTGGAGCAGATTCATGGTCAGGGATGTATAAAGTTGTATTTTTAGTTTGGTGAAGAAGTGTGTGTGTTTGTGCATGCATGTGCATTCAGGTGCATGTGTGACCAGAGATGGAAGCACATTGGTTAGGGTGGTGCCAGGCGAGGAGGTAGGCATCAGATGATCCCTGAAGACCCGAGTACAGTGAAAGGCAGTGATTCGTTGATCCAAAAGAACAGAGCAAGAGAAAGCTGAGAGGGAAGCGGCAAGTCCAGTTTGAATTATGGATTTTCAGGGAAATAGGATGTTATGGAAATGACCCTGTGTACCCCCTTTCTTTTCAGAGGAAGGCAGTGGAGCCTCAAAAAGTGCCGGCAAGTGCATGTGGAGTTTGAGACAGCAGAAAATCAGAGGAAAGTGTCTTTGGACAGTGGAAAATGGGTACTTCAGAATTAAGGTCACTGCTGCTTCTTGGGCAGGTATCAGGAGAGTCCTGGGCCTGGCAGACTGTGGCTTTGCTTGTGGCTTCCATGCCCCAGATGCCTATTTCCCTTGTGTTCCTTGTGGTTAAATCTCAGAAGGACAGGTTCAACTTCTGTCTGCTACTTTTTTAGCTCGACCATTCTGACCCTCAGTTTTCTTATCTGTCAAATGGAGATAACACTAGTATCTATCTCATGGCATTATCAGAATATTAAATGAGGTCATTGGTGTGCCAGGCAGGGGTAGCAATGAGTGGGGTGTTGTGATTATTAATTTTTTTATTGTCACCTGATATGTTTCATTGCTTTTAGAGGGGGAAGGGAGGGAGAGTGGGAGGGAGAGAGAGAGAAATATCAGCTGGTTCCCTCTTACATGTGCCCTAACTAGGGATGCAACCTAGGTATGTGCCCTGACTGGGACTTGAACCCATAACCTTTTTGGTGTATGGGACGATACTCCATTCAACCTAGCCATCTGGCCAGGACTGATTATTAATTCTCTAACAGAGAAGGTTGGCAGGGGTGGGTGGGGGATGGCAGGTGGAGGGGACACGTATTCTACAGCTCCAGAGCAGCTCTGGGTCTGTCTGCACTGAGGTGTGGGGGTCAGCCTCCAGTGACATCAGTTACAAACTCTCCCCCATTTAGAGCACAAAAGCAAGGGCTCTCAGTGACTCCTAAAAGTAAATATATCTCTCAAGTAATGACCATATGCACTTTCTGATTGTAAAATTTCAAACAACACCAAAATATACAAAGTAGAAATAAAATTTCTTCTTTGCACTCCCTCCTGTGGCACCCAGTTTCCTCTTGTCCACAAGGCCACCACCAACATTGTCTTTAGGGGTCTCCCAGCAGGACAGTCAGTGTGTGTTTTGGGGAAGAGGGGCTGCTCATACTGCCATATACTTTGTTCTGTATGTCACTTCAAATGTGTATGTGTTACTCAGCAGTGCTAATTGAGGGTCTGTTCTTAGGATCTACAAGGGATGGGTAGGGCAGGGCAGGGTGAAGGCCTAGAGACCAGCCCCTGGGCCTTGGGTGGGTCTCTTCCTGTGGGACTCATTTCTGCCATTCATCAGGACAAGGGTGGTCCCTGTGGCTCTGGCAGGGAGCCACTCTACTTATGTGTCTCTCAGTGGCCACGCAGTAGAAGCACCTTAGAAGATGGGTGGTGGGTGCTTCTCCTTGAATTAATTTCCCCATGCAACTGCTGTATGGAAATGAACCAACAACTACCAATTCCAGGTGCAAAGCAGCTCCAGGCCCAGGTCAGCTTGAGCAGGTGTGATGCCTTTGCACTGTAAGTACCTCCCCTGGAACTGAGGCAGCCCCAAGAGTGGCCTCAGTGCCCAGGAGCATCACCTGTTCTGCCTGGGGTGCCTGGCACTCTGTCTGCTTTCAGGGATCTGAAAGTTCCTGGCCAAGTTCAGTGCTGGGCCCCCAGATATATTTGTTAATTCTCACAAAATGCTGGTAGAATAGTCTAATTAGCAGCAGTAGATGATGGTTTAGTACTCAGCTTCTGGTGTAGACTGAGTTCACATCCCAACCTCCACCATTCTAGCTAATGTGAACTTGAGTGGGGTGCATAATCTGTGTGTGTGTTTGATTACCCATAGGTTTCTACAGCATAGCATTCTAGTGAGGTTTAGAAGAGCTGCCACTGGGATAATAATGCCTGGCATGCACAAAGCACTTAGCAGGTGTTTGGTATTACTATTAATTTCATTTGCCAAAGATGAAAATGAGCCTCAGGTTAAGTAATTTGTTTGAGGTCACAGATCCAGCAAGTGGCAGACCAGGTATAGTTGTTCTGAAAGACCATACTTTTCCCCACTACAACCTGTTTGGATCCGTGTCCTCTGGATATTTGTTAATTGAAGAAGGGTCACATGCTTAGGTAAAATTTAAAAGGGATCAGGGGAAGCCTTTTCTTGATTATTCCTTGGGATACCCACCAGCACCACTGATTACATGGAAATGCTGTGTCTGGGTTTCTGATTTTTCCAGCTTGGACCCCTATAGCTAACTCAGAGGTACAGGTGATTCTGCTTAGGTCTTAGTTTGTGCATCTTGGTTTGCTTGTCTCTGCACCTGTTTGCTTCTCTGTACATGAATAGACCAGACCTGTTGGACTTTCCAGCTGCATCAACTTCTATATCTTTTGACTGTGGGGTACGTATGTTCCCTTGCATGTTACCTGAGGAGGATGGAGTGATTGCTTATCATAAAAAGAGAAGAAGCACTTTATGAACAAATGTTGTGGGCTAGCGTTAGGTGTGGTGTTTAAAATTTGGTCTCATTGAATTGTCACAACAGCCTTGAAAGGTAAGCACTTTATTCCCATTTTCCAGATGGGAAAACTGAGGGTAGGACAAGCTATTTAGTTAGACTAAGGTCACAAAGCCAGAAAGTTACAAAAACCGATGACTATATGACTGGAAATTCCATTACCTCTTAGAAAGACAGAGGGTCTCAAATCAAGGATGTCAGCTTCCACCTAAGAAACTAGAAATAGAAGAGCAAATTAAATCCAAAATAAGTAGGAGAAAATAAGTAACATAGATAGGTATGGAAAATAAATAAATAGAACAAAAACAGAGAAAATAAATGAAACCAAAAGCTGGTTTTTTTCCTGAGGACAAAATTGATAAACCTTTATCATGATTAGGGGAGAAAGAGGGAGGGAGAGAGAGAAACACAAATCACCAATATCAGGAATGAGAGAAGTGACATCTCTACAGATTCTAAGACATTAAAAGAGTAATATGGGAATACTGTAAAAAACTTGATGACAGTAAATTTGACAAGCAAGCTGAAATTCCTTGAAAGACACTAACTACTAAAACAAGAAAGCTGTAATAGTCCTGTATCTATTAAAGAAATCTATTGAATTTATAGTTAAAAGACCCCAGGGAAGGAAACTCCAGATCAGGATGGCTTCACTAGGCCCTGGGGTAGTGGAGGGGACTCACTCTTTCCCTTCCCTTCCCTTTCTAGATGGCTTCACTATTCAATTTTGCCATATATTTAGGGAAAATATTAATAGTTTTACACAAAGTCTTTCAGAAAATGAAGAGAAGGAAATATTTCCCAATTCATTCTATGACACCAGTATTATCCTGATACTAAAACTGACCAAAAAAACAGTTACAAGAAAACTAAACCAATATCCTGTATAAACACAAACACATAAAAAACTTCAATAAAGTGTTGACAGCATGTAAAAGGGATGCTTCATTATGACCAAGTGGGGCTTAGCCCAGTGATGTAAGGTTAGTTTAGCATTAAAAATTCAATTGATGTAATTCACCATGACTATGGATTTAAAAAGAAAAACCATAGGATTATGTTGCAGAAAAAAATTTGACAAAATCTAACATCCAATTCTATTAAAACTCACAGCAAACTAGGGATATAAAGGAACCTTCTCAAGTTTTTATAAAGGGCATTTATGAACAGCCTACCACTAACATCATACTTACTGGTGAAAGACTGAATCCCTTCCCTTTAAGAGCAGAAATAAGACTGGAATGTTCATTCTTACCACATCTATTCAGCATTGTATCTGAGGTTTTAGCCAGTGTATTTAATAGGAAAAAGAAAAACCTTCCAGGTTGAAAAATAAATAAAAACCTTCCGGGTGGAAAAGAAAACTTTAAAAAGTTTTTAAAAACTAAAACTTTTTATTTGCTGATCACATGATCATCTATGTGCAAAATTCAATATAACCTACAGAAAATATACTACATATTAAATCAACACATTGTCTCAGCAACATTATAGTATAAAAAGTCAATATACAAAGATCCGTTGTATCTACATAATGTAATAACAACAGACAAAATAAAAATAAAATGTACTATTTACAATAGTATAAAATGTGAAATATGTAGAGATCAATCTGATAAAAATCAATAAGATTTGTACACTGAAAACTATGCTGCTGTGAGAAATTAAAGATCTAAATAAATCGAAAAATACTCAATGTTCATGGACTGGAAGACTCATTACTATTAAAATATCAGTTCTCAAATTAATCTATAGATTCAATGCAATTTCAAGAAAAATCCCAGCATACCTTTTTTGGGAGGGGGATAAAATTTACATGCTGATTTTAAAGTTCATATGGAAATGCAAAGTACATAGAATAGCAAAAACAACTTTGAACAGGAAGAATAAATTTAGATGACAAACTACAGGATTTCAAAATATTTCTAAAAGCTACAGTAATCAATGCTGTATTTTTGGTGTAAACATAGACAAATAGACCACTGCAACAGAATAGAGAACCCCAAAAGAGACCCCTCATGTATGGACAATCGATTTTCAACACTGATGGAAAGGCAATTTACTGGAAAGAGTATAGTCTTTTCAACAAATGGTGCTGGACTAAGTAAATATGTGCTAAGAAATAAACTTCAATCTAACCTTGCATTGTATATAAAAAAATAAATAAAAGATGGATCACAGACATATGAAAAACCTAAAACTATAAAACTATGAGAAAACACAAAAGGAAATCATTTCGGCCTTAGGTTAGCAAAAATTTCCTAGATATAACACCAAAAGCACTGTTGATAAAAGAAAAAAATTGATAAGTGGGATTTATTAAAATCAAGAACTCTAAGAATTAGCTTGCAAGATAGTGGTGTGGGCAGATGTGCCTTGCCTCTTTGCTCAACCACATCAAAATTACAACTAAAATGTAAAACAACCATCACTCAGAACCATCAGAAATTGCATCGAGTAGAAGTCTGACAACTACAGAATTAAAGAAACCACATCCATCCGGTATGGTAGGAGGGGTGCAAATGCAGAACGGGCTGGTCCCACACGCATGTGTGGTGGATAAAAATTCAGGAGAGATATCTCAGGAGCAGAGTCCCAGCCTCATACCAGCCCCCCTAGCCAGGGTTACAGTGCTAGGAAGATAAGTCCCCACAACTTCTTGCTGTAAAAACAAGCAGGGACTAAGTCAGTGGAAGAGACTGCTGGAGACTCAAGCAGTTTCTTTTAGAGAACCTACACCCAGACTCACCTACTCAGCCTTGTTCCCTCGGGTCTCTGGCACCAGGGTGGCAGCTTGGAAGGTACCGGTGTCGTGCTGGGGGAGACTGAAGTGTTTGGTATCAAGGTGAGCAGAGGACAAGTTGTCCCTTTTCTGGGCTTTACCCGCAAGAGCCACAGATCTGGCAAGCTGGTGCCATATCTGAGACCCCATCAATCTGGCTGACACTGTTTGACCTGCCGTGGATATCCCCAGAGTTTCTCCCCACCCAACTCATAGGCCCACCCAAGCTGCTTTTCCATATGAATGACTGACCTTGGTTCATGCTTCACACCTTCCTAAACCCTTTCAAACGAGCAACAGCTGGCCCCAGTGAGCCCCAGATTCTGCACTAGCAGCATCCAGCCTAGATTTGCAGCTTGCTTTGCCTGGGAACTTCTAATCCCAGCACTAGTAGCAGCCATCTCAGATTGCTTTATAGCTCAGGCAAGGTGGCCCTGAGCAAAACACAGGTCAGGGCTGACTTGGCCTGCACCACCTGGGAAATACCAGGGCCAGTGCACCCAGTGGAGAGCTATAGACCACATTGGAGCACCACCACCCTGCCCCTGCACACAGAGTCAAAGAAGCTCTACCTAATACATAAAAATGAACACAGAGAGGCTGCCAAAATGAGGAGACAAAGATATATGGCTCAAATGAAAGAATAGATCAAGACTCTAGAAAAAGAGCTAAACAAAATGGAGATAAGCAATCTGTCAAGTGCAGAGTTCAAAACACTGGTTATAAGAATGCTCCAGGAACTTAGGTGAGAACCTCAGCAGCATAAAAAAGATCAAGTCAAAAACAAAGGATATACTAATTGAAATAAAGAATAATTTACAAGAAAATAATAGTAGAGTGGATGAAGCCAAGAATCAAATCAATGATTTGGACCATAAGGAAGTAAAAAACAACCACAGAAAACAACAAGAAGAAAAAAGAATCCAAAAAAACGAGGACAGTTTAAATAGCCTCTGGGACAACTTCAAACGTTCCAACATTTGCATATAAGTGGTACCGGAAGGAGAAGAGAAAGAGCAAGAAATTGGGAAGTTATCTGAAAATATAGTAAAAGAAAACTTTCCTAATTTGGTGAAGGAAATAGACATGCAATTCTAGGAGGCACAGAGACCCAAGCAAGATGGAGGCAATGAGTCCCACTCCAAGACATATCATAATTAAAATGCCAAATGTTAAAGATAAAGAGAGAATCTTAAAAGCAGCAAGAGAAAAGCACTTAGTTACCTACAGGGGAGTTCCCATAAGACTGTCATCTGATTTCTCAAAAGAAACTTTGCAGGCTAGAAGGGATTGGCAAGAAATATTCAAAGCCATGAAAAGCAGGGACCTACAGCCAAGACTGCTGTACCCAGCAAAGCTATCATTTAGAATCTAAGAGCAAGTAAAGAGCTTCCCAAAGAGGCAAAAACTAAAAGAGTTCAGCATCACCAAACAATTATTATATAAAATGTTAAAGGAGCTTACTTAAGAAAAAGAAGATCAAAATTATGAACAATAAAATGTCAAAAATACATACCTATCAACAACTGAATCTAAAAAACAAACTAAGCAAACAAGAAGAACAGAGACAGGGATCATGGATATGAAGTACATTTTGATGGTTGCCAGATGGGAAGAGTTTGGGGGAGTAGGTGAAGAGGTGAGGGGATTAAGAAGTACAAATAGGTAAATACAGAATAGCTGTGAGGATATAAATTACAGTATAGGAAATGGAGTAGCCAAAGAACTTATACATATTACCCATGGACATGAACAATGGTGGAAGAATTGTCTGAGGGAGTCGAGGATGTTGGGTGGAGTCAGGCAAAGGGGGAAATATCAGGACAACTGTAATAGCATAATTAATAAGATATAGTTTAAAAAATAAAGAATGCTTAGACCTCTTTAAAATTAAACTCATTAAAAAGACACAGTTAAGAGAATAAAAACACAAGTCACAGACTGGGAGGAAATATATAAAACTTGTATTTGATAAAGGAATCACATACAGTTTATAAAAAACCCTTAAAACTCAATAGTAGTGCCTTGGCTGGTATAGGTCAGTGGACTGAGCGTGGGCTCAGTGGGATTGAACTAAAGGGTTCCCAGTTCAATTCCCAGTCAAGGCACGTGCCTGGGTTCAGGCCAGGTTCCCAAGTAGGGGGCACACAAGAGGCAACCACACATTGATGTTTCTCTCTTTTTCTTTCTCCCGTCCTTTCACTCTCTCTAAAAATAAATAAATAAATTCTTAAGAAGAAACTCAATAATAAACCACACAATTAAAAATGGACACAATATTTGAGTAGACACTGCACCAAAGAAGATACATGAATGACAAATAGGCTCATGGAAAGCTGCTTATAATGATTAGGGAAATGCAAATTAAAACCACAATGAAAAGGTTTTATATATCTATCAAAATGGCTAAATTAAAGAGATTGACAATGTCAAGTATTAGTAAGGTTATGGAATGACTGTTGGTGCAAATGTGAAATAACACAACTATTTTTGGGAACAGTTTGATAGTTTCTTAAACTGTTAAACATACACCTACCATGTTAGCTATTCTTCTACTAGGTATTTTACCCAGGAGAAGTAAAAGCATATGTCTACACTGAAGATTTATATAGCGGCTTAATTTTTAATAACCTCAAAATGAAAACAACTGAATGTCCCTCAAAAATGACTGGATAAACAAATTGCGTATTTATACAATGGAATCACTACTCAGCAATAAAATGGAATCAACTATTGGTACAAGCAACAGTATGTATAAATTTCAAAATTATTAGAGTGAAAGAAGACAAAAAGAGTACATACTGTATGACTACACTTACATAAAACTATAGATCATGCATACTAATCTGTGGTGACAAGCAGATCAATCAGTGGTTGCTTTGAGATGAGTGTTGGTGGGAGGGACCACAAAGTGGCACAAGGAAACTTTGGAGTTTTATGACTATGTTCACCATCCTGACTGAGTGGTGATTGCGGTGATACATATGTCAAAAATGTATTTAGATATTCACACAAATAAAATGGCAGAGCAGGATTTGGTATCATGATCTCTGTGCGGTTTGCACCACACGGTGCTTCCAGAAACCCAACTCAGTGGGGACAGAACTACAGGAATCCTGTAAGCCCTAACAGTGGGCTGGGCCTGAGCTTCTTGGGAGGATTTCAACAGGTCAAAAGATGGAGAAAGGGAGCTGCAATGTCAGGCAGGCCTCTGGACACCTAGTCCCAATGTTGAAGATAAGTTCAAAGGTGGAATCAGATGACTGAAGTCCAGCACACAGCCCTGCCAGCAAGTTGCTTTTCAGAATGAACCTGGTCTGATGATAGGAATGTAAGAGGAAACACTTCTACGCAGCACTGAACCTTGCCACTCCCAGGATCCCAGATGGTGGGGAGTAAGTGGGAGCTACATTAATATCCTCCCAGGAGCAATCTGGAATTACAACTAAATTGTAGAGAAATCATCATGAATAACCAACTGAACACTAGATGGAGAGAAGCCTTATAACCAAGAAAAGACAGAAGAAGCCATTTCACCACAATGAGACTGGTAGGAAGTGTGGAGGAGGTATGAGAGAGCTAGCTGGGCTCTCATGGGTTGCATCTGAAGATCCAGAGGGCTATTTCAGCAGCCAGGGGGTACCCCCTGAGAAGTGTGGGGACTAAATCCCAAGCTGGGCTCCCTAGCCTACAGCACTAGTGCTGGAAAGGAACCCAGATAACATCCAGCTATGAAGACTAGTGGGGTTTTTCTCTGCCAGGGTGAGATGGCTGGAGATGACGAGAGCCTCTTAAAGGGCCAACACACTTAATTTCATTTGCAGCCACATACTCTGAGCTCCAGCAGAAGCAGTGGACCAAAGACTCTTGAAGAGAGTCTGGGGTTGGTGACTATAGGGCGAGAACTGAAGGAACAGCTGCCAGGATCCCTATGCTGATTCATTCCTCACACTGAAGAAGCCATCTTTCTCATGCAGAGCACTCCTCTCCAACTGGCATCAGCCTGGGGGAAAGCAAGAGGCTGCCTGCAGGAATTACTTTTTCCCACTCTCTGGTGCTGATTACAGCTTGATTAGTTTAACAACTAAGGCAGAAAGTACAAAGAAGCAGACAAAACATGAATACAAAGAAACAGACCCCAAATGAAAGAAGAAGATAATTCTCCAGAAGACGAACTAAATGAAATGGAGGTAAGCAATTTACTAGATATAGAGTTTAGAGTAATGATTATAAGGATACTCAACAGCATGAAAAAAGACATAGAAACCATTAAAAAAAGGACCAGTCAGAAATAAAGAATGCAATAACTAAAATAAATAATACCCTGGGAGGAATAAACCTTCCAGGGTAGGTTAGATGAAGCAGAGGATTGAATCAATGATTTAGAAGACAAGGTATTAAATAACACCCAGGCAGAGCAGCAAAAAGAAAAAAGAATTTTAAAAAAAAACAAGGAGAACTTGAGAAACGTTTTGGACAACATGAAGCATAACAACATCTGTATCATGGGAATACCAGAAGTAGAAAAGATGAGCAAGGGATTGAGAACCTATTTGAAGAAATAATGACTGAAAACTTCCCTAATCTGGTGAAGGAAAAAGAAAAGTCCAGGAAGCTCAGAGAGTGCCAAGCAAGTTGAACCCAAAGAGGCCTACACTGAGACACATCAGAATTGAAATGACAAGGCTTAAAGACAAGGAAAGAATCCTAAAAGCTGCAAGAGAAAAGCAGGTAGTTACCTACGAGGAAGCACCAATTAGATTGGCATCTGATTATTCAAGAGAAACATTTCAGGGCAGAAGGGAGTAGCGTGAAATATTTAAGGTGATGAAAAGCAAGTACCCCAACCATGACTACTTTACCCAGTAAGGCTATCATTTAAAATTGAAGGAGAAATAAGGAGCTTTCCAGACAAGAAAAAGTGAAAGGAGTTTGTTAACACCAAACCAGTGCTGCAGCAGATGTTTGAGGGCTTGCTTTAAGAAGAATTAGAAAAAAAAGAAAGAAAAACAAGAGGAAAACAGTCTAATACTAAAATGGCACTACATATGTATCTATCAATAATCACCTTAAATGTAAATGGCTTAAATGCTCCAACCAAAAGACATAGGGTAACTGAATGGATAAGAAAGTAAGACCCATATACAAGGTCCAGCCGAAGTAATGCCTGTTTGACTGTGGTGGGAAGGTAATAATATAGGTGTAATACTTTATAGTTTTAATTTGAACATTTTATCTAAAATGTCACATGGTATGGTTGAATGTGATATTGTTATATTACAGAATTACATGCTTATGATTTTATAATAAGAAATTTTGTGACAAAAAAGGAATGTTATTTGTGCCCTGCCCAGTATATGCTGCCTCCAAGATATCCATCTCAGATCAAAAGATACACACAGACTGAAAGTAAAGATATAGAAAAAGATATCTCATTCAAATGGAAAAGGAAAAAAAAAGCTGGGGCAGCCATAGGTAGCCATACTTATATTCAAGACTATAGTAGGAGACAAGGAAGGATACTACATAGTAGTAAAGGGAACAATCCAACAACAGGATATAACCCTGGTAAACATTTATACTCCCAACATATGAGCACCTAAATATGTAAAGCAAATCTTGATGGACATAAAGGGGCAGATCAACAGAAATACAGTCATAGTTGGGGATACCCTATTGACTTCAATGGATAGATTTTCCAGACAGAAAGTCAACAAGAAGACAGCTGCCTTCAATGACCCCTTCAATCAGGAGTGCCCAAACTTTTGGAGTCTTTGAGCCACATTGGAAGAAGAAGAGTTTTCTTGGGCCACACATTAAATATATTGCAACATGTAATTCCAAAAAGTCTCATAATGTTTTAAGTAAATTTACGATTTTGCATTGGGCTATATCACAGCCATCTTGAGCTGCATGTGGCCTGCAGGCTGCAGGTTGGACACCTCTGAGACTAGATTAATGGATTTAATTGATATCTTCAGAGCATTTCACCCCAAAGCAGCTGAATATACATATTTTTCAAGTGCACATTGAATGTCTTCTAAGATAGACCACGTGTTAGGACATAAAACAAGTTTCAATAAGTTTAGTAAGATTGAAATCATATCAAGCATCTTCTCTGACCACAATGCTGTGAAACTAGATATCAACCACAAGAAGAACAGTGAAAAACATGCAAAGCATGGAAGCTAACTAGCAGTTATTAAACAATGATTGGGTCAACAATGAGATCAAGGAAGAAATCAAAAGGTACCTTGAAACAAATGAAAATGAGGACATAACAATCGAAAATCTGTGGACACTGGGAAAACAGTCGTAAGAGGGAAATTCATAGCATTACAGGTCTATCTCAAAAAAAAAAAACAAGAAAAAGCTCAAGTAAACAATCTAACTTATACTTAAAGGAATTTGAGAAAGAACAGCAAACAAAGCCCAGAGTGAGTATAAGGAAGGAGACTAGAGAAGAAATAAACAAAATGGAGTCTAAAAAATGATACAAAAGATCAGTGAATCCCAGAGCTAGTTCTTTGAAAAGATAAACATGATTGACAAACCTTTAACCAGACTCATCAAGAAAAAAAGAGAAAGGACCCAAATACATAAAACCAGAAATTAAAGAGGAGAAACAACAACTGACACCAAAAAAATACAAAGGATTGTACAAAAATATTATGAACATCTATATGCCAATAGCCTGGACAAACTGGATGAAATGGATACATTCCTAAAACCATACAGTCTTCCACAGCTAAACCAAGAACAACCAGAGAATCTGAATAGAAAGATTATACCTAGTGAAATCGAAGCACTGATCAAAAACTCCCAATAAACAGAAGCCCTGGACAGGATGGCTTCATAGTTGAATTTTACCAAATATTCCAATAAGAACTACCTTTCCTTCTCAAACTATTTCATAAAGTTCAAGAGGAGGGAAGGCACCCAAAAGAGAGAAAATTATAGGTCAATATACCCGATGAACATAGGCACTAAAATCCTCAACAAAATATTAGCAAACTGAATACAGTGATGCATTGAAAAGATCATACACCATGATCAAGTGGGATTTATTCTGGGAATATCAAGGTTGGTACAACATTTGCAAATCAATAAGTGTGATACACCACATAAACAAAATGAAGGATAAAAACCACATGATCATATGAATAGATGTAGAAAAGCACTTGATAGAACCCAGCACCCATTTGTGATAAAAACTCTCAGCAAAGTGGGAACAGAGGGAACATACCTGAACATAATAAAGGCCATATATGACAAACCCACTGCCAGCATCATACTCAACAGACAAAAACTAAAAATGTTCCCTTAAGATTGGGAACAAGACAGGGATGTTTCTGCTTTCACTTCTCTTATTCAACATAGTATTGGAAGTCCTAGCACACTAATCAGTCAAGAAGAAGAAATGAAAGGCATATAAATTGGAAAAGAAGTACAACTGTCTTTATTTGCAGATGACTTGATACTGTAAATAGAAAACCATAAATATTCCACCAAGAAACTACTAGAACTGATAAATGAATTTAGCAAAGTAGCAGGATACAAAATTAATATCCCCAAATCACTTTTATTTTTATATACCCATAATGAACTAACAGAAAGGGAAATTAAAAAAGCAATCTCATTCATAACTGTTCAAAAAAGATAAAATACCTAGGAATAAACCTAACCAAGGATGTAAAAGACCTGTACATGGAAAATTATAAGACACTGAAGAAAGAAATTGAAGAAGATACAAATAAGTGGAAGCACATACTATGTTCATGGATAGGAAGAATTAACATCATTAAAATGTCTATACTACCCAAAACAATCTATGCATTCAACACAATTCTTATCAAGATTTAAATGACATATTACATAGAACTAGAACAAATATTTAAAAAATATATATGGAACTACAGAAGGCCCTGCATAGCAACAGCAATCCTGAGAAAGATGAACAAAGTTGGAGGAATCATGCTACCTAATATCAAACTATACTACAAGGCCATAGTAATCAAAACAGCATGGTACTGGCAGAAAAACAGACATATAGATCAATGGAACAGAAAAGAGAGCCCAGAAATAAACCCACACCTTTATAATCAATTAATATTTTACAGAAGAAGCAAGCAGAACATACAGCACATACATTGGGCTAAAGATAGACTATTTGACAAATGGTGTTGGGAAAATCGGACAGATATATGCAGAAAAATGAAACTAGACCACCTTCTTATACCACACACAAGAATAAATTCGAAATGGATCAAAGACTTAAATGTTAGACCCAAAACCATAAAAATCATAGAAGAAAAGATAGGCAGCAAAGCCTCAGATATTGCTCATGTTAGTTTTTTATTGGATATATCTCCCCAGACAGGGAAAACAAAATAAAAAGTAAACAAATGGGACTACATCAAACTAAAAGTTTTCTCACAGCAAAGGAAATCATCAACAAAATAAAAAGACAATCCACAGAATGGGAGAACATTTTTGCTGATACATTTGATAAAGGGTTAATATCCAAAATTTATGAAGTACTTATAAAATTCAACACCAATAAAACAAACAACCCAGTTAAAAAATGGGCAGCCCTGGCTGGTGTAGCTCAGTGGATTGAGTGTGGGCTGCGAACCAAAGGGTCACTGGTTCGATTCCCAGTCAGGGCACATTCCTGGGTTGCAGGTCAATGTGAGAGGCAACCACACATTGATGTTTCTCTCCCTTTCTTCCCCCCTCTCACTCTCTAAAGATAAATAAAACTTTAAAAAAATGGGCAAAGGATCTGAATAGTCACTTCTACAAAGAGGACATACAGATGGCCAATGGACATATGAGAAGTTGCTCAACATCACAAATCATCAGGGAAGTACAAGTTAAAAAACCACAAGGAGATGCCATGTCACACCTATAAGAATGGCTATCATTAATAAATCAACAAACAAGTGCTGGTGAGGATGTGGAGAAAGAGGAACCCTTATGCATCGTTGACGGGAATGCAGATTGGCACAGCCACTGTGGAAAACAGTGGAGAGATAACTCAAAATATTCAAAATGGATCTTTCTTTTGACTCAGCATTCCCATTTCTGGGAATATATCTGAAGGAATCCAAAACACTACTTCAAAAGAACACAAGCACTCCTATGTTCTTTGAAGCATTATTTACAATCACCAAGATATGGAAGCAGCCCAAGTGCCCATTAACAGATGAGTGGATAAAACAACTATGGGGCATTTTGCAATGGAATACTACTTGACCTTAAAAAAGAAGAAAATTTTACCCTTTGTGACAGCATGGATGGTCCTGGAGAACATCATGCTAAGTGATAAAAGCCAGTCAGAGAAAGACAAATACCATATGATTTCAATCATATATGGAATCTAATGAACACACTGAATTAACAGCAAAACAGAGACAGACTCGTAGATAGAGAGCAGATGACAGCTAGTGGTGGGGTAATTTAGGGGGTGGAGGGATTGGACAAAAAAGAAAAAGGACTCATGGATGTGGACAACAGTGTGGTGATTGCTGGCGGTAGAGGGGTATAAGAGGACTGAATGGTAATGGAAAAAATACAAGGATGATTGAATAAAAATATAAAGAGGAAAAATATATTAAATTGTACATTGTATATTTGTAGTTTATTGCATATCAATTATACCTCAATAAAGCTGTTAAACAAATTCCTTTGCCTTTTCCAGATACCATGCTGCCTGTCACAGTGGTTTTGTTCCCATGCCAGAGAAACCATCATGCCTGAATTCCTGCAAACAATTGCATATTCCTTATGGTCTCCAAAGGCATGTTAGTTTGATAATCCATCTGTGTAACATCCATCACATAAGTGAATCATGCTGCCTTGCTGGAATCTGTCTCACATGGAAGAGAAGGGATGGAGCTGTGATGATTATATCAGGACTCCTTCCCCTCCCCCTTGAGTGATTTCAACTAATAGTCCTTGAAATGCACTACTAAGAATCTAAGTGAATCGAAATCTTCTACAAGCCGACATCATGGTTCTTGATCTCAGTGTTATAATTTTCTTCCTTTATCAACTGTCTGCATTAAGGTTGATTAGTAAGTCTCTGGCCTTCTCAGAAGCCATCAGGTGGGGGCAGATTAGCATGTCAGTTATGGAACAGTGGTGGGGAGAAGCTGATCAGATGTAGCCAGACAGCTACATAATTAGCATGCTTGAGACAGCAGGCTGCTGCACTGGGGTGGCCTTGGCCTGACTCACTGTGGAGCAGTTTGTTCCTTTCCACAAAGAAATTCATTAGTGGAGATCAATGGTGAGCAGTGTGGAGGCCCCAAACCCCTACCCCACTGCTGCCTAGCATCTCTGTGGCCTGGAGGCAGAGGTACATGCTAGTTTGCTGGCTGCTGT
The DNA here is from genome assembly GCF_021234435.1 of Artibeus jamaicensis. Lineage (NCBI taxonomy): Eukaryota > Metazoa > Chordata > Mammalia > Chiroptera > Phyllostomidae > Artibeus > Artibeus jamaicensis. The sequence goes on along the minus strand of NW_026521788.1, from coordinate 37,288,850 downwards.
CCAGAACCAGTGGGCAGGCTCTTCAGGGCAAGAAAGACCTCGGAATTCTGCACACCAACATCGTGTCACCTCAAACTCCCAAGGGAAGGGCTGGGCACTCAGCTATGGGGCTTGCTGCTTTTGTGCATGTTGGTGTGGAATTGATGCCAAGTTCTGGTGGTAGTGGTGGTGGTAAGGTCTGAGGCTGCTGAGTTAAGCTCTTAAAGAAGTCCACTTCTTTTTGTGGTTTGTTCCACGCTAGTTTGCAAACCAGTGGGAGCAAGTCTATAGCAGCTAAGTACTGAAGCACACAGTTGTAAATCTCTTCATCTGACAAGTATTTATTATGTTCCTGCTGCATGCCAGGCTCTGTTTTAGGTATTGGGCATTCACCAAGAATGGTGGAGTCAAAGTTTCTGTTCTCATGGAGTTTATAGTCTAGCATAGGAAACAGAGACTAAATAGTAAGGAAGCAAAAAGATAGATACCAATAAGTAATTAATAATAACTTGCTATTACTTAATGCCCAAAATACATATGACTTCATCTCATTTAGAGCTTCTCTTCTTGGGTTCATGGACTCCATAAGCCCCTTGAAATTGTATGGAAAAGTGTGTGTGTGTGTGTGTACACACTTATGCATGTTTCTACTTTTTGTCTCTGGACAAAGTCTAGTTTTCACCAAATATTTAAAATGTCCATGTTTCAAGGAAGAGTAGATCCATGACTGTAGTTCACCAACAGCTCTCATGTTGATGGACACAGGCGTCCATTCCTCACTCTCTCCTGGGCCCACCATGACCCTTTCCTCCTGTCTTTCTGAGTCACCTCACTCCCAGAGAGGTTTGTGTTCCCTTCTCCCAGTTGTGCTCTAAGCTGTTGCCAACCTTTTTGGGATCACATTGGGCTTTCTGAGTGACGGGGGCCACTGTGCCCAGTACAAAATCTCCCTGCAATAATGAGAATGGGGTCTCTATGTACCATGGGATGTCCAGGTTCCAGGGGGTTCCAGGGGGTCAGGGCTAGTGGCCTTTGGATGAGAGACCATTTATCTCTGCCACCCCCACCGGATTGTTGCATACCAGTCTCTGGGGCTCTCTGTAGTACCACCAGAGTCATCCACCCCCTCTACCCCTCACCCACCCCGGCAGCCTGAGCTGAGAATTGCCCCACATGCAGAGAGCTAGATCCTCAATGCTGAGTCTCTTATCAACCCCTGGCACACATTTCCAAGAGCTGCAGAGCTGATATCTGCTCATGGCTTTTCAGTGGTATTGGTATGGATGACCTTGTTGCACCAAGGTTTCTATGCCTCCAACAGGGCACCTCCTGTGTGCCTCCCCTGAAAGCCTCCCCAAGGCTGTAGGGCCTACAGTCCAGGGCACCTTTCACCTGCATGGGTCACAGCCAGAATTTCTTTTGTCTTGAGAGTCCCAGGGAGCCATGGAATGCCTGCTGCCATCTGGTGCTTAGGGTTTCAGGAAATTTTCTTTAGAGCAAACTGCTTACGAGACCTGAGAAATGATGAAGGGCACTTTATCTTTGTTTTAGAAAAACACAGTGCTGCTGGTGCTGGTTGGAGCCAGAGTGTGTGGGCCTTCAGGTGCTCAGAAATCTGCTTTCCGTGTTCCTGACAAGGTCACCAAAGGCTGGTCAGGAGCCCACTGGCACCAAGTCTGAGCTCTTCCAGTTGTCCAGCATCCAAGTGAGGATTCTGATTCAGTCTGCCTGGGTCCTCAGCAACACTTTGGATCCTCCAGGTTAATTTACCGTGAGCTCACTAGGTCCATCCTGGGCATGGTGGCTTCTCTGGTCTGGCCTGGGCTCCATTGGCTTCTTCTCAAAAGGGTGCTGCTGGGGCCAGAGGAGCACCTGTTGCTATTTTTGTCTTAGTCCCGGAGGACTTTCATGGCCCAACTCCAGGGCCTGCCTTCAGCCCCTCACAGCTGCCTTGCTCCTGTCTGTAGGCCACACAGAGACAGGGCCTTTCATGGACAAGCCCCAGCAGAATGTGGGGGAGCCTTTGGAGTAAGTGGTACACTTGGGCTTTCCACCATGAGGCTCCCTTGCTCAGGCATTTGCCTTAGCCCAGCTTAGAATATGAAGCATATGGGGCTGGCATCTCTGGTTCCTCAAATGGTCCTTGCCCTTGGCTGTAGGACATTTACTGAGGCTTCCCTAGTCATGGCATGGATTGGGGGGCTGTCTCCAGAATAGATGGTCCCATTTAGAATTAATGGGGATGCTGGGGAGAAATCATGTGCTGGGAGAAGCATGGGTTGGGGCTGGGGAGAGGAAAGCCTCTCAAAGTCAGAAAGGCCCAGGAAAGCCTAGCTGCGGCTCCCAGGCACTGAGGTATGGGCCAGGGGGCTGCTGAATTTAAAGAGCCCCTGGTTCACCATGTGTAGAACATAGTTCTGAGGAATGAGCCAGTTGCTGGTCACCTGGAGGTTCCACGTTGGAGCATAGTCTGTCTTGGGTCTGTCGTTTGTGGCAGTTGGATAAAACCCTTCCTGGGGCCCCTGAGCAGCAGCAAAGTGGCCCATGGGCATGGTTCTGCAGCATGGACGGGAGCAGCTGTGCCACCAAAGACACTGTGCCCTCACCAAAGGCACTGTGCCAATTAGCTGAAAATCAGGCCAGTTTGCCTTTAGAGCAGTCATTGGATAGCCAGTTTTCTGAAAGCTCAAAGAAATTTTCCAAGGTGTGTTGTCACCCCAGCCCCTGCCTCTGCCCCTGTGATTTCCTCAGGCCAGTCCTTCTCCTTCTCCTGCTGTTTTCTATGCAAATGTAGGCAGGGGGAGGGGTAAGATGAATACAAGGGTGGGCAAAAGCAGGTTTAGTTGTTGCTATAGAAAGACGATTATTATTATTATTACAATAGCTTTATTAACTCAAAATAATAGAGTCTGTTTTTTTTCTTAGAATTTTTTAGCTTTTTACTTTGAAATAATTTAAAAAGTTGGTTTTTTAAATTTAATTGTTGTTCAGGTACAGTTTTCTGTCTTTTACTCCCATTCCAGCCCATTCCCCCAGTGCTCCCCACCTCTCTCCCATTTTTGCATACTCAAAACTGTAAACCTACTTTTGCTCACCCCTGTGTAACATGTAGGGAAACAATTCTCAGTGATACCAGTTGGCATTTGGGAAACCAGTGATCTTGAGATTTGGCTTCTGGTGAGTTGGCCCCTAGAACAGGTCACTAGATCTTGTCATTTGGGGAACTGACTTTGAAGATTTAGTTTTTGTGGAATTCACCTGATTTCTGAAGTGAAATATCACACAGAGGTTTGCAGGAAGCCGGATGCCCTCTCCCTTCAAAACGAGCACCTCACCCATTGTGACCCTCAAGACTGTGACTTGTGGAGGGCAGCAGGGCACGTTCTTCACCACTGTGGGCTCAGGTCTCAGGTCTCTCTCACTCTTTTTCTTTCACACTGGAGTCTCTTTGTCTTTTTTTCTCTGACACATACACACATGGAGGAGTCTCTCTCTCTCTCTCTCTCTCTCTCACACACACACACACACACACACACACACACACACACACACACACTCACTTCTGCCTGCAGTCTGCAGAGGAGAAGGCAGTTGGATGTCGTGGGCTTTTCCCCTGGGTGGCTCAGAACACAGCCATAATTGGAGGGAATGGGGAAAAGACAATGCACTGCAGTCAGTCTAAATAACCTTTTTTACTGAGTGTTAAAGGCAAATAAGTTCTTCAGGAGCAGACACAGCTTCTTCCTCCCTTGGGTTTTCTCACTGTTTCGGAAGTACTTGTTCTTCGAGGATGCATTCATCTGTCTCCTCTCAGGATGGGCGGAGGACCCTGCATGCTGCTGGCCTTTGTTGCTGCAGGGGCGAAACACTGACAGTGATGTGATGGCAGCTGTGCTCTGTGTGCCCAAGGCTGTTTCACAGATGCAGTGTCTGGACTCGCCACTTCTCCCCCATATTTGGTTCCCTTTGGTCTTGGCCAGTGGCACCACTGTCACCCAAGTGATATTTCTTACTTACAACTCTCAGATCTTCCTGAACATCCTTTAGTCTGCCCTTTTCCCATCCCTACTATTGCAGGTCATTCTTACCTAGGTTAGTACCGTAACAACCTATCACAGTTTCCCCAACCAGTATCTCTCTAATCGATAGCTACCAGAGGACACTTGGGAACATGAATGTGATCAGTTGAATTTCAGCCTGAAAACTTTCAGTGACTCTTGACTGACTCAGGATCAAGTTCAAGCCCTGCAGTATCACCTCTAAGACCCTTCCCAATTTGGGCCCTCCCTTCCCTCCAATACCGTTTTTCCATACTCTTCCACCTGTGCTATTAGTCTCCAACAATGCTGGATTGCCTTAGTTCTCAGAACCTGTGTGTGGACTGCTCCCTGCTAGTGCCCCCACATTTCCAAGCTGGGAGGAGAGAAACAGAGAAAATAGCCAGGTCAACATTTGGAGACATTATATCTATATCTATTTTCAACTTATGATGAAGTTACGTCCTGATAAACCCATTGTAAGTTGAAAATGCATTTTGTATACCTAACCTGCTGAATATCACAGCTTAGCCTAGCCTACCTTAAACATGCTCAGAACACTTACAGTAGCCTCTAGATGGGAAAAGTAATCTCACACAAAGCCTATTTTTTAAGATTTATACATTTATTCTGTGTGCCCCATCTAGGGATCAAACCTACAGCACTGGTATATTGGGACAATGCTGTAACTGAATGGGTACCTGGCCAGATCCTTGCACAAAGCCTTTTTTACAATAAAGAGCCAGATATCTCATGTAATTTGTTAGGTATATCATTTTTGCACAATCAAGAAGTCGAAAAATCTTCAAACCATCCTGAGTCAGGGATGGTGTGTATTTACATCTGTTTCTACATCTGTTTGCGTGTATCTCAGTCTTTTTGGGCTGCTATCTCTGTATCTCTATTTCATTTCCCTCTACACAACGCACACACACACTCACACACACACACCACTCACACTGGTCTTAATGTAACTTTTCATGATTCTCAAAGGTCCAGTGGAACACTGGTGTGCTGCTTAGTAAATAGATACATAAAACAACTGGCTGTGTGTAAGGGACTTTATTAAGACCCTGATTTGAAAAAAGCTGAAAAAAATTTAGAAGGCCTTGCAATATTTGAATATTGATTGGATATTGGAAGTTATTGAGGCAGTGTTCACTTTTTTGGATGTAGTCATGGTTGTGTGTGTGTGTTTTTTAAAACCTTGTCTTTCAGAGATATGATTGAAATATTAACATGTAAAAGGTAGGATATTGGAGATTACTTCAAATAATTTCAAAATAATTTGGGTGGCTGAGGTATAGGTGATAAGAGTTGAAACCTTTTCAAATACTTGAAGTTTTCCATAGTACAGAGTAAAATAAAATCATATAATAGCAATTTCCTCTATTTATGCAGGGAATATTATTTCTTTTTTATTTTAGGTTTTATGCCTTAACTTTTCTGGAATCTTAGGTGCTGTTATCACTTGCATCTAGAGAGAGGAGCAGATGGCAGGATGAATGGATAAGTATGAGCAAATATTAATGAGAACATGAAGCTATCAATTGAGTTTCCTGGACAGGTTGCTTTTGTCCCTGGATACTTCGTAAAATGACATGCATATAATATGTCATATTTATTTTTTGTGAGGAAATGATTCATATCATGGAATTAGGTGGGCCAGTACTTTATGGTGGTGGAGGTTCTGAGAGGCTTGAGAGTGGGCTCTGGAGGCAAACTGCCTGGCTCCGCATATAGTCATCTTCTGACCTTGGATTGTAACTCCCCATCTGCAAAATGAGGGTAAAGATAGCAGCTGGAATATTATTCAGTCACAAGAAGGAACGGAGTACTGAAAAATACTACAAGGTAAATGAGGCTTGAAGCCTTTGTGTTAAGTGAAAGAAGACAGTCATTAAAGACCACATATTGTGTGATTCCATTTATATGAAATATTCAGAATAGCCAAATCCATAGACATAGCAAGTGGTTGCCAGGGAGTGGAGTGTAGGGTATATCTCAGTCTGTCTTGGCTGCTGTAACAAAATACCATATACCTGGTGGCTTCATAAACAATGAACATTTCCTTCTCACAGTTCTGGAGGCCTGGAAGTCCAGGATGATGGTGTCTGGTGAAGAGCCTTTTCTGGATTGCAATGGCCAGCTTCTGGCGCTATCCTCATGTGGTGGGATAGGGTAGGGAGCTCTGTGGGGTCTCTCTTATAAGAGCTCTGATCTTATTATGAGGGCTCCACCCTCACAACCTAAGCATCTTCCAATACTATTAGAGTTTCAACATGTTAATTCTCGGGAGGTACAAACCTTCAGACCGTACCTGGGAGTGACTGCTAATGGACAAGAACCTGTCCATTGAGATGATGGGAATGTTCTGAATTAGACTGTAGCAATGGCTGCACAACTCTGAATATATTAAAAACCATTTAACTGTACACTTAAATGGATGAACCTGTGGCATGTAAATTATGTCTCAATAAAGCTGTTTGAAAGGCCTCACCCATATCATAGAGTTTAGTTGAGGATGAAGTACAATACTGTGTGTAAAGTGTTTGGAAGAGGTCCTGGCACATTGCACAGGGTTTATAATCCTAGATCCTTTACTGAAATCACTGGGAGTGATTTCCTCCAGCATTTACTTTCTGTAATGTTTAACGTGATTCATGCTATGAAAATTCTGAGTCAGTGGTTTAGGCAGAATTACCATCTCAAGGTTTTAATGACCACACACTGGTCTGGAATTAAAAGCCTTCTAAACAGCCCTAAAATAGATTATTTATATTTCTCTACATTTTTGGTCTTTAAAAAAAACCTCTTTTAAAGAAGCTGCAAATACTTTGGACTGTCTACAAACTGGCATTTTCTTGTATTGTTCCTCCCACTGCTGTTCCCCATATCTCCCTCCTTAGATTGTCTACTTCCAATACTCCAATTTTTCAGGTTGTAGAAATCTTTTTAAAAATTATTTTATTTATTTTTGGAGAGAGAAGAGAGGCAGAAAGAGAGGGAGAGAAACATCAATGCGAAAGAGAAATACTGATCGGTTGCCTGTCACACGCTGTCTGACTGGGGGACCAGACCCACGACCCAGGCATGCGCCCTGACCAGGAATCAAATCGGTAACCTTTTGCTTTGCAGGATGACGCTCCAGCCAACTGAGCCACCCTTGTCACGGCAGGTTGTAGAACATTTTGAATCTTGGTACAATGTCAACCTTTAGATTCTTACTTCCATTAAAAGGTTTAAAGCTAATTAGTAGCTAATCTAATTGATTCATCACCTCCTAATTTATCCTCTCTTTCGTCAATAATCCCTTAATTGACTAAATTGTTGTGAGAGAGATGGAGAGAACAGACCATAGAAGTGACTGAGAATTGGCCTTGAGGTTGGGGGTTTCCTGTTTTTTTCAAATTCCAGGCTTGCAGGCCATATCCCTGGGCTCCAGGCAGATGGCCCAAGCACCTTCTGCTCCCCAGGTCTATTTTTCAGTCCCTTTCTGGAGTACAAGGTAAATGAGCAGAATCCTTGTACTTTGTACTTTTGCTGCCGTGGCAGAGCTAAAGCATGCTTCCCATGGTGGTTGACATTGGAATTACTTGGGGAGATTAGAAAAATACCAATGCCCGAGTCCTGCCTCTGGGTGTTCTGATGTAACTGGTACATGGTGCAGAGATTATTAAAAGTTTCCGGGGGTGTGTTGAGACAGATCGAGCAGGCCCCTGGTGCAGGGCGGCGGGCTTGCACATTTGTGCTCAGATAAACAGGCGGGGGCAAGTGGTGAGGCGGATAGGGTGAGCGGAGAGGGCTGCCATTGCTCCCTCTCTGACCCCACCCCCACATACAGCTGTCACAAACCAGCGACCTGGGTGGCCCCACCCTGGTGAACACCTAAGCCGCCTCTTCTCATACATAACAGGCACAAACAGATCAAAACATGGCTCAAGAAAAACTCAGAGCCCCAGAGCCAATAAATCTAAGTGATGAAGAAATAGCCAACCTTTCAGATGCACAGTTCAAAACACTGGTGATCAGGATGCTCACAGAACTGGTTGACTTTAGTCACAAATTAGAGGAACATGTGAAGGCTAAACTAATTGAAATGAATGAAAATGCACAGGAAACCAATAGTAATGGAAAGGAAACTGGGACTCAAATCAAAGGAGTGGACCAGAAGGAAGGAAAAAATGACCAAATAGAAAAATATGAAGAAACAAGAAATCAAAAAAATGAGGAGAGGCTTAGGAACCTCCAGAACATCTTTAAACGTTCCAACATCCGAATTATAGGGGTACCAGGAGGGGAAGAGGAACAGTCACAAGTGGAAACCTTATTTGAACAAGTAATAAAAGAGAACTTCCCCATTCTGGCAAAGAAAAGAGAACTTCCCCATTCTGGGAACAGCAATAGACTTCCAGGAAATCAAGGAAGCTCAGAGAGTCCCAAAGAAGTTGGACCCAAGAAGAAACACACCAAGGCACATCATCATTGCATTAGCCAAGATTAAAATGAAGGACAGAATTCTAGAAGCAGCAAGAGATAATGGGACAGTCACCTACAAAGGAGTTCCCATCAGACTGTCAGTGGATTTCTCAAAAGAGACCTTACAGGCAAGAAGCGGCTGGAAAGAAGTATTCCAAGTCATGAAAACCAAAGACCTACAACCAAGATTGCTCTGTCCAGCAAAGCTTTCATTTAAAATGGAAGGATAGTTAAAGTGCTTCTCAGATAAGATCAAATTCAAGGAGTTCATCATCACCAAGCCCTTATTATATGAAATGTTAAAGGGACTTATCTAAGAAAAAGAAGATAAAAAAGATGAACAGTGAAAGGACAGCAAACTCACAGTTATTAACAACCACACCTAAAACAATAGCAAATTAAGAGGACAGCTAGATCATGAGTGAACCATAGAAATGAAGATCTCAAGGAGGGTTAGCAACAGGGAAGTGGTAGGAAGGATAAGGGGGGATAAGGTACAGAAAATAAGTAGCATAGACAGTAGATAGAAAATAGATAGGGGGAGGGTAAGAATAGTAGGGGAAATATAAAATCTAAAGAACTTGAGACACGTGTTCATGAACTAAAGGGGGGGAAATGGTGGGGGAGGGGTGTGCAGGGTGGAGGGGAATGAAGGGGTGGAAATAGAACAAATGTAATGGCATAATCAATAAAATAAGAAATATATTTAAAACAAAAAAAAAAGAAGTTTCTGGGTAATCTATTACAATATGTGGCAAAGTTTGAGAACCACTGCCTCAGTGTGAAGACACACCAGATGGGAGGTGTGAAGGCAGAGAAATCAAGAGTACTTAATTAGAGGGGGGAAGAAAGAAATGTGGAGGGTAAACATTTGACTTGGTGTAGAGGAAAAGCTGTGAGTAAACGTGCTATTTTAAACTGTCTGGCATTCTTCTGAAAATAGATGGGAAGCAAGAGTCCAGTAACCCATTCGGCTTTTTGAACATGGTCCAAAATAGCTTCCTTTCTGCTCCGACACATCCACGGGCAGGACTCTTCTTCCTTTGTCAACCAAACATGTCAGCAGCTGTTCTCTGACACTTAGGCATGTGTGCGCTGGTGACAGTGGGGAGGTTTTGCTCAGCTACAGGCTCTTCGTGGAGCACTTCTCTATAGTTTCCTGTTGCTGAGGCAGCAGAGGTGTGTGTCCTACTGGAGAAGAGCGGGCCCATGGGGAGGAGAAAAGGGTCCCTTCATTAAAGAACACAGTGTTGGCCTCTCTGGGGGTAGGCACCTCTTGAGGCAGGCACTGACAAGTTCCATTGTTCTCTGCAGGCTTCAAATTTTACTTCTATAAAAGGGCTGTCCTAGCTTCACTGTACAGGGAGTAAACTGAGGCTGGGGTGGGGCTGCTGTGTTGAAGGATGCACAGTTGCTGAGTGGTAGAGCTGGGATGAGAACCACATCATGTGCCCCCTGAGCAAGAACCCCTGGGTGCAGGAACCCAGTCCTGGGGCCTGGCCAGCGCCCCAGAGTCTTGGACATCACCACCCACTTTGGACCCTGGATTTCCTGAAGTCCTAGGCTTGCCCAGAGACTTCCTGGAGAGGTGGCTTGGGAAATTTGATTTTTATCCAGCATAGTGGGAAAGGCCTGCCTCCTGAGAGCCCCAGGAATGCTGGTTAGGAACTCACTTGGACTCCTCTGCTACCTCCTCTATCCCCTGCCAGCCCCAGCTGTGCCCTGAGCAACAGGACAGATTAGGTACTTTACCTTGCAGAAGGGGGGTTCTCAGAGCTCCAGGTGGAGCCATAGGGATGGCCTCTACGCTGTTATGACAATAAATCTCTTGGGATGGGATGTCTTTTGACAGTGTGGGAAAAGTGGTGGGGCTTTGTCTCTAGAACTGAGGCTTTTCCTCAGTGTGGGAAGGACCTATGTTCTAGAAACCTCAGCCTGGATTGCTGCTTGGAAATGTGTGGAGGAATTTTGAGTTCCTCTTAAGTTGCTCGACTTGCAGGCCCATATCTTTTCTCACCATACTGACTGAGTCAGGGGAATGAAGGCCCACCTATGCACAAGCTGACTTTGCCCTGTGGTGCCTCTGATAGCGTCTGGACTTCCTTGCCATCATGCCTCTGAGGGATTTCAAAACACTGATGCCTGTATCTACCTCCTCCAGGCAGCCTGCCTTGACTGTTCCCTTCTTCTCCTACCCTCATTGAACCGAGTCATCTCTTAAGTCTGAACTATGTGCTCAGGAGATATGGGGTCTGCATTGCTTATTGTTGCTCCTTCCTTCCATGAGAACCCACTGTGGGCCTGGCCTCTCCCTGCCCAAAGTCCTAGCTGTTCAGCCCTGGGTCTCCCCTCCCCTTGAAGTATCTTCTGTCTTACAGGTGTCCCTTGAGATGCTCAGGCCAGATGCCTGGGCTGTTGCTGCCCTAGACCAAGCCCAATATTCAGTTAGCCTTCTTTTGTGTCTAAAAGTTAGAGGCTGAGGAATAGACTTGGGAGGCTGATCTCACAAGTAGCTATGAGGCAGAGAAGTCAGCAGAAGCTCAGTTTTCTCATCTCTAAAACAGGGACAATGCTACAGACCCAACCTGGCCTTGGTAAAGCCAAATAGGATGGTTCAGGCCCAGCATGTTGGCCAGAGCTGGAGGACGCTGTCAGGAAGCCCTCCCACCTGCCACCCCTGCAACAACTTCTCTCTCCCCTTAGGACCTTGGGTCTATTTGCCTGGTTCTGATGTCCTTAGGAAGAGCTGGGTGAGTAATGTGTGTGACCTCTGGGATCTATTCTTTGCATCTTCCGGAGATGCATCATTCTCTTCCAGAGGAGACAAGTACTCTGTCTCTGGCTGGCTCAGTAGTTCCTATTGGAAGACAGGCACTATTTCTGGGAAAGGCCTGTATGAAGACTTTCAGGCTACCTCTGTGGCCCCCTGCCCCTGATCATCCACAGGAAGACAGGTACAGGGAGGGTCTGGCCAGATCCTGTCCAGTGGCTGAACATCTTCCAGGACTGGGCCCTTTGTTCTGCCTTGTTGGAAGCCCCAGGTTGGCTCCCCAGTGGACCAGCTCTTAGACTATAAAATGACCTTTTATCTCCCTGACAAGATGGCACCAGGGTTTTGGGGGAAGATTGCAGTGCCACAGGGAGGGGGTGGTATTCTCCTGCCCTACTTTGTAGGGTCTTTCCTGGGCTGGTGAGGGGAATGCTGTCATTCAGCCTCTGCCAACAGAGCCCTACTGTTTTTGCTGGAGCAGCTGGGCAGAGACTCCCACATGCTCCCAAATTCTGAGCCTGGGAACTTGGGACTTTGGGTTTGGGTCCTGGCTCAGGCTTAACTCTTTGGAAGGTAAGGAGGAACTGGGAACAGGCTAGCAACCAACCCTGCCACAGTGTGAAAATAGAGACACCCAGCAAAACCTTAGATATGGAGGTGGGCACCGATGGAAAGATACATCCTGTCACATATAATATTCTGGTTTGGGAAAGCAAAGATGGAGTATTTGTTCCTACCTGAACTTTTAAGTGTCAGCTAAACCAGCTTCCACTGTGTACTTGCAATTGGGCCATCTTGGCTACAGATTCTCTTTGATACATCCTAGCTGTGGTGCTGCATTCAGTTACTTATCCTCTCTGAGCCTTAGTGTCCTCATCTGCAGAATGGGACAATAATATAGATCTTAAAGAATTCTCATGAGAACTAAGTGAGAAAATGGTAAAGCTGGGCCTGAGGCCCAATTAGTGATGTTAATGACAATGACAAAAAGGACTGCTGATAAAGACAGAGCTCACATTATGGAGGCTGATTCATGGGGAGCTTTTACTCCATAGTCAGATGAGGTGTTGTGAACCATGCTTAGGATGGAATAAAGGAGAGTAGTTAATGTGCACTGAGAGCAAACCTGTAGGATCACAGCATTATTTGTGTTTTTTCTATTGGACATAGAGGGGCTGCTGGAACCCCCAGTAGGTGACTGCTCTGTGGTTGTTAGTTCTGCCAGGTGCCCAGTCTGCCTCAGGGAACACATAGTAGGCCAGCTGAGGGTATCCCTGCAGGGTTGGGCTCCTGGATTTCCACCCATCGCTGCTCATTTGTTTTCATCCACTGTTCTTTGCGCCCGAGGATGAGTGGCTTTTGATCTTAGGTCTGGTTCTTGGCTTGCAAACATTTACAGATATGCTTTACCATGGCCTCCCCATGCCACTGATGTGCAGGAGGAAGTCTGTACCCCACCTTCATGCCTATTTGGGGTCCCAAGGGAGGGGCTGAGTATGTTTAGGAGCCAGTGGATTAGAGGGAGGGCTTCTCTCGGGTCCTCTCTTGTTCTTTCATCTGCTCAAATGCATTCCCTCCTCATACCCCTGGCAAACTCCTTCTCCAAGCCTCAGCTTAAAATTATTTCTCAGGCAGCCCTTCTTAACCCTTCTGACCAGCACACTGAGCCCTTGTTTAATGTAAGGTAACTATTTGGTTGTGCAATGATCCGTTTAATTACACACTGTCTCTCCCCTGTTGTGGGTGCGAGCAGGGACTGTCTTCTAGGCCTGTGTTGAGTGGGCTGCTCGGAACACAGGTGCAACTCTATACATGTTTGTATTACATGTTTGTATTGAGCTTGGGGTCCAGGGCTGGGCCTCCAAGCCAAGTGTTCTTTTCTGTGCTCCAAGGTGCCAGCGAGTGTGGGCCCAGCAGTTCTGGTTTTGGGAGTCTCACCCACCCTCAGTTCTGAGCCTCTGTCTTTCCGGTTGCTAGGCTGTTGTGTGAGGTCACTGGGCAGGAGCCTCCCCCAGATTTTGTCCTTTAAAACTCATTGATTTTTTTGTGCTGACTTTTACAGTACAAATGTCATTGTTAGATAAAGTAATTGAAGCGAGTAATCTATTCGCTGAGCTCATATGGCCTCCCCCACTCTGTTTGGCCTGCTGTGTCCATGAAAGTGCTACTGGGGGAAAGTGCTTTGTCTCTACAACAGGCCCCACCTGGGCCCACTGGGGTGAGCAGGATGGGGTGATGCAAGATATTAGGCTGGAGACCCATCCCTGCCATACCAGTGCCTTCTAAGAGGCACAGTGTGCGTGATGAAAGGGGATGGGTGAGGCTGTGCCAGCAGCTGCTCACCAGCTGGGGTCCTGAGGCCACTCTATTTCTCAGCCATTCGGTAGGGATAATCATACTTCCTTAGAAAGATGATTAAATAACAGACCCCACACCAGTGGCTTTCACTGTCCTGGCCCCAGAGTAGGGACTCAGCAGGTATAGCTCCCTCCTCTCCTGAGCAAGTCCTCCAGGTATGGGAGGGGCCAGGTAACCAGCAAACTGCGTATTACATATCACTTGAAACAAAAGGGAGTGGGTACCCCAGAGAACAGAACTATATCACAAAGAACGGAAAACTGCCACTCTTTTGTTTTCAGGAGGTTTTTTTAGGTAAGTTGCACAGCAACCCCCAGTTTCTACTTCCAGCTTTCCCACATATGCCCTGTGTGACCCCTGGAAGGTTACTTCTCCTCTCTGAGCTGCAGGCACTGACCTTACAGTGAGGGTACTTATTCCCACCTAGGATTGTTTTGAGGGCTAAATGAGATAGAGCACGGTTTCTGACACACAGTATTCCCTCAATGCATGCAGATGGCTTTTTTCTCTCTGTAATGCTGAGGTTACTACTGATAAACTTCTCTCTGCTTAGCATGTGTGGAGCAGAGCTGTGAGCAGGCACTCGGGCTGGACAGTGGAGAACACTAACAGGTTGCTGGCTCCTGGCCATATAACTTCCAGATCCTTTGTTGACTTAGCCTCCTTCCCTTCATCTGAATGCTAGAGGTACACATCCGACTTCCCTCCTGTTGACATGGTTGTGTAAACTGTTGAAGTCATTGTTCCTAAAAAGTTACTCGAGAGTGGCAATGTCAGGTTTGGCCTGCAGGAGGCACGGTGGCTAGAGAGGACGGACAGAGTAGGTGGTCGGGAGTTCCATGTGTTTGAGATGCAATGTGTGCTTTGGAGAGGTGTGCTTAGTGGGGAGAAAGGAAGGCATAGAGTGCTCACTTACAGGATGACTTATCTTCAGCTGGGGACATTGGCAAGACTGGGCATAGTATTCAAATGGTAGGCCTTCTTTGCAGACAAGAGAGTCAGCCTAGCCCCATCCCCCAGCTTAGGGATTGGTGTCATGAAAATATGGGGTAGGGTGTCTTTTTGGCCCATGCGACGATGATGATGATGATGATAGTGATGATGATGGTGGTAGTGCTGATTATGATGGTGGTAGTGGCAATGATAATGATGTTGGCGATGCTACTGCTGCTGCCATAGTGATGGAGTTTGCAAAACAGTTTGCAAAAAAGTCAGGGACCAGCTTTGTTGGCCTTACCTGGATCATGTGTCCTCTCCTGAACCAGTGAGTGGGAACAGAGGGCTATGGATTATTATGTAGGTACTATTATGCTCATCTTACAGATGAGAAAAATTGATATTTGGAAAGGTTTGAAGTGACTTTCCAAGGTCACGTGGCTGGGGGCACTGAGTGGGCTAGGTTTCAAACCCAGAGCTGTCTAGTTCCAGACCTTGGCTCTCTTCACTCCAGCATGCTGCCCCTGAGTTAACATCTGGTAAGTGCCTGCTATGTGCCAGGCAGAGCTCTGGGTCCTGGGGACACAGTGGAAGAGAAGATGTGGGGACTGACTGATGATTATTTCAGGACATGAAAAGTGTTATGAAGAGGAGGGGCAGGGTTTGGCACAGTGTCACAGGTAGTGTGGAGAGGGGCCACCTGGCAGCTCAAGGAAGGGTCCTTTGAGGAAGTGACACTGAAACGATAGGGGGTGCATTGAAGGAGTCAGTAGATAAAAACTGGGGAAGAGCTTTCCAGCGGACGGAATAGTAGATGTGAAATCCCTGAGGTGGTGATGAGCTTAAGAGTGTCTGAAAAGAGAACGGAAGTCTGTGTGACTGGAGGGTGGGGAAGGAGGGGAGAGAGAGAAGCTGGGTTGGAGAAGGAGTTGGGCTATGTCTTTCGGAGCCTTTTGGGTCCTGGGTGACGAATTCAGATTTTATTCTAAGCATGTTATGAGGCCACTGGTGGGTTTTTAAGCAGAATAGAGACCTGTCTGCTTTATGCATAGAAAAACTGGTGTCTGTGTTATGTGGTGGACAGACTGCAAGAGGTGGGGGTAGAGGCAGGAAGGCCAGGTCATGGGGAAGAGGCTGTCAGAACACTGTCTGAGAGATGTGCATGGTGTGGCCCAGGGAGGCAGCAGTGGCAGTGGGGACACTGACAATAGAGAGGTTGAGTTTGAAGTATCTTGTGGATTAGAGGTGAGGAGTGAGGAAAAGGGAGGTCTCCAGGGAGACCCCCAGGTGATGCTCTTCATTGGGATAAGGATTGAGAATTGAGAGTTCTGTTTCGGTTGTTTTTTTGGGGAATCTTGTATCCAAGGGGACAGATATGTCTGGAAATCCTGGCAGAGTCCCGGGTAGTGATTTATGTCGGGTGTGGGTGGTACTTGAAGCCATAGGACTGGATATTATCTGGAGGGGAGAAGAGCCTGGTCAGGAACTGGGAGGGAGTGGGGAGCTGATTCCCAGATCCGAGCAAAATGGAGTCCCTCCTCCCAAGAAGCTCCTTCCCCATGGCTGCAGGAATTTTGGCAATAAACCATGACCTGAGAGCCCTATGTCCCCTTCCTTCTGAGACCCCATGCAGTTCCTAGCCTCTGAAATCCCAACTGTGCCTCTAAGGGAGTTGGTAGGCGAGCCCGGGTCCGGCACTCTGAGTCCTGACCTGTGGTTTCCAGGAGGAGTATGAGGTCGGAGCATGGGCTGGCCCCAGGCGTCTGGGGGGCTTGCTCCTATCCATCAACAGACCTACCTGGTCGCCCTTGGACATCTTGCAACACCCTCATTCCCTTTATGTTTTTCTGCCTTCCCATCCTCCTTGGACCTGTAGCTGTGCAGCAGGTCCTCAGACTTTCCCTGAGTGGCACACATCAGAGACCTGCCAGAGGGTCAGGGCTCTCCTCCCTCCTACACTCTGGTCTCCTCTCTCACAGAGAACCCTGAGGACTGTTAACCTGTCCCTTCCTTATTCTGATGTATATAGTCAGGAAAAGGCAGGGGAGTGGAGATGAGAAGGGAGAGCTCCTGCCAGAGCTCTGACATCTCCGACTGCCTAACCCGTGCCAGCCGACAGACAATTGGACCCGTCTTTTCTTCCGGGGACAGGGCTTGCTCTGAACTGCAAATATTTCATTCCGGATGGAGTTTTATTGCTACTCTAGACTGGTAGGATTAATTCTAAGTGCTTTCTGGGATGCTCATTTTCTTCTAAACTGAAAATCACTATCATGGCAATGAAAACTCACTCAGAATTCGAATCTGCATCTGCAGTTGCTCTTGTGAAGTTAGTGAAAAAGGCAGCTGTGGGCTGTGAAAAAGCCCATTTGGTGTCCCAAGCAAAGGCTAAGTGGCTACTGTTGCGAGACTGGCACACTGGCCATGGACCTCACCTATTCAGCATGATGACATGGGCACTGAGCAGTCACCTGCAGGCTGTGGTGTCTCTGTCCTGGGCCACGTAGGGCAGTCCTCAGTCCTTAGTAGACTGTACATAGTGCTGGCCTGGGGGGAGGACACTGGGAAGAAGGTGGATTTACTTTTGATTATTGGTTCTCAAATAATCTTTCTGGAGAGAAAGGGTGCTCAAAATACTGAGGGTCTGTGTGGCAGACATGTCCCCATAAAGCAGAGAGGCCAACTAAAGGCAGGGGCTTTGGAGTTGTGGCTTTAGCAGTTCCCTTCTTAAGTCTCAGTTTTGCTGTCTGTAAAATGGGGTAATCATAGAACGGCCTCCCAGCGTTGCTGGGGTGAGCAGATGAGATCGGGAAAGTACATAGCTGGGCACAGTGGCTGCATTGCCAGGGCATCGTCCATGGTTACTGCTCCTGGGGAGGACCCAGCCCCAGTGGGGTGTGCACCTCAGTTCAGGGGATTCTTCTTGGACCCGAGCTTGGACCCCTGGACAGAGAATTGCTTTTCATTAATTCACATAGCTTCCACATATGTCTTTATTGAAATGCTAGCAGGTGCCAGGCTTTGTGCTTTGAGCTCAGAATGTGCAGGATCCTGGGCCACTGGCCAGACATACGTGTTGCAGCTGGGATGGACCCCCTGAGATACTGAGGCCAGCCCAGAGTCAGACTGCAGTCAGGGGCCCTTCTCCAGGTCAGTCATGGACTGTGGTCTGTGGGGCTTGATGGGTAGGCCTGGCCAGCCTGTATTACCTGAGTGACTGATGCTCCTGGGGCTCCAGTTTTCTCATCTGTAAATCAGGAATGCTAACAGTGCTTCACAGGCTTGCTGTGAAGAGGCCACAAGTGACAGCATGTGGGGATAGCACACAGGGGTGCTGCATGGCTGGTGCTTTGCTCCCTTCCTCCTCTGGTCTCGAGCTCCTGGCAGGAAGGACATCTGCCTTTGGGAGGAGGTCTAGGGGTGGCATTGTGCTGGCAACCATGGCCCTGTTGCCTCACTGGCAGTGATCATACTATAGTCCAGTTGTCCCTATCTTCCTCCAAGCCCTAGAGTAGCCCTGGCTTTTCTAGGGCCTTCTGATGGCTGATGATGGATGACCCGACAGTTCAGCCTTCACTTGGGGCAGGCCTGGGCAGGGGCAAGCATATGATGGATCAGCTCAAGGATGTATTTTGGAATGAAAGTTCAAATTATGTTTCAGGATAATACCTGTCTCCCCTGGTCCCCACCCTGAATCCCATTTGTAATTTGGACCAAGAGGTTCTGGTGGGTATTAACTAGCTTGTGATGGATGGGCTGCCAGTCCTATTAGGACTGCAGATCCTGGCTCTTAATTAATATAGCTGTGGGTTTAATTTTGGGATTTAGCAGGCATGTTTTAAAAGCAGGGCTGTGTAGGGCCACAGAAGCCTTTGTCTACTATGTTTGCTCCCAGAATGGCCTGGCTGCCTGGGTTGGGGCATCCAGCCATGTCACCTTCTCTTTGCAGAGCTTGTAGTCTGCTAACTACCCACTTGATTATGACTGATCTTTGCCATGGTCTTGCTTTCAATGACCAGAGCGCGGTAACCTCTGCTTCCCAGGCAGCACAGGGAAACTGCAGTGCGCACACCTTCTGGGGGAGTCAACTCCCCAGCCCAGGGAGGGTGGGGGAGGAGCCAGTGAGCAGGATGTACAGTTTCTTCAGCCTCTGTGCAGCCTTGACTCTCCTTCCAGGCCTGGGCGTGGTTTCTGATGGTAATTTTAAGGCAGATGAAATGCTGGCGCAAGCGTAACAGTGAGAGTGTATTGTGTGTGGATGTGTGTGTGTGCACGTGAGTGTGTGCATGTGAGTTGAGTGCCACTGTGAATGTGTAATGTGGGTGTGGTATATGTGTGAATGAGTGTATGCACAGGTGCATGTGAGTGTGGAGTGTGTGAATGTGGGAGCATTGTAAGCAGTATCATGCTAGTAAATGTTTAACCACTGGCCTCCAAGAAAACAGAAAACCTTGACTTCTGGGGTGTAGATACTCTCAAGGTGGCTGATTTGAGCATCATGGTTTCACTGGACATGGATTTGGGAAGGGATGGCACACCATTGTGTGGTATTTCTGCTACAATAGGCATTAATAGCCTCATGAGCATGGATGATGGTAAAATGAAGCAAAATAGGAGGTGATGAGCTTTGGGTATTTATCAATTTCGTTTGTATTATAATTGGTTTAATTATACGTGTATATAATTTAATTTATAGTGGCTGTGTTTAATAACTGGCTCACAAATTTCCTGAAAATTTAACAATTGGCACTAATGTGATGGTTTAGGCCAGTTCTGGAACACCGCTATATGGGCATGTGTGTGAATGAGTGTGAGTATAAATGTGCAAGTGTATGTTTATATGTCAGCAAGTCTGTGCATGAAGGTATGTGTGAACATGACTGTCACGTGTGAGTGTGAGCCGGTGAGTGAGTGAGTGTGCCCATGCAAGCTGCCGGCTGGGAGGCCACCCTGCACTGCCAGTACAGGTCTGCCCAGGGTGAGCCCCCGCTCTCTTCCTGCCTATGTTTCCGTCCCATGTCATTCCCAGTCACCCATCCGTGAGGCATGACCTGTGACTGTCATCCTGTACTTCTTTCATGCTGTACTCTGCAGTCAAAGGCCCTTCTGTCTACCCCAGGCTCCTGCCTGCATTCAGGCTCCACTGGGCCTTGGCTTCTGATGGCCTCCCGACCTTCGCCCTCCAGGCCATACCCCCTCTTTCAGAATTGCCAAGTGGACTTTTGAAAATTAAATCCTTTCTTGCACCCTGCGGTGTGTCCACACTGTCCTCTGTGGCCTGCCCTGCCTTGGACTCCAGCCTCCTCTGCACCACATCCTTGGGATACCCACTCTTTGCTGCCTCAAAGAGGGCCTGGCAAAACCATCAGCACACCCACTGACTGCCCCTAACCCCAGCTCAGCCCGATGCCCAGCTCTACCCCTTCCCCAGCAGTGCCCAAGCAGAGGACTTGCACTCTCCTTCTGCCTGGCACGGCCTACACTGTCCTCAGGGACTGGCACAGAGAGTTGCTCCCGGGATGGTGTGAGGTCTTCGTGGGCACCATCTACCCCACCTGGTCCCCATCTGGCACAGGGAGGTGTGAGGCTCTGTACATGGTACCCAGGCTCGGCCGGGGCTGTGTTCTTTTGCAGAGGTGGCATTCAGGGTCCCCCAGGGAGTGGCAGTGGCGTTCAGAGACCCCTTGCCATGCTTCACTCCCAGGTCTGGTTGGCATTGCCTTGTCAAAGGCAAGTTCCAGAGGAAACAAATTAAACCCAAGTAAATACCAGAGAGTAATTATGTAAATTAAATCCATAAGTGAAAGAACATCTGTCATGAGGTCAGTGGAGCACTGTGAAGGCAGAGGCTTCCTGCACCAGGGCTGGCAAGGAGCAGGAGGTGCGGGATGGCAGTGGGGGTGGTGGTGGCAGTGGAGAGGCGGCCGTAGTTCCCAGTCCTCCCCACACCTGAATTCTGTCTCAGGTGCTGTGTCCATCATCCCGTATGCCCCTCACCATGGTCCTGCTATGTAGGAGGCTCCACCCTAAGCATTTCACAGAGGCAGCAACTGAGGCTCAGAGAGCTGAGGAAGCATGTTCTAGCCACAGACAGCAACGTGGATGGGCCCCTCCCCAGGTATCAGGCTGCCGGGCTCTGGCCGTAGGGGGCACATGCTGGGGCTCCTGGCTGACTCCAGAGCACTGATTTTTGGGGCCCTCAGTTGTTCCTCTGCCTCAGAGACTTGACATGGAGTATGCAGGAGGGGTGGACTATCGTGGGTGGGGTTGTCCTGCTGGGGCCATTGACCCTGGTCTCAACTGACCCACAGACTGCCTTGATGCCCTTCCTTCTGTCCGATGCTTTCTGGCCAGTCCCAGGAATGCCACCATGGCCGTTTCCCTCAGGCCACCTCAGGATTCATGCCTCTCCTGGCCAAATAGGACCATCGGTGGATTCCCCAGGTGGGCTGCTGGGCGCCAGGGGGCCTTTGATCCTGACATCTTTGTGGTCTGGAGAACTCATCTGTCTGTCTACCCAGAGAAGGGTGGATTCTCCTGCAAATCCCAGTTCCTGTGCTGAGCTCTCTGGAGGCTTCCTAGAGATTTTTCCTCCCCCAGACAGCACCTGAGCAAACACTATCCTTCCTATCTATTTCTCTGGGTTCCTAGCATATCTTTGAGAAGTGCTTGCTTATCTGTTTCCATTGAGCTCCTTGTGTGATCCATCAGAATCTGATCCATCTCTCTACCTCCACAATGGTGTGGCGCAGTATGGGCACCAGACATGTGCTTGGAGAAAGCCTGAGTGATGAGGTGTTCATATGGCCATACCATATCCTTGTCACTGAGCAGGTGAGCAAGGAGGAGGGTCAGCAGGTGGTGTCCCCAGCAAGTGGTAGCCCCTGGGTAGGCCTGCAGATGTGGAATCCATCCCAGTTGAGGCTGCTGTTTCCAGAAGCATGGGCTTTTCCTCAGAGTGAAAATTTATAGAATTAATGAAGATGCTACATTTCACTTATAATAATGTCAGTTATTAATACTGATTGCAATTTAACAGCTGGTAATGGCATGCATCACATTTTTATCTTGTCACCATTCTTAAAAGCTAGACTTGAGCACTTGACCAGTGTGCTGCATAGTCTCTCTGGAGCTCCATGTGCCTGGCCTCTTCCCCACTCTGGGCTGGGTGAGGAAGAGGCCTTGGCGGCTCCCATCAAGTCCCATGCCTGATGTGGCACTGAGAGCAGAGGCTCTCATTGTAGATGAGTCTGGGGTTGAATGTCAGCTCTGTTCTGAGCCCAGGACTTACTGTGAAATGGGCATAATCTAACAATTCCCCACAGGTGCTTAAGGCTCAGATGAACCTCAGCATCTACACATGACTGGAGGAGCTGACCTGCCTCCTTTTCATCTCTTTCCAGGTGCCTTTGGCTGATTGGCAAATGTTGGTAAAGTGTCCTGGGTCTGGTATCAAAGGCCCGGGTTTGAACCCCAGTCCTGCCTCTGGCTGGATGACTTTGGGCCATACCTCAGGGCATCAGGGAGGCAATACTGCGAAAGGCTTAGCATAGCACCTGCATAGTCAGGCCTTAATAAACAAGTGCTGTGATGGTTGTGCCAGCAACCTTACCGCCTGTGACACGAGTCCTACCCTGCCATGGAGGGAGGTCATTTGCTTGTAAAATTGGAAATTCAAACATGGCTGTCTTGGGCAGACACTGGGAAATCAATCACTTTTCTAGATTTGCTTTAGGATCTTACTTAAATTAGAGAGAAGTCCAGGAAAATAGCCCAAACTTTCTTAAAGCATGACTGTGGGTCATTCATCTTGCCTGCTATGTGGTGTTAATAGAGGGAGTTGAACTCTCAAATTTGGTTTTCCCATCTGTGAAATGGGATATTTATCCCTTCCTCATAGGCTGTTGCAGAAACAGGAAAGAAATGAAGCATCTAAGCACCGTGCGGCTCTGGGAGGGGGAATTCTGGCTCTGGGCCTGCCTGCCGGGCACCAAGGACCTGAGGCATGGAGCGGCCTCTCTGGGCTGGAGGCCAGTCTCCTGCAGATGAGTCTGGAGGGGTCTTGCTCCCTTTCTGAGAGGCCTGTTGGCACAGGAAAGAAGCCTATTGAGAAAGGCAGTTCTTGGTCCTCCTCCTGAAAAGATAGCATCAGAGCTGCAGGACTTTGCAAACCAACCCTACAATCTTGGAGGAAGAACCACTAAAATCAATGTCAAATACCTCGTAAGTGAAAGGTGACAGGAATATCAAACTTTATTTGTGAAAATTCTAAGATCATTAGCATGTTATGGATTTTTTAAGAAAATGATCTTACTTAGTTTGCAGAAGGGAATTGCAAATCCAAGGGACCATTTATTGCAGTGGGAATAAGGGACCTGCTAGATTTTAAAAAAACACTGAAGGAGACAGAGATTTGAAACACAAAGACAATAGCAGATCAACACCGCAGAATTTATCCAAATACTGGAACCCAACTTGGAACAGAAGTTGGTGAAGAATTATTTTATGAACCTATTTTCATCATAACATGTGTAAAATGCAAATGTTGATCATTATGTAAATTAGTTACTTGGTGTAATTTACTTAATTCAAAGCACTTAATGCAGCGTGGTATGTTTTTTCCAAAGTGCCAGAGTAGATGCTTATTTTAAATTGTTTTTAATCTTGATCTTACAGTCTGATTATTTAAAGTGCTTTCTCTTGTGTTTGTTTTTTAAATGGAAAGGAACAGAACTTTGGAGAAATGAACAAGTTATGATCAGGGGATGCTCTCCATTGCCAGGGCTTCAGGCCAGGACTATGGGTAGGGCTTACGCAGGGACGTCTGTGTCTGAAATGACACTCCTGTCACATACCATGTGTGCAAATGTGATCACAGATGACATTCTTCTTTCCAGAACCTGCTCTTGGATGGTTTCCTGGCTGGTCTGAAACCTGCTGGAGCAGAAGACTCCTCAGTATTGTGGGCTCCTGTTATGGGTAGAAATTTGTTCTCTTTCTCAGAGTTGTTAATGACAGACCTTCTCCTTCAACCACTTTACAATTTTGGAATTTCCATTATCACAGAAGGGAGAGCCAACCATTTTAGTCTTCTATTGTGTCATCTGATTATCAGGATGGCACCTCCTGTCTTGATGAGCCCCTAGAGGAAGAGAGATGACTTATTCATTTGAGAACCTTTTGGGGGCATTCCCAGGGCTGATGAGAATGTTGGAAGGGAGCCGACAGCCACCGAATATCTATTTTGCACCGTGCAGCAATGACGAACCCTTCTCTGAAGAATCAGCACTCCTATGAGGTTGGTGGTGTTAGCTGATTTGCAGATGGAGGAATGGACTCAGAGAGGTGGCTACCCAAAGTCACTGCCTAGTGAAGGGGGGGGGATTCAAACCCAGGCCTGTGCTTATTCTATGCCCTGGGGGAGTGTGACCAATGGGACTGCTGCTGCTATATTCCCCCCACTCCAACCTCAGGCTGCATCCCAGGTCACCATGGGAGAGGGTGACTTCTCATTATGCAGGCATGGAGAGACCAGCAGATTGAGAGACAACCTTCACTGACAAGGTAGTTTGTTACTAACAGTTCCCAGGAGGAGGGGTTGCACTGCACCAAGGGGACCATCAGGGTTGGTCAGGGGGCAGAGGGAGAAGGGGAGCTGTAGGCAAGCGTCTTTGTTGTGGTTTCTGCAGGACAGATTGGGTGAGGCAGGGTAAGCAGGCCAGTTTGAGTAATTTCAGTGGGCTCTGGGGCACAGGGGTGTCCTACATTGTGTGGTGCCTGGCTGTGGGGTGATTAGAGTAGGTGGATAGGGCCCAGTGTTTGAGAGCACACAGAAGAGATTGGTGGGGAGTGGGCTTTGGAGTGGTTGATTTGCATAGGATAGAGGTGCTCTGGGGAGAATTGTTTACTATCTCTAGGAATTGGCTAACCCTGGAGCGCAGTCCCTCCAGAGTCAGCAAATCCTCAGATATCAAAGCATCACAACACAGAAAATAAAAGGGCGTGGTTAATACAGAGAGTAGGGCTTTGGAGGGGTTTAGGGGTAGGGTGTCACTCTGAAGGACTCCCAGGGCCAGGTCTGCCAGGACTGCTGCCTGAGTAGCTGAGGCTGTGACTGGGAGTGGGGAGGCCTCCCTCCCAGAGAAGATCCTCAGCAAGAAGATGTAGAGCAGTGGCACAGTGACCCCCACCCCCAGGACTCTGGGACACGCGTGAGGGTTTTTCTGATCACCTATAGCCAGGCCTTGCCTGGGCCCTTAGGATATTTGCTCTGGGGGACCTAGTCACCCCAAGACTCAAGTCAGGGACAGGTCTGCCTTCTGTTTTACTGTAGTCTGCTAGATATGCCACACTTGTGTGTCTCTGCTCTTCCCTTTGTTGAACTCTTGTGGGCCTGCCTATTGCCTGCCTCTCGTCGAGATGCCCTTCGTCATACCTACATGAATTGACTGCCACAAATGAATTCATCCATGAAATGCAGACTGTGAATGGAACGGGTCTGGCATGTAGGAAATGCTCAGTACATGGCAGAAGGGAGCCACTGTCCGCTTTGGGCTCAGTCTTACTGCAGGACTGAGAGTTCCTTGAGGACATGTCTGTAAAGTTTTTTTTTTTTAATTTATTTATCTTTAGAGGGGAAGGGGAGGAAAGAGGGAGAGAAATATCAATGTATAGTTGCCTTTCATGCGTCCCCTGCTGAGAACTGGCCTGCGGGGAACCGGCCTGCAACCCAGGCGTGTGCCCTGATTGGAAATCGAACCACAATTGTCTAGTTTGCAGGCCTGCGCTCAATCCACTGAGCTCAATCCACTGAGCAATCCACCAGCCAGGGCAGGACATGTCTATAGTTTTACAACTCCGCTGCACTAGTGCCCAGCATAGGGCCTGACTCAGAATAGTGCTCCAGGAATATTTCAGGATGGAGGAAAGAAAGGGTAGAAGGAAGAGAAGAGAGAGGGAATGCATAGCCCAGGTTTTGCAGATGAGGCACCAAATGGATTCTGAGTAGAGGGAAGGGATATTAGTTTTGATTGGAAACATGGAAGGTGAGTCTTTGCCATCTTTCTTCTTGGAAACACTGGTTGCTTCATCACCTGCAGACCCAGCCTCCATCACACCCATTTCTGGAGCTGTTCCACACCTTGGTGATGGGGACAGCAGTGGGTAAATGAGGAGAGGACCTGGGCAGGAGTCTTGGGAATGAACTTGAATTTGGGTAAACTACATCTGGGAGGGAATTCAAAGCGTATATTTAGGGGCCAGATAAGAAGTCAAAAAAGTCCATAGAACCAAAATTGTGTTTCAGATTTTAGAAAATTTGCCAACAATTTCCAAACACTTGTAACTGTGAACTCCATCTGGGTGTGAGGAAACAGCCTTCTCGTGTGTGTGTGTGTGTATGTGTGTGTGTGTATAAAACAATGCTAAAATCTTCTTCATAGGTACTCTCAGTCGTTGGACCTTGCTTGGAAATTGAAAATAGTTGGATGAAGCAATTGGAAATGTGTTCTTTTGTTTCAGTTTTCAGAAAGAAAGTATTTAAAATACCCAGGGCCTATCTGATTTTTAGAGGGAGTATTAGAGAAGTCACAGGTACAATCTTAGATTTTGAAAAAACTTTTGCTCAATTTCAATTCCTAGCAGTAGGGCTTTGACTTCACCAGATACGTGACCACAGTGTGGTTGTTGAAGTTGCTCTGCATTTCAAGCTGGTTCTTACTTTGGTTCAATTTGATTCCACAGACTTCTACTATCTTTCACTCTGTGCATCACACTGAGCCTTGAGGTATGTAGCACAGGAGCCCCAAACCAGGCAGCTGCTTAAATGTTCATGATATCCCGACAAAACCACCTGGTGAACTTGCTGGTGTGGACATGCCATTTATTACTCACGTTACAGGGGAGTGCACTGACAGTGGCAGCTTGTGCAAGAGACCACACTGCCTCCGGTCTGAGGCTTGTTATAAGGGGTTTCAGACAAATAAGGCACACATCCCATGCATGACTCTCAACTCTATTACTTCAGTGTGTAAAAGGGTCAAGAAACAGTCACCGGATAAGAAGCCACTACCAGAAGGAGATAAGGAGGGAGTTACAATCCATTTCTAAAACAATATGCATTTCTTCCGCCCAGTGGTCATCTGACCAGTCCTCAGTCATGGGAGGGGGAAGGGCCATGTCCACTGACCCCACAGAGTGAATGGAGAAATGAGAAAGACCTAGCTCCTGCTTCCCAGATCCTTGAGTTAAGAAATTTGAGGGAAGTTTTAATTCTGACTCTGGATATGACAGGGTCTCTGATGAGAGGTATGACTTCAGTTGGGTCTTTTTTTTTTAAAGATTTTATTTATTTATATTTAGAGGGGAAGGGAAGGAGAGAGGGAGAGAAATATCAATGCGTGGTTGCCTCTCGTGGGTCCCCTGGTGGGAACTGGCCTGCAACCCAGGCATGTGCCCTGACTGGGAATCCAACCATGTTTGTTTGGTTTGCAGGCCTATCCTCAATCCACTGAACTACACCAGCCAGGGCATTTTCAGTTGGGTCTTGATGAAGAAATAGTGTTCTATAAATTGCAAATTGGGAGCACCCAGGTAGTGGGTATACATGTGTGCGGTATGTGTGTGGATGGTAGTGTGTGTGGTGTGTGTGTGGGCGGGGGATGTCCAGGGAAAGGCAGAGCTTCTTTTTTGGAGTTTGGGTACGTGCTTTCTGGTAGTTGCAGCCCCTTCCCCAGTGCCGTGGGTGCTCCCTAATGCCCAGTGAGCCCACTTCCTTCCATGGCAGCTCCGTGGTCCAGGCCTCCCTTTATGTGGTGGCACAGATGCAGAGGTTTCCATAGGCTTTACCCTGGTCTCTTCCCAGGAACCTTTCACACCCTACCCCCAGTTTCCTCCAGCCCAACACTTGTTTTCCTAGGAGCTCTGAGCATTGTTGGAAATGACCTATTTAGTACATTGTTTATTTGTTCTGGTCTGTTTTTCAGCCCCTGAAATGTGAGTTCCGTGACAGCAGGAACACTATGGGCTCATTCACTCTTGTTTTCCAGCCCCGAGGAGAGGGATCAACAGAGAAAGCTCCGAGTGAATATTGGAAAAAGGAGGGAGTGAATGAGCCTTGACAGGACAACTTGGTCGGGTGTGGGTATTGCAAGACTTCTGGTGATAGGGTCCCTTGAGAGCCCAGAGGGAGGATTAGGGAAGCTGAGGCCTGTCCTAAATGTTGTCACACCAGATTCCTCACCAGGACGGACTTGCCCATGCTCACTGAGCTGCCTCCTTTCCTAGGAGTCAGGAGGCCTGTCCATGTTCCTGTGGGTGGCTGATGCCCTCTACGTGGTTCCTGGTTCTCCTCACTGCCTCAGAAAGCCAGGGCCTTTGCCTTCTCCTGCCATTTCTGAAATGGGGCTGCTGTGAGGCCTGCTGTGGCCCCATCAGCTTCCCCATCGCAGGTGGGTCTGGTTGGGGAGAGGCACACGCATGGTAGACTGGGCCCACCAGTCTGCACAGGGGATGGCTTGGGCCAGGGTCTGGGGTTTTGGGAGCAACAAAGGGGGTACTGGGTGTCCATTCTACTGCCTATTGGAGTAGCCTCAGCTCTGTCCCAGATCTACTGTCTTGGAGGATCTTTCCTTCCTGGGGAGCAGCAGTGGACAGCTGGCTCTCCTGGGGGGTAGGGTGGCATTGCAAACTCAATCTCCTGTAAGAAGAAAGAGATTTTTGTTGGAGAAGCAGGTTTCCTTGGCCTCATTCATGGGGAATGGCAGGAAGGCCAAATTTAGCTTGTGCTCTCAACTGGTATTCTGACCCTAGCCTTCCTCAAGTGCAGCTGAATAAGAGCTTCAGAGGCTGAGAGCTGACCTTGTCAGCCAAGTGGGAGCAGGCAGTTGTAGCCAGGGGCTGTGGTCCCCTGGGAGTGCTGCCTTCATCATGCATCACTTATTCTAGGTGTGAGGATGCAGCTGCTTGACAGGGAGCTTAACTTCTCCCTGATAGCTCTGTCAGGGCAGCCTGAAAAGAAGGTAGACAGCAGCAGCTGGGGACATGCGACAGCTCTGAGGGTTTGGTTTTCTGTGTGTGCGTGCTCTCATGTCTTCTTGTGGCACCTGAGATACCTGTCACCCCCCTACCCACTCCTAGCACATTCTCTTCCCCAAGGAAATGAAACATTCCTTTGGGTTGTGATAGCTTTAGGCAGAGGACCTCAGGGAAGGGACTGAAGGGACTTCTCTCTGAGCCTGAGAAGAGTGACCATGTGGCATAATGCTGAGGTCCCTGGAGCCCTGCCAGACTTGTGGAGCCACAGGCACATACACAGAGCCTTGCCGGAGCCCTCCCTGAGCATGTGCTCATGTAAACATGCAGAAAGCATGCTGACACAGACACTGCCAGTCTCCTACACTTTAAAGACTTACAATGGCCTTGGAAGGCACTTGAAGAAGATTGGGAGCTGATAGATGGCATATGTCAGGGCATATGGCATATGCCTTCGTGCCTGTCCTAGGTGGTTCTCCCCATCTTGTTCTCTGTTCTTAGGTCTAAGTCAGAGCTCAGGTCATCAGAGTGAGGACTGTTGGTGTCCAAAGGGATAGGGCTGCAGAAGCTACCAGTGGTCTTACTTTGGGACTGGCTCCCATTCAGCCTCATGTGGGCAGTGGCATAGGAAATACATAATGCATCTGGTGAACTTGGTCTACCAGTTAGTTATTGCTGAGAAAAAAATCATCCCATGTTTTAGTGGCCTAGAAGAGCGGTCATTTATTATTTTTTACGTTTGTTGATCATCCAGGCAGTACTGCTCTGGCCTCACTTGTGCATCTGAATTTGGCTGGCATGCGGCTGGGGGTGGCTGCCTGGGGCCAACCTGGTTCTTCCTGATGTGTGTGCACCCTCCAGAAGGCTGGTCTGGGGATGTTCTGTGGCAGTGCCAGAGTCCAGGAGCAAAAACAGAAATGTGTAGAACTTGATTTAAACCTCTGCTTACGTCAAGTTATAACTGTCTTGTGGGACAAAGCAGACCATCTGTTGAAACCCGCAGTGGGGCTAGAAGGGTCGTCAGAGTGACGGGGAGAGGCCTGGAAATAGGATAGCCATTGCCAGGGGCCCAAATGCAACTGCTCTCCCAAGTTCGGAAACATTTATAGCAGCTTTGTGAAAGGACGGTTTCTCAGGCAGCACCATGCAGGAGAACGTTCTGTGATGATCCATCATACATGATCTATATCTGTGCTGTCCAATATGATAGTCACCAGCCAGATGTGGCTATTGACTACTTGGGGTGTGGCTGGTGTGACTGAGGAACTGAATGTGTGGTTTCATTTAATTTTAATGAATTTAAATTTAAATTTAAGTAGCCCCACGTGCCTAGTGGCTACTGTATTGGACAGGTCGGGGGAAGAACCGTCACGGGCACTGGTTGAAAAGGAGCTGGTTTGATCATGGATGTCTGCTTGGTGCTGAGATGTTCAAGCTAGTAACCGGCAGGTGTGAGTTGTGCTGTTCTCAGGAGAGGGAAGGTGCAGAGTTGACAGCAGCCCTGAGTTTTTCTAGTTGGGGGGGTCCCCTGTCCCTGTTGCACTTCTGCTTCCTGAGCCATTTCTGCATGTTTGCCCTGCCATTCTTTTGGATCGGTGAAGAAGCTCTGAAGGACCTCTTCATACTTTTCTTTTGAGAGTCTTTGGGGCCACAGATCTCCAGGGAAGGCTGATGGAGACAGCATGACCTCGCTGGGGATCGGAGGGTATTGACAACCTCGGGCCTGTGCGTCAGAAGCCCCAGTACTGGGCAGGCGTCAGGAACTGTGTGGTCTTCTGTCAGTTACCTTTCCTCACTCGGCAGCTTTGGGTGAAGAGGTACCATTATGCTACTGGGCACCTTCTTTCTGTCTGACTCAGTGGGCAGAGCAACACCGAGGTCCCCCTGCTTTGCCAGGCAAGCGGTTCTGGGCACACGTCTGTACTCCCGGGGCCACGCTGCCTATGGATGAAGCTGGCTGAGGTATGGCTGGACTGGAACACAGGGGCCACTGGCTTGAGTATCAGTCATGCATTTGCCATCTCTAGTTGGGCTCCTATTTGGGCACTTCTCGGACCTCCCTGTGGATCATAAGGCGCTTATGTCTTTGGGCCTCCCAGGTGCAGGCCCCTGAAGCACAAGCAGGTGATACCTTCAAGAATGTGGTTTTTCACAGTTCTGTGAAAACTGTAGTTGGTGACTTTCATCTCCAGTTTACAGATGAGCCAGATGAGCACAAACTGGTTGGGTGATTTGCTTGAATGTTTAAGGAATGATACTTGGTTGTAAGTGTGGTTGCCCACCGCTGGCCCTCAGGCCCCCCATCCTGAGGGCTTTTCTGAGGTGGGGAATAGGGCCTGTGTGCCGACCCCAGGACCCCAGTCAGGACTGTGTGCTCTGCTCCCCTCCCTGGCACTGCGTTTTGTTCTCCATGGCTACTCTTGTCATGTTCAGCTGACACTAGACTTACTGGTAAGCTAATCCATGGTAAGACAGGCAATGCAGGGACCCCGTGGCGCTCTCATGGTGCCCAGCATGTGTGGAGCTCTGGAAGTTTGTGGAATGGGCCTGAGGTGAAAGTTTGAGAGAGAAACTGGTTGGGAAAAAATCCGGTTGAATTAACACTATTTACTTTGAATTTGATTCTTGTGGTAGCCCATGGGCATCTGAAGCACCAGGAGAGCACAGCTTATGAAATCTTGGCAGGTCCAGAGTGTCCTTTAGAGGGAGTGGCTCAGGTATGGGTCTCGTCTTTGGGACCTATGGGCAGATATGGGCCAGATGAAGGAAACATCCCAGGCTTTGAAAAAGTGGCTTATGGGTTGAGACTTTGGGTTGCAAGTGATAGAAATCCACTTGACTTGACTTTGGCTCATGGAACTGAAAAATCCAGCAGAGACAGGCTGGACACAGATGGACCCAGAGGCTTAAATGACATCATCAGGACCCAGTCTCATGCTGGGACCTGCTTGCCTCTGTGGGCTCCATTCATTGGCAGGTCTGAGAGAAGATTTGGGCTCTGGCTAAAAAAAGGAATATTTAGCATTTGTGGCCCTCAGAAGAGGAGGCCTCTCTCCAGCCCAGGGCTTGCATCCTGCTCTTTCGGTGTCCACAGGGGAAAGAACAGTCCTCTCTTCTGGGTGCTGCACCAAAGTGCCAGGAGGGCACTTACTGGACCATCTTGGACCATCTGCTCTCCCTGTTGGACTTGGGATAAGAGTCACCCTGGCTAGAAAGAGAGTGGAAAAGTGTTTCATCCAGGAAAGTCAGTGTTTTCATCCTGGGAAGAGGCCTCAGGGCTGGGGTGTGAGAATACATAGGCTCTTCAGTCACAGGACTGGGGCAGGGCCTGCTTCAGTCAGGGCAGTCAGTGGCCTTAGATCACCGCTGAGGGTCAAGGAACCTCAGCTGTGGGGATAGTGGGAGGTGGAGGGAAGCAGGGGCCAGGGCCAGGGACCACCAGCACGTATAGCCACAAGGACAGAACTACCAGAGCTTTCACTCTCATTGGGTGAAAGAAATAGGGAGAGAAAGGGAAAGAATAGGGAGAGAACTCCTCATAAAGGATACTTTCTGGCCACAGGACCTGTTGAGTGGCAGAAAGTGCTCTCCATAGTGCGAGACACACTCTGGGACTGCATGTAGCCCAGCGATACATGGTATGTGTGTGCTTAGTTTGTCGGTGCCTGGGTTAATCAGGGATTTCTTAGGTAAACATGTCCACTAGGGGTTAGGACCCTCTCATAAAGACAGGCTCATATGTTTAACAGAAAGTCCATTAACTTTAGAACAGACAAGTAGAAAACACTCTGAGCTGTCTGATTGGTGCCAGCCCTGGTGGTCTGATGGTAGAGAGATGACAGCTGGAACTGGTGGGTTTCTCTCTGGCCCCAGGATGGTTTTAGGGGGCAGGGGCCATGCTGGTGAGCTAGTGTGCCCAGGAGCTGGGGCAAGCAGAAGGGGGTACCGGGTGGGTGGCTGTATGCTAGTGACAGGTGTTGGGCCTTAGTCCATGCCTTTATTCAGTGGACCACTGAGGTAGACTTGGGCCCTTACTTCTGTGGTGGCCTGTACCAGGTGGGAGTGTTGGAGTTAGATCTTCCACAGTCTCTTTCCACTTAAAGATTGTTCTCTCCTCCTCTTCTCCCCCTACACAGATATCCGTGGTCTCCAAGGCTTCCTGGACCAGGCCTCCCGGCTGGGCCTTGATGTCTCTTTACAAAAGGTGGACAAGAACATCAGCCACGTGTTCACCAGCCTCTTCACCACGATGAAGACGGAGGAGCTGAATCGCTACCGGGACACGTTGCGCCGTGCCATCCTGCTGCTCAGCCCACAGGGGGCTCACTCCTTCATCAACGAGGTAGGCGGTGGGGCCTGCAGCCACAGAAGGGGCTACACAGGTAGCTCAGGTGGGCTGCAGCCATGGTCCTCTCATTGTGAGTGGCCCAAACAGGCATGGGAGCCTCTGGGTGCTGAGATCACAGCACATGCCAGGAAGGGGGAGACCAAGCACAAATTGGCTCCTGACTGGTCCTCAGCAGGTTACCCAAGACTTGCCCAGTTGCTGAGAGGCTGGGGGTAGTGAGTAGGAAGCCTGTTTACAAGGCACTGCCAGAGATTTCTGAGGCAAAACTCAGGCTGGTAGTGTTTTTTTTTCTTTTAATTTTCTTCTCTTTTTTGACAGGTGTAAACCTCTAGAGATAAAGTAAATTTCCAGCTGTCTGCAGAGGGGGGCAGCTCTGCTTTGGGATGTGTTAGCACGTGGGGGAGGTGTTTAGCCCAGTGATACATGGTATGTGTGTACTTAGTTTGTCGGTGCCTGGGCTAATCAGGGATTTTTTAAAAAAACATGTCCACTAGGGGTTAGGGCCCTCTCATAAAGACAGGGCTCATATGTTTAACAGAAAGTCAATTAATTTTAGAACAGACAAGTAGAAAACACTCTGAGCTGTCTGATTGGTGCCAGCCCTGGTGGTCTGATGGTAGAGAGATGACAGCTGGAATTGGTGGGTTTCTCTCTGGCCCGGGTTGGTTTTAGGGGGCAGGGGCCATGCTGGTGAGCTAGTGTGCCCAGGAGCTGGGGCAAGCAGAAGAGGGTACCCAGCGGCTGAATGCTCTCTGTGGCTTCTCCTCCAACTCGTCGCCTTGTTGGCCCTCTGTGATTGAAAGTAAAATGAAGTAAAAGGCAGAATTATACTAATTCTGTTTGCTGTTCTTTGCTTGCTTATTCTGCTTCCCCCTCTAATTAATTATTACTCAAAATGCTACCTCATGCATCAGGAACCAGCGTGAAGCCCACTGCTGGAGAACTTTCAATTTGGAACACGTAATTTGGTGCAGTTGGCCAGCAGCCCTGACGCAGTCCACTAATCAGGCCTGGATCACGCTGGTGGTCAGCCAGGCCGTGATGTCCTGTCGGCACTCAACGTTTTCACCAGAACACATTTCCCTGTAGGGGGCGCATTCAGGCTGGTCATGGGTAGCCCAGGAGTAGCAGCTCTAATGTGTCCAGGTGTTGTCAGAATGTTTCCAGAAGTGTCTGCTCACAGGAAAGCTTTTCTCCGCCTTAAATTCCCCAGCTGGAGTTAGCTCCGGTGATGGTGTCTGCTGATTCTGCCGCCAGCCCCATCCCTCTTTTCTCACCAGTCCCTTGCCTCCTCTTTTTGCTTTCTCTCCTCCTTGTCCCTGCTCTTGCTGTTAAGCTTGGAAGTGGGAAGAATATTGGTTTGAAAGTTATACAGTTTGGGGGCAAATGCCAGTACTCCCTGCACTTACTGATTATGTGGCTTTGGGTAATTTGCCTCTCCTTATAACCTCACTTTCTTTGTCTATCAAGTAGAGATGAAGGAGATGACAGGTACAGATAAAGCATTCAGTGTGTAGCTTCTCAAGAAGCACCCATTATCTTTTCACTGCACACGTTCATCATATCCCTTCTGGAGAATTCAGCCTTTCCTCTGTCCCTAGGCCCTGCAAAAATTTAACACAAAACTAAGAATGGCCTAAGGATATTATTTCCAAGTGGCCAATTATGTAGACTCCTGCAGGGTTGGATGTGCTTGGCTGGCTTTGGCCCGTTGTTGTCTTCTCCTTCCCCTAGATCGGTTTGCAAAGCCTTTGCTTTGCCTGGTGCTGCAGAGCTGGGGATGCCCCTGGAGTGAATATCTGGCAAGAGTGACAAGGCCCTGCAAGTGGTGGCTGGAGACTGTGGGGAAAGACAGCAGCTGGGTTTCATTCCTTCAGCTCCAACTGGTCAGAGTCTTGGTCTCTGGTTCCATGTGCCTACAACCAGGAGGGGTATACTATCCTTTTGGGGGTGTCCACCATAGGCATCCCCTAATCTTCCCATTTACAGATGAGGGAACTGAAGCTGAAGAAGTTAAAGGATTTGCTTAAGGTCATGGAAATAGTCACCAGGGGACTGGACGAATCTGACCCACCCGTGTCCTCACTGCTGTGCTGCTGGGATGGCCACAGAAAGGACAAGGGGATTGCAGTGACTGTAGTGGCTAAAAGATGGCTATGCTGGCTTCATGCGGAGAGTATGGTTCCAGGGTCTGACATAAGTTTAGGGTGTTGATGCTGAAAGAATTTTAGTGCATCTACTGTGAGCCATAGGGGAAGGAATCTGACCCTAGAGGTGAACATGACACGTATGACCCATGTGGCTGACTAGCCCAGCAGGTCCCCTGGTAAGAGACCTGGGGATGCTATCCCAGCAAGGAAGTTTTGTTCACTACCTGGAGGCATTCCATGGGCTTATTGAGCAGACTGACACAACCTCTTCTTTGTTGTGACAAGAACGGACAATGTTCATAGGGTGACACAGTACCAGGACATGCCCTGAATTTGTGAACTCAAAACATTGTTATGGGGCAGTAAATGCCTCCCCACCCCACTGCTATGGATGGCGTGTAGCTGTTGTGCCTGACCAGGGCTGGCCTGGGTGACCACAGGAAAGATGGATTATGTGGCCCTCCCAGCTGTAACTGCTCCCCTCCCCCACTTGAAAAGCTTGGCTGTTGGAATGGATGGAACTGGAGACGGTAATGCTAAGTAACATTAGCTAGTTGGTAAAAGACAGACACCATATGATCTCACTTATGAGTGGATTCTAACAAACAAAATAAACTAATGAGCAAAATAGAACCAGAGGCGTTCAATCATGGAACAGACTGGCAGCTGTAAGAGGGCAGGGGGGAGGTGGGGACTGGTTGAAATAAGGCGAGGGGATCAAAGAACATACATGAAGGATCTATGGACATGGCCAACAGTGTGGGGATTGACCGTGTGAGTGTAGGGGAGCAGACTGGGTGGAGGGGGGCAAAGGGAGAAAATTGAAACAATCGTAGTAGCATAAACAATGAAACATTAAAGAACGAAAGGAAGGAATTCAGGGAAGCAGGCAGGCAGGCCTGGCTGTTGGGAGTCAGGGAGGAAGATGGCTTTGCTTGAGTCTTTTATATTTTGCTACATGTGTATTGTTGGGAAGGCTGGCACTTACATGGTCGTTGGTGACAAGTTCTGCACGACATGGACTTAGCTGCCTGGGGTCAGCCTGGCTGTCCATGTGCTGGATGTTGGGGGCCACTGCCTCTCCTGTGCTTGTGGGGGTCTTGGCCTGGGATCCCTGTAACACTAGCTTCTCTGTGATCCCTTTTATGGGGAGCTACCCTTGCTGGAGCCACAGGTTTGGGAACTCTGTGGACTCTGTGGTAGGTGAGAGGGTGGGGGGTGCAACAGGCTGGGGTACGGGGGTCTGCCTGGGGGACCGGGCTGCTATAACAGACCCACCTCCAGACCCCTTTTATTGTTCCTCTTCTTAAAGATTATATTTATTTATTTTTAGAGAGAGGGGAAGAGAGGGAGAAGGAGAGGGAGAGAAACATCAATGTGTGGTTGCCTCTTGTGCACCCTCTACTGGGGACCAGGCCTGCAACTCAGGCATGTGTCCTGACTGAAAATCGAAGCAACAATGCTTTGCTTTGCAGTCAGGCACTCAATCTACTGAGCCGCACCAGTGAGGCTTATTGCTCAGTTTTGATTCCACATCCCCTTCTTTGATTCCACATCAGTGCATTGTCTTTAAAAGGCTCCCCTCAGGGAGGCTGAGTTCAGGGGCGACAGCCATCTGGTCCTCTGACCCAAGATCTAGAGCCCATTGTGAGCTGCCCTTGGGGGCTGCCAAGGGCACAGGCTGTGGAAGGAACTCTTCTCAGCAGGAAGGCTGCTGCGCCTTGGGCTTGGTGTGGGAGCTGAGTGAGGGTGGGGGGGCTTTATAATGACCCTGTACCTGGGAAGTGAGTTGGAGTCTTTCTGTCCTTACCTGGGCCTCCGCCCCTCTCTGGATTGCTGGCTGCTATGTGAGGCTTCACCGGGCAGTGACAAGCACCCCTGATGCTCTGTTCTCACGTAGCCCATCAGCCTGAACTACTGGCCAGGGCAAGTGTGTTTCTTCTCTTCACTCTAGGGCAGTGAAACTCCTGAAGTGATCAAGGTGACAGCCGTTGGAAGGGGCCAAGAGCAGAGGCTGTTCCCTGGGGACTCCTGCCTATGGGTGCTGGAGCCTTCTCCATTCTGTTCATGGGTTCCTTCTTTTATTTCTCCAGCATGTTTATGAGCCTGAGCGCTGTGCCAGGTTCTGTGCTGGACACTGAGGCTATTGTCCCTGCCCTCATGGTGTTCCTAGCTTGGTGGGGAGGATAGAGGTATGAACAGACCCCTTTGCCTGTAATAGCAGAGGTGTGGACCTGCGAGAGCACCAAGGACTAGAGCAACACCCTCTGCCCAGCGACAAATGGTGTTGGCCAGAGGGTCAGTGATGCTTCCTGGAGTAGGTGACATTGTGGCCACGTCTATGGGAACAAACTTTCATTAACCCCATAGCCAAGGCAGGCCTGGGGGAAGAGAGCTCAGGGAGCCCCAGGGTGTTCGAGGACTCATATGTCTTCGGGTTGCAGCAGGGGGTGTGGAGGGTGCGAAGGGGCTAGAGCTGAGGCTGAGATGTCAGCAGAAAGGGGTTCCCTAGTCTAGGGAAGGGAATCCAAACTTTAGGATGGTTTATTCTTGGGTCTTTTTCGGGGTCTTTGAGGTTAATGGCCTAGAGCACATTCCATAACTATAGTACCGCGGCTCTTGGGCGGTATGTGTGTCTTACTGTTCTTTCTTCTCCAGTTCAGGTTTGATGGGCAGATCTCTAGTTCACAGTCCATTTTGGCCCTGGGCTTCATCTCATCTTCCTGGAGGAGATTCCTTTCGTCTGTCATCTATCTGTCCATCCGTCCATTCATCTATCCATCCATCCGGGGTGCCCCAGGCACCCTGTTATCAGTCCATCCAATATGAATTGGGTGCCTATGACAGACCAGGAACCATATCAAGAGCTATCTGGGAACACAGAGGTTCCCCTACTCTATGGCCATAGTCATTCTGGGCATTCTTTCCAGTGGCCTGTCAGACAGTGCAGGCGCAGGGCCCTTGTTCACTGAGGCCTCCTCTGGGCATGTGGGGGGCACTCCAGGACTTTGTCCTTTCAGCTCTCATTCCTCATTTCTGTGTCCCATCTCTAGTTGTACTTAGGCCTTCCTCTTCCTTTTTGTGTCCTCTTTATTTCCTCTTCTCTTCTCCCCTCCCATCTCTATTGTTTCACTGGAAAGAGTAGAAAAAGTAAACTGTTTTAAGCTACTTTAAGTGATTGTGCTTCAGGTGGCCTTTGCTTTGCAGTTAGATGCCACCGATCTCTTCCTGTAGTGAAAAGGGTGGGAGAGAGGACTTGAGGGCAATGGCCTGTTGGTGGGACAGCTCCCATTGATCTCCGAGTGGGTGTCACCTGTCACCCAGGCTAGGAAGGGTGAGTATATGTGAAGGGACAAAGGTAGAAACAGCCACTCGCAACAGCTCTCCCCACCCCTGCCCAGACTGGTTCCCCAGCAGGGAGTGTGGCTGGAGGCAATTTAACGCTCTGTGGAAGCATAGCCTGGGGTGACTCCCGGCTTCTAATCATTGCTTTTCAGAATATGCTGCAATGAGTGAGCTCCCTCCCACAATTTGAATATAAAGACTGAGCTTTTTAATTCATTTGTAGCAAAGGTAAATGAAGTAATCACAATGCTCTGTTGTCCCACATGATATATGCAAATGTTTCCCACTCTACCACGGTAACTCTTCAGCAGATGACGTTATCACTCAGAGCTAGGATTATTCTGTGCTATGTAAGTATCATTTACCAGAATATTTTAAATTACTAATTAATTATAGATTAATTTTTAAATGTGGCCCTGCATTTGCATTTAATTACATCCTACTGTTTATGGATTTTAAAGCCTCAGCACTGTAGCAAAAGTGCTACAAGTCTGAGAAATTCTTTCCCTCTGCCCCTCTCCAGTTTAGAAATTCTTAGAAATGAGATTGTGAAGAAGAGGTGTTCTCTAGAACAGGGGTGTCAAACTCATTTTCACTGGGGGCCACATCAGCCCCACGGTTGCCTTCAAAGGGCTGAATGTAATTTTAGGACTGCATAAATTTAACTACTCCTTAACAGTTAAGTGAAAACTTGGCACTGCCACCAGGTAGATACAAGGTGCTGGACCAGATAAAACAAAGTGGAGGGAGGCCATTGTGTTTGCCACCTGTGTTCTAGAGTTTTTTCTGGCAGGTTTGGAGCTCAGTGATGCTCAGGGCAGCCAGCACTCGGGGCCTGGCTGACATGGAGAAGGGAACAGGGAGATATTTGGCCAGGGCCTGTGTCCCAGATTCCACATGGCCACTGTCTCCTTCCTTCTCTGTCTCCGCACTCTGCTTATCCTTCCAAACCCTTTGCGTGCTGTGGAAGCCATTGTGGACTCCCTCCCTGGATATCAGCAACTTCTGGGCTCATCAGGCTCTGTGCATCCCAGCCCACTGTGCCCTCTCTGTGATGATACCTCACATCCTGGGCACCTGCTGCACTCTGACCACACAGCCATCGCCATCCCCACTCTGACCATCTGTTTGTACCTCCACCCATGGGACCTAGGAGTGCGTGAAGGCAGGAGCTGGGACATACGCATCTTTGTTCATTGCCTTCTGGGTTCTGTGAATATTGGTTGGCAGGCAGATGGAATCTAGGAGCTCCAACCTCTGCCCCAAGCAAACATTTTGTAGAAGCTGATTGCCCACTGTTCAGACTAAACGCATTCATAACTCTTTAGCCAAGCAGGGATGCTTGATTGTTCTGAAAGTATTTAATGTTTGATTTTTTGATATTTCAAAGGAGCATCCAAGCCCTTGTCAGGGGGAAATGCCAAATGTTGCTGGACCTCCTGGTGTTTGTTTTGATTGATTGTTGTCTCAATTTCCAGTTTGCCAGGAATCATGCCACACCATTCATGAACTCAGGGACAAGGAAGGCCTTACTGTGCTGTCTGGGAAGCCTCTTGGCCTCCTTTCCAGGGTAAAACAGGGGGGTTGTGAACCTGAAGTGTAGGCTTGGAGACACCTGGTATTCTCTCCTTCTTTTTTAGGTCATTATAAATAACCAGCAACACGTGTCAGTTCCTCCCTGCAGGAGTCTCTGTGGCTTATTAGCAGGTAGCCCCTGTGGTTGGGAAGGCAGCAAGAATGAGAAATAAATGTTTACAAAAGGAAACATCCTGCAGCAGCCAAATGACTCAATTAACCTTTCTGCTCCTGGATCCACAAGGCCATTGAGCTTGGGGGGCCCTCCCTAGGGTGGTGAGTCAGCCATTTGTTGATTGAAGGGGTGGGTGGGGAGCCCAAAGGGGAGGCAGCAGAACTTCCCCAGCACTGCAGGAAGCCAGAAATCTGGGATTGTGAAGAGAGGCAGAGGTGAAGCAAGGTTACCTAAACTGGAACAGATTCATTCAGAGAAGCTGTCTGCCATACAGCCCACATCTGGTGCCATCCTCTGTATGTTCCTAAATAGAGCCCTTGGTCAGTGCCAGCAGGAACTTGGCCTTGGCCACCTGTGTTTTAGCTGCCATTCAGCTTGGAGAAGGGAAGGCCTCTGCATCAGTTAGCTGGTGCTGTGTAACATACCATCCCACAACTCAGTGCTGTGAATAAAGCCTTTATTGTTGCTCATGAGTCTCCCAGTCAGCAGACTTGACTCTACTGATCTGGCTTTTACTTGCTTGTGCATCTGTGGCCAACTGGCCACTTGGTGGGGCTGGCTGGTTAGGATGGCGGTTGGCTGGCTGTAAGTTGGGGTGATGGGGTGACCAGGCCATGGGTCTCTCTAGCCCACACTTAACTCATATGGCAGCAGCAGAGTCCCAAGAGAGCGAATGCAAGTGCTCAGGGCCACTCCAGGCCCAGGCTCAGACCTGGACATCGTCATTTTTGCCATGATCTCTTTATCAAAGCAAGCTGTGAGGTCAGCCCAGACTGAAGGGCCAAGTGAGGGAACTCCTGGGAAACTTCTCCTGGGAGGATCCCTCCAGCTGGGATCCTGGGGGAACTGGGGTCCTGGGGGACCTCCTCCTGGAGGTCACATTGGATATAGGTAGTGGATACGGGAAAGGAATGGCAAGTTGGGGCCGTTTTGCAATCTGTCCACTATGTCCCAGTGTGCATATGGGCTTTTGGGGAAGAAGCAGACAACGTGCAGTTCTGTGGGTGACAAGATCATATGCAGAGGCACATGATCTTTCAACCTTGCTCAACTTTGGGGTGAGAGTAGTGAGGAGGGGCATATGAAACAGAGAGAGAGAGAGAAATGGAACGGGCCCTTGTTTATCTAGCTCCCATTGTGGACCAGTTAACTCACCTGACCTTCCAAATTGTGCCAGAAGGGAAGTGCTGTTCAGAGTAGGGGAGCCTCAGATAAAGGGACAGAACTGGGATGTGAGTTCAGACTCCTTGACTCAGAGCCCAGCTGTTTTCCACTAGTGCCATTGGCAGGAGGAAGCTTATTGCCAGTTTCCTCCTAGAGCATGCTGAAGTGAAGACTCGGTGACCACGACCACTGAGGTGGGATTGGGGAGAGAAAACTGGACACCTCTGAGAACTCATCTGAAGAATGGGGACACTCTCTCCCACCATAGTCCTGTGTCCACTAACACACCTGCAGAGAGTGTGAGGTGATGGTCAGACCGCCAGTACCTCTCTCCTTGACAGCTGGAAGAGCAGCTTCCATGAGACCCTCTGGTCACCAGTGAGTCCGAGAGCATTTTATGTAACCCTTTTGTGGTGAGGTCAGTGGGGCAGGAAAGGGCAGAGCTCCCAATGGACCTGGCCTGGCTCCTATTCCCCCTCCTCACCATGTGCCTCTCTTATCTCTGCTTCCCCATCTGTGCAGTGGATTTCATGACACTTGATGTACAAGGTTACCTTAAGAATTAGGCATGGGAGCATTCTGGGGCACGGGTCTCCCGTATTTTCTCTCATAGTTTCTAACACAGAGCTGGCACCCAGAATGTGCCCAGTAATTGCTGTGTGAATGGGGAGATGGATGAGTCTTAGAAAATGTGAAGATTTGGGGCACTGAGGGCATTGAGAAAAAGGAAAAGTCTTCTGTGACTTTGGGCAAGGTCAATATTCCCAATTTTGAAATGTGCTTGTGATTGAAATCAGGGATTCTCATGGTGACCTGCTGCTGAGTTGATTGAAGGATAGAAGTGGGCATGGTTGATGGACTGCTAACAGGCTTGTTTAATGCTTATTTCCCAGCTGTTTGCTGTGTGGGAGTGGTATGGCATCTCCTTCCCTCAGTGCATTACTGGCACATCTTTAGTGTCTGTGACCATGAGTGATGACAGGGAGAAAGCAGAGGATGGGGGTATGGTTTACAGTTAGAACCATGAAGACCTGGGGAGAAAGGAGCTGCTGTGGGTGATCAGTGTGAAGGTGAGAGAGAAAAGAAGAGATGGAAGCAGAACGTTGAAGGAGACATGCATGCATCTTCTAGCCCTACCCACAGAGCCCTGGTACGCTGGGGGCCAGGGCTGGTGTTGGGTTCCACCATACAGGAAAGGCAGAACTACAGGCACTTTAATTACAGTAACTAGAGACAGGGCAGAAGACCTGAGTGTGTCCCCCACTTCTGCATCAACCCCCCCTCATTTCCTTCTTCACAGAGGAAATCTGAGGCTTTCAAATACTTGGTTGGGAACACGATGATGCTTCTTTAGGGGCTATGGCTGCTGACTGCACAGAGGAAGGGGCATTACCTTTGGAGCAAATAGACAGCTCAGATCCC
This sequence comes from Artibeus jamaicensis, assembly GCF_021234435.1. Classification (NCBI taxonomy): domain Eukaryota; kingdom Metazoa; phylum Chordata; class Mammalia; order Chiroptera; family Phyllostomidae; genus Artibeus; species Artibeus jamaicensis. The sequence continues at coordinate 37,246,081 of NW_026521788.1, read as the reverse complement.
AGCTCACTGCTGGTGCCATCTTTCTGAGCCTGTTTACTAGTCTGTAAACTGGGATAATTATGCCTTTCTGTCTGTAAATGGTGTTTGGCTGAGATTGTAGAACCAACCTGGGCTGTTGGGGTCATGGGTGGATGTGTCAGTGGCTCAGACAAGCACTGCTGAGGCCAGTCTGACAGAAGGATGGCTTGACACTCACTCTGTGTCAGGAGGCATAGTTCCCGGAGCCAAGTGAGGAAAACCAGATGCAGGCTGCACCAGGTGGGGGTGGGGGGGACAGGGCTAGCAAAAAGTGACCAAGTGCTCATGCCCTCAGCCAGCCCAGAAGGGACTGAGCACCAGACTCTTGTGCCAGCATGCAGCTGGAGTGAACATTAGAGTCCATGGGAGATGGGGGAAGAGAGGGCTGCCGATGCTGGCCCAGGAGCAGGGTGGGAGTGCTCAGGGAACCTCCCATCTGGGCCTCCTTGGCTGGTAGGAGCAGGCACAACTGCTACTGGTTTCTTAGGACTGCTGGTGGCTGGGATGATAGAAGAAGGTGCTTTTTGGCTGTAGTATTACTCTTTGAACAAGAAAGTCTCATTTAGGTGGCCAACCATAACCAAGATAGAAGGGGCTCCTGCCCCCAGACCCCATGTACTAGGTGCTTTGGGGGAGAAAGAAACAGATTCTGCCCCTAAAGAACTGCCAGCTTAAATGGAGAGAAAATTGACACTCAGAAAAAATTATGAGCAGGAGAACTGGGTGCTCAGCTGTGAGCACCCAGTTGGAGACAGCTCCATGCCTAGTGCAGCAGAGTGGGGAAGGTGCTGCGTAGCTGCTCTTCCCTCTTTGGGTCCATCCAACCCACACAACTACATGAACCACTCGAGAATAATTCTGTAACTTGGGGATTTTGAAGATAGCCAAAAAATTAGATAAAAATGGCTAAAGCCACCCTTCGGGATTCTAGCCAGGCAGGTATAGCATGTCACAAATCTGAATGCCCATGACATCCAGGCAGGAATATCAAAGTTAAGAGGCAGGTTCACTGTAAGAATGAAGCATATAGCAGCCATGGGGACCTGGAGGGTACATCCTTCCCTGAAGGGGCTGGTCAGACTCCAGTGAGGTTCCACAGGAAGATCTGGTGTAGCCACTGCTTCCCGTGTCTCAGGAGGAGCCAGAAAAGAGGGCTTTGCTATGAAGTGTCTTAATTTTTTAATGTTGGCAATTAATTACAAAATTTATAAGCTCTCCCTTGACCACCTTTGCCTGTGGCAAGGCTGAGGGCAAGGAGCCATGGGTAGACTTAAGGGGAGAGGAGCCAGAGCAGGTAAGTGTGCATGGCCTTGGAGTTAGTGCATTTGAGGTTAGAACCCTAGCATTGTTCTATGTCTGCTGGCTGTGCACAAGTTATAAAGTTTCTCCAAACCTTTGTTTTCTTATTTCTAAGGTGGGGATAATGATGATGGTGATGATGTTGGTGGCAATGATCATGATATCTGTTGCTGTGATGATGATGGTGATGGTGGTGGTTGTGATGGTGATGGCAATGGTGCTGCAGCTATGCTTCCCACCAGAACCACTGTCTTTGGCATCATCTTTATCTTGCTTGGAAACATGAATAAGCTAGAGGTCTCAGCTCAAGTACTGAGTGTTCAAGTCAGTTTTTATTTCATTTCTGGATTGGTGAGAAGTAGGGAAAGGAGTCCCTGCTGTGTGGGGTTAATGGGTCCTGGGGCCCAAACCCTGTGTTTATGGAGTTTGAATTAATGTTTTAGAAGCACACCAGGGGGAGGGACAGAGTCCCCCCAAAGAGGGACAGATCCTTCTTTGTCCCACAGCGGGACCAGGGCTGTTAGGAAAGCTGAAGTCAAGTTCAACTCCTGGAAGAAGGATCAAGAGTGGTTTACTTCAGTGGCTCTAATGTTGGGGTTTGTCCTGGTTATCTATTGCTATGTGATAAACTATCCCAAAACTTAGTGGTTAAAAACAAAAAAACCATTTTATTATTTCTCATGTTTTTCTTGGGTCAGTAGGTGGTTTGGCTTAAAATCTGTCATGCAGTTCTGGTCACACAGTGGGTGGATCAAGAGGAGTGAGGGGCTGGGTAAGCTGGCCATCTCTCCTTCCTGAGATCTCTCCAGTATGCTAGTTTGAGCTTCCCCACAGCATGGTGGCCTTGTAGAGGGAAGATCTGGTTATGTGGCTGCTCAGGGCTCTGGGTTATGAGGGCTACAGCAAGAAAGAATGAAGCTTGGGCTTGTCTGTTTTAGAGTCCTGGCTGCATCCAGGGTGAGACCGTGCTGTGGTGGGCACCGCATATATTTGGCTTTTGTGGAGTAAACCTTCATGGTCCTACCACTTGAGAGTGGCCTAAAAGTGAGTAACAGAAGGCAATGTTTTTGTCAAGACACAAAATGAAATTACAGTTACTCAAGGGATGGAGCCAGAGACAGTTTGTAGGGTGGTTGGAGGGGAAGGAATGGTATAGGTTGGAGAATGAGGTGGGGCCTTCCTGGTCCACAGTGAGCTCAGCATCCCTTCCCTGACTTAGCAGGGCTACCTGCACCTTGTCATAGCTTCTGAGGGTCCCTCATTCCTCGTAGTTGCTCTTACTTGTTATGGAGGGAAATTGAGGTCATAAAGGAATGTGAGATACTTGGGGCTTGGACAGCTACCTTGAGAAATTCATCTGCCTAAGGTCCTTGGCTCATCCAGACCAGGGAGTCTGCCCTAAGGAATATGAGGGATGGGGTCCATATCAGGGCCAGGGGCCTGGAGCCTGGCTCAAGCCAGGGAAGAGGCACGTTGCTTTGAGGACAGTGGCAGCCGGCAAACTAGATGTTGTTCTTGGCATGACTTCCTCATGACAAAGACAATTCTCATCAAAAACTGGTATTTCTAAGCCCTGTAATCTCATATTTGGAGACTAGTCACATTGAGGGTGATATTTAATATATATGTCCAAACTGGCAATACCTGGAAATTAATTATCCTAGTTATAATTAAATCTAGTGATCCATTTCATTGCCATATAATGGAATGTGGTTATATAGGATTCTACTGAGGACAATGGAATTCTGAAGAGTAGAATTTGTAATTCAAACCCCAAGAACAAAAGCTCTAGATTGCAGGCCATGATTTTTTAAAATATACTTTATTGATCATGCTATTATAGTTGTCCCATTTTTCCCTTCACTCCCCTCCACCCTGCACACTCTTTCCCACTCACATTCCTGTCTTTAGTTCATGTCCATGTGTCATACTTACAAGTTCATTCATTAGCTCCTACATTTCCCACACTATTCTTACCCTCCCCCTGTCTATTTTCTACCTACCATCTATGCTACTTGTTCTCTGTACTTTTTCCCTCTCTTTCCTCCTCCCTCCTTCCCCTGTTACTAATCTTCCATTTCTGTGGTTCTGTTTCTGTTCTAGTTATTTTCTTAGTTTTGTTTTTGTTTTAGGTATGGTTGTTAATAATTGTGAGTTTGCTGTCATTTTATTGTACATGTTTTTTACCTTCTTTTTCTTAGATAAGTCTCATTAACATTTCATATAATAAGGGCTTGGTGATGATGAACTCCTTTAACTTGACCTTATCTGAGAAGCACTTTATCTGCCCTTCCATTCTAAATGAAAGCTTTGCTGGGTAGAGCAATCTTGGATGCATGTCCTTGCCTTTCATGACTTGGAATACTTCTTTCCAGCCCCTTCTTGCCTGTATGGCTATGATTTTTTATCCTGCCTTTTTTTGGGGGGATTTACTCATCATTAATTAAACATTTGGTGAAGACTGGCATTAGAGCTGTGTGGGTGAGACATCCCTGTCTGTCTGCAGGGAATGTAGGAAACCATCAACAGTACAGGATAGATGCAAGTATAGGGGTGATTGGGGTGCCCACCAAAGCCAACACGTCCATCCTGTGGTGAGGGAAGGCTTTCCATAGGAACCAAGATATGACCTGATTCTTGAAGGACAGGCAGGAGTCAGGCACAGAAAGCAGTGGAGAGAGAGAGATCCTAGGTGAGGGATCAGCAAATGCAGAAGCATGGAAGGGAAGCACATGGGAGCTAGAGGTATTTCATTCAGGGAAAAAGCAATAAGTATTTTAATACGACAACATCAAGAGAAGCACGTAAAGGAAGAGTAAGAGGCAAAGCTGTGAAAGAAGCCAGGGTGGCATGATGGGTGTTGCACTCACCCCTGCGGGCAGAGGGAGCCATCACAGTCTGGGTGTGCTTCATCACATCTGTATGGTCAAAGCTCTGGGTGGCCTCAGACAACAGCATAGATCAGATAGGGAGATCTGGAGCCAGGGAGGGAGGGTGGTATCAATATTTGAGTGAGCACAGATATAGCACTGAGGAAGGCAGAGGTGGTGGTGAGCGGGGAACAACTTGGAGGACTATTCAGGAAGTATATTGTACCGGACTTAGGAAAAAGTGTGAAGATGGTACAGAGAATTCTCATATACGCTACCTCCAGTTTTCCCTATTATGAGCATCTTGCATTAGTATGAGACATTTATTATAATTGATGAACCATTGTTGATACATTTGTTATTAGCTGAAGTCTAGCTTTATCCAGATTTTTGTAGTTTTTACGTATTGTCCCTTTTCTGCTCCAGAGTCCCATCCTGGCCACTACATTACATTAGTCACTGTGTGTCCCTAGGCTTCTTTTGTTTGTGACAGTTTCTTAGACTTTCCTTGCCTTTGATGCCTTGACAGTTTTGAGGAGTGCTGGCCAGGTGTTTTGTAGAATGCCTCTCAATTGGTATTTGTCTGGTGTTTTTCTCTGGGGGTATGGCTTTTGGGGAGGAAGGCCACAGAGCTAAAATGCCATTCTCATCATGTCATATTAGGGTGCCTGCTATCAACCCTGTTGATGTTGACCTTGACTAATTGGCAAGGGTAGTGTTTATCAGGTTGCTCCACTATAAAGTTACTCTTTTTTCCCTTCCCATACTGTCTGCTTTGGAAAGATATCACTATGTGCAGTGCATATGTGACTAGGGGGTTATACTTCACCTCTTTGAGGGTATCTACACACATTATTAGGACGTTGGGTTTTGTGTGTGTGTGTGTGTGTGTGTGTGTGTGTTTACATGGAAGAGTCCAATTCTCTTTTTGAAGGGAAAATTAGCTGGCTGTGGCCTGTGAGGTTGTTGGTACGTATGTGGCAGGAGAGGACTCAGAGTTGCCTTGAGAAGCATTCCTTGGGCCAGCTATGCTCCTCAGGCCTAGCAGTAAGCAGTAGTCTGATTGGTGGTGGATGGAGGACTTGGATACATTCTGAGCCTCTGAGGTGAGTAGGGCTCAGCACCTCCTCATACCAGAGCTCTCCTCATACCAGAGTCCTTCCTTCCTCATCTCCTCTTAAAGTACAGAAGGCTATTTAAATGAACTTAATTCATTTCAAGTCAAGCCTACAAGCATTTCTGCATGTTGAATTTTAGGTGTGTGTCAGACCTGGAGCTGATCTCTAGGAACAGAAAGATGAGTAAGACACATTCTCAGCCCTCGAGAAGCCCACCACCGGTGGGATTATCTTCCTCCTACAAGCAGACTCTAGCTCCATGGCCTCTCTCTAAGGCAAACCAAATTTGCTGGTGCTTCTAACCCTGCCCCTTTTGTCTGCTTGGGAGGGACATCTTCTCACCCCTGGGGCTTCTCCCTGAGTGTTCTTTTGGGAAGAAGGGAAGAGACTTGCTTTGGGTGTTTACATGACACTTTGGGGGTAGAGGCATTGCAGACATGCCGTGGCATCCACATTCAATGCCCAGCCCTTCCCAAATACCTATTTTCCATGTTTGTTATTGTGTTTCTGTAAAAATATTTTGTAAGCACTTACTGAATATAGCCAAGAAGGTGACAAGTGCTCTTGGTTGTTTTTCCTGCCATTTATCCCTGAGCTGCTGGAAGATATGCACATGTTTTGTGCTCCCAATGTCAGAGCCAGCAGGCTCTTTCATGCAGGAGCAGCCAGGCTTGGGTGACACCCTGTGGTGGGGTAACTGGCTCTGCCTGTCCTTTATTATGAGCAAGCTGGATCTCTGCTTGGTCAGTAGAGTGGCTGAGCAGATGGGCCAGGAAGCATCCTCCTGAGGTGCAGTTCTGGCTCTGCCACTTGCTACCTGTAGGACCACAGGAGAACGTCTCACCTTTTTCACCTGCAAAATGCAGGTAATGTTTTATTTACCTTGTAGATGGTTGCCAAGATTAGATAAGTTAATACACATAAAGCACTTAAAAAAGTGCCTAGTCAGCCTTTATGTAGGAAGTGTTTGCTGTTACTGCTTCTAACATAGACAGGATAGACTTAATGACTTTGTGGGCTAAGCAGTGTATTTTGGATTCTCATCCATTCATCCATTCATTCATTCGTTCATAAAATATATCAAGCATATATACATATATTCATAGATCATTTTATAGTCGACTATTTGAGGAGACATTTACTCTTTCAGAATTGGTGGTGGGGGCAACAGCCACTATGGAGAGATGAGAAAAGAGCTGAAGTTTTTTTGTATGTAATTCTAGGTATGTCCAGCATAGTAAGTTGCAGGTATTATCAGAGGAGACTGGTGTATCATTTATTTGTAATCATGTATAACCAGTGGTGTGTCATGTCCCTCTCTCTTTGTAGAGTCACATTAAGAGGAAAAAACAGGAAAGCGATGACTGCTTAACAGTTCTTTACTGTTGTCCTTTGAAGACTGTTAGAAGAGCTGATTTGTAACTCACACCACATCCTCTTAGAATCCTCATTCACTGTCTGTCTTCCCCCTTGTTTCTCACAAGTCACTGTTTCCCAAAGTTTTCCAGATATGTCACTGCTCATAGTCTATGGGTGCTCTTGCTTTTTCCTCTTTCCTCCTTTCTGTCCCTGTTTTCTCTCCACCGACTTTCTGTTCCTATAAAAGGACGGGAGCCAGCTCAGGAAGCCTGAGGAAGTGGAGAAGATACCAAGGCTGATATTGGATTCCTGTTAGTGGGCTGGGAGGGAGGAAGATTCAGACGTGACTTTGTCCTGCCACGTGGTGATTTGGCTGTCCCATGTGAGCAGCTGTGCCAGGTCATAGGAAGGTGACCGTGGTGTGCACAAGGAGATCTGTGCCTGCACAGTGCTGGGAGGAGACAACATGCAAATGCACTTGATCTACCAGTTTCCCTCCGAATGGGCTGGGTGACTGAACAAGGAACTGAATGCAGTTCAGACTTATGCTCCATCCAGGGAAGTTAAGGGGCTTTATTTTCTCAGAAGACAGGGAAGGCGAAAAGGCAGAATGAACTGAGAATGTTTCTAAGTGGGCAGACCTAAAATTGGAAGGAATTGCTTGGCATGTTGGGTGTTGAGGTGGCAGGATTTTAGACAGTGACATGTGTCAGATCTGACCTCAACCCCTGGCATCATCAAGACCCAGTGCAAAACGTGGATGAACCTGTCCTCCCTGGACCTGGTTTCCTCATCTGGGGGATGGAAGTCATGTCACCCCTTATAGGGCTGTGGGGAAGGTTGACTGGGACAAGCAATCAAGTGCAGGTCGTGGTATTCTGTAACTGCCCTCTCTTTCCCCTTCTTCCCTGTTCACTCTGTGGGCTTGTGTCCTTGGAGGAAGGCACAGGCCATGAGCTAAGTCCTGCTAGGAAGGTGCCTACTTCCACCTGCGGCCCCATGGAGATAGTCCTGCCTGGAGCTCCTGCTTTTATATTAAAGGGAGTAAGGCACATTTACTCCCCTCCACGTCTGGTGGATCCACGTGCTTCATCCAACAACTTGGCCCTGCCCTGAACAAAGTACCTTGGGGCCACACCAGAGAATGAGTCCTTGTTCTTGATCAGGGGAGTATGATTTGGCCAGGAGAACAAGACTACACCAGAAGAAACCAAAGTGGATGTTGCCATGACTTGTAGACTCAGGAACCTAGAAGGATGCTCATCTCTTCAACATAGACTTCAGCTGTGGCCTCTGCTTACATACTTCCAGAGATGGGCAACTCACCATCTATTAAGAAAACCCATTCTGTCATTGGGTAGGTATTTCAACAGTGAGAAAGCGTCTACTTAATGTTATACCAAATCTGTCTCATTACTCCTGGATCAGTGTTCTGGGGCCACATAACAATTTATATATTTTCCCGTGTCTGCTCCTCAGTTATCTGAAGATAGCATGCATTTACCTTGTGGTCCTCTTGGTAAGCCAGACCCTACCAGCTCCCCAAATGGTCTTTAGTCCATCGATATTTATTGAGCACTTTCTGTGCATACCCAGGCAACCATGCAAGGTGCTTGGGTATGGTGGGGAACAACATGGGTGAGGTCTTCATACTTATGGAACTTACATCATAGGTGCAAGAGGAAGAGAAAAAAAGCAAGGTAACATCAAATGGCGAAGAGCCCTGGGTCGGTCATTCAGTTGGTTGGAGCATTGTGCCAAACACCACAAGGTTTTGGGTTTGATCCCTGGTCTGGGCACATACCTAGGATGTGAGTTCTATCTCTGTTGAGAGTGCGTACAAGAGGCAACCAATTGATGTTTCTCACATCGATGTTTCTCTTTCTTTGCCCCTTCCTCTCTCTCTAAAATCAATAAACATATCTTTGGGTGAAGATTTAAAAAAAATGGTGGACAGTTCTCTAAGGAACCTAGAACAGGACGATGCAGTAGGGAGTGCCAGTGTGGCTAGGCCTTTGCTTTGGTAAGGGAGGCTTCGCCATTTCCAAGGTCCCAAGGTGAGAATAAAGCCTGGCTTGTCAAAGAACAGAAAGAACGTGCCGGTGCGACTGGAGCTTAGTGAGAAGAAGAAAGAGGGTGTGCGGGGATGTGAGAGAGGAGGGTGAGAGTATGCCACTTTGGGCTCTGGAGCCCTTGTGAGGAGATTTTAAGTGTGATTCAAAGTCATTGGAGTGTTTTTATAGGATGATGACATGACCTATGTACCATTTAGCTGCTCTGTGGGGAACAAGATGGATAGTTTTGCACACATTGCATGAATAAGACCCTCCAAGACTCACTTTGACAGCACTGGGCAAATCGGAGGCTAAAGTTCTAGTCTCTCAGCAGAGCTGTGGTCAATGACAGTGTCTGAGTGTTGGTCCCTTGAATATCCAGCTACTAAGGTTTTATCTGCTAATGTAAAATTTGTCTGTATTTTTAGCCCCAATTTGGCATAACCTTGGCCAGTGCAAAGCCTGCAGGCCTCAGCCATTGCTCCCAGGCTCTGTGCATGGCCAGGCCCGGGAGAAGTGTGCTCCTGACACCTTCACGTCAGCAAGCCACAGTGCTGCCTCATTCTCATGATGTATCATTAGAAAATATATCAGTGGAAATGATATATTTGGTCTTTCATCTTCATCAGCATCACTTTTGTGTTGTGGAAAAGGCTCATCCTCATTAGGAGAGGGGAGGAGATGAGATTTGAGTAGGAGCTCCATGGCAGATCCTGCCACTGCTGCTGCCACCCCCACTCCGACTCAGCCACAGTTGTCATCGAGCTGTATTTCACTCCTTTCATCCTTCACTTGCTGTTTGTCATTTTTGGAAAAGGATCCTCTCTGTTAGCACATTTGGAAACCTATTTCATAGCAGAAGAGAAGGGAACAATACAGGTTTTCATCTCAGACTAATTATGCCTCCAATACATTGATGCTAAATAAAACCAAGGGGAAGGTAATTGGAAATTCTTGATGTGACATTCACAGCTTTGAGGAAAACAGATGTTCACTTGAGCTGGGAAGAGAATGTGTATGCCTGTGACTGGTCAGTGAGATCAGTTCCAGTAGGCTGTGAGTAAGACCTGGGTCACACCCCTCATCTTGCAGACTTGGCCTGAGGATTCTCTGTGAGCCTATTTGTTTCTTGTTGGCCTGGCCTGTGCTCTCTCCTCACCTGGGCTGACATGGATTACTCATGTTGTCATCTAAGGCATTTAGTGCAGCTCAGGTTTGCAACAGAAGGCATCTGTTTGCAGCCTTGTATAAGCTGTGGGACTTTGGGCAAGGACTCTAGTCTCTGTGATTTTCCATTTCCTCATCCATCACACGGTTCCAGCACCTCACAGTGCTGTGCAAGTTCTTGGGAGAATTTGATGAAACAATGTGTGTAACATGGAAGGTTCTCCAGAAGTCTCCATTTTCTTTCAAAAAGATGGTACCTTCCTGAGGATTGAGGCTGTGCTTATCATGAGTACTTCTTAACATCGGTTTGAATTTTTAAAAATATTTTATTTATTTATTTTTAGAGAGAAGGGAATGGAGGGAGAAAGAGAGGGAAAGAAACATCAATGTGTGGTTGCCTCTCACGCACGCCCAAGTGGGGACCTGGCCTGCAACCCAGGCATGTGCTCTGACTGGGAATCGAACCAATGACTCTTTGGTTTGCAGGCTGGCACTCAGTCTACTGAGCCACACCAGCCAGGGCTGAGTTTGAAATTTTCAGCATCCTTAAATGACAAGACTGGTTGGATCATCCCAGAGTTGGTTTCTGTTAGTCTGGGAAGTGGTGCATACCAGATCTGCTTTCTTTTTCACATGAACATCTTCATCAAAATGCAAATATATTGGAGGACTGGAGCAGTGGAGTATGTCTTGAGCAAGCCCTTTGATCTCTCCAATGCACCTCTTCTCCACTTGTCAAGCGGGATGAGACCTGCCCCGTTCAATTTATAGGACATGCATATAAGGGGAATGGGATGGGACAGGTGTCCTTCAGGCTACAAAAGACTCTGGTCCCAAATGACTCCAGTGACTGGGGCAAAACTATATTGTCTGCAATTATTCTTGATTGTTTTCCCTCTATAGTTCAGGAGGAGATCTTGAAGGGCAGGGGCGGGGTGTGACTCACTGAGCAGTTGCTCTAAGTTCTTCATCACACCCTGCTGACTTCATGGTGGGTGCAGTATACATCCTGTGCTTTGGGTTTGGGTTCAGCCATGTGTCTTGCTTTGTCCAACAGTGTATAGGCAGAGATGACAGTGTACCACTTCTGAGCCTGGGCCATAGAGATACTGTTGTTTCCACTCTCTTTCCAGAGTTTCTGCCACCTTCACCATTAAGAAGAGAAAAAAATCCCGGGTAACCCACTGGTCCCAAGAGGGTGAGAAAGAAGGGGCATACTAGAGCCACTGAGTGGATCCACAAACCTATAGTGAGAAACACATCTGCCCCAACCAACCTATACATCTGTGAGAATAATTGATGGTTGTTTTAGCCACTGGCTTTGGTTGGTTAGTTATGAAATATTATTTTGGCAGTGTCTCTTTCTCTTTGCATGTGATGTTTGTTTCTTTCTCCCTTTGTTCACCATGTCCTGTTAGCTGCTATGCAGAGGACCTTACAGAAGTTGAGGGAATGGTTGTTCTGACTAACAGGGGAGGGAAACCACCTGCAAGCAAGAAAACAGGAAGACAGATTTGTGATGTGAAAGATGTTCAGTGTCTGCCATGGGTGGAGGAATGTTTGCTTAGAAAAGGGTCAGGAGAAAAGCAGGAAAAAGAGGAAAATAAGGAAACGTGGAATAAATATTTGGATTTCTTTAACGTAGAAGGCATTCAGGGCTGGGCAGAGGAGAGACCTCAGATAATGGTGTAGAGGGAGGGAAGGAGCTCCGAGGGGATGTGGGCCAGGCTGGGACCATGAAGCCAGCTGGGGCCAGGGCTGCCCTGAAACAGCCCAGGAAGCCCGGGGGAGCAAAGGCAGTAGCTGCCAGACTCCAGGCACTCATGGGCTCTTTGATGCAGCGCCTTTTCCAAAGGCACTGATAGGATTTTGAAAGTGAGCAAAGTCCTCCCCTATTAAACACAGAATGGGCAAATCAAAGAGTGTGGGAAATTAGAAAGACTAGAAGTAAGGTAAACAAGAAAATGTAAACAACCCTGTGGAGAAAAAATGAGGGGAGTATGGTGCAGGTGGTGGGTGTGAGGGCTGGCACTGCCCCAGCCCAGAGGCTTCCCTGGTGGGGCAGGGACGAAGTTCGGTCCTAGAATATCACCTGTGCATGTGTGCCTGTTTGTGCTCTCCTTTTCTAGTGGAAGTTTCCAGTTCCAGAGGAGAACAGGGCAATTTGGTGAGGAAATTTCCATTCCAAGAAGGTGGTAATAACAGGTAATATTTGTTGAGGCTTACCGTGGGGCAGGCACTTCCCAAACACTTTTTGTGTCTTTTCTACTTGAGTCCCTTCAGTTCCAGAATATGTATTTCTTTTTAAAAATCCATCCCTTTTCATTTGGGGAAACTGAGATGCAGAGTTTAGGTAACCTTGTCAGGGTTTGGGATGGCAGTCTGGCTTAGGGCTGCCTTCGGGGCTTACTGCTAACATTCGTGCTGCTTGTGTATTACACAAGTTCAAGGGACACCTTCTGACTGTGGTCACTGTAGCTGTGGACGGTTATCACAATACACTCCCAGCTGTCAACAGTCTTTAGCAGAATTGCTACGTGGGCTGGAGCAAGCCTCCTGTCTAATCCTGGGTTCCCTCCCAGAGGAGCAAACAGACAGCAGGAATGCGAGGTCCTGGGTAGGATGCAGTGAGTGGAGGAACTCCCCAGGCTCCCTCTGCCCAACCCTAAAGCTCCTGGAGATGCCCTTGAAGTTTGGGGTGTGAGCTGCCTGGAGGAGGGAGAGGCCCAGCAGACTGAAGGAGGGATAGTGTGCATGCTGAAGGCCTGTCAGCCCCTGGCATGCCAGCCCCAGACTGGCACCCAGTGCCCGGTGCTGCCTCAGGCAGTTGTGCTCACACTCACTGAGCCATCAGCAGGCATGGCATCTGGGTTCCAGGCCTCAGTGTTCCTGCTGTGCCTGTACCAGGAGAACCTCCTTTTCCTGGGCCTGTCCTGCAGCACTCCATTTGTGTCCACTTGGGGTTTCTGTAGGCAGGTCTGGTTCAGCCACACCACAGGGGTCTAGATTCCCATCTCAGGATTCTCTTAAACTAGAATCCATCTCTTCTTGGACTCCATCCCTCCATTAAACTCCTTTTTGCTTTTGTCAGATCTTACTATTTTTTCTTCACTTCTGGATGCCTTTACCTTTTCACCTCCTTTCTCCCATCATCTTAGCTATCAGTTCCCCTGACCACACCTGGAACTTGGGCAGCCCCAGAACAGCTCCACTTCTGGGCTCAAAACTTCAAAACTTCCATCCTGCTCTGTTGCTTACCTAGACATGTCTTTTGACCTCATTGAGACACCCTTATCCTAACCTCACAAGTGACCATGAATAAGAGAGGTAAATGACTTGGCCCAAGGAGCAGAGGTTTAACTTGAACTTAAGTCTCCCTTTTCCCCTCCCCGCAAACAGAAATCTCTGTTCCCATCCCCACACCTGAAAGCAGGTCCCTCCTCCCATCCCCACACCCAAAGGCAGGTCCCTCCTCACAGTCTGACCCCTATTATGTTTTCTTATAAGTCATTATGACCACTTCAGGAATAATTTCTTATCCCCCGCTGCTTAGCCCAGCCACTCTTTTCCTCGTCTGTGTTCTTCTCTGACTGCTTGTGTATCTGTGTTGCATAGAGGTACTCATAACCTAGATGCAATTTTGTCTTCTGCTTTTTTGGTCGAACATTCTGGTGTAAACATTTCCTGTGTTGTTGCAAACCCTTCCTAATGATCATTTTTAACGATTGCATTGAGACAAAGAATTGATGTTCCATAACCTACCTAATGTTTCCTGTTATTGGACATTGAGGCTATTTCTACCTTTTCAGTCAATTTTTTTGATGATGTTTCAATGAAAATCTTCATGTAATGTTTCATTTTTATCCTTGGATTATTGTTTCTGGGAAATTTCCAGAAGTGGGTCAGAAGGGTCAGTGCGTGGGCTCCTTAATGGCATCATCTTTTGTCTTGGTCCCCACGCCCAGTAGTGGGCATTGCCACCCTCCTTTTACAAACAGGAAAACTTCCTTTCTAGAATCATCTCATTCTGGCTTCCTCTTCCTGGAGCAGCCTTCACTCTTGTGCCCCCTTTGCAGGCTTCACTAACTCCCATGATTCTTTGCATATCAGCCCAATTGCTGCCCCACTGCACCGAGGCCTGTTAGACATGTGCATGACACCCGTGTTTTTCTTCAGAGAGTGTATTTCACGCTGGGATGCCATATAATTATTTGACCCATGTCAGTCTTACTCTCTAGATTCTAATCTGTATTACAGAGGGCAGTACAGCCACCATTGTCCCCAGTCCCACTCAGGGTCTGGCATACTAGAGGGTCTCACTAAGATCAGGGAATGAAGGCCCCATGTGCCCAGAACACTGCTGGTAAGGGGCCACTGGCCCCTTGGGCTCTGCTTTCCTTGAAGAAAATGATCTCCACACAGTCTACATGTGTACCTTGGAAGGTGCATCTCAGGCCTGAGAACTGAGTGAGAGACACAGGGGGCAAGAACAGTGAGCAAATGAGAGGTGTTCTTGGGAGACAGCATGGTGCAGTGGGATGAATGGGGCCGCAGTGGCAGGGGGGATGTGCTTCTGACAAACTCTGCACTCAGTAACTGTGGGACCTCAGTTGCTGCAAGACCCACTCAACACCTGTGGGTCTCAGCTTTCTTACCTGGCCAATGGACTTGGGAATGACCTTCCCTTCCCTGTCTCCTTGGACACATTAAAGCCACTCCAGTGCCCATGTCATTTGGCTCTCTCCACATGTATTTGGGATAACACTTGTGAAAACAGTCCATAAATTGAAAGTGTTCCTTCAACTTCAAAGGAATGTGGTAAAATCTTCATCCAGGAGTTCAGAGCAACTGTAAATCCCTGTATTTTAAAAAAAAACAACCTAGGTTATAATTACGTGAATAAATCATGAAGTCAGAAGTGGGTAGGATTGATTCGTCAGGAAAATTAATCTCAGCAGCAAGTGGAGGCGTGTGGGGGCAAAGGACCTGTCACAGCCCTGTCACCAGCTGCCAGTCTTGTTTGCTTTCCAGCTCTTGCTTCTGCCTCTGCCCTTCTGTTTTCCTCACCTTATAGCCCTGCACCTGCTTTCCAATATGCTGCTTGACCACTGGCCTCAGGGAAAGACCCAGTATACTGTCTCAGGCTCTGGAGGGTCCTGGGAGCAAGGTGTTGGGGTTGAGTTTCAGCAGAGCCTGAGTGTGGTGTGAGCCTGGGTGCAGGCATGTGTTGGACGCTGAAGGCAGGTCCTTGTCCTGAGGACCTGGGGTGGAGGCTACATGGGGGAAGACATGGATGGCTCTCGGCACTCAGTTTGCTGAGTTTGGCTCTGATGTAGAGTATGAGCTGTTCTCTGGACACAAAGGAGCTGGCCCTCCCTGTCTGCTTGTCTGCTGCCAGCTAGGGCTGGGCCCTGGGGCCTTGAGACGTTCTGAGCATGGTGGTCATTGCCACTGTCTGGGCCATCCTTGTAGCAGAGACCTGTCCCCTTGGCAGGGACCCCAAGTCCCCACCAAGAAAATGGGTATGAACTATACCCCCCTGAGGTTAAAGGATATAGGGGTGGGTGGCCTGTATTGGGCCTTTCCAGGGTGGTTTGGGTACCCCTTCACTTGCTGAGGCCTTGCCCACAGAACCCAGCAGGTTTGCAGGTTTGCATTGGGAACCAGCTGTAAGTGCATCCCAGGCTCTTAGCTGGGCTGCCTGGCAGCTTTGTAAGAGAAACAAGCTCTTCCTACCTATCAGGCACATTTGTACATGAGCACATTTATTTCTTATAAGCCAGGAGAGTCATCTTATAGGTGAGGAAGCTGAAGCTTGGGGGTTAAGTAATCTGCACAGACCTGTACAGATTAACCCCCAAGGGCTAAGTTAGGGGCCTTCATCCCCCTAATGAGTGGCAGGTTTGGGATTTGAATCCTGGTCCGTGTGTCTCTAAGCCTGTTCTTATCAACTCTGTGGCATTGAAAAGAGCCAGGGTGTCAGTGGGATGCTGCCTTACCCCCTGGAATGGGCTCCCACTTACCTCTCAGCATACTGGTGTGTGTGTGTGCATGTGTGTATCTGCATGTGTGGCCAGAATAGACTCTGAGGGCCACCCCAGAGATCACTGGTGCTTACGAGAGAAGTAAGGCAGAAGGAGCCATCCCTTTGAGGTTTGGGATGAATAATTTGTAATAAATGTCTAGAGATGGGGTAGGAACACTGAGGTATGTGCCCAGCATCCGTCATTGGCAGGGCTTGGCCCAGCAGTGCTTAGTGATGATTTTCGCTCTCTCGGTGGTTGAGGTCAGGGGAGGTGGGCAGTGTACCAGGGAGCTGTGCTCTGCTTTGCTAGCCTTGTGGTCTAAGGCATATCCTTTCTTAAGAACTATGGCTGGGAAAGAATGTGAGATGCTGTGGAATAAGGGGGACCTTTCCCTCACACCCGAGAGTTGCTATGTGACCAGCAGTGGGAATGCCCTCCCTGCTAATCCTGTCTGCAGTGTCATCACTCATCTAGATGGGATCGCAGCTCTGCTTGCCCTTGGGAGTCTGGGTGCATGACCTGGGATGGTGGACCATGGATTGGGATGAGGTGGAGTCTCCTTGGGTAGCAAATTGTAACTATAGCCCCAGGGACTGAGCTGTGGCCCATGGTAGGCAGGAGGCTATGACATCCATCACAGGTTTACCAGGAACTGATGAGGGGTCCAGAATTCCCCATCTGAGCCCTGTAAAGAATTCAGGGCCAGCTCCAGTCTCTGGCTTCGGGAGGAGCCAGACTGCCTTGGGTGGCAGAGTGGTGCTCAACTCTAGCACTGCCTTCTTCCCCGCGGGGCTCCCCAACAGTGCACTCAGGCTCAGGGGGCTGATGCCCGTGGAGTGTGGCAGGCCTGTGAGCCCCTCCCATTTGCCTTTGCTCACTTCATACCTTGTTCCCCTGCCCATCCCTAGGCCTTGTATTTTGGTTATGAACGGTCCAGGGGAAGTCCCAGCCCCCACCCTTGGGGCCTCTTGGTGGCTCTTCCTAGGCAGCTTCTCCTGGGCTGGGGCACTTTCGTGCTGTTGGAATCATTTTGGGAGGAATTCTGATGTACACTTATCTTTAGAAGAGTGATTGGTTCTCTCTCTGACATAAGGCACATGGTCTGGTGATGCTGAACAGCTCGCTTCTGGAACATCAGTCCTGGCTCTGCACCAGTCCTGGGTGGCCATGAGCAAATGTCTCATCCTCTGTAATCCTGGACTGGCCTTCTGTGTAAAAGAGGCTGAATACCCTCTCTTCAGTTGCTCAGGGCAAAAATTGTAGTGCTGTCTTTGAAGCTTCTTTCCCTTACATTTTGTAATTAGTCCTTCAAGATTCTGTCAGCTTGACCTTCAGGGCATCTGGAATCTGGTTACTTGTCACCGCGAAGTGGCTACCTCTCTGATCTAAACCAGCATTGTTCAAACAGCAGCTGTAATTGGCTCTCCTGCTTCTGTCCTTGCCCCCTTGTAGCCATAGTAATCCTGCTAAGATGCCTACTGATCACATCATTCCTCCGCTCAGGATCTTTCCATAGCTTCCCATCTCATCAGGGTAACAGTGGGAGTCCCTACCTTGACCTGAGTCAGGTAAACACTTCCCCATCTGCATGGATGGTTCCCATTTACACCTCTTGTCCCAGAGGAATAGTCACTCTGAAAATACTCACCCTGGTCCAATATATGTGAATGCATACAGCAGCTTTATTTATAACAGCCCCAAACTGGAAATAACCTAGAAGTCCTTCAGCTGGTGAGTGGATAACAAATCGAGTAACACACTGGAATATTATTCAGCATTAAAAAGGAATAACCTACTGATTACACAACAATGTGGGATGATTCTCAAAAGCATGTGCTGAGTGCAAGAAACCAGACTCAAAAGACTTTATTATACTCCATGAGTTGGTTTAATGATGTTGAAAATGGGCAAAAACTATAGGTGCAGAAACCGATCAGTGTTGTCGAGGACCAGGACCAGGGACATCGAGTATAAGCAGCACAGGGAATTTGGGTGGGTGATGGAACTGTTCTATATCTTCATTATAGTGTTGGTTACAGGACTATCTAAGTTCATCAAGTTTATAGAATTGTACCTTAAAAATAATATTTTGCTATATGTAAATTATACTTTAATTTTAGAAATGCTCTGTTGTAGATGATAAATTATATGGTCAACCTCCAAAGTGTTGCTTGACCCAGCCATTCATCATCTCTTTGACCTCATCTATTATCCTCCAGTTCTTGCTGTTCTAGCCTCATGGGCCTCAGTGCAGTGACTTAATTATGCAAGGTGGGCCCCTGCATATGATCTCTATCTATACTTGTTCTCCTCTCTGGAACAGTCAACCCCCAGACAAGAAAAATAGCCCCTTCTCTCACTTTCCTAATGTCTTTACCAAAAAGTCCCGCTGTCAGTCACTGATGACCACATAATGCTGTGTAAAAAACAACCCCAGATTTCACTGGCACTCAGCATCTTACTCATCCTTGCAGGCTGGCTGGCGTGGCTCAGCCAGGCTAGAATTGGTAGTTTCTGCTTCCACCTTTGGGTCTGCTTCCTGGCATCCCGGCTGGGGCTGAGGATGGAGGATACTCTTTTGGTCATGGCAGAAGCACAAGAAGGCATGTGCCTGCAAAAGCATATTTCAGGCTTTTGTTCATGTAAGGTTTGTTAATAATCAGAACTGTCACTGTTGCCTTCCCAGGGAGGCCTTCCCAGGGAGGCAGCCCACTGAAACGTTAACCCCCAGCCAGACTTGCTCTCCTTCCTCTCTGTGTTATTGTTTTTATCACTACTCATGCCCATATAACTTATTATACATTGTATTTATTTATCTTGTTTATTTTCTGACTTCCTCACTGGAATGTAAGTTTCACTGGAGCAGGGACATTTGTCTGTTTGTTCATTTCTATATCCCTAGCACCTAGAAAAGTGTTGAATAAATATTTGGCTAAATGAATGGGTTATGCTGAGAAATTACTGAGATGATGTATGAGACATGGTCAAAGTACAGCCCTGCATGCAAAAAATGTTCCGTAATTGTGGGTCTTGTTAGTCTATGGATGTTGTTGGGAGAGGCAGAGTGTCAGTTATGCTTGTGACTGCAATAATTTGTGTGATACACCTTTGAAGGAAGATCTGTTTTAATTTTGGCTTCAGAAGAAAGGCACTGAGGCACAGAGAGGCTGGCTTGTCCACAGTCTACAGTCACTTGGTGAGCCAAGGTCTCTTTGACCTGGAGGTCATGCATTTCTCCAGTATCATGCTGCCTCTGTACCTTCCTTCATGCCAATGACCAGGCTCTGGCCTCTCCGTGCACCAGAGTCCCTATGGAATCAGAATAAGTGATAGGATCAGAGCTTGGTTCCTTGGGGGTGCAGAAGGTTGGCCTCAAATACCTGTAAGAGCTTCCTGGGAGCCAGATGCAATGTGGATACTGGTGGCTGCCCTGTGTCACCTCAAGACACTAGGCCTCAGTGTCCTGAGACCCCATAGGGGTAGTGCTCTGTAGACTGTGAGGTGGTCAGACCCTGAGGTGAGTGGCCACGGCACTCATTCTGGTTCTAGCTTTGCTAATTAGTGGTCATGTGACCCTGGAAAAACTAATTTATTCATTGGACCTTTGCTTTCTGATCTGTAAAATGGGGATTACAAATTTCATTAGGCCTGCAAATAGGACTGTTGTGAAAAATCAAACCAGAGCGTCTTTGTATTAAGTGTTCTGTAGATCTAAAATATAGATTTCATAACCATTAATATACCAAATGGGCATCAGTGGCCATCAATAAACAGGGGATTTGTAGCAGAAGTGTGACAGAGGGCTTAGAGAAACTTAAGTATGATATTGATTATTCTTAGTAGGTAAACGTGCAGAGAAAACCATCAAACAAATCACAAGAGAACAGGCAGCTTGTTAAACATATGGGAAGCCACTAAAACCCCAGTTGTAGTCAAAGCAAAGACAGGATGCCATTTTCGCTGCTCAGTTAAAGAATACCCAGTGCTGGCAAGACTTGTGTAAAATGAATACTTGCTTCTGCTCTACATCTGGGGAAGGCTTTCTGGAAGATTACTTAGTAATGAGTATCTGGAACTATAAAATGTTTATACCCTTTGACGTTGTGATTTCATTTTTAGGAATCTCTCCTAAGGGATTATCCTAATTACATAGAAAACTTTCTGCAGGATGCATAATTCAGAGCATCTAGTGATAATCTAAAGAGCCAATGTTATGGGAATGGTTAAGGAAATTGGCATAGCCAAGTGACAGAGTTTCATACCTGCCCTCATTTCACAAATGTTTGCCAAATTGCATGAGATGAACACATAGACTATGAGGAGAAAAGTAAGCCACAAGATTGTACATACCTTGGGGATCTTTGTTAGATAGATAGATAGAACCAACTCTAGAAGGATTGAACAAAAATGTTAATAATGGTTGTGGTAGGGTGGACCGAATATGGGTAATTTAAAATCATCATTTAATAGTGAGCATGCACTCTTTTCATATCAGAAGAGTAGTGGAATAACCACATTGACTTTTAAGTGGCTGTAAGTGGCAACCTGGATGCTGCTGAACGGAGGTGTGGTGGTTGGCACACCGGGGTCAAGAAGCTGGTTTTTAATGTGGAATTATCATCAAAATTCATTTTTCCAGAAAACAAAGAGCTGCATTCTGATATGTCCTGCTGGAAAATAACCACTTGATTGTATTTTCTTCACACGTGGAATTTTTTGGATTTTTTTCACATTTAGTTTCTTATTACTTTCCCTTTTTCTTAAAATGTAACCTGAATCTTTTTGTTCTGCTTTCAAACTGAAGAGACAGTTTTTATACACTTCAATCATGATTAATCCCCATGCAGTTGGAAGGGAACAAGGCCTTGTCTCCCACCTTCTGGAGATAACCACTGTCAACCACTCCATTTTGAAATGGAGCCCATTCAAAAGCCAAAGGGAACCCCCAATTTGGAGTGTGTTGAAGAAGAAAACTCTATTCAGTGCAAACAGTGCAATTGTGCTGCAGCAAGGCTCTGAGGCTCTGTTGGGGCCAGGTCCCTTTTCAGCTAGGTAGCTCTGTTCCTGTGAGATGTCTTGGACGTTTCAGGAGAAACAGTCTTCAATCTTCCATAAGAAGGAACAGTGCACTCCAGAGCCAGAAGATAGAGGGTAGCTGGCTTATATGGACAGAGGTCCCTGCCCCTGGTCTCTAATTAGTCCAACCTTGGTGCAAATGAAAACTCTGAATCCTCACAGTTTCATTGGTTTAGTTAGAGATGCTGTTCTGTCTGGTCAGAATAGAGCTGCTCTAATTGGTCAAAAATTGTACAGCTCTGATTGGATGGAGAGAACCTCAGTCCTATTGGTTGAAACAGGACTCCAGGAACTCCTTTATAAGGGCTCTCTCTGCTGGTAGAAACACAGTGCAGGCAGGCACTTTAGTACAGAGGTGATTCAGTGCAGGCTTCTCCATGAAGTGCAGTTCATCTGAGAGGCTCCTGTGCAGATATGGCTGCTAGCCCCTCACACCCCACTTTGCCTTTTTTTAAAAAATAATTTGAACCCAGTTAGTCACCAGGAGTCCTTCTTAATAAGTGTCTTCTTCCTTTTTTTTTTTACATTCAGGGTTCATATCAGCCTTAAGAGTTTAGTACATATGTCTACCTTTTCCAACATGTACAGTGTCATGTAATCACACTTTATTCTTTTTGTAAAGGTTGGGTCAAAATATGTATCTATTTGTTTTTCATTTAGCAACATGTCTTGGACGTTTTTCTATTTCAGTAATATAATAGTTGTAGACAAATGTTCCCTCTCATACACTGTTGGCGGGAATGTAAATTCATATAAATATGTTGGATGGCAGTTTAGTAATATGTGTTATATTAATAATTTAAAATTCTCATATCTGTTAACTCTAGTCCTGAGAGTGTATCCTCCAGAGACACTCTGTTATGGACAGGATGTTTGTGTCCCCCATTTCCTGAATTTATATGTTGAAGTCTTAACCTGGATATGATGACGGTATTTGGAAGTGGGACCTTTGGAAGGTAATTAGGTTGAGATGAGGTTATGAGGGCGGAGTCCCCATGATGGGTAGCATTCGTGTAAGAAGAGGAAGAGGCTATTGTTCCCTCTCTTTCCCAATGTGAAGGTACAACAAAAATGCAGTCTGTCTCCTCTGCAAGCCAGGAAGGGGGCTCTTACCAAGGAACCAAATCTGCTGTCCCCTTGATCTGAGACTTCCCAGCCTCCAGAATTGTGAGAAATAAATGCTTAGATGTTGTTTAAGCTACCCAGTTGGTGCTATTTTGTTAATAGCAGCCCAAACTAATTAAGACATACTTCCCACAAAGAGACGTCTACTGGAGTGTTCAGTTGGCACTCTTATAGCCCACACTAGCACTTTGGTGTCTGGAGAATCAAGACACTTGCTTTGATAGGACAAAGGACACGTGGGTGTGGCAGCTCAGTCTTCCTATGGGCAGCCATGGGAGGCTGCACAGAAAGAAGCTTAGCAGGGCTGAGACAGTTAGCTGATGAAAGCCCTGGTGTGGTTAGGGTGACCAGGCGACGCCAGGTGCATAGCTTAAATCCAGGCACTGCATTCTTAACAGGGCTTTGCAAGTTGGAAGTGAGAAGGAACAGAAATTTTGCTGTGCATCCACTGTGTTATGGGTGCTTTACATTTACCCTGTTTAAGAGTGCAAACGTCGATGTCAGATGAATCTGGGTTTAGATTCCAGATGAGCCAGTCACCAGTGCTGATGGTAACATTGGGGAGTTCTTGACCATCTCTGAGCCTCTGCGTCCTTCTCTGACCCTAGGAATGTCTGCTATTAGAGTGGTGGAGGTCACCAAGCACAGCACCTGGCTCATAATAAGTGATCCATAAGGGTTGATATTACCATTGTTATTATTAATGAATACTAATACCTATTGTGTAAAGCAGGCATTATTAGCTCATTTACACATGAGTAAATAGAGCATTTATACAATTTTCCCAAGGCCTTATAGCTGCTTTTTTTTTGTAGCATAGCTGGATTCAGGTACACAGTTGTTTTTCCTCAGAGCCTTTGTTGTTTGAACCATGTCCAAAGGCACTGTCCCCTGCTTAGAGAGGCAGTGAGCTCCTCACTGCTGCATGCAAACAAATTTGACCATTGAATCCTTTTCACTAGAGTATCTTGTAAACCTAGTGTTCCCTAGAATGTGCCCTGGACAAGAGGCTTGCTTGACACTCTTTCACTTGGCATGTGCAAAGTCTGTGGCTGGGCTGGAAGGTATCTCCCAGAGTGACCCAGCCTCATGGTCATTATCTTGCCAGTGTATTCATGAGTCAGAGCCTTGTCCTCGGAACTGAGTGGTTCTGCCATCTTCTCCCTCTCATGGCCTCGGCCTCATGCCTCCCCCCTCTTAAATCAGTGTGCTGTGATGGGCAGCAAAGGTCAATGGCCACAATGGGACGCTGTGGAACATCTCCTTTGCCATCCAGGCGCCTCAAAAAGTTGCCTTCTGTGAGGACGGTCCAGCTCCTTTTCATGCTTCCTCCTGTGCCATGAGCCATTTAGGCTCAGGAATGGGCGGCTTGTTTCTATACTTTGTGGGGCTCCTGCAAGTGGCCATCAGGGATATTGTTTGGCATCCTGGATGCTGGACTTTGCTCTGTCCTCCACTTCTTTTTAAGTTAAACATTTTACTGAGACATAATTGTAGATTCCAATGAAGTTGTAAGAATAATGCAGAGATACTACAATGTATTTTTTTCCAGTTTCCCCAAAGGTAACATCTTGCAGAACTAGAACACAATGTCGATGGCGCTGATACAATGAAGAATATTCCTGTCACCAGCAGGATCCCACTTCCCTCCTGCCCCCAGACCTGCTTGACCCCTGGCAACCACTAATGTGTTCTCCATTTCTGTAATTTTGTCATTTCAAGAATGTTATGTGAATGGAATTATACAACATGTAGTCTATGGAATTAATTGTTTTTCACTAAACATAATTCTGTGCAGATCCCTCCAGGTTGTTTCATGTATCCATAGTTCATTTCTTTTTACTACCAAGTAGTACTTTATGATATGATGTTACCACAGTTTAACTAGTCATTCATTAAAAAAAAATCTGGGTTCCCTCCACAGCATCCCCTCAGTGTTGGTTATTACAAATAATGCTGCTATAAACATTCATGTGTAGGTTTTTGTGTGATCATGTTTTCACTTCTCTAGAATAGATGCTCAGGAGTGCTATTGTTGGGTCATATAGTAGGTAGTTGCATTTTTTTAAAGACTGCCAAACTGTTTTCTAGAGTGGCTGTACCATTTTATATCACCAACAGCAGTGTATGACTGATCTCATTTCTCCTTGCCCTCATAAGCATTTGACATTGTCATTGTTGTTTATTTTAGCCATTCTAACAGGTGTTTGGTGACATATCATCGAGGTTTCCCCATTTGCATCTCCCCTGTGGCTAATGATGGTGGATATCTTCACACGTGCTTATTTGTCACCTGTATATTTCAGTGAAGTTTCTCTTCATGCCTTTGTCCTTTCTAATTGATTTTTTTTTCTGTCAACTTTTGCTAGTTCTTGATATTCTGGGTAGCAGGTCGTTGTCAGATATGTGTTTTGAAAATGTTTTCTCCAAGTCTGCAGTTTGTCTTTTCACCCCTTCGTAGTTTGAAAAATATCTCTGGATCTTTTGCTGAAAGTTTTTCATTTTGATGAAGTCCAGTTTATCAATTTTTAATGATTTCAAACTTTATGGATCATGCCTTTGGTGTCAAGTATAAGAACTCTTTGTCTAGGCCTACACCCTGAAGATTTTCCCCTATTTTTTTCCTAAAAGCTTTATAGTTTTAGGTTTTACATTTAAGTCTGTGATTCATTTGGAGTTCATGTTTGTATAAGGTATGAGACTTAGTTTGAGATTATGTATCTATTTATTTATTTATTGCCTGTGGATGTCCAGTTGCTCCAGCACTGTTAAGGCTGTTCTTCCTCCACTGAATTATTTTGCACTTTGCTAAAGATCCATGTGGCATATGTGTGTGGGTCTGTTTCTGGGCTCTCTGTTCTTTTCCACTGATCTGTGTTTCTCTCTCCATCAGCACCACGTGGTCTTGGTTACTGTAGCTATAGCATGTTATAAAACCGAGTAGACTGATTCTCCCCACTCTTCTGTTTCTTTAAAGTTGTTTTAGCTGTTCTCATTTTTTCCCTTTCAAATACTTTTTAGATTAAATTTGTCTATATATTGAGAACTTGCTGGAATTTTGCTAGAAATTACTTGAATGTATACTTCAGTTTGGGTAGTATTGATGTTTGTACTATGTTGATTCTTCCAATCTATGAACGTGATACATCTCATCTCTCCATTTATTTAGATTTTTCCCCTTTAATTTTATTCATCAGCATTTGTAGTTTTCTGCATACAAGTCCTATACATGTTGTACTTGTTAGATTTATACTTAGATATTTATGTTTTGCAGTTGTATATGGTAATGTATTTTTAATTTCAGTGTCCATATGTTCATTGGTAGTATATAAATGTAATTGATTTTTATATGTATATCTTTTATTTATGTGGCCTTGATGAACTCATGATTTCTAGAAGATTTTTATAGATTCCTTGTGACTTTCTTTATATCATGTGATCTGCAAATAGGGCCAGTTTTATTTTTTCCTTTCTCATTTGTGGGCCTTTTATTTCTTACTTTTATTTGATTGAACTGGCTGAAACCTTTAGTGCTATGTTGCATAAGAGTGGTGAGAACAGATATTCTTGCTTTGTTCCTTATCAAATAAGAAACACGTGAAAGAGGAAAGCATTCAGGTTTTTTTTTTTTTTGCTGTTAAATATGATGTTAGCAGTAGGTTTATTGGTAGATGCTCTTTGTTAAGTTGAGAAAGTCCCTCCCCTCTATATTCTTTTTTTCTGAGAGTTTTTTATCATGGACAGATAGTGTAATTTGTGAAATGACTTTTCTACATTGATGGATATGATCATGTGAGTTTTTTTAACATGTTAATATGGTGGATTATTACACTGATTCATTTTCAGGTATTAAAACATACTTGCATCCCTGGAAAGAGCCCTACTTTGTCATGTTGTATAGTCCTTTTGTATATGACTGGGTTCCATTTACTAACTGTTGAGGATTCATGCATCTATGTGCATGATGATATTGGTCTGACATTTTCTTCTTTTGTACTGTCTTTGTCTGGTTTGGTGTCAGGATAATATTAGCCTCATAAAGTGATATGGGAAGTATTTTCTCCTCTTCCATATTTTGGAAGAGGTTGTGTAGAATTTGTGTTATTTCATCTTTAAGCATTTGACAGAATTTGTCAGTGAAACCATCTAGGTCTAGAGAATTCTTTTTGGTAAATGTTAAAATTATGAATTCAATTTTCTTAGTAGTTATAAGGTTATTGAAATTATCTAAGTCATACTGGGTAAATTTCCTGGTTTGTGCTTTTTGAGGAATTTGCCTATTTCGGCTAAATTGTCATATTTAGATGTGTGGAGTTGTTCTCAGTGCCCTCGTCATCCTTCCGATGATTCCAGGTTTATAGTAGCGTCCCCTGCTTCATTGCTGATGGTAGTAATTGTGTCTTTTTCTTTTTTTGCCAGTCTTGCTAGAGGTTTGTCAATTTTATTGATCTTTTCAAGGAAGCAACTTTTTTTAGTTATCTTTTCTACTTTCTCTGGTTGTTCTGTTTGTTTTCATTGATTTTGAGTTTTATCTTTATGATTTTCTTCCTTCTCCTTGTTTTGGGTTTATTTTGCTCTTCCTTTTCTAGACTGTTTAGGTATGAGCTTAGTTTATTCATTTGAGATTTTTCCTCTTTCCTTTTCTTTTTTAAAAGATTTTTTAAAATTTATTTTTAGACAGAGAGGAAGGGAGGAAGAAAGACAGGGAAAGAAACATCAATGTGTGGTTGCCTCTTGCGCTACCCACACTGGGGAGCTTGGCCTGCAACCCAGGCATGTGCCCTGACTGGGATTCAAACCAGCAACCCTCTGCTTTGCAGTTGGACACTCAATACACTGAGCCACACCAGCCTGGGAAGATTTTTCCTCTCTTCTAATGTGTGCATTTAGCATTGTAAATTTCCCTTGCATTACTGTTTCAGCCATGTTCCACAAGTTTTGATATGTTGTATTTTCATTTTCCTTTAGTTAAATGTATTTTCTTGGTTTTCCTTGTGACTCTTCTTTAACCTATGAACTGTTTTGTAGTGTGTTGTTTGGTTTCCAAGTGTTTAGAGATTTTAATGTTATTTTTCTGTCATTAATATCTAGTTTGATTTTATTGTGATCAGAGAATGCACTGTGTAAGATTTCGATTCTTTGAAATTGTTAACATTTGCTTTATGGCTCAAGATATGGTCTCTCTTGATCTGCGTTCCTTGCACACTTGAAGAAACCTGTGATCTGCTGCTTTGAGTGGAGTGTTCTATAAAGACATATCAAAATCTTTTGGTTGATGGTACTGTTTAGGTACTTCTATATTCTTGCTCATTTTCTGTCTAGTTGTTCTATCAGTTGTAGAGAGAGAGAGATGTTGAAGTCTTCAACTATAATTGCAGATTTTAATACTTAGCCTTTTAGTTCTATCAATTTTTCTGTGCATATTTTGTAGTTCTATTGTTTAGTGCATGTGCATTAAGGATACTGTGTCTTCTTTGTGGATTGACCTTTTATCATTATTGTAATGTCTCTGCCAATTTTTTTTGCTTGGAAGTCACTCTTGCTTTCTTTTGTTCAGTGTTTGCATGACATAGCTTTTTCCATTTTTTATTTTTGACCTTTATGTTTTTTGTATAGGAATGATGTTTCTACAACAAACCTGTTTGTTATGGAAAGCATACTTGCTAATGGTTTTTAATGTACTGTGCTAATCTCTTCTGGTTGTTGTGTTTAGCCTATTTACATAGTGTCATTTTGATATGTTAGAGCTTTAGTCTGCCATACTAGTTTTTGTTTTCTGTTGATTTTAGTTTTTGCTCCTTTGTTTCTTTTTTCCTGTCTCCTTCTGCATTACTTGAACACTTTTTAGAATTCAGTTTTGATTAATCTGTAGAGGTTTTAAGTGGATCTTTTCACCTAGCACTTGAAGTGGTTGCTGTAAGTATGACTCTCTCACTTTACACACACACACACACACACACACACACACACACACACACACACAGTCTCGTCACAACCTACTGTTGTTAGCATTTTACCAGTTCAAGTGAAGTATAGAAACCTTACCTCCCTTTGTTTTTTACCCTTCCCATTAATAATATATAATTGTCTTATCTTATGTATTTACCCTACATACACTTACAACCACATCAAACAGTGTTATAATTTTCTTCCAGCTTCAACCATAATTTAGAAAGCTTAACTGAAGAAGGAAAGTATATTGTATTTATGCATATTTCTACCTACTGCACTCTTTTCTCTTTTATAATACTCTAAAGTATTATTATATCTTTTTCTATCTGTTCAGAAAACTTCCTTTCACTATTTGGTTAGGTCTGCTGGCAACAAAGTCTCCTAGAGGCTCTTCATGTGAAAGTACTGTTGCTTTCCAATCATTTCTGAAGGATCTTTTTAGTGGACATAGGGTTCTGGACGGTAGGTTTTTTTCTTTCAGTGTTTGTAAAATAAAATGTTGTGTCGCTTCCTCATGGCCTTGATGGTTCTGATGAGAAATCTACTGTTACTCAAATTGTTTTTTCCCCCATCAGTAAGGTGCTGTTATCTCTTGCTGTCTCAGATAATTTTTTCTTTGTCTTTGGTTTTCTTCAGTTCGACTGTGATGTGTTTTGATATGGTTTGGGGAGCTGTGCCTGTCTGGGGTTCACTCAGCTCCCAAAACCCATAGATTTATATCTTTTGCTCAGTTTGAGTTTTCAGTCACTGTATCTTCAAGTACTTTTTTATGAGCCCCACTCTCTTTCACCTTACTTTTCATGACTCTGATGACATGAGTGTTAAATCTTTATTTTTTAAATAAGTCCCTCAAATCCTGAGACTATCTTCATGTTTTTCCAGCCTATTTTACCTTTGTTGTTAGATTGAGTGATTGATATTGTTACTTCTGCTGTCAAGAACTCCACTGAGCTTTTTTTATTTTTATTTTTTCAGTTATTGTATTGTCAGTTCTAAAATTTTAATTTGTTTTTTCTTTACAGTTTTTATTTCTTTCTGAGACTTTCTATTTTTTCATTTGTTTCAAGTGTATTCACAGTTGCCCATTGGAGCATTCTCATGATGGCTGCTTTAAAATCTTTGCCATATTGTTCTTAAACCTTTTCCTCATCTCCCTGCTGGAATCTATTGTTTGTTTTCTTTCTTTTTTTAATATTCACTTTGAGTTCTTCCTGGTTCTTGGTATGAATAATGATTTCAGTTGAATTCTGGACATTTTTTTAGGGATTTTGTTATGAGGCTTTGGGTCTTACTTAAACCTTCTGTTTTTGTTTTTTTCTGATTTCTTCTGACTACACTGGAGGGAGGGGGCTGCTGTCTGATTACTACCAAGTAGAGTCAAGTCCAAGTTCTCCTCTTGGCCTCTGTTGGGAGGTAGTTTCAGGATGTTACACTGGGTCAGATGTGAGATTTCTCGCTCCACACTAAGGCCTCATGGATCCCTCCCTGGCTGGAAGAAGTAGGGGTGCCCATTACTACTCCCCATGTGCACTGATGCCCTGAGGGAGTTGAACTCTCTATCCCTGGGTGGTAACAAAAGTCCTGACTCTCCACTGAGCTTCCTCTGGTATCATTGAAGTGGGAGGAAGGGAACCTGTCACAGCCTAGCGAAGGTGGAAGTCTAGCATCCACACATGCTTTTGCTGTGGTGGGTGAATGTGGGGTGATGCTTTGTTCCGGAGTTTTTGGCTGGATAGGGTGGTCATTGCCTGAAAGTTTTCTGTCTTGTTAGGCTACCCCCTCCATGGACCTTTGGTTAGAGAGAATGGGCTCTTTTATTTTTATTTTTGCCTGTTTCTGTTTTCAGGTTGTCAACTCTTTAGCTCCAAGTCTGGAATATATGAAGCGAAAGGAAAACCTGGGGACCTCATTACCATGTACTTCAGGTTCCAGGGTCCCTTGCCAGTGGTCTGACTTCTCTCTGTTCTTTAGGCTTTCCTTATGTTTGTCTTCTCTATAATGTTTGGGGTTTTGAACTGCCTTTAGTGGGAAGAATAGGGGAAAAATGTCTGCTTCATTTCCTTGGAAGCAGAAGGGCACACTCTGGCCAGCCCTGAAATATTAAAGCCCCTTTTTTGTTGAGCCCAAGTTTCTCTGAGTCACTGCCTCAGAGCTAGAATTCCGGTGCTCTCTGAACAAGTTTATCTGACTCTAAGAAAGTATTTAAGGACTCTCAAGTGGAGGATATTTATTTAGTTCTGAATTAACAGTTGTGATCTGCCTCTTTTTTCGCCTTTTCCCCCACTGTTGTCTTTTAATTAAACAATTTCTTCACAGGATGTTCTTTAGTAATTATGAATTATTAAAGATGTAAGCTTTCCTTTATCAAACCGTGAGCTGTGTAATTGCTTAGACTTTATGTTTTACTCTGGGGAAATTTAAGAATTGTAGGAGAGAAGGTGCTTCATTAATTGGTTGAGCAAGATTGTGCCTTTAATGGACACAAAACTACGGAAGCATTTGTGGGGCTGGAACAGTCCTCAGTTGTTGGTGAGGACAGAGGCGGCCAGTGTTGGGACTCTGCAGGCAGTTCCTCCTTCTGCACTGACTGCAGGACGTGCCCTGCATGAGCCGATGGAAAGGCCAGGGACTGGGAGGACTACCCTCTGCAGGAGCCGGAACGGGAGCTGGTGACTGCAAGCCAGCCTGAGCAGACCCTTGAGAACTTGGGCTGCCTTTTCAGGGTGGGGTGTCAGCAGTCCAGGGGGTGCTGGAGGACAGGTGTGAGTGGAGAAACGAGGCTGTCTCCCTTGTGCTGTCTGGGCTGGGTGCTCATCCCATGACACCAGGAGGCCGGACCATCTGAATGGGGAGGCAGGAGAAGGGAGAATCCTAAGCTCACTTGCTGTTAATTAATCAATTAGTCAGTTGTGTTTCTCAGACACCTAGTAAGTGGCCAGTGATGGAAACAGAAGGAGCCCGCCCTCTTCTCAGGAGTTTGTACTCTGGAACAGGCAGGAAATACACATATGCACACACTTAAGTCTACACGTAGATTCACAACCATAAAGAGTCTCAACAATACATCACACAATGCATAGATACTCCCAGACATACACACAAGACTTCACCCACCCAGAAACACACACTATTTTCCCATACAGAGTTGATGTAGCAGGCAGGGTGGAGAGGCTCAGATGGGAATTGTGTAGAGCCATTGAAGAGACATCGGAAGCTGTGTTGGTTCCAGGCTCCATGCTGTTCATTTAAGTACATTCATTTTTTAACCCTAAACTATTGCCAGTCTAGCCTCTATAGTCTCAGGTGCACTCATATCTCTTGTCATACCCATGTAGAAAAGCAGAGGAACTTGAAAAGTGATAGGTCACATATATATAGCTCTTCGGCTTATAATTGGTTCAGGTAACTTTTACTGAAGCTCAACTGAAGGCCCTGTGAAATGTGCTGGGCACAAACATGTGGAAGAGGTGAAGTCCCTCTCTTCCTATAGCTCCTGAACCTGTGGGATGGAGCCATCCTGGCCCAGGGTACTGGCCAGCACACCTGCAATGCACACTCTGATACAGGCCACACCTGTGCACACCCACACATATATACCCACTGTTTCATTTTCTCTTGTGATCCCTGTGGGCTCTCCTGGACCGTTAGACAGACTTTGAATCCCTGGCTTGTCACTGCCTACCTGTGTGACTGGCAGTCATTCTCCTGGGGCTCACCTTCGCACCTTTAAAGTAGGGATAGTAATTCCTATCTCCAATCAATTTCCTGATAGATCCGATGAGACTATAGGTGCAAAAGTGCTTGGCAGATAGTATCCATTGGTTTAGTTAGTCCAAGTATTTCTGACTCCTGTGTGCCCAGTGCTGAATCAGGTGCTAGGCCAAACATGACAGGTAAGACCCAGCCCTCATGGAACTACATGGTAGTGGGAGACAGATGGCAAATTAGTAAGTGAATAAACAGAGACAACATAAGTGGGGTAGATGAGTGTGGAGAGTGGTGAGCTCTGTGGAGGGAAGGTGCAGGGGATGTGTGAGAGAATAGCAGGGGGGTCAGGGAGCACCTCTTTGGGCTGAGGCCTGAAGGGTGAGCATGAGCCAGCCCTGGGATTGGTGAGCAGCACTCCTGGTGGAGGGGACGAGTGTAAAGGCGCGGAGGCTCTGAAGGGCTTGGCAAACTGAGGAACAGGAAGAAGCCCAGTGGGGTTGGGGTGTAGAGAACTGGAGAGTCAGGGTGCATGCCCAATGCAGGATGGTTCTGGTGGCCGTGGGGTGAGCCTGGATTCTGCTGGCAGGACATGACATGGTGCCGTGAGCATCAGGACCCGTCTAGTTCCTCGGCCTGTGCCTGGCCTAGTGCCATAATTAGGTGATCAGCAAGATGTGTGGGTCTGACATCTTCTCTCTTCCTGCAAGCCTTATGCACCCGTGGGGCCCACAGGTACATGGAGACTTCCAGGTGGAAGTGACAGCACCCAGCTGCCCTCCTGCCCTCCTGGGTGGCCAGGCAATGAAGGAACCGCGAGAGGTCCCTAATGGTTCTCCATTTGTTTTATGGGAGGATTCCTCTCTTTTGGCTTTGTCTTCCAGGAGTGGGCAGGGGGTTGCCTTCAACTCCTGGGGAGTGTAGCTCTTATGGGCTGCAGTGAGGTGGGGCATATTCTCACACTGGCCCAGCCATCCTCCCCTGACCTTGATCTGACTTTACTCTTGGTTCCAGTGTTTTCTCACACTTGCCTGCATCTGCTGGTCCCATTGTAATGTCTTGTCCTTGCGTGTCACCTGTGTCACACTGTCCTTCTTGGGACTGGTGTGGCAGGGCCTGTGGAATGGCCAGAGCAAGGCAGAACCTCTGTGGGCTGGTGGATGTGGGTGCGTCCCAAAAGCCCAGGAAGTGAGACCAAGGATTTGGAAGGCTTGTTGACAGTCCAGACTACCACCCTGCTGTCCCTGAAGGGTGTTCCTGCTCACTCCAAGGGCAGTTATTTCTACCCTCCCAACTCTGATTTCACAGTGCTTTGTGCAGAAACACTGTCCCCTGGATGGAGACTCCTCTTCATATTTCTTTCTTTCTTTATTTTTGAAATTGGGGTAATATATGCATAATGTAAAATTTACATTTTAACCATTTTAAGTATGTAGTTCAGTGGCATTAAGTACATTCACACATTGCTGTGCTGTGGGGGCGACTTCCTTCGCTAGTCCCCCTGTGTGCCAAGGATGAAAGTGAATATGACCGAGACATGATGCTTAGGGAGGAGAAGTGAGCAGTGGCCAGTTTCTCTGGGGAAAAAGGCCAGCAGCGGCCAGTTCCTCCAAGGAGAAAAAGGCCCCAAGCGCCCTCCTCCATGGCCTTTTATTGGGTTCTAATACACAGGAATATAGGGCAGCAAGGATCAAACAGTAGATACCATTTCAAAGAAGTGTGAGGGCTTCGAGTCTGTCAAGAACAGAGTTTTAGGGTTTCCTGCTCAAATTCTTAACATATGAATGAAAGCACTCTTTGCAGAGCAGATTTCATAGGTTTATCAGGAAGTCTTTGTGGTGCCAGATTTTTCCCCAGGACACGTTCTGGCCAGGTAGGGAGCTGCATCTCTCCCCATCAGGTATTCAGGTTTTAGGGGATTAGAGCCAGGAAGTGCTTCTCCCAGAGAACATGGGGACTCAGGCTATGTCAAAGCTGGGGGGTGAGAGTCCATTGCTCTTTGTTGCAGCCCCCCGAGTCCTGTCATCATGGCCTCCCAAGTGGTGGAGTCTGGCTTAGGTTGCTCCCTGCTGTGAGGAGACTTACTTGCCAAGGACTTCCGACCATGCTTTGGGGGCAGGGAGAGGAAACTGAGGCAGCGTTTGCTACCAGAGACAGGCTTTGTCTCCTGTGGCTCACACCTCTTGCCCTTAGCCACAAGGGGTAGAGATACAATTCCTAAAACCAGGCAGAGCGGCCCACAACGCTGTGCAACTGTCATCACTGTCCATCTGCAGAACTCCTTTATTACCTCAAAGTGTAGCTGTGTTTCCATTGAACGACTTCCCATTTCCCACTTCCCTAGCTCCTGGCAGCCAGTGTTCCACTTTCTCTCTCTGTGAATCTGACTACTCTAGGTACCTCATATCAGTGGTATTTGCTTTTTCTTGTTTTCCTTTTTTAAAGAGGATTTTGTTTATTTACTTTTAGAGAGGGGAAGGGAGAGAGAAAGAGAGGAAGGGAAACATTAGTGTGTGGTTGCCTCTTGCATGCCCTCAACTTAGGGACCTGGCCTGCAACCCAGGCATGTGCCCTGACTGGGAATCGAACTGATGACCCTTTGGTTCGCAGGCTGGCACTCAATCCACTGAGCCACACCAGCCAGGGCTGCTTTTTCTTTTTTGTGACAGCCTTCTTTTACTTAACATTATGTCCTTAAGGTTCATCCATGTTGTAGCATGTGTTAGAATTTTCCTCATTTTTAAAGCTGAATACTATTCCTTTGCATGTATATACCACATTTTGTGTATCCCTTCATCTATTGATGGAAATATGAGTTGCTTTTACCTTTTGGCTATTTCGAGTAATGCTGCTATAAAGATATTTCCTTTCAAATAGTACCCAGATGTGGAATTGCTGGGTCATGTGATAGTTTCATTTTTAATTTTTTGAGGGACTGCTGTACTGTGTGACTACACACATTTGCATTTCCACTAATAATGCATAAGTATTCCAACTTATACACATCCTAACAAACCCTTTCCTGTTTTTTTCTTTTTCTTTTTTAAATTGACTCAAGGGAGCACAGAGAGAGAGGGAGACAGAGAGAAACATCGACTTGCTGTTCCACTTATTTTATGCATTCCCTGGTGCTTCTTGTATGTTTCCTGACCAAGGATCAAACCCATATCCTTAGTATATCGGGATGATGCTCTAAGTGACTGAGCTACCTGGCCAGGCTGTTTTTTTTTTCCTTTTGAAATTAATAGTAGCCAATCTAGTGGGTGTGAGGCCTCTTTATTTTTTAAGACAAAGGCCAGCCATCGCCTCTTCTGGGAAGTCTTCACTGGTGCTTCCAGCCTGGCTGGGCACCTGGCTTCCTGCGATTACGTTTGGTCGTGTGCAGCTTCTCCCCGGCCTGTGAGCATACAGAGGGAACAAGCTGTGAATGCGCAGTGCTTGTCTCCCTGTTCATGCTAGGGTCTGACCCACAGGGGGCGCTCAGGAAATCTTTGTGGAATGAATGCATAACACTCAGATTTAGGCTCGTCTCCAGGGACTGCGGACTCAGGAAAAGAGCCAGGTCCCCGACCCTGAGGCTGCTGGTCCTAGGACATCAGAGGAGATTGAAAACACTGAAACACAACTTAGTGAATTAGAGTTTGGGCTGCTCGGGAGTGGGGTATTCAGGCAGACAACTGCACGGGAGGTATGTGCTGAGTGGAGGTCTTTGGTGGTGTTAGCCAGGGTGACCTGATTCCTGAAGCTGATGGTGGCAGATTTATCATTCTTGTTTCCAGTGATGAAGATAATAGCATAACTTATAATTTTGGTGATTTAGTGGCAGCCTGTTTATTTCCCAAAATGGCCAAGAGACCTGGATCTGAAGGTCAGAGAGCCTTTTACTATGAGCCACAGCTGTCCTCATCCTCTGGGGAACGTTGGCTTCTGAAACAAGGTTAGGGAGCAGACTTCTTTGCAGGGGTGTCCCCTTGCATCGAGGAAGGGGATGAACTGGCCATAATTGAGTGCCTACTGCATGTCAGCACTGTGCAAACCCTCAGTACACTTTCCCTCACTCTGGCCTCCCACAGCGCCTGAGGTAGAGAGCACCGCATGGGGCTTACAAAGCTGCGCTGACAGTGTGGGGCTCCTGCAGCTGGCAGGCTCAGGCCTGAGCCCCACTGAAGCCCCTGGTGTCCTTCTCAGAGTTGGAAGCACCCAACAAATGATGCTTTAGAAAGGGCTCTGCATGAGATAATACTGTTCAAGGGAAGAAGAAAATGTGGCTTTAAATTCCAGGTTCAGCTGGAAGGTGGACCAGGTGGCATATTATCCACATATATTCACTCATTTCCCTTAGTCATTCTCAGATTTTCTAGAGCCCCCAGGATGTGCCAGGCTTTATGTTGGCCGTGGTGATAAGATGAATAATGTGACCCCTTCCATCCTCCAGAAGGTCCTGGTCTAGTGGAGCAGAAAGGCAGGTGAGCCCTTCAATTGCAGCGTCATAAATGCTGGAATAGAAACAGGAGCCAAGAACTGCAAGAGCACAGATTTCTTCTGTGAACTTCAGCTGGGCCTGCAGAGGAGGGAACATGAGGTCTGGAGGGACAAAAGCAAAGAAAGAGGGCAGGTCAATGTGTGCGAGGGCACAGTGGCATGCTTAGCTGTGGGAGCCCTGAATGGCAGGAGCAGTGGGTGTAGGGGGGGATGGGGAGAGGAGGCTGGAGAGCCAGGCTGGGCTAGGGTGGCTGAAGGTTTCCTGTGTGTCATGTGAAGGAGCCTGGTATTTATCCTGTAGGCAACTGGGCCCCAGCAGAGACTGCAAAGCAGGGAA
Source organism: Artibeus jamaicensis (assembly GCF_021234435.1). Classification (NCBI taxonomy): domain Eukaryota; kingdom Metazoa; phylum Chordata; class Mammalia; order Chiroptera; family Phyllostomidae; genus Artibeus; species Artibeus jamaicensis. Next base: position 37,209,493 of record NW_026521788.1, on the reverse strand, counting down.
GTGACCCTCTTAGCTGAGTTTTCTTTGAAGCTCTCTGGCACTAATGTTGAGGATGGACTGCAGTCTGGGGGGCCAGTGAGTGGCTATTACAGTGGTCCAGGTGAGAGATGATGAGGATAGGGCAAGGGGAACATCTGAAGAAGCTTGCTTGCCTAGAACAGCCTGATCCTGGTTGAATACACTTCCTTTGCACTCAGTGCCTGCAGCTACACCTGGGCAGTCAGATGTAGTTGAAGAAAAACCCACAACAAGGCTGCAGCTGGTCTCTCTGTGACCTGGCTGCCCACCTAAAATAGGCCCTTGGTGCTGCCCAGGGATCCAACCACCTTTCTTAGGCCATTCATTCTTCCACTCTCCTAGATGAATATTTCACATGTTTCCTCTCCTTATTTCTCCAAAATGTACTTATTCTTTGCTGATTTTTTCTTTTTTAAAAGTTAATAGACGTTATTTCTTTTAAATATATTTTATTGATTATGACATTACAGTTCTATTCCCCCCCTTCATTCCCCTCCACCCCAAACCCCCCGCCCCCACCATTCCCCCTTTTAGATTATGACCATGTGCCTCAAGTTCTTTAGATTCTTTATTTCCCCTACTATTCTTGCCCTCCCCCCTATCTATTTTCTACCTACTGTCTATGCTACTTATTCTCTGTACCTTCTCCCCCCTTCTCCTTCTCCCACTCTCCTATTGCTAACCCTCCATGTGATCTTCATTTCTATGGTTCTGCTCCTGATCTAGCTGTCCTCTTAGTTTGCTTTTGTTTTAGGTGTGGTTCTTAGTAACTGTGAGTTTGCTGTCCTTTCACTGTTCATCTTTTTTATCTTCTTATTCTTAGGTAAGTCCCTTTAACATTTCATATAATAAGGGCTTGGTGATGATGAACTCCTTGAATTTGATCTTATCTGAGAAGCACTTTATCTGTCCTTCCATTCTAAATGAAAGCTTTGCTGGATAGATCAATTTTGGATGTAGGTCTTTGGATTTCATGACTTGGAATACTTTTTTCCAGCCCCTTCTTGCCTGTAAGGTCTCTTTTGAGAAATCCACTGACAGTCTGATGGGAACTCCTTTGTAGGTGACTGTCCCCTTATCTCTTGCTGCTTCTAGGATTCTCTCCTTCATTTTAATCTTGGCTAATGTAATGATGATGTGCCTTGGTGTGTTCCTTCTTGGGTCCAACTTCTTTGGGACTCTCTGAGCTTCCTGGATTTCCTGGAAGTCTATTTCTTTTGCCAGATTGGGGTAATTCTCCTTTATTATTTGTTCAAATAAGTTTTCCATTTGGCTAAACTAAGTGAAATAAATGGAAATGCACAGGAAACCAATAGTGATGGAAAGGAAACTGGGACTCAAATCAAAGGAGTAGACCAGAAAGAGGAAAAAAATGACCAAACAGAAAAGGATGAAGAAACAAGAATTCAAAAAAATGAGGAGAGGCGTAGGAACTTCTAGGACATCTTAGACGTTATTTCTTTTGGGCAGTTTTATTTTTACAGAAAAATTAAGCAGAAAGTACAGAGTTCCATATACCTCCTCACTCTCCTTCCTAACTTTCCCTATTAATATCTTACATTAATGGGGCATGTGTGTTACAAATGATCAACCAGTATTGATACATTATTATTAACTAAAGTCCATAGCTGAAATTAGTGTTCACTCTTGGTGTTATAATTCTTTGGAGTTGAACAAATGTATAATGACATATGTTTACTATTATAGTATCATATAGAATAGTTTTGCTGCCCTAAAAATCCCATGTTCCACCTCGTCCTTCCTTCCTCTTTCCTAACTCATGATAACCACTGATCTTTTTACTGTCTTCATAGTTTGCTCTTTCCAGAATGTCGTATAGTTGGAATCCTTTTTAGATTGGCTTCTTTCATTTAACAATATGCATTTGAAGTTCCAACATGAGTTTGTGTGGTTTAGTAGCTCATTTATTTCTAGCACTGAATAATATTCAGTGTATAGAAATACACAATATTTCTAGATGTACTATAGTTTATTTATTCATTCACCTATTGAAGGGCATCTTGGTTGCCCCCAAATTTTGGTAATTGTGACTAAAGCTGTGATAAACACAATGACCTTGCTTCTAAAATCACTGAGAAGACAGGAGCTTTGGTGACAGAGGTATCTGTACACCTGCTGCTACACACACAGGCTTCCATCATTGGTACCCATGAGTTTTGGCCTCTGTCCTGATGCTGTGTGTAACCACTGCAGGCCCTTAGAAAGGAAGCTGTCTCCTTGGATGAGGGAATCCATTTCCAAGGAGATGACAGATCCTGTCATCTACTCAAGGCTGGAACTCTTGCATTGTTAATGTTTCCTTTTCAAATGGGTCGCATAACATGCTATAATTTTCTCCATCTTTGCATAACCCTCTTTCCACCCCATATTCACCTCCTCTTTAAGTAAAACCTCTTCAAAAGAGTTGTCTGTACTTGCTATTTGCACTTCATCTCTTCCCATTCCTTCATGGAGCTGCTCTGTAGCAGATGCTGTTAGTGACTGGTCCACACCCCTCAGATCCTTCCCTTTTCGGTGGGCTCTGCCTGTACCTGCTTTTCTGTGCCCACAGTTTCTTTCTGGAAGGTGGAAGGCCATGCTCTGCTTCCACTCCTCACAGGCAAGAAGTACCGGAGAACTAGCACACCTGGAAGAGCCCTCAACTGAAGATGGATGGGAGCTGGTGTACAGATACCTTGTCCCCTGTCCCATGGGTGGCGTAATCCTGAGGCCCATACTGTTTTTCAGGAGTTCCCTGTGGAATGAAGCTCCAGTCTCTGTGTGGAAGCTTATCAACAACCCCACTACTGGCTGCCTGCCCTCCCCTGCATCACTTCCTACTCCTCACTGATTTTCTCTGCGCCTCCCAAATGAACCCCTGGCACTTGAATCCTTGTCTCAGTTTGCCCCTGGGGACCCAAACTCAGATGCTTGGGCCCAGGCCTAGGTCACTCCCTGGGCATCATCTGACTCTATTGCTTGATGGTTTCTGGCCCCGTTGATCACTTCCTCACTTGGGCTATGGGACATGTTCCCTGTGGGTCTACTTTACTGGGTGGTCCTTCCACAAACTTTTGCTAGCTGCCAGGGCTCAGCACCCACTGCCATGCAGGTCAGCCAACATATACAGAAAGGAAATTGCATGTGATTCCAAGAGAGCAGATGTCAGTTTTCTCTGACTTATAGGTCGAGGGGAAAGGCGATGAGGGCCCAATATATGCCAACACTTTGCATTGTTAACTCACTTGATCCTGGTTACCAGCTTATAAATAAAGCTGCTATTTATCACCGTGTACAGAGTTGGGAACAGAGGCTCAGACAGGTGGAGTGGCTTGGCCAAGGGATTCAAACCCTGGCATGTCCCACTCCTTCACCTTCACGGAGGGAGCTACCTCTGAGATAGCTGGGCTTGAAGGGGCCCTGATTTCTTTTTGTCTTCTTTCCCCCTCATTTCCTGCCCTGATGGATGCTTTTTTCCCTCCAGCCCAGTGCCCTGAGGCCTTGAATTGGCTTAGCCATGGAGTAAGCCCCAGAGGGTGGAAGAAAAGGTTAAATTATCAGTAGTGTGGAACCCTAGCCACTGGCAGGTGGCCCTCACCCTCACCTTCCTGTAACATTCAGCCTCCAATGGGGAGAATGAGGCTGACTTCAGAATTCCTTTTTGGAACTGTGTTTAAAGGTTCTAGACCATTGGCTAGAACAGGGCTGAGTAATTCAGCAGGCCACTGCAGATGGTGCCTGTGATTTGGCCCAAGCAGAGCCATTGAGGCTAATAATGGGGCTTCCTGGAAGTGATGCACCCACAGCCCCACTCATGCCTCTCTGACACTTGTGCTGCAGCCCTGTGAGGAAGCACTAGGCACTGGGTACAAAGCAGAAGGCCCTTCGTGTGTGAAGGAAACTGCAAGTGCTGGTCTATCACTGAGTTTCTCAGGGCTCTGGTACCCTCAAGGCAGCTCTGCCCTGGAAGGCTCCCTGCTCATGCCTGTTGAGCTCCCTGGAGGTAGATCTGATGCAGGGCCTGGTGTAGGCAGGCTACTGTCAATTCACACATGCGAGAAATGCCTTGCTGGCTTTCCTCTCTGGTGCTGATGCTGGGAGAAGGTGAACTCAGTGCCAGGAGGTTAGCTGCGATGCCCAGGTCACCAGGAACCTGGGCTCCAATGGTGAAGGTTGGGGTTGGACATGTGCCCACCTCTCCCCAGTGCCATGTGCGGCTCCTGCAGCCCAGCTGGCCCTGGGCCCTGAGTTGTGCCCGCTGCTCTGTTAACAGTGGAATGGGGTGGCAGTGAAGGCAGAGCCACATGCTCCCATATCCATTGCGTGTTTTATTTCCCATTCATGCAAGACAGAGGACAGAAGGCAAGGCTTTCAACAACATGAAGGCTTTTGAGAAAGAAGGTAGAACCCTTAATTTACACAACAGGGAGAAGAGTGGGGAGTGAGAGGGAAACAGTAAGGTGAAGGTATGTGGAGAAGCTGCCGCAGGCACAGGGCGCACCTGCTCCACCACCTGCCTGTGCTGAGGGGGCAGCTACTGGCTGTCCACAAGGGCACATTTTGGATTTACATACTTTATCCTTTGGGGTTTTGCAGTGAAGAAACAGCCATGCATTTTAGAAGTCATGAGGAGGAGGCAGAATGCCCAGGCAGGAAAGAATCAATTGTGTTGCCTGTGAAATTCATTTTAGGGCTTTTCCAAGTATATCCTTGGAGTTGTAGTGGTGTCTTGGCCTTTGGGAAAGCTAAGCCGTGTGACCACAGCCCTTATCTAGCTATGGAGTGGAACATCAAGCCCCATGCATTTCCTTGGAGATAACTTGCGTGTGCTCAGGGTAAGGGCTGCCAAGGGTGATGAGTACTGGCCCTGGCACTGCCAGGTCTCTCTTTAATCTATGTCCTGGAGAGTCTTTGGGCATTAAGGCCACTGTGCTGGCTATGGAGCTAGATGTTGGCTCCTGTAAGCCCCTTGGGTAGTCTCAGGGGAACCTTCCAGGTGAGCTCAGGAAAGTTCTCTGAGCTTGCCTTGTTAGCCACGACTATTGAGCCAGGTCCTTGTCACTTGATGTCCATGCAGAGGTGTGTGGGGTCTGAGGCCAAGATTCCTTCCCATTCATGGTTTAGCTACCTTCTGTACATTTGTTCCCCAGCCTCCCTTCCTGACATCTACCTGTCTCTCAATATATGTTGTCAGAAGGCTGCAAAGAGCTCCCAATCTACAGGGGGAGATAGCTCAGGCACTGTTCACGTCAAGATGGGGGCAGACTCCTCTTTTCTCCTTTAACATAGATGAATCTCTAATTATAGTCACACTGTACATGTTTTGATGGGGGTTTGTGCAGCTAGAGACATAGAAAGTAGAGCACATGATTCTGTCTGTAGGGAGCAGGGACCGCTTCATGGAGGAGAAGGCCCACCTAGTCCCAGCTCACAAGGTCCAGATGGGACAGAATGAGAAGGGGAAGGGCACTCCAGGTGGGAGAAATAGGTAGGCGAAGGCCTGGTGGCTGGAGACTGCAGGAGACTTCAGACAGTGAGGTGTGGTTTGGAATTATTGCATCAGAAGGCTTCACATGGAAGAGTTGGTGGTTACCAGATCAGGAAGGGGCTTTGGAGATAGTGGTGAGGAGCTGAGGCTTATTTTGTGGTAATTTGGAGGTAGGAGGAAGGTGTTGATGAATTGTGGAGGGAATGCTAAAGTCTGTGCTATTGGTCAGTTTTGGAGGAGGAATTGGAGGGGGCTGGGCTAGAGGTCAGAAGGGCAGTGAGGACATTGGTACGGGTCCATGGGGTGAGTGCTAGTGGGACCCTTTTCCAGTGCTGTGCTGGCCACTATTCTGTTGAGTCTGAAGTCTGGGAGACCTACTCGGTGTTGCACTTCAGGCCTTTCCAGCAGCAACTCACACTTTAATTCCCTAGGGATGACTAGTTTTGTGTCAGCCTGGCTGGGCCATGGTGCTCAGATGTGTGGGCAAACACCGTTCTGAAAATTTCTATGAGGATGCTTTTGGATGAGATCAACATGTAAATAGGTTGAGGGACACAATTCGATATAACAGGCTGCAACCACTGTCTCTGAGTCAAAGAGGCAGGGTTGGGTGGTGGTGTGTGAGGAGCCTTTTGTGAGGACCAAGGCGGGTGAGCTGAGCCAGGGCCCAGCCCCTCTGCACCTCTCATTGTGGGATGTTATGCTCAGATAGAAGCTTATTCTTTTTATACATCCATTCAGCATGTACAGTAATACTCATTTATCCATTCAATTACTCATTCCCATTCGTTCACACATTTATGGAGTTTGTCTCTTCATTCATTCATTCATTCATTCATTCATTCATTCAATGCAACAATAGTATTTGGTCATTTACTCCTTCCCTCTATCATTCACATATCAACAGTTCTTCCTTCCTCCCTTCCTCCCTTCCTCCCTCCCTCCCTCCCTCCCTCCCTCCCTCCCTCCCTCCCTCCCTCCCTCCCTCCCTCCCTCCCTCCCTCCCTCCCTCCCTTCCCCCATAAAAGGTAGTGGACCCTTGTCCTGCTCCATCATTGTACCAGGAGCTGAGGTTAGGTTTTAAAAACAGCTGTTGATGCCCTTCCCTCAAGGAACTCCCCAGGACTCTGAAGGTGAGGAACGGATTTTTTCTCTACTGTCTTTTGACAGTTAAACTGTTGAGCTAGCTCCATGTCTTCAAAGTGGTGTGGTTTCCAAGACTGAAGGAATATAATGGTTTGATGATGAATGGATCTACATTGTCTACTTGGTCTCTTAACCACTTCCACTTGGAAGAATGGGAATGGCCCACAACTGGCAAGGGTGGTACTGTGTCCTGCATTCCCATCACAGATCCCTGGGCTACACTGGTTTGAAACCAGTTCCTGTCTGCCATTGCCTCACCTGTCCATACCTCTATGTCTGGGTGCTGGTCAGCTGTGCAGGACATGTGTGTTCCTTCCTGTGTTCCTGCACATGGCTTTGTGTAGGTTCTGAGTCTTGCTCTGAGGATTCAGGCCCAGTGATGTAGTGATGTTGGTTCCTAGTGCTTAGATCAGCCTCAAACTGGCACTTGAGTGGTGCTCACATTGTGACCTGGGGTTTGCTGGAGGCCTGAGAGTGTTTCTAGTTATCCCTGGAGGAAAGATGTACACTTAAACTTCCCATCTGCAGGATAGGGCACCCAGCCTCCTTTTCCCTCTGGATCATTTCAGCAGGAGGCAAGGAAATAGTATCATTGAAACCTCTGTTTCTGGATGGCACAACCACATCCCCATGAAATCCACCACGGCCCTGTTGTGGGTAGACAGTGGGAACCAAAGATGTCCCACGAAGAAGGCAGTGGCTCCTGTCTGATCAGCAGCCACTCTTCCAGGATGCGGAGGCTGTCCTCAGCCAGCTCGTGTGCGAGGGAGGTAAACACTGGGTTTTCTGACACACAGACCTGAGTGAATCGGTCCCACCCTAGGTTCACTCTGACGGGCAGAAGGGCTGCATTATGAACGTACATATTAGTTTGCTTAGATGTTTACAGAGTCTGTTTTACTAATCATTTTATTCAGAACTTATTTCACTTACTGAAATATCTGGGGCTGTAAATGTATCCTCCTAAATCCCTTCAACAAGCGAGGATTTTTCCATTACTAGTAAGTTACCTCCAGGAAATATGAATGAAGGTGTTGCTCTCTATCAGTTCCTTATTCTTAGGACTCACAAAGCTACATTTGGATAATAAAAAAAACCCTATCAATTATCTCGATGTTTCCAAATATTGTGATTTGGGCCTTGGCTAGATGATAGAATGGAATTGTAAGTAATTCACATCACCAGTGTGCTGTGTGGACGCAGTGTGTGCTGGGTAGGAGTGTGCACCTTTGGCTCCAGTAATGTGGGTGAACTGAGGACACGTTGCCACTTGTTTTCCTATGTGTCCTTGGTGTAGACTGAGGTCTGTGACCATCAAAAAGTGTGGGATAGATTGAAGAAAACACGTTGGAGAGGTAGGAAAGGCAGTCTGCTGATAAGATCTGAGCTGCTTTGTTTTTGGTAAGACTCCTAATGTAGGCATACTGTTGGATTTTATTTCTTGACTCAGCTTGAGAACTTGTTTGTCTTCCTAAAGGATATATTTGGTTTTCTTTCTGATATTTTATATTTCTCGCTATTTCTTCTGGTTTTGTTTTTTGATATGTGATTTTGGGTTTCCATAGAATTATTTTCGCTAGTAATTTGGAATGAATACATCTCATTTTACATTTATAGTATTGTTTTGAATTACCTGTACTATTTTAAAACACATATCTGTATTTCCTGAAACATACCTGTATTTCTTTATGAGAGAGAGAGAGGGAGAGAGAGAGAGAGAAATGCAATTGATTCTTCTGAATAAGATGAGGAAATGCTGGTTACTGTCTGAGGGTGAAAGCAACAATTAGCCTAAAAAATGGTCAGGCAGTGCTTGCCCATGAGTCTTCCTTCAGCACTGTAGATATTACAAATTGCAAAAGTCTCTCCTGGCACCTGGCCTTTGGATAGCGATAAATCTGAATTTACCATTTTCATCTTGGTGTGAGTCTTCATAGATTTTTCTGAAGAGAAGTTGGCTGACATATGGATTGTTGCCAGATACTGTCTTAAGCTTGAAAATTTAAAAGATAAAACTTACTTTGTTAATCCCCTGCATAAAACCCTTCTGTGGTTCTCTACTGCCCAGACTCGTGTCCTGTACCCCCAGCCCCCGTGGGGTCCCCAGACAGCTGCCAGCCTTTCCTCGTCACCCTCCCCCATTTCCTCGAGCCTTCCCTTCTCTGCCAGCAACACCAAATGACTCCTGTCCAATCCTCACACTCTCCTTTCCTGGCCTCTGCCGGTCCCTCTAGGGCTTCTGCTCCTTCTTTGCCTTACTATTCCTGCACATTCTCCAACACCCATCCAGGTGTGGTCTCCTCCCGGAAGCTGTCCCAGCACCTGTCCCAGTGGCTGCGAAGGCTCCCCCAGTGGCAGTCTGGGCTCTCCTCTTTCACCAGCTACCATCTTAGGTTAGCATTTTCGCTCATGCAGCGGTGCCCTGGTCTTTCTCAGTAGACCAGAAACTCCTCGGGAGTTTATGCCCTACCTCCCTACCACCTCACCCAGCATACATGGGGCACAGAGCACAGCACATATTAGGTGCTCAGAAAATGTTTGTCATAACCTGTAAGAAGAAAGATCTCAATCATTGGTTTGTCAAAAAGAAGATGCATGAATTTAATGGAATGAGGGTAAAATTAGAGTAAGTAAATGGCTTGGACTTGAAGACAGAGGCCGTTGTCTGGGCTGCCACTCACTGAGCACCCAGCACACTGTCACAGCACACTTTAGAGGGCTACGAACCCCGTTTTATGCATGAGGAACCTGAGACTCAGAGAAGGTAAGTCACTGAGTTTGCTGACAGAGCCAGGACCCAAGTCCATGTGCTGCTGCACCTGAACTCTGCATTCATGCCAGGCAGACAGTCTGAGCAGCACCGGGGCGAGGGGCCAGTTTCTCTACCCTCCCACAGAGGTGCTTGCTCAGAGCAGGCCAGAAAGGGCCTGTGGAGGCTGTGTGTGCCTGCCTGTTGGGGAGACACTCCATCTGAGTTTATGCTGAAGTGGTTTTTCTTGTAGAAATGTTAAAATCAGGCCAAGTGATTAAAAATGTTTACACAAGTTACTACTTAAAGGGAGTGAGCGGAGGGCCACAGGCTGCAGCCTCAGTAGCTGTAGGTGAAAAGGGACAGGGCATGCAGTGGCTCCCAGCCCGTTCCAGACACATCCTTCTTTGTTGGGTCTCCTCCATTAGTCCCGGAGCTCTTCCAAGGCAAGAATGCAATCTAATCCATCCTGTTAATCTCTCTGTTGGCAGTGCCTAGTTCAGAGCCTGGCACATTCAAATGTTTGGTGAGAGGCCATTTAATACGCAAACTAGTGGTGTCATGTCACCGGAGTTGCTTTCTCTCATTGCCACTCTGGGGGTCTGAGAGGCCAATGAATACTTCCCATTGTTCACTGTGGAGGAAAGGGAACTTGAGCACCTTCTGGGATTCCCTTCACCCTGTTCTAGTCCAGACACCAATATAGGTGAGGATTCCTAGGGAGGGGCTTTGGGGGGACTGTGGGAGCAGGTAGGATGATGTCAGAGGAAGGGTTCCAAAGCCTGTGCCCATCCCAGACTGGCCAGTCAGAGTCTGAAATAATTAGGTTAATTTGAGCATAAGACCTCAAGGGCTAGGCTGGGAGGAAATTGCCTCAGTGTGACAGATTGGGTTCCGGAAGGAGATTGCTGGGTGAAGGTGGGGTTGGGTAGAGGGTGCGGACTGACTCTGCGCCCTGGGGGTTCATGTTTTGTATCCGCTGCTCCCTGGAATGCTGGCAGCCACACTGCCCACCCCCTGGTATTCTCATCTAGGCCTGGTGTCTAGTACTGTTCTGGACAGCCCAGCCAAGAGAGACTTGAACTTCCTCAAACTTTCTCAAGCACTGAGGGGAAATAATAAGGAGGTCAGCATGGAGTACAGGAAGAATAGATCAAAATGCTGATGTTCCTGGGCTTATATTGGGGTTACCATTCCACATTCTTCTGAGAAATAGTCTCGTGCTCCAAAGCCGAGAGCTGAAGTGACCACAGTGGCTCCTCACCAGGCTCCCTCTTTCCTCCTACCAGTTCCTTTCCTTGGCAGGCATCATATCAGGACCCAGAACAACCCAGGAGTTTCTCCCGGGGCGTCCCTGTCTCACCATGGTCATGAGCAGGTAGCCTCACTCCCTTCACACACCCACCATCCACTTGGGGCTTGCTGGGCTTGTTTTCTGCACCAGGAACAAATGATCCCTTCATCAGACCTCAGCTGAGGCATAGAGAGTGCTCTGCTCAACGGGAAAGGAAGATGTTGCTGGACTAGCTTACCTTGTGACTTCCCAGGAATTTTCGCACTAAAAATGGAATTCAACATGTCCTCACTGGTGAGGCTTCTCAGCTGTTTGGGATGTCTGTCAGGGAGTGAAGTATTCTCAGGGGCCTGGGATGTGTGGTCTGGAGTAACCCCCAACTCTGATAGCTGGGGCTTGCTTAGAATTCTGCTCATACCCGGGGAGAGCACACCAGCAGCTGGCAGCCATCCCCAAGTCTGCAGTGCCAAGTGTGGTTGCAAACCTGGCCTGGGTGAGTGGGGCCCGCTCCTGTCTGCTGCTCTCATTAGGGATCTCAAGTACATAAACATGCCCATGCTCCAGTCTTGTGCCTCACTTAGTCCTCCACTTCCCAATCTTCCCCTGCTGTTTGCTCACACTTCACTGCCCTGGGATTCCCCAGGAAATTGTCAGGTCAAATCTAGTCAGAGGCAGAGGGGCTGCTGACCAGATTGGAGTTTTGCACTGTGGCTGAAGAGCCAGGACTTGCTGCACCTGTGGGAGGGGGTGTGGGCACAGAAAAGTGAGACTGCGAGAAGGGAGCTTCCCCCAGCTCATGACCCCATGCTCACAGCATGCTGCCTGGCAGCTCTGGGGTCACCCCCTGGGACAGAAAGGAACATCCACACAGGAGTAGATGAGGGTTAAACTACCTGCCTCTTAGGAATGGTGGTACCCTTGGGTGATACCACCCAAGCAGTCTGCCTCTGCTGAGAGGTTCGTCACGGAGCATGCTATAATTAAGCTGGAGTGTTGGGCAGTGTCAGAAGGCACTGTTGCTGGTAGGAGCCTCCTTTACCTTTATCTTTATGGAAACTGTTACTTCCTTTAGGTAGGAGCCAAAAGTGGGAATGTGTGCCTCAATCAATTGACCAGAGAAATATGCCTCCTAAATAAAAATGTGGGGCATGCTTTACAATGGGGAGTCAGAGGGGCAGCCAGTGATTAGTTCCTTGCCACCGATATGTGTGGCCTCTTTTGGGGGTGCTGGGACGCACAGAATGGTGATTTGAGTACCTTTGCTCAGTGTGGTGAGGTTTTCTTTCTTCCTGCTGGTCTGTCAGCCTCGTCTGTGGGTCTTTTCGATCTGTATCTTTGTTAAATTTCATTCTCTCTTCTGACTTCACACAGCTCACGATAAACATGGGGAAGCAACATGGTGTCATGGAAACAGACTCTCTTTGACTTCAGCATTCACCAGACCTGGGTCGAATCTCACCTTTGCTATTTAGATACTATGTGTCCTTGGCCGAGTCACTTTCCCATTCAGAGCCTTGGTTTTCTTATCTGTGAACGAAAGCCTTATTCTATACTTCACAAGTTTATTAAAGAAAGTTAGTAAAATAGTGCATGGGGAATGTCTTAACACAGTGTCTGGTGCATTACTATGCTCAGAGGTTAGTACTTCTGAGCCCTAGCCTCTCCTGCTTGCATCTGCTTCCTCGGATGCAGAGCCTGCTGTTGCACAGTGACTGTCTCAGGGCAGCTGTCAGGTGAGAGTCTCCAGGGTGTGAAGGAAGCAGGACAGAGCAGGAGAAGACGCTGGGCAAAGCTGGGGTTCCTGGAGTAGGAATTGTAACACAAATGTATCCAAGCTTGAGGGGCTGGGCTTTTTTGTCCCCTCATCCATTGGCCACATCACCAAACTGCCCCCCCCCCCCCCCCGAGGGAGGAGGTAACCTCCCAGGCATTTCTGGGTAAGGCAGAGCCTGCAGCACAGCGGCTGGTACAGGGTCTGGGCAGGGAACCAGACCCGGCTATACAGTCCCCTTGCCAACTCTGAAACTTTTTATCCCAGGAGATTTTGTATCAGCTATAAATGTACGCTTGAGAAAATTGTTACTATGTTTCTGAATACCTTATACTTAAATGTTATTTGGTGCATAAGGGGTGTGTCCTGTTGTGGCCAGTTTCCCTGGCCATCTGGGGTGCAGCATGCTGACCCTGTCCCTTGGTGCTTAGTTCCATCTCCGTGCCCTGGACAAGCCACAGGGCAAACCTACCTGCCCGGCAGCTTTGAGTTGCTGGAGAGGGCATCTGCTGCCGACTTGGGATCAGTTCCAAATCAAGAAGATCCCAGCTTTAACTGGCCAACCCCGCAGTGTGTGCTGGAACAGAAGCTCTGTGCTGCTGGAGCAGCCTCTAATCAGCATTTGCTAAGGTTTATTAACACTTTATCAGTGCTTGGGACACTCAGTGTACACTACCTTGTCAGTGCCATAATCTCACTCCAGAAAACCTGGAAACATTAGATGCAGAGCCATCCGGCATGCCTCATTAGCTGTTCAAAGCGTATGTGGTTTGGGTGCCATCAGGGGGAAATCCGTCAGCTCCATGTGATGTTAAAGGAGGGTGATTGACAGGTTAAGCCTATGCCGAGGCTCTGCAGCAGCACCAGGGGCTCTCTGGGTAGGAGTGACAATGGCTCATGGGAAGCCCCAGGCTCTGCTCACCTACGGAATGCTTGTGCCCAGGGTTAGCCCAGGGGAAGATGGGAACTGGGCTCAGGGTGTGTGTTTGCCATCTGAGTCCATGCTGCTGTGCAGTCGCACCAAAGCACATTTCCTTAAAGGGGAGGAGGTGGCCCCATGGCAGGAAGGAGTACCCAGAGCCTCTGGAGTTAAGGAAACGGGTTTGGCCTCTGCTCTGCTGCTTAGAAGTTGTGTGAATTTGATGTTTCCCTGTCTCTCCTCATTTGGGAAATGGGCATAAATCCTTTTTTCAGGGATGATAAGTAACCTTGCCTTACACGCTGCCCATTGGAAAGTTCCCAGAGCATCTCTGGGAAGGGCTGGGGACTGAGGGGGATGGTGAATGACTTTTCAGTCAACTTAGCCTCCCGCTGTGTGTGGGAAATTGTACCATCTTAATATTGCTCTCCCCCCTCTTTAAACTGTCTTTTAAGAATGTTCTGTCAATTAGAAAATGCTTGTCAGCTAAGTGACTATTCTGGAAAACAACCTACATGACTTCTCTAGCACTTGAAGAATTTAAAATAATAGAAGGGGATTAACTTGCAGGGGAAGGCATTGTTAGGAAGAAGGACTGCTATTCAGAACTGCCTCCTTGTCTCTGTGGCTTCATTAATAACACCTTTCATTCTATAGCCTTTTGCATCTAGAAGGATCTTAAGTGATTAACGGATGCTGTGAATAGGAATCGCTTCATCTTCTGCTGAAACACTGTAGCTTGTACTGGAGTGGCAAGCATTTTATTCTTGACAGTCTTGTCATGTCTGAGGAGGGCTGAGGCTGCCTCATGGTGATTCTTGCCTCAACAAATCAGGAGGATGTACATAATCACCAAGTGAGGAGATTCAGTTCTGTAGAAGTCCCTGAGCCCCAACTGGGGGGCCTGGCTCTGTGCCAGGTGTTACAGAGGGGAGGGATCAGGATGGCCTCCACCCAAAGGAATCTCATCCCTAGGGAGATAGTTGGACAGGTAAATGACTGGGGACACAGGGCAGAGGAGTGCGTGAGACATAAGGGTAGCCCATTCGGTCATGAGCTGATGCAGGACTGAACACTGCAGGGACTGAGGATGGAAGAATGGAGGTTAGAGGTAGGGAAGGCTGGTGTTGAGAATACACAGGCTGCCTGCTGCTTGGGTGAAATCCCATGGTGCTGGAGCAGAGAGACTCACATTTAAGTGGCCGTCAGTCAGAATCCTGTGGGAAGTTGGATACAGTGTGGGTCGTTGGGCCCCATCCATGGAGTTTCTGGTTCAGGAGGTCTAGGATGGGGCCGGGAATGTGCATTTCTAACAAGTTTCCAGGTGCTGCTGCTGCTGCAGCTGCTGCTTCAAGGCCAGGAGACACACCATGAGGTGCACTGCAGTAGAGCATTAAATGCAGGGATTGCAATCTTAGCTCCCTAACAGAGGCCAGCAAGGGAACTGGGTGGAGGCACAAATGGGGTCTGTGGCCAACTGGGAAGCATGCACCCTGTGAAGAGAGAACAGCTGCTACTCAGCCACAGACTGTGGAATGTGGGATGAGTGTTACTAGATCTTCCATTTGGTCTGGAAAGACTGGGAGTCCCAATTTTTTTTCATAAGGTGCTTATTTTTATAATGCCACATGGTGTGAGAAAACACATCTGCAGACATCCGTGCCCAGTAAGTCCTTAGTTTGCAACCTTTCTTTTAAAGAATGAATAGAAATTTGTAAGTGGCCAGAGGGAGGGGACTTTCCATGCAAAGGGAACCTTCTGTGCAAATACCCAGAAGTCTAAGATACCTTGAGGGGAAAGGGAGGGGTGGAGCTGGAGCAGAGGGAGAGAGGCAGGCTGGGGACAGCCCTCTGTAACCTGCGGAAGGTTTAGATTTGATCTCTGATCCCAGCATTGCTGGCTTTGCTTGCCGACCTCAGTTTTTCTGCCTCAGACAGAAGACAGTTTGATTACCATTGCAATGGCCCTGGTAGTTGGAGGTATGCACTGTGGACACAGAGTTCTTATGCGTCACACCTGCGTAAGTGACATGCTTCCCATCAAGGCCAGTTTCTAGGAAGGGCCTTGGGTTTATGATGATGACTCCTGAGAGAGGGCCCTTTGCTCCTGCCTTCTCAGGATGGGGCCCTGGGGTCCCTTATTTTATTGTGATTCTGAGAAGGTGTTTATGTCAGACAGACCCAGGCTGAGGTCCCACATTCACCACTTGCTGGGTGACTTTGTGCAAATTACTACAACTTTCTCAAACTGGGTTCCTCATCTATAAAATGGAGAAAAATCATTGGGAGCACTAGTAAAATTATTACTATTATTGAAATTATTTTTAACATAAAAGTCAATATATTATTTTTCTAAACTACATGCTTTTAATAAATATATACCTACTACCTTAAAATAAACATTATTAATATTTTAATATTAACATTTTATATCTATTATTCTAGAACCTGGACTAACAAATTAATTCTTTCTTAAGGTGATATGTAGTAATAAGTATTGATGGTTTGTAGCACAGGTGGTCTCTGTCACAACTACTCAATTTTACCCTTGTAGCCTGAAAGTAGCCAGAGAAAATTCGTAAGTTGATGGGTATGGTTGTGTTCTAATCAAACTTTATTCCAAAAACAGGCCTGTGGGTTATAGTTTGCTGGTGCCCGCTGCTCCCTCCTCCCTCTGAATGAGGATGCCCAGTGCCATGCCAGCCAAGAGGCATGAGGCCACAGGAGGAGAGTGCCCCAGGCAGCAGGGATGATATGAAGTTGCTGCAGAGTGGGCAGCTGCTCTGCCCCTCCCCTTGGGCTTTGGGAAGGGTGCACTTGGGAGTCCACTGATGCCCTGATAATGGGGAGCTGGGAGCTCAGCTCACTCACATTCCAGCTCTGTTAGGTGTGGCTGTCCAGAGGGCTTTGATGCTGTGAAGGAAGGAGCTGCTGGTGGATAAGACACAGGTTCAAATGTCAGCCCAGGGAGGGACCCCAGAGTCTAAGTGGCTTGTCAGATGTGGGGCAGTTCCCTGTGGCCTGGAGGCTCAGGGTGTTGAACCAAGACTTGGAGCTGTGGTCTTGGGAGGGGTTGTGTTCACCCTGAACTCTGGGTACTGTTACTGAAACAGGAAGGGGGGCTGCTGAGGCCAGGGCCCTACTGTGGTGGAGCATTTGACACCGGGGCTTCAGACACAGTTAGGAGACAAGAGTTCAGAGTGGGGCAGGCAGGCTACAACCTTGGTTTGCCCTTTCATGCCTGTGCCCCTGAGCTGGTCAGCCTCCCAGGCCTTTCTGGACCTGATCCTGGGGATATGCTACCTTCAGATTTTGGGTATGCATGTTAGGTGCTGGGGCTGGCAGGGCTTCTTCTGTCTGATGGGTAGCACCGGACCAGCTTTCACTCTGCCTCCAGAGCTAGTTCCCATAAATGCTAGAATTCAGAATGGCTTCCAACAGGAAGCCACTTTTTGCATTTTGCTAGTGGGAATGTCCTCTTTTTAGGGGAGAGGCTCAACTTGAAGTTAAACATATGAAGTCTTAGAGATGTAGATAAAAGAGTCAGATGTCTGTGTGTAGCATTGGATTTATTAACTTAGTTACACAACCATATTTAAACTCACATGTTATGTAAAATAATACATTGATTTTAGAAATACTGCTTTCTTCCCCTCTCACATTTCATGGAGCAGTTTTATTCAGAGCCTTCCCAAGCCTTGTCAGCTTCCGTTGCTGCCAGAGCGGCTGTACGCAGTGACTAACCTAGTTTTCCAGGGGACAGAATCTCTGCTTCTATCGTAGTTGTTTGAGATCCAGCACTTTGTGGATCTCTGTAAAATGCTGTCACTGGAGATTTTATCCCAAGCCACCCCCATCATTTGCATAACATTAGGAGAGTGTTTTTTTTTTTTTTTTTGTACTGTAGGTTTATTCATGCTCTCCACAGTGTGACTACTTAGGGTCTTGCCCTTTATAGCAATTTGTAAAGGCTTGTTTAGAACAACATCCCAGCTTGCAATTCCAAGGTCATACTCAGGAATAATTATTGAATAGGGGTCAAGTATTTTTGCCTCTTTTTTTTTTTTTTAACAATTTCATCAGGCAACCTCTTATAAGCATCCAAAACTAGCATTGATTGAGGTCATTTCAGGCTAACGTCTTTTCCCCAAATGGTACTTTGCTGGTTAAAAGAAAATAAATGAGAGAACTACCCTTTAATAGGAGAGAGTTTGTCAGGAATTTAAATATAAATTCACTCTTTCATTTTTTGAAGGATGATTTTGCAGAAATTTATCCTGCTTTCTACTTGGTCATAAGGAGTAACAGTCGCTCTATCACTATTTGTTGAATTGAGTGAATGAATAAATCTAAGGATTTTATAAATACTTAAGTTTGGCACAGTGCCTGACATGTAGGAGGTACTCAGAAAAAGCCAATTCTTCCCCCACTCGCCTGAGTTTCATGGCACCTTTCCTTCTCTCTGTTTAAGAGGCGACCAGCACAGAAACAGATAGAAGGGGGGGGCAGGGGCTGGGTGAACATGGGCATAGATGGGGAAAATGGGGACCTTGTAATAGTGTCAACAATAAAATTCAAGTTAAAAAAAAGAGGTGACCAGCAAGTCACCTTTGCGTGCCCTCTCTCAAATGTGATGTTGTCAGGCCCCCTAGAATCAGGGACCTTTGACATCACCCTTCACAGCAGGACTCAGGACTGGAACAGGTCTTGCTTCCTCTGCCTGCCTTGTTTCAGACAACACCTGTCTTCATCATCTGTTTCTCCACTTTGTCATGATCCTCTTGTCAAAGGGCTTTGCACATGCTGTTCCTTCTGTTCTACACGCTTTCCCTGGCTCCTTCCTTCTCATTAACTCCTATATCAATCTCCGGTGTCCCTTCTTTAGGGAGTTGTTTCAGGTCTCTAAAGGAGGTCATTTCCTGCTCCTCCCCTCTCAGTTCTGAGTACCTTTCCTTCTCAGGTTGTAATTGAACATGCATTTGGGTGGTTGTTTGGTGCATGTTTCTTCTTCTGGATTATAAGCTCCTTAAGATCAAGGACCTCATCCACATTTACAGCTATGCTCCCCATGCTCAGTGTGGTGCCAGACACAACACAGGTGCTCAAGACGATGTTTGCTGGACATTTTGAAGAGTGCATGGTAGCTGTAGATTAAGAAGTTTGATGGAGGACGAGGCATGCTATTCATACAATCTCGACCTGCTTCCTGTATCTTGAATGCCTTCCCATTGGGCTCTGGTAGATGTTGGTTTTTGTCATTATACATAAGTATGATGGGAATAGAAAATGCCTGTGGATGCCCAGAGCCTCCATCCATGGGTCATGGTGCCATTTCTTCCCTTGGGAGAAATGAGTTGGACCTTTCAGTGTAATAGCCAGTTTGGGGATCACATGGAGCCAAGGGAAAGGGCTGAGAGTTATCTTAAAAGATTCTTGTAATGGAGAAGCTAAAATTGAGTGCAGATGAGGAACCGGTAGTAGTGAACACAGAGTTTGGACCTGATAGTTTCTGTATCAGCATATCTAGTGTTTGGGCCTGGGATCAGCACCAATCAAGTAGAAAGGCAAGCAGAAATGGGCTGATTTCTTCCTGTCTTCTACCTGACTTTTCATGCACACAGGTGTTTCATTCAGCCTCTAGTTTCTCCGTCCTCCCCTAGCCCTCTAGTCCAGGGGACTCACTTTTGCACCTGGGGCACCCTCCCCTCCCCTCCCCTCCCCTCCCCTCCCCTCCCCTCCCCTCCCCTCCCCTCCCCTCCCCTCCCCTTCCCCCTTCCCTTCCATCTTCCCTCCTCCCTGTTCCTCTTTCTCTAATAATCCCTCCTGGTTTTATTCTCCAAGGAAACTGAGTTATACTAAACTTTTTGTACCAGGATCTGCGTATAGAGATACCCAGCATAAGATACCATGGATCCTCCATTCCCCAGAGCAAAACTCTCAGAATTCTTGCAATCCATCCATCCATCCATCCATCCATCCATCCATCCATCCATCCGTCCATTCGTCCATTCATCCATTCATTCATTTAACAAATATTTGTTGAATGTATACCATGTACTGTGTTAGATATTAAGCATGCCTTGGTTGGTGTGGCTCAGTGGATTGAGTGCAGGCCTGTGAACCAAAGGGTCATAGATTTGATTCTTAGTTCAGGGCACTTGCCTGGGTTGCAGGCCCGGTCCCTGGTTGGGGGAGTGTGAGAGGCAACCACATGTTGATGTTTCTCTCCCTCTCTCCCTCCCTCCCTTCCCCTCTCTCTAAAAATAAATCAATAAAGTCTTTAATAAATAGATATTGAGCATACAAGTATAAGCAAAAGCAGGCACAATTCTTGCTCTCATGGGGTTTATCGACTTGTGAGAAAGGTGAAAATTAACTACAAAATTAACACTGACAGGAATATGACTTCAAGATGCATTGAAATGCAGGGAAAGAAAGGGATGTAGTTCTGTGAGAGAGAAATCAGACATGCTGACCCAACCTGGAGGGTCAGAAGAAACTACCCTGAGAAGTGATCTTTGAGGTGAGACCTAAAGGCATGGGAAACATGTGCCATGCCTGTGTGTGAGGAATGTGGCTTAAGGAACAGAACGAAAGCCAGGGTGCCTGGAACCTAGCAAGAGATGGTGAGAGTGAACCCATGAGAAGGCCAATGGAGGGGCAAAAGCCAAACTTGCAGGATCTTGTATTGAGGAGTATACTCTTCATTGAAAAATAAACCAACCAACCAACCAACCATGACTTGGTTTTAAACAGCATAGTAGCAATAAGTAGGGTGGGGATCCAAGCCATTTTGATGGCCATTGAAGGAGAAGGTAAGACCACATGCTGGTGAGCCTGGCACATCTAGGAGATCGATATTTGGGTAGCATAGGAGACAGAGTCTTTATCTACTTCATTCCTAACTTGAGTCCTAGATATCTCCTAGGCAACCTCTAGGGAAGGGATCATACGAAAGATCTTCCTGAAATTGCAGCGCAAAGATCGTGTCTTCTGAGAAGCTTTCTTTAAGGTCTTTCCTGTTCTTCTTAATCTCCAGACCAGAGTTGGTTGCCTTTTATGCACACCCATAACCGTATAAACCTCTGTAGGACTCTTCTCGCTACTTGATTAGGGTCCTTTAAGGACTATATTCACTTCTCATTCATCAGAGTGTTCCCAGAGCCCCAGAGACAGTGACTCTTTGCCTGTGTCCTGAGTGCATTTCATCTTTTCTAAGAGTTCCACTGCAGCCTGAAGGCTGGAGCAATGCTCCAGCTCTGAGGGAAGCACATGTTATCCTCTGATGCTTCATGGAATCTGAAATGAAACTCTCTTTGCACAGCAGTTGGGCCCCAAAGTTCCAGGGGCTCCTGATTGCTGTGTGGTTTGCAAGCTCTTGGAAGTAGCTGCCAGGCCACCATGTGAATGGCAATAGTCAAACTGCCTTCAGAAGCTACTACCTGTGCTACAAGGTCGACCGTGTGGCCTTGGAGAAGCTGTAAGGGGCTCTGTCTCCTACCTGGGCACAGACTACTGCTGTCTTTATGGTGATGGGGCCTAAAGCAGCCTCATTTCCTTGAATGTCCACTAGGGACCTGGGCCCCCCAGCTACTCATGCTGTGTTAAATGTGTGGCTCAGCAAGCACATTTGTGGAGATGGGTTTGGGGGAAGGTGGGTAATGGGGTAGGAATAAGCAGCTCCTAGGAATTTTGGTTTCTGGAGCTCAAGACTGGGATTTTTGGGGCACTGGAGTTGGGAGCAAGATGAAAATTCCTGAAAGACAATCCTTCCTTGTTCTTATTATCTATGGAGAGGCAAAGCAGACCAGTGTAGACAAAGGAGCAATTTCCTTGGGCTAGGAAAACTGCTTCAGTCTTGTCTTTGCTTTATGTATAGCCTGACAATTCATTTGGATCATCTGGTCTTCAGCATTATCACCTCTGTAATGAGGGAGTTGGAGTTAATGCCTTCCAGGTTTGTTTCCAGTTATATAATTCCATGTGCCTGGGACATTTAGGATTACAGGATAGCTCAAAGCAGAGGCAGCTGTTGGGTGTGGCAGAGAAATATCTTGGAAGTGGAGCCTACCTGCTCTGCTTACAGCCCTGAGGCTGTGAACGATTCCTTAAGAGCACAGGCTTTGGACTGCTGTGAGATCTTATCTTAGTCAGGTTGGGCTGCCCTGACAAAATATCGCAGGTTGGGGGACCTTAAACAAGAGACTCATTTTCTTAACCATTCTGGAGGCTGGAAATTCTACTTCAGGCTGGTGGCATGGTTGGCTTCTGGTGAAGGCCCTTTTACTGGCTAAGAGACAGCTGTCTTCTGACCATGCATTCTCCTGGGGTGGGGCAAGGGAGAGGAGAGTGAGAGAGAGAGAAGGGGAAGAAAGAGATTTAATGAGCTCTGGTGCTTCTTCTTACATGGGCAATGATCCTATCAGACCAGGGCCCTCCCCTTAGGACCTCATAGAATGCTAATTACCTTTCAAAGTCTCTATCTCCAAATACCAACACATTTTGGGGTAGGGTTTCAACATATGGATTTTGGAGGATACAGATCATAAATTCACTCCATAACTGGAAAATTTCTCAACTTGAATGTGGCAACAATAGTGTTACTCACCTGTATCTGTTATCTATTGCCATAATAATGCGGTGAGACAAAGTATTCCCAAAGTTAGCAGTTTAAAACAATCATGTATTATTTTTCATGCATCTATAGGTTAACTGGGTGGTTCTGCTGATCTGGGCCCAGCTTGGCTGATCTTGGCTGGGACCACTCACATCTGTGGTTAGTGGGGGTCTAGGCTGGTCTAGGTGGCCTTGGCCAGGGTGACTCTTCTCCACATGGTCTCTCACCTCCAGCAGGCTAACCCAGGACTGTTCTCAGGACAGTAGCAGGATTACAAGAGAATGAATGGAATCGAGGTCTAGGATGAGAATTGGCACATTATCACTTCTGTTTTACTTATTTTGCCAAAGAAAGTCACAATATCTGCCCCAAATCAAGGGGTGAAGTACAGACTCTACCTCTTAATGCAAAGCCTCATGGGACAGAGCACACACACAGGAAGAAGTAGAGAGGTGGGGTCATTGTTACCATGAGTCTTCTACACTACCTCCTGCCCTTGCTGGTAGACTTCAATAAATATTGTTTATATTATTGCAGTGCCTGATAGTGAAAATACATTAAGTGATAGCTGCTATTATATTATTAATAGATTGATGATTTTTTTGTGACTAGGTACAGGGTCAGCCACTTAATGTAGCCAAAGGCCAAAAGTGAGAAGTACATCTGAAGACTCAGTCTTTGCAGGGCAGGCTCAGAAAGAGAAAGTCTGTGGAAGAGTGAGGGGCCTTCTCCTAGAAGGGGAGTCAGCAGGGCGCTGGCCTTGACCTTCTTTTAGAGCCAAGGGAAGATCATCCAAAGTTTGAATCTCCAACATTGTCATCTTTGATGGGAGGTGCAGCTCAGCATATTCTCAAAGTTAGTCCACACTGCTCTGGTCTCTGCTGAGGGAAGGTATTTTGACCCCCCTTCCTCAGACTTTCTTTGCTTCTCAAGTGCCCATTCTGGTTTTACCTTGCCTGCAAGCTGCCCAACACTCATTTTGCTTTCTGGTAGACGGCACAGCCACTCTCTGCCCTGCCTCATGAGTCCTGTTGAATCGCACCTCTGGGTCTTTGTCTATGCTTTCCTCTGTCTGGGATAAAGTCCCCCTGGGCTGAGTCCTGAGAAGGCATTTCCAGGGATAATCAGAGTTATGTGGTTTCTTGGTTCTCGGACTAAGGCACAGGGACAGAACTTTGTGGGGGTAGTATTCCAGTGTTTTTATCTGAAGACTCCCTCATTAAAGTTACATCTTAGGCAGAAGGCCTATTTGTAAAGTTTGAACAAGTGGAGCTACTCTAAGTGTGTGCATGTGCGTGTGTAAGGGAGAAGCTAAGTGTGGGGTAGACCCTCAAATCCTGCCTTCTTCCCTCTTGCTCTCTACAGCCCCTGAGGAGTTTTTGGATTTCATCATTAGTGCAATTTAAAAAATACTGGAGTAGGGAATCTGGACAAGTGATGTGCAATAGGGTAGATCTCTTGGATATCAATAAACTAAGCTGAACTTTTCCTTCCTCCATCTTTTTAATAACATTTATTATTTTTTGTTATACAAGTAATACACATTCATTGAAGAAAATTGGAAAAAATATGCAAAAAAGGAATAAAAGTCACCCATAATCCCACTCCCAGAGATAACTGCAGTGAATATGTTAGTGTATGTCTTTGCCAGCAGAGAGTAAACATCTTTTGGTATCATTAAATATTTGGCAGAATGAATTTGACGCTTGCTTGCCATTCTTTTGTATGGGAGGCCATGATTTGTTGACTTTATTCTTTAGCATTTGCTTATGAGGTACAGTTTTGTGTCTAAGTCTTAAACCACATTCTTAATGATTTTCCTAAAAAAGGCTTCTAGATATTTAATTGCTTGGGACAAAGGGCATTCATTGCTCATTAAAATGTTTTGAACTATGAAATGTGCATAGGTTACACGCACACACGAGTTTCATATTATGTATGTGAAGAGTTCAAAAGCATTAGGACAGATACATCTTATGTTTTCTTTCTTTGCAATCCCAGTTATTCGTATTTGGCACTTGTTTGTTGAGTCCTACAGACCTTGTCCTTTTCCTTTCCCATCATTCTCTTTCTTTTATGCTCTCTATCTCTGTAGTTCTAGAGTTTCACTTTATTTTTGTCATCTCTATAATCTATTTTATTAGCATTTATTTATTTTGAAAAATAAATTTAACATATTAACTTTTGAATAAATAATGCATTCCCATGGTTCAAAAATTAGCAGTGTAAATAGGTAGATAGTGAAAATTCTCCTAAGCTCTATTCTGCTCCATCCCTTTCTGGTCCGTCAGATAAACACATTAGTAATTGTGGTGTGTGTGTGGGTTCTTCCCAGATTTTCATAAGTTATAAGCAGATATGAATATGAATCCACATCCCCCACCTTTTATGCTAATGGGGGCATGCTACGTGTAGCTATTCTGCATTTTGCTTTTATCACTTGGAAATGCCTCTAAGAGGTATTTCCATACTGGTATATAAGGAATTTCTCTATTCTTTTCCCCCGTTGCATCATATAATATTATATGGTTGTGCCATAACCTATTTAACCAGGGCCCTAATGATAATATTTTGGTTCTCTTCAACCTTTTCCTGTGAAAAACAGGGCTACAAAGAATAATTTTGTAATGAGGTCAGTTTATATTAATGCAAGTATCAGATGAAGTCCTAACAATGGAATTGCAGGGTAAAAGGACGTTTGCACTTGTAGTTTTGATAGAAACTGCACAGTTCCCTTCCAAAAGGGTTGTGCCAGTGAATGCTCCCACCAGCAATGTATACGCCTGCTTGTTTGCCAATAGTTTCGTCAAGAGGATACATTATCAAACTTTTGGAATTTTGTCAATCTGATAGATAAAAATAGTATGAGAGAATAGTTTTAGTTTGCAATTCTCTTTTGAGTGAGAGTAAGCATCTTCTCATATACTCAGGAGTTATACGTATTTCATTTTCTGTGCCATGAACTTTTCCTATTTTTTAGTGGTTTTAGGGAGCTCTTTATATTATAGATTTTATCCTTCAATCTTTTGAATAAGTTGAAAATATTGAACCCAGTTTGTTGTTACTTTGGTTTTTTTGTGTGCAAGTTTTTTATAGTAACTTATTAATCTTTTCTTTATTAACCTTTTATTAATCTTTTTACAGTAAAATTATTAATCTTTTTTCTTAATAAAATAATTATAATTAAAAAATATATTTTCAATTATAATTTACATTCAATATTACTTTGTATTATTTTAGGTGGTTAGGCATCATATAGTTTACAAAGTGGTCCCCCCGATATTTTAAGTACCCACCTGGCACCATGCATAGTTATTACAATACTATTGACTATATTTCTATGCTGTACTTTATATTCCATGACTATTTTGTAACCAGTAATTTGTACTTCTCAGTCTCTTTACCTTTTTTATTCAACTCCCTAACGCCCTTCTGTCTGGCAACCATCAGTCTGTTTTTTGCAACCATGAATCTGTCGCTGTTTTGTCTGTTCATTTATTATTTGTAGACTCCATATGTAAGTAAAATCATGTAACATTTGTTTTTGCCTGTTTGACTTATT
Source organism: Artibeus jamaicensis (assembly GCF_021234435.1). Taxonomy (NCBI): domain Eukaryota; kingdom Metazoa; phylum Chordata; class Mammalia; order Chiroptera; family Phyllostomidae; genus Artibeus; species Artibeus jamaicensis. The sequence goes on along the minus strand of NW_026521788.1, from coordinate 37,183,930 downwards.
TCACTTATCATAATACCTTTTTGATCCAACCATGTTCTTGCAAATGATAAGATTTTATTTTTTGTGGTTGAGTAATATTCCATTGTATATATGTACCAAGGTTTTTAAAAAGCTTTTTCATATTGTTGTTCAAGTACAGTTGTCCCACATTTTCCCCCATTGCTCTCCCTTGTCACACCCATCCCCCTTTCCATAGCCTCCCCACCCTGTTGTCCATGTCCATGGGGCCTCTATACATGTTCCTTGACTTGCCCTTTCCCTTCTTTCCCTATTATCTCCCTTCTTTTTCCCCTCTCCATTCGTCTATTGATGGGTGCTTAGGTTGCTTCCATATTTCGGCTGTGGTAAAATAACACTGCAGTGGAGATAGGGGTGCATATATTGTTTCAAATAAGTGTTTTGGATTTTTTTTGCACATATATCCAGAAGTGGAATCGCTGGACCATAAGGGACTTCCATTTTTAATGTTTCGAGGAAACTCCATACTGTTTTTCAGTGTGGCTGCACCAATCTGCATTCCCACCAACAGCGCACAAGGGATTCCCTTTTCTTCACATCCTTGCCAATGCTTGTTGATTTATCAATGATAGCCATTCTGACAGGTGTGAGGTGATATCTCATTGTGGTTTTAATTGGCATTTCTTTGATGATTAGTGGCATTGAGCATTTTCATATGTCTGTTGGCCATCTCTATGTCCTTTTAGGAGAAATGTCTATTCAGTAGATTGTATGGTCTTTTGTTGATTATTTTTTTGGTGTGCAAAAATAGAATGGGTTATAATCCCATTTGTTTATTTATTTTTTGTTTCCCTTGCCTGAGGAGATATATCATTAAAAATATTACTAGATTTTACTGCCTATGTTTTTTTCTAGAAGTTTTATAGATGAGCCTTACATTTAAGTCTTTAATCTATTTTGAGTTTAATTTTGTGTATGGTGTAAAAAAGTGGTCTAGTTTCATTCTTTTGGCATGTCTCTATCCAATTTTTCAACACTTTTATTGACTAGACTCTCTTTAACCCATTAAATACCAATCTCATCATTTCTCCCTTTCCAACCTGGTTTCTGGCGGAATTAGATTAGCAGATAATTTGAGATTGAGCTCTGGAAATTGCTTAATATGCATGGGTGTGCTCCATGGGAATGGTGGAAGAGAGTCTCACCTCTGAAAACCAGGTCTTCTTTGTTAGGAATAATGTCTGTAAGAAAGAAATTGTATGGTCAAAAGTATCTTCCTTGCTAGAATGTTGGGTCAGATCTAATGGGATAAAATTTGATGTGAAACAATGTAATATGTAAGAGACATCACCTCATCCCAACTATCTATTTGAAGTCTGACCCAAACTTTGGGTTGGTGGAGTGAGATTGTGGTTTCCACGTGAGAAGCTGTTGTGGGCCTGGTGTTTACACACACACACACACACACACACACACACACACACACGTGTGGTGGTGATACCTTCAGGATCTGATGAAGGCATTTAGTTTTTCATTGTCTGGTTGACTGATTCTCAACACACCAAGTTCAAATCTCAACTCTGTGATTGACTAGCTAATGACTTTTGGACCAAGTTGCTTAACTTCCCCAAACATGAACTTTCAATCTGTGAAGTAATAATAGTAATGCTATGTTCTTGAAATGCCTGAGACTGAGGCAATATGTATAAGTAGGCTGGCACCAGGATTGACATATAGAAGAGCTCTTTTTTTTTCTACTTCTTATGCCAATTCTGTGAGAGTAGTGAGTTACTATTTCCATTTTTCAGAGAAACTGAGCCTCAGAAAAGAGGAATTAAAGATGTGTACCTAGGTCTGTGGGGCTCTAACGCTGGTGAACTTTTCAGATATTCCTCAGGGTCCCATAAATTGTTATGATTATTTTTTGACATTAAGGACAAGGTGAGTGTTCAGTCTGATATGTCATGAACAAAGAGCCTAAGTGGCTTTAGGCCACATGGACTCACAGTTTTCAGCTCTCTCTCTCGTCTCCCAAATGGCATTTCTAGAAGCACCTACCCAGCCTCCTGGGTTAGGAGGTAAGAGACCTTTAGCATCAGCAGGAAGCATTGGCATGGACCCTGTGCACTGGATCTTGGGCCCAGACCACTGGTCTAGGGCCACTTTTTTGTGAAATGGCTTTATTTTTGAGTCTGATTGTATGCCCTGCCTCTGAGCCTGGAGGAGCCACTTGGGCCTATCCTGATAGTCTCTCTAACATAGAATATGAGGTTGAGCAGCTGGGGTTTTAGTGTTTTCTTCCTTGGAGGTCCCATGAGGCTTTGTAAAGTGCCAAGAAAAGTGACTGTGTTCAGAGACTCATAATCCCAGGCAGTGGTTCCTGTCTGCTATGCTTCTGCTTAAGATAGGTGCTCAAGTGATCTTTCAAAGGTCAAAGAAGTCAGTGTCTCTATTTTTTAAAGAAAGGCACTCTGCTTGATATGCCTATGAACTTGAAATAAAATGAATGCCAAATAGAGCCCTTAACTGGTGACCTTTGATCCTAGAGTATCAAAATAGTTTATCTTCTATCCTAGGCATTTGGAGTTAGCATCCAAAAATGAGGAAAACCTATAAATATGTTCCTTTGTCTTCTAGGATGATAAACTTGAGATCAAGTCCAGGAGAGCAAAAGCTGGAGGGGACAAGGGAATGCAGCCATCTCATTGCCACGTGTGTGTTTCCTAGGACAGAGAAGCCATTCATTTCCTCCTGGGAAATCCCGGTCAGCTAGAGAATGAAAATCCAAATGCCTTCATCAGCATAGTTTACATTCAAATTCTCCATGGCTTCTGAGAACGGAAGCTCAGTATTACAGTGAGCTCACTTGCTGGTGGTTTTGTGACTGTTTTTATCTAATTACACATGTAATTCCATTTCCCAGTCTTGATTAAAAGTCATTTTTCTCCCTGGACACCGTGTCTCCTGTGTTTCGGCTGCACTGTGGAGTGCATTGAGGTAGCTTGTGTGTGGATGAAAGGCCGTCAGGACGTGGCTGGTGCAGGATCACCACTGAAATTATCTCCAGCAATCATTGCTGGGTTCCAATTAGCCCAGCACTTCTTTGATTTCCTCTGTCCTTAGAGTTTACTTCATCACAGTGTAAAGGCAGGGAGAGGCACAGGGTTAGGAACTCAGTTTAAGCTAGGTAATGTAGTTGTGCTCTCCCCCCAAATCCTAATTAACCATGAAATTGTGCACACTGCCCTGGTAGTAATGAGTCCCTGAACATCTCCATTCACTGGGAATAATTGCATCATTTCTCAGGCGGCTGCCATGTCACAGGAAAGGGCCAGCACTATTAATCACTTGATGCAGAATAAATGATTTTTAGCTTATGTTTTAATAATGTGTGCCTGGCTCAGGTTTGTGGACTCAAGGCTTGGCTCTAGTCTGTGCTTATGGGTTACTGTTCAGCCTGTTGTCACACTCCCATCAGGGTCTGAGTAGCTCAGAGGCTAAGTTATTTAGATCAATGGGTTTCGTGCTGGGGAGCTGTCTTTGATGGTGAATTCAGGTTTGGTCTTCTCCGTCATTGATGGTGAGGCTTCAGTGAGCTTAACTAAGATTAATTGGTTTTGACTAGGAACAGCTAATTAGCTTAAAGGCAGTCCTTTGTTCTGATGCTCAGAGAACATGTTACTAAGCTCTGGAGAAGTTCTGCAACCCACTGTTCCAGTGGCCTGGCTTAAATGAGGACGGAATGAAGCCTTGGCTGTTAAATAGACCTAGATGGTGTCCCCACTTGACTGCTTTCTAACTGTGTGGCCTCATGGAGACCCCTCTGAGGCTCCATGTCTTCTATATGAAATGGGCTTAACAATTTGCAGTGTCTTGCAGGGAATCAATGCATTTACAGATGTAAAGCAGCTGCATAATAGTAATCAATAGTTGGGAGTTTTATGGGAGTAGTAGTCCAGAGATGAACAAATGGTATTTCCTTCCTTGATGGTGTCTCTTGCCAAGATAACAATTCCTCTTTCCTCTTCTGTTGGCATGGCGAAACCAGTCCAAATGGATCAGGATGAGTTTAGGATTTAACTATAATGTATGATTTTTGTCAGACCAATTCTTTGAGGGGATAAACTTTAAGAAGAGAATAAAGAGAGAAATTCTTTTTTTAAAAATTTTTATTTAGTTATTTTTCAAGTAGAGTTTTCTGTTTATTTCTCCCATCCCAGCCCACCCCACCCCATGCACCCCACCTCCCTCCCATTTCCACCCTCCTTAGTTTTTGCCCATGTGTCCTTTATACTTGTTTCTCTAAATCCCTCCCATTTTTCCCCTTAAATTCCCTCCCCTCTCCCCTCTGCTCGCTGTCCCCTTGTTCTCTATTTCAGTGTCTTTGTTGTTATTTTGCTTGCTTGTCTGTTTTGTTGTTTAGCTTCCTGTTAAAGGTGAGATCATATGGTATTTGTCTTTCACCGCCTGGCTTATTTCACTCAGCATAAATGCTTTCCAGTTCCATCCATGTTGTTGCTAAGGGTAGTAGTTCCTTCTTTCTCTCTGCTGCATAGAATTCCATTGTGTATATGTACCACAATTTTTTGATCCATTCATTTACTGACGGGCACCTAGGTTGCTTCCATCTCTTCGCTATTGTGAATTGTGCTGCTATGAACATTGTGGTGCATAGGTTCTTTGAAATTGATGTTTTGGAGTTCTTAGGATATATGCCTAGCAGTGGAATTGCTAGATCAAAAGGCAGGTCGATTTTCATTTTTCTGAGAAAATTCCATACTGTTTTCCATAATGGTTGTAACTTTCTACCTGATGTGGTCATGCTGGCTATAACCAAGAACTCCACAGGCAACTTTGTATCTTGAGACCAAGATAAAATCACCTTAATACCATTGTCCAAGTCCATGGCCAATGAAATTCCAAACCTGGCCCAGAGATAACCACCTGTCTCCAATGGTTTATAATCTGCTGGCCTCCTTTCTCTCTGGGCCATGGTTTCAACATGTGCATCCTCTCCCTGGCCCCATGTCTCCCCAGTGGGAACCTTAGCTCTCTTCTGGTTCCAACAATAACCAGAACAAGCCTTATGTCAGTCAACAGTCATCACACCAGCCAGTCACGGGACTGGGAGACTTTCCTCAGGATTTGCTGGTTGGGGCATCCTGAGACAGTCAGCTATCACTTGATGCCTAGCCTTCCTCCTGCCATCTTGCTTTCTCTTCTCCTCTCCCTCTCTCCATCTCTGCTCTTTATTCTTTCCTTCCCAGATTATTCCAGGGGCCCCATACTCTTTTCTTCTATTAAATGGACTGCATTCTCCTCCTCTGAAGCTTGGGGCTAGTCAACACTCAGGCCTTCTGTGGCTCATCAGTTGCCCTAAAGCAATTGTCAAATTCTTCCCTCACTAGATAATTCTCTCCCTAAGAAAAACCCCAGTCTTACTTGTCAAGATAATTTTTCCCACTTCATTACCTATTGACCACCTATTGATCTCCTCATTATATGTTCATTTTGCCTTGCAGTAACTGCTAGAGGACACGTGGATGTGGTAAACCAGCACCTCCAGACCTCTGCCCCATCAAGCCGCCATAGAGGCAGAGTAAGGGGTGGGATTCCAGTGCTGCCAGTGATAGTTGTGAGACCCTTGGACAAGTTATTTAACCTCTCTGTGCCTCAGTTTCCTTGTGTGAAAAGTGGAAATAACAACAGAATCTATCACATTGGGTTGTTTGTGGATTAAATTAGTTAATGCAGATAAAGCTCTAAGAATACTATCTGGCACATGATAAGCACTCAGCAAATGTTATCAATATTGAAATAATTTCCATTAGACTCTGATCCACAAGAACAGAATTTGTAAGTCTCTATATGCCAGTTTGGAGAGAGGGCCTAGCACATGACAGCTGTCCAATAAACATCTGAGGAATGAACGTATGATAAGTTTGCCTGACTTGGAGACCAACTGAGCCAAGGATGCTTTCTAGATGTTTTTTTGACCTGTATGAGACATCTTGTCAGAATGAGCTGCCAAGTTCTACCCAAGAACAAAGGGTTTAGACTTCTTTAGCAGAGGAATGTGTGATTTCAATGAGGGTCCCAGAAAGCCTGGAGATTACTCTAGTTGCTCTCCCTGACCAACTCCCCCCACTCCATACTGATTTACATCCCAAGGAGTTGAGAATTCCCTGAGGGGTGGGGGGCCGTAATAGCACTTTTGTGATGTGATTAATAGTTTTGCCTCCTTTGAGTAAGGCTTTCTATGGAAGGTCAGGAAAATTGGGTGGGGTATTATACACTCTCTGTGGACATGCGATAGAGAGAAGCCTGCTCAGATATGGAATTGCTTTTATGAATGATGCCTCTTTCTTCTCTAAGAAAATCATATAGCCTCTGCAGAACAGTAATGTTTCAGGCCTTTCTGGCTTGGCAGAAGGACTGGAATTAAAATATAAGCAAAGTTAAAATCACTGGCTGGCATATCAGAAATGGTTAGGCCAATGCAGGTTTATAAGCTTATGCACCGTGATTACCAAGAAGGAAAGGAGGAAGGTTGTGGGGATGTTTGCCTGAGATTTGAAAATTACTGGACACACTGGAATGCCATTGATTCCTTCACTCCTTCATTCAACAAACATGTAGTGCACGGCACAGAGAATTGAACAGAGCACAGTTCAGTTCTGGACCTTCGACTCCACTCTCCTGAGCAGTGTTTATGGAGCTCCAGTACACTGGAGCTTGGTAACATAGCTGACGTTTCTCTCGCTCTCTCTCTCTCTTTGACATTTTTAATGGATGATTAAAAAGAGATGTAAAAGTGATATTACACATTAATACATTACTTGCTTTCTTAATATTGAATACATGTGTAGATGATGTTTATTAAGTCTTTCGGTAATCAAAGTATTTTATTTTTATTCCCTATTGTCATGCATTAATTCTCACTGAAATTTAAAATCCTGTAGACCTATGTCACCTGGTATAATTCACCTTGTAGGTAAAGGATCTAGTTATTTGAAGTTCCAGAAAGTACAAGTTTCATAGATTAGTGAAATTTAATGTAAGGGCTGACATTTGGGGAAGAGAAATGGAAGATGTGAGAAGAAATTGTTTTTGTTAGAGTGGTCAGAATCTGGTGGTTGGGTTATTTATGATACAGTTATAGTTCTGGAGAGGGTTTATTGAATTCAGTCGAGCTATGAATTTGCCAGAGATCAAATTGAAGCTCTGGCTGCATGTAGAGCTGAGGTAGGTCACCTATAGCCTGCAGCCTGCCCACCTGTGTCCTTTCTTGCACCTACAGCCACATCACTGGTAATTCAGGCTGGAGTCAGCGGGAGGCCTGAAGGAGAGCCTTTAGGACACAGTCCTAGGGAAGGTGTGCCTGGGGCTCTCTGACTTCCTTGATGAATGGCCTGAACCCCCTGTCTGTCATGAAAGTCTTCCTTTTGCTGATCTAATTCCCTTTGGATGGAGGGGGAGTGCTTTTCTTGGTTTTGTTTCTCAGATTATTTATAGTCTTTTGAGGAAGCCACAGAGGTGGAGGGCTCAGGGTGTGTAGAGGTGAGAGACTCTGAGAGGGCTCATGTTCTGTGGGAAAGTCAGGCTGCCTCAGGTGGACCCGCAGCTGGCCCCCTCAGGCCTCCCACTCATTCCATTTCAGGTCACCACCCCCCATAAAGAATTGGCCAGGGAGGTTTCTAAACAAGGTCAGCTCTTCCCTGGGGTCATGGCAAAGGCCCTTGGGCTTCTCCTTGAGTCCCCGATGGTGGAGGTGGTGCAAGCAGGTGAGCCTCTTGCTCTGTTTCTGTGGTGTCTGCAAGACTTCAGGCCTTGTAAGGGCCTTGGGGCAAGGACCCAGGGCCTTGCCTCAAAGGCTGACTGACTGACACCCAGGTTGGTGTGCAGGTACAGATTTGAGAAGATCCACCCTTAAAACTGCTGGTCCAAGGTATTCTGGGAGGTGGATGAGTGGTTGGAGCATGATGTCATCCCTCTGTGATCTACGAGTGGTTGGCATTCCTACACCAATGGGCAGCCACATCACAGATCACACGTGCAGTGAGCACAAAAGAGGAATGATAAGGAACCCAGCAAGAGGGGAGACTGCAGAGGGACGCAGAACCATAGAGAGTGGCCCTCTGAGCTGTATCTGGAGCCCTCCAGGCTGAGTGTGTCCCTGCCCCGCACTGCAGAAGGCTTGTGTCCTGAGCCCAGAAGCTCAGGTTGGCCCAGGAACCCAGCTTGGCCCAGCTATTTTTTAGCGTTAGGTCCCACAACAGCCAATGTTCTACCTGGAATGGGGTGTACACTCCATGGAATGGGCTTTCCTTTTCACCTCTTCTTTCACTACCTGTGAGCTGGTTGATGAACGTTTACCAGCAGACCACTGGTTGTGGCTCTCACTGCCAACTCGTTCATCAACCTTTTGGTATATACATCCATTTCAGTGAGGTTGGTGACTCTTCAGAGAAAAACAGCTTCTGAGTTTCTGCATGAATAAGGCTAAGAACAGGCTCTAGAGCAGGAGTGTCAAACTCATTTTCACTGGGGCTGAATGTAATTTCAGCTCCTTAACAGTTAAGGAGTAGTTACATTTATGCAGTCCTAAAAATGTTTCCATACTTTGAAGGCAACCATGAGGCTGATGTGGCCCCTGGTGAAAATGAGTTTGACACCCCTGCTCTAGACTGTTCATGAAGGAAAGTTTGAGGCATCTAGGCTACCCAGTGTGCAAGGTTTCCCAAGATGATACCCTCTTGAGTCTTCCAATGGAAGTATATACTGGAATAATACTGGCAACCTCTTTTGGCTTCTCCGTATGGACCAGTCATGAAGTAAGCACTTGGCATGAAGTAACATATTAGTCCTCATAGGACCCCTGCAAGTTGGTATTATTATTACTACCATATCAGTTTCTGCATGAGAAGCTTGCCTAATAGCACACTTAGTACTCAGCCAAGCCAGATTCCAGGCCCTTGATGCCCATGCCCTTGACCCTTAGGCTTCTGGGCCCCACTTCTCTCAGGTCACACTGCCTCAAGTGACTGTTATCAACTCTTCCCAGAGGCCAGATCTTGGTCTTTGACAGTCTTTGGTTTCTTTCAAGAAAAGAAGGAGATCTTTTGGTGATTGAAGTGTGGATGGTGGGTTTGGTGATATTTCTATTGTTCTAGAGCCTCTTGTTCTGTCCCAGAAATTGGTGTCAAAGGGTACCTTTAGAATCCACTCTCACTGCATAAGAACTTTTAATAATACATCTGTAATTTGTGACATATATTCTCTAAGCAAAATATAGTAAGCCATGCTTCAGGGAACACACTGTGCTGCTGTACTAATTAATTTGTCAAGTTGTGGCTAATTATAAAATGCAGTGTTACTTATTTTGATCTGTAATGAAGCCTACATTGTTTGAACTACTAAATGGGAACTGGCAGAGTGTGGGAGAGCGGATACTTCCCTCCAGGCTTCAGAAGCCACAGGCCCAGTGTCTGGATTCCCTCTGAGAGTGTGTGTTTCAGCTAATCCCCCACTTCTCCCTGTAAGGCCAGAAGTCCTCTTGGACTCCTCATGCTCCCCCAGGTGGTTCCTCTCTCAGCTAGTCAGCTGGCTGCTGGGTGCTCTCACCTGGGAATGCATATTCTGAGGAGAGACTTTTGGGGTGAGACCAAAGCCCTTAGTTTTCCAATTCCCCCACTCCTCCCCCTGCCCCCCCCTCCAGGGATTGGGAGGCCAGACAGGGTCATTCCCTGTGGGCCTCTGTTGGCTACAGGGGAATGTCAGAGGAATTGGCTGTAGATCTCAGGCTGGGCCTTCTCAGGGTTGGGGGTGACAGGCTCTAAGGGAACAGTGGGGTAGCCACAGCCAGACAGAGGGTGGCTTCCAAGACTTCTTGGGGGGCAGTGTTCCTTGGGAGATGCACCAGTACAGGGGTGGGTCTTTGGATTGACTCCTTAGAAGCTTGATTTTGTCAGCACTTTTGGAGGGACTTCCTTCCCAGGATATACTCACAGCGAGGAAACTTGCAGCCAAGGAGTCCCAAGTACGTCCCTAGGCCAGGACACCTGGGACGGCAAAACGTGCACCTCCTACCTGCCCATCAACTGTTGTCTCCCAGCAGGGATGCCAGTGTCTGAGTCATCATCCCAGGGTCTGGGAGGCTCAAGTCTGAGGTCCTGACAGCACTTCCATGGGTGCTACCATGTTCGGCCCCTATTGGCTACCTTCCCCATGTTCCATGCTGATCACTTCCCCTTTCTTTTCCCCAAATTGATTATGATACATTTGGTGAGGTACCCCCACAGCCCTGTGCTCAGAGATTACCCCAGGTGGGCTACACTGGGGTGGGCTACAGAAGGCTCTTTTGGTTTGAGGCTCCCACCGCAGTGTCTGATGACATCAGTTTTCTACCCCCATCTTGTTCTATTAAAACAACTGCTATTTTCATTGGGAGTGTGTATTAGCTTATAACTGTCTATATTAATATTTATATATGTTATATAATATGTTATGTTGTAAAAATATTTACTTTATACTTATTGTCCATTTTCTTTATGAATAATATCTGTTTTGTTCACCAGGGCATACTTGGTGGCCAGCTCAAGGCCTGGCACCTGTGGGTACTTAATAGCTGCTGAATGCATAATTTCAGCCCTGAGAAGAGACCCTGGGAACACCTCATAGACCTCTGTGCTGCTGGCCCTTGGTTCTGGGCAGCCATTCATGGCATTTGCCTGGGACTCATAGGCATCCAGCTGCCACTGGATCCTGCACAGCACACCCCCACCTTCAGTGTTTCCATAGTCAAGAGGGTGCTTGATGAAATTGAAAGGCTACAAATTTAAAATAGATACATGGGAATCCTTTGGGGGGCAACATACAATTAATCAACCTTTGAAAGTCAATCCTGCAGTATATCATTGAGACAAATAATTCAGCATGACTAAGGAGGGGATTAGAAACCTCTATGAATAAGAATAGCATCTGATATCAGGAAGCTTCCCTTTCCAGGGAAACCCATCCCAGTGCTGTTAGGTAAGATTTCACTACCAGCTGTGGTGAAGGGAGATAAAATAAAGAGGGCTGGGGAGAGGGAGGTTGTAACTACTTCCCTTTGCTTGGCTGGGGAGAGAGGCCCTGACACACAAGGCAGCCCAACCCCAAAAGCCTCTGAACAAATAACCCTGATCCCTGAAGGCTAGAACCTACACTCAGTAAGCCCCCTATGATTCCGTGCATGTATGCCTCCACCCATCCATCCATTTGCTTATCTACCTTTCTGTCTCTTGCATCCTTCCATCCATCCATCCATCCATCCATCCATCCATCCATCCATCCATCCATCCATTTTCCCACTTGCTTGTCTGTCCATCCATCAATCAAGGCACAGTGCAGGGATATAAAGGTGAAAATATAGATGAAGCTCTTATTTTTGGAAACTCATAGCCCAGTAGGGGGAACATATTGAAAACAGACGATTGTAATAGTGCACAATGAGAGTGATTGCAGGGGACCTTCCAGATGCTATGGGAACCCTGGGGAGGGCCTCTTACTAGGAAGTGAAGCTTCAGCTGGTTCCTGGGAAGCATTGTTATACTGTAGAAAGAATGTTTGCTTTGAAACTAATCAGAAATGAATACTGGCTTTATTGTTTACAAGAGTGACTATTGGCAAATTATGAACCTCTTAGAGCCTTCATTTTCCTACCTTCAAAATAGAGACAAAGACATCCAAGCTGGGTCCTGTGGCAAGTTGGTGAGATGTCGTTGGTGAAGGGCTCAACAGAGTGTCTGCCACTAGGAGCTGGGGGATGAGGGGTAAATTTTGACATCTTTCCCTCTGCTTGTTCTGTGATAGGTCTCCTTTTAGTTAGTTAGTTTATAAGATACAGATACTGTTTAAGGATGTTTATATATCTTTTATTTAATGCATACACATTCACACATATCCATAGAATTGACAATTCTCAATTCAGTATTAAAGCCTTTTCCTGGACAACTCAGGAGGACATCTGTTACCTTGATGCCATTAGCTTCCTTAGTACGTATGTAAGTGCCTTGTTAAAAAAATTAAATACTAACACATATAGAAGGAGCCTTGGGCTTTCTGTTCGATTACTCTGAAGGGTAAGTCTACTTAATATGAACTAATTTGTAATTCTGAAGTTGTAAATTTAAATAACACTGTTCTCTTGGAACTTTTTTCTGATGAATCCAATTGTAGACATAGAATCTGCATTTCAGTGGTGGGGATTGGGGGTGGAACCCAGGTAAATGGGGTGAGGTAATACAGGATGGCACCTAAGGCAGAGGGAGTGGACTTAGTATGTTTTAACACTGGATCCCAGTTGGTGGGAATTTGGCATGTGTGGCTGCTATGGGGTGATTACCATTTCCATCTTGGGACCCCCCAGAGAGCCATTGGTTCTGTGGGTACAATGGGAGAGAGCTTATATTCTTGCCTGGTGGCCAGGATAGCTTGGAGGTCCAGTTCCTAAATGAGAGAGCTCAGGGTGGGAGTGGGGATGGGGGTTGACTGGTTGGGCAGTGCCTCCCTGTCTGGTGCTCCTGGTGGCTGACTGCAGTCCACACTTCTGTAGAGCAAGTCTGTAGTCCTCCTACAGGGCTTGAGATTTCCATGCAAGCCTAGGTAGGGTTTTTAAAAAAGGAACTCTAGCTTATTTCACTTAGCATTATGTTCTCCAGTTCCATCCATGCTGTCACAAAGGGTAGAAGCGCCTTCTTTCTCTCTGTTGCATAGTATTTCATTGTGTAAATGTATCACAGTTTTTTGATCCACTCATTTACTGATGGGCACTTAAGTTGCTGCCAGCACTTGGCTATTATAAATTTTGCTGTTATGAACATTGGGGTGCATAGGTTCTTTTGGATTTATGTTTCAGGGTTCTTAGGTTATAATCCCAGCAGTGAAGTTGCTGGGTCAAAGGTAGTTCCATTTTTAGTTTTCTGAGGAAATTCCATACTGTTTTCCACAGAGGCGGCACGAGTCTGCATTCCTACCCACAGTGCACTAGGGTTGCCTTTTCTCCACACCCTCTCCAATACTTGTTTGTCGAAAGCCAGGCAGTGAGGGACAAATACTATATGATCTCACTTTTAACTGGAACCTAATCAACAAAAGAAAAAAGCAAGTAGAGTATAATCAGAGACATTGAAATTAAGAACAATCTGACAGTAACCAGAGGGGAGGTGGGAGGGGATAATGGGGGGAAGGGTTTTCAGGAACAACTATAAAGGACACATGGACAAAATTAAGGGGTGGGAGTGAAAGCAAGGAAGGGAGGTGGGATTGGCTGGGGTGGGGGGCATTGGTGAGGGGTAAATGCAGACAAGTGTAATTGAATAATAGTAAAATAATTAAAGGAAAAAAGGAAGCCTAAATCCCATCTCAGCTGTACCAAATTCCTAGCCTTCTTTGACTCCGCTTTCTTCCCACCCTACTGACAGAGGCTGAAGCATCATTCATATTAATGAGCCTCCCATTGTCTGCTGTTCTAGTTTTCTCTGTCCCTCTGAGGAGCCTGCCAAGCAGGGCACCATGTGCTTATGGGTCCTTAATAAATGTTTGATGATGGTAATTAGATCATGGGCAATTTGTTACCATAACATTTATTTTTTTACATTTTTCTTAGACATGGTATCTGTCTCCAGCTCTGCTTGACTCAGGACAGTGATTTCATTTCTGTAAAGAGTGTGGCCCAGAGAGGCAGTGGTACACTGGTGAGGACAGAGCGCAGATTTTAGAGCCTTGCTGCAGGGCTGAGCCTGATGTGACATTAGGCTTTTTGACTGTCTAGCTAGATGAATTTCGATGAGTTGAATCTTGGTTTGAATTTTCATTATTGGTGAAGATACCTATATCTAAATATAATTCTCATCATTAATAAAATATTTCAGGGCAGGCAACAGATACTCATTTTGTTGGTCATGATCAGGGCCAGGACTACTTACCTGAAGTCAGATAGTAAATCAAGATCAGAGACCTGGGCTTCGAATCCTTCGGTCCACGACCCCAATTCTGTAACTTTGCTGGGTTTATACAATTCCATTATCTTCCCAAAATGAAGTGGGCAGAATTGTTCCCAACTTCAGCATACAAAGGTGGGAAATTTGTTCATTCACAGAGATGTGGGACTATTTAGTTGGGTGGGTCAGGGAGCAAAGAGGCTCTGTTGGAGACAAGGAGCAGCAGGCTAAGATGGCCCTTTGTTAATAACTATTCCATCAAGGAAGCATTGCATTGTGACATGGGATGGGCAGCCTTGGGGCCAAACACACATAGGGCTGACTGCTTGCCCAGCCTCTCTGTAGCTGCATAATTTGAGACAAGTCACTTTAGTGCTCTGAGCCTGAGTTTTCTCATCCATGTGACAGGGTGCTAATTCCTACCTCAAAGGGTGGATGTATGGATCAAGTCAGGTAAGGAGGCAGCACAGGGCCTGGTGCCAGACCTAACATTTGTTCTCTTTCCTCAACTATATGCAGCCAACAATTCATGTTGATGATAGTCACAGGTTAATGATGAACAGTTACTGTAATGACTATTAGAATAATGTGAGCATGGATCTTATGCCAATTAATTGATTAAGAAACCAGAGCTGTGGAAACACAAGGTGGAACCTGATGTTTAGGCAAAACAAAGACAACATCTGTGAATGGAACAGCCATCAGCTGCTGGCTTCATGTGAAGAATTCATTCTCGGGAAACTGGGAGGAGCATCTCCTGACCCCCTAAGGATGATATTTTTATCTGAGTTAATGAATAAAACTGTGAATCTGAAGCGATATTGCTTTCATCCATTAAAATGAGATAAGCATTTCATAGCAGTACTGTTCACAATGGCCAAAGAGTGGAAACAACCCAAACGTCCATTAGCTGTTGAATGGCGAAATAGAATGTGGTGTATATCCGTACAATGGAATGTTATTCAGCCAGAAAAAGGGATAAAGTACTGAAACATGCAACAATTTGAATGAAACTCAAAAACATTATGCTAAGTTGAAAGAAACCAATCATAAAAGGACAAATATGATTTGGATGTGATTCTGTTAATAAGAAATGTGCAGAATAGGCAAATCCACAGAGACAGAAAGCATGTTAGTGGTCGCTGGACCTGGGTATGGGAGGGGGGCCAGAAATGGAGAGTGACTGTTAACAGGTACAGGATTTCGTTTTGGGGAGATAAAATTTTTTTGGAACTAGTTAGAAGTGATGGTTGCACAACATTGTGAATGTACCAGATGCCACTGAATTGTACATTTTTAAATGGCTAAAATGGTAACTTTTATATCACATGTATTTTACCATAGTTAAAATAACCAGATAAGGGAGGTTTGGGTTCCATCTGAGGAGGCTCTCAGGGTAGACTGCCACCACCCTCCCCTGCTGCTGCTCCGTGGGTCGGACATGGCACAGAACACTTTAGACACATTCTTTCTTTCTTTTTTAAAATTTATTTTATTTTTAGAGGGAGGGGAAGGGAGAAAGAGGAAGAGAAACATTGATTGGTTTCCTCTTGCATACACCCAGGTGGGGACCTGGCCTGCAACCCAGGCATGCACCCTTATTGGGGATTGAACCAGTGACCTTTTGGTCCGCAGAATGATGCCCAACCCACTGATCCACACCAGCCAGGGCATAGACATGTTGTTTCTTAATCTTTACGGCAGGTCTTGAGTTATGCTTTATAGTCCAGGAGCCTGAGGCTGAGAGAACGTCATTCATTTCCTCAAGTCACAGAGCCAGCATATGCTGAGCTGATGTTCAAAGTCTAGCTGTCTATCTCCATGGTAGGGTTAGGCTTTCCAACATAAATGCTGGTTTCTTGTCAGCCATTATAGTCATTGCCATTTATTGAGCACCTACTATGTGCCTGGCTCTGTGCTAGGTTTGGGCTGCCTTCTCACCACCAAGGTTTGCTTCTGAACCCCCATGCCTAACACAGTGTGTGACCTCTGAAGGAGGGTAGAAACTGAGTGTTTGATAAATAAGTGACAGGTTTTTGTCATTGAGGTTGTTGACTTGCTGGTTGATTGTTAACAGAACTGGATGGGGGAGGGGTTTTCTCTTTGACCACCATTAATGTGAGTGATTTCAGCAATTGTGCGCCTGTCTCCTAACTTCTCTGAAATAAAGCTTCTTGAAACCATCATCTTCCTTTCCCCTGATACTTGGCAGCCACAGCTCATCAAGCAGTTGAAAATCATTTTTATGTGCAGAAATGAACAGCTCAGTATTGTAAATTTAAAAAATGAAGAAATTTTTAAAGTGTAAACAGTGTACTTCAAGTCACGGCAGAAAGCAAGCATTTCCACTCTTGTGAGAGCAATGTGTGCACATGTGAGTTTCAGATATTACCGAGTGACTGCAAAGCATATGTCTAGAACCTGCCATCTATATGCAAATAGTTTGTGGTGTGGTGCATAAATCCCCCACAAACAGTGTGAAGTGTGTATAAATTACGCAATAATATAGATGTTGCACATATGTTAGTTTGAGCTAATTACCATTGAAACTTTGGGCTTGTGGTGGGTGCATTAACAACACATTTACAGGCCCGATAGGGGCACTGGGGATGGTCTCTTCTGCAGTGGAGTGCTGGAGAACAGTGTGGCCCCTCAGGGCACTAAGAGGAAGGGCTAGACCCTAAGGCAGAGGGCTAAGAGCTAGGTTCCCAAGGCAGGAGCCTGGCTTTCAGTTTTGCAGTCCTGAAATTCAATTTTAAAGGAGCCCTGGGGAGTTCCATGGGCCAGAGGCACTGTTTTACATTAGCTGAAGGGCTGAGACTGGGTTCTTCATAGTGAGAATTCCACTGACCACTGGGCTAGACTCTCACCCTGGCTGAGTTGAGTGGGTTCAGCGCAGAGCACAGACATTAGGTTCTTCTCGGGTTCAAAATCCAGCCCTCTCACTTAGTGACTGTGTGTGTGAGATACCTGGGGGAAGCATGAACCCTCTGTAAGGGTCTGTTTTCTCTGTAAAATGTGGGGAGAATGGGTCCGCTCTCAGGGTTGTAGTGGGCATCAAAGTGATACCATTTGGAAAGAACTTGGCATGCATAATGAAGCCCCGCGTGTGGGCCCTTGACTGTGGCTGTGATTGTAGGAAAGAGGATGCCAATTCTGGTGAGAGGACTGCCTGGTCGCCTTATCGGAGCCAGGCGATGGCAATGGCAGTGTCAGTGAGCAGTGCAGCAGAATGCAGCATCTCCCCATTAGGGCTGGCACTGTCACCACACTACGACACAGGGGGACTGCTATAATCACAATTTTTGAGGACCTACTATGTGCCAGTCAAGTGCTTTGTATATATATTTTTTGCTCAATCTCCCAAAATGGAGGGGTGGTATTATTACTATTTCTGGTCTACTATTCCAGGAAATTATAATTCAGAGAGTGGCAGCCATATAATATACCCAGGCCACAGAGCTGATTAGAGGGAGCCAGGATTTGAGTCCAGCCCTGTCTTGAGTTTGGACCACGCTGCTCTGTGGCTGTCTTTTTCCATCAGTGCAGCCCCTCCCCAAGTAGTGCTATCCACATGGGGACATGCTTTTGCATTTTGAGCTCTTCTCATTACATTCTCTGTGTTTAAAGCAATTTCAAAACCATTGGTGCTATTTCAAGTTTCTGCTCATTGAGACTGACAGTGCAAACTTCTCAGGCTTAACTTTCTGGTATAAAGACCTCTGAGCCTCAGATGATGTCTTAGGATGACTGGCCTCACCTCACCTAGTATTTGGTGTTTATTCCTTGTTTATGTCTTGGCAGATGAGACTGAGGATCTCTCTGCTCCCAAAGTCCCTCTGTTCTGGGAAACTGGTAGCCCCCATATGCCTGCACCAGCAGTGAACAGAACACAGTAAGGTGCAGGCTGCATTGTTGCTGCGGTGGATTGTAGTGGCAACTGTTGCTTTGTCTTGTGTGTCTTGATTTATCTAGCCTTTTTTGGGCACACTGTTCACCTTTGGACTCACTCAATGAGGAAGGGAGCTGGGACTCTGGATCATCTTCCTCAGCTGGTCAGGGGGGACCCTGGGACAGAGTGGGAGGTGGCCATATAAGAAGGTGGCACCTCTGAGTGCCCAAGGCTGGATGAAAGGCCAGGAGAGCTGGGGTTGGTCTTCCCAGGAGCAGTGGTTAAAATCTCCTGTGGGTTTGCCCATGTGACTCTAGTTTGGGCCCCGGTTTGTTAATAATCTTATGGGTCTTGAAAGAGATGTTTGTGATACCATCTATTCTTTAGTTGACTAATGGCTTCAAACTAGCCCCTCGAGGAGAACTTGGGAGGAAAAAGAACTTCAGAACCTTCCTCATTCTCCCACATTTCTTGACTTTGAGATCCTGGGGGCTGGCATTGGCTAGCCCCTGGGACTTCCCTAGCCATGTCCAATAGTCTTTCTCTGTCCAACATGGGAATCACCAGCTACATGTGGCTACTAAGCACTTGAAATGTGGCTAGGGCCTGACTTTTTAATAATATTTAATTGTGATTAATTTAAATTAAAAAAATTGACAATTCCAGCATTAGAAAAATTTTAGATATTTTGGGACAACTTGATTATCTGAATCTACTTTTCTAAAGGTAAATTTTATGAAATCTAAATCAGATTGGGTATTTCTCATACAAATTTAGCATTCAGAGTGAGATGTGCTAAATTGTGTATGTGAATGTAAAAATACACACCAGTTTAGAAGGCAATACAAATGTAAGCTATCTTATTAATAATAATTTTATAATGATTACATGTTAAAATGGTAATATAGTAGTTTCCCCTTATCTACAGTTTCACTTTCTGTGGTTTCAGTCAACTGCAACCCCAAAAAATATTAAGTGGAAAATTCTAGATATAAACTACTTAAAAGTTTTTGATTGTGTGCCATTCTGAGAAGCATGATGAAATCTTGCGCTGGGTTATCACATCCCTTAGTCCAGTGTACTCAGGATTTATAAGTTACCCACCCATTAGTTACTTAGTAGTCATCTCAGTTACCAGATCTATTGTTCCAGTATCATAGTGCTTGTATTCAAGTTACTGGTGTGGCTCAGCAGATGAAGTGCTGGTGTGTGAACCAAAGAGTCGGTTCGATTCCCAGTCTGGTCACATGCCTGGGTTATGGGCCAGGTCCCCAGTTGGGGGCATGTGAGAGGCAACCACACATTGATGTTTCTCTCTCTCTCTCCCTTCCTTCCCTTCTCTCCAAAAATAAATAAGTAAAATAATTGAAAAAATGCTTATTTCACTTCATAATGGCCCTAAAGTGCGAGAGTAGTGATACTGACAATTTGGATGTGTCATAGAAAAGACGTTAAGTGCTTCTTACAAGTGAAAAGGTGAGAGCA
Organism: Artibeus jamaicensis; assembly: GCF_021234435.1. Classification (NCBI taxonomy): domain Eukaryota; kingdom Metazoa; phylum Chordata; class Mammalia; order Chiroptera; family Phyllostomidae; genus Artibeus; species Artibeus jamaicensis. Next base: position 37,164,613 of record NW_026521788.1, on the reverse strand, counting down.
GTACGTAAGGCTATTTTGAGAGAGAGAGAAACAGAGAGACCAATTCACATAACTTTTATTACAATATATTGTTACACTTTGTTATTGTTAATCTGTTACCATGCCAACTTTATAAATTGGTATGTGTCATAGGGATACCTTTTATCATAGGTATGTGTGTATAGGGATAAAGGTAGTATATATAGGGTTTGGTATTATTCACAATTTCAGGCATCCACTACCATATACTCCATGGATAAGGGGGAGTCTACTGTATTTTGGATCTATTGGGCTAAATAAAATATGCTATTAAAATTAATTTCACCTGTTTGTCTTTACCTTTTCAAGGTGGCTACTAGAAAACTGGGTAGACTGACTCAGCTTCTGGTCTGAGAAGCTCACAGCTCCAGGTTTCACTTAGAGAACATGCCATGGGGTGAATGTGGAAGTTCTGCAGGTTGAAACAGAGCAATCATAATGTGTGGTAAACTGTGGACTTGTGGTGATGGTGATGTGTCAGTGTAGGCTGCTCAGTGTTAACAGATGGGCCTCCCATGCAGGTGGGAAGCTCTGTGTGGGACAGGGTCAGGAGGAATGTGAGAACTCCCTGCACTTTGTACTCAGTTTTGCTGTGAACCTAAAACTCTTCTAAAAAATTGTGTATTTAAGAAAAATGCCAAACTTCAAGCAGAGGAGTGGGGAAAACAAGAAACAAACAAGAATCAAAACCAGACATCTCAGTGTGCCATCAATGCTTTCTTGGTAAAGAAATTTGTTCAATTAATCTCTCATCAAAGAAGACACCTGCTTATCAAAGCTTGTCATCATCAGAGTGTCCTTGAGACTGCCTGTCACAGCGCACAAAGCTGAGATGCAGGCAGGAGCTGCCTGCCCATAAAGTGAGGAGTTTCTCTTGAGGTTGTCATCAGGAAACTCAGAGAGGGCCAGAAAGGAAGGCAATGCTGTTTCTTAATTTGTCCTCTGTTTTGGAGAATAAGACCTCAAATTAAACCTGGTGATTACAAGCATACTGCTTCCCCCCCCCGCTCCGGCTTTGATCAGGGACATGGTTTTACACTGTAGAGCCAATTTCAGACACTGATCCTTTTCCCGGGCCCAGGGTTGAATTAAGCATGTTTGAGAGTCAGAAAGGACAAGAACATCTTGCAAAGTGGCCCTCAGGAGTTCTAAGGGAACTGTTAATATTATTTAATTTCCTCAGCTCTGTGTTCATTTATGATAATCATCAGTCTTAGAATTTTTTACTTTTCTGTTCACATATTGCACTCTAGTAAACATAGCATACGTGATGAAAGGCCCCAGATGTGGCCGTCACCATCACCAAACCCACAGGGAACTGGAGGGTGCTGTTGCCCAAGGGGCTTTTCCACCTCCCCCAGGAGGCCTGGCTGTCCGTGCTGGCTTTGCCTCTTGAGGGCCTGTAATGGTGGCTGAAAGGACATGATGCTTTAGGATTTTGCAAATGAAGGGGATGGAGTTAATGGTGATGGATGGCCAAGTACTTTCCACTCCTTTTCCACCATCTGCTACTTCCTCTGACCTACAGTCACCTTCACAGACTTCTTCATTTTAATAGGCTGGAAACTGGGGCCTAGAGAAGCCAAGAGACTTCAACATGGTCACTGGGCAAATATTTGAACTCAGTTCAGTTTGAGTCCCCTGGGCCCCACAGACTGTTACCAGGGGTCATGGTCCAGGGCTACATGGGGTCCCAAAGACTGCAGCTAAGTTGGTGGGCTGCCCCTACTGTGGGCTAGTCTGTCAGTCTGTCAGTGTCTAGGAGCCATCCTGCCAATCATGGGATCAGCTGGTGTTCTTCTCCTGTACCAAGCTCCATCCTTCCTCCCGTCTGGCACTTTACAAATGTGTGACAGCCGCCCCGCAGGCCCCACCACCATATAATGTCAATCAATTTTTCTCCCACATTGAATCACATTTGCTCATGAGTGGCTCTGCAGCATCTCACCTCTGCCAGTGTGTTGCCAGCCCTCAGAGGTGAGTGTGCAGAATGCTAAATGTGCTCCCTTGATGTTACACCTGAGACGTGTTTGTGTTATAAATGGGTACAAATTGAATTTGGCTTTAGGTGATGTATGATGTCTGTCACGTTTTTCCCCATGGTAGGACAGTTAGAGGAGAGCTAATTTGTTCCAGGTTGGGTATTTCCAAGCCTTTGGAGTGTTTGGGGCTGCCGTCTTCCCTCTGTGATTGGTAGGATGGAGCCACAGCACTCTGGTTGGAGAGTGAGCTGGCCATTGCCACCAGAATGCTTGCTCAGGCCCTCTGACCCTTGGCATGCCTGCCCAGGATGTCCTGTGGTCCTGACCAGAGGTGCCTTTGCCTTTTTTTGACCCCTGAAGACCTGGCTTGGAGTCAGACAGTGCTATATGTGAGTTCTAATCTGCTGTTCATTATTACCTACCACATCGGGGTGTGGCTTGAAGCAAGCCACGTGCCTGTTCTGCACCTGAATGCTAACTTCCACTCAGGGGCTTCTGGGAGGATCCAGAGGACAGTCTGACAAGGGCCTAGCAAGAGTGTTCCATACGTGTCAATTACTTTTTCTGATCTGTAAAGTGAGAACGTGAGGTCCACCTGCTACCCTGACAGGCTGGAGTGAGCAGGTTGGAGTGGGGTTGCGCTCCTGGGCAGGAAAAGGGGGAGCATCCTGTGTCCTGAAGCCCCCGGTCTTGCAGAAGCTCAGGGTTTGCTGCCTCCTCTCTGATGGGGTGCTGTGACCTTCATCATGATAACCTGTGGTGAGCATGTGGGGGCTTGCTGTTGCAGTGTTTGTGGGAGCACAGTCACTTTATGGGGGTGCAGTGTTTGTGCAGAGGGAAGCTGGGGTGGAGGCAGCAGCTGTGAGGCAGGCTTGCAGTTGTCGCACTGGGAGTAGGTTGTGTGCTGGCCCCTAGATCCCTCTGTGTATCAGAAGCCAAATCTGTCTGGATGTATCCCCGGGAGGGCTTCCAGGGACCACCAGGCCTCTGGCTCAAATTCCTTATGTCCCTCCCTTTGCCCTGACTTGACCAGAGACCCCTTCCTGTCCTAATGGTCTCTGAGTCTGGTATTCAGTGTTGGGTCTGCTGACTGTGCATCTTGATTTGGGGGTTTGCCAACTGTTCATTCCATGTGTTGAGTGTCTTTGAGAGGAGGTCCCTTGTGGACTGGATCTCCTGGGATGTGCCAAGTACAGAAGAATATATGGTTGTATCATGAGGAAGGAGGCGAGGGTAGTGTTTTGTGGCTGCTGGCAGAACCCTGGGTCTGAGGCTGGTGGAAACTCCTGCTACTCAGCCTTTGACAGGGCTGGGAGACAGGGCTGCTCCTCTCAGTAATACATCAGAGCCCAGTGCTGCACACCTTGGGGATGAGTCTGTGGCCACAGCATTTAGCTCTTTGTCCTGATCTGGTGGGCTCTAAGAGCTTGAAAGGAATAGCCTCCGCTGCCCAGCAGCTGGCATGGGCCCTGCTGTTGCATGGCATGCACCAAAGCCAGCTGTTTGCTCTTGGCCTTGGAGCTGTAATACAGAACCTGGAACTTGGAGTGAGAGATGGGTGGTTGTGCTGTGCTGACAACGTTGTATGTGTAATTAATGTTGCAGTGTAGGACATGTCTTCTTGTAGCATTTGCTCACTGCTGTCTTCTCTCTCCCAAAGAATGTGGGAAGCCGGAGAGCAAGTTATTGCTTCACTTGTATCTGCCACAGGTGCTCCCCAAATCCTGACTGAGCTGAGCATTTTTGGTGTTTCAAGGACAGGTGTCTGATGCCAGGGTTTGGTTATGGTTCATGGTGTGGAGGAGCTCATGAGAAGTTTATGTCCCCAGGGCTGAAGGGGATGACTCAAGACTGTCACCCCTGAAATGATGGTGTTGATCCTCCAGCTTGGAATGTAACCATTGCCCCAGACTTTTCCCCTTTATCCACATTTATGAGGCAAACACACCACCAGTTGAGAGGTGGTGTGTTTGCCTCATACCAAATGCCAGCAAGTCCAATTTTTTTTCTGTACTCTCTACTCTTCATAGTGACCTGTGTATAACCTCTTCCTGGGCTTTCAGACCCTTTCTAGCTCAGGGTCTGAAACTCTCCCAGAGTCTCAGAGTCTAGCTCTGAGTCTAGCTCTTCCAGACTCTCTCCTGGGAGAGTCTGTGCTGGAGGAGCAAGAAGGGTGCAGCAGGTGTGTGGTGAGCAAGAAGGGTACAGCAAGTCTGGGGCTGGACTGTTGGACTCAGAGATGGGCCAGGCACTCATGCGGGGGGGGGAGTCTCCTTGTCTCTTGGTAGCATTGCAGAGTCCACAAAGGCCTTGAATTCTTTCCACTTCTTCCTCGTTTCCCCTACATGTAATCTCTACAGTTGCCTTTCTTACCTAAGCATGCTCAGTTACCAAATCATTCTGTTTTCAAGCCCAGCTACACTGATTCAAGTGACTCAAGGGTAGGACATTGGAATAGTAAGCTGGACTCTGATTGGTTGTCTACCCCTTGTCCTGATGACATTAGGGACAAAATGACTCACTGTCACAGTGAGTAATGACCCTGGGATGCCTGCTCAAGGATTCCAGGTAAGGTGGTGGGTGAACCTCCATTTCTGCAAACAAGGCTGAGGCAATGGGCAGCAAAAGGTGAGATAGTGTTCTGGGGCTGTGTCAGTGCTCACCCAGATCTGATGTGGGGCCTTTCAGCCCAGCCCTCCCTGACAGCTCAACTTGCTCTGTGACCAGACACACATTAGGTCCCATGGGAGTTGCAGAGAAAGGAGCTGGAGAGCAAGGAAAGGTGATAGACATCTCTTGATACTTATCCACATGCCTGGACTTTTATGTTTAGTTGTTACTGTCATAGGTAAATGATGGAACTGAGCCTCACAGAGGTTTGGCTCATTTGCTCAGTGTCTCACTATAGCAAATAAATGTTGGGATAGAATTCGAACCCAGCAGGTCCAGTCTTTTTTTCTGTACCATCTCACCTTCACAGTGACATGTGTGTAACCTTTTCCTGGGCTTTCAGACCCTTTCTAGCTCAGGGCCTAACAGAATACCACTACATTATAGTGTTTAATAAAAGTTTATGGAGTGAATGAATGAGCCAGCGCTAGACTTAAGATTGATACTGTCCCTCACCAAAGTCCCCCGGTCCCGTGTATGTTGAGTGTAAGAGGTGAGGTCTCTAGTCTGTGGTCTCTCAGCCTGATGGTTCTGCCCATCAAAGTGCTCATTGTTTTGTGGGGAGACAGAATAGTGCACATATAAGAGGGACTGAGTTTAGGGGTGGAAGCCCAGGCTCTGAGAGAGAGAAGAGGACCGAGGTATGTGGCCAAACACGCTTCAGAGGCAACAGCAATGACATCACAGAAGCATGAAAGATGTGAAATGGAGGAAAGAAAGGCTTGAGTTCATTCATTCACTTTGTTTTCTTTTTTAATTACGGTTGATATTTAGTATTTTTTATATTAGCTTCAGGTGTACAGCATAGTGGCTAGATGTTTATATAATTTATGAAGTGATATTCCTGATAAGTGTAGTAGCCCCCTGGTGCCATACATAGTCATCACAACATTAGTTACTGTATTCCCTATGCTGTTCTTTACCTCCTCATGACTATTCTGTAACTACCAATTTGTACTTCTTAATCCCCTCATCTTTTCCACCCATCCCCCAACCTTCTTCCCATCTGGAAACAGTCAATTTGTTCTCTGTATCTAAGAGTGTTTCTATTTTGTTTGTTCATTTATTTTGTTCTTTAGGTTCCACATATAAGTAAAATCATATTGCATTTGCATTTTTCTCTGTCTGACTTATCTCACTCAGGTATGCATTTTAGAGAGGACTCATAGAAATAAACTTATTTATAACTTTTAACTATGTGGTTGGAAATGAAGAGGGCTTGCTTCCTTTGATTCCTCAGAAAAAAATGTGCTCTTCTATGTACTAGGGATTCTGAAATGATGATCTCTGACACTTAAGATACGCTGCTCTTTGGGGCCAATCTGACTATTGGGACTTTGGCCCCTGGATAACTCTTTCTCACCAGCCCAAGTTCAGACATAAGACTGGGTGTCTTCACTGACCATGTGGTTACCCTTCAACTATGTGACTTCACATTTCCTTTGACCTTATTTTCAGTGACCCTCTCCTCCATTGCTCTTCAGCTTCCTACCTGTGCGGCTGCACCTTGGTCCTTAGCATCCTCTGAAACTACTCCACCTCCAAGCTTCAGCTTTCTGACCACATCCTTAACACTCCCTTCTTCTTTACCTTCACCTCCTGTACCTTCAGGGTTTTGATTGCAAACAACAGAAATCAATTCTTGCTAACGTAACCAGTGAAAATAGTGAATTGTGAGGATATTGGGAAGCTCAGAGAATCAGTGTGAAGTCTGGGTAATTAGCTTGAGGAAACAGGCATCAACCAAGTGAGTTTGGGTCACAGAGGACACTCTTAAGTCACACTCTTGACAAGAGTCTGGTTAGACAGCCCAGCCATTGCCGGAGTCCTGCTGCCAGTTAGTTGCACTCTGCCCCACCTTTGTTATCACGATTGTTCTATTGATTGTACCACCGTGGTGTCAATACTCTTAGAGTTTTTGCATATTTTACCACTTTTATTAGACTTGGAAAGTTGGGAAAGACCCCATCTAGTTTCTGCTTTTACAGTAGCGGCCAGGGTATTGGGAGAGGAAATGTCTAGCCTCATGTAGTACTCTTATTCAGAGGCATGACCTTTTCTTCTACAAAAAGTAAAGTCATGGTTGAATTTCACCCAAACTTGAGGGGAGTTTAGATGCTGGACAGCCAAGTGAAAGCCAAATGGTCACTACATTTCATCCTTTTCACTGACTAAAGCCCGGATGCATTTATGCAATAACTACTTCTGAGCACTTGCCATGCGACTGGCTCTGTTCTAGGGGCTGGGCAGTGCACAAGACACAAGAATTCCTGTTCACGTGAAACTTAGGGAGATAGACAACAACTGCAATAAATAAGGATATGGTATATTTTGTGGTGATATATTTTATTTATTTTAAAAAAGATTTTATTTATTATCTTTAGAGGGGAAGGGAAGGAGAGAGGGAGAGAATATCAATGTATGGTTGCTTCTCGTGGGTCCCCTGGTGGGAACTGGCCTGCAACCCAGGCATGTGCCCTGACTGAGAATCGAACTGTGATCCTTTGGTTCACAGGCCGACGCTCAATCCACTGAGCTACATCACCCAGGGTGTGATACATTTTATTAAAACAATACAGAAAAAGGCCCCAGCTGGAGTGGCTCAGTGGATTGAGTGCTGGTCTGTGAACCAAAGGGTCACGGGTCTGATTCTCAGTCGGGGTACATGCCTGGGTTGCAGGCCAGGTCCCCAGTAGGGGGCGCAGAACAGACAACCACACATTGATGTTTCTCTCCCTCTCTTTCTCCTTCCTTTCCCCTCTTTCTAAAAATAAATAAATAAAAATTTTTATAAAATACAGGAGAAGGAGATATGAAATGTTTAGAGAGATTTCAAATATGGTGGTAAGAGAAGGTATTACTAGGAAGTTGATATTTGAGCAAATACTCAGAAGGTAGAGAAATGAGCTATCTGAATCTCTGGCAGAAGAGTATTCTGAGTAGAGAGGGCAGCCAGTGAGGAGACCTTAATGTGGGAGCTTGAATAGATGTGGGAACTCAAATGTAATGCTGTCTAATGAGGTGGGAGGCCAGTGTGGCTGGAGCCACATGAGACAGGCAGAAAGTAATAGGACATAAAGTGAGGCAGGTAATAGTGCCAAGTCTGAAAACTTGCTCCGTTTAAGTCTCTGACAATATGGTCAGTAAGATACCTACAGGCTGAGTGTTACTGTAGTGCTATCACAGTTCACTTCTGGTTAGCATCTTTAAATTTTGGCTAATGATCTTTATAGTATGCCTGAATTTGTTCCTCCATTCTCAACTGAAGGCAGGCCTGTATGGGTTGATGTCTTGTATGGATTGAGAGAGGGACTGTTGTAGGACCAAATGTGATGTTTGTGAGAGATGTTCTGGTGGTTTTCTTGTTGCTTCAGAACCTGACCAGGTATGACCAGGGATATTCCACTTGCACTGGATGAGGGGATGCTGGTACACATATCTCCTCTTTTGACTCAGAAAATCTGAAAACATCCAGTATACTTTGGGAAGTTCAGCCTAAGTGGTGATATTGTTTTCATTGTTGGGCATCCATTCTCTCCTAAGTCTCTTGGCAATTCAGATGCTATTTTGTAAGATGGGAATAGCTACTTTCCAACAGGGCATAACTGCTTCCAAACCCTAGGAACCTCCAGACAGGCCCTACTTTCCTGAGCTCTATACAGCATCCTGACTTACTGTTGCCACGTTGAGTCTGAGTTATGGGAGTGGAGTTGGCAGAGCAGCCTGGACAAAGCAGAGAGATCACTCTCTTTGGGTTCCTACTCAATGTTCTCAGAATTTCAACTCATGCAGTGAGTAGTTGGAAGTGATACACTTAAAGATGATGTTATTGCTTCTGAAATCCCAGGAGGTCCAGAACATTGGCTCCCCCAAAAATTTGGCCATGTTTAGAAGGTTCCTGTACTTTCATAGAAATTGTTTTCTAGTTATATACACGTCTTACTGAGGCACTTGGTACCTGCTAATTTATAATCTCCACATTTTATCAACATAATGTCCTCAATGTATTGGACTAGCATGATGTTCTGTTGGATGGTCAGACAGTCAAATTCTGGTGAACTATGTGGCTCAGAGCCAGAAAGTTGATATTGCCCTCAGGTAGGACATTGAAAATTTATTGTTGTATCTACCTGGAGAAAGATAAGTGCTTCTAGTGGGTTTTGTTGGTTGGTAAAGAAGAAAAAACATACTGACAGATAATAACTATGTACCAGTGGCTAGGGTCTGTATTGATTTGATCCAGTAAGGAGGCCACATCAGGAACAGCAGATATAATTGGAGTCACTACTTGATTAAGTTGATGGTAATCCATTGTCACTCCATATGACGCATTATGTTTTGCATCTGTCAATCTAGAAACTTACATAGGGATGTGATTGGAATCCTCTGCTTTACACCTTTCAAATTTTAATAATGATGCTAATTTCTCTGATTTCCCTAGGGATATTGTAGTGCTTTTATTTTTGTCTTTTGTCTGGGAGAGAGAAATGGTTTTCACATTGCCTTTTCTGCCTTATTAGCCCTTAGCCAATTTTCAGGGAGTCAATTAGGAAGTTCATCATATTGCTGAAGATATCTATTTCAAATACCCATTCAGAAAATGGAAAAACAACCTTTGAGTAAGGCTTGGGTCCTTGGACTTCCTATGAGGCTGACTTGGGTCAAAACTCAATTTTTCCTTTGACCTGCATTAGCCCATCTCTGACCGATGGCCCCCAGTGATGGTCCAGGTTTCTAGGAATTAGGATTAGCCAAGATTCAGCATCCAATAATACCTCGCAGGTCAGGCTGTTTCCTTTTCTCCAGTGAAAAGTTATCCTGATAAATAGTTTCAGGTCTCTTTGAAAAAGGCTAAGAACAGTCATGATACTTAATTGTGATGGTTCAGGAAGTTCAGGTCTTCCTTTCATTGAAAGAGTTCAGGGTCATTCAGGGGGCTCAGGGTTTGGACATTGGATGAAAATAGTCAATGGTTCTGTTTTTATGGATTAAAAAGAGACCTCTTATTTATCCCGCCCCCTGCCCCAGTTTTATGAATTAAGTAAGGTGTTGGTCGGTCACCAGTCTGCTTTGTTTTGGGAACCTCAGGGTCAATTAATTAACCATCAGCTGTCCCTGGAAGTGAGAACATTATGATGCCCATCTGGTCCTGCTGCTTATTCCAATCACCAGGCTCACTACCTTTGGTGTTTGGGTGCTGCCACTTGTCTTCTGTCTGCCTCTGTTGAAATAGGGCATCTGGTTTCAGCTGCAGTTGAACTCTATAGCCTGTAGAGATCATGCTCTGAAATATTTTCCCAAATTGCTGGTACTCCTCTCACCTTTGTATCTCAATATTTGTCAACACTTGGTGAAGGGAGTGGCTTAGGGGAGTATGTTTGAGGGTGAGTAGAGGGAGATGGCACATGATTAACTGATTTTAGTAATCTATGGTCTTTGGAATACTCTGTCTGCATTATGTCAGATAAGTTCTGGCATTTCACCTTCATTTGGAGTGAATCACTGTCGACTTTAGATGTCTGTCAAATAGCCGAGCAAACAATTAGGTGGCTTCTAGTTGCTTGAGTTAGAACATTAAATATAGAAGTCTGGCAAGTGCCTCCATATCAATAAATTTAATCTGATCTGAGATTGTATTTTGGTGTCCTTGGTCTAGTCCATTCAGGGTACGTTCCTGTACATGTATTCCTGGTGTAAATTAGCTAAGTCCTGTGACATTTTGTGTGTGAGCAAGCCTTCCACTGACAGGCTTAACTTTGCAATTGGTCCTCCAAAGATGCTGGGACTCTAATTATAGATGTAGAGACAGTGAAGTGTGTGTGTGTGTGTGTGTGGGGTGTGAAATAGTCAGTGGTGTTGGGGCATGATGAAATTGAGTTTCTTGTTTCAGAGTAGAAGCTGCAATCAAAGGAGTTTGGGCCCTGCAAACAAAGGAGAATTATGCTTATGGGGAAGGGAAGAGAGGTTGTTTCAGCTGATACGGGAGGCTGAACAGGATTGAGAGTAATGAGGCTACTTTGAGTCCTCTTAAATTCCTCCATTAATACCCATTTCAATCATTTGCTCTCTACTCATTCTCAGTCATTGCCCCAGCTCCACCATAAGAGACTTGGTGAGGTTATGAGTGCAACTAATATTATATTTCAGCACCTGTAAGGCCTAAAATTCAGAGATCTGAGTTTTTCTTTCATTTTTACAGTACAGTTAGAAACCGTCACTCTAACTGACTTCATTCTCATTATTTTCTTCATGCCTTTCATACTGCTTTTTGGGAGTAGAGCCTTAGTCCCCCAAAACCTTGCCTTTAATTAATGAATCAGTCCATTAAGTCATTAATCATTTTATCAATCCATTAATTAACCATTTAATAGTCCATTAAGTGACCATTTAATAATCCATTATTAACCATTTAATCACTCTATGAATTAGTCAATCAATTAATTAATTGATCCATCCATTGAATAAATACTTAATGAGTATCTATCATTAGGTATTATTCTAGGTGTTAAGCTATAGCAGAGGAAAACAAAAAACAAAACAAAAAGAAACTGAGAAAAATCCCTGACCTCATGGAGCTCTCAGTCTAGTAGACATTTTATTTCAGATGGTCACAGGTAATAATTTAATGAGTTGTTATTTCATCATTGCAAAGTACTGTTGGCTTTCAGCTTCTCATTACTGAATCCCAACGAGAACTTCATTATTTTACCCTCAGTGGCACCAGATTGTCAGTTCCAGATATCTCTCATTATTTCTTATTACAATAGACTATTAACTTGTCCTTACATGTTCACTGTGACCACCTCTGATCCTCATTCAGAGTGATTTTTTTCCAAAGGCAAAATGTAAAAGTCATTTCCTGCACCTACTCTCTCTTATCCAAAATTCCCTTTAAGATTTTAATTGAATTTGGGTAAAGACCAGAATCTTAAATGAGGCCTTTATAGTCTATCTACCACCGAATTTTGCACATATTTTCTCTGCTTTGTTGTTGCTTCAATCACACACACACACGTACACACACTTATAAGAGATTACTTCATAAACAGTTTAAAGCTCACTTTCTGACCCCCTTTGCACAGCTGCCAACATGACCTGTTCCTTCAGCACCCTACCTGCTCTTTAGAGCCCTTGGCTATGTATGTGATCAAGCACCCAGCATTAGGACTGTCTGATGAAGGGTTCTTCCTTTGCTAACAAATAAGTGGGGCCCCAGACAGCAGATGCCATGTTGGTGTTTGTTTACCATTGTATTCCCAGTGCTCAGCACAATGTCTCAATGTAGCAGTATTTAATGATGATTGCCTAATGAATTAATAACACCATGATATGCATTCTAAAGACTGCCCAGTTGCTGAAAAAATATAGATAGTACTGGTATTATTGTCAGTTGGGCCAGAGGCCCCTGTAAGGATTCCAGGGGGCAATCAGGGATGGCTTCCTGGAAGAGAAACAGTGAGCCAAGAAGTGAACTAAGTTTGTCTCTAAATGAGTGTTTGACAGTAGGCTGGGTCTTTTTGTTCTAGGTCCTATTCTATGCCTAATATTGAAAGCTGGCTGAGGTAATTGATGGTTTGAAATCACTGTCTGGAGTCAAGAAAGTGGAAAAAAGTAGCACTTTGGAGTATTGGCCTTTGGAGACCAGTGAACATGGGTTTCAGCCTGTAAACTTCCTCCTTGTTTATCTGCTAATGATTATGATCTGGCTTTTTGGGTTTATTTTCTTTTTGTCCCTTCTGGTTTCTGATACAGAGAATTTAGGCAGTTTATAGACCCCGGCTTAGGCTGGATTAGGAAACTTCCTTCCAGGTTATGTGTCCCTGTCCCTGGTTCTCCCAGGTCCTTTCAGAGAGCAAGAAAGCCTTTGCAGGGGAGGAGCATAAATAGTGTTTGGACACTAGAACATAACTACAGCTTATTACATTATTCTAGCTATTTTTACCTTTTTTCTAGGCGATGAGGTCACCTCTTTTTATCACTGCTATTTCATTTGTCCAATAAACTCCCTGTTATCCATCTTCAATAGCATGGCTTAGCTTTATCTCAGGCAAATCGGTTCCAGCAGATAGACTGATTATAAGCCATTTCCTTCTCAAATTCAGTATCTTGATGTTCCTGTTAACTTTCATCATTAGGCCTGTAGAATTCTCTTTTGCTCTGCTCAAATGCTTGCATAAATAAAAATGGCTGCAGCTAAGCCCCCATCCACTGCCATTTAAATCCCCATTTATCTCACTCTGGGATGCTGGCACAGAAACCTCATTTATGCTATTGCTCTGAGGAATGTCAGGAGGGACTTGCTGTTAAAGAATTCTCCTGCAATAAACATTTATGCCCCTTGCAAGGATGAGGTCACAGCATTTGCCTGACCAGAGAAAGTCAGGTGTCTTCTCAGAAAAATGTTACTACATTTTTTCATTTATATTTTGGACCTCACAATTGGATTAGTCATAGTCCCCAGTTTATGACACATTCTCATTACTCGATGTAGCCAGAGTTCGTTATATAGCATTTTGAGTGCTATATAATATTACAGTGGGATGCTATTGTAAATGGTGCCTCCTTTCTAATCCATTCTCCTATTGATGGGCATTAGGCATGATGCCAAGATTTTGCTATTATGAACTGTGCTGCTGTGAACATTCTGGTGCATGTTTCCTGCTATATATACATGGATAACTTTGTCCTGGAGTGGCATTGTTGGATTGTCGAACTAAATGTGCAATTTACAAGAAAGTTATAAATTGCTTTCTAAATTGGCTGTATCAATTTATCCTCCTCCCAGGAATGCATAGGAAGTGCTCTCAATTCACTGCTCCACAGCACATGGAGGGCCCTTGATCTGTGTCGACAGGGTGTGTGTAAATGGTGTTTTATTATGGTCTTCATGCTTATTTCTGTGACCACCCAGGAGAGGAAAGGTCTCACAGCTTTATTGTTCACAGGAGTTTCTTTTTTCTGAATTGCCCGTTTCTGTCTTTTGCTCATTTTTCTGTTTGTTTGAAGATTCTTTTCTTTGTTGTTCTTTATATATTATTGATATTAACCCATTCTCAGTTAAAACTTATAAATATTATATTATTTGTCTTTTTTACTTTCTTGAAAGTTTCCATTGATAAACAGGTGTTTTTAATTTGGATATAGTCAATATTTATCAACCATTTATTTTATGTAGTTTTTTAACTTAAGAAACTCTTTTCTGTACCTAGAGCAGAAGATATTTATCTGTATAAAGGTGTTAATGGTGTTAATCCGATTATAGTTAATGTTTATATTTGGAGTGAGTTAGGGATTGAAATTCACTTTTTTTCCCAAATGGATAACCATATTCTCTGGATCCATTTATTGAATAGTCCCTCATGTGTCCCATGACCTACCTGTTCTGCCACTTTTGTCGTCTAGAACATTTCCATATGCCTACAGTACGTGTTTCAGGGCTGTGTATTCTATTTCATAGGTTAGTCTACCTGTTACTGCCCTTGTACCACAATGTCTCAAGCTGTAGCTTCATAATAATTCTTGGTATCTGGTAACAGAAGCCTTTTCTCATCAGTCTTATTTCTTGGTAGTATATTGGTTATTTTTGTTCTTTATACTTCCATGTAAATTTGAGACCAAACTTATTAGGGTCCACGAACATCTTATTGGGATCTCGAGTAGAATTGCATTAATTATACAGATAAATTTGGGAAGAATTTACGTCAACATAATGGTATGCATCTTCATTTATTTAAGGTTTTCATAGCTCAGATAGAACCTTGTATCCCAATTTTCTCTTGGCTGCTGCCATGAGAAGCCCTCATCTATTTCTCAACAGTCATAACAGAAGCCATACCCCGTAATTATACATTTACATTTCTGTATATTGTCATAATTCAGTGTCTGATCAGTTACTAAATATTACCAGGAGGTAATGAATGTCTGACATCAAGGAGTCTGGGCTTGGTTGTTGCGGTCATAACTGTGCCCCTCTGTCAGGATTTTGACCACAGATCCCTTATTTGACATTGGCAGTTAATTTATCAATGGTTTTTATAGGTGTTTACTTTCACTTCTCTTGATACTGTTTTCCTGGTAGTCCAGGTGTCTTGTGCTTTGGTAGATATTTCAATCATGCCCACACCTTCATTCACCTGCTACCTAACTGATTAACCAATTGGTTAGTCTGCATGATTAACCAGGACACTCCCCAGCAGCATTTACCCTTGTCCTTGGTTTCTCTTAGTGTGTTAAGGGAAGCTCCTTCTGTGGTAGGAGGGCTGAAAGTTCTGTCTTTGTTTCATTCATTTAGCAAGTTTTTATTGAGTGGGGCTGGCCACTGGCATACACTGATGTATGTGTTGGGGGAAGAAGGTATCCAGGGAGCTCAGGGCAGAGCCATCAGGGTCAGCTGGTTAGAGCTCTGGGCCATGCATAGGGTCTTCTGCAGAGAAAAGCATGTTCAAATCAGCAGTCCTAACACGGAAACTGATCAGCTTTGAAGATTTCTGACCTGTATGCTATTTGTGTTTGATGGCTGGCAGAGCCAAGCCATGTCTACCACCTTGGCTTTTGTGTGCTTGTATGCTTTAGGGAAAGGTGTGGGATTTGAGTCCAAAAGTGCTTTGTCCCTATGTATCCAGATGATTACAGATGGGAGACCTGGACAAGTTGTTTAGCTTCTCTAAGCCTCAGTTTTCCTCCTAATAAGATGGGATTAATATTAACAATAGGTACCTGAGAGTGTGATTTTCTGATAATTAATGGCTTCTTTGTGGTTCTTTCAAGAGAGTCAAGACAGGAGGGAATAGGAGCAACCCAGCCAGGCCTTTTTTTCCTGCCCGTTGACAACTAAATTTGGGCTGCCTCTGCCAAGCAAGGGCTGGAGAGAGGGTATATGAGTCAGGGTCTTCCAGAGAAATAGCACCAGTAGGATGTGTGTGATTTATTTGTTTGTTTGTTTGTTTATTTATTTAAATAAGTGGCTCATACAGTTATGGTGGCTGGAAAGTCTAAAATCTGCAAGGGGACCAAGGAAGAGCCGATGTTGCAGATGAAATCTGAGGTCTTCTACTGGAGAGTTTCCTCTTGCTGGGGGACGTCAGCCTTTTGTTCTCTTTAAGCCTTCAACTGGTTCGATGAGGTCCACCCATATTATGCAGGGTAATATGCTTTACTTAAAGTCTACTGATTTAAGTGTAAATCTCATCCAAAAATGTCTTCACAGAAACATCCAGAGTAATGTTTGACCAAGTATCTGTCCACTGTGGCCCAGCCAAGTTGACACATAAAATTAACCATCATGGAGGGGCTTTGGGAAGTTCTTTTAGCACCTATATGTCTTCTTCAGTAACTAGAACATTTTTCAAACATATGTAAACATCAGGGAGAATTGCAATATAGCACCATGTCCATTTCACAGAGGCAGAATTCCAGAGTGTAAGAGCATAGATTTGGGGCTAGATGGGCCTAGGTTTGAATTCTGGATGTATAACCTTGGGCAAGTTACTTACCTTGTCAGTGCCTCAGTCTCCCCATTGGTAAATGGGGTAAATAGTACTTTTCCCTCAGAGTCACAGTGAGGGTTACATGATGTAATATATGTAAAACATAGATCAGTCACTGTTTCTATCACATCCTAGGTCTAATGAGTTTTAATGTGCTATGTTTGCTTCAGATTTTTAAAATTTTTTATTTATTTATTTTAGACAGAGTGGAAGGGAGGAAGACAGAGGGAGAGAACCATCAATGTGTGGTTGCCTCCCATGTGCCCCCACTGGGGACCTGACCTGGCCTGCAACCCAGGCATGTGCCCTGACTGGGAACTGAACCAGCGACGTTTTGGTTCATAGGCCAGTACTCAATCCAGTGAGCCACACCAGCCAGGGCCTGCATCAGACTTTTAAAATGAAAAATCACATATAGTTGAAGTCTCCTATGTTTCTCTCCTCAAGCTCACTTCCCCTTTTCACTCCTCAAAGGCAGCATTGTCTTGAATTTGGCATCTAATTTTTTCTGCATGTTAACTACATATCCATTAACAAGATAAAGCCATGTTTTCTGTGTTTCAGCTGGTGAAATTTGATATCATATTGTACATAATATCCTGTAACTTGCTTTATTTCTTACTCAGTTAATGTTTTGGGGATTTAACAACTCTGACATACAGAGATTCATCTCATTTTAGCTACCCATTTAGTTGGGTTTCTTTGTGTGAACAATTGACTTTCCTGGACCTCTGTTGCCAGACATTGGGGAGTTTCTAATGTTTCACTGTAATAGGCAGTGCTGTGATGAAAGTGTCCCATGGCTTTCCTTGTGTCCTGTGTGTGATGGGCTGCAGTTAGGGTGGTATGTTGGAAGTTCCCTGAGTGCCAAAGAACTCTCCAAGTTAGCTGTACTTTATTTTTTACACCCTAACACTTGGTTGATATTGTTGGACTTTAAAGTCTGCCTATCAGATATGTATAAATGGTGCCTTGTTATCACATGTAGCCTCCTGTTTGCAGATGTTTGAACATATTTTCAGATAAGCATAGGTCATTAAGTTTCAAAACCCTATAGAAAGAGAGCCACCCTCACATTTGGTGTCTGCTGATGGCAGCCTCCTGCACATACTTGGGCCTGGTGAAGACAGCAAAGTGGTCAGGGCCAGCCAGGGCTTCACAAGCCAGCTGCCCCATGTCCTGCTGGCTGCCAGAGGCCTTGGTAGCTTTGAGGAGCATCATGAGCTCTTCAGAGTCCAGAGCGGTTAGGCTCTCCTGGTTAGTGACTGAAGTAATGTTCTAAGTGGGGCACAAGTGCCAGAGAATTAAAAATACTTCTTGTTTTTGAATAGGAAGCTGACATGTTCTCAGGACAGCAGGGCTATATCTGGATGAGCAGCTGTCGGCTGCCTCGCGGGCTCTCCCAGCCAGCTGATGTGCCGAGGGCTCCCAATCTCCCAGCATCCTGCTTCCCAGGAGCAAGTCTAGAGTAGGTGCAGGTGCAGGCTCAGGGCCTGCAGCTCTCTACTGCCACTGCAGTTCTGCTACCCTACAGGGCACTTGGCATAGTGTGGTTGGGCACTTTCATTTGTTAATGAATATGCCAGGTGTCTCTGGCCTGTTCTGAGCTGTGTTGGAAAGGGGAGGTAGAAGAAGGGGAATATGCCTTTGTCCTTATGGGCTTGCCACTGACATGGCAAAATGAAACAAACTACTTGCAGGGCAGTCACCCCTCACTCTCCAGGAAGTTAAGGGCAGCCCCAAGCTCCCAAGGTACCCCAATGAAGAGGCTTAAAACAGTTTTTTTTAAATCAGTTTATGGCTTATCCTATTCATATTTGCACCTCCAGCAGAATATATAGGATATGGAATATAGTACATGTTCAGTGAGTATTTGCCAAGTGAATAAATAAGCCATTGAAGGAAGATGCATGATCCTGCAGTGACCCTCGTCAACTGTGGTTTTGAAATGCTGCTTTTGTTTCTGTGCACTATGAAATTTAAATTCCCCAATCTTTTAATGTATGCATAATTCAATGTAGTTACTTTAATCAAAGGAACACAGCGTTAAACATGTCTCCTTCCTAGAACATGTGGCTGAATCTGGGGGTTTTAAGGGGTTACAGGTTTGTTTATACCCCTCCCAGACCCAATAATTACCATAATTATTTTGTGAAAAGGCCAGACAGTTAAACAAGGATTTTACTGAGACTTAGGAAATTGAAACATGGGAGAATGCAAGTACAAAAACACCATTAAATTTTACATCTGTGAAGGCCGGTTCAAAACTTTAAAAGAGGTACAGCCTATATTATTCAGGGTGGGGCAAAAGCAGGTTTATAGATGTATGTGAAGCAGAATTTATTCTTATATTACCACTTATTAATTATTGTATCATTTTCACATAAACAACTATAAACCTGCTTTGCCTCATTCTGTATAAAAAACATACAACTCAGGGAGGCTCTTTTTTTCTAAGCATTTCAAAAATGTGATTCAGGATAGGGGTGCAGAGAATTAATGCCACTGGACCGCTTTAGCATCAATTGCAATTAGTACTTTGAACAAGTTAATGTAGGGCTATTGTTTTACCTGTTTTTTCCTATTTTCTATAAAATCTTGATTTTGTAGGTTGAATTGTATCCTCCAGAAAGGTATGTTGAAGTCCTAATTTCCCTTAGCAGTCAATGTGAACTTCTGTGGAAGTAGAGTCTTTCCAGATTTGATAAAATTAAAATGAGGTTTAATTAGGGAGGCTGTAATCCAGTATGTCTGTTGTTCTTGAAGAAGAGGGAAATTTGGACACAGACACACAGAGAGGAGACCATCAGATGATGGTATAGACACAGAGGGGAGACAGCCGTGTGAAGATGGAGGCAGGTTGCAGTGATGTGGCCACAAGCCCAGGAATGCCTGGGGCTACTAGAAATTTGGAGAGGTAGGCAGGATCCTTCCCCAGAGGCTTTGGAGAAAGCATGGGCCTGCCAGTACCTTGATTTTGAACCTGTAGCCTCCAGAACTGAGAATGAATACATTTCTTTGTTTTAAACCACTCACTTTGTGCTTACTTGGTTATAGCAGCCCTAGCAAACTAATGCACTTGATGTAGCTTTAGTTTCAATAATCAGTATGAGACATATTCTATGGATAAGGGGACTTTCTGAATCATTGGGTGGGATGCTGAGCGTGGAGCAGAATCAGACACCACTGAAGCCAAATCTCTGCTTTTATAACAGATGCCCTTTCATTGCATGGCCAAATTCCTTTAGGAAACCCTTTCAGACTGCATACAAGAAAGTTTGGGGATCAGTGCTATAAGAACTAACCAAGTTCAGGGAAAAGTGCCTGAATGGTGCTCCAGGCTCAGGAGGGGACCACATCTGCTCCATTAATGATTTATCATTTTTCTTCTGTGTCTTCTGCTTTCTGTGTGTTTTTTGTTTTATTAGTAAATTTTTAACCTAAGAAGCTCTCATGTAAGGACTTAGAGACTGATTGAGGCATGCCACTGTGCCCCATCTGGTTTGTGTCATTTTATTGCTGTTGTTTCTTTTGTTTTTGTTATTAGTCCTCTGGATCTTAACACATATGGAGATTCATAGGGTCACCACCTCAATCAGGATACCCAAGAGTTCCATAAACATTTCTCTCATACTGTTCCTTTATAGTCCCACCATTTCCCCATGCATTACCCCTGATCTTTTCTTCATCATAATAGTTTTATTATTTTAAGACTGTCATATAAATGAAGTCAGACAGTATGTAGCCTTCTGAGATTGGTTTCTTTCACTTAGAATAATGCCTTTGAGACTCATTCATGTATGTGTCAATAGTTCACTCATTTTATTGCAGAGTAGTATTTTATTGGATGTACCATAGTGTGTTTATCCACTCACCTGCTGAAGACACTTGGATTGTTTCCAGGCTTTGGTGATTATGAAGAGTGCTGCTAAAAGCATTTGCGTACATGTTTTTGTGTGAAGATTTTATTACTCTTGGGTCAACATCCAAGATTCAGTTTACTGGGTCATATAGTAAGTGCATGTTTAACTTAATAAAACAGCCAAACTTTTCCAGAATGATTGACTTATTTTGAGCTAGCTCTTATATAAATTGTGAGGCTTAGTTGAAGGGTTTTTTAGGGGCAGGGGGTGTATGGATGTCTAATTGTTTCTACACCCTTTGTTGAATATCTTTCTCTATTGAGCAGGTTTTTCACCATTAAAATCGATGGGTCATATTCATGTAAGTTTATTTCTGGACTCTTTGCTCTGTCCTGCTGATATGTTTGTCTATCCCTTTACCAATATCATGTCTTGATTACTTTAGCTCTTTAGTAAGTCATAAAATTGGATAAAGTGATTGTTTCAACTTCTTTAAAATTGTTGTAGCTATTCTAATTTCCTTGCCTTTTAATTGCTTTTCAAATACATTTTATGAAAAACATGTCCATATTTAAGAAGTACTCCTGGGATTTTGATCATATTTGCCTTAAAGTTATAAACCTATTCTGGGAAAATTGACATCATTGCTATGTCAAGTCTTCCAACCTGTGATCACAGTTTTTCTTCCATTTATTTAGGTCTTTGATTTTCTGTATCAGCATTTCATAGACATTCTTTACAAGTTATGTTAGCTTTATAATTCATTTCTCTTTTGGAGCTGCTGTAAATAGCAGTGCCTTAAAATTTTGTTTTCCAATTCTACATCGCTTGTATATAAAAATACAGTTGATTTTTGTGTGTTGATCTTGCATTCTGTGTGCTTGATAAACTTAATTTTTGGTTGTAGGAATTGTTTTGTAGAGTAATTCAAACTTCCTACATAGACAATCTTCATGATTGTGAATAGGTCAGTTTTATTTCCTTCCAATCCATGTGCTTTCATTTCTTTTTCTTGCCTTATTGGACTGCTTATAACCACTAATGAGATGTGGAATAGTGGACATCTTTGCCTTTTCCTGATGTTAAGGAAGAGCTTTCAGTATTTCAATATTAAGTATAATGTTAGCCATAGTCCAGAAAGGTTTTTTGGATATCCTTTATCAAGTTGAGGAGGTTCTCTTTCATTCTCAGTTTTCTGAGAGGTTTTTTATAATAAATGCATTCTGAATTTTGTCATATGATTTTTATGATCCAGGGATACATGTTTTATTCTTTAGTCTGTTAATATAGCATATTATATTAATTTATTTTTAAATATTGAATTAGTCTTATAGATCTCACATAATCATTGTTTATTATTCTTTTCATGCAGGGTCTGGCAGAAGTAACACCTGCTTGAGTGTGATTGGTAGGGTAATAACATGGGTGTAATAATTTATAGTTTTAATTTGGACATTTAACTTAAGATGTCATATGGTGTGCTTGAGTGTGATATTGTTATGTTACAGAATTACATACTTATGATTTTGTAATAAAAGATTTTATAATAAAGAAGGGGTGTTATTTGTGCTGGACCCTGTATATTGCTAGATTCAATTCTCTAAAAATAAATTTTTTGAAGATTTTTGTGTCTATGTGCATGAGAAATATTGGTGTCTGGTTTCCTGTTTTTGTGCTGTCTTTGTTTTTTTTTTAGTAGGGTATGCTAGTCTCATAAAATGAGGGAAAATGTACCCTTCTCTTATAGTTTCTTGAAGAGATTTTATAGAATTGGTTTTATGCCTTCTTTAAGAGTTTGGTAGAATTTTCCAGTATGATCATCTAGGACTGAGGATATTTTGGGAAGCTTTCACTATGCTTAGATTAATTTGATACTTATAGTACTATTCATGTTACTGATTTCATAACTTTAATAGTAACTATGGTGAATTTTGGTGTTTGTGTTTTTCAAACACCAAAATTCACCAAATTTTGTGGATTAGTCTGTGTCATCTAAGTTGCTGAATTTGGGCAGAATCATTCATTGTATTCCCTTATTTCCCTTTTTAATGTCAGCAGAGTCTGTAGTGAATCCTCTTACATTCCTAACATTGGTGATTTGTGTCTTCTCTCTCTTTTAATTTTTATTTTTTGGTCTTGTTACTCTTTGTTACTTTTTCTGAGAGGTTTATCAATTATGTTGATTTTTCAAAGGACTCATTTTGGTTCTATTTATCTTATCTGTTGTATCATGTTTTCAATTTATTTGATTTCTGCTTATCTTTATTTCCTACCTTCTGCTTGCTTTGAGTTCAGAAAAGCTGTTCCTTTTCTACTGTCTTAAAATAGAATCTTAAATTTTTGCTTTGAATTATTTCTTATTTTTTTAATGTAGATATTTTAATTCTACCATTTCTCTCTAAGCACTGCTTTACCTGCATCACATAAATTAAAAGTGTTGTGTTTTTATTTTTGTTTAGTTAAAAATGTTTTCTTACTTTTCTTTAGATTTTCTCTTTGATCGATGGATTATTTATGTGTGTTTTTAAGTATTTTAATGTTTTTGTATTATTTTTGTTACTGAATTTTAGTTTAATTCCATTATGATAAGAAAAGCTTTTTATGATACAATTATTTAAAATTTTTAAATATTTGTTCTATGAGCAGGATATGGTCTTTCTTGGGGAATGTTTAATGTGCACTAGATAATAAAGTACATTCTGCTGTTGCTGTGTAAAGTGTTCTATAAATGTTAATAAGAAGGACTAGTAGGTTGATGGTACTATCATGTATATCCTTGCTGGCTTTCTGTCTACTAATTCTATTGTTGAGAAAATGGTGTTGGAGTGTGTATAATTAAGAGTTTATTTATTGCTTATTTCATTTCCTCCAGGGATGTTTTTGTACATTTGAATTTCTGTTTTTAGATACATACACATTTAAGGGTGTTATATTTTCTTGGGAAATTGACCCTTTTATTATTATGTAATGTCCCTCTTTATCTATAGTAATTTTCTTTTCTCTGATGTCTCCTTTGTCTGATATTAATATAGCTGTTGCAGCTCTCATCTGATTATGTGTTTTTCTTCTTTTATGTTTCATTTACTTATATTTGCAGTGAGATTTTTTTAGGGAGCATATAATTAGTTTGTATGTAAAACTTCATTCTTACCACCTGTCTTTTGATTGGTATGTTCAGGGTTTTACATTTAATGCATTTGTTGATATGTTTAGATATAGGTGTATCATTTTCTTGTTTTTGTTTTATTCTTGTCATTTTTATTTCTTTGTTTTCCCTTTCCTGCCTTCTTTTGGGTTAATTTAACATTTTCTTTTTAGTATTTCTTTTGGATTTATGTGCTGTGATTTTTGTACTAGTACTTTGAGAGAAGGCGACTATTGTACTGTGTACTGAGATTCAATATTCTACCATTTTAAGTTAGTATATAAGTCTTACCCTCTTTTAGTTTCCTTTATTCTCCCTCAATTTATGTTATAGTTGTCTTACATGTTATACCTACACATATCAGAAACTCAGCCATTATTTCTTTAAATATATTTTTTCTTTTTTCATTCTTTTTAAATATATATAAATACTAGATCTTTTGTTTTTCTTCTACAGATCCTTGAGTTTATTTTTAAACAAAGATTTTGTTTATTTATTTTTAGAGAGTGGGGAAGGGAGGAAGAAAGAGAAAAACATTGATGTATGAGAGATATATCTGTTGGTTGCCTCTCCCATACCCCAGCTGGAGATCTGGCCTGCAACCCAGGCATGTTCCCTGACTGGGAATCAAACTGGCGACCCTTTGGTTCACAGGCTGGCACTCAATCCACTGAGCCACACCAGCCAGGGCTGAGGATCTGTTCATTTTTTTAAAATCTTATTTTCTTCTCTTAGTGGTAATTTCTACTGATGTGTTTTCAAGTTTATTCAGCATGACAGTTCCTCTATCATCTCCATTCTGCCATTGAGCTAATCCAATGAGTTTTTTTAATGTTATTGTACATCTCAGCTTAACATTTCTATTTGGTTGTTCTTTATTTCTTCTACTTTGTTGAGATTTAACTTTCCAATTTGTTACTTTTTAAAAAATATATTTTATTAATTATGCCATTACAGTTGTTCTATTTTCCCCCTTCATTCCCCTCCACCCTGCACACCCCTCCCCCACCATTCCCCCCCTTTAGTTTATGACCACGTGTCTCAAGTTCTTTAGATTCTATATTTCCCATACTAATCTTGCCTTCCCCCCTATCTATTTTCTACCTACCATCTATGCTACTTATTTTCTTTACCTTCTCCCCCCTTCTCCTTCTCCCACTCCCCTGTTGCTAACCCGCCATGTGATCTTTATTTCTATGGTTCTGCTCTTGATCTAGCTGTCCTCTTAGTTTGCTTTTGTTTTGGGTGTGGTTGTTAATAACTGTGAATTTGCTGTCCTTTCACTGTTCATCTTTTTTATCTTCTTTTTCTTAAGTAAGTCCCTTTAACATTTCGTATAATAAGGGCTTGGTGATGATGAACTTCTTGAATTTGATCTTATCTGAGAAGCACTTTATCTGTCCTTCCATTCTAAATGAAAGCTTTGCTGGATAGATCAATCTTGGTTGTAGGTCTTTGGATTTCATGACTTGGAATACTTATTTTCAGCCCCTTCTTGCCTGCAAGGTCTCTTTTGAGAAATCAGCTGACAGTCTGATGGGAACTCCTTTGTAGGTGACTATCCCCTTATCTCTTGCTGCTTCTAGGATTCTCTCCTTGATTTTAATCTTGGCTAATGTAATTATGATTTGCCTTGGTGTGTTCCTTCTTGGGTCCAACTTCTTTGGGGCTCTCTGAGCTTCCTGGACTTCCTGGAAGTCTATTTCCTTTGCCAGATTGGGGAAGTTCTCCTTTACTATTTGTTCAAATAAGTTTTCCACTGGTGGCTGTTCCTCTTCCCCTCCTGGTACCCCTATAATTCGGATGTTGGAACGTTTAAATATGTCCTGAAGGTTCCTAAGCCTCTCCTCATTTTTTTGAATTCTTGTTTCTTCATCCTTTTCTGTTTGGTCATTTTTTTCTTTCTTCTGGTCCACTCCTTTGATTTGAGTCCCAGTTTCCTTTCCATTACTATTGGTTTCCTGTGTATTGCCATTCATTTCAATTAGTTTATCCTTCATACGTTCCTCTAATTTGTGACTATAATCAACCAGTTCTGTGAGCATCCTGATCACCAGTGTTTTTAACTGTGCATCTGAAAGTTTGGCTATTTCTTCATCGCTTAGATCTGTGGGCTCTGGGGCTCTGAGTTGTTCTTGAGCCATGTTTTGATCTATTCGTGCCTGTTACGTATGAGGAGAGGAGCCTTAGTTATTGGAAAAACAACTTTCCAATTTATTTTAAGAGTCTTTACAATTGCTTGTTGGAAAATTTTAAAAAATATTTATTTTAGAGCTTTTGCCAAAAAATCCCAACATTGGTTATCTTGGAGTTGAGGTCTATTCAACTCCTCTTTCCTTTTGGAAAGAAGTCTATCTTTTCCTATGTGTATCGAGATTTTGCTGTTTTTTTTTTAATTGTGAGCATATTTGGATTGTATCTTGGACAATCGAAGATACAAGATACATTATGGAATATTGGAATATTATGAGATTCTTGGTCTCATCTACATCCTATGCAGGATATTGGTATTTTTGTTTTAGTGTTTAAGATAAGGCCACAAGTTCTAGCATGTTGCTTGTGGGTTGTTTCTAATGTCAGTTCTCTTCTCAAAGCATATGCAGTGTTCTTCTGATCTGTCCCATGCATATGCCTCCCAGTGGCCAGTCTGCAACTTAGTCGTAATCTGTTTTTAAATTTTGTTCTCACAGTTTTTCTTGTGTTTTTTTTTGTCTGTTTATTTTATATTCTGATCAGCATTCTACCCATGCATGAGGAGCTCAGGATGAGCCCAGGAGTTCATAAACAGCCTGATGGAACTGCTTTCCTAAGTTCCTTTCTCTCTGTGACATTCCCAGTACTTTTCTGTTTCTGGGTATTCTCTTTAATGGTCTTCCAGCCAGATATCTGTCACTTCTGTGTTTTCAACCTGCTGTATACTTTTGTGGCTGCACCTATCCAGGGCCAAGTGGTAAGAGAAAAAGAGGGGAAAAAACTTGATAAACTTAAAGCTAGTTTGGTGCTACTTCAAATTCTTGTTCCCTTTCTATATCTGTCTGCCACTATTTACTCTTCAGATTCTTCCAATAGCTGCTCCATGCATTCTGTCCAGTTTTTGTGGCTACATTCCAGGGGAGAATCCAGGTGGTGTGTTACTACACTATCGTGTTCTATCAGTGCTTCTTAACCAGATGTGCACTTTTAAATCTGGTATGGAATGTTTTTTCCTTGTGTAGTTTTTATGGAGCCCTCTAAGTGGGGTTCACAAACTTTCCTCACCCCTAAGGCTGCAGACCTTGAACAATATAGTCATGATGGGGAAGTCCCTAGAAACTGATACAGAACCAACGGACAGGGTGCAGGGGACCCAGCTGCTCCCTAGTTGGGGACTACTCTGCTAGCCAGATAGATGTTCCTAGGACATTTGGTCTACCAAGAAACAAAATACAGGATAGCCAGTAGATGGGAAATCAAAGAATTGGCTCGTAATACTATATTGAGAACTACTTTGTTCCTCGGTGAGGCCTCTACATCGAGTTGTTACATGTGAAGCTTCAGTTTCCTATGGGTGCAAAATAATTTTCTATGGGTGCAAGATTCCACTTCTGGAAAATCACTTTGTAACATAAAGGCTCTCAAGTCTAACATAAAAATAAATGAAAAGACCACACAACACAAAATTATATGCCTTTGAAACATTTATAGTAAGTTTTTGAAACCAAACAGGGTCTATAAAGGTTAATTTTACATTTGCCTCTGTTTCAACCAGATATGGGCTGGCAGCAATGCTGAAAACTATAAGCCCAGTGGCATTTGGAGTGAAGATACCATTTTCTCTTCTTAATAAATCTCATAGATTAGGTGGTGTTTCATTGTTCCAAGAAACTTTAAACTTCATTAAAAAAATAAGGTATTCTTGTCCACACAAGCCTCTCCCTTTAAAACACCACAGGCTGCTCTCCCTAGTGCCTGGTTAACTGGAGATAAGGTTCCAGCCATGGTTCTCAGACTATCATTTGACCCCCTGGGTGACCCCAGCATTTTGTCCACTGTCACAATTTTACCTCATGTGCCCAGCATGTAATAGCCCACCAGTAAATGAAGTGGGTGCTTGGTGCTCTGGCCAAGATAGACCTCTATTTTTGTGTCCCAGGACCTCCCAATATGTCTTGGATTCAGTTGGTTTTATAGATACACAGAAGTGGCAGCCGAGGGTCTGTGTGGTCCTCAGACCTTGACTCCAGGTGTGCAATTCAAGGGCAGCAGTGTTGCAGAGACTATAGTTGTTAGCAATTATTGGCTGGACTTCAGGCAACTTCAATCTAAGTCAGGTTTCCCCCCAAAAAACCACCCTGCCTGACTTCTGCCTGCTCACAGACATAGTGACTGTGATCCTCATGGCTGCCCGTGAGGGCCCAGCTGCCCAACTGTGGGTCACTGTACAGCATCTGTAAGACCAGATGGAGCATTTATTTTTTGGCTGGAAGAACTATTTGGGGGCATTAATTGAGCCCCTTTCTGGGTCTAGTCTGCTTATTTTTCTTTTCTGTTTTTCTGTTGTGTTTAAAAAATGTAAACAGCTTGCAGCCCCTGGCCCAAGAATGTCTGATTAGCTGAGTCATCATGGAGATGACTCAGCAGGGCTGGAGTCCAGTGAGGTTAAAAGATGTGGTGCTCATCCCTGTGGCAGGGATACCTGCTGTATATGGCTGGGCAATGGCCTGATAGGGCTTGGAGCACCCTCTGCAGGAGGGTTGCCCTTCAAGGAGACATCATATCCAACAACAGAAGAGGGTTGCCTGACTTTGACTCTGGGCAAGTCTCATTACTAAGCCACAATTCTCTCATCTTTAAAATGGGCATATAACTTAATTTACTTTGTAGCTTTGTCATGAGGAGTAAATAAGAATGCATGCAAAAGCAATCAGCCACAGGTCTGCCATGGAATAAGGGCTTACTTATTAATACTTACTAGTTGTGGGTCCTGGGTGAGATACCTAATTTCTCTAAATTTTCTCCTCATGCGTAAAGTGGGAAGAGTAATATCTTCTCTGCAGACTTGTGAGAGGAGTGGATGGGACACAAATATAATTAATTGTCTTCCTAACCCTCCTTCATTTATATACATATCTATGTGTTGGAAACATTTGCTAATATATAAAAAAGGTGACCCTTGTACAGAGAAGTACCCAAGAGAGGTAGTGTCCTGGGGTTAACCACACCATCAACCAGAGAATCAGAGACTGCAGCTCCAAAACCATCCATTTCCACTATGTATCTGTCAAATCCCATCTGGCTACCCCCGAACCTACACAACTTGTACTCTCTGTCCCTTTCCAAACCCTTTCTCTCTCCCTGTGCAACTACATGCCCTGGCCTCCATCTCTTCTCTTTCCCTAATTACCTTAACTCACACCTGTTGTCCTCTGGGGGTGGCCTTCAAGTTGAAGGTCTTTTTTCCCACATTCTGTGTTCCCCAGGAGGTATTGTCTTTGCTCCATATCACTACCTGCAGACCATTTCTTTGCCTTCTTCCTCTAGCACCCCAGCTCTTTCTAGACTCTGCCATTTGCCTGTACCACTCTCTCCCCCACCTCAAGGTCAGTTCCCTCCCTGCCCTTCCCTTTCTGTTCACTGAACACTAAGGCTCACTCTCTTTCCATCTCAAATCTGGCTCATTCCTAATAATTTTCACATCTTGGCTTCTCATTTCCTTAAACTCTGTATCTCCAATTACATTTCGCACCCACCTGAACCTCTACCTTCGTGAGTATCATACCCTAGACCTGCCCACCAGAAATAACTACACTGGATCTGAAATGCAAACATGATATGGCATTCCCCAAGCATTGCCAGTTTTTGAGCTGAAATAGTCTTCAAACTTAGTGAGGCCTCTAACCCCACACTTTTTCACAAAAGCCTTCTCTTCATGCCTTCTGAGTTCAACTTTAAAATAGTGATTTATAATAATTCTTTCCTTGCCCCCCCGCCCAACTTCTTGGATCCTTTCCTTTGAAACATTCACAGGAGCTGAACCCTGTAGCCCCTTTGCCATGTGCATCAGAGCACTGAGTGTTGTCGTAGAGAATCAGAAAACCAGGTGGCTGGTTTTACTCTGAGCTTCCACCACAAATCTCAGTTTGTGTGTTCTTCCTCCTTAAGTCCCCATTTCATACCTTGTCTTCTGCTCTCAAACCTTCCTCCTCTTCTTTTCCCACTTTTAAGCCATTAGGTGGGAGCATCATCATCTTCCATCTTCAGAGTTATAACCCCACTGAATCACACCTTTCGGCTCCCATCCCCAACCTGTTATTCCAGGGAGAGTAAGTGTCCCTCCTTGCAAAGCCACTTCCTGTCCTGGTCTCTGGATCTATCCCCTTTCTTCCTCTCTGATTTTGCCTTTCCTTTTCATATCTCCTTCCTATGTTATCAGTCTCTCCTCTCCACTTGTTCATTGCTGCTTTTGCCTAGGAACTTGTTTTACAATCTTCTATATAAAAACAAAAAAAACTACTAGGAGCATTATACATTTTCCCACACTCCCCTCCAGCTACTGCCCTGTTTCTTTAATCTCCATTTCCTCTCCTTTTCTCCACTTTTCAACCCACTACTGATATTAACCATTCCTGCTCTGAAATGGCTTCATCAGAGCTAAAGTCTTCATGTTTCCAGTCCAGCATGGTTTCCTCTTCCTTGCCTCTCTGGAATCTTTGACAAGGTTGAGCATCACTTCGTTGACACTTTCTTTTTCTGGTCTTCTAAGTTGTTACCGTTAGCCTGCCCTTCTGTTTCCCAGGCCCTTCTCTGCCATCCACAGGGCCCCTTCTCTTACCAAACCGTTCTGTTGGCAGTCCCCTAGGAGCAAGGCTGTGCGGCTTCTCACTTCCGTCAACTTCTCCCTGGTGATCTCATCTATACCAGTGCCTTTAAATATTTGCACATTAAACTACTTCAAATGTTAGTTTCTCGCTCAGGCTCTTCTTCTGAGCCTTGGCATCTGCCTGGATGTTTCACAGGATGTTTCCCAGGCACCAAAGCCCTAACAGACCCTGAAGAGAATTCTCCAACCTCCTCTTCCCCCAATTGTCCCACTGCACAAAATGGTCCCACAGCCATCCAGATACTTGAGCCCTAAACAGAAATCATCCCCATCCTCCTTTCTTTCACACTGCATTCTATTTGATGGGCCCTCCAGCAACATAAGGAACTATATCCAGCCAGTAGGAAACTAGGGGCCCCCACCTCATCGACACAGGATCAGATGCCTTAGACAATGCTGGCCACATCTCTACATCTGCTCCCTGCCCATGTAGGCTAGAGGAGTAGAGGCCTGAGAAGTAAGCGGGGACTCATAGGGGACCATACTTCCTTCCCCAGGACAAAGATTAGTCATGCCTTAGAGGACAATGTGAAAAAGCATTAAATGGGGTTGAAAGAGTCTGGAGTTTTAAATAACCAACAATGCTTAAAGTTTTGGGTGTGACTCTGGAACTAAGGAGAATGAGTGAAGGAAAAGAAAGCTTTATATATTTTTATTTCACTGGGTTCTGATTGTTAAATAAGCCAATGACAACAAACCTCCTGTTTAAGACTTTTCAAAGGCTTTCTATTAAACTTAAAAGGAAACCTGACTTCTCACAGTTTGTGTGTTAGCTGTAGGGACTCAATGGTGAACAAACTGAATGTTTTACCTTCCTTCATGGAGATTTCAGTGACTGTGGGATGTAGACATCAGGCAGATAATTGCTCAATCACGCAAAATGGTACAAATTGTGATGCCTGGAAGGAAAAGTCAAGGATATTAAGATGTGAGAGAGTATTGTTAAGGGTCTGATTCAGATCCAGTTTCTGGAAAGGAATGTGAAGAAGTGTCACTTATGCTTGGATATGAAGGGTAAGGATGCTTTTTTTAAACAGGAAGTCATGGGAAAGAGCATTCTGTGTTCGAGAGGAAGAAAGAGCTGGGTGAGGTAAGACTGAAAGGGGTGAGGTGAGGCTGAGAGGGAGGGAGGAGAGCCTGAGGGGAGCAGGGTGAGGTCTGCTATGAGTAAAGTAAGGCTGGGAGAGATGTCCTGATCCTCACAGTGAGGCTTTAGAAGGGTGAGGATAATGACTCCATCTGGGCAGGTTTCATTTTATTTATTTATTTGTAAATATATTTTATTGATTATGCCATTACAGTTGTCTCATTCCTCTCCTTCATCCCCTCCCCCCTGCACACCCCCTCCCACCCACATTCCCCCCCTTTAGTTCATGTCCATGTGTCATAAGTTCTTTAGCTTCTACATTTCCCACACTACTCTTGCCTCCCCCTATTTTCTCCCCATTGTCTATGCTACTTATTCCCTGTACCTTCTCCCCCTCTCTTCCTTCCACTTCCCTGTTGCTATACCTCCATGTGATCTTCATTTCTGTGGCTCTGCTCCTGTTTTAGGTGTTTGCTTAGTTTGCTTTTGTTCTAGGCGTGGTTGTTAATAACTGTGAATTTGCTGTCCTTTCACTGTTCATATTTTTTATCTTCTTTTTCTTAGATAAGTCCCTTTAATATTTCATATAGTAAGGACTTGGTGATGATGAACTCCTTCAGCTTGGCCTTATCTGAGAAGCACTTTATCTGCCCTTCCACTCTAAATGAAAGCTTTGCTGGATAGAGCAATCTTGGATGTAGGTGTTTGGATTTCATGACTCGGAATACTTCTTTCCAGCCCCTTCTTGCTTGTAAGGTCTCTTTTGAGAAATCCGCTGACAGTCTGATGGGAACTCCTTTGTAGGTGACTGTCCCCTTATCTCTTGCTACTTCTAGGATTCTATCCTTGATTTTAATCTTGGCTAATGTAATTATAATGTGCCTTGGTGTGTTCCTTCTTGGGTCCACCTTCTTTGGGATTCTCTGAGCTTCCTGGACTTCCTGGAAGTCTATTTTCTTTGCCAGATTGGGGAAGTTCTCCTTCATTATTTGTTCAAACAAGTTTTCTACTTGTGGCTGCTCCTCTTTCCCTTCTGGTACCCCTATAATTTAGATGTTGGAATGTTTATTGATGTCCTGAAGGTTCCTAAGCCTCTCTTCTTTTTTTTTTTTGTATTCTTGTTTCTTCATTCTTTTTGTTTCTTTCTTCATTCTGGTCTACTCCACTGATTTGAGTCCCAGTTTCTTTTCCATTACTATTGGTTCCCTGGGCATTTTCCTTTATTTTGCTTAGTGTAGCCTTCATTTTTTCATCTAATTTGTGACCAAAATCAACCAGTTCTGTGAGCATCCTGATCACCAGTGTTTTGAATTGTTCATCTAGTAGGATGGCTATCTCTTGGTTGCTTAAAAGTATTGGCTCTGGGGCTTTCATCTGTTCTTCTGATTGAGCCATTTTTGGTCAGGTCATGCCCGTTATGTATTAGTGGCAGAGCCCTAGATGTTCACCTAGGGTGGGGCAACCCAGTCACTGAGTTGTGACTCTGTATGTGGCGGCGGGGTCAGAGAAGGAACAGTGGCCCTTGCTCTGCTCTCTCTTGGATTTTGGTCCCCTCTGCCACTTCCCACAAGCAAATTGGGTCTTTCTGGGCTGGTTTCCAGGTGGGTGGGCTTGTGTATGTTCTAGGACCCTGTGGGTCTCTCCAACAAACTCTCCTCTGAGGCTGGGAGTCTCTCCTGGCACCATTTCAATTGGTGCTTTTAGGTTTTATTTCCCAACACTGGGGCCCTGCGCTGCACGGTCTGTCTTGCTGCCCATTTTTGCCTAATTTATCTGCACTCGAATGTGTAATCGTGGTCAGTTTTGTGCCTCCTGCACTCCCGGGTCTGGCTGCCACTGCCCTTTCCTCCTGTAATCGCTTTCTGCTGACCGCTGACTTCGCCCCTCTTACCAGTCTGGTTGAATGGTTGTCGGACTTCTGTACAGTTCAATTTTCTGTCTGTTCTGGTTGTGTTTTAGTCTCTAAATCTTTGTTGTTCTTAATTTTGGTTGTGCAAAGAGGTACAGTGTTCCCACCTATGGCTCCATCTGGGCTGGAAGTCTGGGGCAGGTTTTAGAAATACCACTCTAGCTTCTAGTCTGGGGAACTGGTAATACCCTCTGAAGCCTGGGCATTAGCATTGGGTAGCTACTCTGGAGTCTGTTGAGGTGCTCCACTCCCCTCAGTCCCCCTACTCTGGCACTGGCCCTAGATGGAAGGAGTGGTTAGGGTGGGGCAGGGAGGCAAGTTCTGACCCATTCTGAAGCTGAGGCTGAGTCCCCAGGAATCAGCACCCACAGCTGGGAGATGCAGCCATGTTGGAAGGGGTTGTTCTGACCAGGGAACTGAACAGGGGCATGATCAGAATCTGGGCTTTGTGGAATGAACTGAGCAAATGGGGACTGTTCCTTTTCCCACTCTCATGGAGGCTTTGAGAGAGAAGGCAGGTTTTTCTGTGTTGTCTTTTGCTGCATTTCAGTACCTAGAATGATCCTTTGGGCTTAGTGCTCAGCAAAGACTTGTTGAATAAATGACTATTCCACATATGTTAGACTCATGGGCAGAGACAGGTTGAACTGACCAAGGAGCCAAGGTAAGTTCCAGAAGGCTCCAGCACCCCTGCCCACTTCCTCACCTCTGTGGGCTGATATGCCTTTGCTTGCTCAGACCTTTTCTTTCACCCAGTGTAGCTGATAGGCAGGGCCAGTTGCAGGCAGGACTGGCTGGGATGCTTCCCACAGCTGGCCCCGTTGTCAGGCCTCTCTCTGCAGCTAATTAATGCATTTCCCCCAGCAGAATGTATAAATGCTTCAGACAACAACCTGAATTATTTTTTTGTCCTCTTGGACTGACTGCTTCGGTGCCCACCAAGGGCTTTCCATGGACATCTCACTAGGAAATATTCTGGGCTTGCCATCTGTAGTTGGTTCCCTTTAAGACAAAGGCAGTCTGAGACAACTTCATTACCTTCCAGGTTTTTCTTTATTGAATCTGGGCTGCCTCAAATATGGAAGCATGACCTAATGTGGATGTCTTAGCATACATTCTGTATGCACTCAATTTATCTGTAAGTTCAAAAACACCTGTGAGGCATGCAAAGTTTTTCCTCTAGTCATGTTTAGTGTTTTATAATTTTATTAAATGATTTATTGAACACCTTGAGTACAATAGACACTGTTTTAGGCATTTAGCCCCCAACATCTTGTTTTATTTCCACTACTATGTCCCTGTGAGGTAAGCATTGTTATTATTATTATTATTTTTTCTTTGAGAGATGAAGGCACTTCTCCAGAATTTGTCAGGATTTGTACCAAGGAACTGGGCCTTGCTCTTTTCTCCTTGTGGACCTGACAGTGGGGAGACAGGCTGAAGGCAACTGACTTGTTCTATTTTTGTCTCTCCCTTCGGGCCAGGCGGCCATATCTGGGAGAGCAGGTGGGGCTGCTTCTGGAGATGGGACCTCCTCCAGGCACTGCTTTAAGTCCTGCCGATAAAAAGGTGGATGGAAGGGAGGAGCTCAGAGGGGGGTGCACAGGAGAGATCGACACAAACAACTATTCAACCAGGCTGTGACAGTAGGCGTTGGCATTCCAGGGGCTCTGCAGGCACTGAGCAGCTATCCTGAGACCCTGGGAATGTAGGCTTTGTGCTGATAGTGGCTCCTGCAAAGAGGGGTGCCCCATAACATTACTGTAGCATGCTATAGGCCCTGCCTGTGGCCTCCGAATGCCATAATCTAGGAAGATACAGGGAGGGTACTTCAATTTTATTACTCAGGTTCACACATTTTCCTCATGGTTACTGTTGGAGAAGTCTGAAGTAGGTGGCAACTTAGTGTAGCTCTTTGCATTAGGAAGTAGAGTTATGTAGTGGAAGATGCCTTGTGCTTTCTTTGAATCAAAAAGCCCTGGGTTTGAACACAAGTCTGCTCCTTGTTTCATGACCTTGGTGAAGTCAATGAAGCTTCTCTCAGTCTCACTTGCAGCTTGGGATAGAAGTATCTACTGCTATTGTGAGGAGTAAATGGTATATATCATTGGTTCCCAACTCAAGATGTTTGTTCCCCAGGTGGCTTTTGGCAGTACCTAGAGACATTTTTGGTTGTGACAGCTGGTGGGGAGAGCCCAGGTGCTGTTAGGTGCTCTTGAGTGCAGAGAGCAGTCTTCACCAGTGCAAATTATTCAGCCCAAATGTCAGTAGTGCTGGGGTTGAGAAACCCGGGTGTCAGTGATAAGCTTCACCTAGTGCTGAGTACCCAGGAGGATGTTAATTAAGATGAATTAGATCAGAGGGTTAAAAGTGGGAGGCCTTCTTGCTGGGAGTCCTGTCAAGTACCCCGATGGTCCACAGTGGGTTGCTGGGACCCGGGGTGAGGGTGGGGGACTGTGAATCAGGGTGTTCATTGTCAGGGAGCATGAGGGGTCCTGGGATTTGCTGACTGAGGACACTTCCCTTTCCCTTTGGGGTCTTGTTTCCACCACCTGTAACAAAACATATCCAACAGCTTCCGAGGCCTATCTGGGTCTAATGTTTCTTTCCAGGGGCCAGCTGAAACTGGCCAGGACCAGTGCTTTTGAGGGCCTACCCCCTCCCAGCTCCTAGCCCAGACCAGGCATACTCCAGACTGCACCTGCCTGCACTTGCTAGAGAGAAGTCGCAGCAGCTGGGGGAGGGCTCTCTTTCCCGGAACCCTCATCATGGGCTTGGTTCTTGGCATAGCAGCTTGTACCTTGGCCTCAGACAGCTAGGTGGTAGATAGACAACAGACTGCACCAGGTATGGTGAAGGAGGCCCTTGAGCTTAGACTGGGGTGACAAGGAAAAAGGGAACTCTTGTCTCTTACTTGTTCCACATTGGCTGGTTCCAGTTTTCTCTGAGGCCACCAGGTAGGGGAGCCAGGGGCAAAAAGAATTGGGCATCTGTGAGAGTTGCTGGCAGCAAGTGCAAAGGAGACTAGTGGGGCAGGGAGAAAGCCAGGGGGATGTGCTAGGGTCTTCCTCTGTGGTCAGGGAGAGGTGAGGCCACTGAAGGTCATGGGGGTGGTGTGGAGAGAAGGGGTGGATTTTTGCCAGGGTGTGGGGCATGGCAGGGTGTGGAGGACAGAGGCTGACATCTAGGTGTCTAGAGGAGACAAGGGACAGAGGGAGGTGGAGCAGGCATGGGAAGAGCTCAATTTGGACAAGCTAAGAGTGAGGGGTCCTGGGAGCACTGGAGAGAACAGAATTGTGTGGTGAAGGATGGAGAGTGGGAGCCCTCTTCTCTTGGCTCTCCCCAAGCCCAAGGCCTAGTGAAGAAGTCCTCCCTCCTTTGATGGAGACTTGGCAAAACAAGTTCCTTGAGTGACAGACATGGCCTTGAGGAAAAGCTGGGCACCTGAAAGTGCCCAGCTCTCCATGGTCCTTCCTTGATTTGGCTACTTCCTACTGACCATCCACAGAGTCCAGAGGCTCATTGATCTAACAGCCCTTAATGTGATACACTGGCTCAGGGCAGGTTGCACAAGCAGGACTCTGGGTTGTCTTGGGGGTGGTTCATTCTGTTCAAGTCTCTGTTCATTCATCCCCTCTCTGGGCTTCAGTTTTCTCTTCTTTAAAATGGGATAATCACTTCTGCCTGTTCCTCTCACAGGACAGCTGTGAAAATGAACTGGGCTCATTTCTGAGGCAATGCAGCACTGTGAATTCAGTAGTTACCACCAGCTGAGGGCTTTCTCAGGGGACACTGCACTGGGGCACACAGCTTGTCTCCCTCCGTGAATTTGCATATGCACCCTGCTCCTGTCTTCCCCTCCCCCTTCCTTCTGCATGTGGCTCCCACAGCCTTCCTGGTTAACTGGGTCCTACCCCAAGCCGGGGCCCACTTGCCAACTTAGCAGAGGCTGTCCAGTCACACTCACTTCAGACAGAGTGGTGGGCACAGGACAGGGATGCCTACCTGCTCCTCCAGAAGCAGGTCACTGCCATTGTCTACTTCCACTTGGGCAGCTTACCCCTCAGCCGGTTGTCATGGGCTCCACAGCAGAGGGCCTCAGGAGAGAACGCCATGTGTGTTTCTAAAGTGTTTTTAGGGAGCCATAAAAGTGCCAGGCCATGTTCTTTATGGTGGTTTTTAAGGTCTGATTTAAGAGATTCTTGAGATTTCCTGTGTTTGCCTGTGGGTTGCTGTTGCTGGGAAACTTGTACTCCTTGGAAGGAGTCTTCTTTCCAGCTGCAGCAATCCTTACAGGGAGAAATTCTTCCCACAGAGTGGAGACAGTAGTGGAGGATAGAAAGTCCTGGTGTGAGCCAGGTGCTCTGCCAAGCAGATCACGTCTTATCGCTTTGCACTCCTAGTAGAGACCCATGCCGCACTGGAGTTGTCCGGGGACAGGCACTGAGGTTCCCAGAAGCCCCTGACTTGTCTCAAATCATGCAGCATTGAAGGGTTGGGCTTACTAGAGTAAGTCTTTGCCCTCCTCCCCTGACCATCAAAAATACCAAAAGCACTTGGACTGACCCTCTTAAATATAACTCGGATCATTTTTGTTCAAAATGCTTCCAGTGGTCTCTGTTCTCACATAGAATAAGACCCAAAGTCTTTTATTTTTTTGTCACCTTTAAGGCCCTCATGAAATGGCTGCTGCTCCCTCTGGCCTTCTCTCTGACTTCCCTCCCCCATGCTTACCTGATGCCTGCTTCCTTGTTCTCAAACATGTCAAGAAAGCTCCCACCTCAGGGCCTTTGCACCAAGTGTTCTTTCTAATTGCATCACCTTTTACCCAGAGGGCTGGGACTCTGAGATATGCTGCCTCATCAGAGCAGTTGCTGACTGCCCTTCCTAAAATAACACCCTCTTGCTTCCTTCTAGCCCTTGCCCTACTTTACTTTGCTGTGTTTTCATGACTGGATGCTCTATCACATGTTAGTTTGATGTTGATGTGTCTCTCCTACCACACTGAGATCAAAAGGGACTCTGTCTGTCTTGCCCCTATTGCACCCTCTATGCCAGTAGTGGCTCCTTGGTGAATGAAGGACTCATTGAATGAAAATCAGGATCCAAGGGCAGTGGGGAAAAGGAAGCACAGAGAGTGACAATAAAGAGAAGACCAGGCCTTTTGGACAAAGCTTCCAAGTGTGGATACCTAGGCCTAAGGACACCCGCTTGCCAGGGAGCCCAGGGCAAGAAGGCCCAGTGTGAAGGAGCTGGGGCACCATTTGAAGGAGGCCAGCATGAAGTCGTCTGCCTAGCACCCTCAGCTTTTTTCTTTGGTAATATACCAGTCTTTTACCCCATGATGTCTGGGTGGGAAAGCAGGAGTGTTTCCCATGGAGCAAAGAGCAGAGAGGTTTTTCTCCTGGCCAGGAAACTCCCAGAGATTAGATGCTGAGGGAGAAATCAGGGCAGTTCTGGGTAGGCACCAGCTTGGGAGCCAGTAGAGCTTTGGCTGAAAAGTTGAAAGTAGGAGTAAGATTTTTGTTAGCTGGGCGACCTTGGACAATCATTTCTGGTCTCAGAAAATCAGTTTTGTTGTCTGTTATATGAAAATAAAAGTTCTCTTTGTAGCTAAAGCTTAGTTTTCCTATGAAAAACACGAGAACCACCAAAATATCAGCATACCTGGCTTCTGCTGTAGGAGATTGAGACACAGTGGTGGTGATGGGGATTTGCAGGCGATGCTGATGTGCATCCTGGGGGTAGGGAGGGCTCCTGCAGGCCTCCTGCTGTGCACTGGTGCCCTTGGTCCTCAGCTGTATCATTGGGGAAAGCCAGACCACCAGGAAGTTCTGCACATGGACTCCATTATGCCCTCAGGCCCCTTTAGAGCCCCTTACACAAAGTGACAGCTTTTGTCAAGGGTTCTGAAGGAGACAAGCCATGTGAGATTTGCCTCAGTCTCTGGCTGTCACTAGAGAAGGAATCAGCACCCCTTCCATGCTGGGTCATGTTCTTGTAAGTATCTGTGGGCTGGGATGGTTCTCTATGTCAAGGATCTCATAGTGTTCCCAGCATGTAGTCGATAGTCAATAGCATTTGCTTTGTCCCTTGAGGAAATTGTCCATTGCCCAGTTTGGAGGAATATCTTTGAGAATTTAGTGAACATCTGCTTCTTCCTCCCTGACAACATGATCCATGAAACCGAACATATTTTCCTTTGTTGTTTTCACTGCCAGAAAGGTCAGGGCTATTAATTCTGTTGTTTGCACAATTGTATTCCCCTTTCCCTTGTTCTAATTTATTATGCTTTATTTATGTTGTGCCAGTGATTAAATATTTTCTTTGTGGTAAGCCACACCAGTTCCTCTGGAGAAAATGCTTATAAGTAAATGCAGTATATTTTTTGACGTTGATGGACACATCACTGGCCATGCTGGGGCTGTTAGCCTGGCTGACCGGGAGAGGCGAGTGATAGAGCCTTGCAGCTGCTAGGTGCTGGACTCAAGCTGCAAGGATGTGGCTTTGGGGCTAGCCCTTTGATCACAGGATGGGTGGGAGCTTGCTGTATGTGGGAAGTGTGTAGTTGCCACAGCCTGGAGTTTCTGCAGGAACATTGGGGGCCTGTGGTATAATTTGAGGAAGAAAAAAAAGACCATGTTACAGCATCGTGTCCTCAGGGAGCAGCCTTGAGTGTGTATGCAAAACAGAGCGCTTCCAGACTCTGCAGGTGTCTGTGGGGGCCTCACTCCGCTCTGCTCACTTTATGTTGCTAGAAATGTCCACAGGGGTTCTTATGTCCCTGATTTCCAGATTTCTCTCTCCTTCAGAGTTGAGAACTCACTGTTCATGGGCTGAACCTCATGCAGAGATGTGTTTGTGTGGCTGCGTTGTGTGTTTACAACACACATTGGAATGCCTTTAGGTGGGCTTATACTCTCAGGTCAGGCACAGGCCTCATCTCCCTCTTGGGCTTTTTTCCTGCCTGTTCCCTTCACTCCTCACTGTATGACTTTCCTGGGTCAGAGTCCATGCTGCCTCCAGCTCTGGTAGGTTGACACCATAGGCTGTAGGATGGAAGGAAAACACTGAGAAGTCACTTTCCTAAGCATTTTTACAACTCTATTCTTCTCCAACTATTTCAATTCCACAGTGTAGACATTAATTGTATTTACAGTGGAGGGGGCTGAACCCCAAATCAATTGTGTAAGCAGAGCCTATTTCAGTATTTTAAGCATCCTTAGATTCTACATAGGCTCTGGGGGTGCCACCTCTCCCTGGGGACTGTGTTTTGTCACAGGGAAGACTAGTCTGGGATCCATGGGCCAGCACCACCTGCTTAGGAATACCTGTTCTCTAAGGGCCTTCTGTATGGGGCAGGAGAGGGACAGTGGTTCCTCTGATGATTTCAGATCACTGTGGTCCCACAGCTCATTGGTCAGTTCCAGATTCTGCAAACTTGTGCCAATGTGCTACATTTTTCCTGCATGCTCAGCAACTCTGCATTTCTGTTTTTGCCTGTTATCTGGGGCTTGTGAAGATGGTTAGTCCTGAAGACAGAAGTTTGCAAATAGCAAGACAGGGACAGGGGGATATGGGCTATTGAGGCTGTTTTTCCTCGGGCTGCTCTAGGGACCCTGGGATACAGAACAGCTGTGTCTCCTAGGTATCAGCCCAGAATTTGAGCACTACT
Source organism: Artibeus jamaicensis (assembly GCF_021234435.1). Lineage (NCBI taxonomy): Eukaryota > Metazoa > Chordata > Mammalia > Chiroptera > Phyllostomidae > Artibeus > Artibeus jamaicensis. The sequence continues at coordinate 37,123,919 of NW_026521788.1, read as the reverse complement.
ACTATTGGTGCATGCATGGGAGGGCCTGAGGTGGCAAGGGCCAGGGAGGCCAGTTGGGTGGGTCTAGTTTTCTAAAAGCAGGAAGCAGAAACTTGCTCCCTTTGTGAGTTATGAGGGGAGCCAGAATCTGGAGCTTTCCTTCAAGGTCAGTGAAATCTGGGAAGGGGCCACCCTTCTCTGCAGAGAGCCGGGCATGGTTCTGTTGAGTGATAGTTCAGACTGTCTTCACCCAGGCTGGAGGCACCCCTATTCCTCTGGGAAGTGATTCCAAATCATCTGACTATAGGCCACTCTAGCAATTGTGCTGTATTGATAGAGCAGAGCACCTACTGATTAGTGTGGATCAAAGTGCTCAGCAGAACTCAGCCTTACAGATAGATTGCTTCAGGGAATGATCACAGTAGGATCTTGGTTATTTTGTTTTTACTGGAACACAGAATAAAAACATAATAATCAAATTAGAGAAAATAAATGCTTTTATATTATGAGTAAAAAAATAAAGAGCATAGCACAAACATATTCAGGTTCTAAGAAGGACAGGACATATAATATGGAAACATTGGCATCCATTAAATAACACTTGCCCACACAATGGTTAGCTGGTGAAGTGAACAGAGGCAGAGAGTCCTGAGCCTTAGGTGAGCTCTCTTAGGGCTTCCTGGCACTCTGACATATGGTACATTATTTCTAAATGATTTTGGAGGAATAAAAAAGAAAATACATATGTATTGTTGATAGTTGTCATGTTGGTGACATATATTTTATAAGAAAGTAAATCACGATTGTGTTTTTTTATGGGGTGGGGATATGGCTTATGAGAGGACTTAACCTTGAGTACTGACTTCCTTGATTACCCATTGGGCCATCTACTGCTTCATGGGAGCTTGCTTGAAGGAAGCTATTTGGAAACCCACTGAGCACAAGTCTGGATAAGGATAAGCTATTCCCTGGAATTTTGAGTTCTAGCCGAGCCTACTGCAAACTGGCCCCAACTCATTGTCCACAGGGAGGTATAGTGGCTTCCTCTGTCTGCAAATTCTAGGCTGATCCCCATGCTGATCCCAATCAGAAACTCACCACCTACTAGGTCTAATTGAGCATCTTATAGATTTCATTTCCCATATGACAGAAGAGTTGATGAGAACAATTGCTACCTTGGGCTTAAATGTGGATGATGTAGAGGAATTGTTTGGCAAAGTAGAAGTGAGAAAAACCTGGTGCCAGGCTGCCCAGATGATCTTCCAGTTTCTGAAGTCAGGAATGGAAGGCTGGGCAAGCACATGCTCACCCCAGGCCTCCATAAGAGGGATTTCCAAAGGTCAAAGACATCTCAGTGTGTGTCTGTGTGTTTGTGTGTGTGTTTAATCCTTACTCGAGGACATTTTCCTTTGTTTTTTTAGAGAGCAATTGGAAGAAAGAGAGGGAAACATGGATACGAGAGAAGAACCGATTGGTTGCCTTTGTATGCACTGAGACCAGGGGTAGTACGTGCCTGCGCCAGGGCTTGCACATGCTGGCCGCACCTGAACTAGGGATGGATCTGCAACCCAGGCATGTGCCCCAGCTGAAATTGAACCCATAACCCTTTGTTTAGGGGACAATGCTCCAACTGCTGAGCATACTGGCCAGGGTGACATCTCAGTGTTTTTGTCAAAATAAGGGAAGATGGTTCTTTGGGCTGAAGAGACCCTGAACTGAATGTGGGCAAATGATCAGAATGCCCCCAGAGGAGAGAGGGGAAGTTGGAGCAAACTGACAGAGTCATACTTGGAGATTCTGGACAAATTCACATTTAGGGCATGGACATACAATGGGTAATTGTATGTGTAATTTTAAACATATGTACCCAGAGGTTATTGATTCACTGACTGATGTCAATCAGAAGAGGGCTTCAGAGTTGGCTTTGTCTCCTTTAACATGTCCACCATCTGTGAAGAGCAGTGGCATGATGACTAGACATGCAAATTACAGCAGATCAGCAGGGACAGCTATTTCCCTGGTAATATGTGCCAGCTAATACATGAGAGCCTACTTAGTGCAGGGCTCTCAGAGTTTGTTTACTTGATGGGTGACAATCCCAACTATCTCCAATGTCTGAAACAATGTGTCAGAGAGAAGGTCAAATCTGACATGGAAAAAGTGAGAATATTCTACCTTGGTTCAAAAGGTCAATTGCAGTATTTAGTCCAAAAATAAAAACAATAACAATACTTGACATTTATTGAGCTCTTGCTACTCATTAGGCATGATGCTGGGTGATTGTCAGACAAATCCCATATAGTCCTCATGGCAGCCCCATGAGATAGGCCTTTAGGTAACTGTCCCTGAGTCATGTGGTATGGTAGAGTAAATTACTGTACATCAAATATCCATTCTTTTCCCTAAATGTCCATTAGTGAGTTTAGTTCTATGTACAATCAATAGTGAACCTGACCATGAACTTGCTTTGGCCAATGACATGTGGGCAAAAGTGAGTGTGAGTTCTGAGCCTAGGCCTTCAGTGGGAAGGCATGTTTCCACCTGCCCTTCCTCTTCTGACCATGAGAAAAAGAACGTGTCCCAGGTACTCACTGCCTCCTCACTGAGCTCAAGAATGAGACATGTGAGACTGTGTCATCCAGCTGCCCCAGAGACCTGCCAGTGGAGAAAATATATCCTTAATGTTATATACCAGCAAGGTCTTGTGGTTGTCACTTAAAATGCTGACTGATAAATAGCTCCAGTCTGTAGTTGAGCTGTAATTCAAATGCAAATAATGTGACAGTAGAGCCCCTGCTTTTTGACATGTAGCCATGTTTGATTGAAAGAAATAGGGAGGAATAATTGAGGAGACTTACTATATTCCCAGGTACAATCTTTTGGCTAAATATAAAAAAATCTATTCTCAACTTATAATATAGTTAAATGTCTATCAAGATCTCAATCAAAGTGCCTATTAGTAGACAAGTGAATAAAAACCTGGGGTAATGCATACAGTGGAATATTACTTAAACATAAAAAAGAACAAAATCTTTCCATTTGCCACAGGGTGGATGGACCCAGAGGGTATTATCCTCAATGAAATAAGTCAGTCAGAGAAAGGCAAATATCATATGATGTCACTTATATGTGGAATATAATGAACAATATAAACAAACAAAACAAAACAACTCATAGATACAATACAGAGAACAGACTGATGGTTGCCAGAGGGGAGGAGTTGGGGGACTGGGTAGTAAAAAAGTGAAAAGGATGGGGAAGTACCCATTGGCAGTTACAAAATAGCCAGGGGATGTAAAGTCATAGGGAACATAGTTAATAATTATTGTAATAACTGTGTATAGTGTCAGGTGGGTACTGGAAATGTCAGGGGGAACACTGTAAAGTGCGTGATTGTCTAACCAATATGCTGTACAACTGAAACTAATACAGAATAATATTGAATGTAAACTGTAATTGAAAAAAATTAAAAACAATTTCAGTCAACATTGCTATTGTACTTTAACAAAATGATTACAAATTTGCACTGGAAAGAGAAACTTGGCTAATATAAAATTACTCAGGAAACAGAAAACAATAAAGGAGACCAGTATCAACAGATTTTAGAACATACAAACCAGCTATTTGATGAAGTAGAAGTGAGAACAATCTTGTGGCAGGCTGCTCAGATGACCTTCCAGTTCCTGAAGTCAGTAATGAAGGCTGAACAAGCACATGCTCACCCAAGACCGTGGTAAGAGGGATTTTCAAAGACCAAAGAAATTTCATTGTTTTTATCAAAATAAGGGAAGATGGCTTTTGGGGCTGTAGAGACTCTGAACTGAATATAGGCAAAAAATCAGAATGACCACAGAGGAGACAGGGAAGGTTGGAATAAACCAGCAGAGTCACACATGGAGATTCTGGACAAATTCACACTTAGGACTTGCCTACAATGGGAGTGGGGATGCCTAAGGTAGCATATTCTTACAGACCATTTGGATATCCTGTTGAAATCTTTTGCCAACTTTACTTTTTCTTGTTGTTGGTCTTTTTCTTTCTGATTTTAGGAGAATTATTTAAAACATATTCTGGATATGAATCCTATTTGGGCGTATGTATTATAAATATCTTCTGTCTTTCACTTGTTTTTTTTCACTCTCTGGTATCTTTTGATGAACAGCAGTTATTAACTTTAATAAAGTACAATAGATCATTATTTCTAAGGTTACTATAGTTTGTGTCTCGTTTAAGAAATCTTTGTCTACTTCAAGATCATGAAGTTACAAAAGTTACTTTTTTGTATTTCATTTTAGAAGCTTTATTATTTTACCCTTTACATTTAGGTCTGAAACTGAACAATTCCTGGGGAAGGTTGTTACTGGGGAATCGCTGTATCTCCTTTCCCTTAGGTTTGCTAATTATATTCCTAAATATTTTATCTTTTTATGCTGTGGTCAGTAAGATCGCCTTACTGATTCATGTTTGGACTGTTCACTGCTAGCAGCATATAGAAATACAGTTGGTTTTGTATGTTGATCTTGTATCCTGCAAACTTGCAGACTTAGTTTATTAGCTCTGATATTTTTTTGTGCTTACCTTAGGATTATCTTTCCACAAGTTCATGTATCTGCAAATAGAGATATTTTTATGTCTTCCTCCCTACTTATAGATGACTTTATTTTTTTTCCTTTCTTAATTGTCATGATTAGAAACTGCAGTACAATGTTGAGTAGAATTGGCAAGGGTGGGTATTCATGTTGTGTTCTGATCTTAGAGACACAGCATTCAATCCTTAATCATTAAGGATGAAAAAATATGTTTTTTTAATAGATGCCCTTTATTATCAGGTTGAGGAAGTTTTTTCTAGTCCTGATTTGTTAAGTGTTTTTTATCATGAAAAGGTGTGGGATTTTTTTCAAATGCTTTTTCTGCTCATATAGAGATAATCGTGTGGTTTTTGTACTTTATTCTGTTAATATATTATATCACGTTAATTAATTTTTTAGATGTTAAATAATCTTGCATGTGTGCATGCCCACACCTCCCCTGTTTCTGTCCCCACAGGTGGGTTCTCTCTGCCTTTCTTTTGCCTCTGTAACTTGGAGAGAGAGAGGGGGGGGGAGAGAAATTGAGAGATTGAGAATACCCTGAGGAAAGAAGAAAAGAAAGACTGCACCTTAATTTTAATTCTAATTCTGTTAAGGTCATATAATAGAATTAAAATCACTGTATGGGGGACCTCTGGCCAAGATGGAGGTGTAGGCAGCTACACTTTGGCTCCTCCCACAACCAAAAGTAGGACAACAAATTTGAAAACAAAAAATTACAAGAGCTGCCAGAAAATCGAACTGTATGGGAGTCCTTCTACCAAGGAGTTAAAGAAGAAACATTCATCCAGACTGGGAGGAGAGGTGGAGACAGGCAGCTAGGGTAGAGAGGACTTGTGGCAAGGCATGGCTGGAGGACTGGGGTGGGTGGTGGCTAGCAGAGCAAGTGGTCCCACATTTGTGTGCAGATAAACCAGGAGGAACAACTGGGGAGCAAGGCAGACTGGGCAAGCCAGGGTTCCAGTGTGGGGAAATAAAGCCTCAAAACCTCTGACTGAAAAAAACCTTGGGGGGGGGTTTGAGGTGGCAAGAGAAATTGCCAGCCTCACGCCAGTGTTCATTGGAAAGGCCCACAGATTCCTAGAACATAAACAAAACCATCCCCCAGAAATCAGCACCAGAAGGGCCCAATTTGTTTATGAGTAGTGGATGAAGTGACTGAAAGCCAGCAATAGCTGAACAAGCAGCATTATTCCTTCTTGGATTCCTCCCCCACATATAGCACCACGATGCAGCAATGCGGTTTGCCCTGCCCTGGCAAATACCTAAGGCTCCTTCCCTTACTACATAACAGGTGAGCCAAGACAAAAAAGTATGGCCCAAATGAAAGAACAGGTCAAAGTTCTATAAAAAATACAACTAAGCGAAAAAGAGATAGCCAACCTATCAGATGCACCGTTCAAAACACTAGTAATCAGGATGCTCACAGAATTGGTTGAATATGGTTGCAGAATAGAGAAAAAAGTGAAGGCTATGCAAAATGAAATAAAGGAAAATGTACAGGGAGCCAACAGTGACAGGAAGGAAGCTGGAACTCAAATCAACAGTTTGTACCAGAAGGAAGAAATAAACTGTCAACCAGAACAGAATGAAGAAATAAGAATTCAAATAAATGAGGAGAGGCTTATGAAACTCCAGGACAACCTTAAATGTTCCAACATCTGAATCATAGGAGTTTTAGAAGCAGAAGAGGAAGAGAAAGAAATAGAAATCTTATTTGGAAACATAATGAAGGAGAATTTGTCCAATCTGGCAAAGGAAATAGACTTCCAGGAAGTCCACGGAGCTCAGACATTCCCAAAGAAGTTGGACCTAAGGTAGCACACACCAAAGCACGTCATAATTATATTACCTAAGATTAAAGATAAGGAGAGAATCTTAAAAGCAGCAAGAGAAAAGGAGACAGTTACTACAAAGAAGTATCCATAAGGCTATCAAGCTGATTTCTCAAAAGAAACATTATAGGCAAGAAGGGGCTGGAAAGAAGTATTCAAAGTCATGAAAAGCAAGGACCTATATGCAAGATTACTCTATCCAGCAAAGCTATCATTTAGAATGGAAGGGCAGATAAAGTACTTCCCAGGTAAGATTAAGTTAAAGAAGTTCATCATCACAAGCCCTTGTTATATAAACTGTTAAAGGGACATACTTAAGAAAAAGAAGATAAAAAATATGAACAGTAAAATGAAAACAAACAACCTTCAACAACTGAACCTAAAAACACAAAAACAAAAATGAACTAAGCAAACAACTGAAACAAGAACAGATTCATAGAAATACATACCACATCTAGAGTTATCATTGTGGAGGGTGAAGGGGGAGAATGGGGGAAAAGGTACAGGGAATAAGAAGCATAAATAGTAGGTACAAAATAGACAGGGAGAGGTTAAGAATAGTATAGGAAATGGAGAAGCCAAGGAACTTATATGTGTGACCTATGGACATGAACTAAGGGTGGAGAATGTGGGTGGCAGGGGGTGTGCAGGGCAGAAGGGAATAAAGGGAAAAATGGGACAACTGTAATAGCATAATCATTAAAATATGTTAGAAGTAAAATAAAATAAGTTGCCTTGTATTTTAACCCTTTTAATTTTGTTGAGGCTTATTTAATGAGATAGCATATGATGGATCTATCCTGGGGAAATGTGTGCATGAGAAAAATGAGTATTTTCTCATCTTGTTGAATGGAGTTTTCTGTAGAATTCTGTTAGATCAGGTTGATTTATAACTGTTTCATTGTTGACCTTCTTTCTAGTTCTTTTATCAGTTATTGAAAGTGAAGTATTGTACTTTCCAAGTATTATTGTTGAAGATCCATTTTTACCTTCTTTCAGTTTTTGCTTCTTGTGTTTTGGGGGCTCTGTTTTTAGATATATGTATTTATACATATTTAATTAGATATAATTGTTATATATTCCTGGTGGATTGACTATTTTATCATTATAAAATACCCGACTTGCTTTTAATAACACTTTATATCTAAAAGTGTATTTTGTCTAATATTACTCTCTTTTTGTTGTTGTTTCTGTTTTTTTAAACTTATTTAATTACTGTTCAAGTACAGTTTTCTGTTTTTTCCTGCAATTCCAGCCCACTCCCCCCAGTGCTCCCCATCTCCCTCCCATTTCCACCCCCCTTAGTTGATGTCCATGTGTCCTTTATGCTAGTTCCTGTAAATCCTTCCCCCTTTTCCCCTGAAAATCCCTCTCCTCTCCCTTCTGGTCACTGTCCCCCTGTTCTCTATTTCAGTGTCTTTGTTTTTATTTTGCTTGCTTGTTTCGTCGTTTAGCTTCCTGTTAAAGGTGAGATCATATGATATTTGTCTTTCAACCCCTGGCTTATTTCATTCAGCATAATACTTTCCAGTTCCATCCATGCTGTTGCAAAGGGTAGGAGCTCCTTCTTTCTTTCTGCTGCATAGAATTCCATTGTGTATATGTACCATAATTTTTTGATCCATTCATTTACTGATGGGCACCTAGGTTGCTCCCAGCTCTTGGCTATTGTAAATTGTGCTGCTGTGAACATTGGGGTGCATAGGTTCTTTTGGATTGGTGTTTTAGGGTTCTTGGGATATAATCCCAGCAGTGGAATTGCTGGGTCAAAAGGCAGATCCATTTTTAGTTTTCTGAGAAAATTCTATAATGTTTTCCATAGTGGTTGTACCAGACTGCAATCCCACCAACAGTGAACTAGAGACCCCTTTTTCCCACACCCTCTCCAACACTTGTTGTTTGTTGCTTTGTTTATGATGGCCATTCTGACCGGTGTAAAGTGGTATCTCATTGTGGTTTTAATTTGCATCTCTCTGATAGCTAGTGATATTGAGCATCTTTTCATGTATCCCTGGATCTTCTGTATGTCTTTCTTGGAGAAATGTCTGTTCAAGTCCTTTGCCCACTTTTTAATTGGGTTGCTTGTCTTCTTAGAGTGGAGTTGTGTAAGTTCTTTATATATTTTGGAGATTAAACCCTTGTCTGAGGTATCATTGGCAAATATGTTTTCCCATACAGTTGGATCTCTTTTTATTTTAATACTGTTTTCTTTAGCCGTGCAAAAGCTTTTAATTTTGATGAGATCCCATTTATTTATTGTTCCCTTTATGTCCCTTGCTCTGGGGGACATATCAGTAAAAAAGTTGCTGTGTGAAATATCTGAGATTTTCTTGCCAATGTTCTCCTCTAGTACTTTAATTGTGTCACAACTTATATCTAAGTCTTTTATCCACCTTGAATTTATTTTGGCGTATTGTGTAAGTTGGTGCTTGAGTTTCATTTTTTTGCACATAGCTGTCCAGTTCTCCCAGCACCATTTGTTGAAGAGGATATTATTAGTCCATTTTATGTTGCTGCCCCCTTTGTTGAATATTAATTGACCATAGAGATTTGGGTTTATTTCTGGGCTCTGTTGTGTTCCATTGGTCTATGTGCCTGTTTTTATGCCAGTACCAGGCTGTTTTTATTACAGTGGCCTTATAATACAGTTTGGGATCAGGTATTGTGATCCCTCCTACTTTGTTCTTCTTTCTCAAAATTGCAGTTGCTATTCGGGGTCGTTTATGGTTCCATATAAATTTTTGAAGTGTTTGTTCTATGTCTGTGAAGTATGTCATTGGTACTTTAATAGGTATTGCATTGAATCTGTAAATTGCTTTGGGTAGTATGGGCATTTTGATAATGTTTCAATGCACATATTTTACTTTCAAACTGTATCTTTGAACCTATAGTGTGTCTGTTGTACACTACATCTGGTTGGATCTTTAAAAAAATTCATAAGTGCCAGTCTCTACTTTTTAAAAAATCCTTACCTGAGGACATCTTCTTTTTTTTTTTTTTTCATTGCTTTCAGAGAGAGAGGAAGGGAGAGAGAGCAACACCAATGCTTGCTAGAGAAAAGCATTGATTGGTTGCCTATCATATGTGCCTGGATCAGTTGTTAAAAGTGCAAGTTAGATATGTGCCCTGACCAGGTGTCAATCCTGCAACATTTCAGTTGTGGGACAGTGCTCCAACCAACTTTGCCACACCAGCCAGGCCCCAGTTTCTGCTTTTTGATTGAGGTGTTTATCTTATTTACATTTAATGTATTACTGGTAAAGTATAATTTGCATCTTCCACTTTGCCACTTGTTTTTATATGCTTTATGTCTTTGTTTCACTATTACATTATTACTGCCTTATTTTGCATTAAATAGATATTTTCTAGTGTAAACTTCTAATTCCCTTTTTATCATATATTTTTGTGTTATTTTTCTTAGTGGTTTCTCTGAAGATTTCAATTAAGATCTTAAAACAACCTAGTTCAAATTAATAGTAGCTTAATTTTTTTATTGATTATTCTATTACAGTTGTCTGAACTTTTCTCCCTTTGCCCCCCTCCACCCAGCCTACCCCATTCCTTCTAGTGATCCCCCCTCCTTTGTTCATGTCCGTGGGTCATGCATGTAAATTCTTTGGCTATTTTCTATAAGTACCCTTAATTCCTCTACCTGTCCTGTAACTATCAATTTGTACTTCTTAATCCCTTCACCTTTTACCCCATTCCCTTAGACCCCCTCCCCACTGGCCACCATCCCAATGGTTTTCATATCTATGATTTTGTTTCTGTTCTGCTTGTTTGCTTAGTTTGTTTTTTAGATTCAGTTGTTGATAGTTGTGAGTTTATTGCCATTTTAATGTTCATTGTTTCAATCTTTTTTTCTTCTATAATTTTCTTTAACATTTCATATGATAATGGTTTTGTGATGATGAACTCCTTTAGATTTACCTTGTCTGGGAAGCATTTGATCTGCTTTTTGATTCTAAATGATAGCTTTGCTGGATAGAGTAATCTAAGTTGTAGGTCCTTGTTTCTCATCACTTTGAATACTTCTTGCCAATCCCTTCTAGCCTGCAAAGTTTCTTTTGAGAAATCAGCTGGAAGTCTTATGGGAAAGCCCCTGTGGGTAACTCACTTCTTTTCTCTTGCTGATTATAAGATTCTCTCCTCATTTAACCCTTGGCATATTAATTATGATGTGTCTTGGATTGGACCTCTTTGCATCCATCTTGTTTGGGACTCTCTGTGCTTCTGGATTTGCGTGTCTGTTTCCTTCACCAAATTGGGGAAGTTTTCTTTCATTATTTTTTTCAAATAGATTTCTAATTTCTTGCTCATTCTCTTCTCCTCTGGCACCCCTATGATGAGAGTGTTGGAATGTTTGAAGTTGTCCCAGAAGCTGCTTACATTATCCTTGTTTTTTTGGATTCTTTTTTCTTATTGTTCTGATTGGTTGTTTTTTACTTCCTTTTGTTCCAAATTATTGATTAATTCTTGGCTTTATCTACTCTACTGTTATTTCCCTTAAATTGTTCTTTGTTTTGATTAGTATATCTTTCATTTCTGACTCAATCTTTTTTATGGGGCTGAAGTCCTCACTAAGCTCCTTGAGCATCTTTGTAACCAGTGTTTTGAACTCCGCATCTGATGACTGCTTATCTTTATTTTGTTTAGTTCTTTTTCTGGAGTTTTATTCTGTTCATTCATTGGGGCCATATTTCTTTCTCTCCTCACTTTGGCAGCCTCCCTGTGTTTGTTCTTATGTATTATGTAGAGCTGCTTTGATTCCATGTCTTGGTATCATGGTCTAATGTAGGTGTCCTATCCAGCAGCAGAGCTTCCTCTATCCCTCAAGCTGAGTACCTGAGTACACACTCTTTGTGGGATGAGTACTCCCTCCTCTTGTAGTTGAGTTTTGATTGATGTCACTAGGTCAATGGGAGGGATTTACCGAGGCCAGTCAGCTGGTAGGACTGGCTCTGACCCCTGGCCAGAAGCCACCTCCCTCTGTGACTTGTGGAGGTGGTTGGGTGGTGGTGCTCTGATATGGTCCGTAACTCTCCACTGGGTGCACAGGCTCTGGGTTTTCCTGGATGGTGCAGACTAAAGTCAGTCCGTACCTGTGTTCTGTCTGGGGCCCCTTGGTGTAAGTTACAAAGTGATCTGCTGATGGCTGCTGCTGGTTCTGGGTCTGGGGCCACTCAGTGATAGGTACAGGGTCTTGGATCAGCTGTTGTTAGTTTGAGTGGATTTAGGAAGGTCTGCATCCTGCATCTAGCCTGGCCATTCATATGGAAAAGCCCCTGTTTGTAGCTTGGGTGGGTCCATAAGTTGGATGAGGCAGAGCCTTAGGTAATCATCAGGGAGAAAATAACTTTGTGAGCCAGGCTGGTGGAGACTCAGATATGGTACCTCTGCACTGTGACTCTGTTTAAGGGAGGGCTCAGAAAAAGAAGAGTAGCTACTGTCTGCATTCTGTCTGGGAGGAAGCTGTCCCCCAGGTCTTGTCCTGATGCCAGACACTTCAGTTCCTTCCCATATGCCACTGGTTCCCTTTAAAATGCTGCCCCAGTGCTGGACCCTAGAGGGAGTGAGTCTGAGTATGTGGGGCCCTGCAACATGAGATGCCACAGTTTCTTTTGCCCACCAAAACTACACTGGTTTTAACAGACAAGAGTTTTAGGAAATTATTTTACTGGCACTGGAACCCTGCTCTGCATGGTCTGGTGTGGGACTGGGATCCCTTGTTCCCACGGTATACCTCCATTTTATATTCACCACACGTGGGTTCAAGACCAGCTCATTCTGCATCTCCATGTCTCTGCCCCCTGCCTCTCCTACCTATCTGGATACATGTGGTTTCTTTAATTCCTTAGTTGTCAGACTTCCATACGGCTCAATTTTCTGACAGTTCTGAGTGACATTTGTTCTGTAGTTTAGCTGTAATTTTGTTGTGGTTGTGCAAGGAGGCAAGCTGTGTTTACCTATTCCTTCATCTTGACCAGAAGTCAATAGTAGCTTAATTTTGACATTATACAAAAACTTTGCTCCAATATAGCCGTTTCTTCCTCTCCTATTGTACTATTATTGTCATATGGATTATGCAGAAGAGTGATAGCCAGCACCTGGGACTAAGGCAGTGACAGTGGCTAAGGGAAAATAGGAAGGGAGGGAGCAGAGAAAGAATTCAGTAGTGAAATCCATGGCCTTGGGACCTAGTTGTATGTGAAGGAAAAAGTCAGAAGAACCAATTTACGTCTGACAAATGGAGCTTGTTCCACATGAAGAATGCCATGGACTATTGGTTTCAGCTGGCTTTAGGAACACGTCCCAGAATCTATAATGCAGGTGTAGCAGAAATGAATGTGGGAGCAGCAGTCCCCAGCGCAGGCATTGGCAACACAGATAATTTTTCAGACTCTCTTGGCTGGTTGTGAAGCTCTTCCTAAGTCCATACAGAACCTACTTTTTATCTCCAGTGGACTCTTAGCACAATATTGTAAAATTATCTGCTTATATGCCTATCTTTCCTTGGAGACAGTGAATGCCTTAAGCATGAGAACCATTTTGAGTTGCTGGCTTATCCCAGAATAGAAGCTTCCCAATGGTGTGTTGAACTGAAGGTGGTTTGGGAGGAAAAGGGAATCTATCTGGCTAGTGCCTAGTGGTTCCATCAATTCCTAAATCCCTCTATAAGTTTAGGACTTCCCAAGCTTGAGCAGTGTATTTAGCAGTGTATTCTCAAAGAGCTGAGAATCCACAGATTGTGAATCTGGTGCCTAGTGATCAGTGTGCCAACAGTGGACAGCATCATGAGTGCTTACTGAGCAAGGAGACTCAGCTTCCCAATTCAGGGTGGCCAATTGTGACTTGGCCTTTCCCTAGCTTGCACTGCCAGTCCTTGTCTAGGTGGTGAAGTCGCTAACACTTCAACCATTCTCCCAGATCAATTGACTCTTTTACTCCAGGTATTTGTGAGGTCCCTGCACTGACTTGGTGGGGCAGGGCTCATTGAACTAGTGCTCCTATACTTGTTATCATGTGCTTAGCAGGATTGTGTCCACCCTCTGGAACTGGGCTCTTGCTTTCTGGTTAGGCGTGAAGTTGTCACAGCCCTCCTCAGTGTGCAAGATACCTCCCAGAGCAAGCTGCTCCCTGATGCATAGTGATTTCTCCAGAGCCACATCCTTGTTTTCCACGGTCCCCCCTGAGAGCTCCCAGGTACCTGCGGGCCCATGCTGCACTGGAAACAACATTGTGATGATGTATTCTTTCTTCCTGAGCTGAACTTTTCCTGACTTAGAGACAGGCAGCTTCAGGTTGTCTCCTTAAGTGGAGAAGCAAAGTAGAACCTGGGGGAGAAGGCTGAAGGGAGGGCTTCTCAGCAGAAGCATCTCCTCCCAGTCAGGTCCAGCCTCTGGATGCTAAGCAGCTTTATAGTCAGAAAAGTGAATCTGTGGATGTTTGGAAAGAGCGCTGAGGAAGGAAGAAGGGAAGGAAAAAAGAAGGGAGGGAAGGAGGGAGGATGGTAGAATTGCTGGGTCCTATAGCCTGAGGTGCTGGAACACATGCCTCCATTTGCCTCAGAGCCCCATTGGTGGGATACCCCCTTAACTGGTCTGGGCCTCATTGTGTTCCTCATACAAGGTCACTGGTGGATGCTGACTAGTTCTGTTCATAGCTTCTAGACTGACAGATATGAGGACTTATTCAGCACAGCTAATGAGCCTTGTGGTGCTCGCTGGTGGGTAGGGAGCAGACTGGGCAAGGAGAGACAAATGGGCCCTACCTTTGGGGAATAGTTGCCGTTTTTCAAAAAACACTTTAATATACATTACCTCATTTTATCCGCAGCAATATAATGAATGTGTTATTACCACTCTGTTCTTTTTAGAGGAGAAAATCTGGGCTTAGAACAGTCCTGCCACTCAACTGAGGCAAGGCTACTCCTGAGGCTTATGACACCCAACCCTGGAGCCCTTCACTCCAAGGTCCAAACAGCCACACTGAACTGGTGTTTGCCAGCCTGTGTGTGTGCAAGAGAGACTCCTCTAGTGGGCCTCTATCTGTCAGTCCACAGGGTGAAGGCAAGCATCAGTAGGAGACTTTGCAGAAGCCTCTCTTCCCGCCCCAAGCCATCTACTTCAGGAATCAGCATTTTCCTCAAAAGACTGAAGGAAATTTTTTGCCTAAGAGAGGTCAGTGCTCAAAATTGTGCACCCCCCAAAAGAAAGCGGGGTCCAATTGACTGAGGCAGGCATGGAAGTAGAAGTGATTAAACCAGGCTCCATTCATCATTCATTCATTCACTCATTCATTCATTTTGTTGTTCATCACACATGTACCAGGAAATGGTAATGCCAGGCATGGTGCAAGATTCTCAGGGCTGGAGGTCAGGGGAAGAGACATCCACATGAATAATACAGAGTCCTGCCTTTAGCAACTAGAAGCACAGAGTGTTCTCCCTTCTCAGCTGGGCCAGTGTTGTGTGCATGATTGCATGTCACTGTGCACACTGGAGGCACAGAAGAGAGTTCAGAATTGAGGGCTAGAGAAGATTGCAGCCAGTAGGGGACTCCAGACCTGGCCCTGAAGGCCCACTGCACTGTGATTGAGTAAGAAGCTTTTTTAGCCTGCATACCTGCAGGACCCACATGAACACCTCTTTGCTGTCTGCGGGAGTAGAGTGGTAAGACTTTGCTCCTGGGAGTGGAAGATAGTGCAATCACTTTGGAAGACTTAAAGTTGAGCATAAATTTACCTCATGAGTCTACTATTCTGTGCCTAAATATTTACCCAGAAGAAATGAAAACATATATCCACACAAAGACTTGGATGTGAAGTTTAGAGCAGTTTTAATCATAATAGAAAATATCTGGAAACAATCTAGATTCCAATTTGGTGAATAGATAAAGAGACTGTCATGAGTTCAGGTAATAAAAAACTACACAATAGTAAAAGAAAACCTGTTGATCCATACGATGATGAGGATGAATCTCAAAAACATCTCTCTATGTGGAGTAAAAGAAACCAGATAAAAAAAGAGTACTTTATGTATGATTCCATGTATATGAAACCCTAGAAAATGCTACTCTGATCTATGGTGAAAGCAGATCAGTGTTTTCCCGGGGTGAGGTGAGTGGAGGCTGACGGGGCAGGGCACAGGGAACTTGCTAGGGTGAAGAAAATGTGCTATATCATGATGATAGTGGTAGGTGTGTATACACTTGTCAGCTCACTGATTTGCATACCTCAAAGCACAAGCTGGAAGAGCTTGGGAAACATCTTGGAGAATTCCTGCTATGCCATGTCTTAACCCCTTTATCTGCCAGATCTTGGGAGGCCTAGGGTTCCCAGGAGAGGGTTCAGTGTGGCTAAGACAGTAGAGAGGTGTTACAGAGAGGTGTTGTATTAAGGCTCTCTAGAAGCACAAACAACAATATATACATATGTCTTATATATAATATTTTATATATATATAAAGAGATTTACTATGAGGAATTGGCTCACACAGTTATTGAAGTTGCCAAATCCCTAGTTCTATAGTCAGCAAGCTGGAGACCTTGGAGAGTTGATGGAGTAGTTCTAGCCTTAGACCAGAGTCCTGAGACCCAAGAAGATCTGATATTTCAGTTTAAGCCCAAAGGGAAAAGACAGATGTCTAGCTCAACAGTCAGGCAGGAGGAGTTACCTCTTACTCAGCCCTTTTATTCTATTTAGTCTTCAGTTGATTGAATGAGGTGCACTCACATCAGGAAGGACAGTCAGCTTGGCTGGGACTACTGATTCAAATGTTAATCTCATCCAGAAACACCCTCACAGACACTTGCAGAATAATGTTTTCATTTGACCAGTTTGGGTACCACATGGTCCAGTCAAGTTGACCCACAAAATTAACCACCACAGGGGTCTGTCTTGGGCCTTGGAGCAGTAGACAGGTGTATTATTTTGTCTGTGTATGCAGTTTAGTGTTCCAAGGTACTTGTGGGGCACGGAGGTAGTTTGGAACAACCCTCCTGCCTCCCCAAAACAGAATCAGTCTGTGGCTGGTGTAGCTCAGTGGATTGAGCATGGGCCTGCGAACCAAACAACTGCAGTTTGATTCCCAGTCAGGGCACATGGATTGCCCTGGATTGCAGGCCAGTTCCCAGCAGGGGACACACGAGAGGCAACCATACATTGATATTTCTCTCCCTCTCCCCTTCCCTTCCCCTCTAAAGATAAATACATAAAATCTTTTAAAAATTAAAAAAAATAGAATCAGGTTTCTCCCTTTTGGCACACATGCTTTTTACCCCACCAGCCCTTAATCTACATTTAGAATCTCTGATGCACAATTGGAAAAAGAAAATCAGTATTTCCTATAGACTTGTGACCACACTGAAACAGGAGTGATACATGAATAATTGGGATGTAGAAAATGAGCGAGTAAGGCTTAGTTTGTTCATTCATCTGTTCAGTGACTAATTTAACGTGTATTTACTGAGTTCCTGCTTCTGTGTGCTAGATGCTAAATGCTGTTAACATTTGTGGTGTCCTCGTCCTTGAAGAGATTATGATCCCGTGAGAAGAGCCATTATGAGTAAAAGTCACCCAAGGAAGTAAAATTCAGTCTGGTAATGCCCATGTAGGGGTTGTGTGGAGTCCAGGAGTGGCCCTTGGGTGGCCTGACCGAAGGTGTGTCAGGAGAGGTTTCTGGAGGATGATGGCCTTGGGTCTGAAGGTCTGCCTTTGTTATCAGCTTACTGAGTTCTGCCATCACCAACCTGAAAGGTCTCTTTTTCCTGATGGTCTGTTGTGGTAGTTACTGTGTTTGTAAAGGTGCATCTGAGTGACAGGTTCACCTGATGAGCCAGAAAAGATAGACCTCCCAAGCCTACCAGACTTTTCCTTTACCCCTCATCTGCAGCTCTGGAGAAGGTGCGTTGGGGAAGTGTGGCTGACCCTCTTGACTGGTGCACAGAAAGAGTGGACTGCACAGCAGACTAGGGGTCTTGCAGGGTCACCTGTGACTGTGAGCCAGAGTGTCCGAGGCAGGTATGACCTGCCAGGAGGGCTCAGAGTGTTTATCTTCCTTTTCTCTGGGTGGGCACTTCTATCTTTTCCTCCTCCCGCAGCTGTGTTCCTTTTGCAGAGCTGCCTCTTCCTCTGTGTGTTGTTTGGGGGGATTTCCCCCCATACAGATGACATGGGCCCCGATATTTTTCCTCTCTGTCTCATACAGCTAGAGGGGGCACCAAGACCCAACCTAAAGATTGCATGCTTTTTTGTGGGGCTTAGAAAATTGGAGGATCAAAGACCCACCCAGCTAGAGTTAACTCATCTGTGGGTGTACAGCTGGGGGACAGTCTTGTCACACCATTCTTGCTCCAAAGTTATTTCTGTAGTTTGTTCTCTAATCCCTGGAGCTGCCTCAGATCCCAGCTTCATTCTTATACCTTTGGCAGGAATTCTGTGAGCTCCCATATCCCCTCCAATAATTCCCTGACTTTAATTAGAACTAATTCCTGATGCTTATACTGGAAAACCCAGTGGTGGTTGTAACTTCCTGGACCCATTTCAAGTTGATGCTTCCCATTCTTATCCTGCCCTGCACTGACATCATCAGTGTGAGGAGGGCACTTTCAGTCAGCTCAGTGCATCTCTGTTAATTAGAGTTTGTAGAGTACTGGACTGTGAAGGGGCTGTTCTTGTGCTACTATTGCATATGTGGGCAGCTTATGGGAATTAGGCCACACCCATGAGCAGAAACCAGGCTAAGATTCTCTTGGGGTCAAAACTGCACTTAGTCCTCGCCAGTAGCTCAGTTGGTTGGAGTATTGTCCTGTACACAAAAAGGTTGCAGGTTCCATCTCTGGTCAGGGCACAAACCTAGGTTGCAGGTTTGGTTTCTGGTCAGGCAGGGCACATATGGGAGGAAATTGATTGATGTTTCTCACATCAGTGTTGCTCTCTCTAAAAAAAAAGTAAATAAAAGCAATAAACATATCTTTGGGTGAGGATTTAAAAAAAAATACCTGCATTTAATCCCCACCTGCCTCCATCTGAAAAGAAAAACCCTGAGTATCTATTTTATACTTTCTTAACACATGACATTTATGTAATATATTGAAGTTGCAAATATCCTCCTGAACTTTGAAAGGAATGAGCATCCAGAGAAGAGTATGGGGAAGGTTTGGGTTAGAAGGAGCTGGAATAGACGTTGTTTGGGAAGGGAGTTGGCACAACCAACTAAAGGCTCAGATGGTCAGTGGGGCCCAATTGCAAGGACTTTTCTAGCAGGCCAGACCATTTGAGGTAGAAGTTTACAATCTGATTCAGGAAACTATCTTGGTTAAAATTAAAAGCAAAAAAAATGTGGATAATGGAACATGAGCATGATGGGTGTTGAAGGGGGAGAGTATGAGCTGTCTGGCTGGTAGTGAGGCTGCCCAGAATGCTGAGCACCCTGGGCCCTAAGTAACCATAGCTGGACTGTAGCCCTCCACTTCAAGGTCCAGAATTGAGACTCAATTCTGCCAGGGTATTTGGAGGTGACTCAAGCTCACAAAAAGCTGTTGTATGTGTCAGATCTAATTTTCTTATTATACTGAGAATTAGAAAGGGCCTGGCAGCCCACATGGCCAGTGGCAACCAACAGACTCCCTTGTGGAAGCTGAGGTGGAGTAGCTTCATGAGGGTCCAGCAGTATATGTGTGCTGGGTGTGAGAAGGACAGTAGTGTTCCCTCCAGCATTGTTCACGGTGCCACTGGCAGACAAGGGCAACGTGTCTGGCACATAGAATGCTCAGTAACGCTGTTGACTGATGGACTGAGTGAATGAATTATGGAGGCCCGAAGTCTCCACCTATCTGTCAATTCAGACCTTTCTGTGCCACTGGACCCTCTGCTATCAAGAGCTTTCTTTTTTCTTATCCCAGGCAGAACTAGAGTCTTGGAAACACTTCCATTCTTCACTCTGCCCTGGGTCTTGCAGTAGAGCAATAATACCCTTAATGGGTTCATGTTCCTAGGTCCTGCTGTTCCTGCTTTGACTGCAAAGACCTTCCTAGGCCAGGGGCTGAGTAGCAAGCTTGCCAGACCCTTTTCTACTAATTTCACCAGCTTTACATCCAAAGGAGGACCTGGCATTCAGGTTCTCAGCACTTCCAGGCTTCTCATGGGTAGAGGTTGGAAACCTGGGTGCAGTTTCTGGGGGGCCTGTTGAGATCTCCATTTTTTTGTTGCTTGTTCATGGCTAGAGGTTTGCCACCATGACACTGACCACTAGTCCTTGTGGGCTGGGACTGTGGAGCAAGGTCAGAAAAGCTTCTGTGCCCTAATTCCTGCTGAGTGAGCAAGTTCCTCCTTGTACCATGCAGGGGACAGGGGGTGGGATTCTTTCCTTCCAGTTCTTAGCAGCTCATCATCTCAAAGGCCTGAGCCACTGAGGGGATCACTGCCCTCTCCACTCCATCAGGTTCATGATCTGCCCAGGGGAATGGGCTGAGAGCTGACAATCATGTATTAGAACAATGAGTATACTTGTATCTATGCACTTTAATTCTTTACACCTGTTTCAGAGAATGTTCTAGAAAAGGAGAAAAACCCTAAAGTTCAACAAGCACATGCAATGGGGTTGACATTTGCTATCCATGACCTCATTTAAACTCCAGTATCATGGGGAACTATGGCTCAGAGGGATTAAGTGGTTTATTTTAGATTACACAATTAGTAAGCATTTTGAGTTCACACTACTTCAACAATTATTAAATTTACTACCTTTATCTGTATCTTGAGCATTTAACGCAGTTTAACAAGATTGAAAGGACCTGGGAGGCAGGTATAGGAATAAATAACACTCAATTTTCTGCTTATACTAGAGCACATAGTTTATCACTTGGCATATTTGTTTGATACAATAATTGGCAGCCATTGATCTATAGTAGAAGTGATGGTGTAGTTCTTTCTGACAGTTTATATTTAATTGAACATCCTCCTCTTGTCACTCATCTATCATTAGAGGGCCATCCAATTATTACCTTCATTAATGGCATTTCCTGGTGGGACCAGGGCTTCCCCCAACTCCTTCTTTCCTCCATTGTATATGTTTGTTAATGTCAGGTCAGTTTCAGCTGCTTCCTGTACTTTGTGGAGCAGACTTGGTTGTGAAGTGCCAAATCCAAGTTCAAAAGCTCTTGTTACTTGGAGATTATTTAGCCCTCTTTTGCAAATTAATTTTTCTTGCAATGATAGCCAAAGCACCACAATGATTTTCTACCACAGAGAGTTAATGAGGCTTAGGGGAAGATGTTTAATAGGAAAACATTGTCCCATACTGAGTATTTCGAACTCCGGGTGGAAAAGAAGCCGATGAAAATTAAAACCAGAAAGTGTGATGTTTTTGTGTAAGTGTTTCTGTGAGAGTGCACATGTGTTGTGCTGAGGAGTTAAGCCTGCATCTTCATGCATATTGATATACTCACACAGACTGAAATGATAGGCCTAAAGCAAGGGAGAGGGGTGGGTATGTGATAGAGTTACTGCTGGGAAGCCAGGAGTATCCCAGGGCCCATGGAGTCTACACAATGGAGAAGATTTTTTAGCTTTATGTAGTCTGGAAATTTCTTCTTCCAAAATGTCCTAAAAACTCTATTGTTCTCGCAAGGTGATAGCCTAGATCTGTGGAAGTAAAAAAAATTCATACCAGTGAGCTCACAGAACTGAGATGCAGAGATGTAGTTCAGTTCATTCGTTCATTCCTTCCTTCTTTCCTTCCTTTGAAGATTTTATTTGGAAACAGAGGCAAGTTTTGGAGGAAAACAAACCTCCTTAAATATAAGTTTGTGCATATACTGAAGGCATTTCAATAACATTGTGATTAATAGCAGAGTGCCCACTGCATCACAGATGATTTGAGGAACTGACTTGTAGGGGGGGATTCAGGAAACAATGAAATGGATCAGTAAAAGAAAACAAAAATTTCTGAAATAGCAAAGTTCTGTCTAGCTTTCCCTTTGTATAGAATTAAAAATAGGCTGTTTTGTTGTTCTCTGAATTGTTTTGAAGTTTTAGCCTGTTCTAGAAGTTTGGTTTATTGTGCTATGTTTCTAGGTTTATGACATTTACTCCATATTTACTAAAAATTATTAACTCCACATTCAATTGCTCCCTCATACAACTACCTTCCTTTTGTTTTTTAGAGTGCCTCAAAGGCACCGCCCTATAAGAAATAGGAGGGGAATCAACAAATGTGTTTTTAAGAGATTGGTTGGGAAGTTGGCATGTTACCTGAGATCATATTCCTTAGAGGCAGAGCTGGGCAGGGAGATTTGTGAGCACTTGATTTATTGATGAAGGGAGAAACTTGGAAAGGAGTGAGGGACATGGGATGGAGAACAAGGTAGAGCTACTCAAGAATGTGGTTTCAGCAGAAACCGAGCTTTGGCCTGACCCCGAGGAGCATGAATGGTTCTGCAGAGTATCACCTTTAGGTGAGAGGGCCATCTTTTGTTTTCCAGACAGTGGCTATGGCATGGGAATGTGGTCCTGTGGGTAACTAACTCCCAGGTACCTGGGCTTCAGTTCCTCCTAGGAAGGTTGTAGGTGAGAGCCTTTACCCCAGCACCTGTGTCCTCGGGGGCAAAGTCATGGCCACTAGACCAGGAAAAGGGATCCTGGGGTGGGCACCAATGGTGTCTGCTGCAGCTGTGTTCATAAAGAGCCTTAAATCAAGGTAGAAGAATAAGAAGTGTCCCTAGAGGTTCAGATAACATGCAATTGGAGTTCAGAAGGCATAGAGGGTACTTTGATCTGGGAGAATCTGGGAACTGCATGGGAGAACTAGTATATGAAACAAATCTGAAGAGATTTGAAATTTTGCACATGGCTGTCTGTGACAGAATGCTAACTAAAGTTAGCATAAGCAGAGATTCAGAAATGGAACATGTGAGTTGACTTATGTCTAAAGGATACACTTTCAGAAATCTCTCTCTTTTTCTCTCTTTCTCCCCCCCGTACATCAATTCAGCCTGTCCTATTATTTGTCTGCTTATCTAATTAGATTCTGTCACATTCACTCATTCATTGAACAAATAAACATGTACTATGTGCCAGACAGAATCCCCTGCCCTTCCAGGGTTCAGAGGCCAATTTTCCCCATGGTGCAAAGGATGGTGGCATCCAGTCCCAGCCCACATTTTAGTGGTTTCTGATCCCAATGAAAATAGATGCTGAGTCTGTCCCTACATTTATCTGCCACCTCTCTTGGAAAGGCTGGGTTTGGTCTGGGTGGACTGTATTCCTATTCTGTGGGCTGGTCACTGAAAATGAGGATGGAAACCTTCAATGGCCAGGAGTAGAGTGGCATCTTGTGAGTGGTATCTAACCAGAACCAGATGAAGTCACTTAGGAACCAGTTCCAACGCATTTGGAAGTGTCTGCATCCCTCCATCTCTCCATTGGTCCAGACAGGCCCCAAACTCCAGGTGTCTACTATATGTACACAGGTCAGGGTACAAGTCAGGCAGTCATTACCATGGAAGGGAGCCCTTGTGTGGGTGTGAGATCAGAGTATAGGGTATGCAGAGGGGAGTGGGGCAAATCAGGCTCAGACCACGTTTGGGAGGATGCTGAATGCCAGGCCAGGACTTTACACTTTATTCTGTAAACCACAAAGGACTCTAGGGTTTTGTATGATTGACAGTGGGTTTACGAAGATTGGTACAGCAGGAGGTTTGTACTAGGCATATGGTTTATAAGATTTGAGAACTGACTGAATTAGAGGATGGATCAGAGGTGACTGCAAGGCTGTGCTCTTGCTTTTAAATATTTTGTTATCTTATAGGCCTCCTGAGATACTCCCTCCTTCTACTCCTCATAAGGACTGTTTATCTTAGTCTGGTCAGGTTTGGATTCTGGGAACTTGTCACATCTGTAGCTGTGTCATTAGTATTAATCTCACTTTTCCATGGGTGTTCTACAATCCCTCTGGCCAAAGTCTGGGATACACTTATGATTATATAGAGCTTTACCCTCCCTGGCTAACACATTGTATTAAAATGATGGGGCTCCTTTTCCCTCAATTTGCTTATCACTCATTTCCTGAACCACTTGTCCTTAAATCTGTAATAGTGACTTCTCTTCTATCACTTCTGAGGTAGGCAACTGTCACTTCAGGTGTACTGCTCTTAGTTTAATGGTTCCTCAAGCAGATACCTTAGAGGATATAAATTTCCCACAGCTTCTGTGTTTTGTCTGCTCCCTATTTCTGTAAGTAGAAAGGAAGCAACTTAAATTTATTGATTATTATTTTATGAAATTCCCTCCATGCCTTGTTAGTGAGGAGTAATTCCTGCTAGGCTTCCTTACCAAACAGGTATCTCTCTGTCTGTCTGTTTATCTTTGTATTCATCCATCCATCCATCCATCCATCCATCCATCCATCCATCCATCCATCCATTGGTCCATCCATCAGTTTGTCCCTTCATCTATTTTTATCTCTGTATCCCTTCATCTCTGTCTGTTTCTCTCTCCCCTATCTCCATCTATACAGACACACACACACACACTGGGGAAACCACCAAATGTTTTTTTGTTCATGTAATTTCACTCATTAACATAAACTCATCAAATCCATATAACCTCTCTCTAAAGTAAATATTATCTCCAATTAAAATGAGGGCACTGAGTTTCAGAGAGGTTCATGATCTGTCCAAAATCACAGAGTTGTGTTGGGAGGTGCCAGGAGGGTAGGTCAGATGGCTTGATGTAAAGATTGTGCTCATTAGAGCACAAACAATGTGGCATCATCATTTATAATGGCAAGAAGCTAGAAGCACTGTAAATGAAAATCAGTAGGAGATTAGATGAATAATTTAAGGTATATCCATGAAATGAAATACCATGCAGCTTCTCAAAAGAATGAGTTAGACCTGTGTACACAAAGGGTTGAAAAACATTCATGATCTATTGTTTCATGAACAAAAAGCAAATTATACAATTGTATGTATAATATGATCACATTTCTGTTAAGATTATCTTTATATATGCATACAAAGTATCTGGAAGGATGCCCAAAAGTGTGCAGTTACCAGTGGTTACTGCTTGAAAATGAGATTGGGGAATAGAAAGGAGTTTTGAATTAAAACTTGTTTGAAATTTTAATAAATATTACTTTAATAATAGTTATTTTTATTATAAAAATTTTAAAGCCAGCTTTTGACTACCACACTGAGTACCAAGAAAGGGTTGATATCTCTTTCTCTCCCTCCCAACTGTTCCTTCATCTCAAAGTGAAAGCTTTTCCTTTGTTCTCTCTGCCCAGATTCAACCATCATGTCCACATGTTTCACTCCTCTCCAGTTTGTGTATTTCTGTCAGCTTGAAGCTTTTTTGGATACTTAATAATAAAAATGTAAATTGAGACAACAATGAAGTATATTACCTTTCAGAATGATAATATATATATATTTCCATAAACCACATTTTTATTTAAAATTTAAAAGATAATACATAGAAGTATTCAGGATGTCAACAAAGCAGTTGCAACTTTTATTTTTCAGTTGTAAGCTAGCATTCATGTTCATGAATAGGAAGAATTAATGTCATTAAAATATTCATGCTACCCAAAGCAATCTATAGATTCAGTGCAATTATTATCAAGATCCCAATGGTGTATTTCACAAAACTAGAAAAAATATTCCAAAAATTAATATAGAATTACAAAAGATGTCGAATAGCTGCAGTAATCTTGAGAAAGAAGAAAGTAAGTTTGAGGAATCATGCTGCCTGATATCAAACTATCCTATAAGTCCATAGTAATCAAAACAGCATGGTATAGACTATGGCCCAGAAATAAACCCACACCTTCATGGACAGTTAATATTAGACAAAGGAGGCAAAAACTTACAATGGTATAAAGATAGTCTGTTCAGTAAATGGTGTTGGGAAAATAGGACAGATGCATGCCAAAAAAAGTAAAATGACACTGGCCTTGGCCAGATAGCTTAGTGGGTTGGAACATTGTCCCAATATACCAGGTTTGTGGGTTTGGTCCCCAGTCAGGGCACATATAGGAATCAACCAATGGATGCATAAATAAGTAGAATAACAAATCAAAAAGTGAAACTAGACCACCTTCTTACATCATATACAAGAATAAACTCTAACTGTTTTAAAAACTTAAATGTTAGACTCAAAACCATAAAAATTCTAGAAGAAAACAGAGGCAGAAAAATCTCAGACATTTCTCATAGCAATATTTTTTTTCTGGTATATCTCCTTAGGCAAGGGAAACAAAAGAAAACAAATAAACAGGTGGGACTATCTAGGTCAAACTGAAAATGTTTCTCACAGCAAAAGAAAGCATCAGCAAAATGAAAAGACAACCCACTGGATGGCAGAACATAGTGGCCAATGATATACCTAATAAGGTGTACCTTTTGTAATATTCAAAATTTATAAAAAATAAAAAGCTCAATTAAAAATGGACAAAGGACCTATGTAGACATTTCTTCAAAGAGGGCATACAAATGACCAATAGGCATATAAAAAGATGCTCAGCATTGCTAATCATTGGAGAGATGCAAATTAAAACCACAAGGAGATATGACCATATACCTGTCAGAATGTCTGTCACCAATAAATCAACAAACAACAAGTGCTGGCAAGGATGTGAAGAAAAGGGAACCTTCATGTAGACTGGTCACTGTGGAAAGCAGTATGGAGTTACCTCAAAAAATTAAAAATGGAACTGCTCATGACCCAGTGATTTCACTTCTGGGAATTTATCCAAAGAAACAAGAAACACTAATTTGAAAGAATATATGCACCCATGTACTCATTGCAGTGTTATTTACAATAGCCCAGGTCTGAAAGCAGCCCGTGTCCAGCAGTAGATGAATGGGTAAAAAAGCTGTGGTACATTTATACAATGGAAAACTACTTAGCCATAAAAAAGAAGAAAATTTTACCCTTTGTGACAGAATGGATGGACCTGGAGAACATTATGCTAAGTGAAATAAGCCAGTCAGAGAAAGACAAGACCATATTACTTCACTCAAACACGGAATCTAATTAACAAAATGAATTAATAAGCAAAATAGAGGCAGACTCATAGATAGAGAGCAGACTAACAATTCTGGAGTGGGGGTGTTGTGGGATGGGGTACAGAGAGTGTGGAGTGATTGAGCAAAAAAGAAAAAAAGAGAAAAAAACTCATGGACACAAACAACAGTGTGGTGATTACCAGAAGGATAGGGGGAAGGGGGGAGTTAGAAGAGGGTGAAGGAGGGGAAATGGTGATGGGAGGAGACATGGGGTGGTGAACACACAATACAGTGTATGGATGGTGTGTTGCAGAATTCACCTGAAACCTGTTAAATTTTGTTAACCAGTGTTACCCTAATAAATTCAATTAAAAGGAAAAAGTTATAAGCTGGTATTTGGTTGACAGAACAGTGATTTAATTTAAGCTGTGTCAAAAGCAAAACTACCATCTATGTATAATGTATACAACACATGATCTTCTTTAGATTTCCATGCAGTTTACAGCCCCCACACTGTGTTGCGCTAGGTGATGGCTATTGAAAACCTTACTGAAAGACAAGCTTACTACTAGGTTTACCATTAAAAATGATCTTACATATCCTTATAATTCAACTGTTCTAAAAAAAAAAAACAAGTGAGATGTGTGTAAGGCAGTAAATTCCTTTGGAGATGAGGAAAACCTGAACCAGAACCAGCCAGTTCATCAACTTATCTTCACCCACCTCATCCTCATCTTTTCTTCTTCCATGTCTTTCTCTTTTTATCCTTGATAACTTCCATCTTGGAACTAGAGAGTATTATGCCAAGTTAAATGAGGTAGGAGGTAAAAGTAAATACCATATGATCTTACCTATAAGTGGAACTTAACTAACAAAACAAACAAGTGAGCAAAAGAGAACCAGAGACATGGAAATGAAGAACAAACTGACAGCGACCAGAGGGGAGTGAGAGGGGGATAATGGGAAAGCAGGGGAAGGGTCGAGTTAAGGAGTATGTATATCAAGGACCCATGGACAAGGACAATGGGGAAGGAGGATTGAATGTAGGATGGGGTGTAGACAGGGCAGGGAGGAGCAATGGGGGAAAATGGGGACAGCTGTAACTGAATGACAATAAAAAGTTACAAAAATAAAAAATAAACTATTTTGGAATCATTTTTGTTTATTAAACATAGTATTGAGACTTATCTACCCTTTCACCCTGTTTGCCCTAATGTTAATGGTCAATCTAATAAAATCTTACCTTACCATGCATGGGTGAAAAACTAAGAGACAAAACTTGGCACATCACTATTAATTAAACCCCAGACTTTATTTGGATTTTATCTGCTTTTTCAGTAATGTCATTTTCCTGCTCCAGGGTCCCATCATGGATACCACACTGCATTTGGGACAACTTCCTTTTTCCTATGCCAGGCTCTCCTTTAACCCAGGAAAACAATCTCATTTTCAAAATTTTCTTCAGCTTAGCAGAGTTATAAGACCTCAGTGTTAATTCAATGTTCTCCCAATTCTTCTGCAACATCTCTGCTCCTTGATGTCTGTGTCATAGGCAGAACAAGCAAGAACCAGGTTAAAAGAAGCTGTTCTGTGTATTGAAATTCTCGAACCTCTTTTCTTTCCCTTTGGAGGCTTCTATAATTAGATTTGTATACTTTTGTCATGTCTTCAGGTTCTTCTTCCTCCTCAGAAGACATGGTGGTTCTTTTATTCACTAAGCATTCTTGAGAAAATTCTGTGAAGTTGACTGAAGCATCGGGGTGATGCTTCCTCTGTGTCTTCCTGTGGTAAACAGGAAGAAATGCCAAAACACTTTCTGTGCAGGAATGCTCAGTGGTGGCCTGGGGGTGAACCATAACACTCCAGGTCATCACCTGGATCTTCCAGAGCAACCTGTGATCACAGCTTCATTCACAAAACTGGACATTATGTCCCTTGCTCTAGGGGACATATCAGTGAAAATATTGCTGTGTGAAAGATATGAGATTTTCCTTCCTATATTCTCCTCTAGGACTTTAAAGGAGTCACGGCTTATATATAAATCTTTTATCCACCTGGAATTTATTTTTTGTATGGTATTAGTTGGTGCTCGAGTTTCATTTTTTTGCATGTAGCTGGCCAGCTCTCCTAACATAATTTGTTGAAGAGGCTATTTTTACTCCATTTTATGTTGCTGCCCCCTTTGTCGAATATTAACTGACCATAGAGACTTGAGTTTATTTCTGGGCTCTCTGTTCTGTTCCATTGGTCTATGTCCCATCAATAAATGAATGGACCAAAAAACTATGATACATTTACACAATGGAATTCTTTTTTTAATTAATTAATTAATTTTAAAAATTATTTTTCAACTACAGTATTCTTTTACACAATGGAATTGTTTGCAGCAGAAATAAAGAAGGAGCTCCTACCTACCCTTTTTGACAACATGGATGGAATTGGAAAGCATCATGCTAACTGAAATAAGCCAGGCAGCGAAAGACAAATACTGTATGATCTTACCTTTAGTAGGAACCTAATGAATAAAACAAACAAGTAATATATAACCAAAGACACTGACATTGAGAACAGGCTGACAGTGACCAGAGGGGAGATGGGAGGGAATTTCAGGGGAAAAGGAGAAGGATTTGCAGGAACCAGTATAAAGGACACATAGACCACAACTAAGGGGGGTGTGGAAATGGGAGGGAGGTGGGGAGGGCTGGGGAGGGTGGGATGGAATGGGGGTAAAAGGCAGAAACCTGTGCTTGAACAACAATTAAAATTTAAAAAAACTGGCTAACCTGCTGGCAAACACTCTCTCTCTACTTTTTAAATTACATTTTATCTGAATAGCAAAAGTTATGAATGGCTATCAGAACAAGTAAAAGAGTATAAAGGAATATAAAGAAACATAAATTGTTGGTTTCTTTCCCTCCCCCAACACCATACCACCTCCCAACTCTAGCTTGCTGAACTAAAAGTTATTGAATAAATATTATTTCTATGTCTATAGATGAATTTACTCCCCCCATCTGAGATATGCTTTCATTGATTTTAGAGAGAGAGGAAAGGGGCAAGAGGAGAGACAGGGACATTGATGTGGGAGAGAAACAGATGGGTTATCTCCAGCATGTGTCCTGACAGAGGATAGAACCCAAAACCTAGGTATGTGCCCTGACCAGGGATGTGGAACTTGCAGTCTTTTGATGTACAGGGCGGCGTTCCAACCACCAGAGCCACCTGGCCAGGACTGAACTTACTTTTTACCTTGAACTTGCATTTTCCCTGGGGGCAGAGAAAGCAGTCCTAGCCTTGTTGAGTTTCCCTGTCTTCCCTTCTCCAGGAGTCTCTTAGTGGCAGTGGAAATGTTGGTAGTGAGGACTGCTCTGATCTAAGGTTATCGTCTGCCTCCCTGCTTCTGAGCCACACCCCATTTCTTCCAGAATTGAGTGCTGTCATCTTTCCTGCTGTATGCACTTTCTCATGTCCTTAGTTGCTGGCGCTTACATGGTGTCTTTATATGCAGCTGTGATTGTCCTCATCCATGACTCTCAGGTCACCAGGTAGCTCCTGGCACTACACTGGCGAGTGTAAGCAGGGTTCTCTGAGGTGCCTGAGGTCTAGCTTCCTGGGTGCCTAGGAACCATAGCCTCCCAATAAAATCAAAGACCAGTTCCCCTTTACTCAGGGCCACCTGAGACTGACTTGCCATTTGCCTTACCACCCCTCCCCTGGGCTGGCTTTGGGCTGAGGCCCAAGACCTAAGGAGCAAGGACAGCACACCCTTCAGAGATCCCACTGGTCTCTATCATTCTGGTCTCTCTTGCTCTTTTCTTGCCTTATTAAGGTATTTTTTATCTCCTTTGGCACAGAAAGTAATTTTTCAAATGGGTTACTTAGAGTGGTGGTCTCTGAAGTGTGTGGCAGAGTTGATCCCTGGTATATGAAAAGAAAATATTAAAACTTATATTTATTTTGTAATTAAAAATAAAGGAGCTGTGCTTCCCTAATATTTAAGTTGGCACTGGGGCCGATGGAGTGGTAAGTGAATTTGTATTGGTGAGCACACCTGTCTGTCTAATGAAGCACATCCTGGCAAACCTGCCATGGGACTCCATTGGCTGTTTGCTTTGGCAAACCCTGACCCCCCAAAAAACCAAAACAGGACCTTTAAAATTCTTCACAGTACTTTGTAATGAAATGGGGAAAAATTTTGAAACCTTTTGTATACAACTCAGAGCTTCACCAATGACCTCATGGCAAAGTGTTTAAAGGACTTGTTGAAAGTGATGTTAAGGTATTTTTTCTTTCACAAAAAGACAGACATTCAAGTTTATTGACCTTTCTTTGAGATGTTAGTATTAATCAAATGCTACCTGGCATTAACTTTAAGTTTTTGAAAAATTAAACATATTTAATCTGTTCCTTCAGAGGTTCAATGTAAGACATGAAAAAGTAATTGCTTTTTGAAACACAAATCTTGCTCTTGAGAAAGCATTTTGAAAATGAATGTTTTCAAACATATCACACATAAATAATACTTTAAAAACCCTCATATCTGTAAATTAAAAACAAACAAACAGGGAACAGTATTTCCTAAACTGTATTATGAAATTTTCCGAAGTGAAGAGTTTCAACATATTTTGAAACTACTTATTAAAAATATGAAAATTCAATCCCTGAAAGCTAGGAAAGACATATTGCCAATTCATGTATAAAAATCTTCTAGAGTAAAAAATTTCAATGTGCTTTCAAATGACTTCCTGAAAACATAAAATTTCAGTATGTTCTGAAAATTTGCAAGAAGATTTGGTTAACATCTGGGAAGATAAAAATGTTTTAGCCTACTTTTGACATATTCTTTGCTTCTGAAATGGTGAGAAAGCAATGCCATCAATGATGAACATCTTCTATTTGGAAAATTGAAACTCTTGAGAGCAACCTCTTTTAGCTGCAATAACCGTTAAAATCAAGTATTGAAATAAATTAAAACTGGAATCAGGTCATTGAATTACTATATCACAAAACATTAAACCAAAATTAAAAAAAATAATGCATTTCAATTACATTGCTGTAACTAAATTTTTTTTGTGACTGAGAATGTTTTTAGTAATAGCAAAAATATTTTTTTATAACTATATAATAATATAATATTTAAAATAGCTTGATTCCTATTTTGACTCTCCTTTCAATAGTCATACTATTGTCTATATTCCATAATCTGTAACAATTCATGTCTGTAGTTTTTTAAATAATTTTATTTATCTTTAGGGAGAGAGGAAGGGAGGGAGAAAGAGAGGGAAAGAAACATCAATGTGTGGTTGCCTCTCACGCGGCCCTGACTGGGGACCTGGCCTGCAACCCAGGCATGTGCCCTGACTGGGAATTGAACTAGCGACCCTTTGATTCGCAGCCTGTGCTCAATCTGCTGAGCTACACTAGCCAGGGCTCGTGTCTGAAATTTTTAAGTACCTACATACACATGGGCACTTGCTTGAAAGGTTTTACTGATAGGTATACATAGTTAGGATGTTTGGTTGTCATGGTTTAGATGAGGACTGGAGAATTTGAAATTCCAAAGCCATGGATTAACCTCTCTATAATCTTTTGTGCAATCCATTATTTCCATGTCTTTCAGAAGACTGCTGGATAAAAGTAAATTGTGAAATAAAAACATGTCAGTATTCTTCTGCTAAAGCATGTACACGTACATCCTCTTTTTTATTTTAGAAAAATCAAATTATATCACTTATACTGTAAACTACTTTAAAATTTTCAATAGTAAATCAAATTCAATCCTCTTAAACTAGTAACTAGAGCTTTAATTCATTTGAAAATATTTATATATGCATGTACTAGCTGTTATTACACATTTTTCTATTGAGAGATATCATATTTTCTAAGGGGTTCTTTTCCTTTTTTTCCATCTTTCTCTTTCTCATTTTATCTTTACCCTCCCTTCCTTTCTTGTTTCCTTCTTTCTTTGATGGTTCTCCCCAATCTCCACCAATACGGACAAAGCTCTAATAAATATCCTTATACATTTTTATTTCTATTAGATTCCCTAAATTAGTCAAAAGGTTTGTGTATTTTCAGTTTTAATAGGTATTGTCCCATTATTTTTCAAATTAATTTTCAGCAATTTACACTCTTGTTTGTTCAGATTTCAAGTAAGAATAAAAGACCATTTTTTTTATTTTCACCAATAACTTTATTGAACAATGTATTCACTGTTTTGTTCCAGTACTTGCTACCATCTTTCAAGCAACTTCTTAATTCCATCTTCCCAAACTTTTTATCATTTTGAGCAAGAACTATCCCAGGTGCCTTTTGCAGTCTTCCATGGAATTGAAATTTTTTCCATTAAGAGAATTTTGTAAAGACTGAAATAAATGGAAATCCGGAGGTGCAATGTGTGGTGAATATGGAGGATTAGTCAGAACTTCCCAGCCAAGCTGTAATAGTTTTTGCCTGGTCATCAAAGAAACATGCAGTCTTAGATTATCCTGATGGAAGATTATGCATTTTCTGTTGACTAATTCTGATTAGAATTAGTTGAGTGCTGCTTTCAGTTGGTCTAATTGGAAACAGTACTTGCTGGAATTAATCATTTGGTTTTCTTGAAGGAATCATAATACAGGACTCCCTTCCAATTCCATCATATACACATCACCTTCTTGGGATGAAGACTGGCTTTTGGTCTGGTTGGTGGTGGTTCATTTCACTTGCCCCACGGTCTCTTCCCTTCCACATTATTGTAAAGTATCCACTTTTCATCACCTTTCACAATTCGGTTTAAAAACAGAACATTTTCATTAGGTTTAAGTATAGAATCACATGTGGAAATATGCTTAAGAAGGGTTTTTTTGCTTAACTTAATGTGGAACTCAAACATGAAAACGATTAGCATAACCAAGCTGGTGCAAATGATTTTCAATGCTTGATTTTGATATTTTGAGTATGTTGGCTATTGCCCATGCAGTATAACATTGATTGCTCTCAAGTAATGCCTTCATTTGTTTGCTATCAGTTTCGACTGGTCTTCTTGACCATGGAGCATCATCCAGTGAGAAATCTCCAGCATGAAACTTCGCAAACCACTTTTGGCACATTAGATCAGTCACAGCACCTTCTCCATACACTGTACAAATCTTTTTTGTTTGTTTGTTTCAGTTGCATTTTTACCTTTCTTGAAATAATAAAACATAGTATACCAAAAATGTTGGTTATTTTCTTCCATTTTCAATATTAAAATAGTTACACAAAAATTCACCAACTTTGCTAAAATTTTTAAAATGCATACTGATATGACAGCTGTCACAGTACAATCTAACAAAATCATCTCAAGTGAAGTTAAAGACAACTAAATGCTACTAGAGCCAGCCTATGGGGAAAACTGTACGAACTTTTTGGCCAACTCAATATTTATTTTTTCACATCCTTGCCTGCACTGAAGTTATCATTCTTCTTCATTTTTGTAAAATTGATGGGTAAAAAATGATGTTATGTTAAAATTTGGTGCTTGTGAATTTGAAAATGTTTTTTACTTATTAGCTGTTTTTGTTAGCTTTTGCTGCATAACAAACCCCCCAAAACTTGGTGGCCTAAGGCAACAGCCATTTATTTAGCTTACATTTATTTGGATCAACACTTTGAGCTAGGCTCAACTGGGCAGTTCTACTATTGGTCTTACTTCAGCTCCCTCATGGGGCTATAGTTATCTTCTGGTTAGCTAACTGGCTCTGGTGGTTGTAATTGGCAGGCTGTTGGCTATGGTGAGGGAGGGGAGTGGGCCATTTGTCTCTCATTTTCCACCAGGGTATCTTGGGCCTGTCACAGGGTTGCTGTGGCCAGGATCCTCAGAGAAGCAAGGCAGGGCAAGCCTTAATACCAAATACATATCTCTGCACTTCCCTTTGGCCAAAGACAGGGAGGATGTGGAGGAATAGACTCCGCCTCTGATGGGAAGGGTCTTTGCAACCAACCACGTTAGCCTTCTCAGTTTTGTTTTCTGCATCTTTTTGCAATCTTTTGCCCCCTTTGAAGAGCAATTCTAAAGGAGCTCTTTGTTTAGTGATATCAACCAGCTGCCTGTTTTATACGTTGCAGATATATTCTCTTGTCATTCATTTATCTCTTGCCTTTGTTTGTGGTATCTTTTATAGTACTAAAAATGATCTGACTTAAAAAGTTCTTTCTCGCCCTGGCTGGTATAGTAGTGGATTGAGTTTCTCTCCTCTCCTTCCTTCCTGATTTGTTCTTTCTCATTCCAAGGTGAAGTAATACTCATATTTCTAGCATTGTTTTCCCTAATAGTTTAGCTTTTTTATTGTTTTCATTTAGAGCTTTAATCTGTCTGGCATATATTTTTATATGGCATATATCTTACGTATCTTTAATTTATTCCAGCATCCTTTATTAAATTTATTTATTAAATAAAGCATCATTTTTCCATGAAGGTGAAAACGTAATTAAATTTTTTTAAAGATGTTATTTATTTATTTTTAGAAAAAGGGAGGGAGGAAGAGAGGGAGAGAAACATCAATGTGTGGTTGCTTCTCACGTGGCCCCAACTGGAGACCTGGCCTGCAGCCCAGGCATGTGTCCTGACTGGGAATCAAACCAGCAACCCTTTGGTTTGCAGACTGATGCTCAATCTACTGAACTACCCCACCCAGTGCTATTTTTTAATTTATAACATCTCTATACATATTTTGTTGGTGAATGCTATATACCAATACAACATAACAATTCCACCTCTAGGAGTTTATCCTGCAGAAATAGTTAATCAAGTAAACAAGACTTATGAACAAATGTGTTTGTTGGAGCATTACAATAGTGAAAAATTGAGAACTACTCTATTTTGAATCATAGAATTAGATAATTGAATGCATATCTTAGGGATATGTTCTGAGAACCCCAGTGGATGCCTGAAACCACAGACAGTACTAAACTCTATTATTGGAGAACCTTTATGGGTTCTCTTTGGTGTATAAGAATTGCTAGTGTCACTACTCTTATGGTCTGGGGCCATTATTGAATAGACTAAGGGTTACTTGAACATAAGCATTTCCGTATCGTGACAGTCGATCTGATAACTAGAAAGCTACTAAGTTACTTGTGGGGAGGGGAGGGTACATGTAGCATGGATACAGGCTAAGGGATGATTCATGCTTCATGTGGGAAAAATGAAATGGTGCAAGATTTCATCACACTATTGCAGGGTGATTTAAAACTTATGAATTGTTTTTGGAATTGTCCATTTAATATTTTCAGACCACTGTTTGACCATGGATAACTAAAACTGTGGAAAATAGGACTGCAGATAAGAGGGTGCTACTAGAGGGTAAGATAGTAGAATTTTACTCAGCTGTTACAAAGAATGTATTAGCCCGATAACTCTAAGACATATTGTTAAGCGAGGGAAAGAATACTGTGGAAAGCATGTGTGGTATGATCCAACTGTTATTAAACTACCTGTGTGTGTACCTGTATTGGACACAGTCGATAATATTTTAAAATACAGATTCTTTTCTTTCTATCCAGGCCCCTGACTTCCTTCCATTTTGGGCAGTAGTTAGGCTGTGTCCTGCTCCTGCTATAAGGAAGGGACAATAGTGCTAGTGCAGAACTGGAGACCTCAGAGCCACAGTTAATTATCAGCTTTGGAACTTCAAAACAGGTTAGAAGGGAAGGGTAGTGCAGGCTCTGTCAAAGGGCTCCTGACATCAGGTTTACGACATAAGCCTCGGCTACCCAAACACACTGCCCGACCCACACAGAGGCTGTAATATCATAGATCACACCAGCCCAGGAGAGGAGAGAATCTGAGCAGAGAGTGATCTTAGAGGGTAGAGGGCGCATCCGAAAAGGCTTTATGTCTTTGAGGCTTTCCAGGGTGAATAAGGGAGGTCTGGGCCACAGGTTTCAGTGGGGGATATCTGAGAGTCAGGGAGACCTGAACTCAGTCACAGTGGCAGCCCTCACAGAAGTCCCCTGAGTCAAGTGGCTGCAGCACAAGGAGAGCAAACATTTCTCTCAGCCTGAGAAAACCCTTCTCAGGGACCAGTGGGAGAGCATCGAGTTTTCCATGTGGCTCCTTGAAAGAGGTTTTGAGAAATGGAGGAACCAAAGCTGCTGCAGCAGAAGAGGGCTCAGAGTAGAGAAAGGGATGTCTCAGAGTGTTTGACATGATTTGGGAAACTTGTGGAAACTTGACGCCTTGGAGTCTGACAGTTGGGCTAGATCCTGCAGGCCAAGACCAGGTGAAAGGTGTATCTTGGCACACACTAGCAAGATCAGAAAAGTCAGCACCAGACCCCACCCCCACACACTTGGATAACATGTTAGACTGAAGATGCATGTCCGAGGAGAAAAAGAGAGCAGGTAATAAATACACAGAGAAAATCCTTATTTGCCTGAACTTATTCTCCATTGTTTCAATTGAAGTTTCTGCCACTAGGTGGAATGGGGGATTGAGACAGAAACAACACTCAGTTACCGAAAACTAAAGCTGCCCTCTTTGCACACCTGCATTTGTAGTCTGTGAAACTAATGCCCTCTACCTATATATTTATATATACATAGAAAAACATCTGGAAGGATTCATAACAAGCTGTTCCCAGTGGTAACAAAGTTTAATTTCCTGTACTGAACATGGATCACTTTTGCAATAAAAATGCAAATCTAGAAAAATATTTCAAAGTATGTCATGTTCATTGTAGGCAATTTGGAAAATACAAAAAGTACATTTAAAAATAAGTCATCTGAATTCCTACCAGGAAAATAACTATTGTTAATATTTTTATTTATTTTTTATATGTATATATTCAAAGTGTATAGATGGGGAAGGATTTGCAGGAATTAGTATAAAGGACACATGGACAAAAACTAGGGGGCAGAAATGAGAGGGAGGTGGGGAGCACAGGGGGGTGGGCCGGGGTGGGAGTAAAAGGCAGCACACTGTAATTGAACAACAATTAAATTTAAAAAGTGTATAAATGGGCATATATGTATATTCAAAGTGCATATAGCCTTTTTTCCTCACCTGAGGACACTTGTTAAAGATTTTATTTATTTATTTTTAGAGAGGGGAAGGGAGGGAGAAAGAGGGAGAGAAACATCAATGTGTGGTTGCCTCTCATGTGTCCTTCACTGGGGACCTGGCCTGCAACCCAGGCATATGCCCTGACTGGGAATTGAACCGGTGACCCTTTGGCTCACAGGCCAGTGCTCAATCTCCTGAGCCATACGAGTCATGGCACATACAGTCTTTTTATACTCAAAATTATACTGGTATTATCTACTGTTTCCCTTTTAATCTTGTTAATGAGCATTTTCCTATGCTATTAAATATTGTTTGAAAACATACTGTAAAAGAAGGTACATGCTCTGTGAGGTATATGCTACAATTTTATACACACACACACACACACACACACAATTTCTATATATAGGTGAGAAGATGGGGGTTAGAAAGGTTAATTAGCTTACCTAGGGACACCCAGCTAGCATATGGTACAACTGGGATTTGAACCTGTATCTTCCTGATTATTAAGACCAATCCTGGCAAGGTGGGATGAATAATTGAATAAATGTCATAGGTTGATTTAAAGTACCTGACAGGTGTGGGGTCTTAATGAATAAGTTCTTCAACTGTGCTGCTTTGCCTTCCTTGGGCAGGGCAATTCTCAGGTCCCCCCAGGTTCCCACCTCTGTCAGCCATGCTTTATAACCTCTCTTCCACAGAAGCTCTTGCTGCTTCAGCTCTTCTCTTTGGCACCTGGGTCTCTGCCTCTGTCTGCTCTCCAGGGTCTGGCTGACACTCTTCTCCAGCCTGGCTGCAGCTCCTGTGCATTCCCCTCCTCCACTGGCACCATGTTATTGCCATGGACCTCCAGGGCTTTGTGTCCAGGTTGTCCAGAAGTATAATGAAACTTTACCCAGAGGATAAGATTTAAATAGTTCAGGCAGCCAAGGTTCTTCAGGACCCCTTTAAATTTAAAGTGATTGATCCAATGAATTATTGTGGAAGCAGTAACTGGATTTCAGCTGGGAAAAGTCTAGGGTCTGTAAAGTTCACATAAATCATTCTGGAGGTATCTAGAACTATAAGTCACCCAGACATCAATAGGAAGAAATGCTTCTCCAGTTCTTTTTTTGGAAGTCATATCAGTGTGTGTGGTGTGTGTGTGTGTGTGTGTGCCGTGCGTGTGCGCGTCCCAGAATCTACAGTCATTATTTTTTTTTTATTCTATTTATTTATTTTTAGAGAGGGGAAGGGAGGGAGGAAGAGAGGGAGAGAAACATCAAT
This sequence comes from Artibeus jamaicensis, assembly GCF_021234435.1. NCBI lineage: Eukaryota > Metazoa > Chordata > Mammalia > Chiroptera > Phyllostomidae > Artibeus > Artibeus jamaicensis. Next base: position 37,085,212 of record NW_026521788.1, on the reverse strand, counting down.
GTGCGGTTGCTTCTTGCACTTCCCCTACTGGGGACCTGGCCTTTGCAATCCAGCATGTGCCCTGACTGGGAATCCAACCAGCAACACTTTGGTTCTCAGGCTGGCATGCAATTCAATGAGCCAGAATCTCCATTCATTATTCACTCTAGTAGCTTTGGAGAGGAATGCAGATGTCATGGTGCTGGGAATTCTTGGGGTCCATTCACAAGATCATTCCTCTGAGGTTGGCTTCCTAAGAGGAGTCCAAGCTAAGCAAGATTTGACCTCTCTCAAAGATTTACTAGATCTAGATTCTAAAACCTAAATGCCTCCTTGTTCCAGGCAGATAATGTAAATGAGGGCAAAAGGCTAGGGAAAGATGCTAAAGAGTGGTAGAGACTAAACAAACTAGAAAAGGCATATCCCTTAGAAAGGCTTTCAAATGCAATTAAGAAATTATTGTGGGAGCCAAAAACCCTGACAATTTGCTACTCCATCAAAGAGGTGATGTGGTTGGCAGAATAATGCCTGCCCCCCTGCACACATACGTTTCTGCCCTTACCCCTGGAACCTGTGAACACACATACAGGGTGGGGCAAAAGTAGATTTACAGTTTTGAGTATGTGAAACAGTTTATTATCATATTATTATTTATTATGGTTTTATTTTTCATATGAATAACTGTAAACATACTTTTGTCCCACCCTGTATATGTTAGATTACATGGCAAAGGAGGAATAAAATTGCAGGTGGAATTAAAATTGCTAACAGCTGACAGCTATGTCGGATTATCCAGGTGAGCCAAATGTAATAACAAGGGTCCTCAAAAGTGGAAGAGTGAGGCAGAAGAGTCAGAGGAAGATGTGACTACTGAAGAAAGGCCCAGAGAAATGCAGTGTTGCTGATTTTGAAGATGAAGGAGGCTCCACAAGCTAAGTAATGAGAATAGCTTCTAGAAGTCGGAAAGGGTGAGGACATGGGCTCTGTCCTTAGGGCTTTCAGAAGCAATACAGCCATGCCCACACCTTTATCTTACCAGACCAGGGCACATATCAGATTTCTAACATATAGAACTCACTCCAAGAAAATAAATTTGAGTTGTTTGAACTTCTAAATTTGGATTAATTTGTTGCAGCATACATAAATAAAGAACTATGATGGTATCTTTTCTATGAACTTCAAGGTTCTGAGAACATTGATGGTATCTTTTCTATGAACCGTAAGGAAATCTCAGTCTGCCCCATTGAGCCCAACAAGACCTCTGTGGTTAGGGTGAGGGAGGAAGGCATAGACTTTATTTAGGTATTGACTCCAGTGAGCAGGACCAGGGGCACTTGAGGCAGTTCAGGTGAGCTGAAAGAGGTGATTCTACAGACTTGGTTCCGTGTAGGGCTGAGCCAAGAGCCATCTGTAGAGGTGTCTACAGTCATCGGGCCAGGCATTGTTTTCCAGGGGGCCACAAGACTCACAGTCCATGCTTAAAATAACCAGCCTCGGGCAGACTTTAACAACCACACTAAATTTATCTCATTTACTTTTGTTATTTTTTGAGAAAATAAATTTTTAAAGGGATTATACATGGTGTATTTCTGTGTGATTTCTTTGGGTTCAGTATGACATGTTTCTTTTATTGTTGTCATTAACACACTTTAATTTTTTTTCTAGCACACCTTAGTTTTTTAAAGCTTCCTGTGTCAAGGATTAAGTGTCTGTCTTCAATTGTCCAGCTAGGGGGGCTAACAAAACTGGTTTGTGGCCTATTTCCAACCTATTGCTATGTTGTTACAGGTGATGTCCCGTGGAGCGCTGAGTTTTTGGCAAGTGTTCGGACTTCTGAATATTGCAGATTAGAGTTAGAGGGGCTCTTGTACATTTTCAGTGTGTGTAGTTACTACCCCTGAAGTGAGGTCCTGGCTATGCTGTACCACGGTGTATTCTCATGTGTCTGAGCCTCATGTTCTCATCTGTGTATTGGCCACAAAGACAGAAATTACCCCATAGGGTTGCTGTGAGTATTCCAGGAGCTCAGCCATATAAATTCTGAGCACATTGCCTAATATATATATATATATATATATATATATATATATATATATATATAGTTAAGTGTGAAAATAAAAATAACAATTTCTTTATATTTTATTTGAAATTTGGAATATGTACTCTGGGAAATTGGAGGAGGCTGTATTGATGGTCAGGACAAAAGTAGGAGGTGGGAGTTAAGCCCATCTGAGCATTTAGATGCTGGTGGTCCAGCAGGGATCACGGGTGAACCTGAGAGCTCTCCCTCAATATTGGGCCTACTTATAGAAAAATCTGTCCAGATATTTTCCTTCTTAATTCAGGGAGATTTTCTTGGAGAACTGGCCCTAGGGAGCTGGTCTTCCCCACCACATTTTGTCTAGCAAGAGCTTAGAAGTCATCAAAAGGGAGGCAGTTGGGTCTTCTGAATAAACTCTGTTGGTTAATATATTAAGCTTACAGGCTTGTCAGATTGAGACCATATAGCTTATGAACCTGACATGAAGAGTCTAGATGTTCACAGATCACATTAACCTTATCCGTATGATGAATACATATGTGAAGAAGAATGTTCTTGTTGGGCATGACTTTCTGATATTTAGTGTCAACTCTGTGTCAAGGTTAGACTAAACCAGGGTTTCTCAACCTATAAACTACTGACATTTTGGGGTCTGACAGTTCTTAGCCCTGTGTGTTGTAGGGTGTCTGGCAGCATGCCTGACTTCTGGATGCCCACTGGATGCCAGTAGCTCACCCTACTCCCCAAGTTTTGGCAGACGAAAGTCTCCTGATGTTCCCAAATGTTTTTGGGGTGGGGCCACAAAATTGCCCCTGGTTGAGAACCACTGAACTAGGAAATGGGGTTACAAAAATTAATCAGTCTCAGGCTTTGCCACTAGAAATCTCGTAATTTAGAGGGGAACCCCCATGAGCACTGGTCCATGACAGTGCAGGGCTGAATACATGTGGCAGAAGATTAGAAAGGACAAAAGGAGCAAGGGGTGGCTGAACATTCACCACTGTGGCTTTGCTGGGTAGAAAGACAAATGTTACTTTTCTTGTGAATATAGGTCAGTATTTTGAATATCGGTTTTGTTTTCCTGACTCCCATGAGGCCAGAGTACGCTACTTTTTGTCCCTATGGCAAATGACCCCAGACCAGTCTACATTTTTACTTTCTGAATCTGTTTCTCATATGTTAGATGGGGCAGTTTTTGCTTCTCGTTCCTGGTCTGGCTCTGGCACTCTTGCCCGGGCTCCACCCAGAGACTATGCCAGGATTGCCAGGGGTAGAGCCTGAGGATACACATTTTTTTTAAGGTTTCCCAGGTAAATCTATGTACAGGGTTGAGAGTCACTGGTGTCAAGGAAGAGAGAAGAGACTGACCGAGTGTTTGAGGAAAGTAGACCAGGTGGGCTTGTTGCATCTCTCAGAATCAGCTCTCCAGAGCTGGGCTGGTTCATGCAGTAAAGCCAGGGAATGACCACTTCAAAAAACCCCAAAGCATTGCTTTAATTTATAAAATTAACCCCATCAATTTGAAGAACAAATGTGAATTAAAATTAATTTATTAAACCAATCTTTAAACCTAGTACCAGAAATTTTATTAATGTTATTTTTAAACATGCTGTCTTTAACTAAATATTTTTTAACTAAACGTCAAAAATGGTTCAATAAAAACACTGAACATCAGCTTTTTCTCTCAAATTAGAATCGAGTGTTTTTTCTTGAATAGATTCTGTGAGCTGGTGTTCAAAAGAACCGGCTTTCCTTACCTTGGAACTGAAGGGTGATGCATATCCAAGTCAATCATGCAGCTGTATTCAGTGCAGCTTGCTTCAGTTTAAGAGACCTCTGTGGTGCCTACTATGTGCCCAGCACAACCTTAGAGGTTGAGAGGCAGATGCCTAAAGAACAGTCTCTTGAGGAATGTGTACAGAAGACGTATAAGGAACAGAAACTGTGCCTTGGGAACATCCATCAGTCTATCTAGGGCCAGGCCAGGAAGTAAGTGGAATAGGTAAGCGATCTGAACATTTTCAAATGTCCTCTGGGGAAGGCAGAAAGCAGCTGCATTCAGAAGCAATGTGGGAAAGGATGAAAGGTTCTTCCTGCAGCTGTGTGAGGACTATGAAGGTTGTGGTCAAATAGAGGACATTGGCAGAAACTTGACAGGAGTCTGAGTATCACAGGAGCCAAGTCAGCCAGGCAGGATCACTAGGCCCTCACCCAGCCAGAAAACCAACCATCAACACTGCCAGTGAGACCAGCACATGGGGGCAAAGGACCAAACCAGACCAGCTGCATCAGAGGAGAATGCTCAGCTCTGAGGTCTTTCTACATCACCAGGTCATGAAAACCTGCCTTTGGAAGAAGGAGCCGGGGCAAGGGGAGGATATCTAGAAGGCCCAGAATCCCCCCAAAAGACAACTGCGAGCATACCTCAGAGAAATTGTGGCTTCAGTTCTAGACCACTGCAATAAAGGGTATATCACAGTAAAGTGAGTCCTGATCTTTTTTTGCTGGTGGAGGGTCTTGCCTTCAGTTTATAAAAAAAGAGCATCTATTCTGGTGATTTATCCAAAGAAATTCAAAACGTGAATCCAAAAAGATTTATGCAGCCCAAAGTTCATTATTTACAATAGCCAAGATATGGAAACAACTAAAATGTCCATCAATAGATAAATGGATAAAGACTCTGTGGTACATCTTTATAATGGAATATTACTCAGCTATGAAAAAGAATGAAATCTTACCACTTGTGACAACATGTATGGACCTAAAGGGTATTATGCTAAGGGAAATAAGTCAGACAGAAAGAAGACAAATACCATGTGACCTCTCATATATGAAGTGTAAAAACAAATAAATGAACAAACAAAGCAGAAACAAACTCATTTATAGGGAGACAAACTGATGGTTGCTAAATGGAAGGGGGGTTAGGGAGCTGGGTGAAAAAGGTAAAGGGATTAAGGAGTACAATTGGTAGTTACAAAATAGTCACAGATGTGTAAAGTACAGCATAAGGAATATAGTCAGTAATAATGTAATAACTGTGTATGGTGCCAGGTGAGTACTAGACTTATCAGGAGATCCCTTCCTTCATAAGTTATATAAATGTCTAACCACTATGATGTACATCTGAAACTAATATAATATTGAATGTCAACTGAAAATTTTAAGGAATATTGATATGGAAAAGTAAAGGAAAAATTGGGGGAAAATTCTCACAACATTTGTGAAGTACAATAAAGCATTGTATTCCTGTAAACCTCCAAAGTGAATGAAACACAAAGTATGGACAAGTGTGTTTCCTTGGTGCTCAAGACTGGGGATGGAGCCCTGTGAAGATAGTTCTGGAAAATAAAGAGGCTATGTTATCTTTGCACATCTGAGTACAGAGGGGAGTAAATTGTGACTCAGGTATACATCATGTTGTCTGTTCAGATTTGTTGCTTGTTTACAATATTTGTTGAGTGAGTGTACTGTTCTAAGCATGAATATCTATTGGTTAGTTCCTAAAGGCCAGGAATTGCATTAGGCGCTGGAGATTAAAACAATCAGTAAGACATGCACAGTCCCCTCACCCTCAGGGGGATTGCACTCTAGCATGGAAAGGACATCTGAAGAGATGATCTATATTAACTGCCTGCTGTTTGCTAGGCACTTAATATGCATTATCTTTGTAATGCTTCATAACAACATCATTTTGTGGATGGGGACAAGACACCACTGATCATGCCAAGATGCAGCATAAGAATTAGGGTGGGTTTGGGTGTATGAGTGAATCCATACTTTCTGAAAGGTAGCTACATACTTCCTTTCATCAGAGTTACCTCAAATGCCTCTCAGCAGCTAGCCCTTGGAGGTCCCTATGAACATTTTCAGTGCTGTCTTGAAGATCTGTAGATGGTCACTCCTGGAGAGGTTTGAGGGGCAGATCTCCTATTCTGAGAGGAGACACCATAGCACAGATGGGAGAGGGGGACCACAGGTCAGAGAGGGTGATAGTTTTGGCCCATGGACCTTATTTGAATGCAGATCTGGACTCCTCCCTTTTGGGTCTAAAAAGGATTTGAAGATAATAAATAATGGGAAGTTGGTGGTATCAGTGTGTTGGAGAACAGGGTGAGTTTTGAGTGTTAAGCAAGCCTGCCCAACTGTTTTGCATGTGCTGAATGGTATCACAGTAGTATTGATAACTGGAAGTCCAGTACCAAAAAAGGTATGCAATGATAAGTTACTTAAAATAAAGTTACAATGTTAAAGCCAAATGACCAAGGGCAAAGGGATCTTTATGCCAGAAAATATACTAAAGGAAGCTCTTAATGATGACATCAGTTCTGAGCTTCCTGGTAGTCAAGGAAACAACAGAATGAGACAGCATAGCCCTCTGTGCTCACTACAACGAAGAATGACAGTCCATTGTGAGAGAGGCTTCTAGTTCCTATTTTATTCTTTAAGTTTAGTACTTTGGGAGACATATATCACATGAGTCTAGATAAGGGACACAGAACAATGTAATGGATAATGTCTTTGCTAGCAGATTTACAAACGATGCAAATGTGATTCATACAGCTGCTTCTTATATTAGCCCTGGCTGAAAGCCAAAAGCATAAAACAGTGTGATACTCCAGTTCAGTGCTAGTTTTTCTGTGGAAAGCTAAAATGATATCACCCACACTTGGAGCTTCTGAGGAATTTGGCTTACCATGAGGTAGAGCTTAGAAACTCTAGAAGAATTAAAATGCAAAGTTTCTTAGGCTGTCTTGCTGGCTAGCTTCTCCTTAATTTGTAACATGTTGCTCTAGCATTGTCTGTTTCAAGAAATCTTCCCTGACTCTTGAGGTTGAGTTAAATGTCCTGTTGTGTGTTGCGCTAATACCCCCTCCATCGAGTTCTCATTATACCTGGTTATGTGTCTGCATTTTAGATATGGTGAGATCCTGAAAGGTGGGCATGACCTCAGTTATGTTTCTATTCCAGGCTTACGCAGTGGCTTTGGAACATAGTAGGCCTTTGCGGGTATTTATTAAGCATACCAAACCTCAGGGGAGTTTTTGGTATAAGGGCAGGTAGTACACAGGGTGGTTAGGCTCTGGGCTTTCGCATCAGATTGCTGAGTTCCATTTTGGGCCTCTTACACTATGTAGTTCTGCTACCTTGGACAAATTAAAGAATCACTCTTGTTATTCATCTGAATTATGGGACTAATAACAGTAGCTGCCTTGGAGGATTGCTGAGGGAATTAAGGAAATTGATATATGGAATGTTCTTAGTACAAGTACAGTCCAGGTGCATAGACATTGCTGTGTGTGACTGGCTGTGATGCGTGGTGTCTGTGATTTCCTAGAATCTCTTTTGCCAAGGTTAGTGGGCAGATGGGCTGAGCTGTAGTCTCTGCTGAGCTTGGCATACAGCCACTTGTTGGTTACTCGAAAGCAGCTCCTGTGTCCACAAGCCTGGGCTTGTGGGCCTGCGGGGCACCAGGGAACCAAACTAAAGCTCCACTCGTTGGCAGTCCAGGCCACCTCCGTCTAGAGGCAGCCTCACCCGTCTTTCTCAGAGCTCCCTGTGCAGCCACACTGGAGCATGTCTCTGGAAGGACATTTGTGATTTCTGAGTTGAAACTCTGTCTCTGAGGCTTTCTAGTTTTCTTTGGGTGGCCTTTTACCCTGCCTTATTTTATCTTGGGAGGTAGTTGAGCTGTTTTAGGAGGCAGGTGGCAGAGACCTTGGGATCCTTTCCTGGGTCAGTTTCTTATTTTCTGTGTGAGCTTGGGTGGGTACTACAACATCTCCAGCCCCAACTGTCTTGTATTTAATAATAGAGATGATGGTGCCACCTGACAGGGTGGTTGTTGTAAGGATGCAGTGCAGTCATCTATGCAGAGTTCTTGGCCAGGACCTTGTACATGGTCAGCACACACTCGAAGCCACATGCTATTTCTCTAGACTTTGTTCAACTCATTTCTCTGAAGTCGGTCCTTCGCCATTTCTCCATAACTCACATTAGAATTCATCTTTGGGAACATGGCCAGGAAAATTCTGAAGGCCTTAAAGTTCCAAGTCAGCTTTATCCCAATCAAGGCTTCTAGGACTTATTTGTGGGTAGGAATTAGTGCTCACTAACTTGATCCTGGAATTATAGGGGCCTTCTGCACAACCCTCACCAACCTGGCCCTCTCATAGCAGGTAGGCAGCCTGACACTGGGCCCAGGCCTGACCAGCAACCCCTTGCCAGCCTCCAGCTACTTGTGGACATCCAGGCCAAAACAGGCTTCTCACTGCCATGTTCATGCTAACTGAATTTCTTACTTAAAAAAACACACAAATATTTTACAAGAAAAGGATTAGGAAAAAAGTTAAGTACTTTCCATCAGACTTGTGCAGGAAGGATCACACTAGGAGTACTTCCAGTCACTATTTTGGGTCATTGTAGGCAAGTTGGACTCAGAGCAATTTGTTGACATACTATTATTTTTAAGGGCAGGGGATGTTTTTGACCTTCACAGTTTTGCTCATTCTCATTCTTCCTACCTAGGACTTTAATGAACTCCTCTTTCCTTTAAGTTTGTTCATACCTCCTCACCCTCCAGACCAGCCTCTCCATGGAGCCCTCCCATTCTTCCAGCCTGCTTTTACTCCTCTGTTGAAAGCCCCTCCGGACAACTCACCCATCTATGAACTTCAGGTCCCTCATCCTCCTCCTCCCAACAGAACCCCAGTCTGATCTCCCACGGCTTCTATTGTGGCTCTATGCCCACCCTCCGTGTGGACAGGGCATCTAAGAAGCCCTCAGCCTGGATTTGGGTGGAAGGAGCCCGGATCCCTGTATTCTATAGATGTTTAAATCATTCACACTTCTAGAGGGATGTGTTGATCAAAGTGAGCCAGTGTGTTTGAACTATTTCTTTGAACAGGCTATTAGAAATCACCAGACTTTATGCACATCCAATTGATGGAACTGATGGAGCCTCTCCTGTCCTTACCTTGGGCTGCCTGAAGTATGTTTATTTAAATGGGCTCTGGGATGAAGTTGTGGGATAAAAATCCGACATTCTCTCTGCCTGGGAGTGATAAATAGAACCTGAGTCCAAAGTATGCTTGTGGACATGTTCAAAAATTCTCTGTGAAATCCTACCTGTTCAGTTGCTTGATCTCGCAAAGAACATGCCACCCCAAAGAGCTGCAGGGTTAGAACAGAGAAGGGAGCTGTCCTTCTCTCATTCTGAAGTCTGGGCAGGCAGCCTTACCACCCTACAGCTTATAAATTCTGCATAAGAAGTTTTGGAGTTTGGATTCTCACAGCTTTCCAAGCTTGGTGCAGAAAAATAATATTCCTTTTATTTCTAGTTTTGCCTCTGACTTGCCCTTTCTCATCAGCCTGGCACAGGCCACTGTTATCCCCAGCATGACTTCCTTCAGTGCCCTCTATCAGTCAGTATTCTTTGTTGCAACAACAAAAACCTACTCTAGGTGACTTGAGCAAAAAGGGAATTTATAGACTTATGATTGATTAAACAATTCTGATTGGTTTCCCCCCCTTTCCCCTAAACTATTCTAAACCGACAGTTAAGGTAAATTTTATAAACCCATAAGTCAGAGAGTAAATGGGAGGGGACAACAGCAGTTGGGAGCTTGGGGCTAGATTTTGAAAAACAGAGAGTAGATGGAGGAAGAGTGACTTGCTCAGCAGTGTAAGGATGTTTTAATGGCAGTGTCTCATAATATAGACGCTATTGAGAAGTGAGGTCTTTCTACCTGCTCTGAGAGCCTCAGCTCCCACTGCACCCCAATAGGCCCCAGGAAGTGGGATGAGGCAGGTGGCAGAGACCAGAGAAAATTAGGCAGAGATCTGCATGGTGGGTAGTGAGACTCTTACTTTCAGTTTTCTGGTCTGCTTCCTCAAACCTGGCAGCTGGAGTAAACCTTTCAGGCAGGATGTTGAAGGAATCTTTTCTGGAGAATATGAACAACTCTGGGGAAAAGACCTCTAGGTGCTGATATTGTGGAGAAGAGAGGTATCTTTTACAAAGGCAAGGAAGCCCAACAGTCCATCCACCCACAGGCACACCATGCCCTACAGTAGCTTTTGAATGCCTCACCTTGAATATGAAAGGACAACTAAGGATCTTATGCATTTGAGGAAACTCTTTTATAGGAGAGAGTATAAAACAAACAAAAAAGGAATCCGGGCTAACTTAGTTTGAACAGGATAATATGAAAAAGAACGGAGAGCACAAAAGAGCCATCAAATATAAAAAAGTAATAACTGAAATGTAAAAAAATCCATGTGAAGTATTAGAAAATAAAGTGGAGAAAAATAAAACAAAAAGTGAAGAGGTATAAAATGGGAGCAAGAAGTTGATAAAAATGAATGACTCAACCTAGGTTGTTCAGTGTTTTTCTAACAGAACTTCTAGAGAGAGAACAGAACAAAAATGAAGAAAAGGCAAATATCAAAAAACCAAACAAACCCACAACAAAATTGTCTTAGAACCAAAGGACATGTTTTTCCAGACTAAAAAGTCCCACTGACCATTTAATTCTTAACCAAATAAATTTAAAAAATACCTACATCAAGGCCCTTTAATGCCAAGTTTCAAAGTATAGGGGTAGGGGAGATCAGAAGAAAAGAAGGGAGAGGATGAAGAGGAGGAAGAAGGACAAGTGAAATTCAAGGAATAGGAATCAGAATGGCATTAGGATGCTTAAAAGCAAGACAGGATTATAGAAGATACTGGAGAAACATGATTTCTGTGGAAGAATTAGTATTACCTTATTTTGTAGTAAATAAAACAGTCAATATGATAGCAAATTTTTAAAAATTCTTATATGCAAAGACTCAAACATTTATACACCATGCACATTTTCTTAGGATGAGTTTCAGAAAAATAAAAATAAACAAACAAACAAACAAACAAATAAATAAATAAAAGTAAACAGCAAGAGGTACAGGGTTCCCCTACAGTAGAGAAGAAAGGTAAGTCTCAGGACAGCGCCTGGTCATTCATCTGGATAACGGGCAACAGAGGACTCTGAGAGGCTGTCTCCACCGTGGAAGAAAACAGGCTATTTTATGTGGTTGAGCATTTGGACAAATACATTATGGAACTGGTATAAATACATACAAATGAAGGCAAATGTTTGATTTGGAAAGCAAGAAACACACACAAAAAGGAAAAGTTATATAAGCAAGGAAATAATATAATCATCATCCACTACTCAGCTGAGTTGGATCCAGTATTTTCATAATAAAGTCAACACTTATGATATAATTTAAAAATTGTAATACAACTAAGTTGGAATATTGTGAAGGGAAATGAAAAGATGGGGGGTTACGTAAGAGATTTAAATCCTTAGAAAGATAATTGATAATGCTAATGTCTAAAATTGATCAAACTGGAGAAGTATGAATATATGATTAAGAAATGGAAGCAAATATTGAAGAAATAGCTGGAAGAGTTATAAGTGTTTGCCTCTGGAGGGCAGGACTAGGATCAGGGACTGCCATTTGTCAAAAGAGGGCTTTTAATACTGCTTGATTTTTAAACTATGATTTAGTATGAAATAATAGTTTTATAAACTATGGCATATGATTGTCAATTGTGCTTTGAAAATACTTTGTTGTTTCTTTCTTTAAAAAACGATTGTTTTTATTCATCACATTGGTCTTTCCAGTGTTTGATATTCAGATTTAAAAAATAAGTATTATTTTCTGTTGCTTATAAAAAGTTTTAAAACACAGTTAATAAGAAATAAAAGGAATTTATTCAATTAATATTAGGCAACTCACAGAGGTGGGTAGAAGGCTGGAGAACCAGGAATGGAAATCTATGGGAGGCTGGATGGTGGGGACATGATCAAGGTTACCCCTAGTCACAGTCTGGATAAGACATTATCATTAGCTAATGTGTTATACAATTCCCTTGTCACTGGAATTGACTTCAGATTAGATCTTTGCCTCACTCTCTCAAGAGTCAGAGAATCTACTGTGATAAGCTAGGTCCTGCACTGGCCTGTGCCACTGGAGAGAGGGACCTTTTTCCTTTCAACTAGCCAAGACGTACACACAGTGGGTGTCTTCACAAATCAAGGATTGTCTCATACGGGGTGGACAAAATGCTACAATGGTCTCTTACTCCTATGTGGAACACCCTTTCTCTCTACCCTAAACCGGTGGGTTCCCCTAACCACAGGGAACGAACCCGTCCATAGAACTTTAGGATACATTGAGACCCAAGCATCAGTCTTATCCATCTCTCAGACTTTTCAGATGAAGACAATGAAATCTAGAGAAGTAAAATGAGATAGAGGAAAAAAAATGACTAGGACCCAGATCTTGTTCACATACAGAATCTCCCTTGGCTAATCAGCATGGGCCTAAGCTGGTAAAATTCCCACCACCCCGTTCGGGAAATCTGAAGTGAAGAGGATCATGTTGCCAGATCGGAAGAGGCTCCAAAGTTGTTTGAACAGTTTGAATGGTGCAGTGGACAGTTTCCAACGCATGGAATTTACAAGGATAACGTGAAGTCGTCCAGTTGGGCTTAGAAACCTCTGAATCGGTACGGAGTATAGAGGGAAGGTAGCGGTATATGTGAGTGTGTGGGTATGCACATGCATGTGCATACAACTAATGATTTAAAAAATACATCCTTGGGGATTGAAAATGAGACAGCTGGGTATGTGCTCTGCTGTCCCTGGGGTGTGGTGGATTGGCCTGCACCACTAGAAGCAATAGTGGTCCAAAGGTGAAAGTGGAGAAATTCCTGTCTTCTTGTCATTATGCCTGGCTCCCAGGCTTCCCATATCACTGGTCCTACTTGCATGTGTCTGTAGATGAAGGCAGCTATCACCAGTTCTTACACTGGAAGATGGGCCCTCTAGGCTGACTTGATGCTGTAGAAGCTGCCTAGTGCTGTGTGTACACTTTCACCTTTTGTCCGAGCTAAGTCCTTGCTTTATTCTTCCTAGGATTAAAAAGTAATCACTTCTTCCCATGATTACTCCTCTCTCCCAAACTTCTAAGACTTTTTCTTCTAACTTCCTGCTGCATAGGAAGTTATACTAGAATTCATTGTCTTCCTCACTTAACCTTACATGCCTTCTGTCTCTATGTAGTTTCATGTAGCAGTCATGTCAGATTCCTTTATCTCCACAGCTCACTTGGTTTTCACCGATGAGCATAACCTTGTCAGTGTTTTTCTCTTAAACATTTTAAACCCTTTCTGCTCCTCTCCAGCCTAGTGCTTCTCTCTTTTTTGGATTTCATCACTACTTTTTGGACCACTGTAACTGCTTTCTACTTGATCTCCTAAACTCACACTTGTGAAATTCTCCTCCCTGTGGTTAATCTGACCTATGTGAATTCCAGATCTGATCATACACTTCCCATCTAAACTTTCTGTCCTAGGCTGCTGAAGCCTGAAGTGCCACTCATTCGACACTGTTCTGTTGTAAACTTAGTGTCTTGTAAAATATCAATGTTTTCCTTGAACAAAGAAACAATAGTCTGAGAAATAAGTGTCGTAAATACTGGATTTAGCCAAATTCAGTAATTTTCTCTGATATGAGGACTTTCCTCTTAGTGTGCTTTGTGATTCTTTAGGTTAGGGATGTAAATGCAGTGTATTTTAAACCTTATGACCACATATTCTTAGTCATTTTTTAAAAAATATTTTCACCTGAGGACGTACTCATTGAATTTTTTTTTTTCATCAAAGGGGAAGGGCAGGAGAGAGGGAAACATTGATGTGAGAGAAAAACATCAATCAAAACTTGCCTCTCATCTCTCTTACACACCCTGACTGGGACTAAAGCCACAAGTGAGGCCTGTGCTCTGACCAGCAATCGAACCCACAACCTTTTAGTTTATAGGATGATGCTCTACCAATCAAACCACACTGGTGAGGGCTCTTCTTTTTTAAGAGAATTTTAGCATATTCTGTATTAAAATACTTGAGTTTCCATAGATTGGTTGGGTTAAACAACAGAAATGTACATAATTCTGGGGGCTACATAGTTTCATAGTTCTGGGGGCTAGAAATTCAAGATCAAGGTGTTGGCAGAATTGATTTGTGTTTTTTTTTTGAGGGCTTTCTTCTTGGCTTATAGATGGTGTTGTCTCTGTGTGCCCTCACATGGCATTTTCTCTGTGACCATACATCCCTAGTGTCTCTCACTCTTGCAACAACAGTCACAGTGGAGTAAGCCTACTTTAATGGCCTTGTTTTAACTTAACACCTCTTTATAAACCTTAGCTCTAAATACAGCCACATGATGAGGTATTGAGGGTAAGTTGGGACTTCAACTTATAAATTTGGAGGGGCCAGAATTCAGCCTGTAATATCCCGAGGAAGTGAGTGTTAGTGTCCTTTGTGATTCTTCAGGATGGGAGTAGAAATGCAGAAGGCAGATATGACCATGCACTTTCCACTTTAACTTGCAAGGTAGGAAGAGGCTCCGAAGCTGTCTGGTCTGACTGGATAGAACAGTGACCTATCCTGACAGGATAGGGAGCCAGATATTTGAGTATATTTACTCCATATACTCAGGAAAGAAAATGAAGTTCTAATTGAGGGCCATAGAGAAACATGGATTAATAAAGATTAAAGGAACAGATTTGTGGCTCTATACAAATTATATTTTCTGTGCTATACTTTATCCATTTCTTATAACAATAAGATATATTTATGGTTGATTTTGATTATAATTGTTTTTGCCATCTAATAGAACCAAATCCTTATTCATATGCTGTTACTCATCCACCATTCCCCAACCTAATGCCCTGTATCACCTCCAAGCTTACACATGCTGTTACATTAGACTGGGAAACCTTACTGTGTCACTACTAACCATCCCCAACTAGGGACTTCTACTCTCCAGAGCAGTTGGTGTCTGGCTCCTGATTTGCTGAGCACATCACTATCACTGCACTTTCTCCCTTTACCCAGTAGAATTCTCTCTGTATGGGTCTCTCTCTCCTAGTAGGCTGGATTTACTGAAGGACAGGGCCCAAGATTGCCTTACCTCCATGTCCTGCTTTGTGCATAGAACTTGGCACCTTGTAGGAGCCCATGACATGCTTGTTAAATGGGTGAGTGGGTCCTGCTTTTGTCTCCATCCCGCCTGCTCATGGATTTTCCTGAATGTGCCACCTGCTTCTTTGACTTTTTAATCCCATAATTTTCAAAGTAGATGAGTCAGAGAAGCCTGTCATTCTCCCTTGGGCCTCCCTCATGCCTTGCTCTTTCTCTAGACATTGTAAACTCCTCCAGTGGCCTATGGGGCTGGGTTCTTTTCCAGCCCAAAGATTTATTTTAGTGGCCCTTTCCCTGGGCTCTGTACAGCTGTACCGGCACTAATCAGAACTTTCCCTACCCCTGGGCTACAGCCAACTTAGTGCTAGAGAGGAGAGTCAAGAAGCATCAAGTCTGTGCTGAATGGATGCAGGGAAGGGGCTGAGACCCCCAGTGAGCCTCCTCCTGGTGGGACAGCTGGCAAAGCATGTTATAAGACATGGTTTGTGGTGAGTTGTCTTACTGCTCTTTCCACCCCAGGTACTGATCCTAAAAGTCCTGTATTCACAGGTTTCTTGCCCAGCAATACTATCCATGGGAAGGGCCTTTCTAGGCCAGCCACAGGTGGAGGCAGGCCCATAGGGATGAGGAGTGGGCAGGTGGGTCATGCCCTGAGCATAAAGCACATGAGTGTTGGGCTTCTGCTTCTTCCCCTCCCAGCAGCTGAATTTGTGGTGACATTGCTTTATAATTGAGCCCAGAGGGCTTTGGGCAAAAACTCAGCTGCTGGTCATGCTCAGTTCTGCATCCCAACTACACAGAGGCTTTGCATTGCTCTTGGAGGGAAGCCATCTTAAAGGCTGCAAGACAATTTATACTGTGGATTCTAAAGAAGTTTCTTTCCTCTCTTCCTATTTCACCGAGTTTGCAATATTTTTCCTCCTTATTCTCCAAGACCTCAGAGCTCCAGCCATAGCCTCTTTTGGGTCATTTTCAGTGGAGCCAGAGTCCCAAGCTGAGCACCCAGGTGAGCCTCTATTCATCGCCCCCTCCCCCTCCCTGGTCCTCCAGTGCAGGGCACTTCCCTGCTTTCCCATATCACACATCAGGGACTCCTTTCCTGACAAATACTAAGCCAGGAAACTCCTGTAACTCTTGTCTCCAGAGTTGAAAAGAAGATATTTTTCTTTCTATTCCATTTTCTAAAGAGTCAGACTCATAAAAAAGAATACAAATTATACCCAGCAGCTCTTATCAGCTTAGGTAAAGAATTGCTCCTTTCAACTTTATTGCCTTAAAAAGAATTCAGATGCTTCCATCTTTTAAAAACAATTTAGGCTGAAGAAAGGAATTAGATCTATGTGCAGCCATGGCTTGCCTGGTTTTGATGATTTGAGGGGGTTGCAATGTTAACCTTGAATGCTGCTGCTTTAATTGAGCAGCCTAGGCAGTGTAGTTCCCCCAAGGGACATCCCACTGTGGGTCTGAGTCTCTGAGATGATAGCCACAGAAGGAGGCAGGCCTGTGGAGCCTTGTGTGATCCATAAATGCTGGGAGGGACTTTTGTGCCCTAAATGGTGCCCACCCCCTCCTTCAGCAGCTTCTGATGCTATGGATCCCCAGAGCCAGTCTCTGGATGCAGGCAGTTCCTTCTAAAGCTCCAGTATATATGTGCAAATACTTATGGGAAGAATAAGAAAACATTTCTAATCAGTTTTGGACTTGCTTTGCTTATATCTGAAAATCACCTGAAGCTGGAGCTAAACAGCAGAGTGAATGCGAAATGGCTCAGCACAGCCACCTCTCATCCAAGACTCAAGGTCCTCATCCATGGAAGACCATGTCATCCTCCAGATTGTTCACAGCCCACTGCAGAGGTTGGTGGCTGCTCTTGCCAAATCAGAGGAGGGCGCAAACAGGCTCAGAAGTGATTTGTTTTATTATATATTATGATCTTCAGAAGGGATTGTGTGATAGCATCCATGGAGCCAAGGGCCAGGAATGCATTTCTCCTGCATGAGACAAGGTAGGATAGAGAAGCTGTGGCCTTCCGTCAGGACACAGCCTAAGTGTCTGGAAGAGTGAGAACACAGGGAGATTTATTTGGCCTCTGTGCCCTCCAGGTGTCAGGGAAATTATCAACCATTGGTTAAAATCCAAGTATCCATCAGGTGATATCATTGGCACTGCCTGGCTGCACTTCTCTGAGTTGATCTCATTAAATGGCTCGTGCCTGTGAGCAGACTCCATTTCATTTTTCTGCCCATATTAATGTTTCTTCATAAATTGTCCACATGTAGCATATTCTCACTTTTTATTACAGTAAATTGCACCTTCTGCATGGCCCTGAAACCTGTCTCTATTTCATCTGAAGGATCCACAAATGATGTGTGATGAATCTTCATTCCCCAGAGGCTATGAGTGGGAACTTCTGCCCTCTGCACAAAGTGGAAGGCAGTTTGGAAGAGCTGTTTATCTCAAATTTGGTAAATAGTTAGGACTAAGGCTAGGGAGTTCTAATGATTGGCTAGAAATTGTCCAGATCTATCAGATTTTTATATGCATTTAATTAATTATACTTTCTTTTCTCAATAGCAACATAACAATTTCTCTGAGATCAAAGTCAATGTCAAAAAAAATCTAATGAACACTCTCTCTCCAGTTATGGTAATACTTTTTAAAATGCCATTAACTGACCAAACTAGTCCAGAACTTGCATTGTTGTTAAGAGGGATATATGGGAACTGGTATCAGGAGGTTTAGTGCTCAGCACAAATGAAGAAACAATTATTACATTCTGATAGAAAAGCTCTAAAATTTGACCATATTTTTATCAGCTTCCAAAAGGTCATAATATCTTGCATTCATCTACCTTTCAAGTTCGCTTTGTTTCATCTTCAAGTTCTCTCAGATGTGTAGGAAAGGAAAGATTTCAAATATAGGCAGTACTTACTTTGCATGACATAGTGTTAACTAAAAATAAGTGCATATTGAAGCTGTGTACAGTCCTATATACATGGGTTTTTGTACATATGGTACTGTGCACAGCAAGACTGCCTGTATATCAATATTCCTTTTCACTGTGTGGAGCCTCCTGTTTATGTCCCTGGCCTTTCTCATACTCAGCATCAGGAAATATGTGGGAATATTAATCCACCTACTTGTTCATTCCATAGAAATGTTTTGAAGTTCACAATGCCTGGTGCTGTGTTGGGCTAGGGTCTGTGTGATAAGTAGACCAGGCCTTAGCCCTTGAAGAACTCACCTCTTATGGAGGGACTGAAGGCTGCTCTACATGTACAGAAATCTTTCAGCAACCAGAGGACCAACTGACCTAGAGGTTCTTGGGGGTTGGAGAGCGGTGGCAGGATCTGACCCCAGAATCCAGGATCTGACTTTACAGAAGCATCTGGGGCTCCCTAGGTCCACTGTCCAGGCCTCACCACTGCCTGCATTGCTTTCCAACTCAGCCTTTACTGTTTTGCATTAACTATTTACTAAAAATGCAGAATGTGAGTTTTTCATCTCTCAGTTCCACATTGGTGTGAAGCATTAGTAAGTGCATGGGCTTTGCCTCTGAAAGGCTGCATTGTGCTGCCTTATTGCACTAATCTGCAGAGTGACTTTGGGCAAATTTTTCCAACTGCAGGCTCATATCTGTGGCTCTTTGTGAGGGCCCAGTGAAGTATCATGTGCAGAGGGCTTAGCTCAGGGTCTGGGTTTGGACCTGTTCAGTGCCAGTGATTGCACCATCCTGGACTAGCCCTCACCTCCAGCCTCTTTTCCTGTCAGCACCTTCTCTGGACTCCTGGGTGGCAGGCTCAGATCTTCCTCAGCAAAAGAGCCTTCTTTGCACTCCCAGAGATGGGTTTGGAAGCTATACAGCTTCCAGAGCAATAGTTGAGGTAGAAAGAAATAACCCATACTTGCTTAAGAGAGGCTGTATTCTAGGAAGGGTTTGGGATACGAATCTGGAAAAGAGATTTGCATAGAGTTCAAGATTCCCCAGTGGGACCTAGGAGTAGGATGGCTCCAGAAGTAGGAGCCACAGAATTGGGGAGAACGTTAGGGCAGTTTTCCTGTGAAAGCAACATCCCAGGAGGTTCTGGAGATAAGGCTGGGGTGAACAGAATTAGCTACACTAGAATCTTGAGTTCTTTTTTTTTTTTAAGAAGGCAGTCCCTGGGACCTGGAGTGGCCTGAAATAGTTCAGTGATAACCATGGTTTTCTGGTGATACTGGCATAACTTCTGAAACTCACACCCCATGGTAGTCGCTTTTCTTATTTACATGTAAACAGGCTCCTCAAATCAACCATAGCCTTGCAGCCAGTTACTCCCCTTGCCTGCAAGTGGAAGGTGGGGCATCACATTCCCTCATGCTTCAGAGGGTGACAAGGCACAGAGGACATTGTTCCTAAGTAGCATGTTGTTGCTAAGATAGCAGTGGGTCTTTAAACTTAGCTCCATATCTGCCCTTGAGAAAATGTCAGACCCTGGGCTCCACTGTGGGGGTTGGGTTGGGAAAGGAGTTCTGAAGTGTTAGGGCTTGGTTTTTAAAAATATCCTAACTGTCAACAAGCCTTGTGCTATCTTAAGGCTCCCAGTGTTGGGAGGGGGGTGCCTAGATAAGTGGCCTAGAATTAACACATACATAAATAATTGGTGGCATTTGCTCTTTGTAAAATAAATCCTCAGTAATGTGGCTGGAAGGCTTCCACGTGGAGGCTTTTTTCTACTTCACTTACTATTCCTTCAGGCCAAGCAAAAGTGAAACAGGCTCATGCTAGTGTGTGGCAGGCCTCGTCTGTTGAATGGAGGAAGAAACAAGAGATTATGCACTTCTATACATTCAAAAGAGACCATCAAATGCCAACCAGGTAGGAGATGTGAGTGGGATAAACGGAAGGACCTTTGTGTTAACTGTTCATCTATCGTGCTAGAAGCTTTACATTTAATTTCATCTAGTTCTCACAATAACCCCAAGATGGGAGGTGTTTGTACCACGTTAGGTTGCAGAAGCAGATTTGGAGGTGAGAATTTATTAAGAAGTTACCCACAGGATGAAAAAAAGACAGCAGGGGGTAAAGATATGCAACAGGGACATGAGGGAAGCCAGGGAGTGAACAAGGTCAAGGAAGCAGTTTTGGGTTGTCTTACAGAGGGATTCTGGAAACTGCTAAGCTTGCACACAGAGCTGTCCCCTTTGGGAACAGGACAGCTGGGATTTGTGTGTGTGATGCCCTCAGTGCTTGGTTACAGTTATAGATTTCCAGGCACCATGAATGCCAAGCAGGCTCTGGCAGCCTGACCACGGTGTCTGGCATTGGGAATGAGCACACAGAAGCCAGTGTGCTCAAGAATCCTAGTGGGAATTGAGGGAAAGGGGCAGAGCAGCGATAGCACTGTTGGCATTGGACCGCCTTTTAGGCAAGGAACTGTTGCTGCGAAAGGTGGAATGGCTCATCTGGGAACACTCAGCTAAGCAATGGCCAGACAGGGATTTGACATGTTCCGCCTGCCTGCTTCCTCCTTACATTTCTCACTCTGAGAGAAAAAGGAAGTGTTGGCCTCTGAGTGCCTCATGGTTGAGGAGAAACAGGGAAACGACAATACTTCGAAGGGGAATTTGGTCCTGGGAGGGACACTGCCCACTGAGCTCTTCCCACAGAGCTGGCAGCTCTCAGGTAATTAGGAAGGGAGTGAGAGGTATTTACTGCTTAATCTGCAGTAACTTCTTCTCACCATCCATTTTAGCTTCTGTGTGAGTTGCACCCTCTGGAAAAAGCTGCAGCCAAGTGCTATTTATCTCCACATGGGGAAAAGAGGCTTAACAAATTAGCTGGTGCTTAACTGGTGAGAGAAAGTAGGACAGAAAAGTTGGCCAGTTGTCCTGTGGGGTTTTCTGATCAATTCTCTTCATCAGTATTCTCTGTGCATGAGTCTGAGACTAGGTGGGAAGATTCCTTAGATTAGCCAGGGCTCCCACCTGTTCACAACTGGCAAGTGCCCACAACTAAGTCAGGTCTCTGTACTGCTGGTTCTGTATGGGGACATACAGAGGAGCTCTGTCACCTGCACAAGTGCACCCGCATCTTCAGATTCCCTACACATTCTGGAGTAGGGCTCCCAGTCCTGAAGGTCGAGAGAGATGGTTGGGGCTCTGAAACATCGCAGGATCACTATTTCAGTGATTTAGGATTCCTAGGACTGGGGCTGTGGTGTCCACATTTTAAAAAGCTCCCTAGGAAGCTTTTACATCAGGGGTGACAAATTCATTTTTACCAGGGGCCATATCATCCTCGCAATTGCCTTCAAAGGGCCGAATTTAATTTTAGGACTGTGTAAATGTAACTACTCCTTAACAGTTAAGCAAGAGCTTGGCCCTGCCACTGGGTAGAAATAAGGTGCTGGGGCCAGATAAAACAAGGTGGAGGGCCGTATTCTGGCCGTGGGCTTTGTATTTGCCACCTGTGCCTTAGATTGTTGTGGAAGGTCGTCCAGAAGATGTAATTGTTGGTTTGAACTGTGATATAAACCCAGACTTCCTACTCCTTCTCTTGTGCTTGGAATGTATATTCTGCCTGCCTCCCCAGTGCTAGAAGCTGCTTGAGGACACTACCTTGCAATAGCAAAGTGATGATAAGACTCTCTGGACTGGGTACATGACTGAACCCAGTTAAGGCCCCTATGTGCATAACAATCCAGTTACGACCTCTAAATAAACTTTTAAGATTCTGGAGGGCAGATGTAGAAAACTGTCCTTCAGCTACCTAATACAAACCTTGTAAGTGTCCCTCATTTATTAAATCTGCCATATACCAGTCTGGAGTGATCTTCCCTCTTCTCCAGTCTCTTCCTGTCCTCTGCATATAGAGGCTGGTTTCAGATTATACCCAGGAAGCTAGTGACCAGATTTGCAGAGCAACCTACATGCAGCCAGACTGGAGCCAGACTGGCTCCACTGCTGCAGAATGTCAGTGCATGTTGGAGCCTTAGCCCTCACCAATGACCAACCTCCATGCCGATATTTAAAACCTTTTGGGGCACTGCTGTTCACCTTCCATTTAGGC
The DNA here is from genome assembly GCF_021234435.1 of Artibeus jamaicensis. NCBI lineage: Eukaryota > Metazoa > Chordata > Mammalia > Chiroptera > Phyllostomidae > Artibeus > Artibeus jamaicensis. The sequence goes on along the minus strand of NW_026521788.1, from coordinate 37,063,114 downwards.
ACTTCCCATGAGACTTCGCTACTCCTGAGGCAGCCCATTCCATCTTGGATGACTTGGAAAGTCAGAAAGTTCTCTTACATTGAGCTGATATCTGCCTTTCTGATTCCTGGAGACCTTCATCCTAGATCAACTTTCAAAGGCTGCAAAGAGTAATTCCGATCTCTCTTGCATATGACATTTCTTTATGTGTTTAGAGAAACTTATACTGAATTGGCCTCTAAGCTTCTGTGGTCACTTTAACTGGCCATTGATTTACCTGTTCCACTCCATGATCAATTCCAGTTTGCAGTGTTCTCCTTCAAGCCCAGTAGCCAACCCCTTAGGGTACAGAATGGACCTGTAGCTTTTTGCCTTTCACAGGCCTTTATTCAACACTATTGCTTTCAAGTCTCATCTTCCTATTTACCCTTCTGCTCCTGTTCTGTGTAGAACATTGAGATCAGCCTTGTTAAACCACATTTCTTCAGATTCAGTTCAGTGTCCTGGGTCTCTGAGATATTATGGCCTCCCCACAGCTCTATGTCATGTGCAGATTTGATGGGCATGTGACTGGTGTCCTCCTGTGAGCATTAAGGAGGTTCTGAGGGGTTAGGAATGAGGCAGACAAGAGCCCAGCAGGGTGCTTTGGAGTGTTCTCAGAGCACTGTGAGTCCACATCTTCCTCCCCCACCCACCACTTCCCTGGGCCTCCAAGCTCCTAAAGATACTCATGAAAGTCTGCCCGTTGAGAGGAGAGAGGCTGTGGGCTGGGTGGCCACAACTCTCCCCTGAGGTGCTTTTCCTTCTTAACCCCTTATAAGCCTCTGAAGTTCTTCTAGCTTCTGTGGAGAGGCCTTGGTTTACTGATTTATAGAATGAGGCAGCAGGTGTCTTTGGGATATCACCCCATGAGGTGCCCAGGCTAGTATAGACTCCTGTCTCTATTTGTCTTCACAGGGGCTGGCATCCTCATATTCATTCACAGGCTGGAGAAGGAGTTTCTACTCTTCATCCTGACATGGCCCAGGAGAGCCTCCTGGGACAACTGTTGGTGTAAAGATATGTGATGCTAGAGCTGCCCTGGGCACTCCCTAGGCTCTTATTTCCATATGCTTATTGTGTTGGTCAACAAACTTGTCCATTGCTTATCTAAGTGAGGTTCTAAAAGAACCCCATGTAATAACAGTGCTGTGTAATAATGGGTCTCACTTATGGCTGGTCACTGGGGAGGCAGGCTCTTTACCCTTTAGCTCCTTATCTGTTAAGAAGGATGAGTCAGATCTATACATATTGATAAGGAAAACTATTCTTGATACATCAATAAATAAAAAATGATAGCTATATCCTAATGTGTATTTCATGACCCTATTTTAATAAAAAATCTGTCTGATGTGTGTATATAGATAGTTCTTGCAGATGGGACTAAATATTTCTGGATGGAGATATCTCAAATGAACTCTAGGGGGTGAATTTGGAGGAATAATGGGACATTTTTACTACTTTAGCACATTTAAAAATGGGGCAGGGTTATGGGATGTTATTGAACATTCTTATTTTTCTGTATTTTTTCAAATAAAAAGAGTGATAAAATTACAAAAGTATAAAAAAATAAAAATGAAAGAGGGCTATGATCTGATAGCTCTTTGCCAGGTTCATAGATGGCCTGGCACAGTGCTTGGAGCTAAGCAAGTGCTTTGCACATGCAAAATGAGTATGTTTATGGGAGCATGCTTGAAAGCTATCAGTTTTTTCTGAATCAGATTCCGTCCAGCAGGGTCCATATGTTGTGGATGCTATGAACAAATTTACATGGGTTGCAGAAGTCCCGTTGAGGAAAAGGGACAGCACGGCCACTCCCTGAGTGAGAGAGCACCTTGACCCTTGCCTGGACAGGCTTTTATTGCTTTTCTGGGAGCATTACCACAAGGAAGGTCTTCATTCATCATTGTCAGGCAATAATAATCAAACAATAGATAACATTCAAAGAACCATGAGGGCTCATTCTGAGTCAGGGTCAGTTAGCTAAAGGGCCATAAAACTTTGGGAAACAAATCATATCACACTTGGACCCTTACCAGAAAATTGAGGACATTCTTAGCAAAGCAGGTTTCATAGGATTTTATGTATTCTTTCTTAGACCTGATCACCCAGAGGAACCACCCATTCTTGCCCAGGGCTGCACCACCCTCTGGCATTGTTTCAGGCTTAAGTAAGGCAGCCAAGACATTAGGAGATTTCTTGCCAACAGAATGAGGACTCAAGCTATGTCAAAACTGATGGGCGAGGGTCCATCACCTCCTTTTTCTATAGTGCCCAAGTTCTTCCCTGAGGGCCCCTTCATGACCATGCATGTCTTAGGTCATCCTTCCCTTGAGGAATCTTACCTGGCATTGACTAACCAGTCATCTACCTGGGACCAAGCAGGGTGAAGTAAAAGGAGGCAGAGGCAGCACCCCTACCAGGAAAATAAGCTTTATCTCCTCAGTGGCTTATGGTCCCAAGGTCTCTTTACTCAGCCTTAGCCATAGAGGGTTACAGCTTCTCAAACCAGGCAGGACAGTTCCCAACACTTTCTACTTCTTTCAAAAAAGACTAAAAAACATCTGAGAAACAATATAAGTTACTGGGTCCTATCCATCTTGTCCTCCACTTCATTCACACATTCAATAACACTTGTGGAACACCTACTCTGTGCTAATTATGGTTAAGTTTCTGACACATAACTGTGACAAAAACAGACATGGCCCCTGACCTCATGGAGACCCCCACAAAGCTTGGTGTTGCTTTCCTGGGTATCATTCAGGTGGCTAGAAAGCCGCTGTAACCCCCTCTTCCAGATTTCTAATACTCTTGCCTTGAGCAATGATGACACATCCCCTAAATGCTCTTCAAGAAAGGAGTTTGCAGGCATTCTCCGAGAGGGGAGAGGTGCTCAGCCTGGGGCCCTGTGATGCCCACAGGAACTGGAACTTCTAATCTTGCTCAGGGTTGGTGCATGAAAGCTCTGAAGAATAGCTGGAATCAGATGTCTGTGTTCAGATGACTTGTCTTGTAGCTCGGGCAGCCAGAGATGGCCCCAGGGGGACAGTATATTTTGTGAAGAAAAAATTCTTGAAGAACAGTGTTTATCAAACCCTATTTCAACAGTCATCCTGTGTATCTGCCAGCTTCTGGCTTGCTTCTGTTCATGTTCATTTTCTTTTTCTCTCTGCAGGCCGTTGAGACCAACCTGGCTTCCAAGGACAGCCACTGGGTCTTTGTCAATGAGGTAAGAGCGTAGAATGGAAGGGGCGTGGCCTTCCCTGAGCCCTGCCCCTTGGGAAAAGCTCAGAGTGATCCTTTCAGGTCCAATTCTGACTTGAGGTGCTGGAGTGATTCCAGGGGTCCACTGTGCCCAAATAAGAGGTTAGAGAGGTTAGGACTTGACCTGCCAAGATGCTTACCTGAAGCAGGTGTGAATCAGTGAAAGAATCTAGACTTGCGTCCATAAGGAGATCTGAAGTCAAAGAGAAGTTGTATCAGGTGTTTGGTGTGCAGAGTGAGTGGAGGCAGTCAGGTCAGGGTCTGGAGAGAGTAGGGTAGGTTAGAAAATGGGGTACAGAGGGGATGGGGAAAATGAGGAGGAGACAGAGGTTGCATTTCATGAAGTAGGTCAAAGGTGTGTGTCTTGTGATTCTGTGTGAGTGCATATACATAAGAGTATGTGTGTAAGCATGTATGTATGTAAAAATGCATGTGTGAGTGTATGGATAAGTGTGTGCATATGTATGTGAGTGTGTGAGTGTGCATGCATGTGCACATGTGAATGTATGGGTGTGTGATTGTATATATGTGTGCGTGTTCCCTGTGCATCTGATGGGGGTGAGATCTTTCCCATTGACTGTCCACCCCTCTGGTTTGACCCTGGGAGGAATGGCAACACCAAAGTTCCATGGCGGCTTGGTCAGTTCTCACTAATTATATCCAGGCCTCCTCCATGCTGCAGGCATGGCACAGGTATGTCCTGTAACCACACCCTAGCTTTACTGAAGAATCTCCTCTTCTCCCACATTCATTCAGGAAGCACTGACCCTGGTAGCCTGAGTGCCTTGCAGGCTATTAACCGCTAACTCCAGAAGATATTTTCTGGTGTCTGCTTTCATCAGGGCCTTGGCTTCGGCTGCTTCTAAATTAACTGATCAGTTTCTAATGGCCTCATCCTAGAAGATGCAAAGTTTATTGTGGGAGTAATTTATTTGTTTATGATGGGTGTTTCTTCTTTAGCTCAGTGCTAATATGGCTAGAATAGTTTTGGGAAGCTCATTTTAATAATTTCACAGGTATATCAGATAGTAGCTGCTTGCAAGGTCTACTTGTCATGGATTTCCTCCATATTTTTATGTCTTATTAGCTCCATGTCCCCATGGGCCAATTGGAGACATGTGCAATAGCTGTACATTGACCTTGAGTGGTTGATGGCTGTGCTGGTAATTAGGAGAAGGGATGAGATAGCCACCACCCCATTATTCAGAGATTCAGAGCCTGTAGAGTCCTCCTTGGTTTTCAGGAAGTTTTGATCCTCTGGGTTTTGCAAGCTTCTTTATAGGTTCTTCAAAGTCTGGTTTTCTTTGTTCTGGAGAAGGGCTGTGTTCCATGTGTCCCTTAAGGCAAATACATGCTGCTGGCTTTACTTTTTGGTGACTTCTCCAAGTTGGACAGCCAGTGTTTCTCTGTTTGCCAGTCTTCAAAGTGCTCTGTTTTCATGTTTCTAGCCTCTTTCCTTTTCTCTTCCCTGCATCTCAACTCACCCCCAGGGACCTCTGTCCCTCTTGATCCCCTCTTCAGGGCTGGGGTTCATTTTAGACTGGCCTGTGTAAGACACCCCCAGGGCATTGCTGGGGCACTAGAACCCAGGGTTTATTTCACGTCATCAGGAGGAATCAGGTGAAGGCACACCTATCAGAGCCACCCTGGAGCAGGCTCACCTAAGAGAATATCTGTGCCTCACCTGTCAGCAGTGCACCCTGGGCCAGCACACCCTGGGCTGAGTGTGTCCTCCAAAAGAGACTTGTCTCTTTCTGGGCTTCCTTTTCTATGGGGAGGCCTTTCCTCTTTAGGAATAAAGGGATAGCAGCTACCATTGCTTGATCATCTATTATATATGCCAGGCACTTTACTACACTTGTTACCATCTTTAGTATTTATCAACAACCATGAAGGCAGTTATTATCACCCCCATTTTACAGATGGGAAAAGGGAAGCTTGAGAGGTTAAATCACATGTTCAAGGTCATATAGCTATTAAATGGTGCATCTTGGTATTCTATATGATGACTTTCTGGCTCCGAAACCTTTTACCAAGTGGCACCATCATGCACATGGCCTTGGCAAAGTTCTTAACTGGTGGCCAGGGTCTAATTCAGTAAGACCAGTCAGTGGGTCTCAGGTATACACTCTGAGAGGGACACATCCAGACATTCTTGAGGTCTGCAAGGGGGTCTCTTGCAAAGCTTGGACCCACGGATCCTGGCAACCCCTGTGTGGCCTTTGGCTAATGATGGAAGTGTTCTCTAAATTGTACCTAGACTTGTCCTTAGGAGCCAGCTATATTCACAATGACCACTTCCTGTCATAGCATGGCCCCATTGAACACAAAAGTCTTGTTACTCTTAGGACAGTTGCTGGCTATAAAATAAGGTGGGAAAAAAGAGTCACATGCAGGTACTTGGTGGCTCTAAGATTCAGCAGCTGTACTGGGGCTCCATCGTTTTGCTTTCAGAAGTAAACGAAATTCAGTTTCTCATAGGAGCTGAGATCTAGGCCTCTTGTTTTCTCCCAAAGAGACCTGCAGTGGGTCCCCAGCTCTGCCTGCCTCAGTCCTTACAGGATCTGTCCTCCAGTTTTCTTCTATTTGTCTTGCTTAATGTATTTTCCTGGGCTCAAGATAAACACTCAAGGGCACATGTTTTTGTTTACTTTCTTTATGCAGCGGTTTTCTTACTATGCCTCCCTTTACTAGTGAGTATTGGTGTTGCATATGATAAGCCTGTTTCATTTGGAGAAGTCTGTGAGCCTCACTGATAGTTTCTTTGGGTATCTGGACTCTACTTTGGGGGAGGGCAAACAGAAGTGCTTTGGGGTATAAACTGTATTTTTATTGATTATGCTACATTTTAGCTTGGAGGATGGTGGAAGATTTGAAAGAACTTGAGGAAAGCAAAATAAACCATTAGTCAAGGGGGCCAGAATCCCCAATGCCCCATGCAAAGTGTAGATTTTTGAAAAGGTTTGCTGGAAGTCAGACTGGTGTACACAGGGTAGCACAAGTTGCTTTGATAAACACTTTCCAGTTGACATCCTAGAGAAGACAGCAGCAGTAGTTAAGACTAGAGTCTCAGGGCTGGTGGGGACCGTTCTGGGTCATTTATCAGAAGCTGCCAGTTCAGGGCCAGAGAGCTTTGACTTTGGATGAGCTAGGTTGCTTCTGGAACCTCATTATCAGCTAGGTTGGAGTGCTGCCTGTCCACTTGGGTGGCCTTCAGCAGATACCAGGTAAGCCAGTCCTCTCTATGGCTCCTTGATTCCCAGATGTGCTCAGGGCTGGGTGGAATCTGTACAAAGAGAGGAACAGCCTTCTGTGAGTCTCTGCATCCAGGAAGGAGACATGTATCTCATGGTTTGGCCTCCTGGGAACTTTTTGGAGCAAATTATTTTATGGAATATCTATATAACTTCCAGCTCCTTCTACAGCCAACCATGATGCAGACTTGAAGTTCTCTGTTGTTAAATACCTTGCATTGTTAGTCTACTCCTTCCAAACATGGAACCAAATTACACTTTGATGGAAATGGTTTAAATTGTTCAATAAGCACTGCAGAAGCACATGTATAACTCACGAGGTGCTTAGGTTTTCTCAGCAAGCAAAGCTCTGAGTTATGATCTGTGGCTCAGCAGGGGCCCAAAGGGTAGGTGGATTCTAGGGAGGGAGGAAGCACAGATGACAGGCCCTCTGCATCCCTGCCCTGTTTCCAGCATATGTTGATGACACCGCATCCCATGTCCATTCCAGACCCTGTCTCTGAGCTTTAGACCCAGAGATCCAGATGCTTTCTTGACTCAACTGCTTGGAGGCCTTATGACCACCTCCAGCTCAGTGAATCTCTATCTGAACCATGTGCCTCAATGTGGTTCTCACACAGTGCTCCAATTTTAGGGCCAGTGTCCCATCCCTCTTGTTGCCTCTCTAGCCAACAGAGAAAATCCCTCATCATGTGCCTGCCTCAAGCCCACTCCAAGATGGCCCCGACCACATCTGTACATGTTAATTTACTTCTCAGCCTTCTGCTCACTAACTCCTGGGTCATCCCAGCAAGCAATGGGTGACTTGCCGTTTCCTATATTTATTCTCCACTCCTGACTCTGAGCCTTTGCCAGGATTTCCTTTTATGCCTGGAATGCCTTTCATGAATCTTTGATTGTCAAGGACATACCTTTCATGCAAGAATCTGCTAAACATTGCCTCTGCCCAGAGGTCTTCCTTCATTTCCCCCATTAGAGGTACTCACTCTGCTATGATGGGGACTGATACAAGCACCTGACTCCCTGATCAGCCTGTAAGTAAGAGCTGAACCTCCTTTCTGTCCCAGCAATTCTAAGATCCTGAGAGTCCCCCATGCGAGGGGCTCAGCCACAGAGGAGGTGCTGGGTGAAGGCTTCCATTGTAGCATCTGCCTGTTGCTTCCTCACCTTGATGCTGCTTGTTTAATTGCCTACACATGGAGGGAGAGGCATTTATAACCACCTCAGTCTTTCATGGCCTCAGAAAGTTGTGATCCTCCTCCACGAGCCACAGCTGTGGTGTGCCAGCACCCCTTGTTCCATGGCCCCACCTTTTCCTGCACCTGCATTATGGGTCCCATGGGGTAGAAGTTCTTCCTCTGAGGCACATGCCTGCTCCCTTCAGCCTGCAGCAGGCCATTGGCAAGTAGCAGAATATCCTGGGAGGCGGGCAGGGGAAGCACTGGCTAGGCTTCCTACAGCAGTCTCCAAATTGTGTTTGGGAACACATGTTGTGCTAATTCATAGGAGTTTGTGGGAAAAGGATTCTGTGATCAAAGAGGGTGAATAATTTAAATGGCAAGGAGCAGGTGTCTCCTGCAGGCATCTTTTGTCTCTCACATATGCAGTGCTTTCCAAGGATGAGGCAGTGCACACTGTCTGCCACATGTGTTTGTGTTCCAGCACACTCCTGTGCCTTTTTTCTTGTTACCTGCTCACCTCTGCTGGAGTAGGTTGTTGGCAGATGGTGGAGTGCCAGGGCCCATAGAATAGAGTTCAGATTCCTTCACATGACACATGAGGCTACTCACAAGCTGACTTCAGAGCCCTCTGAACATAAAAAAACCATGAGATGAATGCTGAATTAAATAGCTTAAACAATTCTCTACTTGGGTCCTAGAGAAAGAGAGCAAGGGAAAAGATTTATTTTTTTCTTCCTTAAATTTTGAATATTCCAATTCTGTTTGGATATTAAGTCCCTGTTCATCTATCATCTGCAAATTAATTTAGTGACACTCAAAAAATGTTTCTTCTAACCTCTTCACTTATTTTTCTCTCCAGTCCTACTGAGGAGTCCTTAAGGACAGGAATCATATCTTACCCACCTCAGTAGTCCCAGCTGAGGACTCAAAACAAATAATCAGGGTTGCCATACATCAGACATTAGATGGAGCCAGGCACTTTTTTTGAGCATCATTTTTTATCTGTATTGTACTTGAAAAATTAACAGCTTTATTCAAGTTTAATTTACATACAAAAATGCATATATTTAAGTGTAGCACTTATGTTTGACACACATGTATACCTCTGAGACTATAACTATAGTGAAGGTAGCGAACAAGGAAGGCACCAACGTGTTTGTGTGTCCTTTTGTGATCCTAGCCCCTTGCCTCACCTGGCCATCTGTTTCTGGAACTACGAACTATTTTTACTTTGTAGAGTTTTATGGAGATGGAATTGTAGTATGTATTTTTTTTACTTTTTCTATGGCTATTTCCCTTCGGATAATTATTTTGAGATTCATGCCTATTGCTATGTGTAGCAGTAGTCCCTCTCTATTTGTTGATAAGTGGTATTCGAATACATCGATATGCCACAGTTTGAATATCCATTTACTGTTGGTGGGTATTTGAGTTGTTCTAGATTTTGATGATCATAAAAAAGGCTGCTATGAACATTGATGTACATACAAGTTTTTGTGTGGACATACGCTTTCATTTTTTGGGGGTACATATTTACAAGTAGAATTGCTGGGTCATATGATAGAATTATGTTTTAACTTTCTAAGAAACTTGTAGTTCTATGAGAACTCAGTTGCTCCACATCTTTTTCAATACTTGGTTTGATTGGGGTTTTTGGCATTAGCCATTGTAGGGTGTGTATGGTACCTCATTGTAATTTTTATTTCCTCAGTAAGAAATGATACTGAGCATCCTTTCCTGTGTTTACATGCATCTGTATCTGTGCCTTTCTTAAGGGGAGGCTGAGATTTTTGATTTGAGACATTTATTTATTGCTTTTTGTGCTATAAAGTTCTGCTTAAGGGATTTAATGGCAACCCCCAAATTTTGGTATGTTGTGCTTTCATTGTTATGCAGTTCAGAATACTTTGTATATTACCTCTTGATTTCTTCTTTGACCCATGGGTTGTTTAGAAGTATGTTACATAGTTTCCAGATATTTGGGGATTTTTCTTGTATTGACTTTTAATTTGGTTCCATTGTAGTTGTTAGAGAATGGTTTCTATTACTTGATTCCTTTTAAATTCACAGAGACTTTTTTGAAGTCCAGTATATTGTCCTTCTTGATAAATGTTATATGTGCATTTGAAAAGGATGTGTAATCTGTTGCTGTTTTATAAATGTCAATTAGGTCAATTTAGTTGATAGTGTTGTTTATATCTTTTGTCTCCTTGATGATTTTTTTGTCTGTATCTTCTATCAGTTATTGAAGGATGTATCAAAATAGCCTTTATTATTTTGTTATTTTATTTTATTTTTAGAAGGGAAGGGAGGGAAAAAGAGGAGAGAAACATCAATATGTGGTTGCCTCTAGCACACCCGTTACTGGGCACCTGGCCTGAAACCCAGGCTTGTGCCCTGACTGGCAATTGAAGTGACAACCATTTGGTTCGTGGGCTGGCACTCAATCCCCACTGAGCCACACCAGCCATGGCAAAATAGTCAACTTGAATTGTGAGCTTGTCTGTTTCTCCTTGAGGTTTAGTCAGTTGTTGTTTCATGTATTGTGAAGCTTTGTTATGAGGCATAAATGTTTAAAATTTTTATGTCATTTAAAAAAAGATTTTTATTTACTTTAGATAGAGGGGAAGGGAGAGAGAGGGGGCGACCAGTGTGTGGTTGCCTCTAGCATGCCTCCTGCTGGGGACCTGGCTGCAACCGAGGCATGTGCCCTGATTGGAAATCAAACCAGAGACCCTTTAGTTCGTAGGCTGGCACTCAACCCACTGAGCCATACCAGCCAGGGTAAAACTTTTATGTCCTTTTGATTAATTGATCTGTTATCATTAAGAAATGACTTTATCCCTCTGCTTCTGAAATAGTCTCTGCTTGGAAATATACTTTATCTGATGTCACTGTAGCTATTACAGATTAGTTTTGATTCATGTTAGCATAATTCTTTTTTCTTTTTTTTACTTTTAACTGACTTGTTTCTTTATGTTTAAAGTATGTTTACTGAAGTCCTTTCATACTTGGATCTAGTTATTTTATCCATTCTAACAGTCTGCTTTTTAATGGAAGTGCTTAGACAAGTCACATTTAGTGTGAGTGTTGATGTTGTTAGTAGAGGGTGGAGTCATGGAAGCCAAGTGAAGATCCCACTTCAAACAGGAGGGGGAGCTCACTTCTGTCACGTGCTGCCACCATGGGAACATGATCACCTAGTGGGTGATGCTGGGAACAGTTGGAGGACCAAGTTCCCAGGTACTTCAACTTATGTTATTCCATTTTACAGGCAAGGAAACAGAGGCTCAGAGAGATGGATTGACTTTTCAGTGTCACTCAGTAAGTGGCAAAGTCAGAATTTGAACATGGGTATGAGTGACTCCAAATTTAAGCAATACCTCATATATGCCCTATGTCATGCTGCCCCTCTCTTACCTGTTCCCCTCCCACTCAGCGCTAGCTAAATTCTGAATACCTGACTGATTCCCAGCAATATTAGAAATTTCTCATAATATAAAAGTACTGATAAGTTCTTGTTGTAGAAAGTCTTATTATAAATTTTTTATTGTTAGATTCATTCCCTTTATGTTATTTTACCTTATTTAAAAAACTCATATGGAAAAGGTGAAAGGGCCTGCAAAAGTCACAGAAATAAGCCAATACCTGTTACATGAGTAGTGTTTGAAAGGAACAAACTATATTCACTGGAAATGTGTCTATGAAATTGAAATTTCATGCTTATAGATACATGAGGAAGTTGTTATGTAATATTATTTTTCATCCCTTTTCAATGCCCCCTGGGGAGGGTACTCATTGCTGCACAGATGGGGGGTTTGGGGACCCATAACTAAGAAATTAGGGATGGACTGTTGTTTTAGACCAGATTTGGGGACACACTTATGGATATGTGTTGGCTCCAATGCTTGCCACTTCCATGATTTTGGGCCAGTTGGTTTACTTCCTTCTTTGAACCTTATGTTCTTTATCTACTCTGTAGTATTCATGATAGCCACCTCACAGGAGCGTTGTGAAGATTAGATGAGATAACTCACCTGAAGTGACCCAGCATGAGGTCAGGTTTACAGCAAGCTCTCTTAAAGGATAGCTTGTCTTGTTTTTTTTTTTTTTTTTTTTTTTAAATTTTTTATTGATTATGCCATTACATTTGCTCTATTCCCCCCTCCCCTCCCCTCCACCCTGCATACCCCCCCCCCCACCATTTCCCCCTTTAGTTCATGAACATGTGTCTCAAATTCTTTAGATTCTGTATTTCCCCTACTATTCTTACCCTCCCCCCTATCTATTTTCTATCTACTGTCTGTACTACTTATTTTCTGTACCTTCTCCCCCTTCCCCTCCTCCCACTCCCCTGTTGCTAACCCTCCATGTGGTCTTCATTTCTATGGTTCTGCTCCTGATCTAGCTATCCTCTTAGTTTGCTTTTGTTTTAGGTGTGGTTCTTAATAACTGTGAGTTTGCTGTCCTTTCACTGTTCATCTTTTTTATCTTCTTTTTCTTAGGTAAGTCCCTTTAACATTTCATTAGTAAGGGCTTGGTGATGATGAACTCCTTGAATTTGGTCTTATCTGAGAAGCACTTTATCTGTCCTTCCATTCTAAATGAAAGTTTTGCTGGATAGAGCAATCTTGGATGTAGGTCTTTGGATTTCATGATTTGGAATACCTCTGTCCAGCCCCTTCTTGCCTGTAAGGTCTCTTTTGAGAAATCAGCTGACAGTCTGATGGGAACTCCTTTGTAGGTGACTGTCCCCTTAGCTCTTGCTGCTTCTAGGATTCTCTCCTTCATTTTAATCTTGGCTAATGTAATTATGATGTGCCTTGGTGTGTTCCTTCTTGGGTCCAACTTCTTTGGGACTCTCTGAGCTTCCTGGATTTCTCGGAAGTCTATTTCCTTTGCCATCTTGGGGGAAATTCTCCTTTATTATTTGTTCAAATAATTTTTCAACTGGTGGTTGTGCCTTTCCCCCTTCTGGTACCCCTATAATTCGGATGTTGGAACGTTTAAAGATGTCCTGGAGGTTCCTAATCTTCTCCTCATTTTTCTGAATTCTTATTTCTTCATTCCTTTCTGTTTTATCATTTTTTTCTTCTGTCTGGTCCTCTCCCTTGATGTGAGTCCCAATTTTCTTTCCAATACTATTGGTATCTTTTGTATCAGCATTCATTTCAATTAATTTAGCTTCCATATGTTTCTCTAATTTGTGACTAAAATCCACCAGCTCTGTAAGGATCTTTATAACCAGTGTTTTGAACTGCGCATCTGAAAGACTGGCTATTTCTTCATCACTTAGGTCTATCGGTTCTGGGGCTCTGAGTTGTTCTAGAGCCATTTTTGGTTTATTCGTGCTGTTAAGTGAGCGGAGCGAAGCCTTAGTTGTTTACCATTAGGATCGGATAAGCAAGCCCGAGGCGTTTGTGTGAGTGACTGGATGCTCTGGGCTAGCGGAGAGGAATGCCATCGCTCCCTCTCTGACCCCGCCCCCACACATAGCGTCACAAACCAGGGACCTGGGTCGCCCTGTCTTGTTAATAAATAACTAACATCTTATGGGAAAGTTTGTCTTTGGAATTTAATCAAGCACACCCAGATTTAAGGAGCTGATAAGAGGTCAGTGTATTTCTTTATGGGGAGTATAGGGGGATTGGAACCTGGCTTGATGCATCAGCTGGAGGAACATGAATTATAGCATTTCTGTGTTTTGGGCTTGCTGATACCCTAGTTCTCCCTATCTCTGCCTTTTGAACCCTTACACATCCTTTTGGACTCAGCTCAAATTACTATCCCCCTACTCTGCAATACCTGTTGATTTCTTCCATGACCTTTACTTCTTTCATCACCCCAGGAACCGAGGCTGTGATTCTTCAGTGGTCCTTCATTTCTTCCTCTATGTCCTGTCTCCAAACCAGGACTTATAACTCTTAACAATCTGCCATTTATTCATCACATATGCACCAAACACTTATGAGGCACCAAAGATGGTCAGAAGAATTCTAGAAATTCTAGAGATGTGTTTCTCGCCCTCAGAGAGTATATGGTATCATGGCTTAGCAACATGTGGACCACTAAACTGGATCACTAAACTACAGTTAGGCAAGGGTTGTATGTAAGAGATGCTCCAGACCCCTGCTCCTTGCAGGCAGAACAGCTCAGACAGACCTTTACTACTGCTGTGGGATCAAACTCCCTGTTTTAGAAATGACTCAATTGTTACCAATAAGTGTGTTGTCGTTTTGTAGAGTTTTGACAGAGAATTGCTTGGGAAAGGGAGTGCTGACACTTTAGGAAGTTTTAAAAATAGCTGTAATTACCACATGCAGCAAATGTATCTGAAAACTAAAGGTTAGTGTCTCTACCTTTCTGCATTTCTATCCATCGTTCTTCCTACAAATGGATTCTGATGGATTCAGATAACTTGCTGCTTGTTCCAGAAAGACCCCATTATCTGTGCCTCCTACCCTGTTATTACACCTCCTTTGCCAGGCTAGATAATCATCATACATCGCATGAAGTGGCAAGAGGAAGTGCACACATACACACACTCCTGCGGTCTTCACATGCAGCATGGGGGATAGCAAGCCTCCAGTGGAGCCTCCAAAGACGGTCTTTTCAGACCTCAATATGAAAGCAGAAACAGAGACAGGAGACAGTTCAAGCTACCAGAACTTCTTGCGAAATGTCTTAAATGATTGTGAAGGGCTCACAGAGACCTTGGGCTCAGCTTTGGTTCTCTTTTTCATTGTCTCTAACCAGAGGATGTCATGTGCACTGGAACAGCCTGTCTTTTAGAGCTGGTTGAAAAATCCCAAATGAATATCGTGCAGTTTCAGAGAAGGGAATGAGGAAATCCCTAACTGTCAGGGATCAGAGCTAGAACGCCATTTCCAGCAGTCCTGGAGACTGACCGCTTGTCAGCTGCTGAAGTGAAGAGGGCTGGGGAGCCTACAGCTGTCACCGTGAGGCCTGCATTCCTGCTGGCCAGGTGCAGGGAGCAACTCCTGGTCAAGTACTGCTAAGGAACCCATCTTGTGAGGCCAGTAGGGTCTGAACTACACCCTCCTTGACCTCAGATTTGTGCTTGTTTGCTGTGAGTATGGGAAGAACAGCACCTCGTGTGGTTGCCCTTGGAAGTGAGGAGACTCACATTGCTGTCTGCTGTGTGCTAGGTGCTGTTTTCCATGCTCTGTAGACCTTATTTCAAAACTAATTAAAATCTATCTGTGAAATCCCATTAAAGGAATGCTAAGAAATCTGATCCCAGTTATAATAGGATTGCTTCCTCTTTGCCCTCACAAAGGTTGTGTAAAGGTTCTTGAGTTTTATACTGTCATCCAGGTCAATCATAGAAAATCTCTGTAGACACTCAGGAAGCTTTAACTTACTTTGGGTCTCAAGCTTGGCATGGCAATTTTTTTTTTGAGAGGCATGCATGGGCCCCAGCCTTCCTATGTGGCCACCAGCAGTCCTCTCTGACACCCTGTGGCTAATACGTATGAAGGCAGGGACAAACCCATCAGCTTCTCTCTTCCCCCTCTCCATGGAAACTGGCTGCTGTGACCAAGTTCATTCTCTAAGACTCTTAGCCAACCATCATTGTCAATCCACCTATTTATGGAAAGAAAATCTCTTCTTGGGATAAAGAAAAGCACAAACTTTCTAGAGCACAGAGTGTTGTCGATCTCTGTATGGATGTGTGGGGGAAGGCACGGTGGAGTGGGAGGGACAGGGATGGAAGAAAAGCGGAGAAAAATTGCTATAATTCTTTCTGATTCTTCTACTATAATAGAACAAAATGCAAATTAGTATACCAGTGAATTACCCTTTCCAATAGTCTTACATATGTCATTTATTTTGCCAGATTGAGGTTTTCCTGTTATGTTCAGTTTGTGTCCAACTGTTTTCAATTAATAATTATCATTAATATTTTATCATGAGAGTAACTAGTATTTGAGATAATATTTAATGGCCTTGTATTTGTCTCTCACTGGAAGAATCATAATTTATGAAAATCTCAATTTTTTGAAACCTAGCTTGGTTAATGCTATTGTAAATAATAGTGCAGTCCTTCTACCAGGATCTGCTGCTCTCTCTCTGACTCCTCGTGATGGTAGGAGTATTGTTTCTAAGTATAGGAACTCTCAAAGAGGCTCTTTTATCAGTCTGCTGATAAAAGTGAGCCTGCTTGTCTCATCTCACTCCTATGTCTTGTGAACATGAATATAATCAACATTTTTCATTTTTAACAATATTATAGGTGAAAAAAACTCACTACATTGTTTTAATTTGATTTTCTTTTGCCTGCTATCCAAATCAAACATTTTGAACATTTATTTATTGATCATGTCTATTTCAAACTTTGTGATTTATTTGCTCATATTCTTTGAAGATACTTTAGTGTTTTACTATATGGCTAATTTTTACAACAACCTTCTGAGAGAAGTATTATTATTATTTTTTAAAAGATTTTATTTATATTTAGAGGGGAAGGGAAGGAGAAAAGGAGAGAAATATAAATGTATGGTTGCCTCTCGTGATTCCCCTGCTGGGAACTGGCCTGCAACCCAGGCATGTGCCCTGACTGGGAATCGAACCGCAATTGTGTGGTTCACAGGCCCACACTCAATCCACTGAGCTACACCAGCCAGGGCCTGATAGAAGTATTATTAACACTAGAGTATAGAAAATGAAATTGAGGCCCAGAAGAGGTCTGAGGCATCACTGTTGTACAAAAACAAGTTGGAATTTTAAGCTCAAGTTGGTCTCATTTTAAAGCCTGTGTTATCTCCCTGTGGTACTGCCTTTGAACTAGCCCAGTACTGTCTTAATGGGAGATACATGTTGATTTGTGTATTTTAAAGGTCAACTTTTCTGCACTGAGCCAAGTAAGTCTTCCAGTTATTATATTGAATTAGATCATTTTAAATTTTGAATCAAAGCTTGGTTTTGCAACCCAAAGTGACATAAAATTTTCTATTAACCTTAGTTAATTAACAGCAAAGTCATGAAAGTTACCTTGATTTTCATCCAATAGAAGGAATGAGCAAGGTCAAAGGCTATGGAAGACAATATAAAGTCTATTTATGATTAAACCCAAGAAATGCTATTTGTCTGAGGCCTAGCCTCTGTTCTGTGGGAGTCCCCAATGGTCTAAAGTGGGCCCCTGTCTGAGGACTTGCAGGGAAGGAGCAGGCACCTTCTCATTCATACGAGGAGTGGAAAGCACACAGTTAGCGTTCCCCACTAAATCCTCTTTTCCTCAATTTTGACTCTTCGGGACTTTTTATAGCCTCCTTGAGTTGAGAGTTTTTAGAAACTGATTCTCAGTCATTTTCCTTGGCCAATCTGCATGTGTGCCAGGCACTTCATTATGGAAGTTCATATCATTAGAGCTTGGTCCTCCAAGGGAAATTCCAATTTAGCATAATAGTTCTGTTTAACATAAAATTCTGTTTCCTCCCACATATATTGGTTTTAGGAAAAGGGGCTCTATTATTTGCTAGGTTTTTGTACCTCAGCTCACACCACATAGTTGTGTATGGGATGAAAAGTAGTAATAGCAGTAAACTACTTGGGCTGGGAAGTGCGGTGATAATTGGGCGTGAGAGTATGGACAGACATCTAATAATTGACCAAAGCCTTGGAGTATAAGATGGTAGTAGGTGTGAAAGAGTGTGATACTCTGATGCATAAGAACTTTGGCTTCTATTCTGGGTGAGTTGAGGAACCATGGCAGCCTTTTGAGCTGAGGAGTGATGAAATCTGGATTATATTTTCACCCTGTTTCCTATGTTGAAAATACACTGTGGGAGTTGGGGTAGGAAAGAACAGAAAAAAGGGGAAAAATTAAGGCCTTTAATTAGAGATGGTGGTGACTTGGATCAGGAGTGGTGTGAGCGGTGGTGCTAAGGTGTGCTTAGATCTTGGACTTTTGAAGGTCAGGCTGGCAGACATTGCTCACCAAACTGATGTACAGAGAGGGCACAGGAGTAGCCCAAGAGCGAGCTCCTAGCAGGTGTTTAAAGCAGGGGAAGGGCAATAGGGGTTTTATGGTGTGTGATTTTATGTAGGGTACTCTGAATTTGAACCCAGGCAATCTGGCTCCAGTGCCTACAGTCTTATTATTTTACAAGCTTTTTGAAGTATAATTGATATTAGAAAAACTTTAGACTTTGATGAGTTACAATTTGGAGTTTTGACACACACACCCATGAAACTATCACCACAATCGTGATCATGTACATTTGCGTTATCCACACAATCTTTCTGCTGCCTCCATGTAATCAGTTTCTCCCTTGACCCAATCCCACACAAGTTCTGATCTGTTTTCTGTCACTATAGATTACTCTGCATTTTCTAGAATTTTATATCAATGTAATCATATAATACATTTTCTTTTTTGTCTAATTTATTTAATTGAGCCTAATGATTTTGAAATTTGTTCATGCTGTTGTGTTTATTGATGGTTAAGTTTTGTATGTGGTACGCAATGAGGGTTGAAATTAATTTTTATTTTATTTTTGCACATGGATACTTAATTGTTCCAGCAGTACCTGTGGAAAATAGCATCCTTTCCCCCTTGTATTTTTTTGCTGAAAATCAATTGGCCTTCAATATTTGGTTGTATTCCTGGACTCTCTGTTCTGTTCCATTTATTTATATATCTATCTTCACACCAGTGCCACACTGTATAATTATAGCTTTTTAGTTAGTTTTGAAATCAAGTGAAGTAAGTTCTCTACCTCTTTCTTTTCTAAAAAACTTACTTTCACCCTTCTAGGTCCTTCACATTGTCATAGTGCTGGACTCAGGTGAGGTGTGTGAGGCACCAGAGGCTCAGAATTGAGGAGGGACTCACTCAAAAGTTTATGCAAGCATCTCAGGCTAGTTCTGGCCCTGCACTGTCCACACCAGTGTTAGAATTAATTGGTCAGTTTCTAGGATTTAACTACTATTATGTTGAATCCAGAGATTATTTGAGGCAGAATTGAGATTGCCACAATATTGTCTTCTGATCTATGAACAAGGTATGTCTTTTCAGTTATTTATATCTTCCTTAATTATTTTTAGCAGTGTTTTGCAGTGTACTGGCATGTTCAAATCTTCCATTCTTGTTTAATAGTTTTAATGCAATTGTAAATAGTATTGCTTTTCAAATTTATATTGGCAATTGTTTGGTTATATTTGCAATTGCAACAATTTGCAATTGTTTACCACATAGAAAATACAATTAGATTCTGAATATTGACCTTGTATCACTTTCTTTTGTACCTTTTCACCTTTAATTATGGTATCAGGTGCGGGTTCACCATAGATGCCTTTAATCAGGTTGAAGAAGTTTTATTTAGTTTGCTGAGAGTTTGTAACACAATTGGAAGTTGGATTTTGTCAAATGCTTTTTACGCATCTGTTGAGATAATCACATGACCTGTCTTTTAAAAAATTCTTTTAATGTGGAGAACTAAATTGATTCATTTTAAATGTGAAACTAATGTCACAGTCCTGGATAAACCCCACTTGATCATGATGTTTTTCTTTTTCTTTTTTTGAATTGTTGGATTTAACATAGCTAGAGTATTTTAGCTAAAGTATTAGATACTTTAAAAAAGCTTTGTATTTATGTTCATGAGGGATATCAGTAAATAGTTTTTTAATGTTGTAAACCCATTGTTTGGTAATCAGGGTAATGCTGGCTTCCTTAAATAAGATGGGTTGTGTTTTCTTCTCAGCTCTTTTCTAAAAAATTTGTGTAAAATTGATATTATATATTCCTTAAACATATGTAGAATTCACCAGTGAGGATATCTGAGCCTGGAGGGGTCCCCTCCATGGGAAGATTTTAAACTACAAATCTATTCTTTTCGTAGTTATAAAGATAATTAGGTTACCTGTTTCTTTCTGAGTGTTTTTTTTGTTGTTGTTTGTGCATTTCAGGAAGTTGTCCATTTTATCTATATTTCTAATAGCTCTAATTTATTTGTGATATATTATTCACTTATTGTTTTTTATTCTTTAAAAATGTCATTTCAGTGACTTCTGGTTTGTCTTGCTTCTGATAAGTCAGCTGTCATTCTTATCTTTATATTTCTCTGTATTAAGTATCCTTTTCCTCTAGTTGCTTTAATTTTTTTCTCTGATTATGTGCTTGGCTGTGGATTTAATCAAATTTAGAAAATGCTTGGCCATTATTTTTTCAAATATTTTTTCTTTGTCTTTTCCCATAGTGGACTTAAATGACATGTATAATATTAGATTGCTTAAGTTTTTCCGCTGCTATCTAATGCTGTATTGATTTTCTTCCTCTGTGATTCATTCTGAAGATTTTTTTGTTCCAAACTTTTAAGTTTATTAAATGTTCTTCTATAGTATCCAATCTACTGTTGATTTCATCCAGAGTACTTTTCATCTCAGACACCGCATCTTTTATTTGTAGAAATTCAATTTATGTGTTTAATTTCTCTGCCTCACATGCACATACTTTCCTTTAACTTCTTAAACAAATGGTGTGTATTTATAATATTTATAATATGTTTTAATGTCCTGTTGTACTTATTCTGCCATCTGGGTTATTTCTGGGCTTGTTTCTCCACATCACGGGTCGTATTTTCCCATTTCTCTGCATGTCTGATAATTCTTAATTAGATGCCAGACATTGTGAATTTTATATGCTTGGTTGCTGAGTCTTTGATCCTTTTTTATTCCTTTAGTTACCACTTACCCCCTCCCAAGGACACAGTTAAATTACTTTGGAACATTTTTATTTTTGAAGACTTGCTTTGAAGTTTTGCTAGGCAGGTCAAAAATAGTCTTTAGGTGGTGCTACCTTGTTTAATTAGACCCATTATTGAGGATTGTTAAACATAATCCTTTCAGGTGATTCTCTTTTTTAAATATTAATACTTATTTTTAGAGCAGTTTTAGGTTCACAGATAATTTGGGTGGAAGGCACAGATTTCCCATATACCCTCTGCAGTGACAAGCACAGCCTCCCCATCATCACCATTGAGCATTGTGGTGCATTTGTCACAGTCACTGAACTTCCACTGACATGTCGTGATCACCCAGAGTCCATGATTTACATTATGTTCATTTCTGGTGTTGCACATTCTGTAGGTTTGAATAAATGTGTAATGGCGTGTGTCTACCATTATAATATACCATATAAAGAGTAGTGTTACTGCTTTGAAATTCCCCTCTGCTTCACCTATTCACCGACGTTCCTCCCAAACCCCCTGGTGACTGCTTATATTTTACTATCTCCACAGTTGTCTTTTTCAGAATGTCAGGGTTGGAATTATACAACGTGTAACCTTTTCAGATTGGCTTCTTCCACTTAGTAATAGGTATTTAATGTTCCTTCATGTCTTCATGGCTGGATAGGTATCTTTTTTCTTTTTGTTAGTTCTTTTTCTTGTTGTTCTAGTATAGTTGTCTCCATTTTCCTTCCACCATTCCCCCAATCCCAGCCATCCTCACATCCCACCCTCAATCCTACCCCACTTTGGCTTTGTCCATGAGTCCTTTATACATGTTCCTGACAGCCCTTCTCCCTTGTCCCCCCCATTACCCCCTCCAACCTCCCCTCTGGTTACCATCAGTTTGTTCTTAATGTCAATGTTTTTGGTATATTTTGCTTACGTGTTTGTTTTGTTGATTAGGTTCCACTTGTAGGTGAGATCATATGGTATTTTTGTTTCACTGCCTGGCTTATTTCACTCAACATAATGCTTTCCAGATCCATCCATGCTGTCACAAAGGGTCGGAGCTCCTTCTTTCTCTCTGCTGCGTAGTATTCCATTATGTAAATGTACCATAGTTTTTTTATCCATTCATTTGCTGATGGGCACCTAGGTTGCTTCTAGCACTTGGCTATTGCAAATTGTGCTGCTATGAACATTGGGGTGCATAGATTCTTCTGAATTGGTGTTTCAAGATTCTTAGGGTATAATCTCAGCAGTGGAACTGCTGGGTCAAAAGGCAGATCCATTTTTAGTTTTCTGAGGAAATTTCATACTGTTTTCCACAGTGGCCACACCAGTCTGCATTCCCACCAATACTGTACTAGGGTTCCCTTTTCTCCACAACCTTGCCAGCACTTGTTTTTTGTTGCTTTGTTTATGATGGCCATTCTGATTGGTGTGAAGTGGTATGACTGGTCATGGTGGTTTTAATTTGCATCTCTCTGTTGGCTACTGATGCTGAGCATCCTTTCATATGTCTCTGGGACCTCCATATGTCTTTCTTGGAAAAGTGTCTGTTCAGGTCCTTTGCCCACTTTTTTAATTGGGCTGTTTGTCTTCCTGGAGTGGAGTCCTGTGAGTTCTTTATATATTTTGGAAATCAAACCCTTGTACAAGGTATCATTGGCAAATGTTTTTTTTCCATACAGTTGGCTCCCTTTTCATTTTGCGGATGTTTTCTTTAGCCATGCAGAAGCTTTTTATTCTGATGAAGTCCCATTTGCTTATTCTTTCCTTTATGTCCCTTGCTTTAGGGGACATATTGGTTAAAATACTGCTGCATGGAATATCTGAAATTATCCTGTCTTTGTTCTCCTCTAGGACTTTTATGGTGTTGTGTCTTATATTTAAGTCTTTTATCCATCTTGAGTTTATTTTTGTATATAGTGTAAGTTTATGGTCGAGTTTCCCTTTTTTTTTTTGCATGTAGCTGTCTGGGTCTCTCAACACCATTTGTTGAAGAGGCTGTTTTTACTCCATTTTATGTTTCTGCCTGCTTTGTCTAATACTACTTGACCATAGAAACTTGAGTTTATTTCTGAGCTCTCTATTCTGTTCCGTTGATCTATGTGTCTGTTCTTATGCCAGAACTAGGCTGTTTTATTTACAGTGGCCTTGTAATACAGTTTGATATCAGGTATTATGATCCCTCCTACTTTGCTGTTCTTTCTCAAAATTTTTGTGGCTTTTTGGGAACATTTATGGTTCCATGTAAGTTTTTGAAAGGTTTGTTCTGTATCTATGAAATATGTCATTGGTACTTTAATAGGGGTTGTGTTGAATCTATAAATTGCTTTGAGTAGTATGGACATTTTGATGTGTTAATTTTTCCAATCCATGAACATGGCATATGCTTCCATTTGTTTCTGTTTTCCTTAATTTTTTTGTTCAGAGTTGTGTAGTTTTCTGAGTACAGGTCTTTTACCTCTTTCTTTAGGTTTATTCCTATGTACTTTATTTTTGTTGTTGCTATATCAAATGGGATTTTTTCCCTGATTTCTGTTTTTGATATTTCATTGTTGATGTGGAAAAATGCCTTTGATTTCGAGTTACTGACTTTGTTTCCTGCTGTTTTGCCAAATTCACTTATTAGGTCAAGTAGTTTTTTGGCGGGCTCTATAGGATTTTCTATGTACACTACCATGTCATCTGCAAATAATGACAGTTTTGCTTCCTTTTTTGCAATTTGGATACTGTTTATTTTTCTTGCCTGCTTACTGTGGCTAGGACTTCCAATACTGTATTAAATAGAAATGGTGAAAGTGGACAACCTCGTCTTATTTTTGATCTTAATGGGAAAACTTTTAGTTTTTTCCCATTGAGTATAATGTTGGCTGTAGGTATCTCATATATGGCCTTTATTATGTTGAGGAATGCTCCCTCTACTCCCACTTTGCTGAGTGTTTTTATCATAAATGGAGCTATACCTTATCAAATGCTTTTTCTTCATCTGTTGATAGGATCATATGATTTTTGTTTTTCCTTTTGTTTATGTGATGTATTACATTTACTGATTTGCAAATATTGAACCATCCTTGAATCCCTGGGATGAATTCCGCTTGATCATGGTGTATGATTTTTTTTAGTGTATTGCTGGATGTGGTTTGCCAATATTTTGTTGAGGATTTTAGCATGTATGTTCATCAGTGATATTGCCCTGAAGTTGTCTTTCTTTGTTATATCTTTGCCTGGTTTGGGGATTAGGATGATGCTGGCCTCATAAAAAGAGTTTTGGAATCTTCCTCTTCTTGAATATTTTAGAATAGTCTGTGAAGGATAGGGATTAGCTCTTCCTTAAATGTTTTGTAAACTTCTCCCATGAAATCATGTGGTCCAGAGCTTTTGTATGTTGGGAGTTTTTTTTTTTTTTCACTACTGCTTCAATTTCATCAGCTGTTATTGGTCTTTTCAGGCTTTCTGCTTTTTCTCATTCAGTTTTGGAAGATTACATTTTTCTAGAAATTTGTCCATTCATTTCTCCTAGGTTTTAAAATTTCTTGTCATATAGTTCTTTGCAGTAATTTCTTACAATCGTTTGTATTTCAGTGGTATCAGATGTAATCTCTCTTAGGTGATTCTTTGCATCAATTCAGGTAGTTTTCTCACACATATGTGCTTATTAATACTCAGCTACAAACTGAAAGTGAACTTCCTGCAGATTTTTGGAGGGCTTTTTCTTTGTTACTCCGTCTTCACTGGAATTCTGCCTTATGAATTCTAATTGCCTTGCCTACTCAAAGCCCACACTCTCTTTTCAATTCATAAACACCACCAAGTTCTGCTTATGTTCCCCTTCCTCTGCTGAGCTTCCTCTGTATGAAGCTCTGGCTCACTTATCTGTTTTTTCACTCCTGAGTATCACTGTTCAGGTATGCTCTCTGTCCAGTGTCTGAAAACAAGCTTGTTTTTGTTTTTTGTTATTTAAAGTGCAACGTGAGTCCAGCCCTTATTAATTTCATTATGTTCAACATTTACACTCTTAATTACCATACTGTATACCCTATATTCTCCTGAATTTATATTGTCACAAGTTACACTGGATCTACACAGTTAGATCCATTTACATGTAAAGGCTTTAATATGGTCAACGCAGGGCTTGTAAATTTCAGAGCCATCTTCTCCAGAGCTATGGGCCATGGACTTTTATTTTAAAATAATTTTTGGAATTTTTTCTATTATTTCAGGATATTAAATTATAAATGAAATTAAAATTATATATTTTTCAGCTTCTTGGGGATGAAAAGACATGTGATGTTAATGTGAAACATAAGGTCTCATTTTCCTAGTATTAAGGATAGTTGTGCACAAATAAAAGCAGATTTAAATATTCCCCTGAGACAAGCAAATAGGTATTACAAACAAAATAATTAAAGTGGTTTGTAACAGGTAAGCAAATCCATCTGCTATTATATTTATTTTTCTGGTTGAATATGTACCTAGGGAGTAAGGTGCAAAATGAAGCTTCAACAGGCTTCTAGAATTTTAACAGAATAAAAAACAATGGCTTTTTGTTATGGAGATAGTTACCTAGGTCAGAGTTTTAGATACCATAGTTTTTGAGGTTCTCATTATTTTTGTATGTAGTTCTGAGGAACTCCTTTCTCCTTTCCTCTCTTTCACTCTTTTTCTCCCCTCTATCCTTTATTCTTCCTTCACTCCTTCCTCCTTCCCTCATGAGCATTTAGTAGATCTTCAGCTTGGCACGCGGAAAAAAGAAGAATGTGAGAAACACATACCTTGCACTTAAAAGCTGGTTTTGTTTCTATCTCTAGTGTAGCTGGAGTGACAGGTTTCCTGCTGGTTATGTGTAGGGAGCACTGAGAATTCACAGTGCCTTCAAATATGAGTCAGAAATGTAGGTTTATAATAAAGGACCAGAGAATTTTGGATATGAGTAAATGGAGTTTCCTTATGCAGCTCTTTTCCAGGTGAATTTCATGCTTTTCTGCTGGGGGCATGGGATTGCATGAGGGGCCTCTACACTGCTTGTGACTGAGAGTGCTGTTACCTGTGGAACTTGTACTCAAACTCTGCCCTGAGTTGTTAAACTATGAAGACTCTAGATTTGCCTTGGCCTCCAAATGTCAGACAAAGATATTTTTAGCTCATCCCTATGGTTATTGTAATGCTTTTAATATCCAGGCCCAGACCTGCAGGGATATGTATTTCAGGTCCAATATAGAGCATATTTCAGGGATATCACATCTGAGAAAACAAGTGTAAAGTTAGTAATCACTGACCTACTTCTGGGAATTGATTTGACCTGCCTTAGATGTTCTGAGTTCATCAGAATAAAAGGAAATTGCATGGACAGAGGTGGGCGGGGTGTCATGGCTTGTGAGAATGCAGAACTTGTAAGGTTGGTGCAAGCAGGAAGGCAGAGGGGGATGGAGGAAAAAGAGGGAGAAGGAGGAAGAGTGAGAGAAAAAAGGAGATAGTGGAAACAGGCAAGGAGAAAGTAAAAGTAAGTGAAAGAAAAAAAAGAAAATAGTCAAAACCATCTTGACAAAGAAGGACAAAGATGGAAGCATCAGTTCCCTGATTTCAAATTATATTACAAAGCTATAATTATTAAAACAGAATGCTTTTGGTCTAAAACCAGACACGTGGATCACAGTAGAGAGTCCTATAACAAACCCACACATACATGGTCTATTAATTTATGACGAAGGACCCAAGAATATAAAATACACAGGGAGAATTTAAGAATGGTATAGGAAACAGAGAAGCCAAAGAACTTATTTGTACAATTTATGGACCTGAACTAAGGAAGGGGGCAGATGTTGGAGGGTGGGTGGTATGAACAGTGGAGAGGGGATAAAGAGGAGAAAAAAATTGAGAAGACTGTAATAGCATAATCAATAAAATATACTTAAAAAAACTACAGTGAAATATCATCTCACACCTATTAAGATGGCTATTATAAAAAAAACAAGAAATAAAGTGTTAGAGTATGGAGAAAATGGAAATCTTTCTCACAATGGTAGGAGTGTAAATAGTTGCAACATCATGGAAAACAGAATGGAAGTTCCTCAAAAAGTGAAAAATAGAGCTTCCACATGACCTAGCATTTCCATTTGTGGGTATTTACCCCAAGGCAATGAAAACATTAATTTCAAAAGATATGTGCACACCAATGTTCATTAAAGCATTGTTCATAATAGCCAAGATATGGAAACAACCTGAGTGCCCATCAGTGGAGGAATGGATAAAGAAAATTTTCAGCCATAGAAAATAATGAAATATTGCCATTCATGGCAGCTTGAATGGAACTTGAAGGTATTATGTTGAGTGAAATAAGTTAGACAAAGAAAGACAAATACCATATATCTCTCTTAAGTGTGAAATCTAAAACAAAAATAAAAACAATGTAAAATGAAGCTCATAGATACAGAGAATAGATTCAGATTGGTGGTTCCAAGAGTGTAAGGAACAGGGGTTAAGTTGGGGGGTGGTGGGAGGGTAGAGAATGAATGAACTTTTTTTTTAGTTTAAACAAATTGAATAAAAATTAGAAAATAAAAAGAATTCCTAAATTAAAAAAAAAACAGAGAAGAGAGCTGAGGAGAAAAGTGGTTAGGTCTCCATATGACCCACTTGAGCCTGTCCATCATCCTTAAATGACCAGCCAGCCAGAGAAGGTTTAGTGGCCTTCTGTAGTAAATTCTGGGAACATCTTTGGGTCCCCTGGCTCATTGGAGGGCAGATCTCCACCTTGTGCTCATGGTCAAATATAAAAGAATAAAACTGAATAAAATGTAATGAAATACAAAATCAATTAAATAGACTAAAAGAACCCCTAAAAATGCAAAGCACTAGGAACTTTCTTTGGGCTTCTGTGGATAAGATAGCAGATGCTCCTGATAAACCAGTAGATGTGGGGAGGATTTCCCAGCACTGCACAGAGAGCCTGAGGGGACATCTGCCCCCTCTCCCGTGACCATAGCCAGGTGCAGATCTTTAGGGAACAAGGTTAGCTGCTTATTGCTGGCTGATCTGACTGGGACCGGTCATGGGAATGGGCTGTGATAAGGAGGTGTGATGGGAGGAAAGCTCCCTCACCTGTCCCCTGGGCAGCCCAGGGTAAAAGGAACAGTCAGGGTGACAGCTTTATTGTAAATAGAAACTATTTGTGTAATTTATAAAAATAAAATAATTCAGAGCCCTGGCTGGTGTAGCTCAGTGGATTGCGTGCGGACCTGTGAACCAGACGATCGAGGTTTGATTCCCAGTCAGGGCACATGCCTGGGTTGCAGGCCAGTTCCCAGCAGGGGACTTACAAGAGGCAACCATATACTGATATTCCTCTCCTTCTCTCCTTTCCTTCCTCTCTAAAAATAAATAAATAAAATCTTTAAAAATAATAATAAAATAAAATAATTCATGTAAGTTTTCAATCAGAAGCCATTTTATTTAATGGTAAGATGTTTGAATACTGTTTTGATACCTTGGCAGGGAGTCCAGTGTATCTTGGGGTCTCTCAGGGATGAGGAGCAGGAAAGAGCTAAATGCTGATTGGGTGGTCTGATATATGCTCCCCAAAAGGGGTTTGGAAGAGGCTGCAGGAGCTATGGAGTGAGAAGAGGGCCAGGAAAAGGGCTACTCTGGCTTGCCTGGAGGCCAAGCTAAGGCAGGTCTTTTGATGGCTTTCAACAATTGTAGAAACTATTATTTCTTCAGAGTTGGAATAATGGTGATAGCATATAGGTGTTTGATAGACCTAGGTCTTTCTAAGGAATAAAAGGAAATGAATCACAATGTGATTACACAGCCCTATATAACTTTAGAGCTCTATATAAATGTTTAAAAATATTTTCCCCTCATATGAGAAGGTTCAGAAATTTTACTGGTGTTTTTTTAAAAATTTAATTTGTATCAATTTTTTACCATCATTTATTTCCCCTGTACCCTTTTCCATCTCTATCCATTTCCCTTCCCTTAAAGATCATACAAATACTTATTTGCACATAAGGTTTATATCTGTTTTGTCAAAATATGTACTTAGAAAAAGGATATTCTTTCCATTTGAATTGCTATTTTGAAGATTTTTCTCATTATAAAAATTTATCTACTTTGTTACTCAAATAGGCTTGGATCAAGACTTCTGCAGTGACTCTCTCTGTGCTTTCAGTTTTACAATATTCTTAGAAGCCTAAAAGATGCAGAATGTGTTATAACAAACACCTACATGTTCACCATTCAATTGTTGACTTTTTGAGATCTCAATTTTTAAAATATGGACTATTTCAGATATAATTGAAGTCTGCTCTGTCTACTCACCAGTCAACATTAAATTCTGTATCAGTCAGCTTGTTTTTTGACTATAAGCTACAGAAAAATCTGAATCCAATTTCCTTAAATGGTCTGAAGATTTATTAGGAACAGCTCAGAGACAGGTCATGAGGTTACAGTGCAGAGTGATTCAGAGGCTGAATAGTATTCTCAGGACCCTATTGTCTCTATTGTCTGTAGTGTGCTGGGTATGCTCTCAGGTGGAATCTCCCCATGATTCATTCAAACCTCCTCAGGCAAAAAACCCTAGATCTTCTTGGTCTTCTTCTTAGGATCAAGCAAACTTTCTCAGAACCCCCTTATACATCAAGACCATAAGTGAAGTTGTATATCCTCCCCTAAAACTGCCTAAATTAGTAGGACCACCCACTTTAGCTCTGACCAAGCAATGTACATCTGCTTTGGGGTATTGGAGTCACCTCCCATCACCTTGAATGCCATGTGGTACAGGGAAGGGCACTGTTTCATACTAGAAGTGTATTCCAGTGTAGAAGAGAAGGGCCAAGACTGTCAGGTAGGAAGCAAATTTGCTTGTTACCTCTCTTTATTTCCCCAGTGGCACCAACTGCCTGAAATTTTTGTGTGTTCCTTACATTTAAATTTGTATTATGCTATTACATAAATCTGGACTATAAATGTAGCTTACTAAATATGTAATTCTGTAACTTCTTCTTCATTTTCTTTGTTTCTCTTCTGTTTTCCTTACTTCTTTTATCTATATTTGTAAGGTAATGTAATATAGATCTGTTCAGTCATTTTTATAGCTGCTTAGTAGTTTATCATACAAATACCACTGCTTCTTCAATTATGTTTTTGTTGTTGTTGCATCAGAGACCTGGTGGAGGAGGAGAAGCAGCAGCTGAGTTTTACAAACACTGAAACTCCTGTGTCTCCAAATTAATCCTGTTAATGTTGTCATCATTTAAAATTTTTTTCACATAGTTAGCAACAAAGAGGACTTTAAAAATCATTTCTAATTTCCATATCAGTTTTTCATCACCTTTTTTTGAGTCAAAGTCTTTTTTGAAGATCTAATACAGTTAATCTTTACATTCTCCAATTCTCAACAGGAAAATGTGTGCTTGGAGACTTTATACTTTTTGGAATGGGGGGTTCCCTGAAGCCAGCCAGAGACCTTAGATGAAGACACACACTGCCTCTGAGTGGAGGCAGTCGGGTCTTATTCTGTTCGTGTTGTGCTCTTTAAGAAAGACAGTTTTGCTTTTAATCAGTGAATTAAGTACATACCTTCAGGGAAGATGTGAGGATTGGTTTTCTTTTAGAATTTGTGTGACTTTTCCTTAGTCTCAACTCTTTGTAAGTGAAATAGAGGTTTGTAGAGGTTTCCTAATAATTTATCTGACTAAAAATAAAGATTGTCTAAGCTTCAATGTGCATTCTTAGTACAAATTTAGAGGCAGTGAGTATTTTTATTATTCAGTGCATGAAACACATCTTACATTTTATTGTTTTGGTAGAAATATTTCTTTAAGTCACGGTACAAAAGAATATTCCCCCCCCCCATGACTGGCAAAAAGGATACAATGTTAATTGGAAACTCTATCCTGTTCTCTACTTGTTTTAGTTGTTATAATATTTTTGTTATTGGTCTGTAAGTACTCCATCCACTGGAAAAAGAGCTAGTCCCAGCAGTATTTTGCTATCATTCTATTCCAATTCCACCAATCAGTATATACTGTAGATCCTACATTTTTCTTTATAAAGGTGATTCATTTGAAACCATCCTAATCTAAGTCTCCATCATCTCTCAGAGATGATCTTTTAAATGAACAGTGTTGATGAGAGATTTACCAGTGGAACCTATTAGATTATAGGAAGGTAAGCTAACAAAGAAGTTCAAGACGAATAACAAAATGAGGTGGAACCTGAATAATATTTTCCTTCTTGCATCCACAATAGTGAAATGATTCAAGAATACAATTGGAATTTGATCAAATGGACAAAGTTACACATTCTTCTCTTGGGCCCCTCAGAAAGGATCCTCCTTTTGCTATTAATGACAATCAACTTAGGAAAAGACACTTAAATGAAGCAAATATAAATTTTAGCATAATAATTGAGGTTCAGCTACTTACACAGCCAAGATGTATATGGGGTTTGGGAGATAGGTGTATGTTCTAGAAAAAGGGGAAGATTATATGCTATAGAATGAAAATTCTATATGTAAGGCCCTGTAGTACTATTTTAATGGAAGAATAATTAGCCTGAGTGATACTCTCACAAGGAAAAGACCTAAAAAAAGCTGGATATTATATTTTTAAACAGATCACTGAGCAGTCAAGAGTAATGTGCACAGAGGCCAACTAGAGTGAAAATAAAAACTCTAGGAAATATGTGAGCTTCTAATTTAGTTTTTTGCCTTGAATCTATTGGCCAAACAGTGGAGATGTTAAGCTTTTATTCTTCTGGCTCATGTGGGGCATAGAACACATGAGATCAGGTGTAAGAGCCAATCAAATGTGAGGCTTAATGAAAAATTTACATATAAAGTTAGAAACTTAGAACTCATTGTAAGGGTTAACTAGAAATGAACTCGCTGTGAAGAGGGAGTAGTAAGGAAAATTTTCTATCTTGACTTTGGAGCTGCATGGAAGAAAGACATTTTCTTGAAATTTGGCAACTCTCGTGCATGCAGGATTGTGAGCTATGTCACACCTGTGCTCAAAGAAATACCGAGTATTAAATTGTGTGGTTACAGACTGGCAGTGCTTATAATATTCTCTGAAATAATGCAGATTCCAGTCAGATTTCACAGAACATATAAGAAAATTCTAAGGAAAATAATATTGTATACGTAAGAGAATAAAAGAGAGAAAGGAAGGAGGAGGGAAGGGAGAAAGGAAGAGAGAAAGAAAAGAGGAAGGAAGGAAGGATGGAAGGAAATAAAAGAGTCATCATGAGTGATAACCAGAAAAAGAAAAGGACAGTTCAAACAAATTTGAAGTGACTTTGGTTATTAGAATTAAATGATATAGAATATTAAATAAGTAGGCTTAAATATGTTTAAAACACAAAAAGATGCTTGAAAATATGATCAAGAAATAAAAGACATTTTATTAAAAAATAAACAACTGTGGAAAATTAAAAACCTAATAATTGAAGTTAAAAATAAGCATCAAAGTGGACACACATATAAAGAGAATTAATGAGCTGAAAAATATGAAGGGGTTATTTAGAATGCAGCCCTAAGAAACAAACAAATGGAAAATATGAAAAGAAGGTCAATACATAGAAGAATGATAGTATCTGACACACTTTTGACTGAAGTTCTAGAAAGAAATAGGAGATAATGGAGGAAGAAATCATATTAAATGATAATATGATTTAGAATTTTCAAGAATTATTAAAAGAAACCAAATGTGGCAGATGTGGAAAGCCCAAGGGTCAGGAGCAGAATAAAAATCTAAAAATTTACACCTAGACACCTTATAGCATGACGCTGCAGAACACCAAAGACAAAACAATCTAAGGAGCATGCAGAGAGAAAACATAGGCCATCTTCAAAGGAGTGGAAGCTAGACTGATTCCTAATACCTTGAGGTAGTGGGTTGAATAATGACCATCAAAGATATCCAGGGCCTAATCCTTGGATACTGTGTGTTACCTTGTATAGCAGGGGATATTTTGCAGAAGTGATTAAGTTGATGATCTTGAGGTGGGGAAATTATCCTGGTGGGCCCTTAAAAGTCCTTATAGAAGGGAGGCAAAGGGAGATCTGTGTGTGGAAGAGAATGCCATGTGGGCACAGAGGAAGAGATTAGAATGGTGTGGCTGCAACCCAAGAAATGCCAGCAGTCTCTGTAAGTAAAGATCTAAGAGGCAAGGAACAGATTCTCCCCTAGAACCTTTGGAAGGAGTGCCTCGCTTTTTGTGATAATTTTTTATTGCAGTTGTAGGAAACTAATACATTGGACAAAAATGGAAGCCAGAAGACCATGCCATAATTATTTTCAGTGTGCTAAGAGAAAATAGCAGTTAATTTAGGATTTATTTTTCAAGAATGAAATTAAAATAAAGATATTTTCTTTATTTTAAATAAAGAATAAATACATTAGCAAATAAAAAACTAAATTTATCATCGACAAACCCACATGAAAGGAAATTATAAATGAAGTACTTCAGGAGAAAGAAATGATCACAGATATAAGGTTCGATGTCTAGAAAAGAATGTCTAACAAATATGTTGGTACATACTAGTTCAATAGACAAATATCAACTGCATAAAGTAATGAAATTATGTATACTATGAGGGCATAAAGAAAGATAGAATTAAAATAATGGAAATTGTTATCACATTAGTTGGGAAGATGGTGATTAGAGATAGACACTGAAGAAGAGTAAAAATAGTGATTAACTTAACACTTTGTTAAGGTCTGTCTAATAAAAGTCTAGCCATTGTTAACATAATGAGAACAGTTTGCATGACACTGATGTAACCTGGCAGCCAAGGAGAGTGGACTGGAAGGCACATGCATGAACAATGATGACTTCACTGTACCAGTCAGTGGGGGCTGTAGATGCCATCCAGTCAGTGTGTGTACTATGTGGCCATCACATTCAAAATGACTGAGCAAGTAGAGCAACAAATCTGCACCAAATTTTGCATTAAGCTTGAACATTTCTCTGCAGAAACTCTTTGGATGATCAGAAGGCTTTTGGGGGTGATGTAATCAGTGCAGCACAAACAAAAGTGTGGCACAGACGCTTCAAAGATGGTTGAGAATCTGTTGAAAGTGAAGCATGTTCTGGAAGGCCTGCAACAAGCAGAACACCTGAGAATGTTGAACGTGTACAGGCTGCAATCAACAAAGATCAGTGACTGACACTGAGAGACCTAGAAGCTGATCTGGGGATTCCAAAAACTACTGTGCCTGAGATTTTGATGCAAGATCTTGACATGAAATGTGTTGTGGCAAAATTTATTCTGTGGCTTCTGCTACCAGAGCAGAAGGAACATCATGCTGCAGTTGCCAATGGCTTGATTCAATCTACTACATGAACAAGTATGCCAATCACATAGGAAAATCTGGACAACATGATGGAATTTTTAGAAAAAAATGATTTAGGACAAAGGAGGAAAAGCAAGCAA
The DNA here is from genome assembly GCF_021234435.1 of Artibeus jamaicensis. Taxonomy (NCBI): domain Eukaryota; kingdom Metazoa; phylum Chordata; class Mammalia; order Chiroptera; family Phyllostomidae; genus Artibeus; species Artibeus jamaicensis. The sequence continues at coordinate 37,029,255 of NW_026521788.1, read as the reverse complement.
AATCCCTATAAAATCAAGAAATTTAACTAGTGACAAGAATGATTCTACAAAGAAAATGCCAGGTTAGATGAGTTTATGAACTAGTTCTACAAAACATTCTAGAAACTGGAGAAAATATTGGTAGCATGTGACACACTTATTATCCAGAATTTTTTTAAAGTTCATCAAATAAATATGCCAGAGACCCAACCTGATAGGAATTGGACAAAAATATAAAAACAGGAAAGGAAGCACCTATGATTCAAAATCTATGAAAGATACTTACCCTTTTAAGAATTATGGAAGTGGAAATTAAAATCCAACTATGTGCCCATTTATACTCACCAGATTGGCATATGTTAGGATGTTGTACACTGTCACATGCAGGCAAGGAGACAGAGCAGCAGGAACTGTCTTTACCATACAAGATTATAAATTGGTACAATCACTTTGGAAATTTTGTATTACCTAGGAAATTTGAACATGTTCATACTCTCCTGTCGAGGGTCTTTGTTCTAGGTAGGCACCCTAGAGAAATTCTTCCATAAGTGCACCAATATGCATACACCTGAAATACATACACTGAAGCTTTGTTCATGATAGCAATCAAAGAAAAACATTCAAATGGTAATCCACCATAGAGTAAATAAATGGTGGCAGAGTCATACAATGCAATTGTGTGCAGCTGTGAAAATGACTACACTAGAGTGGCATCCATCACCATGAATAAAAAGCAGAAAATGAAAGTTGGACTAGTGGAGTTTAAATGTTGGTGAGTGCTGGAATTATCAGGAGGGCTAATGGAGAGCTGGACCTCTGCAGTTTTATCACTTCCCAGGTGATCCTGATGCACAACAGAGCCACTGAGTTAAAACAACTACAGGAGGCCTGTGTGCAGACTGGTCAGCTCACACAAAGCTAAGCAAAACTTACAAGCTGCACATTATTTGGGTTACATACGTAGTCATAACATGACAAAGGCAGGCTCTTTGTGAGCAGGAAGGTTAAGTGTTTGGGGAGGAGGCATCTGACCAAGATGCCATTTATATTTTATTTCTTAGCTTGATGGAAGGCACACTGAAATTATTTTATCACCCATATGTTAATGTATGTGATATTTGCAAGTTAAATATGTTTGACAATATAAACTTAAAAAGTAATAAAATAAGTGAGATTATTTTGAGCCTATGCACTCCAGCAAGTGTCCGGGTATGACTGTTACTGTTGTCTCCACTGCTGCCTTGCTGACTTCAGGGGAGGTCACACAGTATATTCTGTTTTGCTTCTTCTACTCATCAACAACACTATCTGGAAGGAGTGTTCAGTGAGAAGGGCAAGTTCATTTTCCAAGAGAGTTGTGTAAATTGGCTGCTTCAGTGCCCCCTGTGCCCTTAGGAACCCAGGTTGGAACCCCTCAGGGCGGCCCAGAGGCAGATTTTGTATGCAGCATAGAAGCACTGCCTGGCAGGAGTGAGCAGATCCCTGCCTGTACTTCTTTGGTACTAAAGAGACCCAGTGAGACCAATAGGATTGGAGAGGGCCTGGCATGGAGCTGCTGAAACTGACTGGTGACATGGGTTTGGAATTCTCCAAAGATAAGGACATATCCCTAGGAAAAAAAAGTGATCTTTTTCATTGCCCCAAAGTAATGTAGAGAGTTCCTTCTGTGGTTTCTTAGATTCTGATTGCAGCTATCTTTGTACTGGATACTAAGAATAGGCCCAGGATTACTAGCAGGCAGGTAGCAGTGCACTGATGGACAGAGTGTATGGTTTGAACCAGAGTGAATGGATGAGAACTGAGCCACGGGGGACAGGAAGATCTCCAGAGATCCAGCAGATCCTCACTGCAAGATAGCTCTCCCCATACTGGGGAGAGCTATGCCAAGCTCTCTGTAAGTCCTGGGTGGGAAGAATGATGAACAGTCTGGAGACTAGGCAGCATAGGGTAGGGGCTGAGTCCTCTTATTTACGTCATGACTGCCACAGGCTCTCTCATCCCAGGAGCTGCTGCAGGTTTCCAGAGAAAGTGATAGTTACATTTAACTAGAAAGGTACTGTGTGCCTGTAAGTCAGACTCCCTGCAGACTTCCAGAGTCCTGCTTGAGGTGCAATGGGGAGTACTCAGTGTTACTGACTTTCCCTCTAGGAAACTGAGGATACAGGGAAGAGAGAATAAGAGAACTTCAAAAATAAGTGAGAAAAGCAAATGTGTGCAACATATCCATTTCCTCTCCAAGGTGTCTGGGCTCTGATTTAACCCCTATGCATAAGTCAAACTATGTTCTTCATGACCTCATGTTTCTTTCTACATAAAAAATCCTCCCTAAATCTACTTTCCTTTTCCAAGTAAAATTAGCTACTCTCCTCTTTGTTCTTTTTTATAGTCATCCTTACTATTAGATCAGAATGGAATTTTTCTCACCCCACTAGCCTAAGTTTGGGACAGGGCCTCTGTGAGCAGGGCAGCCCAGAGCAGAGCACCCAGGCCCAGGCTCAACTCCATTATCTGAGCGCGTTCTTGACCCAGCGGGCTTCGGGGCCCATCTCACCCTGTGGCTCTGGGATGTGAACACTGGTATTTCCCTGCTTTTGATTGTCAGTTGGTTCCCACCCAACAAGATAATTTTTCCTTCAACAGACTTTTGTCAGAAATATGTAGGTCAGTGGTTTATACTCAGATTCAATATGTAATAGCACTTTCATTCTTTTGAGATTACTGCATTTCAGCATATTTAAGAACTATTCATTATTCTAAAAGGTTGCAACTCTTAATTTCTTACCTTCTCCCAGATCCAGCACATGGTTTCAACTGACCAGTCTTTGCGCTCATATCAGATTTCTAAGGCAAGATTGCTCTATCCAGCAAAACTTTCATTTAGAATGGAAGGACAGATAAAGTGCTTCTCAGATAAGATCAAATTCAAGGAGTTCATCATCACCAAGCCCTTATTATATGAAATGTTAAAGGGACTTATCTAAGAAAAAGAAGTAAAAAAAACCATGAACAGTGAAAGGACAACAAACTCACAGTTATTAACAACTACACCTAAAACAAAAGCAAACTAAAAGGACAGCTAGATCAGGAGCAGAGACATAGAAATGAAGAGCTCATGGAGGGTTAGCAACAGGGGAGTGGGAGGAGCAGAAGGGGGGAGAAGGTACAGAAAATAAGTAGCATAGACAGTAGATAGAAAATAGATGGGGGGGGCAAGAATAGCATGGGAAATATAGAATCTAAAGGACTTGAGACACATGGTCATAAACTAAAGGGGGGTAATGGTGGGGATTGGGGCATAGGGTGGAGGGGAATGAAGGGGGGAATAGAACAACTGTAACAGCATAATCAATAAAAAAATAAATAAAAAAAAGAATAACCAAGAAACTTGTAAAGGAGTTCATGTTACCTGCTCTGATTAATATAAATACTTATGGCAAAGCTTAAAAAAAAAAGATTCGTAAGGCAGTTCTTGAAATACACTGTTTACCATTAAACATCTTGTTCTTTAAGTGACTTTGAAACAGATGATCACTAATATCTAACCTCATTAGCTCTAATTATAACACATCATTGTCTCAAAGCTAGAATGTATCATTTGCAAGAGGAAGACTGAAGAACTATTATAAAACGTGGTTATTCACAGTTAAAATCTTGACTTGCAGCCAACCACCAATTAGGGCACCTTTTAGGACAGTGAAACAGAGCAATCTGACTCTCCCCTGCTGCTGGAACCTCATGCCAGTTTCTGTCTGTAGTTCCTGTGTTGCTCTCAGCTGTGGAGCACTTTCTTTTCTTTTTTTTTTTTTTTGCCTATGGAATCCTCTTCTGTGCAGCAGCCAGAGGTTTACGAAAATGTACATCTGATTGTTTAGGCTTGTTTGTGCCTAAAACTTTTCAAGGGCTCCTCGTCAGTTCTTACTGTGGGCATTTTAGCCAGCTTTACTGATCCCCCACTGACATCTGTCCCAGGACACAGCTCAAGGGCTGACTTTGCCTGCCCCTCCTTTCTGCCAGCAGCCCTGCCCCTTTCTAATCCCTGGCAGCCTGTGATGTTTCAGAAGTCCTACTGCCTCACAGGATATAGCTGCCCTCCCATCTTCAGCAGCACCATCAATTCAGCTCTGCATTGCTGCACACCCTCTCTGCCCTACGTGCAAGCACTTTGCTTAACAAATTCATCCTACAGGTTTAGCTTCAGTGCTAATTCCTCAAAGAATCCTTGTCCTGGAAAAGGCTCCCTGTGGCTGGCTCCCTTTGCTGTTTCTATGCTTGAGAGTGCTCATTTTAAATGGGATAATAATAGTATCTACTTTGTAGAATTCCCAGGGCTGCTGTGAGCACCAAATGAGATAATGTATGTTAAGAGCTTAGCACACACTCTAACATGGGAAACACAAGGATTTCCTTTGTCTCTGTGTTTTCTTATTGCATCACCAGCATATTTCATCCTGTGATGACCTTGAACTTCACTGAATGGATTAGACCTGGCTCATTCACATCCATATCCCCAGTACTTAGCACAGAACAAAAACACGGAGGAGATGTTGAGTAGATTTTGTGCCACAAATGAATGGATGGATAAATTTTCAAAATTTTGTATGCAAGTTTAAAAAAGAATTTAATTATTGAAGACTTAGAGGGAACTCGTTGCATTTTGGTCATTTATGTCAGAGGAAACCAGTTTTCCTTGCTTAAATCAGATTGATGACTCCCAACAGAAAATTTAGCCTTTACTTCTAGCTAATGCCTACTATGATTTTTACATCACTGGTTCTTAAGGGCTTGATTTTGTGGAAGCCAATGCATTGGTGGTTTAGCCACAGACATCTTTTTTTGGCCTCAGGGAAAGTGTTGGATGATCCTATTTGCATTTTAGGGTGAGCAAGTATTATTTGTAGAGAAGCAACTAATGAAGTGTGTGACCAGGGCCCAACCATTAATCCCTTTGGCATCAGTTGTTCAGGCTGTCAGCTTCCTGATAGGCCTTATGCAGAGAAAGTTTGTGAGTCAATGGTAAGCACAGGTCTGGTTATCTTCCCAGGAAATCAGTGACCCGGAGATTCTGGATCTGGTGCACAGCGCTCTTGGCAGGATGACCGTGGTCCGACAGATCTTCCCATCTGCCAAGGACAACCAGAAATGCATGAGGAACAACCACCGCATCTCTTCCCTGCTCTGTGACCCCCAGGAGGGCTACCTCCAGATGCTTCAGGTCAGTGCTCACCTCCCAAACTCCCTCCAGGACAGAGTCACACCAATGCTCTTGGTGTGCCCACATCCTCTAATTACTAGAACTCGGTTATTTGATGACCTCGCAACCAGTCCGCAGGGTAGTGCCTCTGAGTAGCATTAGCCAACAGTCATAGCTACTCTCCACACACAGGTCCTCTTAGCTCATTGCGTGTCTCTTGCAGTTAAAAGTTACATGCTGACATAAGGAGCTTCCTGTCTCTTAGGCTTCTGTGAGGACTGTTTCATTTGGGGTGGGTTCTATGGCAGGACTAGAGATAGAGCCTTCCTGTGGGAAGTGATCATTTTGAACCTTCTGTAGGTTCTTCCCTGTAGGAAGTCAATTATATGGATGTGGCTCTTGTGAAACAACTAGGGCAAGGGTGTCCAACTCATTTTCAATGGGGGCCACATCAGCCTCTTGGTTGCCTTCAAAGGGCTGAATGTAGAGCTCCTTGCCCCTAGTTAAGGAGTAGTTACATTTATACAGTCCTAAAATTACATTCGGCCCTTTGAAGGTAACTGCAAGGCTGGTGTGGCCCCTGGTGAAAATGGGTTTGATACCCCTGAACTAGGGACTCAGATGAAGGACTCATCTGCTGAATACTGAGGTCCACCAGGATGCTGCTGCATCTCAGCTGAGCAGGGAGGGACAAGAGGGCAGGACCATCACCTGCCTACCCATTCCATTCCTTCTAAGTCAAGATGAACAGTATTTATGATCAGCCCTTCTGCCTGTCCCTCAGCAGAGGTGTAGCCTGGGAGCAGGCTGTGGAGCTGTGCACCTGTCATGAAAGGAGGTTTTCTCTTGGATGTTTGGGGGTAACAATGTAGCACTGTGGAAAATGTCCATTGGCAGCCTAGAACTGGCTTCTCTATTAAAAATATCATGCACAAGAAAACTTTCCTTTGCTATTTGGTGGGATCCAGGTAACATTTCTTCTAGTTGGGTTTGTGAAAATTGCCCAGAAGTTTGTGCATGTGACGTGCTTGCCATTAAGCATTTAAAACTAGTTACATCATTTTTCCCAGCCAGGCATGAGGAGTAGAAATCAGAGTTGCAGGACAGAGACAGGCTGTACCTGCTACTTGAGTTTCAGTCCTATTGCAAGGCATTTGATGGCACCTACCAGGAGATACACATTTTGGGGAGGGAAATTATTAGAATCTCTGGAGTAGACTAGGTACATGTGTAATTTGCCAAAGCATGGAATCCATTTTATAATCTTATATTTGGCAGGGGGTGAGGAGTGGGAAGAAACATTCCCCAACAGATGGTAAACACTAGAAATAGGTTCTTAAGGAAATACAGAAGACACTGATTTTTCTCTGGAGTAATTCCCACTTTTCATGTTCACTGCTCCAAGGAGTCCTAAGAAGGTCTGAGTCTTTCTAAGGTGATGAAAGGTTTGGCCAAGAGAAGACCAAAGGCCTCTGCAGGACCCATGGACTTGAGAGGTCTGGGCATAAGGGCCAGGAAGAGAGGCAGGTGCTTCATGCAAGATTTTATATTTTTGGATGCTGCTGGTCTGCTCTGGTTTCCTCTGTTCTGGAGTTTTGACGAAGGGTTGAGGGCTGAGCACATTTCTCTCAGTGTGCCTCTGTGTTTATCACCCCTACTCTCCATGAGGAAGGAAGAGCAGTGGATGATGTGGCTCAGGCAGTGTGAGCTCACCCCTCCATCCCCACCAGGGCAGGAGGGAGAGGGGACTTTGTCAGTTTCTGGAGCCACATCCTCTCTCCCTGAAGGGCTTCACCCTTCTCCAAACACATGCTAGCCTTATCCCTACCTCGCCTGTACCCCAGCCATTTGCCCAGTTCTTGCTTAGTCATACTGCACTTCTTCTACTTGAGGAAAGGAGGGGCCACTTCCCACTGCACAAACATGCACTACACAAGTTGGGGTAAAGACAGTAAAAACAGTTTTCCTTGAGGCCTATGGCTGCACAGCAGACACACTGGATGTAAAGAATCTAACCTGGAGCATAAGATAGAAAGGGGGACTGATGAGGAATCCAGCTGAGACCATACTAAAATGACCCATCCCCAATACAAGTATCAACAAAGGCACAGCTCAAAGGCATGTGGCTAGTCATCATCAAGTATAGTCAATGCAATATCAGACCTAGAACCCTATCCTCATACCTCTCTCTGTTCCTGCTGAGACCCAGGTACTATGTAAAGGGCAGGATTTAACAGTGACATCACAGAGATCTTTAAGTGGTAGCATCAGTAGTAGCAGTAGTGGCATAAGTAGTAGTAGCAGCATAGCACTAGTAGTAGCATTATTAGTGGCAACAGTCATAGCAGCAGCAGTAGAAGTAGCAGCAGTAATAGCAGCAGCAGCAGCAGCAACAGCAGCAGCAACAGCAGTAGCAGAAGTAGCAGCTTGTTAGCAGCAGCGGTAGTAATTGTAGCAGTGGCATCAGCAGCATAGTAGTAATTGAAGAAATTGTAGCAGCAGCAGTAGAGGCAGCAGCAGTAGTAGCAGTAATAGTAATTATAGCAGCAGCAGTGAAACAGGAGTGAGATTGCTTGGGTTCAAGTTTCAACAACTCTAGTACTAATTATTTAATCATTATTATTTATTTGCCATTCTGTATCTAGTTTCCTTCTCTGTACACTGGAGATTAGAATATTACCTATCTCTTAGTGTCACAATGAAAAGTTAGTAAGAGAACATACAGAAAGCATTTTAAGCATGACTGAGATATTAATGGTATCATTATAAAAGAGGTGGCCAGATGTGTCACATGGTTTCCATGGAAAAGATGACCATAGCCTCATTTTTTTCTATGATATTGTGCACCTATCTTCCTGGGTATGTTCTTTAAAAGCATCACAGCAGCTGGGGGAATATTTCTCACCCGTCCAAAGCCCCATATTATAGGTGTCATGCACCACTTACTGTCCACATCACTCATTCAGGTACTTAGAGTTGCCTTCTGTGGGAGAGGAGAAGACATGTCTTCGAGACCCACTGAGTTCTTCATATATAAGACCCTGCTCACCAGAGACCTTCAGTAGAGCAAATGGGGTGGATCTGTTAAGAATGCAAGTCTTACCATAAGTTAAATGGTCTCTAGAAGCCTTTTTATAGATTTGTAAATAAAATGCCTGTTTAAAAGAATGTCTTTGTTGCATTTGCTTCCTTGTGTGGGACAAAGATAAAAGGGAAATGTGGATTTATTTACTTGTCCTGCCCAGTAACCATTTGGACAGCTCGTAGATTCATCCCATTTATAAGCCAATCTCTTCAAGTTTCCTTAGTAGCTATTACCTCTTCTTTTTTCTTAACGACAGTGTAGAAGGCAAACTAATTTCTACTAGCCTCTGGCTGTGAAATTTATTGAGGAGATTCTAACATGTTTAGAACAACCAAGTGAGGAAAAAAACATTTATGTTATGGATTATTAACTTTGTCTTGATGAAATTAATAAAAATCCTTTTGGAAATGGAGCTCTCAAGTCCGTTTCAGTTTCTACCCCTGACAGCTGCTCTTAGGTTGATTATTCTGGGTTAGAAGTTTTCATGAGGACCATCAAGAAAAGGGACATTTTATAAGATCATTCGTCTCTTGGCTTCTCTGTGGATCTGGCCTCAGAAACTCCATCTTCTTCTATTAGGCCTGTGGTCAAGGCTTTCTGTGTTGTAAAGGCAACCAAGCACTATTACAGCAAATCAGTTTGGTTCCTATTTAGTAGAGAGGAAGTCCCTTGGAAGAAAATACCTAAATCAGTGTCTTCTAGTGGCTTTAAAAGCATTGCATTTGCCGATGTGCAGTGCTGTTGTATAGTTTTTCCTATCAAGCACTGTCTTATTTGGGTGTTTCCATTCTTGTTTCCTTGACAAGCTAGTTTAGGGCTTGTCTGATTCAGCCAGCAATAAAAGTGATAACCAGTCCCTAACAACCCTGAGACTTTGCTAAGATTCCATGGGCAGCAGTGCTCCGAGGAGCATCTATAACAAACTCGGTCTTCAGAACTGCGCTACCTGCCAACTTCCAGGCTGTAATTCACGTAACAGATATATTGTCATGTTGACACCCCATTTGTATTCAAATGTGTTCAAAAGGAGGACAGGCAAATGATATAAGCTGTGTTGTCTGGTCACTGTGGAGCCTGATCCTTAAATTAAATTGTGGGAGCCTGATGTGGTTTATGATAAAATGCTCCCTCAGGTTGGAATTTCTCTTCCTTGTGCATTTAAAATGGAGTGGCTTGATAGATGGATCCTCCTTTTCTTCATCTTTTAAAGCATTTCAAAATTCCACTTCCTGCATGCATCTTTGTTTCTTTAAGGCTTTTTGGTATCCTTCCTTGGCTACAACTTTTTTGTCAACCTGCAAGTAGAATCCTTTCCTCTGGAGCAACCCCCTCCAGAGCTACCTTGGACTTCATGTCACTTTCACTGGTTACTTCATCATAAAGACCTAGATGGAACCTTTAGCAACTAGAGTGGGGAAGTGTAATCGTCGATGTCTTTGTCAGAAACAATTGCACAGGTAGTCTCCTTGGGTATAACTGGTTGCCGTTCTGGCTACAGGTGGCAACATGTGCATTTGGAACTAGAAATTCTCTGATGTGGACGAATGCTCCTCCTCTCTTCCCACTCCCTCCTCTTAGATTCAGCTGTGAGTAGAGCTCCCCATCCCCTCTTCTCTCTGCCACCATCTGCTCCCTCCTCAGGCCTGGCCCTGGTGCCCTCTCTCTAGACAGGTGGGCTGGCAGCAGTTTGGCAGAGAGGCTTGGACTGGAGACGGATTTCTCAAGCTGTGACATCTGGGCGTCAGCCTGTCCTCCCAGCTGGACCCTCTGCTGGCTGCCTGTCTGACTTTTCTGGATGACCAGAGCCTGTCTGAGGATCTAGTCTGAGGTCAGTTCCAACTGGTTGCCTCTTTGAGGTCTCCCTGAACAGTCTACTTGGCTTGATTAATGACAGAGGGAAGAGAAAACTGGGTGTTTTTGAATCCTAGAGGAAATGCAGCCTTTCCTAATGAAAACATTTCCCAGGGTTTCGGCTTTGGTGTGGGGCAGATAATGGTCTGGTGGCAAGATGCAGCTGGCCCATGTGGCCCTCACTGTGGCCCGCTATTCATCTTCCTTTGCCTTTGAGGATGACTCTTATCTTGATAATGTGTATACAAAACAGTTTCCAGGGTCCCTGGAGTACAGTGTAATGAGTCAAGGCTGGAGCACCTTAGTCTAACTTGCATAAATTCTCAGAGCACAGAGCACCAGGAGGAAAGCCAGCCAGCTACAGGCAGGTCCTCCAGGACCTCTCTCTTCCAGTGTGATGAGGGTGGGCACAGGTCTCAGCCTGCTGAAGGCCTGACAGGACTGGAAACACAGCTCTCCTGAATTGCTTAGCACATTTTATGGGGGGCTTATATTTTAATTACTCCTGGTTCTAATCTTGCTTCTGAGGACATAGTAAGTAAACAGATCATCTGAGCCCCTAATGGGGCTGCCTTTACCCCACCCAGTGCTGACCCAGATGGGAAATCAATGCCTTTCCTGGTTCCAACAGACAACAAATCCGAGTCTCAGAGATGGTGTCACGTATAGGGGTTGAGGATCTCTGGTGGGCTTTGCACTATAGCTGAACAAACAGCCTCTGATGTGCTAAGTCCCCTCTGTCCATCTTGCTGGCTTCCTTATCCACCCTCTATTTTATCCTTCTGTGTCTTCACACCAAAGTGAATTCTCCTTATTTTCTCATGAAGATCAATTTAACAGTCTTACTGGTGGCCTTTGTTCCTGCTGACCCAAGGTATATTTCTCAATAAAATATAGTTACTGATGAAATGGGGATACTGGTTCTATTTTTTAAAAAATCAAACCTGTTTTTCCATCCCTGGCTCTCAGTTGGCCTTGTGTAATTGATCTTTAATTATCCGGGAAGGTGTACCTAGATATCTCAAGAGCTGCAAGGTCCAGTCAAGAGCCCTTGGCTGAATTGTCTTTTCTGTCTCCCAGAAATGTGGCTTCACCTTCCCTACTTCCCTTCTGGGGACCCACCTCTTTTATAGGTAAATGATTTTGGAAATCCAAGCCTTGCCAGGATCCCACATACCATGGAAATGCACACCCAGATTCTGACTGGAGGTGACAATTCCACATGGAACATACTGGTCTAGAGCTTCTATTTCCTTTTCCAAGCATCGCTTCTGCCCTCTATCATTCATATTCTAAGAGACTTCCTCTTTGCAAATACCTCACCATCTCTTTACCTTGGTGTTTTTCTTTCCTAAAAACAGGTTTCAAACTATCACAAATTTCAATTCCACAAATATCAATTATACACTTAATTCCACAAATATCAATTATACACTTGGTGCCAACTCATATGTTGACATTTCACAAAGGTTCTCTTTCTTGATTCTCACAAATTCCAAATAAATTGGGAATATTAGCCAGTATGTTGTAGTGCGTTCCAGTTAAGAGAATGGCATATGCAAAGGCACAGAGGCCCAGGTGAGTAGGGGCAGATTTCTGTGTGTCTGAGGCAAGAGGTGGGAGGGAAGAAGGTCAGTTGGAGATGAGGGCAGATTCCAGGGCACCAAGGGCAGGGTGTAGCCTTTAGAGATGTGTCAGGGTAGGTCATGCATCCAAGAAAGACAGTTGTGTACTGGGCAGAGGGGCAGAGCCTGAGGCTGGTAGATGAAGTCACTAGTGGTTACCATCTCCCTAAGGAGAAATGAGGGTACTCGAACCATGCTGTGGTGATGGGAGGTGACCATGTAGAGAGAACAGTAAGGAAGCTTCTGGGGACTGAAATATCTAAGCCTACCCTGCACGAGACAGGGAACACGGTGCCTCCCACAGGGCTGGGTGGCAGCTGGCCCTTGTTCTAGTCATGCCCTGCCTGCCTGCCTCTCTCTCCTGCATACCTGGGTGGTCTCATTGCAGTGTTGCCTGTGCTGGAGTCTCCAATGGCTGAGCCAGCCCTGCAGTGCAAGTGTCAGACTTTTGATTGCAGTGGACCAAGTCACCTCCCTTTGAGGGACCCTGGGGTCAGGGTATTATCAAGGACCCCACTCTAGGCCATCCTGCACTGGCACCTTTTATGGAACATCTCAGGGACAGAGATGTGGCCTTTCCCTCACCTCAGTGGAAGAAGCTCTGAAAAGGCCCTGCTCAGGAGCAAGGGGCTGTGGCAACTGTGACTTTGCATTTGGGGTTGGAAGGAGGCCAGGGGCATGTGTCCAGGTCAGCAGATTTTAGGCAGTGTTGGGAATAGAATGCTCAGGGCTGAGCCTTGCTCAGTCTCTGAGCCACAAAATGCAAAAGTCAGGTATGACTCCTGCTTACCCTTGAACAGCTTTTGGATTAAGATGATTTGAGGGAGAGGGTGAGTGGTGTTGGCAGATCCAAGTTCATTTCTCCAATAGGTTCCCTGCTGTGTGCACCAGACGTGTGCTGGTCCCCAGCGACTGCAGACACCCTGGAGGAGCTCTCAGCTCACCCACATTGAAGTCAGATGGAGAAGCCCACTTGGGTCCTTCATTTCCTCTTTTATTTCTTTCTGTCTCTGTCCCTCCAAAACAGAATACACATGCAAATTGCTTAGGACAATACTTGCATTGCTACCTGCATTCCATAGAAGGTAAGTCAGGGCCACCCATAATAATTCTTCAAGATCCCTGAACATATTGTATTTTATTATCATCTACATAATACTAGAACAAGTCTTGACTTGTTCAATAGCACTCAGTAAGTAAGTGCAAGTGGAGATTCAATTTGCTCATGCAGTAATTATTTATTGAGCACATTCTATATCTATGCATTTCAGTCCCGATGGGGGTTACAGCAATGAACAGAGCTGACTCAGGTTGTGGTGAAACCAAAACTTTGCCTCATCCTACCATGCCACCAGGCTAAACTGCACACACAGCGGAGTAAGAGTTGTACAGTATGACAGTGAAATAGGAACTTTACATATACGACAAAGTCTGTCCAGAAAGTATCCAACCATGTACTATGAAAAATAGAGACATTTATTGAAGAATGTACAAGATACAAGAAACATAGTACATAGGACAATAATGCCTCAGTCCCCTTCAAAGCAGGTACCTTGGGACCTCACAGTTCTCCCAGTGTCTCTTTCACTGTTGAATATCCTCTGCAAAATCTGAGACTTCCGCCAAAATGGAGGCATAGGTGGAAGCACTATGCCTTTTCGCACAACCAAGTTTAAAAACAACAAAGTTTTAGCAACAAAAACGCAGCCAAACCACAGAAAATTGAACTATACGGAAGTCTGACAACAAGGAACCCTTCAGCCAAACCGATAAGAGGGGCAGAACCAGCGGCAGAGTGGGGTCGGGCAGGAAAGATCCACCTGACCGACCTGGGCGCGTGACCCAGGCATGCCGGCAGCCATGGGAGGATCCCAGGTGTGGAATAGCAGTGGGTGGACCCACTGAGAGTGCAAGGTGGTGGACTCATTGAGGGCTGACCATGGTCACACATTCGCGCGCAGATAAACCGGTGAAGGAGTGAGCGGTGAGACAGACCATGCAGGCCCCAGTGGCGGGAAGCAGCAGAGGGGACCGCTATTGTCCCTCTCTGACCCCGCCCCCACATACAGCCTCACAAACTATCGACCTGGGTGGCCCTGCCCTGGTGAACACCTAAGGCTTTGCTCCTCATACCTAACAGGCATGAACAGATCAAAACATGGCTCAAGAACAACTCGGAGCCCCAGAGCTGATAAATATAAGTGATGAAGAAATAGCCAAACTTTCAGATGCACAGTTCAAAATGCTGGTGATCAGAATGCTCACAGAACTGGTTGCTTTTAGTCACAAATTAGAGGAACATATGAAGGCTAAACTAATTGAAATGAATGGAAATGCACAGGAAACCAATAACAATGGAAAGGAAACTGGGAATCAAATCAAAGAAGTGGACCAGAAAGAGGAAAAAAATGACCAAACAGAAAAGGATGAAGAAACAAGAATTCAAAAAAATGAGGAGAGGCTTAGGAACCTCCAGGACATCTTTAAACGTTCCAACATCCGAATTATAGGGGTACCAGAAGGGGAAGAGGAACAGCCATGAGTGGAAAACTTATTTGAACAAATAATAAAGGAGAATTTCCCCAATCTGGCAAAGGAGATAGACTTCCAGGAAATTCAGGAAGCTCAGAGAGTCCCAAAGAAGTTGGACCCAAGAAGGAACACACCCAGGCACATCGTCATTACATTAGCCAAGATTAAAATGAAGGAGAGAATTCTAGAAGCAGCAAGAGATAAGGGGACAGTCACATACAAAGGAGTTCCCATCAGACTGTCAGTGGATTTCTCAAAAGAGACCTTGCAGGCAAGAAGGGGCTGGAAAGACGTATTCCAAGTCATGAAATCCAAAGACCTACATCCAAGATTGATCTACCCAGCAAAGCTTTCATTTAGAATGGAAGGACAGATAAAGTGCTGTGGCGGCGACCACTTTCATGAAGTCCCCCCGGTGCCATGGACACGTGTGAGTGAATAAATATGGCTGAGACATGCTGGATCTGTTTGGGGATGGAGGCGTGGGCTGTGGCCAGTTTCTCTGTGGAGAAAAGGGGCCAGCAGCAGCCAGTTTCTCCAAGGAGAAAAAGTCCCTGAGAGCCTTTCTCCATAGCCTTTTATTGGGTTGTAATACACAGGAGTACAGGGTAGCAAGGATCAAACAGTAGATAACACTACAAAGAGATCTGAGGGCTTACTATGAGTCAGAGTTGCAGAAACTTTGGGAGACGAACTCATTTCCTCTCTGACCCTTATCATATGAATGAAAGCACTTTTAGCAGATTTCACAGGTTAATTAGCAAATCTTTGTGATGTCAGATTTTCCCCCAAGACACACTCTAGCAAGGCAAGGAGCTGCACTTCTCCCCAACAGGTATTCAGGCTTAAGGGGATTAGAGCCAGGAAGCGCTTCTCCCAGAGTACATGGGGACTCAGGCTTTGACAAAGCTGGGGGGCGAGAGTCCATTGCTCTCTGTTGCAGCCCCCTGAGTCCTTCCATGAAGGCCTCCCAGGTGATCAAGTCTGGTTTAGGTTGCCCCCCGCTGTGAGGGGTCTTACCTGTTATTGACTTCTGACCAAGATCTGGGGGCAGGAAGAGGAACTGAGGCAGCGTTTGCTACCAGAGACAGGCTTTGTCTCCTATGGCTGGCATTCTAAAGGTCGTTTCTCGCCCTTAGCCGCAAGGGGTAGAGATACAATTCCTAAAATCAGGCAGAGCGGTCTACTACAAAGTGCTTGTCGGATAAGATCAAATTCAAGGAGTTCATCATCATCAAGCCCTTATTATATGAAATGTTAAAGGGACTTACCTAAGAAAAAGAAGATAAAAAAGATGAACAGTGAAAGGACAGCAAACTCACAGTTGTTAAGAACCACACCTAAAACAAAAGCAAACTAAGAGGACAGCTAGATCAGGAGCAGAACCATAGAAATGAAGATCACATGGAGGGTTAGCAACAGGGGAGTGGAAGAAGGAGAAGGAGAAGGGGGGAGAAGGTACAGGGAATAAGTAGCATAGACGGTAGGTAGAAAATAGATGGGGGGAGGGCAAGAATAGTAGGGGAAATATAGAATCTAAAGAACTTGAGACACGTGGTCATAAACTAAAGGGGGGAATGGTGGGGGAGGGGGTGTGCAAGGTAGAGGGGAACGAAGGGGGAAATAGAACAACTGTAATGGCATAATCAATAAAATATGTTAAAAAAAGAAAATTCTCTGCAAAATCCTTTGTTGAAATTGCTATCAGCTGCCCCTTGGTATTTTCCTGAATCTCATCGATGGTCTGAAATTTCTTCCCTTTCAAAGGTGGTTTTAGTTTTGGGAAAATCCAGAAGTCACAGGGCACCAAATCTGGCCTGTAGGGGGACTGAGTCACCTGGATAATTTGAGGTTTTGCCAAAAAACTCGGCATAAGACATGATGTATAAGTTGGGCGCCTTTTCGTGATGAAGCTGCTGATCGCCCGTTGCCCATAGCTGACAGTTTTGTTGTATAGCATCTCAAACAACAAATAACATTGAGGCAGTACTCCTTATTAATTGTTTGGCCCTTAAGGACAACACCTTCCCAATTAAAAAAATACGGTTAACATGGTCTTGATCTTGCTATGACTTTCCTGTGCCTTCTTTGGGCATGGATTCATAATTCATCTCTGGTTCATAGCCATCAACCCATGAGACATCTCCAGTTATGATCTTTTTGAGGAAATCTCATTCATTGGTAGTGGTTTGAATCCAGACATTGGCAACTGCAGCACAATGTTCCTTCTGCTCTGGTAGCAGAAGCCACAGAATAAATTTTGCCACAACACATTTCATGCCAAGATCTTGCATCAAAATCTCAGGCACAGTAGTTTTTGGAATCCCCAGATCAGCTTCTAGGTCTCTCAGTGTCAGTCACTGATCTTTGTTGATTGCAGCCTGTACACGTTCAACATTCTCAGGTGTTCTGCTTGTTGCAGGCCTTCCAGAACATGCTTCACTTTCAACAGATTCTCAACCATCTTTGAAGCGTCTGTGCCACACTTTTGTTTGTGCTGCACTGATTACATCACCCCCAAAAGCCTTCTGATCATCCAAAGAGTTTCTGCAGAGAAATGTTCAAGCTTAATGCAAAATTTGGTGCAGATTTGTTGCTCTACTTGCTCAGTCATTTTGAATGTGATGGCCACATAGTACACACACTGACTGGATGGCATCTACAGCCCCCACTGACTGGTACAGTGAAGTCATCATTGTTCATGCATGTGCCTTCCAGTCCACTCTCCTTGGCTGCCAGGTTACATCAGTGTCATGCAAACTGTTCTCATTATGTTAACCATGGCCAGACTTTTCTGGACAGACCTTGCATCTCTAGGATGGTCAGCTGAACCAGCTGAGTTCCTGCCAGCTCTGTCCTCACCTAGAATGAGGTCACAGGCTTCAAGGAGAGCCTTAGGTCTCTCTCTTGATTCTGATTCTTGTTTGCCTCTGACTTAACTCCCTCTGGCATGTCTCACCTGGTTCCAGTTCCTTTGCTTTGCATCCAGATCTTTCCTATGCCAAAACCTTGGCCCTAACACTTTGGCTTTTCCTTTCTTCTTAAGAACTCTCACCTGAAATGCTTTTTTTGATTCCTTGTTTCTTTTGTGCTGCAGTATAGATAGGCTAGCCAGAGCCTCAGGTTCCCACTTTCATGGGGATGAGGGTTTAAATAATGACTGTATCTGCTCTGATTGCCTTTTCTTTGCAAATGAGCTTTGTGCTGTGCCTTACCTGAGATGTGAGGGAGAAAGAAGGACTTCTTTAGCCAACTCCTCACTATTGCCCCTGACCCTGTCCTCGGTAGCTCTTGCTTGGGCTGTTAACCCTCAAGACCAATGGTGAGGAGAGTCCACGCAGCTGGGAGCCTCTCTCCTTGCAGACTGCCCCTCTTGGTTCAAGGGATGGCATAACTAGGTCCTGACTCTAGTCTTCACCTACCTGACCTGAGGAAAGGCATTTCCTACATTTTTCAGGACCTAAGGGAGCCCCAAATAGAAGCTGCTTTTCTACTGTCCATTCTCGATCTTTCCCCCCAAACTTCCCTCTCTGGACAACCAGACTGTGGGGGCAGCACTCCTTTCTTTGCATCCCCATCAGTGAACCCAGCAGGTCACCCAAGTTAGGACACTGAGGTTGAGGAGGAGCTGCAGAACAATGCAGAGTGTCAGCTTCTGTTTGAGGCAGAAAGTACTGAGACAGCACCTCACCAGGAGAAGGGGCGGCAGTGAGTGGAGATTGGACCAGCTCCAAGTAAAGATTAAGACATTTTGAGTAGGCTATATATGAGAAGCAAATAGTCGTTTAAACAAAGGAGGTTCCCTGCCAAGTCACAGATGCAAGCAGCAAATCTTTTTTCCTGATATATTTATATATAAAAATATATGAAATATATTAATAAATATATAATAGAAACAATATATTACATAAATCAATAATATAAATAATCACAGAAATAAATAATATATATTAATAAATATATATTATATGAATGAACATATATTTAATGTGTAATATATTAAATGTATAAATATATTTATATATCAGGAAATATAAAATATATTTGCTTTATATATATTTCCTGTTTTTATATATATTTTATGTATATATATATTTTTTATAGAGAGAGAGCAGGAAAAAAATATATATATATTTGTTTTTTCCGTTTATATTTTCTCTCTTTGTGAACAAAGATTAGTATGTGTCTTCTCATCAGTAGATCCATCCATCCATCCATCCATCCATCCATCCATCCATCTCCCCATCACCCTATCTCCCCTCCCATGCATACCCATTCATCCACCTACACACTCATCCATCTATCTATTCATCCTCCCATCCATCCACCATGTGTCTACCCATCAAACATACATTAAGTACCAGTCATGTGTCTTGGGTAGTGCTGGATGCTGGGTTCTAGAGATAATGTATATATAGAGAGAAATATCTAGAATAGTGGGGAAAAAATCCCCTATGCATAAGAAACTCAGAGTTTGGTGAGTAAATACACTTACGAACTGACAGTGTGTAGATCATGGCAGAAGGTGCCCAGGGTGATAGATGTGGGGCAGTGGGAAGGCCTATCCATGCCTGGGAAAGAGCATTGCTCAAGCCTGTTACCTTGAACTGAAATGCATTCACCCTTCCCAGAAGACACTTGTGGGAGGGCTCAGGGCTTCCTTTGGCCTTTCTGAGTCACATCCTGTTTTTCCCTGTTCATTGCAGACCTCTCTGTATTCATACATTGGTTAAATACCTCAATTCATTGTGAATCGAAATGCTAGAGGGAAGAAGGGAAGTACCACTGGGTGCTGGTCTGGGCCACAGCTGTGGTGCTGCTGCCTCTGTGTGTGAGTGCATGTATAGGTGTAGATGGCTCAGAGCATGCCACTGGTTGAATAGCATCAGCTATGAGTGGGTGGTTGGTAAATCCATGAATGTCTTGAGGAGATAAATCTTCACATTGTTAAGGACTCTTAGCTTTGAGCTATCCTTTCAGAAAAAAATAAAATAAAAACAAGCTAACTCTAAGTGTCTTACATTCGCTTATAAAACATCTCCATTATGGCTTTGTATTCCAGAGAGGAGGCCAACATGTCAAAGATAATTTTGCAGTGGTAGGGACTCCTGAGAGCTGGGGTGGGGGGAGGCTGACAAGGGCAGGGAGTGGGTTAGTCTTTTGCCCCGAGGAAATACTCTCCCAGGGATGGAAGATGGGAGACACGGCTCTGTCCTGGTGTCCCCTATAGGGCGGAGGGTGAATTTTAGGTGGTCGGAATCATTTCTCTCTGCTGTCAGATAAGTACCTGTGTATTACAGGGCCCTGAGAAAGGTCACCAGATGCTGACATGCCTGCTTCCTCTTGGCCTGAGGCTCTCGTTTAAGTCAGCAGGGTCAGTCATCCCAGGCATCCTCCTGCCACCACAGGTATCTCCTGTCCATCCTCTATCCACTTCTTACCCCTGCAGCATGTAGAGGTGCCAGGAACACAGGCCTTAGTGGCATACATCCTTGTGCCTGCTGCAAGTACACAGGTTGAAAGCAGATAGGCCAGGGCTCTATGGGGATGGTCAGGGCACAGGTATACCACCAAAATAGTCAGCTCTGCTTGAGAGTTAGCAGGAGTGTCTGGGCAGACATGATATAGCAGATGTTTTTTGATGTCCTGCACCAGCTCCCTGGGCCTGCCTCTGATTTCAGTTACAGAGGACAGTTCCCTTAACACAAGCTCTTGTCTGTTTTGGGGGTATCCAGTCTATGTGATGACAGAAATTCCAGGCTTAGAAGAAGGTACGGGAGTGTTGGGAGTGCAAGGGACATTCTGGGGAGTGGTGGGAGTCAGGCTGGGAGTCAGCAGTGGTTTTTCCTGAAGCCCAAGGATCTTATTTGATCTTCCCAGGAGTCCTGTGAGGCCAACATATTGTCCTATTTATATCTGGTGATTTTGTTTTTCTGAAATATTTTTAGCAAACACCTTGCTGCTTAGAAGTGCTGAGAATTGTCCCTTTGACCCACTTTGGCTGATGGTTGTTTGTGCAGTAGCTCCCGGAGGAGGGAGTTTCCTGAGGGGTAACACCCGAGAACAAGGCTGCCCTCCCCCTCCCAGAGGGCCCCTGCGGAGCCCCTGAGAAGGTTGGTGTTGGTGTTTGGGCTCCTCCAGATTATGATCAGGGGAGTGAGCCAGGGCCCACCCCTCGGCCCCATTGTCATGGTGCAGCTCTTCCCGCTGTTATTCCAGCTTCTCCCTCACAAACCTGTTCTCAAGAGCTGAGATGGCTCGGTCTCCTCTAGGGCCCAGCTGTACTGTGGACAGCTAGGCAGAGGGCACGTTCTCTGATACACATAGTTGCAAATTTCTGAAGTGCCCCCGGCTGGCCCTGATGCCACTGTGAGCAAGTTCTGTGGCGTCTGAATCTCCATCCCCACAAGCTGCCACAGCTCACGCAGGCCACCATTGTCCCTAGGCCCAGCTAGGGACCAGAGCAGTTCTAAGGCACAAATGCGATTTCTTGGCATAGATCCTCCGCTGCAGCCCTTCTCCCTAAAGTCCCCAGTGTTACTACTTAGCACAGCAGAAAAGGCTCAGCATGGCTCAGTCCCTGCCTCTCTCTTGATCCCACCCACTTCCTCCGTACTCTACCCATTGGTTCAGTCACCTTGATCTGTTTTCTTAACCAGGGGTTGGCCCATCATCTGTTTTTATGAAAAATGTTTTATTCACACATCCTTTGTTTCTGTATCTTCTATGGCAACTTTACACTATAACAGCAGGGTCGAGCAGTTTCAAGGAGACTCTAAGTCCTACAAAGCCTAAAATCTTTACCTTTGGTCCTTTATAGGTTATTCTGATAGACGGTGCCCTACATGGCCCTATTCCTTTGCACAGTCATGTATTTGCATAATGCTGTGCCTTCTCTACAGACCCCTCCACTTTTTATCCTATAATTCTTCTTAGACTGAGCTTTCTGCCCATCCTTCCCTCCCACCTTTGCTACCCCAGCAGGATGTCCCACTCTAGTCGCCCACAGAACTTGCATGCAAGACTCAGTTGTGACAAGACCACTCTGGTTCTCCTGTTGATGTTCAGATCCACCCCCAATTCTAGCTCCTAAAGCAGGGCTAGGTCTTACTCTATTCACCTTCTGCCGGGGGTTTTGAATGCACACCCGGAAGGCAAAGGATTGCTGCATAGATAGTAGGTACTACTTCCTAGTGTCACCATCCTGAGTCACCCCAGCCCTCTACTGGTTTCTTCTCTCTCTGGAAGTATACCAGTGGAAAAGGTTTCACCACCTTTATCTTTGCAGATCTCCAACCTCTACCTGTATGACAGTGTTCTGATGCTGGCTAACGCCTTCCACAGGAAGCTGGAGGACCGGAAGTGGCACAGCATGGCAAGCCTCAACTGCATCCGCAAGTCCACCAAGCCATGGAATGGAGGGAGGTCCATGCTGGACACCATCAAAAAGGTGTGTGGGAAGGGAACCCTCATGGGCCAAGGCCTCCTTGCAAGTATTCCTCACCCCTGCCTCCTGCAGCAGGTGTCTTGAATGGAGCTCTTTTTGTGGTTGCCCTGGTAGGCCCCTCCCAAGCCCCTCTCCTTGCCACTCTTCCTGTCTCAGTGTTTGAGAGAGGAGTGAGCTAGGACTCACATCTCTGTGTTATTATGATTGTCTCTATTTTCATATATGAAGATTGAACATCAGAGAGGTTAAGTAACTTGCCCAAGGTAATAAGTACAGTAGTTCCCCCTTATCCAGGGTTTTACTTTTAGCAGTTGCAGTTACCCATGATCAACCATGAATGGAAAGTCTTAAATGGAAAATTCCAGAAATAAATAATTCATAAGTTTTAAATAGCACATCATTCTGCATACCTGCCTCATCTCATCACATTGGCATTGTATCGTCTCACATCATCACAGGAAGAAGA
The DNA here is from genome assembly GCF_021234435.1 of Artibeus jamaicensis. Classification (NCBI taxonomy): domain Eukaryota; kingdom Metazoa; phylum Chordata; class Mammalia; order Chiroptera; family Phyllostomidae; genus Artibeus; species Artibeus jamaicensis. The sequence goes on along the minus strand of NW_026521788.1, from coordinate 37,007,079 downwards.
AGGTGCATGCAATGCAATAAGATATTTCAGGAGAGAGAAAGACCACATTTACATAACTTTTATTGCAGTATGTCATTTTGCAGTATGTTCTATTTTAGTATTAGTTATTGTTGTTAATATCCTATTGTGCCTTGTTTATACATTAAGCTTTATCATAGGTACATGTGTACGTGAGAAAATCATAGTATAAATAGGGTTTGGTACTATCCATGGTTTGGGGCATCTACTGGGGGTCTTGGAATATATTCCCTATGGGTAAGGGGGAACTACTACAAGTAAGAAAATAGAAGAAACTGCCTAGCTCATGTCTGCCCTGGTTTATGAGAGAGGCCGTCTCAGCTGGCAGTAGGTGTGCTAATCAGTCAAGACCTCAGCCTCTGTGTGTGTACATGCATGTGCATGTGGGTGTGTTCATCTGGGTGTGTGTGTGAATGTGCAGGCATTCTGTGCGTGTGATGTGTCCCATGATATGCTAAAGCATGACACCAAGTTAGAAAGCTAGATTTGAAGTGAATTGGGTAATCCACAGAAAATTTGTTAGTTTGAATTGGCTTTTAGAGGCTTCAAAAGAGCATTTAAGGAAATCTGCAGTGCTAGGAATTTTAGTCACAATAAATTGTGTGTGATTTCAGTAGCTGTGAAAATATTCTGGTGTTGGCTTAAATCTACTGCAGCCCAAGCCAGACCTGGGTGCTCTGTTGGGCTAGCTCAGGCCCTGGGACTCTCCCAGCTTACTGACTGTGGGGGATTAAGCCTGCACGAGACCCCCTCCCCAAATCTTGAAGAAAGAAGTGGTTTTACCACAGGGTAGCTCAGCCCCTCTGCCACCTGCTCTTACAGAGCCCACTGAGCCACTGGAGAGAGGCACTGGTCATGCACACCCCCACACTCAGTCTGTGCCCGTCACCGTGCTCTGTGCACAGTTTCTCCTTCTATCCCTACAGGATCTGTGAGTGGATGTAAGTAATCTAGGTGATGCTGGGAGGTGAGTGGTGACTTGCCTAAGGTGGCATAGGTGGCAAAGCCAGGATTGGAGCTGGGTTTTGGCTTCCAGGTCTCATGCTTGCTGCTTTGCAACTCCCACCATATGCCTAACATGGCTCCTGTCAACCTTTGACTTTCTGCTTGGCTCAAGCTAAGGTGAGCCCCTGGGGCAGGTTGCAAGAGTAGACTATAAGCTCCAGTGGGAGGGCACAAGGCTTGTCACGGCTAGCACAGTGTATGGCACAGGGCAGGTCCTCTAATCATATTGACTGCATAAATGACAGGTGCAAACCTTAGGGACCTTTTCCTGTGAGCCATGGCTGGGGAAGTGTCAATCTTGCTCAGAGGTCCTAGGACTGCCAGTGACTCTTCTCATTACAGTGTACCCAATACTCCCCCAGATTTTGACTGTTCACTTCTTGGTGACCACTTCTGTTTTCTTTCCTACCTTGGGCTTTCTTCCTCTCCCCTGTCCATATCTGCCTTACCCTCAATGATTTTTCCTTCTCTCTGCAGGGCCACATCACGGGCCTCACAGGTGTGATGGAGTTTCGGGAGGATAGCTCCAATCCCTATGTCCAGTTTGAAATCCTTGGCACAACCTACAGTGAAACCTTTGGCAAAGACATGCGTAAGGTAATCCTCAGGGGCTCACCTCCCGCCATTCCCGCTGTGGTGGCACAGGCCCTGTGTTCCCAGCAGTGCTGACCAGCACAGAGCCTCCACCCCCAGCCCCATTCTCTGCTGATGTTGCTGTGGTGTTGGTGTTTATGGGGTAAGGTGGGGAAGAGGCTCAGAGAATTCCAAACAGAAAGTGCCAAAGTGCTGCTGGTACAGTCTCTGAGTACAGTAGGGGCCTAGAGGGGCAGCCCTATGGTCCTGGGCAAGCCTGGGAGGTCAGTGTGTTTCTCCAGAATGGCTGGAATCAGCCCAACAGCAGGGACAGGTGTGACTGGCTGAGGCGGGAGTCAGAGGCTATAGACAGAGTGTTCTCTATATCCAAGGGTGAGACAAGGCCATGAGCAGACAAGTGACACAGGAGGAGGGTAAGAATCTGGGAGTGCTGGGGCTCACTGGAAAGAAGAGAGAGGCACATAGGCTTTATCACTCAGGGTGGGCTTTGGCTGTGTGATTTGGTACTCCTGCAAGTGGCAGGCCTGTGGGCTTTTCTAAAGATAATTCCCTTCTCTTATGAGGGAGTTTAGGATTGAGGAGTGGGGGCTGGCATTGCTCAGAGCTGGGATCCCTGGAATGAAGGCACAGATGGATGAGCTCATAATATGAAGGGGCCACAGGCTCAGTCTAATAAGGATAGCACCAAAGCATTGGTTGGTTGGCATGCACTCAGGTACAGACTCACACAGTGGTCACACATGTTCACAGAGTCACATTCACATTTCCATCCACTTGAGAGAAAGATGTTTCTTCTAATGACAGGAATGCCCAGGAGTCAAAGAACATGGTGATCTCTCAGCAGGGCAGGGTAAACCCTTGGCAGAGATCCCTCCACCCTGGGTGCTGGCACTGGCTCAGGGCAGAAAAGAGCTCCATGATGCAGGGGTCCTGAGAATCTAGGTGAGGGATTCTCTGCTGTGCTCCTGGAGGGCCAGATGGAAGGATGCGTGTGTGGGGTTGTGGAGGGTGTAAGAGCTGTTGAGCACTTAGGGACTGTCATTAGGACTGTTTCCCCAGGGAGAGGCTGGGGAGACTGAGGGTCCATGTGTGATGTGGGTAAGGGGCACTTTCAGCCCATCCTGTGACAGAAGGTAGAGTCATGGTTTGGTCTTAACAATAATATGGAAGGTTCAATAATTGATTGCGATGCAATGATGATGCACATGGTATGATGACATTTGGGGGCTTAGAGGTTTGTTCTTTTATAGCATCACAGATGGGGTGGATGATGGGTGTGATACCCTGGTGGGCCGGGGTGTAACCTGCAGTGCTGAGGGTGCCAGGGACATCAGTTAGGCATACCCAAAGCTGTGAGGTCTGGTAGAAAGCTGGGGATGGGTGGTCAGCATTGGTCTGGGACATTTATGGCCACAAAAGAAGTTGACTTGTGTTGGGACTCCCACCTGGAAAGGGGAAAGCAGGACACAGCACCCTTTCAGTCACTCTGGTAGGAAGGAGCTTGTCAAGCATAGCTGCTTGAGGCAGCGACCATTCCTGTCTGCCACGGTGCTCGCCTTCAGTCCTCAGTGTTCCTCTGCCATTAATGACAGTCAGGCTTTGTCTGCCAGCTCCTTCACTGCCTTGTTCTCTTCTGTCAGCTTAGCTCTAACACCAAGGTCCCCACAGTGGGCGGGAATACTGGCTATGGGGGTCTCTGCCTCATCTTAAGCAACTGATGAGGGGCATGCTGACCACTCCAGGGACCTGAGAGAGCAGGAGGCAGGAGTCTGCTTCAGGTGTCTAGGCCTTCTGTGTTGCCATGGAAACACTCCTCCAATACCCTGAAGCCAATGGGAGCTGGAATCTCTCAGTATAAGGAGCTTCTGAGCACAAAGCCTGGATGTAATTGAGTTGAAAGAGAAGCTGATTTTCAAGTGGGCTTTATTTTAAAATGTATCCTTTTATCATTTTAAAATCTGCCCTTAATAACTGCATATCCCAGTTGTTATCTGCCTGCCTGGCAGCTTATCATTGTTAAAGAGAAGTTATCAAGGAAGCAGGAATGGATTTACCATAGCAAATGTTTGTTATTCAGTCCCAGAGCATATTAAAGCAAGGTCTGGGAGGTGTCGGGATGAAGCAAGTAGAGCACATTGGGGCAGAGTGTCTCACAGCTATCCATCATCATTTACAGGCAGGGCTGAGCTGGGCTTCTTGGTGGAAGATGGGGTTGTGGGGGGTAAGGCTAGGAAATCGGGGTGGCATAAAAATAAAATTGGAGTGGGCAGAAGATTTGAGGATAGGGTTAGGGTCCTGAGGCACACAGAGGCTGTGCAAAGATCAGTCAATCTAAGAAGGCAGGGGTGCTCTGAGGAGCTCCTGGAGCTCTCTCAACTGCATGTCTATGGTCACACCCAGTGTGGAGCTGTTAGAACAGTCAGCAGGGTGGATTTACTAGATGCTTTCATGTTGGAGCAGAGCCAGGGGATCCCTGCAAAGATCACATGTATCTTAATATTTGTATATATCATAATACATTATTCATCTATCATCTATCTGTGTCTGTAAGTCTATCTATCTGTCTACATACATATGTTAATTGAAAAATAACTAGAGCAAGCAAACAAACGCAGACACAAAAACCCAAATCAGGTAGCTTCTTTAAGATTTAAACCAAGAGTGCTCATTTGAATGAATGCAAATGGTCATTTTTCAAAGTAAATAGTCTGAAGGGAGATCTCAGGGAGGGTGAGTCACCCAGATGTTTTAGATTAAGTGGCATCAGGAGACAGTGATTACTCAGCCCTTTCAGAGGATGGAATGAGTGGGTGATTACCTTTCACTGCAGGGTGCTGGACAAATACCAATAAAATTATCTCATCCAGGAAGTGTGTTCTTGTTGAGGGTGTGCTGGATGGCAAAATCAAAGGTCTGTGTCTCCAGCTTGCTGTGTATCTCTAGGCAGAACATTAATCATGTCTGTGTTCTGCTTGCTGGCCAGCAAGGGAGATGACCAAGCACCACCACCAAGGGCAAGCTTTGCTGGAAAGTCCAGTCCAGCTCCCAAAGTATTTGTCCTGACCTCCATCTTGGGGGTGCATGCTTGTTCTTGTTGGAGCCTTATAGCTTCTATTCGACTTTCTCTTTTTTTCAGACAGAAATCTCTAAAGAGGGCTCCTGTGGATCTGTACCTGTCCATGCAGATGTTCTTGACTTATGACATGAGCTGGGATGGGATTGTTGGAGGGCCTCTCTAGGAAAGTTTCCAATGGTGGGAGCATGGAAAGCTGTTTAGGACAGGACAAAGGAAGCTGAGCAGGGACAATGGGCCACCTACAGTGGGCAAAGGCACCTCATATGTATGTCCTCCCACTATCTAGGGAACCTCTGCATTATTCCTGGCTCTGCCCCCAACCCCCAACACTGCACCCACTTCCATTCAATGACTCTTTATTTTCTCAGATGGAAGATACAGGTGCTAGGAATCTCCTGGCTGACGAGGTCAGTATAATAACCCTGTTGCAGAATTGGCCGTGTGGCCTGGGACATTAGTTTGGGGCAGATGGGGCTTTTTTTCTTGAGCATTCTACCCCAGACTCCACAAGAACAGGGAGGCACAGGCAGGCTTAGAATGTGGCCTTGTGCTTCACAGTGCCCTGGACTGCATGTAGCTACTCCCCACACCAGGTGCCCACGCCTCAGGCTGGAGGAAGGAGGAGGGCTCTGCATGCCTGGGCAGTGTCCAGCCCTGCTTTCATGCCCATGAGCAGATGTCCTCTCCTTATAACCAAGGGCCAAGAGGGACCTCGGAGCTTCATCTCTGATGAGATTTTATTTTAGGACTGTTTTGATGTGATTAACTGAAGAAGGAAAACAGTTTTATTTTTTCCATAAGCATGACTTGCCCAGAGTATAACACCCACTACAGCCCCAGAGAAACATTTCTTCATGACATGATTGCTAAGGATGTCTGCCCTTCTCCATCTTAATGCTACTGGTGTGAAAGACTCATTTCCCTCTTTCCACTAACTCGGGGTCTCTGGTGTAGTGAAATCCTGGGAAAATTGCCAACTTCTTGCAGGTCCTTTTAAATTTTTTTAAAATTTTATTTGTTTTAATTGTTGTTTGAGTACAGTTTTCTGTCTTTTACTCCCATCCCATATCACCCCCCAGTGCTCCCCACCTCCTTGCCATTTCTACCCCCCTTAGTTGTTGTCCATGTGTCCTTTATACTTGTTCCTGTAAACCCTTTTTCCCCTGAAATTCCCTCCCCTCTCCCCTCTGGTCACTGTCAGCCTGTTCTCTATTTCAGTGTCTTTGGTTATATTTTGCTTGCTTGTTTGTTTTGTTGTTTAGGTTCCATACAAAGGTGAGATTTTGTGGTATTTGTCTTTTCAAGGCCTGGCTTATTTCATTCAGCATAATTCTTTCCATTTCCATACATGCTATTGCAAAGGGTAGAAGCTCCTTCTTTCTTTCTGCTGCGTAGAATTTTATAGTGTAAACGTACCATAGCTTTTTGATATTTACTGAGGGGCACCTAGGTTGCTTCTAGCACTTGGCTGTTGTAAATTGTGCTGCTATGAACATTGGAGTACGTAAGTTCTTTTGGATTGGTGGTTCAGTGTTCTTAGGGTATAATCCTAGCAGAGGAATTGCTGGGTCAAAAGGCAGATCCATTTTTAGTTTTCTTAGAAAAATTCCATACTGTTTTCCATAGTGGTTGTACCAGTTGGCAATCCCACCAACAGTGAAGTAGGGTCCCCTTTTCTCCACAACCTCTCCAACACTTGTTTGTTGATTTGTTTATGATGGCCATTCTGACTGTGTAAAGTGTTTTTAATTTGCATCTCTCTGATAGCTAGCAATATTGAGCATCTTTTCATGTGACTCTGGATCCTCTGTATGTCTTCCTTGGAGAGTTGTCTGTTCAAGTCCTTAGCCCACTTTTTAATTGGGTTGCTTATCTTCTTAGAGTGGAGTTGTATAAGTTCCTTGTATATTTTGGAGATTAAACCTTTGTCTGAGGTATCATAGGCAAATATGTTTTCCCATAAGGTTTGTTCTCTTTTTATTGTAATACTGTTTTCTTTAGCCGTGCAGAAGCTTTTAATTTTGATGAGATCCCATTTGTTTTTTCTTTCCTTTATGTCCCTTGCTCTAGGGGACATATCAGTAAATATGTTGCAGTTTGAAATATCTGAGATTTTCCTGCCTGTGTTCTCCTCTAGGACTTTAATGGTGTCACAGCTTATATTTAAGTCTTTTATCCACCTTGAATTTATTTTGGTGTAGTGTAAGTTGGTGCCAGAATTTCATTTTTTTGCATGTAGTTGTCCAGTTCTCCCAACACCATTTCTTGAAGAGGCTATTTTTACTCCATTTTATGTTGCTGCCCCCTTTGTTGAATGCTAATTGACCATAGAGACTTGGGTTGATTTCTGGGCTCTCTGTTCTGTTCCAATAGTCTATGTGCCTATTTTTATGCCAGTACCAGGCCGTATTGATTACAGTGGCTTTGTAATACAGTTTGGTATCAAGTTTTGTGATCCCTCCCACTTTGCTCTTCTTTCTCAAAATTGCAGCAGCTGTTTGGGTCATTTATGATTCCATATAAATTTTTGAAGTGTTTCTTCTATGTCTGTGAAATATGCCATTGGTACTTTAATAGGTATTCCATTGAATCTATACATTGCTTTGGGTAGTATGGATATTTTGATGATGTTAATTCTTCTAATCCATGAACACGGTATATGTTTTCATCTGTTTGTGTCTTCCTTGATTTCTTTCTTCAATGTTGTATAATTTTCTGCATACAGGTCTTTTATGTCCTTGGTTAGGTTTATTCCTAGGTATTTTATTTTTCTTTTTGCTATATGAAATGGGATTTTTTTCTTGATTTCTGCTTCTGCTGTTTCATTGTTGGCATACAAAAACACGTTTGATTTCTGGATGTTGACTTTGTATTCTGCTGTTTTTCCAAATTCGTTCATTAGGTCGAGCAGTTTTTGGGTGGAGTCTATAGGATATTTCATGTACACTATCATGTCATCTGCAAACAGTGACAGTTTTGTTTCCTACTTTCCTATTTGGATGCCTTTTATTTCCTTTTCTTGTCTGATTGCTATGGCTAAAAATTCCAATACTATACTGAATAGAAGTGGTGAAAGTGGACAACTTTGTCTTGTTCCTGGTCTTAGTGCAAAAGATTTTAGTTTTTTCCCATTGAGTATGATATTGGCTGTAGGTCTCTCATATATGGCCTTTATTATGTTGAGGGCTACTCCCTTTCTTCCCACTTTGCTGAGTGTTTTTATCATGAATGGGTGTTGTACCTTATCAAAAACTTTTTCCGCATCTATTGATATGATCATGTGATTTTTGTCTTTGCTCTTGTGTATGTGATATATTATACTTACTGATTTATGAATATTGAACCATCTTGCATCCCTGGGATGAATTCTACTTGATAATGGTGCATGATTCTTTTAATGAATTGTTGGATGTAGTTGCAAAAACTTTGTTGAGGATTTTAGCATCTATGTTCATCAGCGATATTGGCCTGAAGTTTTCTTTCTTTTTTATATCTTTATCTGGTTTGGGGATTAGAATGATGCTGGCTTCATAAAAAGAGTTTAGGAGTCTTCCATCATTTTTAATTTTTTTCCAATACTCTGTGAAGGATAGGGGTTAGCTCTTCCTTGAGTGCTTTGTAGAATTCTCCTGTGAAACCGTCTGGTCCAGGGCTTTTGTGTGTTGTGAGATTTTTAATTACCTCTTCAATTTCATTTGCTGTTATTGGTCTGTTCAGGTTTTCTGCTTCTTCATTTAGTCTTGAAAGATTTTATTTTTCTAGAAACTTGTCCATTTCACCTAGGTTTTCAAATTTCTTTGCATACAGTTCTTCATAGTACTTTCTTACAATCCTTTGTATTTCTGTGGTGTCAGTTGTAGTCTCTCCTCTTTCATTTCTGATTGTGTTTATTTGGGTCCTCTCTCTCTCTCTTTCTTTCTTTTTTTTTTTTTTTTTTGATTAGCCTGCTTAAAGGCTTGTCGATTTTGTTTATTTTTTCTAAAATCCAGGTCCTGTATTCGTTGATTGTAAGAATTATGCTTTTTCTCTCTATGCCATTTAATTTTGCTCTATTCTTGGTTATTTCTTTCCTTCTACTTGCTCTGAGCTGTCTTTGTTGTTGTTCCTCGAGTTCTTGTAGGCATAGGGTTAGGTTGTTTGTTTGAAATGTTTCTGTCTTTTTTAGGTAGTCCTGTATCTCTGTGAACTTTCCTCTGAGAACTGACTTCATGGTGTCCCATAAGTTTTGGGTTGTTGTGAGTTCATTTTCATTTGTTTCCAGAAACTTTTTGATTTCTTTCCTAATTTCATTTTTGACCCATTTGTTGTTTAATAGCATGCTATTTAATCTCCATGATTTTGTGTGTTTTGGATTTTTCCTTTGGGGTTGATTTCTAGTTTCAGTCTCTTTTGGTCAGAGAAAATGCTTGGTATGATTTCAGTTTTCTTGAATTTGTTGAGGCTTGTTTTGTGTCCTATCATGTGGTCTGTCTTTGAAAATGTTCCCTGTGCCTTTGAAAAGAATGTGTATTTAGCTTATTTGGGTTGAAGGGCTATATATATATCAGTTAAGTTCATTTCATCTAGGGCATTGTTCAATGCCGCAATATCTTTGTTGCTACTTTGCTTGGAAGATCTGTCCATTTTTGACAGTGGGGTGTTAAAATCCCCAATTATAAATGTGTTGCTGTCCATATATTTCTGGAAGTGCTCTAAGATTTTCTTTATGTATTTGGGTGCTCCTGTGCTGGGTGCATATATATTTACAGTGTTTGTGTCTTCTTGGTGGATTCTTCCCTTGAGTATTATGAAGTGACCTTCTGGGTATCTTTTTATGGCCCTTTTTTTGACGTCTATGTTGTCTGATATGAGTATTGCTACACTGGCTTTTTTTTTTCCTGGCCATTAGCTTGGAAAATTTGTTCCTAGCCCTTCACTTTTAGTCTGTGTAGGTCTTTTGCCCTAAGGTGAGTCTCTTGTAGACAGCATATGTGTGGGTTATGCTTTCTTATCCATTCAGATATTCTATGTCTTTTGATTGGAGCATTTAATCCATCTACGTTTAAGGTTATTATTGATAGGTACTTATTTATTGCCATTTTTATACCTATGTTCCTCTTTGTCTTTTCCTTCCTTTCCTTACCGCAGTCCTTTTAGTATCTCTTGCAGAACTTGTTTGGTGGAATCATATTCTTTTTAACTTCTTTTCTCTTGGAAGCTCTTTATTTGGCCTTCTATCTTGATTGAGAGCCTTGCTGGGTAAAGTAGCCTTGGTTGCAGGCCTATGGTTCTCATTATCTGGAATATTTCTTGCCATTCTCTTCTTGCTTGGAATATTTCCATTTAGAAGTGAGCAGCTAACCTTATTGGAGCTCTTGTATGTTACTGCTTGTTTCTTTTTTGTTGCCTTTAAGATTCTCTGTTTCTCTTGGAATTTTGCCATTTTAATTCTGATGTGTATTGAAGTGAGCCTCTTTGGGTTTCTCTTGATTAGGACTCTCTATGTTTCCTGGATTTGTGTGACTTTTTCTCTCATCAAATTAGGGAAGTTTTCCATCATTACTTTTTCAAATAGATTTTCTGTCACTTGCTCTCTTCTTCTCCTTCTAGTATTTCTATTATGTGGATATTGTTATGTTTCATATTTTCTTGCATTTCTCTTAATCCATCTTCATTCTGTCTGAGCCTGTTTTTCTTTTTTTGCTGTTTCTGGGGTTTTTTTTTTTCTACTTTGTCCTCCAACTCACTGATCTGATCTTCTGCTTTATTTATCCTGCTTTTGATTCCTTCCACTGTGTTCTTCAGTTCAGAAATTGTATTCTTCATTTCCTCTCGGCCCTTGCTGATAGTTTCTATTTCCTTTTTCATGTTGATATAGTTTGCAGTGATTTCATTGTGGTTCCCCTGTAGTTTCTGGTAGCTCATTGTGACCTGTTTGAACTTCCTTATAACCAGTGCTTTGCATTCAATATGTGATAGTTGACTTGCCTCTGTTTCATCCAGCATTCTTTCTGAGGCTTCCTCCTTTCCTTTCATTTGGGGATTGGTTCTGTGTCTTCCCATTGTTTGTGAGACTCTTCTTGTTAGCTTCAGCTTCTTAAATTGATTTGTTCTGCCTCCCTGGGTTTATTGTGTGAACTTCTGTGGTAGAATACTTGTGAAATTTAGTGGTGTGGTCTTCTTGATCTCCCCAGCTCACTGTTCTTGGGCTGTGTTTTATGTTGGCTCTGAGTTTGTCTTTGGTTTTTGGTTGTTTTGGGGTCTTTATTGTGTGGGTCCTTCCCACCAGGTGGTGAACTAATGGTCCCTCTGTCCACCACCCATTTTAATTTGTTGTGCTGTTGAGGGCATGTTACGTTGAAACTAGTTCTTATGTGTGTACAGGGTTTTGAGGATTTTCTTTTGTTCTTGTTCAATTGTTTGTATTGGGTAGTTTCTCCACTATTTAATTGTATTTCCAGGTAGGTAATGGGTTGAGGTTTGTATGGTTTCCATTCTCTCCTTCACCTTCTTGTGTTGTTATTTGTTGGTGGTTACTTTGTTGTTGGGTTTTCTCTTCCAGTGGGTATTCTGCTGTTTGCTGCTTTCACTTACTCTTTTTTTTGTGATCATTTGGAGGGGAAGGCAAAATGGTTTATGAGAGCAGGAGAGTATTCTATGATCTTTACAGGTCTTCTTCAGAGCACTCTTTACCTGGGAGTCATTGCTGTGGTCTGGGGTGCCGGTGGGCGCAGTCACTGGCCAGGCTGCCTGGGTCCTGCAGGCTCGGGTGCAAAACCCTTCCCAGTGTTATAGGGAAACACAGGGACTTCCACACAACCTAGGGATTGCTGCCCGACTGGGTGGGGAGTAAGCCGAGCGGCTGTCGCAAAAGAATCCCCCAGTTTTATCATTTCAGAAATTCCTTCTACTTAAGCCTCCTGCTCTGTACAGCGCAATTCTCCAGCCAGACCAGTGACTATCCGGTCAGCAATCATCAGTGCGTGGCTCTCAACTCTCCCAAGCTGGTGACCACAGACTCCAGGGGTGATCACAGCCCCTGTGTGTTTGTCTCTTTGTCCTTATTCCTCTTTCTGCAACTTCAAGCAATCTGGTCTCTCCCATTGCTGCTCAAACCCTGCTGGTCCAGAGAGGAAGGGAGCAGTTGACCCAGCTCTCTCCCAGGGACTCTGTGGCAGGCCAGCGGCTCCCAAAGAGACTGTGATAGACCCAGAGCTGGGCGCTGAGTGTGCAGGGCACTGGGCTCTGGGCGCTAGGCACCAGATGCCAGGCCTGGGGCTACAGCCAAGTCTCTGTGCTGGTGCCTAGGACTCTATTGTCCTGGAATAGTCTCCTTACCTTCTGGTTTTTCAGTGTCTGCTACAATTTCTGGTTTCTTATTTTCATATATGCTGGGGTACTGTTGGCTGTTTGCTCTATTCTTCCGTAGATTGGCCAGGTTTTTCTCCTGTGTGTCAGGGGAAGTGGAATCTGCTCCCTCCTACTCCATCTCCATCTTCCAACTCCTGAATGTTTTTTCCCATGGGTGCCATCCACCTGATTCACTGGTGCAGTGGAAGGCAGTCTGCCTTTTTGGGCAGGAGGGTGGGGAAGTAGGCAGCAGTATCTGGAAGGCCTATGGGTCTGCTCTATGAGTTGGCATTCCAGGACAAAAGACACCCTGATAAGAGAGAACAGGACTGTATTCTACTCCTTTCGATAGAATAGAATTGAATTAGGACCAAGAGACTGAGAAAGAAATTTGTTCAGTTGTTTTCAAGCCTCTCTCTAGTCCTAGAAAAATCTGTTTTAGCAGAATCTTACTGCAACCTTAATATATTAAATAATAGCAGAAGCAGACATGTAGTGGTTAAAATAGGTGGGGAATTGCAGTAGTGGGTCTAAGGTTCACCTGCACAGTCTCCCCTAGCCCGAGCATCTCCATGGGTTTTTGAGTATCTCCACCTGGGAAATTGGGGCCCCAAGACTGGAAAGCCTTGATTATGCAGCACCAACAAGTGTGTGGCTGTGCTGGGCTGAAAAGGAGATATATTGTACTGGGGTGGAGGGGTGGCATGATTTGTGGCACGGGACCCATAACATCCTTCCTGAACTCCCTCACTCCCCTCAGCTCACTTTCCACTCCATCCTCCTATCCTCCTCACTCCCCCAGCAAATATGGCCTCATGATCCCTTCCCATTGGTCTGGAGCCTACTGACCGTGCCTTGGGCCAGCCTTCTTGTTCAAGCAATTACCTAGGGAGTTGGGAGGGCTTCATTCTCCTTTATTAGTTTAAGATACTTCTGTTTTCTCTCTCAATTTAGATTCTTCATAAAAGCTTGCTTTGCACAGGAATCAAATGCTCCCTTGAGGTCATGTCCTCAGGAGGGCCTTATGGCTGCTGATAATTTAGAGAAATAATTGCTTATCATGCAGTGATCGCCACACCATAGGACCCCAGCCCTACCTGGGCTTAGAAATGCATATGCCATTAACATTCTGGCCCAGGTCTGCTACTCTCTGCTACAAACTGTCCCACATTGTTCTAAGCAATGAGTTTTTCCAGGTGGAAAAAGCAGCAGCCAGAAAACAGGATAGCTCTTAGTAATAAAGTAGAAGCTGCCTTGCACAGCACAGGTGGACTCCCTTACCTGGTGGCTCTAGCCGCGGGTTCCAGAAGCTGTGCAGTAGGTTCAGGACTGAGCATTGGGAGGTGGGAGGTGGTGGGACTAGGAAGATCAAGCCTGAGAATTTCTCAGGGTCTCTATTAAGCTGCTGATAGAGACTCCCAACTGTGCACAGAGAGTCACAGAAGAGAAATAAACTTCAGCCTTTTCATGCATTAACGTTCTTGCAGTATATTTCTCAAGAAAAATGTCAGCCTTTCCAAACTCTTGAATGGCTTTTAACAGAGTTGAGAACCAAAATAAATGCTACTTCATCTGAGTAAAGGGAAAAGGAAAAGGTACAATTAAGTACTGTTTCATTTCTGGAAATAGCACCAATACATGCTCATTTAGGGGACAATGTTTAGAAAATACAATAGATGGAAATAAGAATGAAGAAGTCAGCTATAATCTCTGAACTAAGGAATAAATACTGTTAATATTTCTGGTGCGTTTTCTTTTCTTACTTTTTCTTTTTTCCCCATCCTCTATCTCTATGGAGGTAGAGATAGTAATAGGTATGGTTTTCAAATTGGTATTTATTATACATATGTTTTATATCCTGACTTTCCCACTTAATGCTATATTGGGAGCATTTTCTCATTTCTCTATCCTTTTTCACTGTGGTTTTTAATGGGAACATGTTACTCAACTTACAGGGAGGCATCATTTATTTTATCTTCCTATATGATAAGTGTTGGGGCATTCTCACCATATTACTCTAGAATAGTAATTGTAAAGAACACCTAAAATATATACAATTTTATTACATCTATATTTATACCCTTGTATTTTTGAAGAACTAAAGTCAAACCAAGGATAATAATTTTTTGGTTCTTTCTGTACTTGATACATATTTCCAAATTCATTATAGAAAGATTTAATAATTTTCACATCTACCAGTTGTACATGGAAGTCTCTGTTATATCATGTGCTCAAAAAAATGAGTGATATATAATAAATATTTTTGCTAACTTGATAGCTAAATTTGTATTTTTTATGAGATTATATTTTTAAAAATATAATCATTGGTCATTTGAATTTTATATTTTATAAATTATACCTCAGGTCCTTTACTCTTTAATATTGGGGCTGAAATTTTTCTTGCCAACTCATACAACCTCTCTGTAGGGAGTTAGTATTTATTTGTGTCAAATATTTTATACTCATAAATTGTTTGCCTTTGAAAAGACAAAATCTTTTCAAGAAGATTTCACATATAAATACTTAATATTTATGTGTTTGTATTTCTTAGAAAGTCATTCCTAACTTGTAAAGTAGATCCTATTCATTCAAACTTTCTTCTAGTAGTTTTATGGTTTGGTGTTATTTCAGTGAAATCTGCCATCTACTTGGGATTAATTTAGGATAGATTGTGATGTGATGACCTAGCTTTTACATTTTTCAGTTATGTTTCCTACTACCATTTATCTAGAATCCTTCCTTGCCCCTTTGATTTGAATGGCACATTTATCATATGCTCTACTAAATTTTACATATCTCCTCATTGATTAAAAAATCTCAATCTTTTGTCCCTCTCCTTTCTTCCCTCTCAGTTTCATTTTATTCTGTCTTTGTACATTGTTAGAATGTACTTGCTGCAAGTAACAGAATGTTTACCTTGAGTGCATTAAACAACACCATAAACTTAGTATCTCACTTCAAGAGAGGCCTGCAGCTAGGGTGGCTCCTGGGTTGGCCAGTTCAGGTGTTCAGTGCCCAGATCAGAGGTTCTGGTCTTTTTCATCTCTTTACTTCCCTGTTCTCAGGGCAAGTCTCAGCTAGCCTGTTTCACCATGGCTGTGGCAGGCAGTTCCAGTTGTTGTACTCCTGAAGACAGCAGCACATGGAAGAAAAGGGTGATTTCTTTTCGAGTGTCTCCTTTATATAAATGGGGAGACCTTTCCCAGGAGTTGACCCTGGCTTTTTGTTTTTATGTAATGATCACTTGCTTTTTTGTTATTGCAGTTGAAATTGAGGTTTTCCACCTAGATGTGTGTGTGACATTGACCTATAGTTTTTCTCTCAGACACCTGTGTTCAACTTATGTTGGGCTCGTACTCCCTTCATAATATGAATAAGAAATCACTCATCATTTTACACTCGTATGGATAGAACCTTTGGAAATTGGAGAGAATTTAACTTCTAAAATTATCTCAGCTGGTTGTTGGTCTTAGAGCTATTAACTTCATATCTTGGAGACTTTTTTCCCTTGGTTTCTAGATTTCCTTGAGTCATTTTTAGTAATCTACAGAAAATCTTGCATATCATTGGCATTTTCAAATTCATTATTAAGCTCCATATACCATATGATCTCACCTTTAACAGGAAGCTAAACAACAAAACAAACAAGCAAGCAGGAAAAAAAACCCACAAAAAACAAAGACACTGAAATAGAGAACAAGGGGATAGTGACCAGAGGGGAGAAGGAAGGGAAGTTAAGGGGAAAAGGGGGAGGGATTTGGAGGAACAAATAGGAAGGACACAGGGACGAGAACTAAGGGGGGTGGAAATGGGAGGGAGGTGGGGAGCAAGGGGCGGGGGAGGTTGGGATGGGAAAAATAGACAAAAAACTGTACTTGAAAAATAACTAAATAAAATTTAAAAAAAAAACCCAAAAACAATGATTTTTCTCGCAAAGTAAAAAACAAAAATTCTCTTAAACTATGTCTTTTTTTCATTCTTCCTATTGTGTATTTGTGTTGTTTCACTTTATTTCTTCATTAGACTCCACAGAAGATTTTTTAAATGATTAAAAAAAGTCTGATTTGTTTGATCAATTTTGTTGTGTGTTGCTCTCATTAACGGATCTTTTTATATTCCTGCTTTCTAGTGCTCCTTTTATTGCTAATTTCACAACTTATTATATGAGGTGTTAGATAATTTATTTTTATTCTTTCTAGTTTTGAAATACTATTTTATTTTAGATATAATTGTGGCTGAATCCTAGTAGTTTTTCCTAATATAAACTAATACTGAAAAGTGCCCAAATCATGAGTAAACCACAGTGAATGAAATTTCTAGAAGTGATCAATCATTCACATCAACAGTTTGCATCAAGAAGTAGAACATCCCCAGTGCCCCAAAGGTCTCTTTGGTGCCCCCTTCTGGTGATTACACTCACCAGCAGAAACACTTTTTAAAAATTTATTTAATTTTTACTGTTGTTCAAGTACAGTTGTCTCCATCCCCTGACACTCCTCCCCACCCCAGCCATTCCCACCTCCTACCCGTGATCCCACCCCGCCTTGGTTTTGTCCATGTGTCCTTTATAGTTATTCTTGAAAACCCTTCCCCGTTTTCCCCCATTATCCCCTTCCACCTCCCCTCTGGTTACTGTCAGTTTGTTCTTAATTTCAATGTCTCTGGTTATATTTTACGTGCTTGTTTGTTTTGTTGATTAGGTTCCACTTATAGGTGAGATAATATGGTATTAGTCTTTCACCATCTGGCTTATTTCATTTAGCACAATGCTCTCCAGTTCCATCCATGCTGTTGCAAAGGGTAGGAGCTCCTCCCTTGTTTCTGTTTTGTAGTATTCCATCATGTAAATATACCATAGTTTTTTGATCCATCATTTACTGACAGGCACCTAGGTTGCTTCCAACTCTTGGCTATTGTAAATTGTGCTGCTATGAACATTTGAGTGCATAGATTCTTTTGGATTGGTATTTCAGGGCTCTTAAGATATAATCCCAGCAGTGGAATTGCTGGGTCAAAAGGCAATTCCATTTTTAGTTTTCTGAGGAAATTTCATACTGTTTTCAATGTAGCTACACCAGTCTGCATTCCTTCCAACAGTATACTAGGGTTCCCCTTTCTCCACATCCTCTCTAACACTTGTTTATTGATTTATTTGTGATGGACATTCTAACTGCTATGAAGTGCTATCTCATTGTGGTTTTAATTTGCATCTCTCTGACAGAAACACTTTGGACAGCTAAATCACAATTTCATACTCTTATATAACAGCCACTTTTTGCTCAACATCATGTTTGTGAGATTCATTGTGATTATTGCATGTAGTTTTAGTTCATTCATTCTTACTATGTTTTAAAACATAGATTTTATTATTATTCCACCATGGTGAGGCCAAGAGATCAGGATATGCCTGCCATGAAAAGATTGTTACATGTAGTTCCCAGATGGAGGGGCACACCACACTATGCCACAGCACACAGGGCCACATTGGAAAGCACCAGGGACAGGAGGAAGTGGAAGGAGCAGTAGAAAAAGTGGGTACGAGTCTTTATTGTGTTTTTTGCAGGACGAAATATGGGAGGCAGGGTAAGCAGGTTTAGGATTGGCTAGTTTGGATAATTTCAGGGGGCTGTGGGGTTGTAGGGATTACCCCTGGCTGTCTGATATGACACCTGGCTCATATGGTTAGGGCAGGGGAGTAGTAGCCCAGAGTATAAGAGCTCCATAAAGTTGGGAGTGCAGGTTCTGGATTGATTAGTTTGTGTATAAAAGGCACTATCTCTAGGAATTGACTAACCGTAGGTCAGGAATAAGGTTAGGAAGCCCCTGGATATTAGATATCAAAGCATCATCAATGCAGAAAATAACATTAAAAATGATTGACACTTGTTAACATATACTATTTTAATGAATATTTCACACTTTATTGTTGACATGAGTTGTTTCCATATTTTTGCTATTACCGATAATACTTCCATAAACATTTGGGGAATATATATGTATGTCTTTCTATCGGGTATATACCTGAGAGTGGAATTGTTACTGAATGAAAGTGAGATTTGGAAGCCCACCGTCAACAATACACAAGTCCCAGAGGCAGAGGTTGGTGAGAAAGGAAAGAGGCCTTTATTCAAATGCTGCACAAGTGGCAGGATGGGGGACTTCCCATCTCTAGGCTCTTCAGGCTCATCTGTTCTGCAAAACACAGGCAAAACCCAGATATTCGCAGCAAGACCGAAACCCAAGGCAATGCCCAGAATTCCCACTCCATCCTTATCTGTTCTTTGGAGCCAGAAGTGGCTAAGTGGGCAGCTTTCCAGTTTCAGGCTCCCTCCTGGAGTCTGTGTGTGTTGCTGGAGCTGCCATTGGCCAGGTGGCTTCCAGGGGTATAAGGTCCTGCAAATGTGGTGGCCAGTATGTTTGCAAGGGGGGTGAAGAAGTGGGAGTCTCTTCATTCCCCTGGGTTTATATAAGTTACCTGCATGGGTGGTGCCAGCTACTTTGTCCCAGCCCAAACTTCCACATGCTCTGGGAGGTTCCAGGCCCCTCAACCAATCCATTAGTTCCACAAGCTAGACCGATAGGTTTTTCTGGTTCTGCACCTCCCGCTCTGCCACCATTTTGACCTCTATGGCACATGTGCCTGCCTTCCCCTGGTTCCGCCCCTAATCAGGGACCAGACAGGGGAATAGGAGGGCTTTTCTCTAATTCAATTATTTTGCTAGCTTTGCATGCTCAGTGTAGTTCTTTCTTTCATGGCCTTCTTGCCCAGGGGCGGGGAATCTGTTACGAGGAGCAGTACACAACACATTGTGGCTGAGCGTTTACAAGGTTCTTGCTTGGTTACTCGGGCAATGCAGTCTCACCCCACTGCCTTGGGTCCCTTTTTTCCCTCTATGGTCTGGCCAGGTGGGCTTTTGTTCTTAGAATTACTAGGTCAAAAGACATATGCATAATAGATACTATGACACACTTTTCTAAAGCACTTGTACTAGTTTCAGATTTGCTCAGTCTGGTTGCTTTTAATGTGGGAGGAACTCCATTCCACAGAATTCCTCCTGTCCACTATGGATGAGAAATAAGTCATCCTGGACACAATTTTGCTGTTCTAGCGGGAAAGAGGGTGGCAATTCCCTTTAGTGGGGAACACCCCGAGTCCTTTTCCCAAATGGCTTTTATTGGGAATGGTATGTGCAGGGGTATACAACATACATGCATAGCTCATCAATCAATGTCAAAAAAGCTAGTCATAGAAAAACAGGTATTATCTATAGATAACAATTGAAGGCACACAGAGATTTGTTGTAGGTCAGGGTCTGTTAGTCTTGCCAACGCCAGATGGTCTTTAAGATGTATTTCATGAGATAAGGAGTTTACTCCTTACGCCTTGAACTTAAACATCTAGTTTATATTACCAGGGCTATACAAAGCAAAGCAGAGCAAGTTTCAAAGGATATAATATATTTATCAGGCTTGATTCCCATGGGAACCCTCAGTGTTAAAGTGGGGTCATGTCTGCTACCTGCATTACCTGGTTTTCCAGGGAGACATACTAGCTACTTTCAGACTCTGCTTGTGTGGGGCTGCAATCTTGGAAACCACAAAGAGTGGTCCCCAATATCTCCCCCTTTTTTGTTTGTTGTGGCAGCATAACCAAAGACACTGGTGCCACTGTAATCAACAGGGTTATGCTAAACAGGCTTCAAAGGACAAAGTGTACATTCTTTTTCAAGCCAGATTTGCCCCCAGGAATCATTCATTCCTGTACAAGGCTGAAATTGCCTCTGGCACTGTTTTCAGGCTGAGTCAGGTGTGGGAAGCAAAGCAGCCAAGAGATTAGGAGACTTTTTTACAAATAGAATGAGGGCTTAGGCTACAACAAAGCCAAGGGGTGAGGGTCTTTCTGCCCCTTCTCTATGATCCCCTAAGTCCTTCCCTGATTGTCCCTTCTCAACTGTGCCTGTCTTAGGTTGCCCCTCCCTTGAGGAATCTTACTTGTCATTGCCTAACCAGTCAGACACCCCACCCTCCTGTCCCGCCTCAGCCAAGGAGGGGGAAGTGATGGAGGCAGTAGCTGTGCTCCTGCCAGGAGGATAGGTTCTGTCCCCTTAGTGGCTCATAGCCCCAAGGCCTTTTCATTCAGCCCTAGCCTTAGTACTCTTTTGTCTGTTAATGAGGCTGCAGTCCCTGAAAGCAGGCAGGATGGCTCCCAATATGTCCCCCTTTTTTGTTTGTTATGGTGGATATGGTGGTAAGTCCAATGAAGCATATATGATCCCTGGAAAACAATTTGTATATGCATTTCAAGGCACAAAAGACTACAATGATTAAGAGGCATCCCATAGCCCCCATGACCCAGACATGCAAATTTAGTTCTTCAAACCAAGTTTTTGGATTGAGCCATTGTAAGTTGCCATGAAGGGTCTGAAGGACTTCTTGTTCAATGAGTTGATTAATCTCCTGAAGTTGTTGATGTAGCTCAAGCTGGACTCAATCGATTTGTCCCTTGAGATTGGAGGAAAAGGTCTCTTGAAGGTGGTGTTCAACATCCTCCCATGTGCTGACTAGAGTTCCACTTCAGGGGGGTGACACACAGCTTAGAGAAGCCTGGATCACAAGTGACTTGTTGGCAGGTGACAAGAGCATCTTCATCATCAGTACTACTTCTTCTCTTCCTGCTTCTTGAGGAGGGTAAAGATGGGCCAACTGGTACCTTTGGTTGAAGGAAGGGAATTACTGGCCAATGTAAGGTGAGGAATACTTTCCAGGCTGGGCACTTGTGACCAGAGCACTTCCCTGTCTAAGTTCTGGTTGTGGCAGGTTCCACCTTGCTAATGCTCCCTGGTGGGTCTAAGTGGAGGAGGGTATTCTCAGGTCTATGAAAACAAAGAGACTTCATGGACTGGCCACTTGCTGTGGTGGAATTTCCTTTGCCCAGGTACCCAAGTGTCTCTTGGTGGGTCATGGGAGGCTCAGGCTAGTGTGGAAGGATAGTATTTCCTAGGATGGGCCATTTGTTGCCTGAAGGTCGCCTGAGGATCAACTTTGTATCTAGTCCTGGGCTGGGCTGGCTCAGGGAAGAATGAGTAGGCTACCTTCTGCTGCTAGACTGGGAGTTCCCAATTGCAGGTCCAAGTTGTTTTCCTCTGTTGTTTGGGGATAAAAACACTCTGTCACTATGTTGTTCCTCCAGTTTCAGTTTCCCTAACCTGTTTGCCATCTTATTCTTCAGAGCTTGCTGTCCTTTGGTTGCCTCCTGCATTATTTCCCAGGGTTTAATTAATAGTCATGCTTCACAGAGAAGAGTGGGGAGAAATGTGACTGCCCCATCTCATTCAGAAGCTCTCATGCTGATTGATTTTTGAAAGTTAAGCAACTGTTTATTGCTTAAATAAACCCTGCTTGGTCATAATTTCTTAACCTTGAATATAATCACATTTAATTTTATAATATTTAATTAATAATTTATGTTCATAGAAAGTTTGTAGTTTTTCTATGTGGTAATGTTCTTGTTAGATTTTAGTACCAAGATTAGAGGGCTGTGGTTCTTGAAATGAGATGGAAATAATTTTCTTTATTTATATCTCTGGAAGAGTTTGTCTGAAGTTGCTTCAACTTCCCCCTTAAATGTTTGAAAGAACTCACTATAAAGCAAACTCATGTTGATTACATACACATACATAGGCACACACATGTTAGTGTGTGTATTTAGGTTTCATAGTCTTTCTTTAGTTAATTTTTTTAAGTTGTGATTTTTAAGGAATCTGTCCATTAAATTGTCAAGTATCAAGGCACAAAATATATTGTACTTTGTATTCTTGATTTTTGTTATTTGCACTTTGTCTTTTTAGTCTTTGCAAAAAGCAAATTTTGACTTATTACTTTTTATGTTTAAAAAATTTAAATTTATGTATATGTTCTTATTTTATTTTATAACTTCTTTTATTATGATTTGCAATTTTAATAGCTTCTCAATATGTATAGTTAGATAATTTATTATTTTTTGTTTCTCTTCTTTTTCTTTAAATCTATGAATGTCCTTCTTAGTACTGTTTAGATGTAATTTACAAATTTTGACATATTTACTTTTAATATTATCCCACTAAAACATTACTTGATTTCCTTTTAATGTTCTTTTTGAGCCATGATTTCATTTAGAATAGTGCTTATTTTCCAAGTGGAGATTTTTTAGTCATTGTTATTAATAGTATCTAACTTGTTTCCAACATGATTAAAGAAATTGTGAATGAGTTTTTGCTCTTCGAAAGTTTGGGTCTTACCTTATGACTGTCCCATGGTCTACTTGAGCCAATGTTCCATAAGCCCTTGAAAAGACTGTGTACTTTGTCTTATTGTCTCCTGTAGTAACAATGAATTTGCCTATTTCTCCTCTTATATTGGTCTAATTTTGAATGATATGGTGTGATGCTACTTTTGGTACATACAGATTTAGAATTTTGATATTTTGTTTGGGGACTGATCTTTTATCATTATGAATTGTTTTTTGTTATGTGTACTAATGTATCATGCCTTAAAATTTATTTGTTTTATACTATATCTGGTATATTTGATTTATTATGGGTATGTTTATTGGTCTATCATTTCCATTATTTTATTTTTAAACACTTTTTCCATATTGAAAGAATGTTTTATTTAAGCAGCTTGAAATTGTTAATTTTATTTTAACTAAATATTCATTTATTTATTTATTCATTTTTCAATTACAGTTACATTCAGTATTATTTTGTATTAATTTTAGGTGTACAGCATGGTGGTTAAACAATTATATAATTTGTGGAGTGATCCATTCAATAATTCTAGTACCTCCTGGTACCATACATAGTTATTACAATATTACTGATTATATTCCCTATACTGTACTTTACATCCCTATGACTATTTTGTAACTGCCAAATTGTATTTCTTAATCTCTTCACCTTTTTCACCCAAAGTGCCCAACTCATCCCTCCTGGCAACCCTGTAACTGTTGATTTGTTAAATTCACTCTGACAATTATAGACTATTGATTGGGATATTTTGTCTATTTATATACAAAGTAATGGCTAATTTATTTGGGCTTATGATAATTATTTTCCTATGTGTTTTCTATTTGATCCATATATTTCCTATTATTTTTCTCTTCTTTCTTGACTTTATATCAATTATTTATCATATTTTATTTTCTCTTTCTTCACTCTGTAATCTACATGTATTTTCAAGCCCTATAAATTATTACTATTTGGTTTACAGAGTCAATGCTTTATGTATTAGACTCATACAGGTGTTCCCTCTTCTTCTATTTTCTGGAAGAGATTGTATAAACTAGGTATTATTTCTTCCTGTAATGTTTGGTAGATTTCATAAATGAAGCCATTTGTGCCTAAATTTTTCTCTTTTGAAATATTTTTTATTTTAGCTACAAGTAAAATACCCTTAATAGATATTTGGTATATCCTGGTTATCTGTTTCTTTATGAATAATTATGACAGTTTATATCTTTTAAGGAACTGGTTCTTTTCATCTAAGTTATTTAATTTATGAGCATGTAGTTATTTATAATATTTCCTTATTATTTCAAAGTATGTGTTTTTTTTTAATTCTACCTACTTTGTGTTAATTTGCTGTTTTTTTAACCCCTTATCAAAATCTTGGTTTAGTGATTTTATGCCTCTTTCCTTTAAAAATATGTATTTACCTATTGGGTACTTACACATGTATTTTGAAACTTTCATGATTTAGAGCTTTTTTGGGGGAAAAGATTGTTATTCCAAATTGATTTTGTCTTGATCACATAATATTCTCTGTATGATTTTAGTCCTCTTAAATGTATTGAGACTGATGGGAAAACAATAGTTTTTCTATGTGAGTAGTCCATTTTACCCCATTTGTTACATGTGTTTGAGTTTGTACATAGTATTGTTCAGGTCTTCTATACATTTACCAGTATTGTGTTCTTTTTTAATGCGAATCACTGAGAGAAGAGTATTGTCATTTTCTGTCATTTTTTTGTTCATGTATTTTAATATTTTTATCATATGTGATACACAGATTATGATGATTTCTTGGTAAATTATTCCTTTTACTATTATAAAACTCCTTTCCTCTGCAGGGTACTTGATCAGATATTAATATAGCCACTGTATCTTTCTTTGTGAGTGGGTTTGTTTGCTTTTCTTTATTTATCCTGTTACTTTTAACCTGTTTATTTAAGTGTAACTAACATTTCTTATAGACAACATATTGGCTATAAAAATTCATCTGACAATCTTCTTTTATTTGTGCTTTAATTTTATTTGCATTTAATGTGCTAATAATTATTTACGTGGTTAGGTTTAAGTCTGTAAGTTTGCTGTGTGTCTATTTGTACCATCTTTTTTTTAATTTTTTTAAATTTTTTTTTATTTTAATATTTTTTTGAGGGAGGGAGGGAAAAAGAATTTTTTTTCGTCCGTGACTGACGTGCGGTCCCGCCATGCCTTGGGGGAGCGGTGTGTGTGTGTCGGCCTTCGCCGTTGATTTATAATTTTTTATATTTCAATTATAGTTGACATATAATATTATTAGTTTCAGGTGTGGAAGCAATGATTAGATATTATATAACTTACCAAGTGATCAGCATAATAAATCTTGTATCCATGTGACACTATAAATGGTAATTACATATTATTGACTATATTCCCTATACTGTACTTTACATCCCTATGACTATTCTGTAACTGACAATTTGTAATACTTTAAAAAACAGTTTTTATTTACTTTTTTTTAGAGAGGAAGGAAAAGAGAAGGAGAGGGAGAGAAACATCAACCTGTGGTTGCCTCTTGTGCACGCCCCACTGGGGACCTGGATTGCAACCCAGGCATGTACCAAGACTCAGAATTGAACCAGCGATGCTTTTGTTCACAGGCCAGTGCTCAATCTATTGAGCCATACCAGCCAGGGCCTAATTTGTAATTCTTTTTTAAAAAAATTTATTTAGTTATTTTTCAAGTACAGTTTTTTGTCTATTTCTCCCATCCCAGCCCCCCCTGCCCCATCTCCCCACCTCCCTCCCATTTCCTCCCCCACCCCAGTCCTCATCCCTGTGTCTTTCATACTTGTTCCTCAAAATCCCTCCCCATTTTTCCCCTTAAATTCCCTTCCCTCTCCCCTCTGGTCACTGCCCACTTGTTCTCTATTTCAGTGTCTTTGTTTTTATTCTGTTTGCTTGTTTGTTTTGTTGTTTAGCTTCCTGTTAAAGGTGAGATCATATGGTATTTGTCCTTCAATGCCTGGCCTATTTCACTCAGCATAATGCTTTCCAGTTCCATCCATGTTGTTGCAAAGGGTAGTAGCTCCTTCTTTCTCTCTGCTGCATAGAATTACATTGCATATATGTACCACAATTTTTTGATCCATTCATTTACTGATGGGCACCTAGGTTGCTTCCAACTCTTGGCTATTGTAAATTGTGCTGCTATGAACATTGTGGTGCATAGGTTCTTTGAAATTGATGTTTTAGGATTCTTGGGATATAATCCTAGCAGTGGAATTGCTGGGTCAAAAGGCAGGTCAATTTTTATTTTTCTGAGAAAATTCCATACTGTTTTCCATAATGGTTGTACCAGTCTACAATCCCACCAACAGTGAACTGAGGACCCCTTTTTCCCACAACCTCTCCAAGATTTGTTGTTAGTTGCTTTGTTTATGACAGCCATCTTGACTGGTGTAAAGTGGTATCTCATTGGGGTTTTAATTTGAGTCTCTCTGATAGCTAACGATATTGAGCATCTCTTCATGTGTCTCTGGATATTCTGTATGTCCTCTTTGGAGAAGTGTCTGTTCAAGTCCTTTTCCCATTTTTTAATTGGGTTAGATGTCTTCCTAGAGTGGAGTCGTGTAAGTTCTTTGCATATTTTGGAGATTAAACCTTTGTCTGAGGTATCATTGGCAAATATGTTTTCCCGTACAGTTGGTTGTCTTTTTAATTTAATACTGGAAAAGGAAATAAAAGGCATCCAAATAGGAAAGGAGGAAACAAAACTGTCACTGTTTGCAGATGACATGATAGTGTACATGAAATATCCTATAGACTCTACCAAAAAACTGCTCAAACTAATTAATGAATTTGGCAAAACAGCAGGATACAAAGTCAATATCCAGAAATCAAAGGCATTTTTGTATACAAACAATGAATCAGCAGAAGCAGAAATCAAGGAAAAAAATCCCATTCGATATAGCAAAAAGAAAAATAAAATATCTGGGAATAAACCTAACCAAGGAGGTAAAAGATGTGTACTCAGAAAACTACACAGCACTGAAGAAAGAAATCAGGGAAGACACAAACAAATGGAAACATATACCTTGTTCATGGATTGGAAGAATTAATATCATCAAAATATCCATAGTACCCAAAGCAATATACACATTCAATGCAATACCTATTAAAGTACCAATGGCATATTTCACAGACACTTCAGAAACACTTCTGAACAGTTCACTTCAGTGAACAAACACTTCAGAAATTTATATGGAATCATAAACAAGCCCGAATAGCAGCTACACTTTTGAGAAAGAAGAACAAAGTAGGAGGGATCACAATACCTGATATCAAACTGTATTACAAGGCCACTGTAATCAAAACAGCCTGGTACTGGCATAAAAACAGGCGCATAGACCAATGGAACAGAACAGAGAGCCCAGAAATTAACCCAACCCTCTACAGTCAATTAATATTTCACAAAGGGGGCAGTAACATAAAATGGAGTAAAGATAGCCTCTTCAGCAAATGGTGTTGGGAGAGATGGACAGCTACGTGCAAAAAAATGAAACTTGAGCACCAACTTACACCATACACCAAAATAAATTCAAGGTGGATAAAAGACTTAAATATAAGCCATGACACCATTAAAGTCCTAGAGGAGAACATTGGCAAGAAAATCTCAGATATTCCACGCAGCAACATTTTTACTGACATGTCCCCTAGAGCAAGGAATATAAAGGAAAGAATAAACAAATGGGATCTCATCAAAATAAAAAGCTTCTGCATGGCTGATTTGTAATTCTTAATCCCTTAATTTTTTTCACCCATCTCCCTAACCCTCTCCTATCTAGCAATGGTTAAAATGTTCTCTATATCTGTGTCTGTGTCTGTTCTGCTGTTAATTTTGTTTTTTAGATTCAATTGTTGATATATATGTATTTATTGCCATTTTATTATTAATATTTTAAAAATTATATTTGATTGATAATGCTATTACAGTTGTCCTGATGATTTTTCCCTCTTTGCCCCCCTCCATCCAGAACCACCTACTCCCTCAGGCAATCTCCCTACCATTGTTCATGTCCATGGGTCATGTGTGTAAGTTCTTTGGCTGCTCCATTTTCTATACTGTAATTTATACTCCCCTGGTTATTCTGTAACTATCTATTTGTACTTCTTAATCCCCTCACCTCCTCACCCATTCCCCCATGCACTCCTCTCTTCTGGCAACCATGAAAATGTACTTCATATACATGATTCTATCTATGCTCTTCTTGTTTGCTTAGTTTGTTTTTTATATTCAACTGTGGATAGATATGGGTTTTTTTCCATTTTATTATTCATAATTTTTATTTTCTTCTTCTTAAATAAGTCTCTTATTTCATATAATACTGGTTTGGTGATGATTAATGCCTTTAGTTTTATCCTGTCTGGAAAGTTCTTTATGTGCCCTTTTTTTTTTCTTTTTTATTTTTTTATTTTTATTAAATTTTATTTAGTTACTTTTCAAGTACATTTTTTTTTTTAATCTATTTCTCCCATCCCACCCCCCCCCGGCCCGGTCTCCCCCCTCCCTCCCATTCCCCCACCCCCCAGTCCTCATCTCTGTGTCTTTCATACTTGTTCCTCAAAATCCCTCCCCCTTTTTCCCCTTAAGTTCCCTTCCCTCTCCCCTCTGGTTACTGCCCACTTGTTCTCTATTTCAGCGTCTTTGTTTTTATTCTGTTTGCTTGTTTGTTTTATTCTTTAGCTTCCTGTCAAAGGTGAGATCATATGGTATTTGTCCTTCAATGCCTGGCCTGTTTCACTCAGCATAATGCTTTCCAGTTCCATCCATGTTGTTGCAAAAGGTAGTAGCTCCTTCTTTCTCTCTGCTGCATAAAATTCCATGGTGTATATGTACCACCATTTTTTGATCCATTCATTTACTGATGGGCACCTAGGTTGCTTCCAACTCTTGGCTATTGTAAATTGTGCTGCTATGAACATTGTGGTGCATAGGTTCTTTGAAATTGATGTTTTAGGATTCTTGGGGTATAATCCTAGCAGTGGAATTGCTGGGTCAAAAGGCAGGTCAATTTTTATTTTTCTGAGAAAATTCCATACTGTTTTCCATAATGGTTGTACCAGTCTACAATCCCACCAACAGTGAACTAAGGACCCCTTTTCCCCACACCCTCTCCAACATTTGTTGTTTGTTGCTTTGTCTATGATAGCCATCCTGACTGGTGTAAAGTGGTATCTCATTGTGGTTTTAATTTGCATCTCTCTGATAGCTAACGATATTGAGCATCTCTTCATGTGTCTCTGGATATTCTGTATGTCCTCTTTGGAGAAGTGTCTGTGCCCTTTGATTGTAAATGATAGCTTTGCTGGGTAGAGCAGTTTTGTTTGTAAGTCCCTGCTTTTCATGACTTTGAATGTTTTTTTGCCAATCCCTTCCAGCCTGTAAAGTTTCTTTTGAGAAATCAGCTGACAGTCTTATGGGAACTCCTCTGTAGGTAACAAACTTCTTTTCCTTTGCTGCTTTTAAGATTCTCTCTTTATCTTTAACCTTTGGCATTTTAATTATGATGTGTCTTGGAGTGGGACTCATTGCATCCATCTTGTTTGGGTCTCCCTCTGCTTCCTGGAATTGCATGTTTATTTCCTTCACAAAATTAGGGAGGATTTCTTTTGTTATTCTTCTCTTTTTTAAAACAATGTATCTTATTGATTCTGCTATTACAATTGTCCCATTTTCCAATCTTTATACCTCTCCACCCTGCAAACCCCCTCCCACACACATTCCCCCCTTAGTTCATGTGTATGTGTGTACATATAAGATATTTGGTTCTACATTTCCTATATTATTATTAACCCTCCCCTGCTGCCTGTTCATTTTGTACCTACCACTTATGGCACTTATTCCTTGTACCTTTTCCCCTATTCCCCCTTCCCCTTCCCCACTCAGAACCCTCCATATGATTTCCATTTCTGTGATTCTGTTCCTGTTCTAGTTGTTTGCTTAGTTAGTATGTTTTTTTAAGGTTTGGTTGTTGATAGTAGTGGGTGTCTTGTTATTGTACTGTTTATAGTTTTTGATCTTCTTCTTTTTCTTAGATAAGTTCCTTGAACATTTCATGTAATAAGGATTTGGTGATGATGAACTCCTTTAACTCATCCTTATCTGGGAAGTACTTTATCTGCCCTTCCATTCTAAATGATAGCTTTTCTGGATAGGGTAATCTTGGATGTAGGTCCTTGCCTTTCATGACTTGGAATACTTCTTTCCAGCCCCTTCTTGCCTGTAAGGTCTCTTTTGAGAAATCAGCTGACAGTCTGATGGAAACTCCTTTGTAGGTAACTAATTTCTTTTCTCTTGCTGCTTTTAAGATACTCTCCTTATCTTTAATCTTGGGTAATGTAATTATGATGTGCCTTGGTGTGTGCTTCCATGGGTCCAATTTCTTTGGGACTTTCTGAGCTTCCTGGACTTCCTGGAAGTCTATTTCCTTTGCCAGATTGGGAAAGTTCCCCATTATTTTTTCAAATAAGTTTCCAATTTCTTGCTTTTCTTCTCCTTCTGGCACCCCTATCTATGATTTGGATGTTGTAATGTTTAAAGTTGTCCCAGAGGTACTTAGGCCTGTCTTAATTTATTAAATTATTGTTTCTTCATTCTGTCCTGGCTAAATGTTTATTTCTTCCTTCCACTCCAAATTGTTGATTTGAGTCCCAGTTTCCTTCCCATCACTGTTGGTTCCCTATACATTTTTCTTTATTTCACTTTTCATAACCTTAATTTTTCCTCTATTCTGTGACCATACTCAACCAATTTTGTGAACATCCTGATTACCAGTGTTTTGAACTGTGCGCCTGATAGGTTAGCTATCTCTTCTTTGTTTAGTTGTATTTTTCTGGAGCTTTGATCTGTTCTTTCAGTTGAGCCTTTTTTGGGGGGGGGCTCTGTGCACCTGTTTTGTATTAAGGGGCTGAGCCTTAGGTATTTGCCAGGGTGGGGCAACCTGAGGCTATATGTGGGGGAGGGGTCTAAGAGGAAACAGTGCCACTTGTTCAGCTCTCTGCTGGCACTCAGTCACTTCCACAGCTACCCACAAGCAAATTGGGCCCATGAAGTGCTGATTCTTCAGTGGGTAGTTTTGTGTACATTCTAGGACCCTGTGGGTCTCTCCAACGAACTTTCCTTTGAGGCTGGGAATTTCTCCTGCCACCTCAATCCCCATAGGTTTTTTCAGTCAGAGGTTTTGAGGCTTTATTTTTCTGTACTAGAATCCTGGGTTACACAGCCTGTGTCCCTCCCAGTTGTTCCTATCCTTTTATGAATGCAAATGTGGGACCACCCACTCTGACAGCCGCCACCCCACCTGGTCTGCCAGCCACTGTCTTGCTGTGAGTCCTTTCCTCCTGGCTGCTTGTCTCTGCCCCTCTTACAAATCTGGATGAATGTTTCCTCTTAAACTTCTTGGTTGTCAGACTTCTATATAGTTCGATTTCCTGTCAGTGCTGGTTGTTTTTTGTTTTTAAATTTGTCATTGCCCTTCTTTTGGTTGTGCGAGGAGGTACAGTGTATCTTAACTACACTTCCATCCTGGCCTGAAGTCCTGTCATTATTATTTTTTCAAATAGATTTAAAATTTCTTGCTTTTTCTCTTCTCCTTCTCGCATCCCTATGATGTGAATGTTGTACCTCTTGAAGTTTTCCCAGAGGCTGCTTAGAGTATTGTCATTTTTAAAAATTTTTTTCTTCTTATTGTTCTTGGTGGTTCTTTTTGCTTTCTTATGTTCCAAATCATTTATTTGAATCTTGGCTTCATCCATTATACTGTTGTTTCTCTGTAAATTGTTCTTTAGTTCAATTAGGTTATGCTTCATTTTTGACTGGATATTTTTATGCTTTTGAGGTCCTCACTGAGTTCTTTGGGCATCCCAAGAGCCAGTGTTTTGAACTCTGAATCTCATAGTTTGCTTATCTCCATTTTATTTAGCTTTTTTTTCTGGAATTTTGATCTGTTCTTTCATTTGGGCTGTGTTTCTTTCTCTCCTTATTTTGCCAGCTACCTTGTGTTTGTTTCTATGTATCATGTATAGTTACTAATATATTTGACTTTTTTCTTGTTCTTCCTAAAGAAGACAATTAAACATATCATGTAATACTCATTTGGTGATGAGAACTCCTTCAGCTTTTTCTTCTGTAGGTATCTGTTTATAGGTCCTTCACTTGTAAATGATAGCTTTGCTGGGTAGAGTAATCTTGGTTGTAGGTTCTTGCTTTTCATCACTTCAAATGTTTCTTGTCAATCCCTTCTGGCCTATGAAGTTTCTGTTGAGAAATGAGCTGAAAGTCTTATAGAAGCTCCCTTGTGGTTAATTAACTAACTCCTTTTCTCTTGGTGCTTTTAAGATTCTTTGTCTTTAATGTTTGGCATTTCAATTATGATGTGTCTAGGTGTAAGCTTCTTTGGGTTCATCTTGTTTGGGTCTCTGCACATCCTGGACTTGTATACCTATTTCCTTTACTAGATTAAGGAAATTTTCTTTCATTTTTTTTCAAATAGGTTTTTTTTATTTCTTCTCTTTATGACATCCTCATGATGTGAATGTTGTTATGCTTGTAGTTGTCCTAGAGGCTCCTTACACCATCCTCATGTTTTTGGATTTTTTCTTTTCTTTCTTTTTTTTTTTGTTGTCCTGATTGGTTGTTTTTTGCTTCCTTATCTTCTAAATCTTTAATTTCACCCTCTGCTTCATTTACTCCAGTGTTGATTCCCTGTAATGGATTATTCATTTTTTCCATTTATTTTATTTTACTGTTCTTCAGTTATGGTTGTCTGTCTCTCCCCTCACCTCTCTCTCTAACCTAAGATATTCCCATTTTCCCTCTGCTTATTCTACCTCCTGGTTTTGTCCTTGGGTCCTTTATAGTTCCTGAAAGCCCTTCACCATTTTCTTCCCATAATCCCCTCCCATATTCCCTCTGGTTACAGTCCATTTGTTCTTTATTTCAATGACTCTGGTTATATTTTGCTCACTTGTTTGTTTTGTTGACTAGGTTCCACTTTTGGGTGAGATCATATGGTTTTTGTCTTTCACCATCTGGCTTATTTCATTTAGGATAATGCTCTCCAGTTCCATCCATGCTGTTGCAAAGGATAGGAGCTCCTTCTTTCTTTCTGCTGCATAGTATTCCATTGTGTAAGTGAACCATAAATTTTTTATCCATTTATTTACTGATGGGCACTTAGGTTACTTGTAGCACTTGGCTATTGTAAATTGTGCTGCTATGAACATTGGGGTGCATGGGTACTTTTGAGTTGGTGCTTCAGGGTTCTTAGGATATAATCTTCCAGTGGAGTTGCTGGGTCAAAAGGCAATTCCTTCTTTAGTTTTCTGAGGATATTCCATACTATTTTTCACAGTGGCTGCACCAGTCTGCAGTCCCACCGGCAACCCACCGGCACTAGGGTTCCTTTTTCTCCACATCCTCTCTAACACTTGTTGTTTGTTGCTTTGTTTATGATGGCCATTCTGACTGCTGTGAAATGATATCTAATTGTGATTTCAATGTGCAGCTCTCTCATGGCTAGCAATACTGAACATCTTTTCATATGTTTCTGGTCCCTTTGTATGTCCTCCTTGAAGAAGTGTCTGTTCAAGTTCTTTGCCCATTTTTTAATTGGGATTTTTGTTTTCCTAGAGTGGAGTTTTTTGAGTTCTTTATATATTTTGGAGATCAAATTGTTTTCTGAGATATTATTGGCAAATATGTTTTCCTATATAGTTGGTTCTCTTTTCATTTTAATACTGTTATCTTTAGCCATGCAGAAGCTTTTTATTTTGATGAGATCCCATTTATTTATTATTTCCTGTATGTCCTTTGCTCTAGGGAACATATCAGTGAAAATATTGTTGTATGGAATATCTGAGATTTTCCTGCCTATGTTCTCCTCTAGGACTTTTATGGTGTCCTGACTTATATTTAAGTCTTTTATCCACCTGGAATTAATTTTTGTGTATGAGGTAAGTTGGTGATCAAGTTTCAATTTTTTGCATGCAGCTGTCTAGGTCTCCCAATAGCATTTGTGGAAGAGGATATTTTTTACTTCATTTTACGCTTCTTCCCCCTTTGTCAAATATTAATTGACCATAGAAACTTGGGTTTATTTCAGGGCTTCCTATTCTGCCCCATTGGTCAATATGTCTGTTCTTATGCCAGTACCAGACTGTTTTTGTTACAATGGCCTTGTAATACAGTTTGATATCAGGTATTGTGATCCCTTCTGCTTTGTTCTTCTTTTTCAAAATTGCTACAGCTATTTGGGGTCATTTACAGTTTCATGTAAATTTTTGAAGTGTTTGTTCTATGTCTGTGAAATATGTTATTGGTACTTTAATCGCAATTACACTGGATCTATAAATCACTTTGAGTAGGATGGACATTTTCATGATGTTAATTCTCCCAATCCATGAACACAGTATATGTTTCCATTTGTTTGTGTCTTCCTTAATTTCTTCCTTCAGTGTTGTTTAGTTTTCTGAGTACACGTCCTTTACCTCCTTGGTTAGGTTTATTCCTAGGTAATAATTTTCCTTGTTGCTATATCAAATGGGATCTTTTCCTGATTTCTGTTTCTGATATTTTAGTGTTGGTGAACAAAAATGTCTTTGATTTCTGAATGTTGACTTTGTATTCGCTGTTTTTCCAAATTCATGTATTGTGCCAAGCAGTTTTTTGGTATAGTCTATAGTATTTTCTATGTAAAATATCATGTCATCCTCAAATAATGACAGTTTGTTTCTTCCTTTCCAGTATGGTTTCCTTTTCTTTCTTTATTTTTCACTTTTTTTTGTCTGATTGCTGTGGCTAGGACTTACAATACTATATTGAATAGGAGTGGTGAAAATGGACAACCTTGTCTTGTTCCTGATCTTAGTGGGAAAGTTTTTAGTTTTTTCCCTTTGGCTTTAGGTCTCTTGCATATGGCCTTCATTAGGTTGAGGAATGCTCCCTCAATTCCCACTTTGCTGTGTGTTTTGATCGTAAATAGGTGCTGTACCTTGTGAAATGCTTTTTCTGCATGTATTGATATGATCGTGTGATTTTTGTCTTTTTTCATTTATTATGTTTATAGATTTGTAAATATTG
Source organism: Artibeus jamaicensis (assembly GCF_021234435.1). Classification (NCBI taxonomy): domain Eukaryota; kingdom Metazoa; phylum Chordata; class Mammalia; order Chiroptera; family Phyllostomidae; genus Artibeus; species Artibeus jamaicensis. The sequence goes on along the minus strand of NW_026521788.1, from coordinate 36,972,674 downwards.
TATCATTCTTGCATCCCTGGGATGCATCCCGCTTGATCATGGTGTATGATCTTTTTAATGTATTGTTGGATGCAGTTTGACAATATTTTCTTGAGTGTCTATGTTCATCAGTGATATTGGCCTGAAGTGTTCTTTCTTTGTTGTGTCTTTATCTGGTTTTGGGATTAGGATGATGCTGGCTTCATAAAAGGAGTTTGTAAGTCTTCCACCTTCTTGGGTTTTTTGGAATAGTCTGTGAAGAATAGGGGTTAGCTCTTTTTTAAATGCTTTGTAGAATTCTCCCGTGAAACTGTCTAGTCTAGGGGTTTTGTGTGTTGGTAGTTTTTTGATAGCTGCTTTAGTTTTGTCAGTTGTTATTGGTTCAGGCTTTCTGCTTCTTCTTCATTCAGCTTTGGAAGATTGTATTTTTCTAGAAATTTGTCCATTTCACCTAGATTTTCAAATTTCTTGGCATACAGTTCTTCATAGTAATTTCTTACAATCCTTTGTAGTTCCGTGGTATCAGTTATAATCTCTCCTCTTTCATTTCTGATTGTGTTTATTTGGGTCTTCTCTTTTTTTTTCTTGATAAGTATGCTTAAAGGATTGCCAATTTTGTCTGTCTTTGCAAAGAACCAGGTCCTGGATTTATTGATCCTTAGAATTGTGCTTTTTGTCTCTATGTAATTTAGTTCTGCTCTGATCTTGGTTATTTCCTTCCTTCTGCTTGCTCTGGGCTGTCTTTGTTGTTGTTCCTCGAGTTCTTGCAGGCATAGGGTTAGGTTGTTTGTTTGAAATGTTTCTGTCTTTTTTTCAGATTTTATTTATTTATCTTTAGAGGTGAAGGGAAAGAGAGAGGGAGAGAAATATCAATGTATGGTTGCCTCTGATGTGTCCCCTGCTGGGAACTGGCCTGCAACCCAGGCATGTGCCCTGACTGGGAATTGAACCGTGATCATGTGGTTTACAGGCCCGTGCTCAATCCACTGAGCTATACCAGCCAGGGCTTGTTTCTGTTTTTTTGTTGTTGTTGTTGTTTTTTTAGGTAGGCCTGTATCTCTGTGAACTTTCCTCTGAGGACTGACTTCACAGTGTCCCATAAGTTTTGGGTTGTTGTGAGTTTGTTTTCATTTTTTCCAGGAACTTTTAAATTTCTTCCTCAATTTCCTTCTTGACCCATTCATTGTTTAATAGTATGCTATTCAATCTTCATTTTTTTTTAGTGTTTTAGATCTTTTCCCTTGGGGCTGATTTCCAGTTTTAGTCCCTTGTGGTCAAAGAAAATGCTTTGTATGATTTCAATTTTCTTGAATTTGTTGAGGCTTGTTTTGTGTCCTATCATGTGGTCTATGTTTGGAATGTATTCCATAAGCCTTTGAAAAGAATCTGTATTTAGCTTCTTTGGGATGAAGGGCTCTCTATATATCAGTTAAGTCCATTTTGTCTAGGGCGTTGTTCAATGTCACAATATCTTTGTTGCTATTTTGCTTGGAAGAACTGTCCATTTTTGACAGTGAGGTGTAAAACTCCCCTGCTGTAATTGTGTTGCTGTCCATATATTTCTTGAAGTCCTCTAAGATTTTCTGTATGCATTTGGGTGCTCCTATGTTGGATGCATACATATTTACAATGTTTATGTCTTCTTTGTGGATTCTTCCCTTGAGTATTATGGTGACCTTCTGGGTATCTTTTTATGGCACTTTTCTTGAAGTCTATTTTTTCTGATATGAGTATTGCTATGCCGGCTTTTTTTCCTGGCTGTTTACTTGGAAAATTTATTTCCAGTCATTCACTTTTACTCTGTGTAGCTCTTTTGTCCTGAGGTGGGTCTCTTGTAGGCAGCAAATGTGTGGGTCATGCTTTCTTATCCATTTAGCTATTCTGTGTCTTTTGATTGGAGCATTTAGTCCATTTATGTTTAAGGATATTATTGATAGGTACTTATTCATTGTCGTTTTTATACCTGTCTTTCTCTTTTTCTCTCTCTTTTCCTTTCTTTCCTTAAAGCAGTCCTTTCAGTATTTCTTGCCTCTTTTGTCTTGGAAGCACTGTATTTGGCCTTCTATCTTAATTGAGAGCCTTGCTGGATAAAGTAGCATTGGTTGCAAGCCTGTGGTTCTCATTACTTGGAATATTTCTTGCCATTCTCTTCTCGCTGGGAGGGTTTCCATTCAGAATTCAGCAGTTAACCTTATTGGGGCTCCCTTTTTCTTTCTTGCTGCCTTTGAGATTATCTCTTTCTCTTGGAATTTTGACATTTTAATTCTGATATATCTTGAAGTGGGCCTCTTTGGGTTCCTCTTGATTGGGACTCTCTGTGTTTCCTGGATTTGTGTGACTTTTTCTCTCATCAAATTAGGGAGGTTTTCCATCCTCCCTAATCTATTTTTCAAATAGATTTTCTGTCACTTGCTCTCTTCTTCTCCTTCTGGTATTTCTATTATGTGGATATTATTACATTTCATATTTTCTTGCATTTCTCTTAAACCCTCTTCATTCTTTGTGAGCCTCTTTTTTTTTCTTGCTCTTTCTGGGCGTTTTTTTTTTTTTCTACTTTGTCCTCCAACTCACTGATCCAATCTTCTGCTTCATTGATCCTGCTTTTGATTCCTTCCACTGTGTTCTTCAGTTCAGAAATTGTATTCTTCATTTCCTCTTGACCCTTGCTGATAATTTCTATTTCCTTTTTCATGTTGATATAGTTTGCAGTGAGTTCATTGTGGTTCCCCTGTAGTTTCTGGTAGCTGATTGTGAGCTCTTTGAACTTCCTGATAACCAGTGCTTTGCATTCAATATGTGAGAGCTGACTTGCCTCTGTTTCATCTAACATTCTTTCTGAGGCTTCCTCCTTTCCTTTCATTTGGGGATTGGTTCTGTGTCTTCCCATTGTTTGTGAGACTCTTCTTGTTAGCTTCAGCTTCTTAAATTGATTTGTTCTGCCTCCCTGGGTTTATTGTGTGAACTTCTGTGGTATAATATCTGTGAGATTCAATGATATAGTCTCCTTCATCTCTTCAGCCCACTGGTCTTGGACTGTCCATGTTGGTCTGAGTTTGTTTGGTTTTTTTGGTTGTTTTGGGGTCTTTCTCGCATGGGTCCTTCTCACCAGCTGGTGAACTGATGATCCCTCTGTCCACCACCTACTTTAATTTGTTATGCTGGTGAGGGTGGGTTGTGTTGAAGCTAGTTCTTCTCTGTGTACAGGATTTTGAGGATTCTCTTTTGCTCTTGTTCAGTTGTTTGCAGTGGGTATTTTCTCCACTGATTAGTTGTATTTCCAGATAGGTCTTGTATTGAGGTTTTTGTGGTTTCTACTCTCTCCTTCACCTTCTTCTGTTGCTATCTGTTGGTGGTTCTTTTGTTGTTGGGTTTTGTTTTCCAGTGGGTATCCTGGTGTTTACTGCTTCCACCTACTCTTTTTTTTTGTGATAAGTTGGAGGGGAAGGCAAACTGATTTATGACAGCAGGAGAGTATTCTATGCTATTTACAGTAGCAGCCAGTAGAGAAGAGATAGGAGATCCTTTGGGTATGTATAGTGATAACCGTAATCTTCCACACAACTAGACACTTTTTAGAAAGGATGGAAAGAAAGAAGATAAGGCTCTTGTTTGGGAGGGAAGGTTTGTGAGTTGGGTGTAGAAACTGAGATTGTGGGAGGTAAGATTATGAGGTAAGATGAGAATAAAGGATAGTAAATAGGTGTAGTGTGATAGAGAATAGAGTTAACCACTATATTATAGTTCAGGAAACAGTGAAGTGCGCTAAGATCTTGGAGGGGTGTTGTATAGTATTTACAATAGTATGGAATAACTATTATTTACAATAATATTAGAGCAACAATCATATTACAGAGTCTATGAGATACCAAGAGTAGGGAGTATTGGACCTTCAATAGTGTGTTGATGGAGCACAGGTGAAGTAAAGGATAGTAAATTTGCAATAGACTCTCAATGAGGGGACAGGGAAAACCTGTCAAATGGTATGATATATCCAGCCATGGCAAAGAAGACTATACTGAAAGAGGAGGAATACAAAGATACTATTAAAATAAAAGATGTAAGAGTAATGAAAAAATACAAATATGCAGTAACTTGTTGTTTCTCTGCTATAGCAAAGTGAAATTTGTCTCTGTGTCTCTACTGTTGGGATGCCCTGTATTTGCATCCAACTCTGTTTTTTTCACAGATCCAAGTTTTTTTTTTTCTCACTTGTGGGGGGAAGAAAAAAAAAGACAAGTCAGCAGAAGGGAGGAAAAAGCAATAATTTTGGAAAGAAAGGAATAAAACAAGAAAGAAGAAAAAATATCGAAAGATAAAACAATAATAAAGTTAAAAAAATGATTACTTAAAAACAAAACAAAACAAAACAAACACCCTTGTTGGTTTCAAGCTTCCCAAACTGGTTTTTCTGGTCTCACTGGCTGCAGCAGGCTGAGGGGTGATTGGTGTGGCCTTTCTCTCTTCTGGATGTACTCAGCCAGTCTCTAGAGCACTCTCCCAAGATCCAGACCAGCACCTCTCCCCAGCGCCCCACTGAGGGAATCCAGCCCCTCTTTAGAGCCTTCTTTCCCTGGGAGTCACCATTTGGGGCTGGGATGAGGGTGCGGGCGCCCAACCAGGTTTCCCTGGTCTAGGTGGCTTGGGCGCAAACTTTTCCTAGTGCTACGGGGGAATGCAAGGGTGACTCTCAATTCTCCCAAGTCTGCGACCACATACTCTATGGTCTATGACAAGGCCCCCTTGTTTGCTTCCTCGTGCCCATTTCTCTCTCTCTGACACTTGAAGCGAACAGGTGTCTCCTGGTATTTTTCACTCTGTGCCCGGCCAGGTAGGGAGGGAGCTGATGACCTGGCTCTCTCCCCCCTTTAACATTTCATGTAATAAGGGCTTGGTGATGATGAACTCCTTGAACTTGACCTTATCTGAGAAGCACTTTATCTGCCCTTCCATTCTAAATGAAAGCTTTTCTGGGTAGAGCAATCTTGGTTGTAGGTCTTTGGCTTTCATGACTTGGAATACCTCTTTCCAGCTTCTTCTTGCCTATAAGGTCTCTTTTGAGAAATCAGCTGACAGTCTGATGGGAACTCCTTTGTAGGTGACTGTCTCCTTATCTCTTGCTGCTTCTAGTATTCTCTCCTTCATTTTAATCTTGGCTAATGTAATTATGATGTGCCTTAGTGTGTTTCTTTTTGGGTCCAACTTCTTTGGAACTCTCTGAGCTTCCTGGATTTCCTGGAGGTCTATTTCCTTTGCCAGATTGGAGAAGTTCTCCTTTATTACTTGTTCAAATAAGTTTTCCGGTCATTGCACTTTCTCTTCCCCTTCTGGTACCCCTATAATTTGAATGTTGGAATGTTTAAAGATGTCCTGGAGGTTCCTAAGCCTCTCCTCTTTTTTTTGAATTCTTGTTTCTTCATTCTTTTTTGTTTGGTTGTTTTTTTCTTCCTTCTGGTCCTTTCCATTTATTTGAGTCTCAGTCTTCTTCCCATCACTATTGGTTGCTTGTACATTTTCCTTTATTTCACTTAGTATATCCTTCATTTGTGCATGTAATTTGCGACCAAATTCAACCAATTCTGTGAGCATCCTGATCACCAGTGTTTTGAACTGTGCATCTGATAGGTTGGCTACCTCTTCCTCACTTAGTTGTATTTATTCTGGAGCTTTGATCTGTCCTTTTGTTTGGGCCATTTGTTTTTGTCTTGATGCACCTTTTATGTACTGAGGGGCAGAGTCTTAGGTCTTCACCACCTAAGCTGGGTCAACCCAGTCTCTGGGTTGTGACATTGTATGTGGGGGAGGGGTCAGAGAGGGAACACTAGCGCTTGCTCCACTCACTGTCTGTCAAGTTTAGTCTCTTCAACAACTTCCCCCAATCAAACTGGGCTTTTTTTGGTGCTGATTCTTGGGTGGGTAGGCTTGTGTACATTTTAGGACCCTGTGGGTCTCTCCAATGAACTCTCCTGTGAGGCTGGGAGTCTCTCACACTGCCTCAACCTCCACAGGTGTTTTCAATCAGTGTTTTGAAGCTTTATTTCCCCTGCTCCGGAGTCCTGGTTTGTTTGGTCTGTCTCACTCCCCAGTTTTGCCTCATTTATCTTCATGTGAATGTGGGACCATCAGTCAGCCAGCTGCCTTGTGTGCTGTGCTGTGCCACACCCCTCCACAGTCTGCTGTGTCACTGGGTCTGTCCGATGCCAGCCCACACCTGGGGTCTGCCAGCCACTGCCTGTGCACCTGGGGTCTGTAAGCTACCACTTTTTTTGCCGAGAGCCCTCTCTGCCCAGCAGCCAGACTCCACCCCTCCTACTGGTCTGGATGAGTGTGTCTATTTTAATTCCTTGGTTGTTGGACTTCTGTACAGTTCAGTTTTCTGTCAGTTCTGGTTATTTTTTTGTTTCTAAGTTTTGTCCTCATTTTGGTTGTGCAAGGAGGCACAGTGTGTCTACCTACATCTCCATCTTGGCCAGAAGTCCCCTTCTTTCTCATTTAACAACAATCTCTTCTGGGTTTTTACAGCCAGAAGTTGTAGGGACTTCTCTTTCTGGCACTGAAACTCTTAGCAGTGGAGCCTGATCTGGGGCTGGGAACCCTCCCTGTTTGGGGGAACTATCAGATGCATCCTATCAGATGCATCCAAAATATCCCTCTCAGTTTTTACCAAATATAAGTGGGTGAGGAACCAGCCAGTTCTGTGTCTCTACTCCACCTACAATTTCCATGTGGCGTCTTCTTTATATCCTTAGTTGTAGAACTTTTTTTAAACTGTCACACTAGGAATTTTATTGCATTTTTTAAAAATATATTTTATTGATATGCTATTACAGTTGCTCCATTTTTCCTTCCTTTATTCCCCTGTGCTCTGCATCCCCTTCCCACCTGCATTCCCCCACCCTTAGTTTATGTCTATGTATCATAGACACATAGACATGTAAGTTCTTTGGCTTCTCTATTTCCTCTGCTATCCTTGACCTCCCCCTGTCTATTTGTACCTACTCTTTATGATACTTATTTCCTGTACCTTTCCCCCATTCCTCCTTTCCTTCTCTTCACTGTTGGTTCCCTGTACATTTTCCTTTATTTTACTTTTTATAGCCTTTACTGTTTCCTCTATTTTGTTGCCATACTCAAGCAATTCTGTGAGCATCCTGAATACCAGTGTTTTGAACTCTGCATCTGATAGGTTGGCTATCTCTTTATCACTTAGTTCTTTTTTTGGAGCTTTGATTTGTTATTTCATTTGGGCCATATTTCTTTGTCTCTGTACAGCTGTTACATAGTAAGGAATGTATCCTTGGTAACTGGCCAGGGTAGGACAACCCACATCACTGTGTTGTGGCACTGTAAGTGGGGGAGTGGTTTAAGGGGGGAGCAATGACAGTTGCTCAGCTCTTGGCTGTGTTTCTGTCACTTCTGCCAGTACCCACAGCTAATTGGGTCCTTCTGGTGCTGATTCCTGTGTGGGTGGGTTTGTGTATGTTCTAGGACCCTATAGGTTTCTCCAGTAAACTTTCCTGTGAGGCTGGGAGTTTCTCCCACTGCTGCAATCCCCATGAGTTTTTATGTTCAGAGGTTTTGAAGCTTTATTTCCTCATGCTGGAACCCTGGGTTTAGTGGTCTCACTTGCTCTCCAGTTGTTCCTCCTGGTTTATACACATGCAAATGTGGGACTTTCTGGTCTGCCAGCCACTGCCTTACCAACCTGGTCCTCCACCTGCGGTCTTGCTGTGAGTCCTCTCCACCTTGGCTGCCTGTCTCTACCCCTCCTACCAGTGTGGATGAATATTTCTTCTTTAACTCCTTGGTTGTTGGACTTCCATACATTCTGATTTTCTGGCAGTTCTGGTTATTTTTTGTTTTTAAATTTGTTGTTGGTTATGCAGGGTGGCAAAGTGTGTCTACCTACCCGTCCATCTTGGCTGGAAGTGTAGTTGTAGGACTTTTGTTGAGCTTTATTTCCTGTGGTTCCAAATGATGATTGTTCTGTAGTTTAGTTACAATTTTGATATGGTCAAGGGAAGATGAAATAAAGAATTTAATCTTTGCCACCATCTTGACCAAAAGTCCTTTCTGGGGTTTTTGTTGTTTTTTCTTTCTTTGTTACTATCTTCTTGGTATCATGTTTTAGTTCACCATTTAATCTCCTTTCTTCATTTATTAGATATGTGTGTTCATTTTTAAATGTATTTTTAGTGCTCGTTTTAGTGTTTATTATATGCGTCATTAATTTATCAAGTATTATTATACTAATTCACGCATAATGTAAGAACCTTACAACTGTATACTTGCAATTTCCAGTATCCCATACTTTATTACTATTATTATTTTTATTTCTACTTACATTTTATACTCATAGTTTATTGTTAGTAATTTTGCTTTATACATTCAAATACCTTTTAAAAATGATAAAAATGAAAAGGAATGATATATTTACAATTTACTTTTTATTGATGTTAGATTCACATTTCCATGTGATATTTTCAAGCAGTCAAAAAAAACTAAATTTAACATTTTTTGCTGGGCATTTGTCTATAAATGTGTTTTATTTTTCCTTCTTTTGAGGTATTTTATTTTTGCTACATATAGAATTCTACTTTGATCATTAATTTAATTTTTATTATTACTTAAATTTTTTAAATTTCAGTTTACATTTAAAATTAATTTCTGTTACTCAAGTGTACAAAATAGTGGTTAGACAAGCATATCTTTTACAAAGCATTCTTTGTGTTATTTCAAGTATTCACCTTGCACTGTACATAGTTATTATCCCGTTATTGACTATATTTCATATGCTAGCCACTACTTCCTCATGACTGCTTTGTAACCACCAATTTGTACTTCTTCACCCTTTATTTTTTTCACCTATTTCTCCAAACTTCCTCCCCTTTGACAACCATCAGTTTTTTCTCTGTATCTGAGTCAATTTCTGTTTTGTTTGTTTACTCTGTTCTTTAGATTTCACATGTAAGTGAAATCTTATTGTATTTGTTTTTCTCTGACTAACATTTCATTTAGCATAATATCCTCTAGGTCCATTTATGTTGTCCCACATGGTAGGATTTCATTTTTTTTTATGGATGAGTAATTTCATTGTATATAAGTACCTTATCTTCTTTATCCCTCATCTATCGATGGGCACTTGGGTTGCTTCCATGTCTGGGCTCTTGTACATAATGTTGCAGGGAGCATAGCGGTGCATACATCTTTTTGAATTAGGGCTTTGGATTTCTTCAGCTGAACACCCGGAAGTGGGATTGCTGGGTCATATTATAGTACTGTGCTTTAATTTCTTGAGGACCCTTCATACCATCTTCCATAGTGACTGTACCAATTAGCAATTCTACCAAGAGTGCATGAGGTTTCCCCTTTCTCACATCCTTGACAACACCTGTTGTTTGTTAATTTATTGATGATAGCCATTCTGATAGATGTGAGGTGATATCTTATTGTGGTTTTAATTTGTATTTTTCTAATAATTAGTGACATTGAGCATCTTTTCATAGGTCCATTGGCCATCTGTATGTTCTCTTTGGAGAAATGTGTATCCAGATCCTCTGCTCATTTTCTAATTGGATTATTTTTGGTGTTAAGTTGTATAAGTTGTTTATAAATTTTGAATGTTAATCCTTTATTGGATCTATCATTGTCAAGTATGTTCTTTCATTCAGTAGGCTGGTTTTTTATTTTGTTGATGGTTGCCTTTGCCATGCAAACACATTTCAATTTGATATAGTCCCATTTGTTTATTTTTTCTCTAGTTTTCTTTATTCAAAGAGATATGTCAGAAAATAAATTATGAAGTGCAGTATCAGAGAGGTTATTTTCTGTTTTCTTCTAAAAGTTCTATGGTTTCAGGTCTTACATTTAAGTCTTTAATCCATTTTGAGTTTATTTTTGTATGTAACATAAAAAGATGGTCAGGTTTCATATTTTTTTGTATGTACCTGTCCAATTATTCCAATACATTTTATTGAATAGAATGAGTTTACCCCACTGTATATGCTTTCCTCTTTTGTCACAGATTAATTGGCTATATAGATGTGGGTTTCTTTTTTCTGGGCTTTTTTTTTTTAAATTTTATTTAGTTATTTTTCAAGTACAGTTTTTTGTCTATTTTTCCCATCCCAGCCTCCCCTGCCCCTTGCTCCCCACCTCCCTCCCATTTCCTCCCCCCCCCCTTAGTTCTCGTCCCTGTGTCCTTCCTATTTGTTCCTCCAAATCCCTCCCCCCTTTTTCCCCTTAACTTCCCTTCCTTCTCCCCTCTGGTCACTATCCCCTTGTTCTCTATTTCAGTGTCTTTGTTTTTTGGGGTTTTTTTTTTCTGCTTACTTGTTTGTTTTGTTGTTTAGCTTCCTGTTAAAGGTGAGATCATATGGTATTTGTCTTTCAGCACCTGGCCTATTTCACTCAGCATAATGCTTTCCAGTTCCATCCATGTTGTTGCAAAGGGTAGTAGCTCCTTCTTTCTCTCTGCAGCATAGAATTCCATTGTGTATATGTACCACCATTTTTGGATCCATTCATTTACTGATGTGCACCTAGGTTGCTTCCAACTCTTGGCTATTGTAAATTGTGCTGCTATGAACATTGTGGTGCATAGGTTCTTTGATATTGATGTTTTAGGATTCTTAGGATATAATCCTAGCAGTGGAATTGCTGGGTCAAAAGGCAGGTCGATTTTTATTTTTCTGAGAAAAATCCATACTGTTTTCCATAATGGTTGTACCAGTCTGCACTCCCACCAACAGTGAACTAAGGACCCCGTTTCCTCACAACCCCTCCAACATTTGTTGTTTGTTGCTTTGTTTATGATAGCCATCCTGACTGGTGTAAAGTGGTATCTCATTGTGGTTTTAATTTGCATCTCTCTGATAGCTAATGATATTGAGCATCTCTTCATGTGTCTCTGAATGTTCTGTATGTCCTCCTTGGAGAAGTGTTTGTTCAAGTCCTTTTCCCATTTTCTAATTGGGTTGGGTGTCTTCTTAGAGTGGAGTCGTGTAGGTCCTTTGTATATTTTGGAGATTAAACCTTTGTCTGAGGTATCATTGGCAAATATGTTTTCCCATACAGTTGGTTGTCTTGCTAATTTAATACTGTTTTCTTTAGCCATGCAGAAGCTTTTTATTTTGATGAGATCCCATTTGTTTATTCTTTCCTTTACATTCCTTGCTCTAGGGGACATATCAGTAAAGAAGTTGCTGCGTGAAATATCTGAGATTTTCTTGCCAATGTTCTCCTCTAGGTCTTTAATGGTGTTATGACTTACATTTAAGTCTTTTATCCACCTTGAATTTATTTTGGTGTATGGTGTAAGTCTGTGCTCAAGTTTCATTTTTTTGCATGTAGCTGTCCAGTTCTCCCAACACCATTTGTTGAAGAGGCTATCTTTACTCCATTTTATGTTACTGCCCCCTTTGTCGAATATTAATTGACTGTAGAGAGTTGGGTTGATTTCTGGGCTCTCTGTTCTGTTCCATTGGTCTATGTGCCTGTTTTTATGCCCGTACCAGGCTGTTTTGATTACAGTGGCCTTGTAATACAGTTTGATATCAGGTATTGTGATCCCCCCTACTTTGTTCTTCTTTCTCAAAAGAGCAGCTGCTATTCGAGCTCGTTTATGGTTCCATATAAATTTTCGAAGTGTTTGTTCTATGTCTGTGAAATATGCCATTGGTACTTTAATAGGTATTGCATTGAATCTGTATATTGCTTTGGGTAGTATGGACATTTTGATAATGTTAATTCTTCCAATCCATGAACATAGTATATGTTTCCATTTGTTTGTGTCTTCCTTGATTTCGTTCTTCAGGGCTGTGTAGTTTTCTGCATACAGGTTTTTTACCTCCTTGGTTAGGTTTATTCCCAGATATTTTATTTTTCTTTTTGCTATATCAAATGGGATTTTTCTCTTTATTTCTGCTTCTGCTGATTCACTGTTGGTATACAAAAATGCCTTTGATTTCTGGATATTGACGTTATAACCAGCTGTTTTGCCAAACTCATCAATTAGTTTGAGGAGTTTTTGGGTAGAGTCTATAGGATTTTCCATGTACACTATCATGTCATCTGCAAACAGTGACAGTTTTGTTTCCTCCTTTCCTATTTGGATTCCTTTTATTTCCTTTTCTTGCCTGATCGCTGTGGCTAAAACTTCCAATACTATATTGAATAGAAGTGGTGAAAGTGGACAACCTTGTCTTGTTCCTGATCTTAGTGGAAAAGCTTTTAGTTTTTTCCCATTGAGTATGATATTGGCTGTAGGTCTCTCATATATGGCCTTTATTATTTTGAGAAATGCTCCTTGTATTCCCACTTTGCTGAGTGTTTTTATCATAAATGGGTGTTGTACCTTATTGAAAGCTTTTTCTGCATCTATTGATATGATCATGTGATTTTTGTCTTTGCTTTTGTTTATATGATGTATTACATTTACTGATTTGCGAATATTGAACCATCCTTGCATTCCTGGGATGAATCCTACTTGATCATGGTGTATGATCTTTTTGATATGTTGTTGGATGCGATTTGCCAATATTTTGTTGAGGATTTTAGCATCTATGTTCATCAGCGATATTGGCCTGAAGTTTTCTTTCTTTGTTGTGTCTCTATCTGGTTTTGGAATTAAGATGATGCTGGCTTCATAAAAAGAATTTGGGAGTTTTCCATTCTTCTGAATTTTTTGAAATAGTCTGTGGAGAATAGGGGTTAGCTCTTCCTTAAATGCTTTGTAGAATTCTCCTGTGAAACCATCTGGTCCAGGGCTTTTGTGTGATGGGAGTTTTTTTGATTACTGCTTCAATTTCTTTTGCTGTTATTGGTGAATTTAGATTTTCTGCTTCTTTTTCACTGAGTTTTGGAAGATTGTATTTTTCTAGAAATGTGTCCATTTCCCCTAGGTTTTCAAGTTTCTTGGCATACAGTTCTTCATAGTAATTTCTTACAATCTCTTCTATTTCTGTGGTATCAGTTGTAATCTCTCCTTTTTCATTTCTGATTGTGTTTATTTGTGTCCTCTCTCTTCTTTTCTTGATGAGCCTACTTAAAGGCTTGTCTATTTTGTTTATCTTCTCAAAGAACCAACTCCTGGATTCATTGATCCTTAAAATTGTGCTTTTAGTTTCTATGTCATTTAATTCTGCTCTAATCTTGGTTATTTCCTTCCTTCTGCTTGCTCTGGGCTGTCTTTGTTGTTGTTCCTCAAGTTCTTGCAGGCGTATGGTTAGGTTGTTTGTTTGAAATGTTTCTATATTCTTTAGGTAGGCCTGTATTGCTATAAACTTCCCTCTCAGGACTGCCTTCGCTGTGTCCCATAAGTTTTGGGTTGTTGTGCGATCATTTTCATTTGTTTCCAGAAATGTTTTGATTTCTTCCCTAATTTCATTCTTGACCCATTCATTGTTTAATAGCATACCATTCAGTCTCCATGTTTTTGGGTGCTTTGGGTTTTTTTCTTTGGGGTTGGTTTCTAATTTCAGTGCCTTGTGGTCAGAGAAGATGCTTGGTATGATTTCAATTTTCTTGAATTTGTTGAGGCTCCTTTTGTGTCCTATCATGTGGTCTATCTTTGAGAATGTTCCATGTACATTTGAAAAGAATGTGTATTTAGCTTCTTTGGGATGAAGGGCTCTATATATATCAGTTAAGTCCATTTCATCTAGGGTGTTGTTTAATGCCACAATATCTTTTTTGATAATTTGTTTGGAAGATCTGTCCATTTTTGATAGTGGGGTGTTCAAATCCCCTACTATGATTGTATTGCTGTCAATATCTTTCTTGAAGTCCTCTAAGATTTTCTTGATATATTTGGGTGCCCCTATGTTTGGTGCATATATGTTTACAATGTTAATGTCTTCTTGGTGGATTCCTCCCTTGAGTATAATGAAATGACCTTCTGGGTCTCTCTTTACAGCCTTTTTTTTGAAGTCTATTTTGTCTGATATGAGAATTGCTACCCCAGCTTTTTTTCTTGTCCGTTTGCTTGGAAAACTTGTTTCCAGCCTTTCACTTTTAGTCTGTGATGGTCTTTTGTCCTGAGGTGAGTCTCTTGTAGGCAGCATATGTGTGGGTCATGCTTTCTTATCCATTGAGCTATTCTGTGTCTTTTGATTGGAGAATTTAATCCATTTACGTTTAAGGTTATTATTGATAGGTACTTATTCATTGCCATTTTTGTACCTGTGTTCCTCTCTGTCTCCCTCTTATCCTTCCTTCCCTTAAAGCAGTCCTTTTAGTATTTCTTGTAGAGCTGGTTTGGTGGAGGCATATTCTTTTAGACTTCTTTTGTCTTGGAAGCTCTTTATTTGGCCTTCTATCTTGATTGAGAGCCTTTCTGGGTAAAGTAGCCTTGGTTGTAGGCCTCTGGTTCTCATTACTTGAAATATTTCTTGCCATTCTCTTCTTGCTTGAAGTGTTTCCATTGAGAAGTCGGTAGCTAACCTTATTGGGGCTCCCTTGTATGTTATTTCTTTTTTCTCCCTTGCTGCCTTTAAGATTCTCTCTTTGTCTTGGAATTTTGCCATTTTGATGATGATGTGTCTTGAGGTGGGCCTCCTTGGGTTCCTCTTGATTGGGACTCTCTGTGATTCCTGGATTTGTGAGACTTTTTCTCTTATCAAATTAGGAAAATTTTCTCTCATTACTCGTTCAAATACGTTTTCTATCCCTTGTTCTTCTTCTTCTCCTTCTGGTATTCCTATTATTCGTATATTATTACGTTTCATATTGTCTTGCATTTCTCTTAATCCCTCTTCATTCTTTCTGAGCCTCTTTTCATTTTCTTGCTCTTTCTGTGATATGCTTTCTACCCTGTCCTCCAACTCACTAATCCTATCCTCCGCTTCATCTATCCTACTTTGGAAACTTTCTACTGTGTACTTCAATTCGGAAATTGTATTCTTCATTTCCTCTTGTCTCTTGCTGATGGTTTCCATTTCCTTTTGATGTTGCTGTAGTTTGCAGAGAGATCATTATAATTTCCCTGTAGTTTCTGGTAGCTCACTGTGAGCTCTTTGAGCTCTTTGAACTTCGTAATAACCAGTGCTTTGAATTCACTGTCTGATAGTTGATCAGCGTCTATTTCATCTAACATTCTTTCTGAAGTTTCTGCTTTTTCTTTCATTTGGGGATTGTTTCTTTGTCTTCCCATTGTTTGAGACTCTTCTTGTTAGTCTCTGCTTCCAAAATTGATCTGTTCTGAAACACTGGTTTTATGGTGTAAACTTCTGTGGTATGTTCCTTGTGAAGTTCAGTGGTGCAGACTCCTTGAAGTTTCTTGATGTTCTTCGTCTCCACCTACACTCACGCTGGTCCTCGCACTGGTCTCTGCGTTGGTCGCCTACCACTGCTGAATGTCCCGGCTCTAGTAGCCGCCTCCTCAAGCACCCAGGCCCGTTACTAGGGCAGTGGCACAGAGGCTGGGAATGTCCTGGCTCCCGTATCTGGCTCTCTCTGCCGCCCAGGGCCGTCACAGGGGCTTGGAGTGTCCCGGTTTCCGTACCTGACTCCCCGGCGTCTAGTCCTGTCTCTATGGCAGTGGCACAGAGGCTTAGAAAGTCCCAACTCCCGTACCTGATTCCCCAGTGTCCAATCCCCTTGCTATGGCAGCAGCACAAGGGTTGTGACCCTCCCAGTTCCCGTAGAGGGATCCTCTGCCACCCCGGGCTGTCTCAGGGGTTTGGAGTGTCCGGGCTTCCGTACCTGGCTCCCTGGCGTCCAGTCTCGTCGCTATGGCAGCGGCCCAGGATTTGAGAGCTTCCCGGCTCCCGTAGCTGGCTCCTCAGCTGCGTCACAGGGGTTTGGAGTGACTGGCTCCCCGGCGTCCAGTCTCATCGCTATGGCAGCGACACAGGATTTGAGAGCTTCCCGGCTCCCGTAGCTGGCTCCTCAGGGTCCAGGCCTGTCTCTATGGCGGCGTCACAGGGGCCTTTGGTGTCCCAGCTCCTGCAACTGACCCTTCCGTTGCCCAGGCTAGTAGCTATGGCATCGGCACAAGGGTGTCCCCGCTCTGGTTCCTGACTCTTCTGTCTCCCAGGACCGTCACAGGGGCTTGGAGTGTCCGGCTTCCGTACCTGAGGCCCCGGCTCCCAGGCCTGTTGCTCTGGCGGCAGTACAGGGGCCGCGTGAGACCCAGCTCCGGTAGCTGACTCTGCCGCCGTCTGGTGTTTCAGCGTCGGTCACAATCTCTGGTCTTTTAATTTCATAAATGCTGGGTAACCGATGGTTTATTGTGCTGTTTTTCCATAGATCTGCCAGGATTTTCACCCATGAGTACAGGAGCTAGTATCCGCTCCATCTTACTCCGTCGCCATCTTCCCAGCATCCTCCTTCACAGCAGCTCTCTGGTCCCTGGCTGACTCTCCTGAAAAATTTTCTGGGCTTTTTGTTCTGTTTCATTGATGTATGTGTATGTTTTTATGCTGGTACCATGCTGTTTTGTTTACTGGAGCCTTGTAGTATAGTTTATTATGAAGCAGCATAATACCTCCAACATTGTTCTTTTTTTCTCAAGGTTGTACCTATTTGGGTTCTTTTGTGCTTCCATATAAATTTTAGGATTATTTTTCTAGTTCCGTGCAAAATGCCATTGGTATTTTGATAGGGGTTACACTGAACCTACTGATTGCTTTGGATAGTATGAACATTTTAACTACGTTAATTATTTTTATCTGTGAGCATGGTATATGCTTTTATTTATTTGTATCTTCTTCAGCTTCTTCTTCACTGCCTTATAATTTTTCAAATACAGGTTGTTTACATCCTTGGTTAAATTTACTTGTAAGTATTTTCTTTTCTGATGCAATTGTAAATGGCATTTAAAAATATTTTTGTTCAGAATCACAGAAATAGATCTCATGGAGAGTTATCAGTGTGGAGGGGACAAGGGGATGGTTGAGGAAAAGGTACAGGGAATAAGAAGCATAAATGGTAGGTACAAAATAGACAGGGGAAGGTTAAGAGTAGTATGGGAAATGGAGAAGCCAAAGGACTTATAAGAATGGCCCATGAACATGAAGTAAGATGAGGGATGTTGGTGGGAGGGGGTTGCAGGGCTGAGGGGAATAAAGGGAAGAAAAAAATTAGACAACTGTAATAGCATAATCAATAATATATATGAAAAATTTTTGTGATAGCTATAGTGTATAAAAAGGCAACCAATTTCTGAATATTAATTTTGTATCCTGCTGCTTTACTGAATTTGATTAATTTTTTTACTAATAATTTTTATGATATTTTGGATTATATTATAATTGGTAAGAAGTCTGCAATAATTTTTATAGTTTTACTTTGAATATCTTTTTCCTTTGGCATATTTTAAAAGATAATCTCTTCTTTTTAGCAGTTTGATTATAATGTGCCTTACTGATTGTGTGTGTGTGTGTGTGCACTCAAGCACCTGCCTTGTTATTCTGGTGAGTCTCCAAGGCTGTCTTTTATCTGTCACTTTTCTGTCATAGATCACAGCCCTATAATGCCTCTTGTTTAATATCTTAAAGTAGTTGTTTTGAATATAAAAAGTAACTTTTTTAGTTATTTATGTTTGACATGCTTGTGTGATATCAATTACTTTGTTTGATATTACCAATATTAAGAGTTCTTTTTAAAGTTTAAAATTTTCCCTTTTAAACTTTCGGTCTCAAAATATCTGGAAGTGATTTTAGTGTATAACATGAATTGGATATAATTTTATATTTAAAAAATTATGAGTAACCACTTATCCCAGTGCATTTATTGAATAGGACTTTCCCTAATGATTTATACATACAGAGACACACACTACTGGATTCTCTGTTCTTCCAAGTTCCTGGGAAAACATTGTTTTTTTGATTAGCATTTTTGCCTGTACTGATTAATTTAGACAGAACTGATCATAACCATATCATATTATGTAACATATGTCTTTCCTTGATCATTGTTTAACTTTTTTAAGGTCTTTAATGAGTTTTAGTAATTCTTATGTTTCTCCATGGGAATCTTGCATATATTTTATTAGATTTATCCAATATTGTAAGTGCTGTATTAAAATTTTTTTCTAATTGCTTAGGGCATAAACATACTTTTGACTTTAGATGAAACAGGTTTTATATTCATTCATCTTGCTAAATTCTTGCTATATGTTATAACCAATAATTTTTTTCAAGTTTATTTTATTTGTTTAATATATAAACATATAATCTACAAATAATAACTCATTTTCTTCTTTCTATTCCTTATGTCTTTTTCCTCTTATTGTATATTCTAGAATTTCTAGTATAATTGTTTTATTATTCTCTCATTTCAGCTTATGTTTATTAAATGTACTTTGCAGTACCTTTTTTGTAGTATTTGTTTTTTATTCATCCTCATTGTAGGTAATGGATTTAAAGCATGTCTTTGGATTTGGATCTGTTTGATTTAGCTTTTTTTTTAATATTAAATTTTATTTAGTTACTTTTCAAGTACATTTTTTTTAATCTATTTCTCCCATCCCCCCCCCCCCCCCCCACCCGGTCTCCCCGCTCCCTCCCATTCCCCCCCCCCAGTCCTCATCTCTGTGTCTTTCATACTTGTTCCTCAAAATCCCTCCTCCTTTTTCAAACCCTTAAGTTCCCTTCCCTCTCCCCTCTGGTCGCTGCCCACTTGTTCTCTATTTCAGCGTCTTTGTTTTTATTCTGTTGGCTTGTTTGTTTTATTCTTTAGCTTCCTGTCAAAGGTGAGATCATATGGTATTTGTCCTTCAATGCCTGGCCTATTTCACTCAGCATAATGCTTTCCAGTTCCATCCATGTTGTTGCAAAAGGTAGTAGCTCCTTCTTTCTCTCTGCTGCATAGAATTCCATTGTGTATATGTACCACAATTTTTTGATCCATTCATTTACTGATGGGCACCTAGGTTGCTTCCAACTCTTGGCTATTGTAAATTGTGCTGCTATGAACATTGTGGTGCATAGGTTCTTTGAAATTGATGTTTTAGGATTCTTGGGGTATAATCCTAGCAGTGGAATTGCTGGGTCAAAAGGCAGGTCAATTTTTATTTTTCTGAGAAAATTCCATACTGTTTTCCATAATGGTTGTACCAGTCTGCAATCCCACCAACAGTGAACTAAGGTTCCCTTTTCCCCACACCCTCTCCAACATTTGTTGTTTGTTGCTTTGTCTATTATAGCCATCCTGACTGGTGTAAAGTGGTATCTCATTGTGGTTTTAATTTGCATCTCTCTGATAGCTAACGATATTGAGCATCTCTTCATGTGTCTCTGGATATTCTGTATGTCCTCTTTAGAGAAGTGTCTGTTCAAGTCCTTTTCCCATTTTTTAATTGGGTTCGATGTCTTCCTAGAGTGGAGTCGTGTAAGTTCTTTGTATATTTTGGAGATTAAACCTTTGTCTGAGGTATCATTGGCAAATATGTTTTCCCATACAGTTGGTTGTCTTTTTAATTTAATACTGTTTTCTTTAGCCATGCAGAAGCTTTTTATTTTGATGCGATCCCATTTGTTTATTCTTTCCTTTATATTCCTTGCTCTAGGGGACATATCCGTAAAAATGTTGCTGCGTGGAATATCTGAGATTTTCTTGCCAATGTTCTCCTCTAGGACTTTAATGGTGTCATGGCTTATATTTAAGTCTTTTATCCACCTTGAATTTATTTTGGTGTATGGTGTAAGTTGGTGCTCAAGTTTCATTTTTTTTGCACGTATCTGTCCAGTTCTCCCAACACCATTTGCTGAAGAGGCTATCTTTACTCCATTTTATGTTACTGCCCCCTTTGTCAAATATTAATTGACTGTAGAGGGTTGGGTTAATTTCTGGGCTCTCTGTTCTGTTCCATTGGTCTATGTGCCTGTTTTTATGCCAGTACCAGGCTGTTTTGATTACAGTGGCCTTGTAATACAGTTTGATATCAGGTATTGTGATCCCTCCTACTTTGTTCTTCTTTCTCAAAAGAGCAGCTGCTATTCGGGCTCGTTTATGATTCCATATAAATTTTTGAAGTGTTTGTTCTATGTCTGTGAAATACGCCATTGGTACTTTAATAGGTATTGCATTGAATCTGTATATTGCTTTGGGTAGTATGGACATTTTGATGATGTTAATTCTTCCAATCCATGAACACGGTATATGTTTCCATTTGTTTGTGTCTTCCCTGATTTCTTTCTTCAGTGTTGTGTAGTTTTCTGCATACAGGTCTTTTACCTCTTTGGTTAGGTTTATTCCCAGATATTTTATTTTTCTTTTTGCTATATCGAATGGGATTTTTTTCCTTGATTTCTGCTTCTGCTGATTCATTGTTTGTATACAAAAATGCCTTTGGTTTCTGGATATTGACTTTGTATCCTGCTGTTTTGCCAAATTCATTAATTAGTTTGAGCAGTTTTTGGGTAGAGTCTATAGGATTTTCCATGTACACTATCATGTCATCTGCAAACAGTGACAGTTTTGTTTCCCTCCTTTCCTATTTGGATGCCTTTTATTTCCTTTTCCTGCCTGATCGCTGTGGCCAAAACTTCTAATACTATATTGAATAGAAGTGGTGAAAGTGGACATCCTTGTCTTGTTCCTGATCTTAGTGGAAAAGCTTTTAGTTTTTGTCCATTGAGTATGATATTGGCTGTAGGTCTCTCATAAATGGCCTTTATTATATTGAGGAATGTTCCCTCTATTCCCATTTTGCTGAGTGTTTTTATCATAAATGGGTGTTGTACCTTATCGAAAGCTTTTTCTGTGTCTATTGATATGATCATGTGGTTTTTGTCTTTGCTTTTGTTTATGTGATGAATTACATTTACTGTTTTGCGAATGTTGAACCATCCTTGCATCCCTGGGATGAATCCCACTTGGTCATGGTGTATAATCTTTTGGATATATTGTTGGATGCGATTTGCTAATATTTTGTTGAGGATTTTAGCGTCTATGTTCATCAGCGATATTGGCCTGAAGTTTTCTTTCTTTGTTGTATCTCTATCTGGTTTTGGAGTTAGGATGATGCTGGCTTCATAAAAGCAGTTTGGGAGTTTTCTATCCTTTTGGATTTTTTGGAATAGTCTGTGAAGAATGGGGGTTAGCTCTTCCTTAAATGCTTTGTAGAATTCTCCTGTGAATCCATCTGGTCCGGGGCTTTTGTGTGATGGGAGTTTTTTGATTACTGCTTCAATTTCTTTTGCTGTTATTGGTCTATTCAGCTGTTCTACTTCTTTTTCATTGAGTTTTGGGAGATTATATTTTTCTAGAAATGTGTCCATTTCCCCTAGGTTCTCAAATTTCTTGGCATACAGTTCTTCATAGTAATTTCTTACAATCCTCTCTATTTCTGTGGTATCAGTTGTAATCTCTCCTCTTTCATTTCTGATTGTGTTTATGTGTGTCCGTTCCCTTCTTTTCTTGATGAGCCTACTTAAAGGCTTGTCTATTTTGTTTATTTTTTCAAAGAACCAACTCCTGGATTCATTGATCTTTAGAATTGTACTTTTAGTCTCTATGTCATTTAGTTCTGCTCTGATCTTAGTTATTTCCTTCCTTCTACTTGCTTTGGGCTGTTTTTGTTGTTGTTCCTCGAGTTCTTGCAGGCGTAGAGTAAGGTCATTTGTTTGAAATGTTTCTGTTTTTTTTAGGTAGGCCTGTATTGCTATAAACTTCCCTCTCAGGACTGCCTTGGCTGTATCCCATAAGTTTTGGGTTGTTGTGAGATCATTTTCATTTGTTTCCAGAAACTTTTTGATTTCTTCCCTAATTTCATTCTTGACCCATTTGTTGTTTAATAGCATACCGTTCAGTCTCCATGATTTTGGGTGTTTTGGGTTTTTTCCTTTGGGGTTGGTTTCCAGTTTCAGTCCCTTATGGTCAGAGAAAATGCTTGGTATGATTTCAATATTCTTGAATTTGTTGAGGCTTGTTTTGTGCCCTATCATGTGGTCTATCTTTGAGAATGTTCCATGTGCATTTGAAAAGAATGTGTATTTAGCTTCTTTGGGGTGAAGAGCTCTGTATATATCAGTTAGGTCCATTTCATCAAGGGTGTTGTTTAATGCCGCAATGTCTTTGTTGATATTTTGTTTGGAAGATCTGTCCATTTTTGATAGTGGGGTGTTAAAATCCCCCACTATAATTGTGTTGCTGTCTATATCTTTCTTGAATTCCTCTAAGATTTTCCTTATATATTTTGGTGCTCCTATGTTGGGTGCATATATATTTATGATGTTAATGTCTTCTTGGTGGATTCTTCCCTTGAGTATTATGAAGTGACCTTCTGGGTCACTCTTTATGGCTCTTTTTTTGAAGTCTATTTTGTCTGATATGAGAATTGCTACCCCAGCTTTTTTTCTTGTCCATTTGCTTGGAAAATTTGTTTCCAGCCTTTCACTTTTAGTCTGTGATGGTCTTTTGTCCTGAGGTGGGTCTCTTGTAGGCAGCATATGTGTGGGTCATACTTTCTTATCCATGACGCTATTCTGTGTCTTTTGATTGGAGCATTTAATCCATTTACATTTAAGGTTATTATTGATAGGTACTTATTCATTGCCATTTTTGTACCTGTGTTCCTCTCTGTCTGTCTCTTTTCCTTCCTTTCCTTAAAGCAGACCTTTTAGTATTTCTTGTAGAGCTGGCTTGATGGCAGCAAATTCTTTTAGACTTCTTTTGTCTTGGAAGCTCTTTATTTGGCCTTCTATCTTGATTGAGAGCCTTGCTGGGTAAAGTAGCCTTGGTTGTAGGCCTCTGTTTCTCATTACTTGGAATATTTCTTGCCAATCTCTTCTTGCTTGGAGTGTTTCCATTGAGAAGTCCGTGGCTAACCTTATTGGGATGCCCTTGTATGTTATTTCTTTTTTCTCCCTTGCTGCCTTTAAGATTCTCTCTTTGTCTTGGAATTTTGCCATTTTAATGATGATGTGTCTTGAAGTGGGCCTCTTTGGGTTCCTCTTGAATGGGACTCTGTGTGATTCCTGGAGTTGTGTGACTTTTTTTTTTGTCAAATTAGGGAAATTTTCTCTCATTACTCTTTCAAATATGTTTTCTATCCCTTGTTCTTCTTCTTCACCTTCTGGTATTCCTATTATTTGGATATTATTACGTTTCATATTGTCTTGCATTTCTCTTAATCTCTCTTCATTCTTTCTGAGCCTCTTTTCCCTTTCCTGTTCTTTCTGTGAGATGCTTTCTACTTTGTCCTCCAATTCACTAATCCTATCTTCTGTTTCATCCACCCTATTTTTAATGCTTTCCACTGTGTTTTTTAATTCAGAAATTGTATTCTTCATTTCCTCTTGGCCCTTGCTAATAATTTCCATTTCCTTTTTCATGTTGATATAGTTCACAGTGAGATCATTGTAGCTTCCCTGTAGTTTCTGGTAGCTGATTGTGAGCTCTTTGAACTTCCTGATCACCAGTGCTTTGAATTCAGTATCTAATAGTTGACTTGCCTCTATTTCATCTAACATTCTTTCTGAGGATTCCTCCTTTCCTTTCATTTGGGGATTGTTTCTTTGTCTTCCCATTGTTTGTGAGACTCTTCTTGTTAGCCTCAGCTTCTTAGATTAATCTGTTTTGACACCCTGGGTTTATGGTATGAACTTTTGTGGTGGAATGCCTGTGAATTTCAATGGTGCAGCCTCTTTTGGTTATCCTGTTGTTCTCTGCTTCCACCTACTCAAATATGCAGCAACTTGTGGCTTCTCTCCTACAACAATGTGCAATTTGTCTCTCTGACTCTACTATTGGGAGGCCTCTTCTATGGGTCCAGCTCTGGTCTTTTCATATTTTCAAGTTGATTGTGACTCTTGTGGGTAAAAGAAAGAAATGATAATGAAAGAAATAAAAGGAAGAAAGAAAAAAATAGTAGGGGAATGGAAGAAAGAGCAATAAGTTTAGAAAGAAAAGAAAAAGAAATAAAACAGAAAATCTGGGAAAAGAGGACAAAAGTATGGAAAGATGGAACAGTAATAAAGTTTAAAAGAAATAACAGATTACTTTAAAAAAGCAAAAAGATAAAGAAAAGGAATGGAGAAGGAAGAAAGGTAAATAATAAAAAAAGAAAGAATAAAATTAAAATAAAGTAAAAAAACAAAAAACAAAAAACGCACAAACAAAAATAATCTCTCAAAAACAACCTCAGAAAAAGGAATGTCACTTGTTGCCGAACCAGTTTTTCTGGTTGCAGTTGGCTGATGGTGGATTGTTGTGATTTTTTTCAGCCAGCCCCTCTCAGGATCCAGACACTTGGCACCTCTCCCCCAGCTCCCTACAATGGGGAACTAGGACTTTCTCGCAGCGCTCCCCTCCCATGGGTTACTGCCATAGTCTGGTTTGCTGTGTTTGCAGGCACCTGCACCAGCCTAGTTGCCTGGTTCCCTCGGGATTGAGCACAGGCCTGCCCCCATTCAATTGGGAGGCCCCAGACCCTCTGCCCAGTCCTGGGCTCGCTGCCTAGCTGGGTGTGAAGCAGACCAGGCTGCAGTGTCTACTGGATTCAGAGCCCCAGGCTGCACCTCTGAGTTCTCCTGGGCTGGCAACCACAGAGTCTTTGGTTGGGGCCCTTTGTCCTCCGCACCCTCTCTGTAAACTCTATCAAACAAGTCTCTCCTGGCCCCCCACCTTGCTTGGCCAGAAAGGGAGGGGGTTGAGGGTCTCAGCTCTTTTCCCAGGTCCCCTCGGCGTCCCGGGCTTCCAGATAGTCTGAGGGGGGTAGACTGGAAGCCGGGAGCCGATCTGAGGACTGGGCGCAGACCTAGAAACTCTGTGTGCTTGTCATGGCACGCTGCGTGCTGTGTATCCCTTCTGCTCCTGTGTTTGTCTGGGTCCCCTGGCCAACCTCTGGCAAAAAAAAAAAAAAAAACCCTAGGGATGTAGCAGCACCACGCCGGGTGCTGGACCCAGAACTGTGTGCAGGCTGAAATCTCCTCTGCTCCCCTCTGGTTGGGTCTCTTGGCCGGTCCAGCGCCAAAAATCCTAGGGAGGGAGCTTTCTGGGCGCTGAACGTTGGCCTAGGCGCCCTCAGGCACTTGCCCAGACACACTGCGTGTGGAGCGACTAGATCCCCAAATTGCGCGCAGGCTGAAGTTTCTTCCACACCTCTTTGCCTGGGCCAGTGGGCCTGCCTGGCAGAAAAATTCCAGGGAGGGAGCCTTCCGGGCGCTGAAAGCTGTCCCAGGCGCCTTTAGGCACTCTCCCAGACACAGTTCCCAGCAGGCGCTGAACCTCCGAGCTATGCACAGACTGAAATCACCTCTGCTCCCCTCTGGTTGGGCCACTTGGCAGGTCCCCGGCCCAAAAATCCTAGGGAGGGAGCTTTCCGGGCGCTGAATGTTGTCCTAGGTGCCCTTAGGCACCTGCCCAGACACACTGCGTGTGGATCGACTAGTTCCCCAGATTGCGCGCAGGCTGAAATTTCTTCCACACCTCTTTGCCTGGGCCACTCGGCCTGCCCGGCAGAAAAATCCGAGGGAGGGAGCCCTCCGGGCGCTGAAGGCTGTCCCAGGAGCCGTTGGGCTCTCGCCACCCCTACCCTGCACCGGCTGTTTCTCCCTGCTCCATCCCAGAGACTACTCTACCGCTGCTGTCTCCCTACCGGCTGGTTCCTCCGTGACCGATGAGGTTTCTGGTCTCTTATTTTCATATATGCTTGGCAACTGCTGGCTTGCTGGCCTCACCTCCTCCGATCGGATAGGTTTCTGTCTCTTTTGTACTAGGAACTGGTATCTGCTCCGTCCTAGTCCACCGCCATCTTGAAACCCTCTCAGTACCTTTTATCAGATTAAAGAACTTTCCTTCTATTCTTAGTACGTCATGATTTTTTTCATCATGAATAGATATGAACAGTATGGAAACTCTTCTGCCTTTGTGAACTGATGACATGGGCTTTTTCTATTAATTTGCTTAATCTAGATTGTATGCTATTATACTTAGTTATTTAGAATTTTGTTTTAGATATTTTTGTTTAGATATTTGCATCTTTATTTATGAATGAAGCGGTTCTGTAAAATTCCCTTCTGGTCCTGATTTTGTTTCTTTGGTGGTTAAAATTATAATGGATTCATAAGATGATTGAGAGCCTGCTTTTTCTTTGTATAATTTCTTAACGGACAGAGACTTTATAAATATACTAGAAATTGCTTATTAAGGTGTCAAGAACTGCTCCGTAGAAAATTTTTTAAGTACTGCTTTAAAATTACTTCAAAAGCTGTAGGAATTTTCATGTTTTATTCCTTTTTGAGTCATTTATATACCAGTTTCAGGAAATACATTTTTTAACTTTAAAATTTTATTAGCATAAATGAATTAATAATATTTTCTAATATTTTATCTCTGATATGTTGGTAATTATTACTTTTTTATTGATAGAATTTATTTGTACCTTCCCTCTCTCTCCCTCTGCCTTTCTTTTTCTTGAAAAATTAATATTCACTTATTAGTGACATTAATATAAACTTATTTTGTTATTTATTCTTTAAAAAATTAGCTTTATTGTTGATTCTTTCTATTTTAACAAAGCAAACAGTCCAACTTTGTAACCAGATTCTGCCAGAAGTGATTACTAGCTGTGTTGTCTTGTGTAAATTACATAAGTTCTTTGATATTCTATTTCCACCTCTGTAATGGAAGTAATCATTATACCTACATCACATAGTTGTTATGATTAGATGAGTTGCTAATTGTAAAACACTTAGAATAGTGCTGGGCCAATAGACAGTGATATAATAACAATTTTTTAGTAAATAAATATTTTCTTTCTGTTATCTTTATTATCTCCTTTGTTAAATATCTTGGGGATTACTGTTATCTTCTTTCTAAATTTTTAGGTCTTGCTTGTCTTCTAATGTATAGATTGGAAACTTTTTTCAAATTACCATTTTTGCTATATGGTTGCTGTGTTGTTATTATTGTTATTTGGTTAGCATTATTAAATTAATCTCTGATCTCTGAGTTATTTAGAAGTACTTAATTTTTTATATATAAGGATAGCTTACTTATGTTATTTTCATTAACTCATAACCTTTGATTAACAAAGTAGCTTGTTTATGTTTAGTATGTAATCAATTTTTGGAAATGTACCATGTGTGTTTGAGAAAAATGTGTGTTTTTATATTATCCCAGTGCATAATTATAAGTTCATTAAATTGTGTTATTTACATCTTCTTATATCTTTGGTGATATTTGGTCTGCTCGACCAGTGATTGAGAAAGCTGCTTAGAAACTGGTCATTATGTTGCCATATTTTTACATTTATTTTTGCAATTCTATATGTTTGCATTATACATTTTAAGGCTAGTTTATTAGGTGCAAGCTTGTTTAAACATATTTTTGATTAATTAAACTCTTTAACATTCCTAGTAACTTTCTGCATATTCTTTATATTTTTGCCTTAATTTCTATGTAGATACTGAATTTCTATTTCTGATATTGATTTAGGTTTTCTTTTTACTAGGATTCCTTGGCATTCCTTTTCTCATTTGTTTACTTTAACCTCTTTGTGTCTTTAAAGCACAGTTTATAAACAACACCCAGCCGATTTTCCCCCAATCATTGCTTTTAAATTAGAAATAATTATTATGACTAAGACATTTGAGTTTTCTATCATTTGAAAGATTGATTTAAATTACCCAACTTATTTTGCATTTTTAAATCTTTTTTTTTCTTTTCCCAAACGATAAGAAGTTTAGCTGCATTACACCATTAACTTCCCTATCACCCACAGCATCTTGCTATTTTCTAGAATTTTCAATTTGGTTTGTTATGGGACTATTTGCCTTTTCCTTCTGGGGGTGTTCTAGGCCTTTTGAAAGACAAAGGAAACTGTACAGGTATGTTTTCATCCCTATTTTATGAATCTCCTTCAACATCTGCTAGGTTTGTCCCTTTTCTTATTTCAGTGTTTTCTCACAAAATCTTTTTTAAATGGACCTTTGTGTGACAAACCTAATAAAGCTTTGTATGTCTGAGGATTTTTTTAATGACGTTTGAAAGGCAGTTTAGCGGGATGTAAAATTCCAGGTTCAGTGTTCCTTTGTCTCAAATGCCTTAAAAATACTACTCCATTGTCATGTGAGGCCAGCGCTGCTTTTGAGAAGTTTGCTGTCAAATGGTGCTGATTGATTATTTGCTCTTCAGAAAATGGTTTGAATTTTTCCTGGTTCTGGATTTTCTTAAATTTCATGTAAATACTTCCTTATTTCCCGATATTTCATTCTGTGGCAGTTTCAACCTTAGGTCGTAAATCGTTCTTTAAGTCTTAAAAATTTAACTGTAGAATTCCCTTATTTAGTTTCTCCTTACCATGCCTCGGTACCTCACCCACAGTGGGCTTTTTGTCTGTCTTCCTTAGCCCTCCTCCTCTGATTTTCCGTGGTGCTGGTGTGGTCCATGGATTCTTCTGCTACTTCCCTAAGTCTTGCATTACTGTGCTCCAAATGAAAACAGCATTGCTTCTTGATATTCTACCTACTTTTGAGAGGAAAGTGGCAGATTGGCATATAATTATTAAACATCCAGAAATTTGTTTTCAGATGTATAAACCGTGTGCTTAAATCATTTCAGTGTTCAGTGTTGTTGCCTTTTCTCTGTGATTTGCCCATCTTGATTTTTGAGCTCTGCTTCTCTTTTAGGTTGCCAGATTATGTAGTCACACTATTTTTTAATATCCTGGATTATATATTCATGTAATTTTTTTCAAGCATGTCACTTTTTATTAATTTCTGAGCCTTTTAAATCTTGCAGTGCCTTACTTAACCTAGATTTTACTTCTTGTGTCATTACATGAACTGGAGGAGACATTTACTCCTTTTTCTCTTCCTAGTGTATAAAAAAGTGAAAGTCTGAAATCAAGCTGACTTTAGTCAACATCATTTTTTATCTGTACAAATTTGTGGTAGTATGTATTTTTTGTTCAATTAAAACTTTTTAAAAGCAGCAGCAGTGTTTATTCAGGACACAAAAGACATGACAATGAGGGAATCTGGTCATGTTCTCTTCTACCTGGAGGGGGTGGATCTCAGGAAAACCACTCCCTTTGCCCGGTACCTTGTTTTACCAGAATATGTCAAGATTTATTGGAAGTAATTTCCCTTAGAGCATTTTAAGTCCCTTTGATTTACAATAGTTTATTCTGTTTGTTTTGGTTCTGCTAAAGTTTTTGTGCACTTGCAGGTGTGTGCATGTATTTCCTAAGCATCTGCGTTTCTGGTGTTGCTCCCTTTTTCTATCCTCTCCACACTTTTCACCTGGGCCCTTGTCGTTGCTGTCTTGGTCATTCCCCTCACCTTGCCAGGAAGAGAAGGTGTCTCCTCACCAATTCAGCCTTCTTTTCTTTGATTCCAATGTAGAGTTGAATGTGGGAATTAGATGTTTGGTTGTATTTGCAACCCTTCATTCCTTAATTAATGAACTCCCCTTTGAAGGTCAGCTTATTTTTCTTTCTCTTCCTGTGACTTTCCATCTTAGTCCACTTTTTCTTTAGTTCTTTGTAACAGTTTCATAAAGAAATGTCCTTAAAATGACTTTACAGATGTGGTTGACTACATTGTTTCTTGCACTGTCAGTAGTCACTTTCTCTGGCACTCTAATCAATTATTGGATAAGCAAACCATCGTCCTGGCTGTAAGAAGGTAAGATTTTTTCTATATGAGCAACAAGTGTTCATTTCCCAGGGTAGAAGGTGGCCTTGCTTATTCCCTTTCTTCTTCACATTTTGCCTGATAGCTCTCTGGGAATTGTTTTCCCTGAATGGATTCAGAGCATTTTCTGAAAATATGTTTCAGGGAACAGTAGTTCTTCCAGATGGGTATAATGTTAAGTGAAAAATAAAATCCTGTGCATTCAAATGCTTTTAAGAAATGCTGAGTGAAACAAAACTGTCAAGAATTCTTTACTGAATGGTTTTTCAGAGCCTTTGATGGATCTGTAGCTGTTTGAGATCTGAAGCTCTTTGAAGTGCATCTTTTGAGACTGGTCCTCTGCAGAACACCTTTGGAAACATTACCATCGCTTATCTAGGTTGATGCAGATATTTGTCTAGTTGGCCAGGAAGTACATACTATGGGAGTTGGTGGAAACCACCCAAGTTGGCATAGACCCTGGGCTCCAGAGCAGGCAAAGAGGGCAGGGGGAAGTTAGAACATCTGCCTTGGTGTTTTAGAAGGCAAAGCTGTCCTCTCTTCTGCTGAAAAACATAGGTAGTCCTAACTGTATTTCTCAGCTCATATCCATAAACCTTATTCAATGGAAAGTCCCCCAATATTTACATTGGGGGAATAAAATGACTACCAGTATTGTCTTCTTCTTTTCTCTTTTCTCTTATCATTTCTTTGTCTTCATAAATATTTTAGTAAGAAGTTGGGAGAGAATGTGCTATCTTCCATTTTAAACTAGAGACATAAATACTGCAAGAGTTTGGGGAATCATCACATTGAGTTTGCTATCTCTTTTAGATCAGGAAAAGCAATCATTTGGAAGCATGCCAGCTTTATACGTCTCCATGAGTGTGTGACCTCAAGGACAGGGCTATGTTGCTTAATGATTGCAGCAGGAAAATGCAAGGTCATATCTCTGGCTCAGCAGCCTTTGTAGTATATGGCTCTGTTGGCACCCAGCAGTAATATTGGCTGCACATCTGGCAGTTGTTTAGAAGTAAAACTTTGAACTTGTTACTACTTAATCCTCATTAAAGGTAAAATGAAAGAAACAATACTTCTAGTGGATTACCTGGAAGCTATTCAATCTGTCAATCATTTTGACACTAAAGTTTATAATCTGATGAAACTGGGTATCAAGTGAGCTTCCTCTGTTGGAGACCCATTTTTGGTGTGATATCATTGGCTGTCACTGAGGGACATGGTTAGAAAAACTCATTATTGACTGTATTGTGAGCATGATCTTGGAAACATTTGATGCCTGTCACGTTTTTTTCTGTAAGCACTGAAGCACTGAGATTCAGTCTCAGGGGTAGAAATAGCTATGTGTGTTTTGTTGTATAGTATTACAAATCATGTAAATGATTAGGTTACTGATCATATTAAGTAGTTAAAATGATGGGTGACAGAGTTGATATTTAAATTATTATAGCAGGCTGATAGAGGCTAACTAAGTAACCTCAGCAGGGGTTAATCGACAGCCTTCATTTAGGTGAAAACAATTAATTGAAACACCTGTCCTGACAAAGAGTTTAATTAGGTGTTTCCCAAAATGTGTTTTGAGCAACAGTACTCAAAGGAGATATTTCCCAAAGGAAGAGGGCCCTGGGGAAAAGTAAGTGTGGGAATCATTATATGTTAAATTTTCCTTATGATGAGTCACAACACATATTAGCATATTACAGTTTGTAATAAAGTAATTTGTTTAATTTCTGTTGTATCCATTTTTTTTCTCCCACAGGACTTTCCTTTCACTGCTGTTTTTCCTTGTAGGACCTAGTGCTGTTTGAGAACTGCTTAGTATAATTCACTTTAGAAGGTGCTGGGCTAAGTTATTCCACTTCAGACCAATGAGTTTTTCCTCACACCGTTGACTGTCTCTCCCATTAAAATAATGCTTTTATTTTTTCATGCACTCTTTATTATCTGCCTGGAACCTTTTCTTTACAATAGTGGTAATAGTTACTATTTCCAGAGTATCTAGGACATGTTATATTTTGTATAAAGTGAAATTAATGAGTATAATGAGAATGCTGAAAGGTGGGCCTTTGGGTGACCATCCAGCACTGTTCAGGTTGCAGAACTACATGGAACAGCTGGGGGTCCAAGAGCAGGATGTGATTCCTTCATTCATATTTATTCTGACCTTCTTCATGTCTGTCCTCAATTCTTTTATTTAAAAAAATTTTAATTGCAGTTTACATTCAATATTATTTTGTACTAGTTTCAAGTGTATAGCGTAATGGTTAGACAATCAATCATATCATTTACAGACTGGTCCCCCTGATATTTCCAGTATCCAACTGGCACCATACCGAGTTATTATGATATTAAGGGCTACATTCCCTATGCTGTACTTTACAACCCCGTCACTATTTTGTAACAACCAATATGTACTTCTCAACCCTCCTCTCACCTGGCAACCATCAGTCTGTTCTTTGTATTTATGAGTCTGTTTCTGTTTGGTTTGTTTGTTTATATTGTTCTTTAAATTTCACAGATAAGTGTAATTATATTGTATTTGTTTTTCTCTGATTTATTTCACTTAGCAAAATACCCTCTAGGTCCAAGATTTCATTATTTTTTTATGGCTGACCAGTATTCCATTGTACACATGTATCACAGTTTTTTGTTTTTCTTTCTTTTTTTATCCACTTGTCTACTAATGGGCACTTTGGCTGCTTCCATACCTTGGCTATTATAAATGACACTGCTATAAACATAGTATAGTTTTTTTAGTTAGTGTTTTGGGTCTCTTCAGATATCCGAATGTGGAATTGCTGGGTCATAAGGCTGTTTCACTTTTGAATTTTTGAAGGAACCTTCATTTTCTCAAAAATGTTTAGGCCTTCCCTAGATTCTGTGAATACATTTATGACTAAGAAATAGGCATTGTCTCCAAAGGGTTAATATCTGGAGTGGTAACTGGCAAATGAACATACAAGGGCCCCACATGTGACAGAAACTGAGGGAAGAGACTCCAAAAGAGGAAGTGATTAATAGAGGATTCTGGCTTCTAGTGTCTGATGACCTATTATGATATAGAGGTTCAGATAAAACTTGATTGAGAAGAGCTTACCTGAGCTGCTGGATGGACAGAAGCTGCCAGGTTGGTAGCAGGCTAAGGATTCAAGGAAGGCAATGTACAAGTAATGTCACTGC
The DNA here is from genome assembly GCF_021234435.1 of Artibeus jamaicensis. Classification (NCBI taxonomy): domain Eukaryota; kingdom Metazoa; phylum Chordata; class Mammalia; order Chiroptera; family Phyllostomidae; genus Artibeus; species Artibeus jamaicensis. Next base: position 36,939,936 of record NW_026521788.1, on the reverse strand, counting down.
AGGATGTGGCACCAAGGTGTGGATAAGGAACTTCCAATAGTTGCTTTTGCTTGAGGCACTGAAGTTAGTGTAGCTGGACCACAGAACCCTTGGGGAGAGGAAGATGGATGATGGACCTGGAGGGGCTGCCAGGGCCCATCCTTGTACTAAATTACAGTGACTGGGTGTGTTTTCATTCTATGCAAGAAACACTTGACTGGGATCTAATACCAAATCTACTCAGAGAGTTGGTAAAGGCCTTTATCTTCACTTGGTAAATGGGGATAAAAGTGGAACTCACCTCATAAGACTTTGCAAGGCTTAAATAAGATAGCGTGGGCTTAGCCCAGTGCCTGGCACACCATCTGAGTTCTATAAGTTGCCTGTATTATATAAAAGCTAGTTATCCATTATAGAAATTCTTACTGAGGAATGTGGGTTTGTCCAAAGGCAGTGGGTAGCCACTGAAGGGTAGTAAAAGGACGATAGCATGGTCAGTTTTCGTTTTAGAAAGATCATTCCAGGTGGTAGGGGGTTGAAGAGAGGAGAGATCGGAAGCAAGGAGGTCACTGAAATAGTCCAGGAGGGAGATATTGAAAGGGTGGGCCAGAGCTCTGTCAGGGAGTCTATAAAGGTCCACAAAGGAATTGTAGAAGGGAGATGGGACTCGAAACTGCTTAGGATGAGTACGTTACCATTAATAATTGAGGCCTTGGCTTTTAAAAGTACACATTGGTCTAGAAGTGGTGTTGAGACGGTATGTCTTATAGAGGAACGGGGGTGTGCTTTGTGTTGTTCCAGAGGGAGAGACTATTGGGAGACAGCTTGAAACTAACATAAATTTTTAACAAGTTGGTAAGAAGACAGCACATGTTGTCTTGTGCGATAGCAAGTGCCCAGCTCTGGGGTGTTACTTCTATCTTTCTATCAGGATATCAGGAACAGAGGCTTCGACTTCAAGGGGGAGGAGAAAACTTCCTTTGAGAAGCTTCTGAACCTCCCTGTGGATCTGGGTACTCAGGGCTGTCACCTGTCGTTTTGTGTAGCCTGTATGTGGGGGGACCAGGGTCCTGAGGCCTTCAGTAACTCTCAGCTGAGATGCTGAGCTGGATTCCTGATCAATAAACCCTGCCTCCTGCCAAAGAACAATTAATTTCAGCAAGAAAGAGGATTCTGGCTTCTAGTGTCTGATAAGTTATTGTAATGTAGAGTCAAGAGGAAAAATAATTTTCAAAGTACTGAAAGGCACCTCACTAGGGCTCCTTCTACTGGTGGAAATAGCAATACAGAGTTTGAGGCCCCGAGTCTTGAGGCATCATGCAGAGGCAGGGACAAGCAGTCTGCATTTGGGAACTGACAGCTATAAATTGTTTCTCCACTTCTGCCACCACCACCACCATGGGGAACTTTACCTGTCAAAGTGGGTTTCTGGTGACACTGGTAGTGGGGACGTGATCGCCCGGTGAGGTGGGGAGCCATTCTAGGGTGGCTTAGGTTTTGGAACAGGCTGGGTGGACAGAGAATTTTTGCCATGTCCTAGCCTGTAAATGAGTTTTCTCTGGGCCTCTCCTCTGCCTAGCTCTTTCCTGAGCTTCACAATTTGCTTTTCATCTCTGTCTGTTGTTTTATAATCTCCTCTTTGAACTTTTTTCTTTCTTCCTAGATTTTATTTTTCCTTTGAGAGACCACGTTATCTGTAACTTATTTGAGGCAGGGGAGGATGTTTGTCTGAACTCTTTATCTTTTTATTTTTTTCCCCTAAGAGATAGTTCTAGTGATGGAATTCACATTTTCTTTATCTGCTTTTCCTGGTGTTTCTTTCTCCTCTATGCCTGCTTCCACCCGCCACCCATTTTGGGGGAAAGTTCTGTTCATGTGTTCATTATTGCTCCCTTTCTGGTTGACACCCATCTTTGAGGAGTGCTTGCTTCCTGATAAAGAAAGTGGGGTGGGGGAGATAGGAACTGGGGTTACAGGGGTGGGGGGACGTCCCTGCACTCTACTGATACACTCTACTCTCACAAGTGTGCAATTCACTTTGTCCTGGGCGTGTGTCTCTCCATAATTTTCAGGATTCAAAATATGAAGGGATTTTCAGACAATGCCCTTAAGATTTTCATTGTTTTTGTTGTGACTTGGGCCATCTGCCTTCAGCTCCTTTACTCTGCCTCATCTCAGGGCATCTTTCTGGGCTGGGGCATGATGGGAGACCACAGCATGGACTTTTCCTTGCTCCTTCTCACACCTTCTGTGGAATCCCTATGATCCTCTCCTCTGGGGATACCTGCGTTCTGCTCGTGAGCATCTGTCTCTTCACTCAGGTGTATCCCCACAGGTGTCCTCCTGGAACTGTTTTGCAGTCTCTGGGATGAAAGCCACTCACTGTCTTCGGGAAAAGCAAGATTAGAAGGAAAGCAGGTTATGGGGGTGGCAGCAGAATGTCACCCCCAGGCCCTCAGGGAGCCTAGAATCAATTGTCACCTCTGCTTCAGAAAACCTAGGCTGTGGCTGGCATCCTGGAGAGCTTCTCTAGTAGGAGAGCAGGGACTGGGTGGCACAGGGCTCTGTGCAGCCTGTAAGGAGGGCTTCGATGGGGCAGTGGCCGGAGGAGGAGGAATGACACACTAGGATGGCCCTATGTGGACCATCCCACTCCACAGGTTTGGACACAGGGGCCTGATCAATAGAGTTGCACACACCTCCATTTTATGTCTCTGGATGTCCCCTCACCAAGCAAGGCAGTATCCACCCTATGTGTACCTGATCAGCCAGGACAGGACCAGGCCCAAAGCCAATGACCCCTGTGTGTCCTGGTCCCCCATCCTGATGGTACTTCAACCCTCTCTATCCTATCCTATCTATTGCCCTCACCCAATGAGCCCATTTCCTTGGATAGAGCTTTCCTTAGACCTAGTCCTGAATTTCCCTTGAAATTTCTCTGCCCTGAATGCAGTGTCCTCTCAGATGCAGACCTTGTTTGTTTCTTGCCAGTTTCCCCTTTTCAAGGCCTGAAATGGCCCCTGGGTATAGAGCCAGGTCCCTTGAAGACAATTGCCTAGTAACAAACTGCTGGTGCTTGGCAAACTGCGTGTCATCTCATTTAATCATTCTTCTGCTCAATCTGTGCTTATTAAGTTCCTGGTATCTACTAGTCATGGAGTTAGGTGCTATGGAAATGACAGGGACAAAAGGAGACACAGCCTTGCATTCCCACATTTGGAGTCTGGTGACTGGTCCTCACCCCATCCAGGTGATGCTCTGAGTGCTGTGATTGGGGGAGGACAGGGTTGCTATAGGAGAACACAGAGCAGTGCCCACAGCCTGCCTGGGTGTGGCCTCAGGGAAAGCTTCCTGACAGGTGACATCTAAGGTGAAGGCCGAAGCAGAGTTAGGCAAAGGAGTAGAAAAGGCAAAGGGCTCCCTACCGATGGGAGAGTAGGTGTGAATGGCCAGAGGCATGAGAAGGGTGGGTGCTGCTATTAAAGAACTGGGTGCTCTTCAGTGTGGGTGAATAGGGAGATTAGCAGGGCCAGTCACTGTAACTCTTACACTTGTACCTGTGTGTTTGGACTATATTCAAGGGCAGTGGGGAGGTTTGCATTTTTATAAGATTACTATAGCACAGTGTGGGTCTGTTTAGGACCAGTTGAGCCTGGGGTGCCTTTGCCACCTGTATCATGAGGGCTGAAATTGCCTCAGTGCCTTGGGGACTATCTACCCCACTTATGCAGGTCTGAAGTCAGCCTGGTTCAGAACCTATGTTCTGAAACTTAAGAGCACTTGCTGCTTTAAATGTGGCAGAGGGATTTGTAAGGTCCTGTTAAGGCACCGTCATCTGAAAGCCCACTGGGGAGCTGGAAGGGCTGGTTGATATTTAGAACCACACCTTGTTTCAGACATGGCACTGGGTGCTCTGAGAAACCCACTTTTCACTTTCAGAAATGATCTTTGTTCAAAACTCCCATTTTCCATAAGTTTAAGCTGAGGCCCAGGGGGAGGAGATGTGACTATAGACTATTCCTCTGGATTCATGGTGCTGCCCAGGCCTGGCGTGCTGACAGTCCTTTTGTGGAAGATCCCACATCTGCCCCAGGGCCCTGGGCTGCCTCAGCTTGCACATGAGCCGCAGAGCTCTGTGGAGTGTTGATGTTGGCAGGTGTTTTGGTCCCAGGGCCAGCTCTGTGGTTCCTGCTTACACAGTCAGAATCCTGAAATTCAGAAATATATCATAAATAGATGACCTAAATCCAAGTGGAGTGGGGCACCCAGGGGGAAGACAGAGCAAATTTATTTATTTATATCCTGCCTCATAGCAGGAAATGATTAGTCGCAGCTTATAGAAATAATGTACAATGAGAGGGTTTTTTGTTTGTTTGTTTGTTTTTGTTTCTTCACCTTAATGAAGGAATGGAGGAAATCCAGGAAAAAGAGGAAATGAGGTCAGGGATGCAACATGAAGCTGTGAAAAGATTAGTGTATAAAATGCATGCAACCCCTAGTCCTCTCACCCCAGGCGTTCTCCAGCCCAGTTGTAGTTCCCCAGTGAGTCCTGACTTGGGCTGAAGCCTCGAAAGCAGCCATATCCTCCCAGCTAGTATAGGTGATGCTCAGTGACTCATCTGCTGAGAACTTGACCAGTTACCGGAGGTCAGCACCTGATACTCTTCTAGTGTTCAGGGGCCTCCTACTAGCCACAGAGGAGAAGGCGACAGTTGCTGGCCATGTCAGGCAAACATAAATCAGGCATTGGAGAAGATGAGCCCTCCCAGATACTGAGGACTGAGGAAATCTTCAGTGAATGATTTATATTAAGAAACATCAGTGCTTGCCTTTCACCAGAGACTGAATTCCTGTGGCCAACCTACAAATCCTCACTGACCTGCCTCTGAGTAATCCACCCTACTAAGTGCTCTCAAAGAGGGGACAATGGGGAAACTGCCCACAGCAAGAAAACCCACAAATATAATAACAAAAGGTCAGGTAGATGCTAGGAAGGTAATGGAAGGGCCCTGGCGGAAATGGACCCATGCTGGAGGCAGGGATGTGTTCTGCAGAGGTCTTTCTGAGGAAGCAATGTACAAATCAAAACCTAAACATGGAGAGGCACAAAGCCACATAAATATTCGTGGGAAACATGTTGTAGGCAGAGGAAAGGGCAGAGCAAAGACAGCAAGGTGTGACCAACTTTGCAGAGTTCTGGGGATTGATGGAGGTCCACATGGCTTCAATGATGTCTTTGACTTCACAATTTTTGTTTTTGTCCTAGGGCTCCAAGGGCCTGTACCAGAGAGCCTGGCTTGGACTAGTCCAGGTGAGAGGCTGGCCCTGGTGGAGGTAGGAATGGCTTAGGTGGATCTGACAGTTCTGCCTCTTAAAGCAGAGGGAGCTCATGAGGCCTGAGTGGACATGGGGTTAGGGCAGCAGGGGGTCGAAGGAGACTTCTTTCCCAGTTAGGTTTGGCCTCACTGGATGAGAGGGGAGAAGAGCTGGAATAGGGACTGCATGCCTGAGAGTGGAATAAGGGATAAGGACTGGAAGAGAGAACCAAGGGCAGGAACTAGGTATCCTCTGACAGGTGCCCTCACACTCCAGAGATCAGGTGCTTCCTTCAAAAAGTGTCCATGGCTCTTGTTTCTAACTTGAGATGTCTCTATGGTTTTCAGGGGAAGAAGCTCCATGTAAGGACCATCTAGTCATTGCTTCAGCTTACCCATTACTGGGAAACTCCTGGTCCCCCAAGCAGAGGATGGAGGGCCAAACTTAGCATTATATCTAGGACCTGTAATAAAATGACCTTGACTGGCTTCCCCCACCAGTGAGATCTGATCATTGGCAGTGCATGGTATGTAGGGACTGAGATCATATTTACTTTGCTTTCCTCTTATCAGATACTGGCTTTGAAAGAGAGCGACAGGGATGTTGTGAGCATGCCACCAGAGAGTCTGCCTTGGGCGGGATCTGTCCCATGCTGAGTGGTGCTCCTTCTGAGGCTGTCATCACCACAGATGCTCCCCGAGTCAAGGTTGGTTGGGGTTTCAGATGCCTGGCAGTGGGAAATAGGTGTGTGAGCTCAATCGTTTGGGCCATGTGGTAGCATTGTGACTGGTCTCTCTCTGTTCCTGGATACATCTGTACTTTGGTTCTCTATCCAGCAGGCAGAGGCCAACAGTCAAACTTAGCGCTGGAAAACAAAAACTGGCCTGGTAGTACCTTGTAGATTTTCGGAAAAGCATTATGTTAGATTCAGTTTTTCTTTGTGAATGTAGGGAGCAGAGATAATGATCTAGCAGCACTGGCTGAGCCATGTAAGCCCCATGTCAAGTCCAGAGATTTCCACATTCGCAGGAATGGCTGCCAGCTAAGAGGAGACCGTGTGGATGTACAAAGCTCCTGGTTTATTTACACTAACACCAGTATCCATAGCCAAGGCTTTTCAGCACTTTCGGGCTCCATTCAAATGTGTTATTTCCCAGTGTCTACACAGATAGAATGGGGCCCATGTTTGTAATCTGCCAAACACTCCTTCTTTACTGCCTCGATGGGCCCAACTCAATGCCTAATGGTACAATGAGCACCTGTCTTTCTAGCCAGGCCTGACTGTATTCTATAATGAAAATTTCTCCCTATAAAGAAGGAGTATATCTGGAAAGTTAAAGGGAGGCAAGCTTCTGGGCATTAATACTTTTAAATTTTTTTCCTTCATTCATCAGCTGTTAATTGGAATCTACTATGTGTCAGACACTCTACTAAGGGGTAATTAAAAGCAAAATGATTCCTTTTTTATGAAGTTTTATAGCCTCCTGAGGGTGACCAATGAGTATGCAGATAGTTATGATGTGATAAGTATTTTGCAGGGCTAATAGAAGATAAAAGCAGAGAGCTTAGCTGGGAGCAAACCCTGGGGAGTGATTGTAGAATGGATTCCATGAGTTCTATGGACCCTTCTCAGACCCAGGAAGAAACTGTGGTGAGGAATACCTGGCAGCACGGGCCCTTGGCTGCTGTTTGTCAGCTGGACAGACAAGATCAGAAGAGGGTTAGGTTTTGGTAGACCTCCTGGTTCGGGGATGGTCTGGCCAGGGAGATGGTAGAGGTCTAATGGTGAAGCTGTGCACTCAGCTGGTCATATGCCTGGCTCCATCCATGGTTCAGAGAAGTGGGAAGTCCTGGGGTCTGAGTAGTGGTGGTGTCACTGAATGGGGGCAGCTCTGGGTAGGGAAATTGGGTTGGTTGGGCAGGAGATATTCATGACATCAGTACCCGGTTATCCTACCCCCACATTCAAAATTCCTATAGGCTTAAATTCCTACAGGAGAGATTAGTGAGAGGGAATGAAGCCTAGACATTGGAGGCTAATACTGAGGTTGGTACCCAGCCTGTGGGCAAACCAGGAGCTACTCAGGTAGCAGCCTTAGTTATGGAACTTGTTTTAATGGTGCCCAGGTGTGGGGGGGCAACTTTGCCTGCAAAGTCCCCCCATCTGCCACAGATGAAAACAAAACTACCAAGACATGATCTACTTGGGGAGGAGAGGTGGACAATTTCTCAGAGGAGAAAGACTAAGAGCCCCTTCATCAACGGCTTTTATTGGGTTGTAATACACAGGAATACAGGAGGCAAGGATCAAACAGTAGATAACATTTCAAAGAAATCTGAAGGCTTAGTCTGAGTCAGTGTCTGTCAGGTAAGGGGGTTGCAGAAACTTTGGGAGACATAGTCATTTCCTGCTTGGACCCTTATCATATGAATGAAAGCACTCTTAGCAAAGCAGGAATCACAGGACTTTAGGAACTTCTTATGCTCGGTCACCCCGGGTCCCGCTGTAGCCAGCAAGGGGCTGCACCACCTTCCCAGTCATAGGTTTTTAGACTTAAGTGGATTAGAGCCAGAAAGCGCTTCTTCCAGACAGAATTGGGGACTCGGGCTATGTCAGAATAGCAGGTGGGGGGAGGGTCCATCACACCCTGTTTGCTGCAGCCCCCCCGAGTCCTTCATTGATGGCCTCCCAAGTGATCGTGTCTGGCTTAGGTTGCCCCTCCTCTAAAGGCCCATACCAGTCATTGACTAACCGACAGAGCGTTGGGGGTAGGGGATGAAGCAGAAGCAGCTTTGCTGCCAGGGAGATAAGCTTTGTCTCCTTAGTGGCTCACATTCCAGAGCCACTAAGGCTGAGCCACTCACTCAGCCTTAGCCATGGGGGGCAGTTACAACTCCTGAAACTAGGCAGAGTGGTTCCCAACACAGGTGGATAGCAGAGCTGTGACTCAGAGGGCGGTGCAGATTTCATAGCCAAGGCATCTGTAGGCTAAGTCCTTCTACCCAAGTTCAGCATTGTTCAGCCTAGGCTGGGCATGAGGATGGGAGTACTGGCAGGCTTCATGGGGGACAGGGAGTGGCCAGCCAGGGCAGGGAAAAACTAGTCACATTTTCCAGACCTTCCTCCTCACCAGACACAGTCTGTCCTGGATGTTGTATATCTGTGATCTCACTACAATGCTACATGAATGGGAATGGTCTCCCTACCCACCAGAAAGGCAGTGCGGCTCAGAGGGAGTCTAAGGCACTTGCTAGTGTCTCAGTAGTCCTTGGTAGATTCTGCTCTCTAAGCAGGCCTTTGTGGCCTGATGGGAGATGGCAGACCAGAGCTGAGAGATGGGGTGGGGAGTGTCCCTACATAGTGAAGTCTCTGACTGCACTGGGCACGGTTGGAAGCCCAGCCATGACTCTGCCCTTCACAGGGCCAGCATGGTTGGCTGGGTGTGACCCCCAGGCAAGCTGGCAGGAGGTCTTGTTCTCTAATGGTTGGTTTGTTTCAGGGTTGAAAGTTTCTCCCTCCCACTGCCCCTCCTTAGCTCCCCTGTCCTTTGCAGCCTGGGCCCTGGGAGGCCTTAGCAACTTCCAGAGGTCACGGCAGGTGCATCAGCCTCTGCACAGATCTCCTTCATTGGCTGGGTCCTGGTGGGGGAGTGAGCATGCTAATCTAATCGGCCCTTTCCCCCTCTGTAATTACTGTAATCTATAACAATAATTACAGTCCATTTTATTTTAGTGCCACTTATCTAAATGTGGATGTGCACTACTGAGATTGCCAATAGAATTAAGCCTCTGGGTGCAGCAGCAGGGTGGGGATGGTGTGTGGGCTGGGGAGAAGCTGCCTCACAGCTGTGGATACTGCCTTTGCCTTTGCAAGGCCTTTGCTGCTCTCCTGAAACAACCATCTCTCCTCTGGAGTTCATCATGCTGCAGGGCCTGGGCCACTGAGCCACAGGGAAAGAGGAAGGATTATCATGTGAACTCTAGGTGGAGTGACTCAGGTTACTAGGGAGGGAGTGACCTGAAAGCCAGAGCAACCATTGGCTACAGCACCCAGGAGGTGGCCACTGTAGTCTGGTTGCAAAATCCTTCAAGGTCAGGGATGGCATCTTCTACACTCACTTTTTCAACTGCCTAATATGAAGTCTGGCACATGGTAGGTGTCTGAGTGTTTGGTGAATGTTGTAAAAGTAGCATTAAAAAATACTGTGTCATTTACAATAGCCATTGATCTAGGCAGCTTTCTATTCATGAGTCCAGACTCACTGCCTCTGTAACCTGGAAAAGATGATTACTTGGGGAAATATGTTATTTAACAAAAACATTTTATTTTACACAGCATTATGTGGTAGAGCCAGAGACAGTGTGTGTGCATGTGTGCATGTGCACGTGTAGGCAACTGTAGTCCCTGTGTGGGTATGTTGTATTTTATGTGTATGTGTGCACTTGTTTGATATGTTTCTGTGGACATTTTTCCTTTTCCTTCTATTGGAGGGGAGCTAATCTCCTGTCTTGTCTCACTCTGAGCCAGACAAACTTCGTAATTCCTTTCCAGGGTTCAGAGGTCTGGGGGACAGAGGTGGTTGTGGTGCTGGAAAGTTGCATTTATTGCTGGAGGCTTTGCTATGTAGTCCAATGGGGCTTCTTTACTGTACTCACTAGATATCACCAACAGAGACAGATGAAGTCAGCATACCTGTTCTTGGAGACTGGTAGAAACAGATGATTTCATTCTAGCTTGCAAGCCTCAGACTCTGGAGGTCATGCTTCTGTCAATATGTGTCTGAGTCCTCACCCAAATTTGGGTGGCAACCCCAAACCTCCCCTGCTCCACACCAGGAGTGCTATGCATCTCAGAGAACCTTGCTTTGTCCTATTCACCCATCTGTCTTCTTCTTTCCTGCCTCCATTAAATTCATCTGATGCTCATTTTATCTCCTGTTGTGATCTCTTTCCTTGGTGTTGCTCTGAACCACTGTGTAACCACACTCTTTTCCTTTTGTACTATAATGCTTTGTCACAGAGTTTCAGTAAAGGTTTGGGGATGTTCAGAGACCAGCATAGGGCATTCTTTATCTCAATTTTTAGCCTCTAAGATTAAAATCTTTTCCAACCCAGTCAGGTTTATTTCTTATTCATATGACATCCACAATGAATGTTTCTGACTGCTAGCAGTGTGTGGGGGCACATGTGTCGTGTGTGTGTGTGTGTGTGTGTGTGTGTGTGTGTGTGAGAGAGAGAGAGAGAGATCCTCCTAGTCACGCTGGGCCACAGATTGAATAACCAGTCCCAAAGCAACACTGGGCAAGAGTATCCTGTCTTCAGACAGAGGATAGCTTGGGGATCTCCTTAGAGAATCCTTGCCAGGCTTAGAAATGTCATGTGTCACATATCATTGAGCAGAACTCAGTCACAGGGCCATGCTAAAATGGGAGTGAAACTGGCAATGCAGTCCCACTGTGTGCAGAGAAAAGCAAGAGAATCTGGTAATCAGCTGCCACATCCTGCCACAGTTAACCCTTCTGGTCACCATTATAATATTTCATCTTTTCCTCACACAAAATCTATACACTCCATCCTCAAAGGAGGCAATAATCCGAAATCCCATGCGGCCTCTGGGTCTAGCCCAAAGACCAGAAATTCTGGACTCTGTCAGCTTATGCTGAGGCTCCTTGTGGTCCTGTGATGGAGCTAAAACAGGCAAACTGAAACCTCTGGTTGTCAGCAGGCCTCTCCTCAAGCCACTCATATATAGTCCTCAAATTGGGAACAGATAAATGCAACAAATGCTCTTACTCAGGAGAAAGAAGAAAAAGAAGTAGCCAGCACTCACTGAGAGCAATGCCAAGTTCCCAGGAGCCCCTGTGAGGTCCTCTCCTTGGCAGTGGGTGAAGTTACCTGGTGGAGTTCAGTTTTGGGGTTTTACTCTCTGGGGGAGCTTCCTTGATCCATGTCCTCTGCAGTCCCTCTCTAGAGGCTTGTTCCTTACCCATCAGCTGCTGTGGTCACATCTGAGGTGGGTGCTGTACACTGCATATGGGCTTGAGGACTGGTTTATACAGTCAGGGCTTGTGTTTGATATATGTATATAATCTCAATCATCCAGCACAAATAATGCCCCTTTTTATCACAAGATCATAAGCATGTAATTCTGTAACATAACACTAGCACACTCAAGCACATCATGTGACATTTCAGCTTAAATGTTCAAATTAAAACTAAAAATTCTTACACTCATGTTATTACCCTACCAATCACACTCAAGAAGGTGTTCTTTTGCTGGACTCTGTATATATTAATATGTATATAAGTAGGTAAGCACATGATCAGGTGTGAGTCAACAAATACAGAGCTGACACACTGAAAATCTTGAACTGGGAGATTCCTAGTCAAACAATAAACCCTCCAAAATAATTCCTCCAAGAGAAGAGCCACATTTCTTCAACTTTCCTAAAATTTATGTTATTATCTTTGCTCAATGTCCCCCAGATCTTTTTAATCTGTAGCAGATTTTACTGAAGGTTTGATGTGATGGAGGGAAGTTACATTACAGATCCATGTAGGAAACCACACAGACACTGAACATTACATGTTCTTATTTTTATTTTTTCGTTTTTAATCTTTTAATCCTCACCCAAGGATGTGTTTATTGATTTTAGAGAGAGAGGAAGGAAAAGAGAAAGAGAGAAACATTGATGTAAGAGAAACATCAATTGGTTGCCTCCTTTACATGCCCCAACTGGGGATCGAACCTGCCCTAACCTAGTGTGTGCCCTAACCCAGAATCAAACTCATAACCTTTTGGTGTATGGGATGATGCTCCAACCAACTGAACCACCTGGCCAGAGCTGCATGCCCTTGATTTTAAAGGCTCTAAGCTCTTTGTGATGCCAGGAACACCAACTGACTTCAACGAACCAATCCATTCACATAACCTGTGTTTCCTGTTATGTGCTGGAGCGGCTGTCCTTTTTCAAAGGCCACAGATCTCTGGATGCTCTTGGGACATTTTATTTTGACTCAAGCATTTGTCTGGTGGCAATGCCTTTACATTTTTTTCAGAGTAAAATCATTCTGGCCTTGCTAGAAGAAAAGGAACATTGAGTCCACCCTGAGTGCCCATTTGTGCCCTCAAGCAGTTTTCAGAGGTGATTCCTGGCCTTGCCAGTGGTAATCCTCACTCAGCTCACCTCAGGACACAAGTTGGGTGTTTTTCTATTAGGACTTGTGGCTTCTGTAAAAGGATTTCCTCTCCACCTGGCTCTATTTCCTCCTAAGTCTCAGAGGTCACTACTCAACTGGTGACCAGAAAGCTGTACTCCATGAGTTTACTAGGCAGTACCAGGAAAATCGCAAGTATACCATTGACCTTTCTTTCTATAAATCAAGTTCAAGAAAGTCCATTCATTGAGGAATATATGAAGGACGATTGGTCTTTCCTCTCTTTTTGATGTTATAAACTATATCCTAAAGTCAGTCTATGATTTGAGGGTGACCCCTTAAATGTCCAGCCCTCTCTCTACCCTTATCACAACTAGTTTGAGTGCCTTGTACTTTGGCGCAAAGGAAACAGAATATAGGAAGCTTCTCATTGCATTTATTTCAAGGCTGCTACTAATGATGCTGTTGGCCACTTTGTTCCACAAAATCTGAGTTTATGATCTCCCAGGAGACAGTCTTCTGAATGATAATGGCAAAAACAGGTATAATCCCCAGAGCAAATTGTTTGCTTGTATCTTCAGGATATGAGGAATTAGATGATTAACAGCCTTTCCCTATCTGTGCCAACTCCTAGGAGGTTGAGAGCAAAAGTGAGGCTCACCTATTGGAGATGTGGAGATTATCTTTGAATTGTAGTTAGCTTCTGGTTCCAGTTTATTTATATTCTTATTTGTTTTCTTTCTTCTTTAGACCTCATGTCAATATATGCTATTTTATTGCAATTACTTTGTAAGCTGCTTCAAATCTCTCCTGGAAGAAGGTTTAGACATGCGCATACAAACACACTGACTGACACGTGAATCTTTCTAGAACAGGTTTCCAGGCTAATGTGTCCTGTCACCCCTGACCTTCCTGACTCCACTGCAGCTGCCCTGGCCTCCTTGCTGCTGCTTTTGTTTACTAGGCATGCACCTCAGGACCTTCACACTTGCTCTTCCCTCAGCCTGAAGTGCTCTTCTCCCCCATATTCATATGGCTTACTTTCTTAATATTTTCAGGTTTTTATTCAAATGTCTCCTTTTCAGTGAGGCATTTTTGCCCACTTTACTTAAAATTTCATGTCCTGGCCTGGTGGCCATGTAGCTTGGTTGGTTGGAGCTTCATCTTATACACCAAAAGGTTGCAAGTTCAATTCCCAGGAAGGGAACATACCTAGATTGTGGGTTTGATCCCCAGTCCAGGCAACCTATTGATGTTTCTCTCTCTCTGTCTCTCCCCCTCTTCCTCTTTCTCAAAAATATCAATAAACATATCCTCAGATGAGGATTAAAACAATTCACTACCCACACATGTGCTCTGCCTTTTCTTATATGATCATTTGTATTAGTCTGTTAGGGCTCTCTAGAGAGACACTAGAGAAGTGATAGATAGATGATAGATAGATAGATAGATAGATAGATAGATAGATAGATAGATAGCAAATGTGATTATGGAGGCTGACAAGTCCTAAGATCAGCAGGGTTAGTTGTTAAGCTGATGAAACTCAGGAGAACTAATGGTAGTTTCAGTCAGGAAGCCCTGTAGGCTCAAGAATCAGGAATGTTTAGGGTTTTTTAAAATATATATTGATTTTTTTTTTTTTACAGAGAGCAGGGAGAGAGAGAGAGATTTGTTGTTCCACTTACTTATGCATTCATTGGTTGATTCTTATATGTGCCCTAACGGGAATCAAACCCACCACGTTGGCGTAACAGGACAATGCTGTAACCAAATGAATACCCAGCTAGGGCAAGAGATCAATGTTTTAGTTCAAGCACAAAGTCAGGAGAAAGACAATGTCCCAATCTGAAGACAGTCAGGCAGGAGATATTCTCTTTTAGTCAGAGAGGGTCAGCCTTTTTGTTCTATTCAGGCCTTCAACTGATTGCATGAGGCCCACCCACATTGAGGAGAGAAATCTGCTTTATTACAGATTTCAATGTTAATTTCATTCAAAAATACCCTCACAGAAATACCAAAAACAATGTTTGACCAATGAACTATCAGGTTACCCAGTGGCCCAGTCAAGTTGACACCATATTACCCATCCTTCTAACTAACACACACTTTATTTCGCCTTGTTTTGCTTTTTGCCTGTATTCCTCCACTAGACTGTAGCATACAGAGGAGCTGTAATTTTTGCTTGTTTGTTTATTTCTGGACCCCAAGGTTTAGAATGGAGCCTGGAATGCTAAGTCAACATTAGTGGACTAAACAAATTCTGTTTTCAAGCTGTCAATAGATAATACTGCCCATTCCACAGAGATCCTGTGAAATACACTGAGTGTCAATAGTTCAGGCCTTTCCTTAGCAGTATGTTATGATGTAGATTCGAACTGCTTGGTGTGTGCATGTGTGTGCATATGCACACATGTTTCTGGGGTGGGGGTTGTTGTTAAGGGTTGTATTAGTGTTGCTGCACTGGTTATCATTCTGTCCTGACTATAGTAGTTCCCTACTGTAGTAGACCTAGCTGGATTTTCAACTTAGAATGTCATGCAGTTCTTAAAAGAATATTAATTTGGGTTTATTATAATTAACCTTTTAATTTATGCCTTGAGGAAGATTAATTTTAAAACAAAAGAGTAATAAAAATAGGTCAAACCCATGCTAACCTATGGAGAATTTTTGACCTTCCGAATTACCAGCAAGTTTATAAAAACTTGTCAGGGCCTCGTGATTAAACTCATGGCTTTTGAGACCAGATATTTTGAGGTTCAAATTCAGGCCCAACCAGTTACTGACAGTGTGGAAACTAGTTTGAATTAGCTTTTTATGCACAAAAAAAAACCAACCCCATTTGTTTATTTGCTGGAAAACTGAGACAATTATATTTACTTCATTGACTTATTAAATATGATCGTTTGTATAAAATGCCTACCACAAGGCCAGGCACTTTGTAGGTGTTTATTAAATGCAGATTTTACTCAAGAAGCTAAAAGGAATACATGAGCAGTTCTTGAGCCAAGCCCTGAGGTTGGAAATTCTGTACCTCAGTAACCTGCCCATTAACTACCTCATACTAAAATTTTCTCAATGGAAGTACGTGTTTACACTGGTGAATCACCACTATATTACAGCTTATGTCATTGACAGTGCTGCATTTTACAAAAGGAAAGATTATTCATTTGTCAGACACACTATAAAAATAACATTATGGATTTTGGAAGAAATAATTAATTTCTGATGGTACCGGAGTGCTTATGTGGTATAGTAGGAACATCGAGAGGATTCTTGATATTTGAAGGGAAATGTTCTTCCCCAGATGAAATTATGACTCAGGAGTCCAGGGGTATTAACTTTTGTTTCTTTGTAGTAGAGGAAAAATTACACTTGATTTGATATTGATTTTTTTTAAAATAGTGTTTTGCTGCTTTCAGACTTACTTTGAGGGCAGAGATTCAAATGCTGGCTTTTAATCCTACAAACACCTACTCTCTTCTCATTTCCCTTGTGGAGCTGGGAAGAGGCTCCCAGTGATATTCTTCAGGGATTGGAGGAAATATTCACTGGGATACAGAGAACCATTTGCTTCTTTGCCCTCTAGGGATCTAAGCATGGAACTGTGGGGGCGACTTCTTTCTCGAGGTCCCCCTAGTGCCATGGACATGCGTGAGTGAATAAATATGGCCGAGACAAGATGAGATCTGTTTGGGGATGGAGGCGTGGGCTGTGGCCAGTTTCTCAGGGGAGACAGAGGCCAGCAGCGGCCATTTTCTCCAAGGAGAATAAGGCCTTGAGCGCGCCTTCTTCCATAGCCTTTTATTGGGTTGTAATACACAGGAATACAGGGCAGCAAGGATCAAACAGTAGATAACATTTCAAAGAGGTCTGAGGGTTTCAGTCTGAGTGAGTGTCTGTCAGGAAGAGAGTTGCAGAAACTTTGGGAGACATACTCATTTCCTCTTGGACCTTTATCATATGAATGAAAACACTCTTAGCAGAGCAGGTTTCACAGGTTTATCAGCAAGTCTTGGTGGTGCCAGATTTTTCCCCAGGGCATGCTCTGTCCAGGCTCCTTGCTGCACCTCTCCCCATCAGGTATTCAGACTTAAGGGGATTAGAGCATGAAGCACTTCTCCCAGAGTACATGGGGACTTGGGCTATTTCAAAGCTGGGGGACAAGAGTCTATTGCTCTTTGTTGCAGCCCCCCTAGTCCTTCCATGAAGGCCTTCCAGGTGATCCAGTCTGGCTTAGGTTGCCCCCCCACTGTGAGGGGTCTTACCTGTCATTGACTTCCGACCAAGCTCTGGGGGCAGGGAGAGGAACTGAGGCAGCGTTTGCAACCACAGACAAGCTTTGTCTCCTGTGGCTGGCATTCCAAAGGTCGTCTCTCACTCTTAGCTACAAGGGGTAGAGATACAATTCTTAAAACTAGGCAGAGCGGTCTACAACATGGAACCACCCACTGGGTCAAGCAGGACATGCAGTCTCTCTTGAGAAGACTATGCAAATGGGAAATTATAATGGTAGCAACTCTTTATTAAGCACTCAGGACATGTCAGAAATGTGAAGCTCAGAAGCCCCTTCTTTTGTTTCAACCTGTTTTGATCTGGCACCACTTGAGTTGTGAGGGAGAGTATGCAAGTCTGGGCCAGTGCCTCTGGAAAGTAGGTACAATGAGATTTTGCCTAAAGCTGTATTGCCCTTATCATCACCTCTTCCATGCCCTGGCAGGCATCTTTCCATTATCTAAGACTAGTGTGCAAAGCCAACCAGGTCTCAGTGCAAAGGACCTGAACACACTGGTATCAGTGAAGCCACCTACCATTTCTGCATGTCACTTTTCCTGTGCTCTGTCATCCTCATCCCTGCAGCTGCTTTGTCACTGTCTCTTGGGGGAGATTAGCTGGTATTACTGACTGCTGGCTGAGGGGCAAAGTGATAGGAAAACATGCCTGGAAGGGGCAGTTAGGACCTCTTTAGATGCTGTAATTAACCTCATCATGTTTGTGCTTGTAGAACAGATACACTGTCAGATGCTGTCCAACCTTTCTGGTATTCAACATGTTTTAATTAAAATGGAAAGGGATGGACTGGGCAGGGAGAGGAGCAGTTGAGCCTGTCCTTTTGGATTTTCAGAGGAGTTCATTGTCCTGTTGGTCTCTGTTTTTTTGAAAGCTCTGGGAGTAGGGTCTGCTGGGAGCACAGGGTCTGGCACTGGGCAGGTGCTCAGTGAGCCTCGGACTGAGGCAAGTGCAGTGAGGAAACCCTGGCAGGAGAACGGAGCTGGCTCCCACCGGTGAGAGAGGTTCCACCCCCCCAAGGCAGATCGTGCATTTTCTGATTGAGTGAGGCAGGGGAAGAGAAATCAAACCCTGTTTTCTTTTGATGTGTTTTATGTGCTTGCCTGGAGGCATTCACGAAGCAGAAATACCAGCAAATGAGACAAGGCATTCCAGGGCCAGGGGTGTCTGAGCTACACATTTTCCTTACTTGAAAGGTATGGACTTTTCTGTTCAATTTTTCTCCAGCAGCAACTTGGTTACATGAACAGGAAGAAAGAAAGGTATTTTACTTCTCAGAAAATATTTTGGAAAATGACAAAACATTTCTAGAACTCTGTTTCAATAGTCATCTAATTCTCGGACTTCTTAGATGCTTTCTCCTCCACATCTCTCTAAATACCGCTATTTCCTGAAGATATTGTATCACCCCAGCCATTGCTCAGTTGATACCTGTCATGCCCCACCTTGGAGGATCTTCCATTTTCTTCATTTTTACCTCAGGAATCTTCCTAAAGTACATTGTTGAGGTCTTTTATTTTTCCTGCTAGGAATCCTTGGTTTCCTATTGACCATAAGTTAAAATCCACAACCTCAGCACAGCACATGTGGTAGACTTGTGCCCATTTGCTAATATTATTTCCCACAGGTCCCTCCCCAGCCACTAGACTACATGTGGCAAACACGAGGCCCAAGGGCTGAATCCAGCCTTCCACCTGGTTTTATCTAGCTAGGCACCTGGTTTCTACCTGGCAGCAGTGCTGAGCTCTTGCTTACCTGTTAAGGAGTAGTTACATTTACTACTCCTACAGTTTTGAAATTACATTCGGCCCTTTGAAGGCAACAACAAGTATGATGTGACTTCCGGTGAAAATGAGTTTGACACCCCTGCACTCAACAGTGAGCTTCTTAGGGTCAGGAACCACATTTTTTGCTCATCACAGAAACCCATAGCAACTAGCAGAGAGAAGAACCCCATTTTTCTGTGAATAACTGCACAGTTCTTGGCAACCTGGGCCAGGGGGCACATTGCCAGGTGCCATCAGCTGCCATCTCACCTTGGCTCTCCTTGGTGCCCATGTCTTACTTCATGGAGCCATCTGCTCATCTTCTGGTCACTCTGTACCCCTCTTTCCCACCCGTGAGCCCCATGGGTTTCTGTCCTGCCTCACAGGTGTGTCAGATGTGGGTTCATCCCATGAATCTGAGCTCACAGCTGCTCTCACACCCCCAGGATGCCTTCTGCGAAAGTTGGTGCTCTCCATACTCCTCTGTTTTAGCCCTTATACATTGTTTCCTGCTTCTGTCTTCTGTTTCTTCATCTCTAAAATTTTATATGGGGGATGGCTCCTTCTAGTAGATCCCATGGGCAACATGGAATCTGGCCTTTAGATACCCAGGAACTGGTTAAATGAATGAGTCCTGAGATCACAGATTATGGACAAATATACTTGGGGTGTGGATGCAGTCTTCCCTCAATATCTTCTGCATACCAGAGTGTCTAATGATTGCTAAATATCTGTCTACTACAGATGAGTGATGTGATATCCTGAACTGCCTGATATCCAAGATCACTTCCTGATTTGCTTGGGACTAAGGGGCTTCTTGGGAGGTAGGACTTTCCACACCAAACCTGGGTTGGTTCATCTTTCTATCCTGATCTGTGGACAGTTGAGAAGCCTCATTGGTAGATAACAGGCAAATAGAATTGGGTATTAGCTGCCGTAAGAATCCTTGCTGCCTCTTTCATTGAATTACTATCTCCATGAAGATGGATAATGAGAACTTAAAAAAATGGTAGTGTGGAATAATCAAAATTTGTATGTTGGTTATCCTGCATGAGGCTGTGTATATCTCCAAACATTTTTACAGACATTTGTATTACCAGCTCAAAATCTATTTGCCTTACACTTTAAAATATCAGAGTTTGGAATAAAGAAAGTTTTATTGATTAAGAAGGTGCCAGTTAAGAACATGGGGGCGTCAAAGGTTCCTCATATCCATCTTAAGAGAGTCCAGGATTCAGGCTTATTTTCATCAAGGGAAAGGAGAATGGGAGGGGCAAGAGGTGACTGACAACTCCATACATCTGGGCACCAACAGGGATCCAAGGAGGAGCAGGAAATTTCTAAATCTCTTTGTTCCCTGTCTGTTGAATCCTGTTGATCTGAGTCTGGTCTTGAGGCTCCTACAAATCTTTGATAAACAGTCATTATTTTATACAGGTTTTCCCACCTCTTTGGGAGAGATACCTTCTGACAAGGGGCTGTTCTAAAAACTCAAGCCTCAAGGGGAATTCCTCTTGCAATTAGCACATCTCTAGCAGGAGCTATTAGCATGAAGGCCATGGGGAAATTGCAGACAAATTAAGACAAAGTCAAAGACATTAAGCATTTGATTTACCTTTTCCATTAATTGCTATTCATATAATTTTCTGTGGTAACAATTGGGTTGTTGATGTGTCTCTTTCTTGTTCATTTGTAGATGTTTTTAAGGATCAGGGAGATTAACATTTTTGTTGTAATCTCAACATTGCCAATATTTACCCCAGAGTATTGTTAGATTTTTTTACTCTACTTATTATCATTATTATTCACTATTGTTTTTTTAAATTTTTATTTATTTATTTTTTAGAGAGAAGGGAAGGGAGGGAGGAAGAGAGGGAGAGAAACATCAATGTGCAGCTGCCTCTCATGTTGCTCCCACTGGGGTCTGGCCCTCAACCCAGGCATGTGCCCTGACTGGGAGTCGAATTGGCGACCCTCTGATTCCCAGTCCATGCTCAACCCACTGAGCCACACCAGCCAGGGCGAGAAGGTTTTTTATGTAGTATTATTACCATTCTTTCTGGTGTGCTGTGTGCCTTGTGTGAAGACTGGATCCAACATAATATTTTTGCAGATGGTCACCCAGTTGTCCCAACACCATTTTTATTGAATAATTGATATTTTCTCTACTTAGGGTTTTTGGTTAAGGGCAAAACATTCTGAACTTTCATCCTGCTGTAATGGATTTTAGCCTAGGATTTCCAAGGAAGGTGATAAATCTCTCTGTCAAGGGCTCTGATGTTTGTATTCCCAGTTCTGTTTGGTATTATTATGCACTTCTTAGCTGTGTCACCTCCTTTCCAAGTCTTTGAGGTTGTTATCCTTGGCAAAAGGATTCTTCCTCTACAAAAAGCAGCTTAAAGGGCCACTGTGTCTGATGTGCTTTCCTGGTGGCTACAGTTACAATGCCAGCCACTACCATTTGCAAGCAGAGAGCTCTCAACAAATAGCTCTTGCCTTACTAGTCTCTATTGGATAATTCTGCTTCAGGACAGGATGGGTGCTGCCAGCTGAACAAAATATTTGCAGGTGGGATTGCTTCTGCATCTGGGAAAGGAGAGTTTAAAGGCAGAGGACAATGCCAGCAGTCGGGCATATGGAAGTATCCAGGAGATGGCCACTCTCTTCCCCTGAATTCTGCTCTACCCCTTTTCCACCCCCCACAACTCTTGCAGATGGAATAACTAAGAATAAGCTGAAAACTCCAGGAAAATGTAAACAACTCAGGATTTCTGAGTTCTGTTCGTCTGTCTATGCATTTTTACGAAAAGTTTATTTCCTCTTTATAAAACTAAGCATGCTTATTGTATAAAGATAAGCTTTTTAAGAAAATAGGAACTTAAAAAAATTTTAATTTTTCATGTACTGTTTTCTGCCTTTTACTCCCATCCCAGCCCACCCCCCTAGCCCTCCCCACCTCCCTCCCATTTCCTCCCCCTGTAGTTTTTGTCTATGTGTCCTTTATACTTGTTCCTGCAAATCCTTCCCCTTTTCCCCCTGAAATTCCCTCCCCTCTCCCCTCTGGTCACTGTCAGCCTGTTGTAAATTTCAGTGTGTTTGGTTACATTTTGCTTGTTTGTTTGTTTTGTTGATTAGGTTCCTATTAAAGGTGAGATCATATGGTATTTGTCTTTCATCACCTGGCTTATTTCATTTAGCATAATGCTTTCCAGTTCCATCCATGCTGTTACAAAGGGGAGGAGCTCCTTCTTTCTTTCTGCTGCATAGAACTCCATTGTGTAAATGTACCATAGCTTTTTTATATTACATTGTATTGATTATGCTATTACAGTTGTCTGATTTCTTACCCTCATTCCCTTCCACACTGCACACCCTCTCTCACCAACATTCCCCCCTTTAGTTCATTTCCATGTGTCATAAGTTCTTTAGCTTCTACATTTCCCATACTATTCTTGCCCTCCCCCTATTTTCTACCTACCATCTGTGCTACTTATTCTCTTTTCCCTCTCTCTCCTCCTCCCACTCCCCTGTTGCTAACCCTCCATGTGATCTCTATTTCTGTGGTTCTGTTCCTTTCCTAGTTGTTTGCTTAGTTTGCTTTTGTTTTTGTTTTAGGTGTGGTTGTTAGTAATTGTGAGCTTGCTGTCATCTTACTGTACATGTTTTTATCTTCTCTTTCTTAGAGAAGTCCCTTTAACATTTCATATAATAAGGGCTTGGTGATGATGAACTCATTTTAACTTGACCTTATCCGAGAAGCGCTTTTTCTGCCCTTCCATTCTAAATGACAGCTTTGCTGGATAGAACAATCTTGGGTGTAGGTCTGTGGATTTCATGACTTGGAATACTTCTTTCCAGCCCTTTCTTGCTTGTAAGGTCTCTTTTGAGAAATCCACTGACAGTCGATGGGAACTCCTTTGTAGGTAACTGTCTCTTTATCTCTTGCTGCTTGTAGAATTCTCTCCTTCATTTTAATCTTAGCTAATGTAATTATGATGTGCCTTGGTGTGTTCCTCCTTGGGTCCACCTTCTTTGGGATTCTCTGAGCTTCCTGGACTTCCTGGAAGTCTATTTCCTTTGCCAGATTGGGGAAGTTCTCCTTTATTATTTGATCAAATAAGTTTTCCAGTTGTTTCACTTCCTCTTCCCCTTCTGGTACCCCTATAATTTGGATGTTGGAATGTTTAAAGATTTCCTGGAGGTTCATAAGCTTCTCCTCATTTTTTTTGAATTCTTGTTTCTTCATTGTTTTGTGTTTGGTCATTTCTTTCTTGCTTCTGGTCCACTCCATTGATTTGAGTCCCAGTTTCCTTCCCATCACTGTTGATTGCCTGTACATTTTCCTTTATTTCACTTAGTATAGCCTTCATTTGTTCATCTAATTTGCTACCAAATTCAACCAATTCTGTGAGCATCCTGATCACCAGTGCTTTGAACTGTGCAGCTGATAGGTTGGCTACCTCTTCTGCACTTAGTTGTGTTTGTTCTGGAGCTTTGATCTGTTCTTCCATTTGGGCCATTTTTTTTTTTTTGTCTTGAAATGCCTGTTATGTAGTAAGGGGTGGGGCCTTAGGTATTCTCCAGGGCAGGGCAGCCAGTCTCTGGTTTGTGATGCTGTATGTGGGGAGGGGTCAGAGAGGGAACAGTGGCACTTGTTCTGTTCTCTGTTGAATTTCAGTCCCTTCCTCGGCTTCCCCCAAGCAAACTGGGCCCTTCTGGTGCTGATTTCCATGTGGGTGGGCTTGTGTACATTCTAAGACCCTGTGGGTCTCTCCAACGAACTCTCCTGTGAGGCTAGGAGTCTCTCCCAATGGTTTCTCAACCCCCATAGGTGTTTTTAATAGATGTTTTGAGGCTTTATTTCCCTTGGACTGGAGCCCTGGGTTGAGCAGTCTGTCTTGTTCCCCAGTTTTGCCTGGTTTATCTGCGCATGAATATGAGACCTCCAGTCAGCCAGCTGCTTTACGTGCCGCACCCCTCCACAATTTGCCCTTTCAATGGGTCTGCCTACTTGCACCCTGTGCCTGGCGTCCGCCCACTGCTGTCTTGCATGCCCGGGGTCCACAAGCCACTGGTTTTTATGCCATGACCCCTCTCTGCCAGGCCTCCCGACTCTGTCCCTCCTACTGGTCTCTATGAATGTGTCTATATTAACTCCCTGGTTGTCAGACTTCTGTACAGTTCAATTATCTGTCTGTTCTGGTTGTTTTTTTGTTTCTAAAGTTTTGTTGTCCTTATTTTGGTTATGTGAGGAGGAACAGTGTGTCTACCTACACCTCCATCTTGGCCAAAAGTTCTAAATGTACCATAGTTATTTGATCCATTCATTTACTGATGGGCACCTAGGTTGCTTCCAACACTTGGCTATTATAAATTGTGCTGCTATGAACATATGCTTTTTAATGTATTTGCATATTTATAAGTATGATTCAATAAAGAATTTGAAGCAGCTAAAGACACCAGTAATTTTAGAAAACAACTGGTGAAATTGGAGTCTAGATAATGAAGGACAAGAAATTAATCAAGCTGGAGGTGGGGGGTGACTGTACAGGAGAATAGGAAGTGTGAGCTCTATAATACAGAACAAGAGCAACACTGCACACACATTTGGCTCCACATTTTCTAACTGACAAAGTGAAAAGGGGAATATTAGTTACAATCTTTACAATAAGTTAAAAGTCCCAAGTCCTGAGGCCTAATTATCCCAAAGGTCCAAATGGTCATTATAAAGAAGTTTCAGACCTTAGCGGGATTGACAGTCGTCTGTGTGGATTTGATTACAGGAAACAGGAGGAGCATAGATGGGTCTGTCCGAACCTGGTGAAGGAGAAGGTCCTTCACTTCTGGTCAGCTTTGCTGGCAGGGTGGATCCAGGTTTAGTGAGACACAGAATGTGTCCAATTTAAGAGGATTTACAAAAAGGTTTATATAAAATCAGGCATGAAAATGAATACTTACTGAGAAAAATTCATAAAACATATTAAAATATATGGAAATGTCGACAAATACAACAAAATCATACACACACCAACTGCCTGGCACACAGTTCTGTCATACTCTTTCCCCTATGTATTTTTGGCTACTGTTTGATCTTTTTTTCCCATGATCTTTTTGAATTTTATTTTTTTATAGCAAGGCTAGAAAGATAATTAAATCTTTTGGTATGGTTGATTAAAAGTTGTTTTTTTATTTAGTAGTTGTTAAGAAAAGTTTTATTCAGCTTCTCATTATTGTTAAGGTCTTGTAAGTTTATGATTATTGTCAGATTAGGGTTTTCATATGTGAGTTGTAAGATGTGCAAGATTTTTCCACGGCTGGATTCTGACCGGACTTATTTGAAATCTTATCTTTTTACCGCTGCCACGTGCTTCCGGTGCCAGAGGCTGCAGGGCATATGCTGCCGCATTGCAGCCTCACCTGTGCACCTCCGTATGAGCCCCGGTGAGTGGGCGCATAGGGTGACTAAAAGAAGCCTTGGATCGCCACCCTGGGACAGCTGGCAACAAGTTAACTATGCACAGAAGTGAGGTTACACTGTAGAAATGTATCCTGCTAAACTCAAACCAAACATATAAAAGAGAAAGTGTGGCTGAAGGGATTTTGAGTGGAGCATCGGTCTGAATTGATTTGAGTTAAGTATCTAACTTTTGCAAATTTTACGAAATCCAAGGAACATGAAAGACCATAGCCAGGGCCCATTGCTAGCAGTTGTTGGGGAGCCAGAGCAACAAAAATGCCCTGAGGTGAAAATCTTTCCCTTTAGTTAAATCTTCCTCTGCCTCCAGAGCTCCATGAGGTAGCCAGGATTACTTCCCACACCTGAGGGTGAGGGTTGTCATATGGCATTTGGAGGCAGACACCAGGTCCCATTTTTTTTTTTTTTTGCAGTGGGACCCTGGGCTAATTATTTAACATCTCTGAGACTCAGCTTCAAAATCGAGATCATTAAGATAATACAAATATATGGGATTGTCCTGAGAATTAAATGGCATGTGTTAGTTGCTTTGTGGAGCACTTGGAACATCGTAAGCTTGAAATAAATATTAAGCATAAAAATACACTGGGCATCTTGAAAGAGACTGTCTAACCACTTGCTTGTCCTCATTGGTACCAAGAAGAGATTCTGCTGCATTATAATCCAAAGACCTTTCATATTTTAGAGCCATAAAGGTATGCCCTTCAGATTAGTAGAATTTTGAATTTAGTGATCCCAATTTTTGTTTTCATTTTTCCTTGAACTGTGCTTGGGTCCATACTCTGGCTGCATTAACCAGAAGTGTAAGCTCAGGATTAGGGCAAATTTTAGCTGCTTTTTGTGAGTGGAGTGAAAGCGCTGACCTAGCGTGGGTGGAGGAGGACTAACTGAGGGTCACAGGTTTACTAACTTAGAGTGGATTGGGGAATAAAGTCTAAATATGTTTTCAAAGGTTTTGGACAACCCCTTAGCATGGGTTGGACATTTATCTGCCAACGTCTACCCACTGTGTCCTGGGTGCTAGTTTGCTCTGGACCCTTTCCTGTCTACAGGCTACCTGCAGCAGCCCAGGTGGCCAAGTTTCTTCACTCCAAGAAGGCTGGCTGTGAAGGGGATTAGGGAAACCTTTCCACCTGGGTTTTTTCTCCCTGTCCCTGTAGGGTGTAATGGAGAGCTTGTGAATGCTGCCAAAAAGCACTAGGTGGGGCTGGCGAGAAGTCCCATATTTATTCCTGAGGCTCTGCAGTGGGTCGCTTTGCCAGAT
Source organism: Artibeus jamaicensis (assembly GCF_021234435.1). Classification (NCBI taxonomy): domain Eukaryota; kingdom Metazoa; phylum Chordata; class Mammalia; order Chiroptera; family Phyllostomidae; genus Artibeus; species Artibeus jamaicensis. The sequence goes on along the minus strand of NW_026521788.1, from coordinate 36,913,691 downwards.
GTACCCTTACTAATCATTAGGGGGACTCTGTTGCCCTTTTAGAAATGGTCACTTTGAGGACAGGGCCCGGCCAGCAGCGTAGAAGGACACTGGACCTCTCTGATTATTAAATTCCGCTGCTCTTTGGCTGAGGAAGGATTTATTGAGCATTTCAGGTCACCTCTCATAACTCTTTCTGAAAAGGCTCACCATATCATCCTGTTCCTGAACAAACTGGATTTCTGCAACAGAAAACATGTTTATTTAACTTTTATTAAGAACTAATTTGGAAGCATCCAGCAGTCTCCAGAGGTCTTTTCTGTGGCCTCCTCTGCAGTTTATGTATTATTTAATCGCAAATGCAATCTCACTGAGACTTTGCTGGATTTTTCTCATCTGCCTCCCTACAAAGAAATGAAATTATTCCCTGAACATCTTAGATCACGAAATGGTACCTTTTGGAAATGAAAAGATAATGCTGTTTTTGTGTGAACATGAGAGAATTACTTAACTTCTCTGTAGTAACACTGATTAAATTGAAATGTCAGAGCTAATGTTATAGTTAATAAATGTTATACATATTCAAACCTGTCTAAATATTCAAGATTCTAAGTAATGCAGAGGATGCTGTTTAAAATAGCAGGGATGTCCATATTTTCTTGCAAATGTTATTTGTGCTATCCATTTCCAGTGATGAAGAGTAAACTGTATTATAGGTAAGACCCATGTTGGTGATACTGTGGGTACTGTTTTGTCACTTAGAATTTTCTTAGCCAGATAAATTGGTACTGCTATGAGTCATTGACCTAGCATTTGGGGATGGTTTTGTGACTGGTTTCATTTTGTAAATCAGAAGGTGGTGGGGTAGTGTGTGATGGGAAAATGGAGCATCAGACATCAGTAAGCAGGAGCCTTCAATGGGGGTTGGCAGGTAGGCCTCCCCTGTGTTCCTCTCTCACAGCCTCCTAGAGAAATTTCATCATTGTCCCTTCCCTTCTTCATAAGAGAAAGTGTATAGGTGAGAACTGTTATTTCCATGGCTCTGTGGGCATGTTTGGGCTGATAGCCATAGTACGCTCTCTTTAGAGGAATAGAGCATAGAACATGGAGGGGCAGGAACCCAGAGGAATGGGGATTAGGGCTGCGGTATGGGCAGCTGGCTTGGGGTCACTGACAATGGGGACCGAGGCTTCAGTCTTAAAGGACATGCCTGTCCTCTGGAAAGTAAAGTCTTGATTTCTGAAGAAAAGTGGCACCTCTTCCTCTGGCCACAGGAGATCGTTGCCAATTTGTTGTCTATCACTCCCTTTTCCCGGTTGCCGTGTTCTGTTTCCAGAGAGAGTGTGAGATTTCTAGTCCCCAAGATATAGTTGCAAATTCTACCCCTTCCTCATGTTAGGTGTGTGACCTTAGATTAGGTTTGAAAGCTGAGGTTGCTCAGAGGCCTCATGTGTTGGGCTGGGGCAGGACATAGCTGTCTCATGTCTCTTATTTTGCTTCATCAGTGAGCTGATGTATATCAGGCATCTGGGAAATCACCTGGTACATGTCAGGCACTCCTTCTTCAACATGCTCCCACCTGACTTGCAGTTTTACATCTAGACTGAGGGTTCCCTTCCCTTCCCTGCTTCCTACCCTCTGTCCTGGAAAAGTTCATTACTAATCCTTTGGACAGAAGAAAGGGAACAAGCAGTCTGTTCCCACTCTTCCTGGCATGTGGTGTAGCCCAGGGCTCAGCTGAAAGGAGGAAGGTGGTTGAGTCAAAGTTCCTGCATCCAGGCAGATCGGGCGTGACTTGTTCACTCCAGCTCCATAGTGGAATGTCCGTGACAGCACAGCTGGCATCCGAGGACAGGTAGCTCGTCACCCTCGGAGAATTCTAATTCAGCAGGATTTACCAGCAAACCGCTGGAACAAAGAAAGGATATATTAAAGTGTGCATTAGGGATTATGGTTATTATAAATCACATTCTTTGAAATCTCATTTAGACCCAGGAAACAGACTGTGTTTGGAAGGTTCTGAGGATTAATCCTTTCAGAACAATGAAGTGTCAGTGATCATTTGGAGAAGTAATTATGCCAAATTTAATTATCATGCACGTGCATTTCATTGACATCACCATGCACACCCAGAGGACAATGGGGAAAAGACTGCCCCAGTACTGGCCCTTGATTGAAGAACATGGCACAAAATTATACATGTAGTAATTGAGCGTCACTTAATATGCGGCTTGATGCATACAGAGATTGTGGGGGGGTGAATGGGAGTGGCATTTGGCATACTCAGCAGATGTGTGAGATATTTGGAAAAGCTTTTCAATGTTTTCAACATATTGGAGAGGAGCAAACTACATTTCAAGTAGGCTGATTAAAATGTTCCCCTGTCTTAAGCATTTTTTTTTTGTTCTCTGTTCTCCTGGTACCCTCGCCTCTTCTGAATTGCAGGACTCTGCAGTGTTCAAATGAGCCGCTCAATGGAACTTTGGAAGTGTGTGTGTGTGTGTGTGTGTGTGTGTTTCTGGGAGCACAAGGGAAGTCCAGGGGTGTCCGGTGAACCACAGCTGTGTGGATACAAAGGTTTTTAGAGTTTGTAATATTGCAGGCTGACCTACGGGGGTCCCATGTCAGGTTTATCTGTGTCCTGGTCTTCCCAGCTTCCTCCCTTTCACTGTAGAACGTATTGCTTCACCTCTTCTTTGGAGGGCTTCCCCTGGTGAACCCAGGTTGGGTTGGGTGCCTGGCACTAACTTGCACAGCAGAACAATATCATTGCTAATTTATATACCTGTTACCTTTTTACAGTGTGGCCATCTACCATGAAAGCAGTGACCATATCCTTTGCTCAGCCCCCAGCACAGCACCTGCCTTGTAAAAGTCTCAGTAATATTTGTTTGATAAATGATCAAAAACCAGAAAGAACAGAAGTCAGTTTCTCTCTACACATCCCTAACTGTGCTGAAGTCTAAACAAGCTGCCTCCATCGCTGCTTTCTGATTTGGGGGTGTGATCTATAACACTCTGAAGATAACACCATTAGTGTCTGAAATGTGAATCTTCCACTTGATTTGTGATCAGGAGCTAGTGAGTTAGCTTATCTGGTTCTCAATGTGAATTGTAAAACTGGCATGGGCATCCTTGAAGGAACAAACTGAAATCATCTGTGGCAGGTGCCTGGCAGGTGGCAGGTGTTTTGTGCTTCCTGGGATACCCATGAAAAGTTACTTTTTATTTGCTGAGCTGAGCTCAGAGTCTTTTTATCTTTTGAAGAGTTGGCTAAGAATTAATTAAGGATCCACAGCTAGAAACTAACTTTAGGTTGGAATAGCTGTTATTGCACCATCAGTGCTGTGGGGCTGAAGCCACATCTCATGGGCAGACATGGGCAGTGGGCGAATATGCCCATGTTGAAGAAAACCCTTTTCCTGGCTTTCAGCTTAGAATCTTGCTGCCACAGGTGGACTTTGATGACCCTGCTAGGGTTTGGTATCCATGAAATGCATTTTTTCCTCAGACAGGGTGTTTTGCCTTCAAATTGCTATGGCCAGGAATGGCTATCACACAGGAAATTCAGGCATAACTCCCATCTCACAGAGCACTTAGGAGAGATAAATGGGAGCACTCTGGGGGCTGTTCTTGAGAAACCATGGAGAGTGTTGCAGATATACATCTGTTGTTGACCTCTGTCTCACTAGCAGATGCAAAGAGTGTGACTGGCCTCAGTTGCTTTTATAAGAGATTGACAGGCTTAAGGAGAAAGGGTTGCAAAGCCCCTGTGACTTCTGCTGAGTTAATCTGGTTTCCCAGGCAGCAAACCCCAAATTGGCAAAGTGGCCTATATGTCAGTCAGAGTTATGAGTACATTATCTCATATAATTTCATCAAATTCTCCCAAGAGCCCAGGAAATAGGTGGTATTGTCTCCATTTACAATTGAGTTGCTCAAATAATGCATTTAATAATAATAATAATAATAATAATAATAATAATAATACCATCTGCAGTCTATTGAGTGCTTACCATGTATAGCCATTTAATAAACTTGAATTATAGAAAATTGTCATCCGTATCGGTCAAGAACAGTTGAAGGTCAGCACTTTCCATGTTTCTCATTTGTGGCTGAACTAACAAGTCAGACAGGGCCGTGTAAGTTTTCTGTTGTGTCACCATTTTCCAAGAAGGTAAGCTAGCTGCAGTGCTACTGACAAAAATGGGTGTCAGAATTCTGTTTTATATACTTACAACAATAACAGTGATGATGACCAGAGAGAAGGCTTAGGACTGGGGATTGGAGGAGGAGGGGATGGAATGGGGCAAGAGAGCAAGCCCCAAGGTGCCAGGCTTTGGGGACCATTTCTTTCTTGCACTCATTCTTTTTTAAAAGATTTTATTTATTTATCTTTAGAGGGGAAGAAGAAAGGGAGAGAAATATCAATGTATGGTTGCCTTTCGTCCCCTGCTGGGAACTGGCCTGTAACCAAGGCATGTGCCCTGATTGGGAATTGAACCACCATCCTTTGGGTCACAGGCCCGTGCTCAGTCCACTGAGCTACACCAGCCAGGGCTTTTGCACTCATTCTTTACCTGGCATGGCAGGGTGCCCTCAGAGGGGGAATGCATTTTAATGTATTAAGTTTAAGATAAATCCCATATGATCTCACCTGTAAGAGGATCCTAATGAACAAAACAAACAAATGAGCAGAATAGAAACAAGTCCCTTTCCCTTACCTGGCATGGAAACAAGGAACAGACTGACAGTGACCAGAGGGGAGAGGGATAATGGTGGAAAGAAGGGAAAGGGACTAGTCAAGGGACATGTATGAATGACTCATGGACATGGACAACAGGGTGGAGATTGACTGTGGGGGTGGGGGAGCAGTGGAGAGCAATGGGGGGAAAATTGGGACAATTGTAATAGAACAATAATAAAATATTCAATAAAAAAGAAGTCATCAATACTTATCTAGGATTTCAGGCTGGAGTGATACTGCACCAGGCCTGGGGAATTCACTTTATAGACATAGAATTGAAGGGAAAATACATTTTTCAAATTCATTTTTAAAATAGTTTCCCTTGGAAATTAAAACCATTAAGTGCACATCATTATGCAGATTAGTATTCATGCTTCAAAGACACATAATTTTGCCTTCATTTAATTTGTTTCTCCAAGACCTAATTATGGTTGGGTGAAAAAATGTTTTTTTTTTCTTTCTACTCTGCGAATCGCCTTTTACTACCCAGGAGGACAGTTCTCTCTGGTTATCAAGTGTTGTTTCCATATAGTGATCAGTCAAGAGAAAGTCAGGGAGATGTATTCTAAGAGGGAATTGATTGTTCATGAAGACAAAGAAACAAGTGTGATCCTTGTCAGTAAGGCCAAGTAGTGGGGACTTCCCTGGGGGAGGTTTCAGAACTTCCCCCAAGAATAGAAGCATTCAGCTGCTTGACCAGGCCCTAGGGGTATAAGGATGCCAGCAGGCTAAGGTGGTTCAGGAGCCAGCAGCGAGTCCCATAAGACTGGACTGTCTGGCAGTGAGCAGCTGGGTGGCAGAGGGCAGGATGACCTTGACTGGCACTCAGGTACTAGGCAGAAGACAGGGCTTCTGTAGAAGTCACTTTGCTTTGTGGGAAGTGCTGATGCTAGTGACTTGATCTACTGAAAGACTCAGAGATTTGATTTGGCTCTGATTAGGATGAAAATAACAAACACTTCTGTCATGTTTACTGTGTCAGGTACTTTAGTGCCCCAAATGATAAAAGGTTAAACACTAGTGCTAAACTTCAGCGTTGTTAAAGTGTTTCAAACACTTTACAAACATCCACTTATGTAATTCCTACAGCATTCTAGAGGCAAGTGCTTATTATTATCTATACTTTACAAATGAGGACTTTGAGGCCCATAGGGTTAAGTAGCTTGTCTCAGATCACATTGCTAGTGAGGGGTGGGATAGCTGCAGTTTGGCTGGATTCTCTATATGTGACATTCTGTTGTCCTACCTCTCATTATAAGAGGGTCCCTCAGGACTGGGCAAGAACTGTAGACTCATAAAGACATTTAATCCCCTCAACAGCCTTCTGAGAGAGATGGGACTGTGGTGAGCTCTCCTGGTAGTCCTCAATGATTCATACCTCCAGATAGTCATGCCCTTTTCTAGTGCCCTCCCCTTGAACCTGGGCAGCCCTGTGACCTGCTTTCATCAACACAACAGGACAGAACTGATGCTGAGGCAGTTCTCACTTCAACCATCAGACACATGACAGCCTTCACTTTACACTCTGGGTGACACCAGCAGCCATGCAAGAAGTCTGACCGCCCTGAGGCCACCATGCCCAGCAATGATGAGAAACTATGTGGAAGGAAACTGAGGCACCCCAGCCAGTAGCTCCTGCTGAGCTCCAGACAGCCCCACCTACCACCTGTCCTGCCTTGTGAGTGAAGCCATCGTGGAAGTAAATCCATTGATCCTCTCAGACTAATGCTTCATGAAACAAAGATGAGCTACTGATGAACTCTTTCCAACAGCAAAAACATGAGAAACAAGTAAAATGCTTGAAAATGATTTCTGTCTTAAGCCACTAAGTTTGATAATTGTTTTAATGTGGTAAAAGATAATTGAACCAGCTATTAACTTCACTTTACAGGTAAAATATGCTAGGTACAAGGAGGCTGTGGAACTTGCCCAAAATGATTCGACTGGGAAGTGGCAGATTCAGAGACTGAATCAGGGAAAGTCAGTGCAGAGATGCACTCTAAGCACTAATCTGTACTACCCCCTGATAATGTATCTGCAAGGATGTCCTTGGTGCCTGAGAGAGGCTGTGCAGGGAGTGCTGTGGTACAAACAGGTTGTCCTGGCCTTCTTGGTGCTTCTGTTCCCCCTTAGAATATTTCCCAGCATAGGGGCATGCTACAGGCTTTACTGAGGCCCAAGAATGCATCAGACACTTTTTAAAGCAGCCTCATCATGTAATCGTATAGAAGATAAGATGATTGCCTCCACCTTGCAGATAGGGAAACTGAGGCTTGGAGATTAAAATAATTTGCTTAGATTTACACAATATGTTTGGAGTGCACCTAGAGTTTGAACCTGGTTCCGCTCTACCTCTGTACACAGTACATGGCTCAGCTCTGCATCCTATGCCCAGTCTTTAGTATCCCTGTCAAGCTCTGTCACACTAGTCAAGCTGTTGCTGAGCTTTGTCCAAATTCAGCTCCTTCCTAGCTTTCCTTCAACAACAAGGTCAGCCACTACCTGGGGATGCTTTCAAAGTTTGTAAGACCACCCATACCTAGTAGTCCATCCTCACCTCCTCAGATCATAGACCATATGTGTGTTTTCCCTGCATGCCAGCCCCCACAGAAGACAGCTGGGGGGATTTTCTGCCCTCACTCTACCTGAGTGCATAGTGGGCAGCAGTTCCTCTAGGCCTCTGGACACTGTTCTCTCCACAGCTACAGCAGGACCAGGTTCTCTTAGCTAGGTCCAGATTGGGCTGGACCATGGAAAACTCTTTTCTTCTTACCCACAGATAATGAGCAGGGAGTTGTTCTGAAGCAAGGGCTGGTTTGTCCTAGGGAACAGGGACAAATGAGCCTCAAAGGGAAGTTAGAGGCACTGAAGCTGTGCCAGAGAGCAGTGAATGAGCATCTGTTGAGTAGGGGTTTAAAGGGGCCAGCATGGGAGCCCTTGTCACATGTGTTTGCAGGTCTGCTTTGTCATCAGGGCTCCGGCACAAGTATCCAGGTATGCCTGAGTAGAAGTACCATGTCAGAGTCCAAGAAGAGAGGATAGCACAGTAACCTGCTGTGTTCTCTTCTACAAGGGTGGCAGGTTCCTCAGTTCAGCATGTGCCCCCCTTGGAAAAATGCCTTTACTGCTCCTCCCTTCCAGACTGGGAGCGACTCCAAAGGCCCCATATCTTGGTGACTTGGATGGGAAAGTCCTGAACAGGCTAATGTGAATAGCACAGGCCTCTCTCTCCTGGCTCTGGCCCCAAAGTCATCCTATTGTAAAATTAGACTGTGGCACCTTAACCTCTCAGAGCCCTTTCCACAGCCACAATGACATACTATTACCCAGCTATGGGCTGAACACCACTCCACCCCTCTACCTCTCATCCCCCACCTACATATACACACAGACATCCAGCCACTTGTTCATTTTTCCTGTGCACTGAACTATTCATCCCTTCCCTATTTAATTGGTAAGTATATGGTGCTGTTCTGAGCACTGTACAAATAAAAATTCCTCTAACCCTCAAGATGCCCAAATGAGGTAGGTACCATTACCAGCTTTGTGTACAAGGGAGAAGACAGAGGCCATTAGTAGCTTTCCAGTTTAAGGAGAGGTGGCTGCACATTTTTGATAAAAATGTGCTTACAGTTTGCCAACTACTTGTGTACTGTACCTCCAGGGATCTACTAGCTGTTGGGATGTGCCCTGAGCTAAGAGCAGGATCTAAGGCATGAGAACTAAACCAAGCCAATAGAGGAGAAACCCAGGGACTAAGGGTTTCAGTGGACATTCCTTCACTGGCCTCTGGTACAGCTGTGCTTTCACCAATAGACACAAATGACTTTGCAGGAGTTCTGCAGGCTCAGGGGGTAGCTTAGATTCAGCTTTGTGATCTGGGACCCTACTCTGAGCTGGGAAGAGCTCAGGATGAAAACCACTTGGAGAGCAAGGCCCAGTCCTTTAGACCCCTTGCTGATCCAACAGCTGAATGAAGTCCCATAAATGAGCCCCATTAGCTCACTGAGCTATTGGAAATGATGAAGTGACTGTTTTAAGCCACTAGGTTATGTGGCAGATTGTTTTGGTGCAACAGATAACTGAAACTCCTACCAGGTCAGACCATGCTTGGAGTCCTGGCTCTTTCTAGCTGCCCCTGTGGCAACTAATGAAATCAAATTGCATTGTGTCTGGAGAAGGGCAACTCAGGCACATTGCCTCCGAAGTAACACTGGGAAGAGCTGGTGAGAAGACAGGACACTTTTGGGCACACCAGTAACCTACCTTAAACAGCAGGAGGTCTGTTGTGTGCTGGAAAGACTAGATCAATTCAAAACATCCTTAGTGCTTTAAGAAAAATAATAATAGACCCACTTCTGGACAAAATGGAGGTGTAGGTAAACACATTGTGCCTCCTTGCACAACCAAAATAAGAACAACAAAAATTTAGAAACAAAAAAATAACCAGAACTGACAAAATTGAACTGTATGGAAGTCCAACAACCAAGGAGTTAAAATAGAGACATTCATCCAGATTGGTATGAAGGGTGGAGTTGGGTGCCAGGGGAGAGGGGTCACAGCAAAAAATTGGTGGCTTGGGTACAAACCCTGGGTGCTTGAGGCAGCAGCTGACAGAGCCTGGGTGCACAAGAAGGCAGAGGGCAGACACTGAGCAGCTGGTGGCAGCTGGCTGGCAGACCCCAGGCTCTGGGTGGAAGCAGGCAGACCCAGTAAGGTGTGGAAGGTGGCTGGCTGACCTGGGAGTCACACATTTGTACGCAGATAAACCAGGTGAAACTGGGGAGCAAGACAGACTGTGCAACTCAGGGCCCCAGTATGGGGAAATAAAGCCTCAAAACATCTATTAAAAACACCTGTGGGGGTTGAGAAACCAGTGGGAGAGACTCCCAGCCTCACAGGAGAGTTCATTGGAGAGACAGGGTCCTAGAACATACACAAGCCCACCCACATGGAAATCAGCACCAGAAGGGCCCAGTTTGCTTGGGGGAAGCCGAGGAAGGGACTGAAATTCAACAGAGAGCAGAGCAAGTGCCACTGTTCCCTCTCTGACCCCTCCCCACATACAGCATCACAAACCAGAGACTGGCTGCTCTGCCCTGGAGAACACCTAAGGCCCCACCCCTTACTACATAACAGGCATGTCAAGACAAAAAAAAAATCGCCCAAATGGAAGAACAGATCAAAGCTCCAGAACAAACACAACTAAGTGCAGAAGAGGTAGCCAACCTATCAGCTGCACAGTTCAAAGCACTGGTGATCAGGATGCTCACAGAATTGGTTGAATTTGGTAGCAAATTAGATGAACAAATGAAGGCTATACTAAGTGAAATAAAGGTAAATGTACAGGCAACCAATAGTGATGGGAAGGAAACTGGGACTCAAATCAGTGGAGTGGACTAGAAGGAAGAAAGAAATGACCAAACAGAAAACAATGAAGAAACAAGAATTCAAAAAAAATGAGGAGAAGCTTATGAACCTCCAGGACATCTTTAAATGCTCCAACATCTGAATTATAGGGGTACCAGAAGGGGAAGAGGAAGAGAAACAAGTGGAAAACTTATTTGAACAAATAATAAAGGAGAATTTCCCCAATCTGGTGAAGGAAATAGACTTCCAGGAAGTCCAGGAAGCTCAGAGAGTCCCAAAGAAGGTGGACCCAAGGAGGAACACACCAAGGCACATCATAATTACATTAGTTAAGATTAAAATGAAGGAGAGAATTCTACAAGCAGCAAGAGATAAAGAGACAGTTACCTACAAAGGAGTTCCCTTCGACTGTCAGCTGATATCTCAAAAGAGACCTTACAGGCAAGAAAGGGCTGGAAAGAAGTATTCCAAGTCATGAAATCCAAAGACCTACATCCAAGATTGTTCTATCCAGCAAAGCTGTCATTTAGAATGGAAGGGCAGATAAAGTGCTTCTCAGATAAGGTCAAGTTAAAATGAGTTCATCATCACCAAGCCCTTATTATATGAAATGTTAAAGGGACTTCTCTAAGAAAGAGAAGATAAAAACATGTACAGTAAGATGACAGCAAGCTCACAATTACTAACAACCACAATTACTAAAACAAAAACAAAAGCAAACTAAGAAACAACTAGAAAAGGAACAGAACCACAGAAATAGAGATCACATGGAGGGTTAGCAACAGGGGAGTCGGAGGAGGAGAGAGGGGAGAAAAGGTAAAGAGAATAAGTAGCATAGATGATAGATAGAAAATAGACAGGGGGAGGGCAAGAATAGCATGGGAAATGTAGGAGCTAAAGAACTTATGACACATGGAAATGAACTAAAGGGGGGAAATGTTGGTGAGAGAGGGTGTGCAGAGTGGAGGGGAGCGAAGGGGGAAAATGGGACAACTGTAATAGTATAATCAATAAAATATATTTTAAAAAAGAAAAAAGTTACTTGTAAAGAAAAAGAAAAAAATAATGAAAAGAAGCTCAGCACTTCCAGTATGCCAGTCATTTTGTATACAGCCTACCCTAATCCTGTAAAGACTTTTTAAGGTATACTATAACTATTTTGCAGGTGAAGAAACAGAATCAAAGAGGCTAAGTTACTTGCCCAAGATCATGTGGTATGTCAGGGGAGGCAATAGAATTTGAGCCTGAGTTTGACTCTCAAGCCCACAACCTCTTTCTATTATGCCTTGCTGTCTCTTTCTTGGCCCACTGGATGAAACTCAAGAAAAGGGGGCTCTTTCCTTTGGGGAAGGAGGGAATCTATGAGCATGCCATGATCTTTTTCAACTCCATTACTTTACACATGCTCTTCCTTTAAGGAGCAATGGCCTTTTTGTTCTTCTCTGTTTGGAGAAATCCTAATCACTCTTTAACATCATGTATCCCTTTCCTTGTCATACTTTTCATGAGCTTTCTGGGCCCAGAGGATTGTTCTTTCCTCTGTCTTTCCACAATGCATTCTACAAATTGTCTTCTGATCAGCAACTCATGATTTTAATTACTTTCTATTGTTGTACTTTTTTCCCTCCAAGGCCACAAATTTCTCTAGGACAGGGACTATGCTTTGTTCATCTCTGTGACCTATGTGTGTCAGTTTCCAGCATGTGCTGGGCTTTGATAAATGTTTAATTAATCAATCTTTTGATGATTTGATGGAAGAAATCACTCTCTGAATTATTGCCTAGATTTGGAAAATGACACCTGTGATGGAAGTGAGGCCATCTTCCATCTCCATCTGTTGACTAAATAGTCATTTAGGCTGCTATGATGTGGATTTTAATATTGTATGGGGATTTCACTAGATCAGTGATCTCATGGGTGAAATAGGCCATTAAGTGAATGTTTTATTATAGGTCTTTCATCTAAAACTTGAGGAGGAAATGACACCTTGCAATATTTACTATCTAGATTGACACTCGTGCTTGTAAGGGAATGGTTCTGCCATGATGCCCTGATAGTCTTGCATGTATCCAGACAGGCCACACAGGCAAAAGCTTGAACTGCAGCTAAGGTGAGTCTTACTGGAATGCCTTGTGATCCTTCTGGAACATGAGCAAAGGGAGGCCTGTGAGGAGTGGTTCTGCAGTCATCTCTCACTCTCCTCCATATTTGTTTTGTGAGGCTGTCCTGAGACAGTTTCTTCTTGCCTCTCAGGTTCTAATAAGTTATGAGACTTTCTGTACACTGGATTTAACTGCAGTCTATATAACCACTTAGCTGAAGTCTAGAACTGGCTCCTCAGGAACAGACCCCCCTACCTCTGTGTCACAGTCCTCCAGACCCTATTGTTTCAGTGCTGTCATGTTTGATATGTGGTAAGAAGCACCAAGGGAGCTAGCACATTTGGCTACTCTCCTTTCTACGCATGTATAAATAACAAAACTATTAATCTAAAAATGCCTCGTTGTATCTATCAGCCTAATGCATCACGGTTGGCTGGGTTTTGCCTGTGTGCCTGACAGTCCTGTTCACATATGGCAGAGCTGCCCAGCGATCTGCGGTAAAGAACAGCTTCCTTTGATTTTCAGTCTGCCACCAACCACTATTTTCAGGAAGTATAATAACAAGAATTTCTAAAAAGATGAAATGAAATAAAAGACATACAAAATGGAGAAGTTCCTCCCTCTTTTAGTTAAGTTAGATTACTCAGTGTAATCTGTCAAATTACTAGGTGTTTATAACCACTCCTTGTTTTTCTACTTATCTTATTGAGGACTAGAGACAGTCTGAGGGCTGGCATTGGCCCACGGACCACACTCCACACAGTGCTGCTGTGTGAGTGTGAGGTGCCCAAGGGAACAGTAGGGATTTTAGAACAGAGATGGTTTGTCTGAGTGCTCAAGTTTTTATTTGATTTCAATAAATCATAATGTATTATAATTCATATTTGCAATTTAAAGGATTCATTGGTAATACTGAGTTCTAAAAGCGTCTTAAAAGTTACATGCTGTAATTTATAGATTGGAGATAGTACTAGAAGGCCAACACAGCTAATCATATGAAAATGGAGGAGTAGACATTTCTCCAGATGTTAATTTCAGCTCCTTGTCAGCTATATTATAAGCTAAAAACAATAACATATTCTTATATTATAGGAAATTGGTTAAAAATTCCAAGTTATTAATAGAACCATTTAAGGTATTCAATTATAGTGGGTTAAGTATATATATGGTTTTGAAATATTCCCTAATGATAATATGATTTATTGAGTCTGGCAAGAAACTTAATAATAATTTATTGTATCTGTATCTCCACTTGTAAAATTCCACTTTATATATATATATATAATGTATATGGTATGTTAATATGTATATAGTATTCATAAATAATCATTCATATATTGTTTTGAGGCTTAACACTCCTTCACTGATGGAGTAGTATCTAGGAAATGTGAGACCATGGCACAAGGTCACCTACAAGGCTTTGTCAAACCTTGGAGAAGGTAGTTAGGCACATTTCAACCTTTACCCTGTAAGCCCAGGTCAGCATTTCTGGACTTGATCCAGCTGCAGTGTATCTCTAAGAGCATGAGCTCAGTGCTGGCTCAGAAATGTGTTTCCCAACAATTCTACATCATAAAGGGCCCAAGGGCTGGGATTGTGTGCTTTGGTCTTGTATCAACTACAAGGATCATAAAAATAGACTCAAGGGGTGCATTGACTCTTTCTCTGATTTGTTTATTCCAAGCCTTGTTAAAGAATGTTGATTGGAGAAAGGCCACTGTGGGAAGGCTGATGTGCCTCTGTCCTGGCAATCAGAGTAGGCTGACCTGCATAAATGAGGGGGTGTCATGACTTTCAGTGGGTCACTCACATGGCCATACTATGGGCTTTTCATCCTGAAACACTGCCTTCCTGCATGAAAGCATGACTTAATTTAAAATTACAGTTTATTTTTCTCATTATAAAAACAAGCCAAGCTCATTATAAAATGTTTTTAAATACATTAAAGATTTTAAATACTGAAAGATTGTATTTCTTATTCTGTTTTGCCTGTTTCACCCATCATAACCTCCCTCTTTCTGGCAACTGTCAGTTTCCTCTTTTGTTTTGTTTTGTTTAGAGCACATGTGTAAGTGCAATCATGTGGTCTTTGTCTTTCTTGTCTTACTTATTTCACTTAGCATAATACCCCCTAGGCCCATCCATGTTGTCACAAATGGCAAGATTTCATTCTTTGTTTTATTGAGGTGAAATATTCCATTGTATTCACATCTTTTTAAAATCCACTTATCTATAGATCAGTACCTTGGCTACTTCCATATCTTGGCTATTATAAATAATGCTACAGTGAACATGGGGGCCAACTACACTTTAATAAGAAAATTTTTTTAAAGTGCATTGAATTCTAAAGAAAAAAACCCAGCAATAATTTCATTCCTTAAAGGAATCATTGTTAACTTTTGTATGTATCCATTTATTTTTATCTACTATGATTTATTCTATATCCCCATACTATATGACATATATTAATATTAAATATAAATGGTTGTAATAAGAATATATATTTATCATTTGTGGTTTTTTAAGTCATGTAATCTCAATTCCCCACCTCTTACCTCTACTGACCTCAAAATGTTACCTCTACTGGCCTCCCATGTTACAAAGCTCAACAAGTGAAGGCATGTGGGCTCACTGAAGTGATGAGCAGTAGTACATTCTTACTTTGAATGTGACCTTGTCCCCTAATGTCACTTTTGTCTCCTGTATAAACCTTTTCCAAATTCTTTCCCAGACCTACCCCAGTGCAGAGCTTGTTAGAGCCAGCTCTGTTCATCCCTAATATCTGCTGATTTCATTTGCATGTGATTTGGCTCATTTATAATACCATTACCAAGAGAAGGAGGCCTGTAACCAGGGCAACCAGAATGGATGCTTTTGCAATTCAGACTTAGCCAGACTTTCTGCTCTGCTTAGTTGGGTTCTGATCTACTCTTGGCTCCCTCCTCTCTTGATATGGTAAGAATGTGCACACCCAGAATACCCCTTTCTCTCATGTCCTTTTCTCCCAGAGCCTTCCCTCAATCCACTGACACAACACATTCTATTTCTACTGACTAAACATTTCTTCAACAGTTATAAAATTTCCCTTCTAATTATAACCACCTAACTAACATTTTAGGGGCATCATATTTTCTGTTATTATAAACTTTAATAATAATTTGAACACTGCACAATAATTATGTCTCTTAACTAACAGTTCTCTAACTTTGATTTTAAAGTATATTTTTTGTTTGTTTTTATCATTATATTTAGTTCCCTGATAATCATCTTTGTGGATAATTTTTCTGTCTTTAATATCTAAACTTCTTTCCCCATAAAGTCTCCCAGAACTGAAATGACTGGTCAAGAGGTGTAGTTGAAAGGCTCTTGATGCATACTGCTAAGTGTCTTCCACAGAGCATCAGTGTACTCTGGATTATATTATTCTCATTTTAGTTTATCATCACTAGGTATATTACTTTCAAAAATATATTTATTTTTATTTTTAAAAATATTTTATTTATTGATCTTTAGAGGGGAAGGGAAGGAGAGAGGGAGAGAAATATCAATGTATGGTTGCCTCTCATGTGTCCCCTGTTGGGAACTGGCCTGCAACCCAGGCATGTGCCCTGACTGGGAATCAAACCAGTATCCTTTGGTTCGCAGGCCCATGCTCAATCCACTGAACTACACCAGCCAGGGCCAAAAAATTTTTTATAAGCAAGAGATAGCATTATCACTACAACTTATCTTGTGTTGTTAGGTTGAACATATTTTCACACTTGTTAGGTAATTGGATATTCTCTTTTGTGGAAATATTTGTAGTTTTTTCCACAAAATTACCAGTTTCCTCATTTTATAGTTTTTATAAATTGCAAGGTGTTCTGTCTATTAAGGCAGGACAGATGCTCTGTTTTTGACACAAAAGTATTACACCTTTCAACTAATCATGATAATGACCAGATGACCAAGTTCTTAAGTGAAAATAGGTCAAAAGTGTCTTATACCTCTGAGCTGAATGTTCTCTAAATTTTGGGTGAGGAAAAGCACTGTATGAGCTTATTTTAGGATTCTTCCAGGTCCACACTCTATTTACCTGTCTGCACTGAGATAGATGTTCCTGTTGGAATTTAGCTAGCTATAAAAATAGGCATGCATAACTGCATTATTTGTTATAATGATAGTAATAATCATTAGCTTCTACTAAGTGCCTGCTCTGTGCCAGGCATTTTAACAAGTGCTGAGGGTGCTGCTGAAAATGGGTCAAAAATATTCTGTCCTTATGTATCATATATTCTAGTGAGTGGAGATAAACTATACACGTATAGAAATTTTAGCAATTATATAAAATAATTTGGATAACTTCATGCATACTATTCAAACACGAAATGAGAATAAAAGAGACTGGAAATTAGGGAGTCTACTTGGATAGGATGGGCATGGATTCCCTTTGGAGCAAATGAGAACAGATTGATGCAAAGAAACCAATGCAAAATTCTTCAGGGTAAAATGTCTCTAGATGAAAAACATGTACAAAGACTCTACACTAGGAACAATTTTGAAATGTCTGAGAAACAGAAAGAAGACCAGAGTAGCTGTTCTCGATAACTAGGAGAAAATGATAAGATGTTATTAGAGGACTGAGCAGGGATCATGGAGAATGTTGTAGGTCATGCTTAGAAGTATAGATATTTAATTGGGAGCTAATGAAGCATTTTAAAGTAAGAATGATATAAAATCATTTATGTTTCTAAAATATCACTCTGCCTGCTGCGAAGGATAGACTAGAGTCAGGATAAGTTAGATTGTGCTATTGTCAGAGACTTAATACAATATGAGTTTGTTTCTTGTTTATGCAAAGTTAGTTGCTTTGCAAAGACTTCAGAGATGTCCTTGACTTCACCTTCCATGTAAAATCCACATGCTAGTAATGAGGCCATGCATCCAAGTTCTAACAAATGTAATGTTTGCAAAAGTGTTTCTTCTTTTGGTCCAGAGGGCATAAGACTTTGTGTGTTTATCCTTCCATCTCTTCTTTAGTGCCATGGAGGTCGCATGTTTATAGCCTGTAATCACAAGATAGACATTGTTGGAATCCCTGAGTCACTGCATAGAGAAAGTATTCTCTGGAAGTGACTCTAACCTACTAAATTGAGGCTTAGCAATTTAAAGGAAGATATGCATAATTGATAAACAGTAACTACCTATAACCATGTGCAGCTGGCAAGGAAATAGTAATAATAATAGGGATACCCATTACAAGGCAGCTTCAATGATCTTGGTAATGATGGCTGGGATGTGGGAGGTAGCAATAGAGATAGTTCAATGTCAGGATATATTTTAGGATGATGTAGAATCAAAAGCAGGTGGCTTTTATGTGGGAGGTAAAATCAGGGATGAATCTAATGTCTTTGACTTAAGCAACTAAGTGAGTGATGGTACTTATAACTGAGATGAGGAAGAAAATAAAAGATTATTGCATGATGTGTATTTAGAGAGTTTGGGGATCAAAAGTTATGTTTTGGAGATTTTTGACTCTGACTCTTCTATTTGGCATTCAAATGGAGATGTCAAGTTGGAACCTGAACATTGGAATCTGGAGCCCAGGGAAGAAATCTGTTCTAGGAATACAAATTTGGAAGGGATTAGAACACAGGTGGATTTTAAAACTCACAAGAACCTGCCATCAATGTTATTACATTCTTTATTTTTTAAAGCAGCAAGACCTGAGACTAAAAAGGATTAAGTAGCTTACCCAAGGTCATAATTAGCATGTAATTGAGATAGTGTTCAAATTCAGGTCTCTCCAAACTTATTCTGCCAAAGATAATGATTGCTTTAGAGTAATTTTGAAAAGTTTTTATTGTTATTATATTACAGTTATCCTAATTTTTCCCATTTGCCCTCCTCCACCCAGCCCACCTCCCTTTCACAGTCCATCCCCACCATGTTGTCCATGTCCATGGGTCATTCATACATGTTCTTTGACTAGTCCCTTTCTCTCCTTCCCACCATTATCCCCTCCCCACTCCCCTCTGGTCACTGTCAGTCTGTTCCATGTTTCCATACCTCTGGTTCTATTTGCTCACTAGTTTATTTTGTCCATTAGATTCCTCTTGTAAGTGAGATCATATGGTATTTATCTTTCACCAACTGGCTTATTTCACTTAGCATAATACTCTCCAGTTTCATCCATGCTATTGCAAAAAGTAAGAGATCCTTCTTTCTTTCTGCTGGGTAGTATTCCATTGTGTAAATGTACCATAGTTTTTTTTATCCAACTCATCTACTGATGGGCACTTACACAATGTCAACTGATTCTTCCATTTTATAGCTCTCAACCCTCTGTTTTTTTTATACATGGTTTTACTAGTGGAGAAAGTATATGAAAAAAATTCCTACCATAAATTTTCAGATGATAACTATGAGACATAGGATATTCAAAATAATTGTCTAAGATCATATGATATTTCTCAGGGAACCTTATTCTTGATCTGCAAGTTTTTCAGCTGTACTGCATTATAGTATACTGTACTGCCTCTTAATCAAAAAGGAGTCCTGTGAACATTTTACTGCATTTCCTTTATTTCCATTCAAGTACAAATGCCTTTACTGAGTATTTGCTGTGGGATTTGGAGGTCAGAAACAGGCAAATACTCTCAGCTGCTAACCTGCAGATGCACACAGTGGAGATGGCCAGATGCCCCTTACTCTTGAGACTCATTTCCCTGCACATAGTCTTAGCTTACCAGAGGCAGAGCCCTCTGCAAATCTTACATGGTAGTGTATTGATAATTTTCTGTTTTTTCCATTGTGCAAATAAAGATGCTTTATTTGGGTTACCTTCAGATCTGAGTTATATATGTAATCTAAAGAAGAATTGCCAGTACTGGAAGCAAATATTATTTACCTTCCGATTATGGATTATGAAAGGGAAAGTAAGAGGTGGGAAGAACCATTCTTCTCCTATACTCTCTACATAGTCAGCTCAAGGGATCTACAATCCCATGTAAAGTTTTCAAAACTCTGTCTCTTGGTTTCTATTTCCTAATACCACCCCAGGTTATATATACTAATCACTTTTATGAGTAGATTTTAACTTTCTATTGTCACCTTTATAATACATTTTCTGGGTTAATATTAGCTGTTTGACTCTAGTGCTGAGGGAAATGAGGCTCCATTTTCCTTCTGTGCAGTTGGAGAAGTCTCTGAAGTACAGGGCTAGAAGGAAGGGACAGGAGGAAAGAGATATGAGGCCTGTGAAGATTCCAGGTTGCTCCTGTGTAATTATCACACTTCCAGGAGGTCAATAAAATGTTGAGAGAATGGGAGAATGATGACCTCAGGGATGTGTCTGGCTTCTGTGCCTTATCAGTAGCCTCAGAGTTTAGATGAGATTCCATTACCATGGAAGCTAACAACCTTTGGGACATTTGTTCTTTCTTTCTTCCTTTATGAAATAAGGAAATGCTTATGTAGGCCATACTATGTGCAGAGGGAACATTTTACAAGGAAAGTCCAGTGGTCTTGGATTTAGAAATCTTGAGTTTACAGCCTTCCTGAAATATTTAGTAGACACTCAGCAAGTCTGAGCCTCAGTTTCTGCACTAGCAAAATTGAGGATAGTAATTGCTATTCTGCTTACCTCACAAAGTGTTTGTGGCAATCAAATGAAATGTAGTATGTGACGATGCTTTGCAGAGTAAAAACAAGTCCACCTGTTATGTGGGAGGCATTACTTTAGATGCTGTGAGAATACAAAGGAATGAATCAGCACTTTCCTTAAGATGAGCATGAGGACAAATGCATAGGAACCTTATTATTGATGCACAATAAACTATCCTGAAACTCAGTGGCTTCAAACAGAAACCATTGTATTATATTTTACAAATTCTGCAGGTCAGGGCTTTGGTTGGGCAGGCCTTGGCTGGGTGATTTTTGCTTTTTGTAGCATCAACTGAGATCACTTAGTTATACTTAGCCAGCAAGTTGAAGAGTTCACTTGTATGTCTATCACTTTGACAAGGTCACAGAAGCATGAGCCCATGTGGAACTATCTTCCAGGGCTCCTACATGTGGCCTTGTCAGCACAGCAAGTCTCAGGGCTATTGGATATATTACATGAACAAGTGTTACAAGAGAACAAATTGGATGTTGCATTGCTGCTTAGAATGTAACCTGAGAAATCACAGTGTCATTTTCACCATAATGAATAAATTCCAAGTGAAAACAGTCAGAATTCAAGGAGAAGAAGAGAGGTTAGGCTCTACATTATCATGGGTAAGTGTCAAGGCCACGTTCTAGAAGAACATGAGATAGATGATGTTGTTCCTACCCTTGGAAGATACAATCTGCTGTAGTCCTTCCTCTGGGCACTATGACCCACACCCCTCCCAAATACAAACTACTCTTACTCCTTCCCTCAAGAACCCCAGAGTCTCACTCCATAATGGCATCAGATAAAAGTCCAGGATCTTATCGTGTAAATCAGGTCAAGGAGAGAATGAAGCTCTTTGAGTGCAGATTCTTGGGTTTGGCTCTTCAGGTATAGTTCCTGTCTGTCTGAAGAAATCATTGTAAAAAGACAAGTTATGTGACCTCCCCATACTTAATATATTAAGGTAAGACAGTGATAGGATGACTACAATAAACATTACTATTCATAAGGGAAAGAGGTGATGGAAGGCACATAATGGTTGCTGGTCTGGAGAGTAATTCTGTTATCCATCTGGACTAATGTTATTAACATCATGATTAGGGCCTGTTCCTGCTACCTGGGAATGATTCTCCACCTTATCCATCCTCTGAGCTCTTGATTCTGCCATGTAAGTGATTCTTACTTTTCCATAAATGTATACTGTTTACAGCTGAACAGTTTTCTTGGCTACTTCCTATACATAAGAAATTCAGGGACCTATAAGTCTCTTTCATTTTACATTTTTTGTCTCATTTAGTCTAAACTGGCTGCGCTTCTGTCATTACAGTTCTTTTAAAAATTGTGTGTTTTTATTAAGTTTATTGGTTATTCACTACATTAAATGAAGACCACCTCTACAGATTTCTTGGAGACAGGTACTTTTCTTCCGTGGGGTCCCTAACAGGCTGCTATGGATTTTTAGGAGGTATTGTCACACACTCCTCAGGTTGTAGAAAGACACTTTTCTCTCTGAATGGTTACAAGACACTACCTTAAGTATTTCTGAGGGCTTAAAAAAGGGTTTTACAGTTGCACTTTTGATTCCCTGGGTTCACATTTTCTGAGTAGCTTGTGGGGTTTGTTGTTTGGGGATCTTATCAAGATCCTCTATAATTTTGGAATTTTCTGCTACACAAGACTGCCTTTAAGAAATACTTTTATTGTTGAATTCAACAAATCATGGCTTCTATATATTTTCTCTAAAATTTTAAAACAAAAGTCCTTTAGTCTCTCTATGAACTATTTATGCATGCATGCTTACATTCTGGTATACAGCTAAAAGAAAACAGAGTACTTAAATATTCTGATTGATATTTTCTTAGCAAGATCCATCAGTTTATTAAGTAGATTTTTATACTTTCCATATCACTGCTGGTAACAATTTTGCTAAATTTTCTGCCACGGTGTAACAAGGGTACTCTTTCCTCCAGCTTTGAATAATATTTTCCTCTTTCCTTTAAACTGCTACAGTCAGTCTCCTTGAAGCCCATTTTGTTTCTACTAAAAGTTTAAGATCCCGCTATGTTCCTCCTTCTACCCAGTCCCAAAGGCAATCCCACTCATATTTTCTTTATAACACCACTATACTTCCATGTATCAAGCTCTGTTCAAATGTCCTAAATTTGCTATTATAAACATAAACTTTATTATATCTTAAATATTCAGCATGTCATAAATTTTGTCAGGGCTTGGCTTGGTGGTTCTTTTAATATTAACTGAGATCACTTGATGATCTGCACTGGCTGATGGGTGAATCCTAAGGGTCAACAATGGCTTCATTCACAAGTCTAGTGTTTTCATAGAGGGGGCTGGAAGGCTGGATGCATTGGAGACTGTTACCAGAGTAACTGTATGTGATTTTTCCAGCATGATGGTCTCAGGGCAGTCGAATTTTTACCATGGCAGCTGGCTCCTTCTTAAAAAGGGATTTTAAATAGTGATTCTGTCTTCCAAAGGATATTTGGTAAGGTTTGGAAATATTTGTCATTGTTATGCTGGAAAAGGGAATCCTATTGGTATCAATGAAGCCAAGGCTGAAAATCTCCATCCTAGAACAAGCATCCGAAGAGTCAAGCAGAAGCCTGATGGCCTTTTCCAACAGAATCTCAAAGACATGCAGCTTCAGATTAAGACCAGATTTTAAGACATAAGAATTAAACTTCACTTCTTGATAAAGAAGGGAAGTCACATTATAGAAGAGCACATGAGATGGGAAATATTGTCACAATCACATTTAGAAAATACAATCTGCTGTAAGAACTACCAGAGAAATCTGGATGTGATTAGTACCATGAAAAGGGGCAAGTGTATGCTATAAGGATGCAGTCAGACCTGTCACTTTCTGTCAGAAGGATAAAAATGGGGTTTCCCAAAAGCATAACAATTAAACAATTTTTTATAATGACGAATTAAACCTGAAAGGATAGTGTTTTGAAAAGTAGCCCCTTCAACACATGGTGCTGGGAGATCTGGAGAGCTACATGCAAAAAAAAAAAAAAAAAAGAAAGAAAGAAAGAAAGAAAAAAGCCCTAGAGGAGAACATAGGCAGAAATATCTCAGATATTTCATGCGGCAATATTTTCACCAATATATCCCCTAGAGCAAGGGACATGAAGGAAAGAATAAACAAATAGGATTACATCAAAATAATAAGTTTCTGCATGGTTAAAGAAAATATCAGTAAAATGAAAAAGGAACTAGTTGAATGGGAAATTATATTTGCTAATGATATTTTGGACAATGGTTTGATCTCTGAAATATATAAAGAACTCAAACAACTTTACTCTAGGAGCACAATTCAATTAAAAAATGGATGAAGAACCTGAACAGACACTTTTCCAAAGAGGACATACAGAGGGCCCAGAGACATATGAAAGGATGCTCAGCATCACTAGCCATCAGAGAGATGCAAATTAAAACCACAATTAGATACCACTTAACACCAATCAGAATGGCCATCATAAACAAATCAATAAACAGCAAGTGCTGGCGAGGTTGTGGAGAAAAGGGGCCCCTAGTATAGTGTTGGTGGGAATGCATACTGGTGCTGCCATTGTGGAAAACACTATGGAATTTCCTCACAAGACTAAAAATGGAACTGCCTTTTGACCTGGTAATTCCACTGCTGGGATTATATCCTAAGAACCTTGAAACACCAATCCAGAAGAACCTATGCACCCCAATGTTCATAGCAGCACAATTTACAATAGCCAAGTGCTGTAAGCAACCTACGTGCCCATCAGTAAAGGGATAGGTAAAAAACCTATGATACAGTTACATGATTGAATACTATGCAGCAAAAAAAAAAAAAAAAAAGAAGGAACCTTCTACCCTTCACAACAGCATGAATCAAACTGGAGAGCATTATGCTAAATGAAATAAGCCAGGTGGTGAAAGACAAATGCCGTATGATCTCACCTTTAACTGGAAACTAATCAACAAAACAAACAACCAAGCAAAATATAACCAGAGATAGCGATATTAAGAACAAACTGACAGTAACCAGAGGGAAGGTGAGAGGGGGTCATGGGGGGAAAAGTGGGAAGGGTTTTCAGGAACATCTATAAAGGACACATGGAAAAAACCAAAAGGGGTCAGGATCAAGGGTGGGAAGTGGGGATGGCTGGGGTGGGGGGAAAATGGAGACAGCTATACTTGAACAGCAATTATAAAAAAGTTAAAAAAAAACCCATGCACCCCAATGTTCATAGCAGCACAATTTACAGTAGCCAAGTGCTGGAAGTGGCCTAGGTGTCCATCAGTAAGTGAGTGGATCAAAAAACCATGGTACATTTACACAGTGGAATACTACTATGCAGCAGAAAGAAGAAGCTCCTTCCCTTCACGACAGCATGGATGGAACTAGAGAGCATTGTGCTAAGTGAAATAAGCTAGTCCGTGAAAGAAATACCATATGATCTCACCTATAAGTGGAACCTAATCAACAAAACAAACAACCAAGCAAGCTATAGCCAGAGACATTAAAATTAAGAACAAACTGACAGTAATCAGAGGGGAGAGGAGAGGGAAATAAAGGGGAAAAGGAGGAAAAGTGTCATCAAAGAACATGTATAAAGGACCCATGGACAAAGCCAAAGGCGGATAGGATTGAGGGTAGGACATGGGGCTGTGTGGGGCAGGGGAAAATGGTGGTGGGAAAATGAAGACAACTGTATTTGAATAACAGTAAAGTTATTTTAAAAGAATAATAATTAAATATATCTCTTTTAAAAAGGAGAAGTTCATTTGGGGGTAGAACATTCTAGATGGAAGGAACAATGGAAATAAAGGCATTCAACTATTAGGGATCAGTCACATATGGCTTTCGGGCCAAATCCAGTAAAGTTTTTTGGAACCCAAGCACACTCATCGAGTAATGGACCAAAGAGATCATATTACTTCAGAACCCTAAAATATTTACTGTCTAGCTCTTTATGGAAAAGTTTGCTGACCCCTTGACTAGTCAATTGATTTATCTGTTTATTCAACAAATAATTGTTAAGTGCATTCTACATGCCATAAACTAATCAGATGCTGAATATATAATGCTGAGCAAACACAAGCAAAACAGACAATTTCTATTTTAGGGGGTGGTATCAGACATTGCAATATACGAGAGCCATAGAGAAAATGACAAAATCCTATGCTTATGACAATTAAGCATACTGTGGAAGTGTGATCTAGGAAGGCTTTTTCAAGAGGATATAGCTCATCAACTCACTGGGTAAGACCTGCCAGATGAGAAAGAGCCAACCATGGGGTGTGAAAATAATAATATCAAGAAAAGACCTTGGCATGAGAGAGTAATTGAAAGGTGGCCAGTGTCAGTGAAGTGTGGTGAGCAAGGTGGAAAATGTGGCATAAGACAAGATCTAGGCATGGGCCGGATCTTGGACAGTCTTATAGGCTATGAGAAATATATGCTTTTAATCTGACTTTAACAAGAAACCACCTGAGAATTTTAAGAAGGAGAGTTAAATTAAACAATTTTCATTGAAAATGGAAGAAAGCAGGAAAGAAAATTTTCTGGCTGCTGGGTGGGGATTACATAGGAAGCAGATAAGAGAGGAATTGGGAAAGAAGTAAAGTAGCTTATAAAGATCTGGGCAAGAAATAATAGTGGTATGATCAAGAAACTGTGCTTTTTAGACTTTCTTGTGCCTGTGCATGGCCTGGGAATCTTATGAAAATGCAGACACTGACTCTACAGACATGGGATGGAGCCAAGATTCTTTGATTTAAACAAGTCCCAGATGACCTAGTTCATAGAGTACACTTATGTACCATGCTTGGGTCAGGAGGTAAAGGCATAATAAGTGAATTTTTTCAAGTGTCTTCAGAATCATCCATTTTACTAATTTTTTATGACTTGAAGTCATAAAGCAAGTTTGCAAAAACAAAACAAAACAACAACAACAAAAAACATGCAAAAGAGAAAATCCAGCCCAGGCACTTTCAATCATTATAAATAAATGAGTGTTGAGTGCAAATGCCTTTTACAGAGCTTCAGACATGAATGTAACCTGGGAACTAGAGTTTGAGAAAAGCCCATTATTCCAGCCAGTTAATGAGCAAGTGCCCAGGGATGGTTAATTTTATTAATTTTTATAATAAAATTTTATTGGGTGAATAAAAATGAAGAGATAGTCCCTGCCTTAAAAGAGATATAGTGTATTTGAGAATAGATAGGCATGAATTTTAATATATTGTGTGGGATGGTTTTGTAAGAGGGAGACAGTCTTGTTAAAAGGTAGAAGGAAGGCTCTCTATAGTGATCTCCAGAGGGTAAGCAGTCAGAGAACAAAGGAAGAGGAAAGTGTTCTAGGGAGAGGAGGTGGCCCAGATTTTACAGAAAGTATGAGGAAAAACATCTGCTTTTTTCAATGTAAGATCTCATAGAACTGGTTGTCTGAGGTATCTTGTCAGACTTCAGACTTATATATAGTGTATATAGTATATATAGTAACATTAATTCTAATTAATGTAAACTAGCAAGATTTTTTTATGCTGCTTGATGGATCCAAGCCTAGTATAGATCTGAGAGAAAAGAAAGTTTTGTCAATAACAATAACTAATGTCTGTTAATAACTTAGTAATAGAGGAGGACACTTTAGCCCAGAGAAAGAAAATGGCCAGTTAAGTGACTTGCCAGAGGTCACTCAACATGAGAGCAGAAGGACCAGAATTCCAGCCTGGCTTGTCTCACTGCAGATACTGCCTTTGCTAGAACTTGCAGTTTATTTAGAGAGAAAAAACCAATATACCTAAAACAATTAAAGATACAAAATCAACATTGCAGTTATAAGCTATATTGCAGTGCAGTCTCAAAATGTAAGTAGCTTTATTGTTTTCTGATTATAGAAGAAAGACTAATAAGAGAGATTCCTATTAGTAAGACAATTGAAACATATGATTGTATAGAACAAGAGATGAATATTCCCATAATCTTATCACTCTACCTAGTGCCAGTAATAGCCACTTATAGCTACTTTTTTTTGTCTTAGGCATGCACAAGCACCATCTCACAAAAAGAAATAAGCATTAAGAAAAAAATGGATCATACTGTATTTAATGTTATGAAAACTATCTTTCCATGCACACTAAGGAACTCTTTGAAGGTTAAACTGTACCTATGTTCTTCCTAAACTTTAAAAAAGATACATTCAGATTTTCTAGATTGTCAGATAATTTCTTGGTCCCTTGATACCCTGTATCTCTAGCTAGTTCAAGTATGACCCAAGGGCACTAACATTGGTCATGATTACTGTCGTCATTATTGTTGCCATAAGGTCATCATCTGTGCCAAAGGGTCAGAGTTGGGTCACATGACAGTACAGGTCAGAGCCATTACCTGGCCTCTCCAGTCTGTGGCTCCATCCTTTCTTCAGATCACTATCAACAAATTTGTGTGTATGTGTGAAACAAGTCAGGCTTATTTAGATGCAATTTTCTGTAATAAAGTTACCCATTTTAGGTGTACAGTGTTTGATTGGCTCTGACAAATGCATACAGTAGTATAATCACCAAAACTCTCATAATTCAGAATGTTTCCATTATCCTCAATAGCCCTCCATTCTCTTTGCATTAAATATCCTTCTCCATTCCTGGGCCAGGAAACCACTGGTCTACTTTCAGGACCTATAATAATGCCTCTTCAAGAAAGTCATATAAATGGAATCATTAAGTATGTGATCTTCTGTGTCTGGCTTCAGTCATTTGGTATAATGCTTTTGAGTTTTACCCAGAATGTTACATGTGTGGGTAGCTTGTTGCTTTTTATTGCTGAGTAGTATTTCATTTAATAAATAGTCTACACTTTGTTTGTCCATTCACTGATCACCATGATTGACATTTGGAGAATTTCCATTTTTGACTATTATGAATAAAGCTTCTATGAACATCCATATACTGATCTTTGTGTGGACATACTTTCTACTTCTCTTTGGTAAATGAGTAGGAGGAAAAATACTGGTTGGTATGTTCAGTGTATGGTTAACTGGATAGGACATTGTCAAACTGTCTTGTGGTGTAGCTGCAACTTTTGATTTCCAGATCCTTACCACCATGTGATAATGTCAGTCTTTGATTTTAGCCACTCTACTGAGGTTTAATGCTATATCCTGTGGTCTTATTTTGCACTTCCCTGATAAGTCATGATTTTGAATATATATATATATATTTTTTTCTGTGCTTCTTTTCATGTATCTTCTTTAGAAAAATGTCTTTTTATCTAGTTTTAAAAGTTGGGTTGTTTGTCTTTTTATAATTGAATTATAGGATTTCTTTACATATATTGAATACAAGTCTTACATTGGCTATGTATATATACTTTCAATATATATATCTAATATTGTCCCATAACTTTTGGATGCTCTCTTCTGTTTTTTTTCCTCTCTCTCCACCTGGTAGAGGTTTGATGGAAGAGCTGATGAGCATGTGTGTATGTCTAGGCACCCAAAGAGCCCCACTGTTTTGCTGGCCCATACTTGGCCTTTAAGAATATGATAAAATTTAATTGTTTTCTTCTTATTCACTTGTATAACTATCACTCTTTTGTCCTGCACTCTGTCGGGAATGAAACATTTCTTGTATCCTATCTCTCTTTGGAGGGTCTTCTCATTTCCTATGCTGATTACCTGACTTTTTGTTTGTTACAATGAGAGCAACATCATCTTCCTGCTTTCTATATGATAACAGAATTAGAACTTCCCCCATCCTTGCTGTGAATGTGATGGAAAGACTCCATTGCTGGCTCCATTGCAATCCAGGCCCAGTGGGCTCCACATGCTCCAGACCCTCAGATATGAGAGGCTAGGGATCGGACATGTCCACAATCTCCATCCAGAATGGCCTGGTTGCCAGCATCAGTGACACTTCTGCTAGTTTTCCTTGTCTTCCACCCCAACACCACTGGGGGTGTATCTTTCTCTCATCCTTACTATGGTTTTTTCATGAAGCCCACATATGTGATTGCGCTCCAGTCTGTTTTATGTACTTTTCAGTGTCTTGTGGTTCAGCTGTCTGGACATTTAGCACAAGTTCTGCTGGGGCTCGTTTTAAGAGAGTACAACTTTCACCAAATGCTTAATTCCCTGTGCAAATTGTCCTGGGCTGAGATTTCAAGTTGTCCCCTGCCTCAGAGTGAGCCCCTTTCTCCCTTTTACAGGTGTCTAATCTTTGGCTGTGGTCACAGCTCTTTTCTCAGCAGGTACATATGACCTGATGATCATCCTCTGTGGTGTTTGTTCTCTCAGACCCACATTTTAGGGCCCCGATATAGTGCACTTTCAAAAGCAGACTTTTCCCCCCAGAATAACAGATATAAAGCATTTAATTCAAATTTCTATTATTGAATGATTAAAAATGCCATTGGTGATTGCTAGGGGGAAGTGGGTATATGGGGAGTAAATGGTAATGAAAAAAATTACAATAAAGATTAAATATTTTTAAAATGCCATTTGGTACACTTTTCAATGTACTTTCATAATTAAGAGATTTGCTCTATCTAAAATTTTTTTGGCTTTTCCTTTTTGTTGCATAGGTCATATTATCTAAGTAGTATATTGGCAAACATTTTTAGAATTCTCTTCTGTATTTATTTATTTTTCTCCTTTTAATATATTTTATTGATTATGCTATTATAGTTGTCCCATTTTTTTGCCCCTTTATTCCCCTTCTCCCTGCACACCCCCTCCCACCCGCATTCCCCCACCTTAGTTCATGTCCGTTGGTTGTACATATAAGTTCTTTGGCCTTTACATTTTCTTTTCTTTTTTTTCAAAGCCTTTCTTTTTTTTTTAAATTTTATCGATTATGCCATTACAGTTGTTCTATTCCCCTCTTCATTCCCCTCCACCCTGCACCACCCCGCCCCCACCATTCCCCACCTTTAGTTTGTGACCATGTGTCTCAAGTTCTTTAGATTCTATATTTCCTGTACTATTCTTGCCCCCCCCATCTATTTTCTACCTACCGTCTATGCTACTTATTTTCTGTACCTTCTCCCCCCTTCTCCTCCTCCCACTCCCCTGTTGCTAACTCTCCATGTGATCTTCATTTCTATGTTTCTGCTCCCCATCTAGCTGTCCTTTTAGTTTGCATTTGTTTTAGGTGTGGTTGTTAATAACTGTGAGTTTGCTGTCCTTTCACTGTTCCTCTTTTTTATCTTCTTTTTCTTGGGTAAGTCCCTTTAACATTTCATATAATAAAAGCTTGGTGATGATGAACTCCTTGAATTTGATCTTATCTGAGAAGCACTTTATCTGTCCTTCCATTCTAAATGAAAGTTTTGCTGGATAGAGTAATCTTGGTTGTAGGTCTTTGGATTTCATGACTTGGAATACCTCTTCTTGCTCCTTCTTTCCTGTAGGGTCTCTTTTGAGAAATCTGCTGACAGTCTGATGGGAACTCCTTTGTAGGTGACTGTTCCCTTATCTCTTGCTGCTTCTAGGATTCTCTCCTTCATCTTAATCTTGGCTAATGTAATGATGATGTGCCTTGGTGTGTTCCTTCTTGGGTCCAACTTCTTTGGGACTCTCTGAGCTTCCTGGATTTCTTGGAAGTCTATTTCCTTTGCCAGATTGGGGAAATTCTCCTTTATTATTTGTTCTAATAAGGTTTCCACTCATGACTGTTCCTCTTCCCCTTCTGTTACCCCTATAATTCGGATGTTGGAGCATTTAAAGATGTCCTGGAGGTTCCCAAGTCTCTTCTCATTTTTTTGAATTCTTGTTTCTTCATATTTTCCTGTGTGGCCATTATTTTCTTCCTTCTGGTTCACTCCTTTGATTTGAGTCCCAGTTTCCTCTTCATCACTATTGGTTTCCTGTATAATTCCCTTCATTTCAATTAGTTTAGCTTTCATATGTTTCTCTAATTTGTGACTAAAATCAACCAGTTCTGTGAGCATCCTGATCACCAGTGTTTTGAACTGTGCATCTGAAAGTTTTGCTATTTCTTCGTCATTTAGAGTTATGGGCTCTGGGGCTTTGAGATCTTCTTGAGCCATTTTTGGTCTGTTCGCGCCCATTAAGTATGAGGAGTGGAGCCTTAGGTGTTTACCAGGGCGGGGCCACCCAGGTCACTGGGTTGTGATGCTGTATGTGGGGGCAGGGCCATAGCAGGGAAATGGCGGCCCCCTCTGCTGTTTCTCGCCACTGGGGCCTGCTCAGTCCTGTCTCACTACCCACTCCATCGCTGGTCTATCTGTGCACGAATGCGGGACCACCGTCAACCTGCCGCCCTGCACCCTCGCTGGGTACGCCAGTCGCTCACTGGGTCGCTCACTGGGTCTGCCTGTTGCAACCCCACGCCTGGGATCTGCGCACCTGAGTCCATCTGACCAAGTTTTCCTGTGCATCCCTGTTCCACCAGCTGCTGGCTTCGCCCTTCTTACCAGTCAGGCTGAAGAATTTGTTGTTATCAGACTTCCGAAAAGTTCAATTTTCTGTGTTCTGGCTGTGTTTTCTATTGCTAATATTTTATTGTCTCTCAACTTGTTTGTGGGAGAGAGCACGGCGTCTCCACCTATGCCTCCATCTGGGCAGAAGTCTGGCCTTTACATTTTCTATACTATTCTTAACCTCCCCCGTGTCTATTTTCTACCTACCATTTATGCTACTTATTTCCTGTACCTTTTTCCCCATTACCTCCCTCCCCTTCCCTGCTAACCCTCCATTGATCTCCATTTCTCTGATTCTGTTCCTGTTCTAGGTGTTTACTTTGTTCATTTTTTTGTTTTTTTAGGTTAAGTTGTTGATAGTTGTGACTTTCTTGTCATTTTAGTGTTCGTAGTTTTGGTCATCTTCTTTTTCTTCGGTAGGTCCTTTTAACATTTCATATAATAAAGAATTGGTGATCATGAACTCCTTTAACTTGACCTTTATCTGACCTTCCATTCTAAATAATAGCTTTGCTGGAGGGAGTAAACTTGGATGTAGGTCCTTGCTTTTCATGACTTTGAATACTTCTTTCCAGCCCCTTCTTGCCTGCAAGGTCTCTTTTGAGAAATCCGCTGACAGTCTGATGGGAACTCCTTTGTAGGTGACTGTCCCCTTATATCTTGCTGCTTCTAAAATTCTCTCCTTCATTTTAACTTTGGCTAATGTAATTATGATGTGCCTTGGTGTGTTCCTTCTTGGGTCCAACTTCTTTGGGACTCTCTGAGCTTCCTGGATTTCTTGGAAGTCTATTTCCTTTGCCAGATTGGGGAAGTTCCCCTTCATTATTTTTTCGAATAAGTTTTCCATTTCTTGCTCTTCCTTTTCTGTTTCTGAAACTCCTATGACTAGGATGTTGGAATATTTAAGGTTGGCCTGGAGTTTCCCAAGCCTCTCCTCATTTTTTTTTTTTTTAGATTCTTGTTTCTTCATTGTGTTCTGGTTGAATGTTTATTTCTACCTTCTGGTCCAAACTGTTGATTTGAGTTACAGCTTCCTTCCTGTCACTGTAGGTTCCCTGTACATTTTCCTTTATTCACTTTTCATAGCCTTCAATTTTTCCTCTGTTTTGCAACCATACTGAACCAATTCTATGAGCATCCTGATTTTGTATGAACTGTGCACCTGATAGGTTGGCTATCTCTTCTTTGCTTAGTTGTATTTTTTTCTGGAGCTTTGATCTGTTCTTTCATTTGGGTCATTTTTTCTTGTCTCTGCATGCCTGTTACATACTTAGGTGCAAAGCCTTATGTTTTTTCGCCAGGGCGGGGCAACCCACATTGCTCTGTTGTGGTGCAGTATATGGGGGAGGGATCTGAGAGGGAACAATGCCACTTATTCAGCTCTCTGCCAGCTTTCAGTGGCTGCTACCTACAACCAAATTGGTCCCTTCTGGTGCTGATTCCTGGGTGGGTGGGTTTGTGTACATTCTAGGGCCCTGTGGGTCTCTCCAGTAAACTCTCTTGTGAGGCTTGGAGTTTTTCCCACCACATCAACCCCCAGAGGATTTTTTAGTCAGAGGTTTTGAGGCATTATTTCTCCACACTGGAACCCTGAGTTGTGCATTCTGTTTCACTCCCCAATTGTTCCTCCTTGCACACAAATATGGGACCACCCACTCCACCAGCTGTTGCCTAGCTTGCCCTGCCAGCCACCATCTTGCAGTGAGTCCTCTCTGCCTAGCTGCCCATCTCCACCCCTCCTACTGGTCTGGATAAATGTTTTTTCTTTAATTACTTGGTTGTCAGATTTTTATACAGTTCAATTTTCTGTCAGTTCTGGTTACTTTTTGTTTCAAATTTGTTGTCCTCTTTTTTGGTCGTACGAGGAGACACAGTATATCTACCTACACCTCCATCTTGGCCAGTGCTTCTGTATCTAAAAATAAATTCTTAGTTAGACCTTACTTCAGGAACCCTGGCTACCAATGTTGATATTCTATCCTGAGATGCTTATACTTGCTTCTGAGATACTGTGTTTGTGTTATCCCTGCAGTTAGCCATATATTAAAATTGACAACTTGAAATTAGTGTGGGCCAAATGCCCAATTCAAACTGATTCAAGATGCAGCTTCCTGCTTTACCTGATCCCCACCAAAGACTGTGATCCTTTGAAGCATACAGTGAACACATTTATTTTCCAATAACAATGGAAAAATGAACAAAAGCTGATAGTGTGGTGTTTTAGAAAATTCCATGCACTGCCACAATGATAAAGGCATTGTGGCCATAGTTACTGAAACCTGTATCCCAGCTGCTGGCAGTTACTGGTTAATGAGGATACAGCTCACATGGGATTCCCACTATAGCTGTGAGGTGTACAGACACAGTCATAAAAACTTTACTTCCTGTTTCCAGCACTCACTCTAGACAAGCTTACTACAAAAATATGGTTCACTCAGTTGTAAAATGTGATAAGATAGTTAAATATGACATTTGGGATTAAGCATACCAACCTTCCTTTCCTCTTTCCCTTCCTCCCTCTTTATGTGAAATTGGTCATATTCAGTTTCAGAACTATAAAGCAGTTGGATTGACTCTCTGCTCCTTTTTTACCACTTTAAAACATGTCTAATTAGATTGCAGTCCAAAAAAGTCTAATCTCCTATAAGAAGCATGTTGCATCGAGGGTTAATAGTCCTGTGTTTATTAAGGACAGGGCCACAAAGTCCCAAATCCTTGCATCCCACAATTCAAACACTAACATGAATACCCCAACTGACTTGGAAAATATATTGGCCCGAGGCCAGTGGTTTATGAAATTTATTCTCCAATTGGCTGATCTCATGAACAGTTGTTTGTCATAATCAATTTTGAAAGCATTTATCTCCCTTCAAGTAATGATTGTGCTATAACCTCTGGCTCCATGTGCATCTCTGGTCTGGGCAGAGCAGATCTTGGTGATGAGCAAAAACCGTAGTCGTCTTATCAAACAGTGGCAGTTCTGGTTTTGTTTAACCGTGCTGGAAATTAGTTTTTCAGGCACTGATCTTGACAGGTCAGCTGTCAAAAGTGGGTGTCTATGACCGTAAATTCATCAATCCCATAAACAAAATTCTTTCTGTGAAGTACAAGGGGAAGTCAGAGCAGAAGCACATGTGTACAGATGAAATCACCTGTGGCTGTATGTTGAAGTGTCAGGCCTTCTTTGGGTAAAAGGCATTTCTGGCTCCCTGTTTATCAAGCCCATCAGCCTCATCTGGCTTTTATTGACTGAAACTTTTTCCTCAGTGCTTTGAACCAGGAGAGCCAGGTACCCACAGCTAGGAGTTGGGATACAGTCTCTCCTGTTCTTGGTAGGCTACAAGTTTGGGAATCCAGTTAAAGGCTTTATTTAATAATAAAAAAATTCCACTGGAGTCTTTTGTTTGGATTGTGTCTTTCTCTGTTCTGGTCTTATGTCTCACATGTCCAGAGGGATGGCCTCTCTCAGAAATGATGAAGGTTTACCTCACTGGTCTTAAGATTTTGGCAACAGCACAAAGCTTTGTGGAAATAGTGGGGTTCACTCAGTCTGTGATTCTCAACTTTGGGCTTATCTGAGGGATTAATGAAGTTTTACCCAACTTAATGGATCCCAGATCTTGAAACATGCTTGCATTTGATGTGTTTGAAAGCGGAATTTTGGTTCATTTTGAAGTGTTTTGTTTTTTGGTTTTGGTGTTTTTTTGGTCATAATATAGAATGCCTGAAGGCCAGTGAGGGAGAAATCTGTGTTTTAAAAAAACACCAAAAATAATAAAAAATAACCTTAAGCCCTAATTATTTTTAGACAAAAAATAGGAATAATAGCTTATATACTTAGAGGAATGTTTTTCTTTCTCATGAAGTTCTACTTTGATTTCAATGGCCTTACATTGGGATTGTCTGAGTAGTAACTAACATGGTGCTATCCCACTTCCTTTGTGGAAAAAGAGTGCCTGTCTTCATAAAGGTGGGCTTCTGCAGTGGCCACTTCCGTGTCTTTAAACTTGATCAGCTTATGGGCCCTGGAGAGGTTGTAGAATGAGCTGCCATGCTGAACCAACTATCAGTGTGCCTCTTCTAGGAGATTGGCACCCCTCAGCCATGGCTCCTTGCAACCAATGGACTGATTTATGGGGTTCTGACTCTCAGATTGGCCTTGACATAGCAACAGATAATTTAATACATTTGGCTTTCTTCCACTCAGCCAAGCGTACAAATGCACGTGACAGGATTTTAGTTGATTGCCTGAGCTACTTATTTTTATCAAAAGCTTATTTTCCTTTCTGTGAAAGTAGTGAAAAACATGTTAAAAACCTTGAAGAGCATAAAGAAGTAATAATAACCATTCATAATTCTATCAGTTAGACATATTCACATAATACTATTCAACATACCTTCTCCCACTTTTGCTACCATCTTTTCTAAAAAACGCAATTAAGGTTGTATTGTATACATAGTCTTATACTCTGATTCTTTATTTTGTGATTATTAATTTATTTTGTAATAGTTTATAGCAAAATGATTTTCTCCTTTGAATATCCCCTCAACATGGTAGGCAGGGAAGGCATTTTTTTCTATTTTACAGATATGAAAATGGAATTTCAGTGTAGTTAAATTTATTCAACAAATATTTGTTCACCGCCTTCTGTTTTGTAAGCATCGTACTGTAAAATGTGCTGTCTGAGGTCATTCAGGTAAGTGGTGGACCACAGCTAGAATATAGCTTTGCTGAATCATAAACATATGCTAACTCCACACCAAGTTTCCATCTTCTTCTACAAGTCTACCTCAGTTATATTATTAGGTGATCTTCAGGAGAACATGGCATTTAAGGCATGGTTGGAAGACAGGATTTTCATCCCAGGGGACAGGGTGAGAAACCCAGATAGCACAGCTGTATCAGTCCTAGGGCCAGAATGGAAAGCACTGGAGATTATTTCTATTGCAGCCTTGCAGACACGGTGATGACTGGGCTAAGCTTGTTATAAGCTATGAGGAGTGTATCCTACTAGTGAAACAATAATGCGATCCTGGGGAGGGGGGTTATTGAACAGTCTCTGGACAATGCCCACAGATAAAAACTATTTGCAAATAAAAACTATTCTAAGGTGAAAACATTTTAAAAAAATAAGAGTTTACCAGGCTCAGTTGAGGAGAAATGGCATTTCTGGCAAAAGAATTGGATATAGAAAGTCAGGAGGGAACATGATGCATATGAGAAATGTTAGGCATAAAGGGGGCATGGAGTGCACTGTGGTTATATAAACTAAAGTGAAGCTGCAAGTCAGGCTTCGGTCTAAAATAGGAAAGCCTTTGTTTTAGGCGAAGCTTAAAAGTGTTAGTATTTATCCTGTAGGAAATGGGAAGTCATTGGGACAATATAACTAACACAGTTCATGTTAGTGAACTTAGTTTAAGTTTGTTCATTATCAAGGTCCCTTTCAGCACATTAGAAAAGGGCCATAAGAGAGGGTGGGTGAGGGTAATCAATGGGAAAACTGTTGCAGTGCTCTGAGACACAGGTGCTGCTGCCCCAAACCAGGCAGTGGGCTAGAAGCATAGGGTGGTGTGGGCAGGTGTTGAGAGGCAGAGACCTTCTTGGAGCTGAGCTGAAATCCTAGGACCTGGCTTCATCCCAACAGCTTCTTCCAGCCTCCATTTCCTATTCTCATGACTTAATTACAATCCCAATATAAAGACAGGTAGAGCCTGGTTTATCCAGGACACACAGAGCTGCCTTGTAGGCACCTTCCAAACCAGGGCATCACAGAGTCAAGATGTCCCTTCACCTATGCCAGGGAGGTTCAGCAGGAGGTGTTAGAAATACAAGTCCTAGTGCAGGCAGAATATCCACTCCTTGGAACAGATACATGATCATGAGTACCAGATTGCCTCCATTTCAACACTGTGAGTCACTGAGGTGGGCTGCTGAACCTCCCTAGGATGAGTGAAGGAATATCTTGACCATGTGATGCCCTGGCTTGGAGGGTGCCTAAAAGGGGCCTCTGTGTGTCCTGGATAAACCAGGCTCTACCTGTCTTTATATTGGGATTGTCATTAAGTCATGAGATTAGGAAATGGAGGCTGGAAGAAGCTGTTGGGATGAAGCCAGGTCCTAGGATTTCAGCTCAGCTCCAAGAAGGTCTCTGCCTCTCAACACCTGCCCACACCACCCTATGCTTCTAGCCCACAGCCTGAATCAGGGCAGCAGCACTTTTTGTGCAACAGACCACACATCAGGGTTAAGTGAAGAAGATTCAAGTAACCCAGATACACACCAAGAGTTGCCTGAGTCCATGTAGGAGCATCCAGAGAAGGCAGGGACTCAATACCTTGACTCCTTTTGGCTGAGTTTGTTCTCTTTTCTTTGACCAGCATTTTAGTCCAGCTGCAGGAATTAAATCTGGTCCCAGTGCTATTTTCTGAGACCTAGTGTAGAAGGAGCCATGCAGTTTTCTTCTCACTATTCCAGTTCCCAGAGTTTCATGTCTTTGATGTTCTTGAGCAGGATATTAGGGAGATTTTAACTTTGCTCTTTACTACACTGTTCCTGAAATTATTGTGGCCGTGGTGATCTCATAGTACACAGCCATGCTTTTAGCTAAATGACTCCACTCATTCATCACTGCCAAACATTCTATTAATTTGGAAGAAGTGTGTCTTAGTTGGCATCATGTCC
Source organism: Artibeus jamaicensis (assembly GCF_021234435.1). Taxonomy (NCBI): domain Eukaryota; kingdom Metazoa; phylum Chordata; class Mammalia; order Chiroptera; family Phyllostomidae; genus Artibeus; species Artibeus jamaicensis. The sequence goes on along the minus strand of NW_026521788.1, from coordinate 36,875,735 downwards.
TAAGTAACAGCAGGAGTTTCCAGGTTCATTTAAAACTAGATCTAGAATGATGTATATCATTCTTATGTTCCCACTTGAGGCCTCAATATTGTAGTATCTTCTAAATGGATTGGTCCCACAGTTCTGGAACTGTGGCCTCATAGGCATGGCTCAGTGTGCAGAGCTTGCTGCAGATGTCAAGACTATGAGAAATGCTGGGAGAGTACAAGTGTCTTTAAATGGCACTAGTGGTGGCACCTTTAGGGCCCCTGCTAGTACTTTTCTGCAGATGGGTGGTTCTTCTTGTCTTCACTAGGGCTCTTCTGTATTTTCCCTGATGAAGAGTAGATGTCACCTCTGGCAGTCTGAATCTTTAACCCCTTGCTACTTAAATGGTGGTCCATGAATCAGCAGTAGCACCTGAGAGCTTATCAGACAAATAATCTTGGGTCCTGTACTCAGAAAGTTCCTGAAAAAAGTTCATGGGTGTTTTGTGTGCCTGTCACATTTTGAGGATCACTGTTTTAGTCTGTACCATGGTTCATTTTCTCAGATATGCATTAGAATCTCCTGGAGAGCTAAAATATCCATATCTAGTTCACCACAGATTAATGAAATCTAAATCCATGGGGTCTGACCTTCAGAATGTTTTAAAAGTCCTATTTAGAAATTCTAACATGAAACCACGTTAGAGGTCCAATGACCTGGAAGAATAGGGGTTGTCAACCAGGATCATGGGGAAGCCTTAACTTTCCACATGAGGAAGTGCTGAGATCCTGATTAGGTTGGATTGAGATGGGGGCTATTACCTGTATGTTTTTACCTATCGCCAGTTAACAACTGAGAATCATTAATGAGATGAAACTTTCATCGTTGCTGTCTAGGACCTGCAGAGATAAAGGGAGGGGAAGCAGTTGTAAGAACAACTGTTTCTTATTTTATGAGCCAAGATAGGGTCCTACAACCATGTGAGTGTGCCTGTCAGACACATCAGACTATTAGATAGATCCTGCAGGCTCAGGGAGGTATGGAAGATCCAGAGCCCATGTATTCTTGGCATCTATGTGCACGTTGGGGAGAATGATGGAAGTTTGCACTACAGTGAAGACAGGCAGTGAACTCTTGATTCTGCTGGCAGTAGGCACCAAGGGGGCAAGCCAAGTTGTACGCTTGTGTCTTTGTTACCAGCTTCACTGATGAGCATCATCCTATGCTGGCAGGTGGTGACAATGGCTGAACTCAAGGGCTCTCCCACCCTGGTGAGTCCAAGGAGTAATTAAAGAAAGAGGGCACTCTGTGGGAGACACAGTGACATGGCTTCAGTGAGTGGAAAGAATAAAACTGGACATGGATGTTCATTCCAGAAACAAGTTTTTACCTGTTGGTTTCACTTTAAGGAAATGGCAAGCCCTCAAGATCCAGGTGGGCCGATGGGAAATTTAAACTTGTCTGTCACACTTTTGTCCTTTCTAAGGGTTTAAGATGGCTCTGGGTCTTTGAGAAACTCAGAAGGTGCAGTCCACCTACCTGCCTGATTCAGAATCCTGGTTTAAAAAGCAAGTTCCAACAGTGGGCACATGTGCTATGTCCCTCAAACTTTCTTTTTCCTTCACAGCTGGCAACATGGGACTCAGAGAAGGGCCTGAATGGCAGCCTGCAAGAGAGGCCCATGGGCAGCCGCCTCCAAGGACTGACTCTCAAAGTGGTGACTGTCTTGGTAGGATCATGGGCCTATTGGGGCTTTTCAGGCAGAGGTTTCTCCCTCTTGGATTTAATGCTGGGTCTGGAGAGATGGGGATCTTGAGTAGTGGCTTGAGTTTTCATAAGACCTTTCACTCAAATAATTTTGTGAGTAAGGAAAGAAGAGTACATTGGAGCTTCTGTCCCAGGGCCTCCTGCCTCTGAGGCCTCCTGTGGAAGTTGCTGGGCTTCTATAGGGAAGGACCACTGAGCCAGATCTGCTGCTGGGCACCAGAGCAGGCAAAGCTTCTCTACTTGTTCTTCGATGTAAACAGGATCTTGACCTACTGGTGGTCCTTAGGAGAGCTTTGCTAGCAAGCAGAGTCTTTAGAAAGATGCTGGGAGGAGGGTATTTTCTCAGCACTCAACACCACTGATGGGTCTATGTGACACCACAGTTCATACTGAAGACTATTGGCTGCAATTTTTCTGCACAGTTGTTCTGGAATCATAGACTTTTATATCTTTAAGTGACCTTAGAAACATGTTGCTTTCAGTTTCTTTTAAAAATCTTTTTAGAACTATAGCCAGTGGGTTCTCTTATTAGCTGGTCACAGATAGTCCAAATGTTCCCTTCAGTCCTAGCAGGCACTAGTGTTTCAGCTCTAGAAATCTTCAGTAGTGGTGATCAGGCATTCCCTATACACACGCCCAAACAAGCATTGTATTCTGTTTTCCTCAAAAATATTAAATTAAGGAGATACATTCTTTGGGTTGTTTGCAAAAAGGCTTATTCTTGTTCAGTTTCATAGGATGTGGTGGGGGAAGACTGAGGTGTTTTCTAGATGGCCACATGCCCTACAGAAGCACATGTGACTGTGAATATGGCATGATTTTGGACTTGGGACTTGGGATCTAATCTTATTCTATCCTTTGATTTATGATATGATCATGGTCCATTAATCAGTATCCATTTTCTAGTACAACCTGATGTAATACTATATTTTCTCAATCTAATAGCATATAATTTTATTGTTATTTGTTATCTTGGGTAGAAATATATACATTTCTTATGTGGGTATTGAAGAATTATGGCATTTCCTAAGGACAGAGTGCTGAATATCACAAACAAAAGAATGAAAGCAAGCCATATTTTCTGAGTGATGGTGTCTTGGGAAGAGCCTGAGATAGCATAACATAGAACAAGTAAATCTTTGTTCTTCCATTGACAAGCTGGCCAGAGGGATCTTCCTGTTACTGTATGCTGAGTGTCCATAAACTGCTTTAGGGAAAGGCCAAGAGGTTCAGACTCCAGGCCTAAAGGGTAAATAAATACATGCATATGTCTGCAAACATTCTGAAGCTGCAATTCATCAGATGGGTGTCTTCAACAATACTCTGGAGATGTTTATTAATTAACCCATTAATTAATTGAAGAATATTCATTTTTTTGTCCTCAGGAAGAGCCTTTTGTGATGGTGGCTGAGAACATCCTTGGGCAGCCCAAGCGCTACAAAGGTTTCTCCATAGATGTCCTGGATGCACTAGCCAAGGCTCTGGGCTTCAAATATGAGATTTACCAGGCCCCTGATGGCAGGTATGGTCACCAGCTTCATAACACCTCCTGGAACGGGATGATCGGGGAGCTCATCAGCAAGGTAGGTCCCAGAAGTGTGTCCATGGGGTGGGGTACCCTAGTCTGCCTCTGGGGTGATATCCACATTTGGTCCATTGAGCAGTTGGAACCCTGGGACCAACTAAACAGACCACAGTTACCACTCTCCACACTAAAGTCCTCTTTGTTTCAAAGTCTTCTATGGTGGTTCCCCACCGTATCCATTTCTGTTTTTTCTTCTCATTTCCTGGTACTCTTCATTTTTCTTCTGTGCCCATTGTTCTCATTCCTTTAAAGTCTATCCATTGTGTCTGCTCTGTAATATACCCTTCATGAAATCTGTCCCCACATTTTGGGCTGAAATAGGAATCTAGTTCTCAAAGGAGATGGGTACTGGTGAGTGCCTATTCCCTCCCACATGGCCCATCGGTGGGGTGTGTATGCATGTGTACGTGTGTGTCTGCATTGCTTGCATTGCTCTGTACAAGTGGTATGGCATTCCTCAGCTCCTCATACTAATTTAGAGTCAATACTCTTCCTCCCTGCTGCAGAGCCTGAGTCCTCACTGAGACCCATGACGTGAAGCCAATTCACTGTGTTCACATTCTTGTCCCTGTCATCCCATGACCTCTGGGTCACTTCGTCACTTTCTCACAACCATTATGATGGGGGCATCTGACTCAAGCCCTCCCTGTCCGTGGTTACTGTCACCACTGACCTTGATGTTTTCAATTTGCCTATGGACAACTGGGATCACAATACTTTGAATGTCCCACCTTTAGTGATCTTTGCTTGTTCTTCATTCCAGCAACCACATTCATGCATCTTGTTAGCACCTTACTGGTTGTTGTCACTGTTCATTTTATGACTACAACCTATTGTACTTCAGAGTCTTTGGGCCTTTGCTCCTAAAACACAGCTCTTTTGCTTTATAAATCCATAAAGGCAGAGCAGAGGCCCATAGCTCTCCAATTTTCCCCAGGCTTTAAAAAAAACTTATCATAGTATAACTTATATACTATAAAATGCTCCCACTAATCCCCTTCTCAACCCCAGCACTAGGCAATCATCAATCTACTTTCTGTCTCTATAGACTTGCTTTAATGAACACTCAATATAAATAGAGTCATGTGTTTGTGGTCTTTTGCATCTGGTCCTTTCCACTTCGCATATGGATTCGAGTTTCATCCTCCTCTAAGGTTTCTGTGCTCTTATACTTCATTCTTTCCTGCCTGCTGTGCACTCTGTAATTGACCAGACAAATCCCTGTGATTCCCTTCATCCCTTGTGATTCTCTGTTTTTTATTTCTTCTTCCACCCCAACCCTGACTTTATTCTGTTATCTCTCCTGTAACTCTGACATTTAGGTTGTTGCATATAATTAGGGAAGAAAACCACAAATCTATCCAGATGGGTGTATGAGCAATGTGTGGCTCCTTCCTCAGCTGGGCCTTCAAGACAGCCTGAGGTTTCATAACTTGTTCTTTGTTAGGTCCTTTGGCAACATTTCTTAGGGAATGTTTCAAAAGTTTACCTTTCTCCTCAATCAACCTAATAAGCTCTCCTCAATTAAAAAAAGAAAAAGATTGGGCCCTGACTGTTGTGGCTCAGTGGATTGAGCACCAGACTAGTAAGCAAATGATAGCTGGTTTGATTCCCAGTCAGGGCACATGCCTGGGTTGCAGGCCAGGGGGTGAGTGAGAGGCAACCACACATTGATGTTTCTCTCCCTCTCTTTCTCCCTTTCCCTCTGTCTAAAATAAATAAATAAAATATTTTTAAAACAACAACAACAAAAAAGAAGATTGTGCTTCTACATTACAGAAAGAAGTGAAGACTTTGGGGTGTGAAATTCTTTTTTAATCTCTTACAAAATTCACATCTGCAGATATAGGCCCCCACCACCATTTTAGAGGGGGGAGTGTTTTTCTTTCTGCTAGAGGTCATCTTTCTGCCTGTTGATTCCCTGTGTCTCCTCTAGACCTGGCTTCATATAGTTGCCCTCCATCCTACATTGTAGACCAATCATGCTCCACTAGACCTCTTTCTCAGTACTTAACTATGCTCCAAATTCTCTAGACCCTAAAACAAACAAACAAAATTCCTGGATCTTGGGTTTGTGCTAAGAGAAGCAAAAGCAAAGAGATACAAATGTGACAAGTATAAGAAGAGAGTGCTAACATCATCACCTCCAATATCTTTCTCTTTTCTTTAGATATGTCATTGGATTCCAGTGTAGAACATCAATATATCTGTCCCTCTAGCCCACATATTGAATCTGACAAAATATTTCTATATATGTTTTCCCAATTTGAATATGCAGGTTAGAGCTGTTGTTATAATTTGGTCATTTTATTTATTTATATTTTTATTGTTGTTCATGTACAGTTGTGTCCATTTTCCCCACACCACTCTTCTCACCCTAACCATTCCCACCTTTCACCCTCAATCCTACCCCATTTTGGTGTTGTCCATGTGTCCTTTATACGTGTTTCTGAAACCCTTCCCTTCTTGCCCCTGTTTATCCCCTCCTACCTCTCCTCTGGTTACTGTCAGTTTGTTCTTAATTTCAGTGTCTCCAGTTATATTTTGCTTGCTTATTTGTTTTGTTGATTATTTGTCATTTAAAACTGAACCTAGTTATGAGGATACCTCCAACTTCAAGGCTCAAGAGCCAAGATCAAGATGATCACTGTAGTGCTCTTGTGGTTGAGGGGGTACTCTAGCCCATGACTACCTGTCAACATCCATCTAGGCACAGGGATCCTAACCTCTGCCAGTCTTGGCAGCTTTATTTCTTAGTCTAGCTCTTTCTCAATGGGGATCTTTGATTATCCTTAAAATTAAGCCCGTCTTAGAAATCAAGAATCTTGCCAGGGACATTTAAGGTCACAGCACAGCATGCCCAGAGAGTCCCTTCACAACATAGCATTACTATATGAAGAATCAACCATGTATCTGTAGGCCATGAGTAAAGGGAGGTGAAAGAACAAAAGAAGCAGAGGACCCTTTTTTTCTTGGTGGATGTTACTGTCTGTCACTGAGTCTGCATATAAAACAGGGACTGATACATTAATGAGGTTCAAGGTAGTTGTAAAACTCACCATACAACTTCTAAAGTGTTTTTTAAAAAGACATTAGTGTGTGCTAATGGAGTTTAGAAAGGCTTGATGGAAAAATGGAGTGTCTTTGTGGCCTTGAAGAATAAGGAGGATGCAGATACAGTAGAAGAAGATAAAAGGAACTTCCTGGGGTGTGTGCTGTTGTTGTTGGTAGTGGTGGTGTCAGTGGTGTCAGAGGGAAATAACAGCATAAGAAAGGGGGTAGCTAAAGTTTTCCAGGGGGAACAAGGAAGTGAAGAAAAAAAACTGTAAGTTATACAGAAGTTAAGAAGCTTTTTAGGCTCTTTTCTCCAGATGAGGGTCCCAGGAGTTTTGAGTGTTTGGCAAGTAACACTCAAAAGGAAGTAATAATAGACAAGTTGGTGTTGGATTTGCCTTAAATTTTTCAAGGTCACAGGATATCAACTAAAAAATCCCATATCCTCTGAATAGAACAACTCAAAGGGCAGAGGTAGACCTTGACACGGTGAAACTCTGCAGTTAGCTGAGGACTGGTCTGATGAGATGTTTCTGCCTTTCAGAGAGCAGACTTGGCCATTTCCGCCATCACCATCACCCCAGAGAGGGAGAGCGTTGTGGACTTCAGCAAGCGATACATGGACTACTCCGTGGGGATCTTAATAAAGAAGCCTGAGGAGAAAATCAGCATCTTCTCTCTTTTTGCTCCATTTGATTTTGCAGTCTGGGCCTGCATTGCAGCAGCCATCCCTGTGGTTGGTGTGCTGATATTTGTGTTGAACCGGATACAGGCTGTGAGGACTCAGAATGCAGCCCAGCCCCGGCCATCTGCATCTGCCACTTTACACAGTGCCATTTGGATCATCTATGGGGCCTTTGTACAGCAAGGTATCTCCCTTGTTTCCTGATAGAGTAGCCCCAGGAGTCTGGGAGAATTTATCCACTGGCAAATTTCTGAGATGTGTGTTGCCAAGACCATTTTAAAGGCGATTTTATTTAATCTCTAGGAGAGTACTATTAAGCTGCATTCAATTTCTCTGAGTAACATCAAATAAAAATTAAATGAAATGATATCAAGGACCTCAACTTCGAATCCTGATTCTCCACTTTAGATAAAATTAAATTTGGAGTCCTGCTTGGCACTTTCTTCCCCCTCCCACAGTAGATTGATTGCTGTGTACATGGGGTCATGAGATGACACCGAATCTTTTTTAAATTGAAAGTCTTCTTGGGAAAAACATGACAGTTGTTTTTCCAATCATCTATGCAGTACTTTAGCCATTCTTGGGGTACAATGTCTCCTATCTCTGTGAAGTCAGAGAAATACCTGCAGAGTTACAGGATTGTGCAATTTTGATCAGAAACAACAAATTGGGTTCTGAATATGGGTCTTGGCTCTGTTTGTACCATGGCAGACATGCATCATTTGTTTGTGAGGTTATATGAGACTGTTCAGTAGGACCTTTTTGTCTGCTACCACATAAGGGACCAAGGAGAAAAAAAGCTGACCTCAAAGAGACAGCTTCTACCAGAAAGTTACATGCAGTAATTTCTGAAAATCCTGGAGAAAAAGATTATCTAGTGAGGGCTGAATATTAATAAATGTGATTTTATACATCTTTTTTCTGAGGTTTAAAAGAAAGCTAGGGAACCCTCCAGGAATAAGGTAATTCTATATTGATAGAATTCCTGAGACTACTCTATGTGAGGTTGACATTGGGAATAGATCTTACATCAACCAGGTGGTGGCATGGAAGTTCTCAACACAGTGAGGTGGAGTTTCCTCACTGGAAGATTTGATATTAGAACTTTATCCTTGGTGTTTTCACAAATACCATATCAGTAAAATTCCAGTCCTGACTTTTCCGTGTTTTTTTGGTCCTCCATCCCTTTCCAAGATTGGTGGTCTTAGGGTTCTTTCCCAAATCGTCACAGCCCTCCATAATAAGCTGGCATCATTTTGCTGCTTCCCAGAGCACCACCAGTGGAGGCTCCCTTTGTACAGATCACCTCTGTGGGGAGGGGAGTGAGAGTGGAAGCCCAGGGCCAACCTACTTTGCCTGCTTCCCGCAGGTGGCGAATCCTCAGTGAACTCCATGGCCATGCGCATCGTGATGGGAAGCTGGTGGCTCTTCACACTCATTGTGTGCTCCTCCTACACAGCCAATCTTGCTGCCTTCCTCACAGTGTCTAGGATGGACAACCCCATAAGGTAAGATAACCCAGCCTCTTTCCAGAGCTGGGCCATTCACCTCTGAGAGGCTGTGGAGAGAGGATGCAAACTTGGTGTCATGGAGGCAGAGAAGGTCTTATTTAAAGCCATGAAGAGCTTCACTCCTGTTGTATTTTATTTCATGCACAGTGAAATAAATGTATAAATTTATTAAATAATATTTCTATGAACATATAAATGCTTCTTAGACTAATAAATCAAAACACTGAAAATTAACAAATTAAAATTTCCCAGGCATTTAAACATTGATTACAAACTGATTTAATCAAATTTTCTAAACATTCAATTAAAATGAAAACCACAAGTCTAATATATTTATCAAAACTTCAAATACCTTAAAATTATTTTAAGAAATGCTAATTATCTTAGTGATGAGAAAACTTATTTAACTTATATTTATAAAATTATAAAATATTGAAACCTAGGACTAAAAATGTTCCTTCATTTTACCGAAATGTTCAAAATATGGAAATGCCTTTCTTTTGTGATCAGATTCCCACCTGTGTAAATTACCAAAGAACTTGGACAAAGTAAATGTATGTTGGATATGTGGTTGCTGAAGTGACCACAGGCACAGATCTGTTACCGAACAAGAGGTCCGAGGGAGGGGCAATACAATATTTGGCCCACCTAGGAATGCCCAAAACTGCTATACAACAGGGGTACCTCTCCAAAAAACAAAATACTAATATTTACTGGGCTCTTCCATCTGCCGCCAATTGGAAAGACATCTCTCAATGCCAGAGATTTGTGAAAAGGAAACAAAATGTTTATTTAATGCTATTCAGGCCTAATGCCTCCACTAAAATATCAAAGTCCTTTAGGTTGTACACCTACACCCACACAGCTCCCTTCTCCCACTGTCCCAACTCCGGGTACCGTAAATCAGGAAAAGAGCACACGTCCCTTTTTCAGGCTGCTGGCACCGTCAGCTGTGTCACTGTGCAGGGTCTCCAGTTAATCCAAAGTACTGTGGTACCCTCTCATGGTCCACTGGCAAGAGTCCTTTGTACCCAGTTCCAGTCAAAGTCTCTCCTGGTTTTCCAGGCCACACGGCCAAAGGAGCATCCCAAAGCCGCGTGGGCTTCTTCTACCAAAGCTGCAGGGGTTCGAATGTGGCTTTCTTCTTCACCTGGCTGCAGGGATCTCCATTCTGGAAAAGCTGCCTGGTTTTCCCTTTCACCTGGGCAGTTATCCCCTCATGTCCTGGAGCCCATCTTTTCCAAGCTCTCACACAGCGGCCTCCTCACTCTCCGGGAGCGCAGACCCTAGTCACCCTCTTGAGTCCCGAGCCCTTCTCACTCAGGAGTGCAGTCCATAGTTACCATCCTCAGTCCCGCCACTACCTTCTCCCTGGCTCAAAACCTGGCCACAGCTATTTAACATATCTATGAAACCAGTTAAAGGTTATAGATATGTTAAATAATCATTCCAGAGGTTAGCTGCAAAACTATTGCTATGCAAAACAGCTCTCAATGGCCTGGCTCCATTCGTTTCTTCCCCCTGGGGGGAGGCGGTGAGGACATCTTATATGTCTCTCCAATATTCCTATACACTTTGAATTCTGGACACCATTCCAAAATCCTTTTTTTGGGCCCCCCCTCCTTGGCTGCACCCTGTATTAGATCTATCCTCCACTTCCATGGGTATAATATCTGTTTCAGTATCATCTCTTACTTGATCCCTTATGGTTTTCTGTTTCTTTTTTTTTTTTTTTAATTTTACTGTTCTTCAAGTATAGTTGTACAAGCCCTTTTCTCCCATCACTTCCCCCACCCCAGCCGTCCCCATCTACCTCCTCTGGTTTCACCCTGCCTTGTTTTTTTCCATGTGTCCTTTATAGTCAGTTTTCTGTGTCCCTGCCTTAAGTGATTTCTCTTTTAATTCATCATACTCACTATCATTGTAAGGATTCTTTTGATCCACAGCACTAATCAAGTCATTCATCCTCAACCAGTTTCTGTGGCTTCCAACTACCTACTTAAAAAAAAATCTTTATTGAGTTTATGGGGTGACATTGGTTAATAAAATCATAAAAGTTTCAAGATGAATTTCACCTGTTATATGTATTGCGTGTTCACCACCCAAAGTCAAGTCTTCTTCTGTCACCATTTATCCAATGCTTTGTTTATAAGCATTCTGATTCCTTGAGCAGGATTCAATTTTAGTATGATATAATCTAGGTTTTTTAAGTTGGCATTTTTATTAAGGTAATTACAGATTTATATGTGGTTGTAGAAATAATGCAGCAAAATTTTGTTCTTTAATGAGTTTTTTTCCGATGGTGTCATTTTATTGACAATTTTATTTTATTAACATTTTATTGAATATAATTGATTGATTCTATTTGGAGTTCTCCTCTTGTATTCATTTCTGTACTGTGTGTGTGTTTGGGCCATCCTTCGGTTCTATACAATCTTGTGGGAGCGACTTTTTCTGTACATCCCCCCACCCCCACCGACCACCACGGATGAAAGTAAACACTGCCAACCCAAGGTGTGATCTGCTTGAGGAGAGGTGGCCAGTTTCTCAGGGAAAACAAAAGCCTGGAGCCCCTTTCTCCAGGTGCTTTTGTTGGGTTGTAATACACAGGAATACAGGGTGGCAAGGATCAAACAGTAGATAGTCTGAGTCAGAGTCTGTCAGGCAGAGAGTTTTAGAGTTTCCTGCTCAAACCCTGTAACATATGAATGAAAGCACTCTTAGCAGAGCAGATTTCACAGGTTTATCAGGAAGTTTTTGTGACACCTCTCCCCATCAAGTATTCAGGCTTAAGGGGATTCGAGCCAGGAAGCCCTTCTCTCAGAGAACGTGGGGACTCAGGCTTTGTCAAAGCCCCGGGCGGGGGGGGGGGGGGGGGGGGAGGTGCGGCAAGAGTCCATTGCTGTTTGTTGCAGCCCTGCCCCCCACCCAGTCCTTCTATGAAGGCCTCCCAAGTGATTGAGTCTGGCTTGGGTTTCCCCTGCTGTGAGGGGTCTTACCTGTCATTGACTTCTGACCAAGCTTTGGGGGCAGGGAAAGGAAACTGAGGCAGAATTTGCTACCAGAGACAAGCTTTGTTTCCTTCAGTTCACATTCCAGAGGTCACTGACTCATCCTTAGCCACAGAGGGTAGAGAGTTACAATTCCTGAAATCAGGAGAGCGGTCCACAACATTATCTTATGTGTAGATTTGTGTATCTACCACCACAGCAGAGATCTAAATGATTTTATTCCTGTAAGGATACCTTGTGTAGTCCTTTCATAACAACACTCCCCTCTAAACTTCTTCCCTTCCAGTTCTGTTTTTAACACTGGAACTGCTAGTGTGCTCTCTATTTTCTAAAGTTTTGCCATTTTAAATATGTTATTTAAATGCAATCATACCTTTTGGGCTTGACTTCATTTAGCATAATTATCTGGAATTCATTAAGTTGTTGTATATATTAATAGCTGATTGCCTTTTGTTTCTCAGTAGTATGCAATGTACCATTTTCTTTAATGATTCACCCATTGAAGGACATGTGGGTAGTTGTCAGTTTCTGGCAATTATGAAAAAAGCCACTGTGAACACTTGTGTGTATGTTTTTGTGTGAACATTTGTGTATATGTTTTTGTGTGAACGTTTGTTTTTATTCATGTCCAAGAGCGCAATTGCTTAGTCGTGTGGTAATTTCATGCTGAGTTTTATAAGAAACTGTCAAACTACTTCCCACAGTAACTACCATTTTACATTAGTACTAGTGATGTAGGAATGATCCAGTTTCTTTGTTGTATTTTACCATTCTGATAGAGTGATATCTCATGATATTTTACTTTGCATTTCCCTAATGACTAATTATGCTGAATACCTTTTCAGGTGCTTATTGCTATCTGTATATCCTCTTTGGTGAAATATCTCTTTATTTATATTATCCATTTTCTAAATGGATTGCTTGATTATTACTGTTGAGTGTTGAATGTTTTTTATATAAATACCAGTCCTTTGCCAGATATGGGGTTTGAAAACATTTCCCATCTCTCTGTATTTTGTCTTTTCAACCCCTGAACCAAGGTATTTTGTAGATGAAAGTATTTAATTCTTATGAGGTCCAATTTATAAGTTTGTTATTTTGTGGGTCATGTGTTTAGTATCAAGTCTAACTCTTTGCCTAGCCCTAGACCCTGAAGATAATCTCCTGTTTTGAGGTTCTTTTTCATAAACAATTTTGTAGTTTTACATTTTATTCTACAATCAATTTTGAGTTAATTTTTATATAAGATATGGGTTAAGTTCTATTTATTCATTTGTTTTGTCTATGGATGCCTAATTGATCTAGTACCACTTATTAAAAAGCCCACCATCCTTTATTTAGTAACTTGTCAGAAATCAATTGGACATATTAGTGTGGGTCTATTTCTAAGTTCACTATTTAGTTCCATTGATCTAAATGCCTATCTTTTGCCAATATAAAACTTCTTGATTACTGTAGCTACAGAGTAAGACTTAGTATTGGGAAGAGTAATTCTTCCCATTTTATTTTTTCTTGTTAAGATTGTTTTAAGTATTCTAGGGCCTGCATGTTTTCATGTAAATTTTTAGAATAAGCTTACCTATGTCTATAAAAGAAACTTCTGTGGTTTTAATAGGAGTTGCACTAATTACAGTTATAATTGTATTAAACCAATGGGTTTATGCAATTAAATTAAATTAATTTAATTTAATTAACTTGCTGAGAATATTTATTATGAATGAGTATTCAGTTTTATAAAATGCCTTTTCACGTTGACATGATCATGTGATTTTTCTTCTTTAGCTTGTAAATAGAGTAGATTACATTGATTGTTTTTCAGGTACTGTAAACTTTGAATGAATCTCATGTGGTAGTGATTTATAATTCTCTTTATATGTTGTTGGATTTTGCTGATATTTTAGTTGAGGATTTTCTCTTCTAAATTCATTAGAAATATTAGTTTATACTTTTATTTTTGTGCTGTTTTCATGTCAGGGTAACACTGTATACTGCTATTAATTTTTCAGAATCAAGAGTGAGACCATATGGTTATATTTCTTCTTATGTAAGATGATACTAGAATACTTTTATTTCCTTTTCTCTTTCTATTTAACCATTTTGTTGTTGATAGAATTTAAGATTTTAGATCCAGTTTACTATGGTTCTTCCTTTTCTTTTTATGAAATTTTTTATGGTTTCTCTAAGATACATATATGGCATTTTCATTCTTTTATTTTATGTCATCCATATTTATAGTCACTACTTGGATTGAATTCTATGTTCCAATGATTTCAATGCTTATTGAGTGTCTCTTTATTCCATGATTTAACCATTATTAATCTTTATTTTGCTTAATTTTTGTCCAGCTAGAGTAGCCCTTTGAGCAATATATTTTAGCAAGAGTGATATATTTTCTGAGATAACACATCTGAGAATGTTTTCCTGTTGCATGTACACATGAATGAAACTTATCTGTGTATATAACATTTTTGTGTCATAATTTCCCCCTAATATTGCATAGAATTTGCTCCATTGCTTGAATTTCACAGAATTTGTTCCATTACTCGTCCCATATGTAATGCTACAAAGAAGCATGAAAATACCCCATTCACCTCTTTCCTTTCCTACTTTCATTTCCACTATTTCCTTTGTTTCCCCTCTTTTTCTCTATCTCCTTTCTATCTCTCCTTTCCTCCTTTTCTTCTTCCTCGTCCCTCCCTAACTCTTCTCTTCCTCCTCTCTCCCTCTTCTCTTTTTTCTCGCCCATTCTCCTTTTTCATGTGTTTTATTTTCTGTCCTCCTTCCTCTTTCCCCTTCCTTTTCTATTCTCTCATCTCCTTCCTCACCTCCTCATTTTCCTCTTCATGTTCCCTTTTTTCTCCTTCTCCTCCACCTTTTCTTTCTCCTCTCCCTCTTCTCTATCCTTCCCCTTTCTTCCTCCTCCTGCACATCTTCCTCCCTCACTTTTAAGTTTTTCCTTGTCTCCCATTTCATTTCTTTCCCCTCCCCCCTTCTTCTCCACTTCTTCTTCAGGATACTTTTTCTCCTTTTTCTATTACCCTCTCCTTCACTTCCTCTTCCTCCTCTCCTTTCTTTTTCTCATTTCATATGCTTTCTTCTTTATAATTAACCTTAGTAATATTCTTTAACTTTAAAATATCCATCGATATTTAATAAAGAGTCAACCTACATGCAATTAATTATGCTTGGAATTCTATGATTCTTATTTACATGCAAGAAGAAACTTGAACTTCAGCTCAATAACTTTATCATCTATTAAATCTTTCCTATCTACTTTATCTTTCCCATTTATCTTTGTTTTGTTTCCAACATTAATTTTATTATATGTTGGTGCTATTCATTCTCTATCTCCATTGTTTCCTCTTTGATCATTTTCTCATGATCCATTTAATTTTTTAATTTAATTATTGTTCAAGTACAGTTTTCTGTCTTTTACTCCCATCCCAGCCCACCCCAACCAGTGCTCCCCACCTCCCTCCCATTTCCATCCCCCTTAGTTGTTGTCCATGTGTCCTTTATACTTGTTCCTGTAAATCTTTCCCCCTGAAATTCCCTCCCCTTTACCCTCTGGTCACTGTCTGTCTGTTCTCTATTTCATTGTTTTTGGTTATATTTTGCTTGCTTGTTTGTTTTGTTGTTTAGGTTCCTGTTAAAGGTGAAATCATATGGTATTTGTCTTTCAAGGCCTGGCTTATTTCACTCAGCATAATGCTTTCCAGTTCCATCCATGCTGTTGCAAAGGGTAGGAGCTCCTTCTTTCTTTCTGCTGCATAGAATTCAATTGTATAAATGTACCATAGTTTTTTGATCCATTCATTTACTGATGGGCATGTAGGTCGCTTTCAGCACTTGGCTATTGTAAATTGTGCTGCTATGAACATTGGGGTGCATAGGTTCTTTTGGATTGGTGTTTTAGGGTTCTTAGGATATAATCCTAGCAGTAGAATTGCTGGGTCAAAGGGTAGGTGGATTTTTATTTTTCCGAGAGAATTCCATACTGTTTTCCATAGTGGTTGTACCAGGTTGCCAGCTTACCAACAGTGAACTAGGGTCCCCTTTTCTCCACAACCTCTCTAACACTTGTTTGTTGGTTTTTTTATGATGGCCATTCTGACTGGTGTAAAGTGTTATCTCATTGTGATTTTAATCTGCATCTCTCTGATAGCTAGTGATATTGAGCATCTTTTTATGTGTCTTTGGATTTTTTGTATGTCCTTCTTGGAGAAATGTCTGTTCAAGTCCTTTGCCCACTTTTTAATTGGGTTGCTTGTCTTAGAGTGGAGTCATGTAAGTTCTTTGTATATTTTGGAGATTAAACCTTTGTCTGAGGAATCATTGGCAAATATGTTTTCTCATACAGTTGGTTCTCTTTTTAATACTGTTTTCTTTAGCCGTGCAAAAGCTTTTAATTTTGATGAGATCACATTTGTTTATTCTTTTCATTATGTCCCTTGCTCTAGAGGACATATCAGTAAAAAAGTTGCTGCACTTTCCTGGCTGGCATAGCTCAGTGGATTGAGCATGGCCTGCAAATCAAAGGATCGTGGTTTGATTCCCAGTCAGGGCATATGCCTGGGTTGCAGGCCAGTTCCCAGCAGGGGATGCACTAGATGCAACCATATATTGATATTTTTCTCCTTCTCTCCTTTCCTCCCCCTCTAAAGATAAATAAATAAAATCTTTTAAAAAATTTGCTGCATGAAATATCTGAGATTTTCTTGCCAATGTTCTCCTCTAGGACTTTAATGGTGTCATGGCTTATATTTAAGTCTTTTATCCACCTTGAATTTATTTTGGTGTGTGGTGTAAGTTGGTGCTCAAGTTTCATTTATTTTTGCATGTAGCTGTCCAGTTCTCCCAACACCATTTGTTGAGGAGGCTATTATTGGTCCATTTTATGTTTGCTGCCCCCTTTGTTGAATATTAATTGACTATAGAGAGTTGGGTTGATTTCTGGGCTCTCTGTTCTGTTCCATTGGTCTGTGTGCCTGTTTTTATGCCAGTACCAGGCTGTTTTGATTACAGTGGCCTTGTAATACAGTTTTGTATCAGGTATTGTGATCTCTCAACTTTGTTCTTCTTTCTCAAAATTGCAGTAGCTATTCAGGGTCCTTTATAATTCCATATAAATTTTTGTATGTTTGTTCTATGTCTGTGAAATATGCTATTGGTACTTTAATAGGTATTGCATTGAATCTGTAAATTGCTTTGGGTAGTATGGACATTTTGATGATGTTAATTCTTCCAATCCATGAACATGGTACATGTTTCCATTTGTTTGTATCTTCATTGATTTCTTTCTTCAGTGTTGCATAGTTTTCTTTTTACAGGTCTTTTACGTCCTTGGTTAAGTTTATTTCTAGGTATTTTATTTTTCTTTTTGCTATATCAAATGGGATTTTTTCCTTGATTCCTGCTTCTGCTGATTCATTGTTAGTATACAAAAATGCCTTTGATTTCTGGATATTGATGTTGTAACCAGCTGTTTTGCCAAATTCATTAATTAGTTTGAGCAGTTTTTTGGTAGCGTCTATAGGATTTTCCATGTCCACTATCATGTCATCTGCAAACAGTGACAATTTTGTTTCCTCTTTTTCAATGT
The DNA here is from genome assembly GCF_021234435.1 of Artibeus jamaicensis. Lineage (NCBI taxonomy): Eukaryota > Metazoa > Chordata > Mammalia > Chiroptera > Phyllostomidae > Artibeus > Artibeus jamaicensis. Next base: position 36,858,553 of record NW_026521788.1, on the reverse strand, counting down.
GGATACCTTTTATTTCATTTTATTGTCTGATTGCCGTGGCTGGGACTTCCAATACTATATTGAATAGAAGTGGTTAAAGTGGACAACCTTGTCTTGTTCCTGATCTTAGTGGAAAAGCTTTTAGTTTTTGCCCATTGATGTTGGCTTTAAATCTCTCATATATGGCCTTCATTATGTTGAGCAATGCTCCCTCTATTCCCACTTTGCTGAGTGTTTTTATCATAAATGGGTGTTGTATCTTATCAAAAACTTTTTCTGCATCTATTGCTCCGATCATGTGATTTTTGGCTTTGCTTTTGTTTACATAATGTATTACATTTACTGATTTGTGAATGTTGTACCATTCTTGCATCTCTGGGATGAATCCCACTTGGTCATGGTGAATGATCTTTTTAATGTATTGTTGGATGTAGTTTGTCAATATTTGGTTGAGGATTTTAGTGATTATGTTCATCAGTGATATTGGCCTGAAGTTTTCTTTCTTCCTTATGTCTTTATTTGGTTTTGGAATTAGGATGATGCTGGCTTCATAAAAAGAGTTTGGGAGTCTTCCATCATGTCGGATTTTTTTGGAATAGCCTGTGAAGCATAGGGGTTAGCTCTTCCTTAAATGCTTTTTAGTATTCTCCTGTGAAACCATCTGGTCCAGGACTTTTGTGCTTCAGGAGATTTTTGATTACTGCTTCAATTTCATTTGCTGTAATTGGTCTTTTCAGGCTTTCTGATTCTTCTTCATTGAGTTTTGGAAGATTATATATTTTCTAGAAATTTGTCCATTTCACCTAAGTTTTCAATTTTTTTGGCATACAGTTCTTCATAGAACTGGCATATAATTTCTTACATCCTATGTATTTCTGTTGTGTCAGTTGTAATCTCTCCTCTTTCATTTCTGATTGTGTTTATTTGAGTCCTCTCTTTTTTTTGTTGATGAGCCTGCTTAAAGGCTTATTTATATTGTTTATCTTTAAAAAAACAGCTCCTGGATTCATTGATTTTTAGAATTGTGCTTTTAGTCCCTATGTCATTTAATTTCCCTCTGATCTTGGTTATTTCCTTCCTTCTACTTGCTCTGAACTGTCTTTGTTGACTTACTTCTCAGGACTGCCTTCACAGTGTCCCATAAGTTTTGGGTTATTGTGAGTTCATTTTCATTTTTTCCAGAAACTTTTTGATTTATTCCCCAATTTCATTCCTGACCCATTCATTGTTTAGAAGTATGCTATTCAATCTCCATTTTTTTCCCAGTGATTTAGATCTTTTTTCTTGGGGCTGGTTTCCAATTTCAGTCCCTTGTGGTCACAGAAAATGCTTGGGAGGAGTTCAATTTTTTTTAATTTGCTGAGGCTCATTTTGTGTTCTATCATGTTGTCTGTCTTTGAAAATGTTCCATACGCATTTGAAAAAAATGTGTATTTAGCTTCTTTGGGATGAAAGGTTCTATATATATCAGTTAAGTCCACTTCATCTAGGACGTTGTTCAATTCCAAAATATCTTTGTTGATATTTTTTGGAAGATATGTCCACTTTTAACAGTGGGGTGTTATAAACCCCAACTACAATTGTGTTGCTGTCAATATCTTTCTTGAATTCCCCTAAGATTTTCCTTATATGTTTGAGTGCTCCTGTGTTGGGCGAATATATATTTACAATGTTTATGTCTTCTTGGTGGATTCTTCCCTCGAGTGTTATGAAGTGACCTTCTGGGTCTCTTTCTATGGCCCTCTTTTTGAAGACTATTTTGTCTAATATGAGTATTGCTACCCCAGCTTTTTTTTCTTGTCCTTTTACTTGGAAAATTTGTTTTCAGCCTTCACTTTTAGTTGGTGTAGGTCTTTGGTCCTGAGGTGGGTCTTTTGTAGGCAGCAAATGTGTGGGTCATGGTTTCTTATCCATTCAGCTATTCTATGTCTTTTGATTTGATCATTTAGTCCATTTACGTTTAAGGTTATTATTGATAGGTACTTATTCATTGTCATTTTTATACCCATGTTTCTCATTGTCTCTCTTTTCCTTCCTTTCCTTACAGCAGATCTTTTAGTATTTCTTGCAGAAATGGTTTGGTGGAGGTATAGTCTTTTAGACTTCTCTTGTCTTGGAAGCTCGTTATTTGACCTTCCTATCTTAATTGAGAGCTTTGCTGGATAAATTAACCTTGATTGCAGGCCTCTGGTTCTCATTACTTGGAATATTTCTTGCCATTCTCTTCTTGCTTGGAGCGTTTCCATTGAGAAGTCAGCAGCTAACCTTATTTGGGCTCCCCTGTATGTTAGTACCTTTTTCCCCCTTGCTGCCTTTAAGATTCTCTCTTTGTCTTGAAATTTTGCCATTTTAATTCTGATGTGTCTTGAAGTGGGTCTCTTTGGGTTACTCTTGATTGGGACTGTGTGTTTTCTGGATTTGTGTGACTTTTTTCCTCATGAAATTAGAAAAATTTTCTATCATTACTTTTTCAAATAGATTTTCTATCCCTTGCTCTTCTCCTTCTGGCATCCCTATTATTTGGATATTATTACATTTCATATTGTCTTGCATTTCTCTTAAACCCTTTTCATTTTTGTGAGCCTCTTTTCCTTTTCTTGTTTTTTATGGCTATTTTTTTCTACTTTTTTCTCCAAGTTGCTGATTTAATCTTCTGCTTCATTGATCCTGCTTTTGATTCCTTCCACTGTGTTCTTCAGCTCCAAAATTGTATTTTCCATTTCCTCTTTGTCCTTGTCTATAGTTTTTATTTCCTTATTCATGTTGATATAGTTTGCAGAGAGTTCATTGTAGCTCCCCTGTAGTTTCTGATAGCTCATTGTGAGCTCTTTGAAGTTCCTGATAACCAGTGCTTTGAATTCAATATTTGACAGCTGACTTGCCTCTATTTCATCTAGCATTCTTTCTGAGGCTTCTTCCTTTTCTTTCATTGAGGCGGTTGTTTCTTAGTCTTCCCATTGTTTGTGAGACTCTTCTTGTTAGCTTCAGCTTCTTAAATTGATTTATTCTTGCTTCCTATATATATGGTGTGAACTTCTGTGGTATAATATCTGTGAGATTCAGTGGTGTAGTCTCCTTGATCTCCCCAGCTCGCTGGTCTTGGGCTGTTTTTTACATTGGCTCTGAGTTTGTCTCTGGGTTTTTGTTGTTTCTAGGTGTTTTTTTTGTGGGTCCTTCCCACTAGCTGTTGAACTGATGATCCCTCTGTCCAGTAATCATTTTAATTTGTTTTGCTGGTGAGCACAGGTTGCATTGTAGCTAGTCCTTCTGTGTGTACAGGGGTTTGAGGATTCTCTTTTGCTCTTGTTCAGTTGTTTGCCCTGGGTAGTTCCTCCACTGTTTAGTTGTATTTCCAGGTAGGTCTTGAGTTGAGGTTTCTGTGGTTTCTCCTCCCTCCTTCACCTTCTTCTGTTGTTATCTATTGGTGGTTCCTTTGTTGTTAGGTTTCCTCTTCCAGTGGGTATCTTGGTGTTCACCGCTTCCACCCACTCTTTTTTTGTGTGTGATCAGTTGGAGGGGGAGGCAAACTGGTTTATGACAGGGGAGAATATTCTATGATATTTACAGTAGCAGCCAGTAGAGAAGAAATAGGAGATCCTTTGGGTATGTACAGTGATAACCATAATCTTCAACCCAACTAGCCACTTTTTAGAAAGGATGGAAAGAAGATTAGCTCTTGTTTGGGAGGGAAGTTTTGTGATTTGGATCTAGAAAGGAGTGAGGTTGAGGGAGGTCAGATTTTGAGGTAAGGAGAGAATAAAGGATGGTAAATAGGTGTAGTGAGAGAGAGAATAGAGTTGACCACTACAGTATTATAGCCCAAGCAACAGTGAAGTGGGCTAAAATCTGGGGGGGGGGGTTGTGTAGTATTTACAATAGTATGGAACAGGTATTATTTACAATAATATTAGAGCAACAATCATATGACAGAATCTATGATATACCAAGATTAGGGAGTATTAGACCCTCAGTAGTGTGCTAACTGGGCAAGGGGAAGTAAATGACAGTAAATTAGCAATACACTATGATTGAGGGGACAGGGCAAACCTGTCAAGTGATACAATATATCCAGCCAAGGTAAAAAAGACTATACAGAAAGAGGAGGAATACAGAGATACTATTAAAGTAAAAGATGTAGGAATAATGAAAAAGTAATGAAAAAATACAAATATGCAGTAACTTGCAGTATTTCTGTTATAGCATAGTGAATTTTGTCTCTCTGTCTCTACTGTTGGGATGCCCCCTCTTTGAGTCCAGCTCTGGTCTTTTTGCCATTTCAAGTCTTTTGTGTCACTTGGTGGGAAGGGGGGTGAAAAGAAAGAAAAAAAAAGGCAGCAGAAGGGAGGAAAAAGTGGTAGGTTTGGAAAGAAAGGAAGAGGGAATAAAACAAGAAAGAAGAGAGAGGGTAAAAGTATTGAAAGATAAAAGAATAATAAATTTAAAAAGTAAAAGATTATTTAAAAACAAAACAAAACAAAACAAAAAAACCTCTTTGATTTCAAGCTGGTCAAACCGTTTTTTCTGGTCACACTAACTGCAGCAGTCTGAGGGGCAGTTGGTGTGGCTTTTCTCTGTTCTCAGTGAACTCAGCTGGTCTCAGGAGTGCTCTCTGAAGATCTGGACTGGTGCCTCTCCCCAGCGCCCCACTGAGAGCAGACTTTTTCTAGGATTCATAGTCCTGGGCTTCGGTGTGGGCATGTGTTCCTGGCCAGGCTTCCTTCCTCTTGCAGGCTTGGGCAGGAACCTTTCCCAGTGCTATGGAGGACCATAAGGGTGACTCTCAGTTCTCCCAAGTTGGTGACCACACAGACTCCATGGGTGATGAAAGCCCTCTGGTTTGCTTCTGGTGCCCACTCCTCTCTCTGACACTGTAAGCATACAGATCTCTCCTGGCTTTTTCAAACTGCACCCGTGGGGTAGGGTGGGAGCTGATGACCCAGCTCTCTCCCAAGGATCTTGCTGCCAGCCATGGGCTCCCAGAGTCCAAGGAAGACTGGGCACAGGCCAGTGCAAAGGGACGCAAGGGTGACTCTCAGTTCTCCCAAGCTGGCGACCACAGACGCCACAGGTGATCAAAGCCCTCTTGTTTGTTTCCTCATGCCCATTCCTCTCTCTGACTCTTTAAGCAAATAGATCTCTCCTGGCTTTTTTCAAACTGCACCCAACCAGGTAGGGAGGGAGCTGATGACCGGCTCTCTCCCAAGGACCTTGCTGCCATCCCTTGGTTCCCAGAGACCTAGGCAGACCATCCCAGGCCCTGTCATGGCCTGGCAGAGGGCCTGTGGCCTCTGCACTGTTCCCTTGGACCTTACTGTCCTGCAGCCGTCTCCTCACCATCTGCTCATTCAGAGTCTGCTCCAATTTCTGGAGTCCTATTTTTCTATATGCTGGGTCCCTGTTGGCTATCCACTGCACTCCTCCCCAGATCAGCCAGGTTTTTCTCTGGTGGGTGGGGGGAAGTGGAATCCTTTGTCCTACTCTGCCACCATCTTGATCCATTTCATTTTTATTCTGGAAAAGTTTTTCAGTATGTCTTCCACATTTCTGATTAGATTTTCTCCAGTGTGCATATGCTTTAGATAATATTAGAGCAACAGTCATATGACAGACAACATTAATGAATATATAAATTCTGTGGTTTTATTTCCATTTATTCTTTCTTCCTCCTACTCTGCTAGTATCTTTTTTCTTTTGTAGCTACTATTTATGGCACAAGTTCTTATTATAATAAATTATACCTATAGAGAAACAAATATTTAAAAAATTTGACTTCATTTTCTTAGCATATATTTTTCTAACAATCTGTTTTTAGTGTCTTTAGTGAAATATAATATAGATCTATTTATACATTATTTTAAATGCTGCATTTTTTATGGCTTCAGATAGGGTCTCCTTGGATCACTCAATAGTACACCTGGCTTCAGGTAGATTCATTCTCTCAGGACTTAATTTTGGAAATATATGTAGAAGCTATGATGTAAATTGCTATAACCAGTCCTGTGCCTAGGTGGAAAACTTTCTCATTTGAGTTTTTGTCCTAGAGACAGTTTCTGTTTCTCATATTCTCATTGATCGAGCCCTTTAGCAGTAAGAAAATCCATAGTGTAGTTTTTATTTAACATTTTTTTCTGGTATTTCTATTCTCTATACCAGTGACAAATGCCAGTGAACTGGGGTTTTGTATACTATACTCTGCAGAGCCCAGAGGAAACTAGGGGCCTTCCATTGCTGCTACTTTGCACTGCATTATCTATGTAGATATAAAAGAAAATTCCCTGAGATGATGCAGGATAAATTTGAATTTTCCATTACTATTTCCATTAACTTGCTCCCATCTCCCAAAAGTATCTGATAAGTTGGTAGTATTCTTCCTTAGGTTTATGAGACATTATTCTCTATAATTAAAAAAAATTGCCTAGTCATTTCATTAGGTTCCCTGAAGAATGAGTGATTGATATTTATCTTCTATCAATGTATCTTTCTTATTAATCCAAATATACATTATCAAACTAATATAAACTATTCAATAAAAATTATAATCCTTCTATAAGTATTTATAGTTATTTTGTAAATAAATATTTTATACTTTATTTTGTTAATGTGGCATCTCATTGTTTGACTTATGGGTGTTAAACCATCCTTGCATCCCTGGGATAAATCTCACTAAGTCATGATGTATAATCTTTATAATGTATTGTCAGATCCAGTTTGCTAATAATTTGCTAAGAATTTTTGTATCTATGTTCATCAAGGGCATTGGTGTATAATTTTCTTTTTATTTTTATAATGTCTTTTGTTTTGCTATCAGAGAAATGCTAGCTTTGTAGAGTGAGTTTGGAATCATTCCTTCTTGATTTTTTGAGTGGAACTTTTTCTTGTGCCCATATATCTACACATTTTCAGAGAAGAAAAATAAAATTTAAAAAAAAAACTGAACTTACCTGTAGCCTAATTTATCCCGTTAGTTTTCCTTTCAGTCATCTTATTATAAAGAAATAACCATCCCTGGCTGGTGTGGCTCAGTTGGTTGAGTGCTGGCCTGTGAACTCAAGGGTTGCTGGTTCGATTCCCTGTCGGGGCACATGACTGGGGGTTGCATGCCAGATTCCCAGTAGAGGGTGCATGAGAGGCAACCAAACACTGATGTCTCTCTTCTTCTCTTTTTTACCTCCTTCTCCCTCTAAAAATAAATAAGTAAAATATTTTTTTAAAGAGAGAAATAACCACTATTTCTTGCTATAAACTTTTGATTTTAAGTGGTCTATTATTTTTTGCAGTTTTATGATAAACTGAAATTCTAGATGACCTTGGGTTTAATGATGACTTCTTAGACTCAAAACCAAAAAAACAATCAATAATAAATTGATGCTAGACTTAATTAATATAAAAAGTTCTGTGACAAAGACACTTAAAATGAGAAGGCTAGTTACAGAGTGGGAGAAAATCTTTGCAAAACACATCGGTAATATACAAAGAACTATTTATATAGTAATAAAGAAAACAAACAGCCCATTTTTAAGAAATGAGCAAAATATGTGAACATAAACCTTACCAAACAAGATATACACATGGCAGAAAAGCATATGAAAAGGTGCGTAGTGTCATATAATATTAAAGAACTGAAAAATAAACCAAAAGTTAAATACCACTACACACCGGTTAGAATGGCCACAATTTACAATACTGATACCATCAAATGCTGATGAGAATGTGGAGCAACAGGAACTCTGTTTTTATTGCCAATGGTAATTCAAAATGGTATAGTTGCTTTAGAATAAAGTTTGACAGTTTCTAACAAAAGCAAATGTACTCATACTTTGTGACCCAGAAGTCATGGTCCTTGGTATTTATCCCTATTAATTGAAAACACATGAACACAAAAGCATTCATATGAATCTTTATAGCAGCTTTATTTACCAAAATGTGGAAGCAACCAAGATGTCTTTCAGTAGGTGAATGGATTAAACTTTGATAAGTCCAGACAATGGAATATTATTCAGTGCCAAGAAGAAATGAACTATTAAGTCATGAAAACATGTGGAGGAACTTTATATATTGGTAAGTGAAAGTTTTATGATAGATATATTTAAAATATATATAAAATAAATTTTAAAGACAGAGAAATATGTATGGATTTTAATGAGACCTATGTCAGTTTTAAGATATATTTGTGAATAAAAAGGGAGAAATGTAAACAATTTATAGATTCAATGCAATCCCTATTAAATACCAATGACATAGTTCACGGATATAGAACAAACATTTTGAAAATTTATATGGGACCATGAATGACTCCAAATAGCCTCAGGAATTTTGAAAAGTACAAAATAGGAATCTGAAATAAACTATATTACAAGGCTATGGTAATCAAAACAGTCTGTTATGGGCATAACAACAAACTCAGACCAATGGAACAGAACAGAGAGCCCAGAAATAAACCCAAGTCTCTATGGTCAATTAATATTTGACAAGTGGGAAAGAAGCATAAAATGGAGTAAAATTAGCCCCTTCAACAAATGCTATTGAGAGTTTCAGATAACTACATGCAAAAAGAAGAAACTTGACCACCAACTTACACCATACAGAATAACAAGTTCAAGGTAGATAAAAGACTTAAATATAAGTTGTGACACCATGAATGTCCTAGGGGAGAACATAGGCAGGAAAATCTCAGATATTCCATGCAGCAATATTTTCACCAATATATTCCCTAGAGCAAGGGATATAAAGGAAAGAATAAACAAATGGGACTTCATCAAAATAAAAACTTCTGCAAGGCTAAAGACAACAACATTAAAATGAAAAGAGGACCAACTGTATGGGAAAACACATTTGCCAATGATACCTTGGATAAGGGTTTGATCTCCAAAATATATAAAGAACTCACACAACTCTACTCCAGGAAGACAAACAACCTCATTTAAAAAATGGGCAAAGGACCTGAACAGACACTTCTCCAAGGAGGACATACAAAGGGCCCAGAATCATATGAAAGGATGCTCAGCATCACTAACCATCAGAGAGATGCACATTAAAACCACAATGAGATACCACTTTACACCAGTCACAGTGGTCATCATAATAAACAAATCAACAAACAACAAGTGTTGGAGAGAAGCCTGTGGAGAAAGGGAAATAAACAAATCAACAAACAACAAGCCTGTGGAGAAAGGGAAACCCTAGTGGACTGTTGATGGGAATGCAGACTGGTGCTGCCACTATGGAAATCAGTATGGAATTTCTTCAGAAAACTAAAAACGGAACTGCCTTTTTACCCAGCAATTCCCCTGCTTGGATTATATCCTAAGAACCCTGAAACACCAAATCAAAATAACCTGTGCTTCCCAATATTCATAACAGCGCAATTGACAATAGTCAAAGTGCTGGAAGCAGCCTAAGTGCCCATCAGTAAATGAGTGGATCAAAAAACTGTGGTACATTTGCATGATGGAATACTATGCAGCAGAAAGAAAGAGGGAGCTCTTACCCTTTGCAACAGCATGGATAGAACTGGAAAGCATTATGCTAAGTGAAATTAGCCACACAGTGAGACAAATACCATATGATCTCACCTATAAGTGAAACCTAATCAACAAAACAAACAAGCAAGTGAAATATGACCAGAGGCATGGAAGTAAAGAAAAAACTGACAGTAACCACAGGGGAAAGAAGGGAAAGCATCCTCAAGAATTAGGTATAAAGGACCCATGGAGAAAGCCAAAGGGGTATAGGATTTAGGGTGGGAAGTGCATGTGGGTGTGCTGGGGTGAGCGGTGTAGGATTTAGGGTGAGAGGTGGCTGTGGTGGGGAAAAGTGGTAGTGTGAAAATGGACACAACTGTATTCAAACAAAAATTTAAAAAATGACTGATAAAAATAAATTCTAATATATGGATAAAGGTATTGAACAGTAATCATAACCAGACAAATATGATCTGAATTTACCTTATCAACTCTTGGGAGGAGCATGTTTAAAATGTTTAAATTTTATTGGTCTTGGACTTCCGCCAAGATGGAGGCATAGGTGGAGATGCCGTGCTCTCTCCCACAAACAAGTTGAGAGACACAAAATATTAGCAATAGAAAACACAGCCAAAACACAGAAAATTGAACTTTTCAGAAGTCTGATAACAACAAATTCTTCAGCCTGACTGGTAAGAAGGGCGAAGCCAGCAGCTGGAGGAGCAGGATTGCACAGGAAAACTTGGTCAGATGGACTCAGGTGTGCAGATCCCAGGCGTGGGGTTGCAACAGGCGGACCCAGTGAGCAACTCAGTGAGTGACCCAGTGAGTGACTGGCGTACCCACCAAGGGTGCAGGGCGGCGGGTTGACTATGGTCCCGAATTCGTACACAGATAGACCAACGAGAGAGTAGGCGGTGAGACAATGGGACTGAGCAGGCCCCAGTGGTGAGAGGCAGCAGAGGGGGCCACCATTTCCCAACTCTGACCCCGCCCCCACATACAGCGTCACAACCCAGCGACCTGGGTGGCCCTGCCCTGGTAAAGACCTAAGGCTCCGCTCCTCATACTTAATGGGCGCGAACAGACCAAAAATGGCTCAATAAGATCTCAAAGTCCCAGAGCCCATAAATCTAAGTGACAAAGAAATAGCAAAACTTTCAGATGCACAGTTCAAAACACTGGTGATCAGGATGCTCACAGAACTGGTTGATTATAGTCACAAATTAGAGGAACATATGAAGGCTTAACTAATTGAAATGAAGGGAAAGGCACAGGAAACCAATAGTGATGGAAAGGAAACTGGGACTCAAATCAAGGGAGTGGACCAGAAGGAAGAAAAAAATGATCAAACAGAAAAATATTAAGAAACAAGAATTCAAAAAAAATGAGGTGAGGCTAAGGAACCTCCAGGACATCTTTAAATGCTCCAACATCCGAATTATAGGGGTACCAGAAGGGGGAAAGGAAGAGCCACCAGTGGAAAATTTATTTGAGCAAATAATAAAGGAGAATTTCCCCAATCTGGCAAAGGAAATAGACTTCCAGGAAATCCAGGAAGCTCAGAGAGTCCCAAAGAAGTTGGACCCAAGAAGAAACACACCAAGGCACATCATAATTATATTAGCCAAGGTTAAAATGAAGGAGAGAATCCTAGAAGCCGCAAGAGATAAGGGAACATTCACCTACAAAGGAGTTCCCATCAGACTGTCAGCAGATTTCTCAAAAGAGACCCTACAGGCAAGAAGGGGCTGGAAAAAGGTATTCTAAGTCATGAAAACCAAAGATCTACAACCAAGATTGCTCTATCCAGCAAAGTTTTCATTTAGAATGGAAGGACAGAAAAAGTGCTTCTCAGATAAGATCAAATTCAAGGAGTTCATCATTACCAAGCCCTTATTATTTGAAATGTTAAAGGGACTTACCTAAGAAAAAGAAGATAAAAAATATGAACAGTGAAAGAACAGCAAACTCACAGTTATTAACATCCACACCTAAAACACAAGCAAACTAAGAGGACAGCTAGATCAGAAGCAGAATCATAGAAATGAAGATCACGTGGAGGGTTAGCAACAGGGGAGTGGGAGGAGGAGAAGGGGGGAGAAAGTACAGAAAATAAGTAGCATAGACAGTAGATAGAAAATAGACAGGGGGGAGGGTAAGAATAGTATGGGAAATATAGAATCTAAAGAACTTGAGACACGTGGTCATAAACTATTGGGGGGAATGGTGCGGGAGGGGGTGTGCAGGATGGAGGGGAATGAATGGAGGAAATAGAATAATTGTAATGGCATAATTAATAAAATATATTTTTAAAAATAAATAAATTTTATTGGTCTTGATTGTGCTAGCGGTCTTCACTGGCCCCTGCTGGCTTCACACTCTCAGGTGCCCACTTTCCATCATCAAGTTATTCAAGTTTGTAACCTCAAAATTAGAAGACCTGAGTAACTGTGAATTAGCAAATTCTGTAGACCCTTGTCATTCAAAGTGTGGCACAGAGAGCCTCATTGCCGGCATAAATTGGAGCCTTGCCTTAGATTCTCTGAATCAGAATCTACATCTAATTAGGTCTCCAAATGATGTATATTCACACTGAAGTCTGTAAAGCTCTGCTTCTGATTGGAAAAAAGAAAAATGATCTTTAAAATCTGAATAGTCTGAAGCAATTGGTTGCATCTAACAAATGCATTTTAACAGAGTTACACACCAGTTTTTGCCTTTGGGGCACTACAAATTGGAAAAGGAAGGCATTGCATAGTAATGGTACTTGTAACAAAGAACATGGCACTTCCTCCACATGCCATGATGGAGTAATAGGTCTGATCAAATCAGACCTTCTATCATTAACAAGCATAAGACTGAGAAAAAATATGCTGTCCACAAGCATTTTAAACATAAAGGTGCATGTGTGTTGAGAGGAAAGAGAAGACATATGCTGTGAAAACAGTAAGCAAAAGAAATCTGGTGAAACTCCCTTAATGTCAGACAAAGTAGACTTTATAGCATGAGCAGTGATTTTCAAAGTTTTTCATCTCATCATACATGTAAACTAATTACTAAAATTCTGCAGCACACCAAAAATATATTTTTGCTGATCACATAAGAAATAGGTATAATTTTGCTTCATTCACAGTGGATAGCTACTATTGTGTGGGCTGTCATCATCTTTTAATTTGACAATCTAAAAGAAAAGAGTCTAGTGCCCCTGACTAAATAGTTAGGTATTGCATGCCTTAAAAATTCCTGCAGCACACCAGTTGAAAATCACTGCCATTGGAAATTACAGTGATAAAAGGCTCAATTTCACGGGAAGGACAACAATTCCAAATATGAAGTGTCAAAGTTTAAGATATAAAATTTGACAAATCTCATGGGAGACATAGAAAAATCTAAAATAGTCACTATTTCCACTTTATTCCCTTAGAAATTGACATAAACTAAAGAACAGTAAGGCTATAGAAAATTTAAATGACACTATCAGCTAACTTGACATAATTTACATTTCTAGACTAGAACACTACATCCAACAATTACAGAGTACACATATTTTTCAAGTATTTGTTGAACATCCAACAAGACAGATCACTCATTGGTCACAGAGTTAAATCTTACTAAATTTTAAAAGAGTAAAATGTTAAAGAACATGTTATACCACTATGATAAGTTAAATTGTAAATCACTAATCTAGAAAATTCCCAGTAAAATTTTAAAAACATAATTCTAAACTTGTATGTTAAAGAAAAAAATTCTTAATTTAAATCACCTTTTTCTACTTTTCTTTTTCATAGACTCCAGCACTTTTCTTTCTTAGCAATTATCACATTGCATAAATATGTATTTATGTGTTTACTTTTGGTTTAATATGCATCCATCCCACCAGATAATAAATTCCATGGATCTGGGGACTGTTTTTCCCCATTTTATAACCAATGCTCAAGACAACACAGTAACTTACACAGCTCAGCTACCATAACAAAATCCTATAGTCTGAGCGTGTTAAACAACAGGAATGATTTGTCATGGTTCCGAAGGTTGGGAAATCTAAGGTCTATGTGCTTGTAGGTGTGGTTCCTGGTGTGAACCCTCTTCCTGGTCTGCAGATGGCCACCTTCTACCTGCTGATAAAGAGAGAAGGAGCTCTGGCGTTTCCTTCTGATAAGGTCACCAATCCCATCACAATGTCCCTACCTTTGTGACCCCATCTAAACCTAATTACCTCCAAAAAGCTCCACCTCTAAACAAACACCTCTAAAGACGGTGAAGTCTTTACCATCACATGAAGTAAAGACTATAAACATGTGAATTTAGGGGGAAACACAAACATTAAGTCTATAGCGCACAGTGTGTATACCTAATTCATAGGTTAAGTGAATGAATTAATTATTGAAAGTAGATCTGTTCTTTTCAGTCTGTACATAGATAACTAGGTTCTTTTGGCATCAGATGTGTTTGAAGTTGAGTAAATACCCTTTGGAAGTGACAAATTGCTTATTTCTAGAGGTGTGGCTACAATAGCTAGGAATCAGAATTGTCTCTGTTGTACTCTAAATTCATGTGTTATGTGTTCCCTGTTTTTTGGGTCACACTCCATTTATATTTCTGTATGCAAGGAAGGAGATAGCTTTTTTTCTAATTATTTTTATCTTGGGGGCAGATATTATGTTGGGTAATGTATTGATCTGCTTGGCAAAGAGTTGACAGGACACCTTTCTCTAAATGTCGTATTGGAGGTTTTTCACCTTTTTATTTTTTCCTTTTCTTCTATTGCTCCTGTCTTCATGTATCCATTAGAATTGTATGAAATGCAGTTTGAAGTCTATGTACCGTTTCACATATGAAGCATGAGATGCATGAACTGAAAAACTCTGGATCCTGTAGCTAAGTCAGAAATCTGTATGCACAAACTATCTGTAGACTTTGTATTATGTTCAAGTTTATGAATGTATGATATGTTAACAGGAATTATATCATTCAGGAAATCTGGGCTCATAAGAGACAAAAACGTTTTGTGTAACTCCTGTGAAGGGGGGCATGCCCCCCTCTCTCCTGTCACATCCAGAACTACAGCATCCTGTTACAAAAGGAACATTAAAGGCATGAATCTAGCCCTCTGTAACAGAGTGCTGGGTTCCAAAGGAAGTGTAGAGACAGGTCTTCCAAAGACTTACTCTGTAGACTATGTTTAAGAAGACCTTCCTCTATGGCTAACCTCAAGCTGCATACCCAAGATGCTGGGAGACTTCAAATTGGTATCACTCCTGTTTTATTATTATTATTATTATTATTATTATTATTATTATTCCTCAGCCAAGTATATATTTATTGATTTTAGGGAGAAGAGAAAAGGGAGGGATGTTGGAGGGGGAGAGAGAGAGAGAGAGAGAGAGAGAGAGAGAGAGAGAGATTGGTTGTCTCCTATATGAGCACCTACAGGGATAGAATTCACAAACTTCTGGTGTACAGAATGACATTCCAGCCAAGCCTACCTGTTACCTGGCCAGGGCCTATTTTATTTATTTTTTAAATAATTGACTTTTTTCATGAAAAGTTTTAGGTTTACAGGAAAACTGATTGGAAAATATAGCATTCCCATATACTTTCCTTGTTTTCCCCTGTTCTTAATATTTTGCATTAGTGAGACACATTTGATGAGCCAACATAATGCCACAAATTATTATTAACAAAAGGTCATAGTGTATGTAGGGCTCACTCATTGTGTTGTATATTCAAGAGATTTTGATAAATGTATAATGACATGTATCCACCATTAGAGGAGTTAACACAGTAGTCTCACAGTATTGATATCCCCCGTGCTTCACCTATTCATCCTATTTTCTCTCCCCTGAAATAATTTTTTAACTAAGCAGAAACTGGGGTCATTCTGAATAATTACCTCCATACTCTTTAGAACTACTCTATCAATAGATTATATCCATTCTACCTCCTAAATCTTCCAAATTTGTGTCATTTTTCTGCCACTGCCAGGTCCTGATGACCACTTAAATTATTAAACATCCTGCTGACTTTCCTTTTTCTCTCCTTTTTTCCTTCAAACCTTGCCCTATATTGCCATAGGAAACATCTTTTTGGAGATAAGTGCTTATCAAACAGTTCTTTGCTTATAAATCTCCAGTGGTTCCCCAATGGATATCTCAATACACATCCTGTACTTAGCTAGTTTAAGAGTTGAATTTTTCACAATGTGGGTCTTTTTTTTTCTTTTGATTTTTATCTTGTAGGATTTTCCTTCCCTTATTTTCTATGGCAGATTCTGTATAAAACTTCTAAAATTGAATTTTAACTGTCATTCATTTTCCCTTTATATTTCTCATCAGACTTCTAAGTTGAATTATTGACATTTATTTATAAAATCTCTTCTTCATTAGACCTTGAGCTCTTTGAGGGTAGGAATGGTGTCATATTCATAGTAGAATTCTTTATAGTAAGCAAAGGGCTTGGCACTTAGTAGGGCTTAGTAGCAGTTGAGTAAGTGCAAAGGAAATTGGCAAACTCAGGTAACCTAGAGTAAGTAGGGAAATAAATAGTTAAAAAGTGAGCATTGAAAGATGGAGGAAGAAATGAATGGATGTAGAGAGCAAAGAGCATAAATGAGGTACTTGTGAAACTAGGGAAAAAATATCTACTGCTGAGAATGAACTGCCTCACTGGTCTTGTATAGTCTGATGTGGAACATTTGGGTGCCAGGGAGGCTATCTCAAGAAATATCAAGACGGATATAGTGACAACTTGAAAGTGAGATGACCCAGTGTACAAGGGGTCCCCAACCCCAGAATCCTCTGAAGTGGAAACAAGGTAGTTTGGATGAGTTGGCTGTTGTTCTTGGTGTTTGGTGACTGTAGAATCATCTATCTTCTAGCTAATGCAGGTGTTCTTGATCTTCAGGGACTGCATTCTGCCATGCCCGGGTCAAGCATCTTGAAAACAACAAAAATATTTATGTCAAAATTGGGAATACGTGGAGCTGTTATCATCGTAATTATTTCAGAAGGAAAATAATTGATTGATAATGTAGCACCCCCCCATTTGTGGGTGATATGTTTCAAGACCCCTAGTAAATGACTGAAGTGGCAAACAGTACCAACCCCTATATATACCCTTTTTTCTATATATACATAGCTATGATAAAGTTTTATTTATAAATTAAGCATAATAAGATATTGACAATAACTAATAACAATAAACTATAATAAAGGTTTTGTGAATGTGGTCTATTTCTTTCTCTTGAAGTATCATATTGTGATGAGAGGAAGTGAGGTGAATAATGTAAACGCTACTACATAGCATTAAGCTACTATTGACCTTCTGACAATACATCAGAAGGAGCATTACCTGCTTCAAGTGATTCTGGGACATCAAGCCATGATGGTGTCAGTGGCTGGATGTCAGGAGCAGGCAGTGTTGATGGTTGGAAAATTTTGATATTTTCTGACTGCAGCTGACCATGGGTAACTGGAATTAAGAAAGGAAAAAACGTTTGGGAGAAAGAGAAACTGTTTCATTTAAATTTATTATAATAGACATGAAATATAAGGAAAAACTAAGTATAATTTGGAAGCTCACACTACATGAAAGAAGAGTTCTAAAATTTTAGGGGGAAAGGTCTTGAAATAATGAAATGGTAATGGTCTAACTCAGAAATGATCCCAGTGAGTGAGGGACAGGAGGTTGCTGCCCAGGGTCTCTCCCGTGGTATTAGACAAGTACAGAAATTAGGAGGCAGTGCACAGGGTAATAACAAAAAACAAAGATAGCACTTGAAGACACAGGGCCAAATTACACAGATTAGCTTCAGTTGAGAAAAAATGGTGAGAAAACAAATGTAAACTTTTGGCAGAATTGACTTTCAAATTCAAGTTTTGATTTTTAAAATGTCACAAGGAAAGAGAATGTCAATGCCTCAGGAATACTGTGTGGTATTAACAGATAATAAAGTAAAGCGGAATCTTGCTGCAGTGTAAAAATTATTGAATTAGAACTGTGTGCTAACAAAGTGGCTTATTATTTGTGTGACTTTCAGTGGTCACTTCATGGATCAAAGCCTTAGTCTTTTCACCTCCAAAATAAACACATAGGATTCAATTCAACACCAGTTCAGTGGTGTGTTATGTTTTTTAACTGAATTAAACTTCGTAAGATCCAGCATGATATGGGCACTCAGTTGTTCCTCAATAAGTAAATAAATCCATTTTTCCCTTGACACCTTTTTAAAATCTACTCCCAGATTCAATTGAATAACTATCACAAGACACTGGAAATTTGCTCAAATATATGCAAGTGCACTGATAATAATATTCGAAATTGGGAATGGTATGAGAATATCAAAGATAGTTAAATATCTATATTTTTGAAACACAGTTGAATTATTCAGTTTTTGATTTAATATCTAGTGATTTGATGTTCAGCCACAGAAAAAATTATAAATTATTTGAAAGGAGATTAGTGAATACTTAGAAAGAAAAAAGTGATCCCTAGGTACCAACATCCCAAGAACAAGTCAGGTTGGCTTATTCTAACATCTTTTGATTTGTTTTTGATAGGTTTATTAGACTAGCAAATGAGAATAATTCTATAGAAATAGTATATCTTTATTTCAGCAGTATATTTGATGGTCTTGCATAGTAATCTTGTAGATAATGTGGAAAACATGGTTTATGCTTAAATTCATTTGCAATTGGTTAAAACTGTTTCAGAGCATTAATAAAATAACATTTGATTTAATTTGACAGACAGTTGGAACCATTGTGTTCAACAGCATGAAAGACTTACATTAAGATAGCAAAGCCATGCTAATCAATTTCACAGATGATGCAAAATTTAAAGGACATGATATGTTTTATGTAAAAGTTATTATAAAAGTACATGCTGCTTAAAGACAATTAAGTATAAAAAATCAAAGTACAAAAATACAAGAATGGGTATTTCAATATAAAATTATCTTATTGCAGATTTAATTCCTGAGACATTCAAACAGGTATGGCTTATTAAAATCTTCCTCTTTAAGATAATTTTGATAAAGTTGTATGTGCCAATAATTTTTTTTGAAAATCTGAGTCATTTTATGCAACTTTTTTTATATTTAGTCTCTTATCATCAATTTAACTCCTATTATTTGCAGAATGCTTTCAGTAGATATTTCAACAACAAAACTTAGATATTTTTTCTTTTCTAAAGTCCTGTGTTTATATAGATACATTTTGTTTCTGTTCTTTGTTTTATTTCTTTAAATAATTTTTTGTTATTCTATTATGGTTGTACCAATTTTTCCTCCTTTGCCCTCCTGCTCCCCAACAGCCCACGGGGAATGGACTGTTGTCCGTGTCCATGGATCATTCATACGTATTCTTTGTCTAGTCCCTTCCCCTTCTTTCTACTGTTATACCCCTTCCATTTCCCCTTCCCCTCTGATCACTCTCATTCTGTTCCATATTCCCATGACTGTGGTTCTGTTTTGTTTGTTAGTTTATTTTGTTCATTGGATTCCTCTTATAGGTGAGATCATATGGTATTTGTCTTTCACCTACTGACTTATTTCACTTAGCATAATATTCTCGAGTTCCATCCATGCTGTCACAAAAGGTAGAAGTTCCTTTCTTTCTGCTGTGTAGTATTCCATTGTGATTTTTACATTGAAGTATACTGGTTGGATCCAAGTTTATGCTCTCTAGAATGCAGATTCTATAAGAGATGAATGACCAGCTTTATTTTTCTTCCTTTGCATCTGCCCCACCTTCTCTCTCTTTGTTTGAGCTTGAATTCTTGTAGGATATGTTTGACAGATATTTTTAGTATGTGTATAAGTAGTACATGTTACATTTTATTATATTTCCTCCCTTTCAGTTCTCATGTTCCTATATTTTATTGCTTTGTTGTATTGGAGGATTTTTTTCTTCAAGTATAGCTTTTGTGATTCCTTCCAAAGTTATTTACACAAATCTTAGCAACCCCTGAATTCCAAGGATTGTGCTCTGGTCTCTGCAGCTATCATCTCTTTATTTTCTTTGCTCTTTTATATAGATTCAGAGGCAACTTTTAAAGTGTGTCCTTTATATAATTTATTCTGTGTTCTCAACTGTCAGTGTGGCTTTCATTTGAGTGATTATAATTCCCCCCCTGCAATTCATTTTATAAATCATTTTCTTTTACGTCTTAACTTTGTTGCTGTTTTCTTCTTAGACTTTCTATAGTAGTTCAAAAACGTTTGTAAAGAAATGGCACATTTGCTATTTTATCAAGTTGTAATTTTTGAGTGATTGTGTCATATTTTATTATTTTTATGGTTATTTTATTAAGAAGTTGGGTGATTAGTGTGTACTAGACAGAAACCACTTTAAACTTGAAAGTTTGGGATGGCTAATCTGTTGACTGATTGAATTAAGACTCCGGATGATATCAACAAGATGAAACAAAGTGCTGAAACCAGCAAGATGAATAAATGTAATCTGACAGGCTGCCTAAAAATAATCAGCCACTTAAGTACAGGAAAGGATAGGGGATGCCTGAATTGGTATATTTCCAGGCTTATACGTTCAGCTCACTGTTTAGCCTATTCTCCTGCCCTTCCCAGGCAATCTGTCCACTCTGAAGGCTTCAGTTACCAACAAATGCTGAAGATGTGACATCTGTGGCCCTGGGCCAACATTATTTATTAGTTCACCAACATTATTTATTAGTTGAAGAACATCCCCATCCACCTGATTACTCACTCTTCCTTAGCCCAGCCCGTTCCTGTTTTTCCACGGGAAATCATTTGCCACTTATAGATTCAGTCTGCCTCATAATTAATTATTTCTCAAAATGTTTCCCTCAGAGCAGGTGCTCAGACACCTAGACTTCCTCCCTGCCTTGAATGTGTTTACATTTTTTCCTTCTTTCCTTTCATTCAGTTCCTCCTGAGTATCTTTTTAAAAGACAAATTTGATCATGTTATTTCCCAGCACCACCCTTCTCCAAGGAAAGGTTTGTTAATGATTCTTTGCTAGAAGTGTAAGCTGTTTTAGAAATTATCGAAGGTAGTAGTAACATTACCAACTTTGCCTGCCTTTGCAACTTCACCTTTCTCTGTTCCCTCTCAGGCTCTGGTATTTTAATCACAATAGTTGCCTCATTTCTGTGTTTTTGCATTTTTTCCATCCTGGGATACTTTACCCCTCTAATCTTCCTGGAAACCTCATGATTTTCCAACAGAACCTACTTGAATGTTCCATTTTCTGTGAATCCTTCTGAATCTACCAGATACTGTGGACAGTCTTATTTTTCTATGCTTTTGCAGAACTTTTCATACACTAATACTAATGGGCAATTCCTTCTATTGAAAATGTGTCACAAATAGATACTATATTCCCTACAATTTTAAATACATTCTGTGAACCAATCATTTTCAGGTTAGTTGTCCCCATCCCCCATCATACATTAAGCCCTTCAATTCTAACTGTTTCAGATCTAGTTAAAATCTGCTCTCCTTGAGTTGTTCCTGAACTTCTCCAATTTAGTTTGTGTTCCCTTTAAAATTTCTGATCATAGACTCTCTGTTTCTAGTATGTTGTATGTTATTCTCATTGCCTTATGAGTCTTAAAATAGTCATTGTATTTTAATAAATATTTATTATTTAATATTTATTATCATAAAAATGTAAATATCAAAAAATAACAATCACGAAAGTTCTCCTTCTCCCAAAATAATCAATATTTTTATTTGGAGAAAATTATTTTAGGTGTCTGGCTCTGTATATTTATAAATGGATATAGAGGGGTAATCTAAAAAAAATGGAATTATATGACCAAACCTATTTTTAGTAAATCATCACATTTATTTTTACTTGACTTTTAGTAAAAGTGTATATAAATAGAACTAAAGATATTACTGGAATTTGATAGATATTTTTTAAATTTTATTTAGTTATTTTTCAAGTACAGTTTTTTGCCTATTTCTCCCAGCCCAGCCCCCCCCGCCCCTTGCTCCCCACCTCCCTCCCATTTCCTCACCCCCAATCCTCGTCCCCATGTCCTTCATACTTGTTCCTCCAAATCCCTCCCATTTTTCCCCCTTAAATTCCCTTCCCTATCCCCTCTGGTCACTGTCCCCTTGTTCTCTATTTCAGTGTCTTGGTTTTTATTCTGCTTGCTTGTTTGCTTTGTTGTTTAGCTTCCTGTTAAAGGTGAGATCATATGGTATTTGTCTTTCAGCACCTGGCCCATTTCACTCAGCATAATGCTTTCCAGTTCCATCCATGTTGTTGCAAAGGGTAGTAGTTCCTTCTTTCTCTCTGCTGCATGGAATTCCATTGTGTATATGTACCACAATTTTTTGATCCATTCATTTACTGATGGGCACCTAGGTTGCTTCCATCTCTTGGCTATTGTAAATTGTGCTGCTATAAACATTGTGGTGCATAGGTTCTTTGATATTGATGTTTTAGGATTCTTAGGATATAATTCTAGCAGTGGAATTGCTGGGTCAAAAGGAAGATCAATTTTTATTTTTCTGAGAAAATTCCATACTGTTTTCCATAATGGTTGTACCAGTCTGCAATCCCACCAACAGTGAACTAAGGACCCCTTTTCCCCACAACCTCTCCAACATTTGTTGTTTGTTGCTTTGTTTATGATAGCCATCCTGACTGGTGTAAAGTGGTATCTCATTGTGGTTTTAATTTGCATCTCTCTGATAGCTAATGATATTGAGCATCTCTTCATGTGTCTCTGGATATTCTGTATGTCCTCCTTGGAGAATTGTCTGTTCAAGTCCTTTTTCCATCTTTAATTGGGTTAGATGTCTTCTTAGAGTGGAGTCCTGTAAGTTCTTTGTATATTTTGGAGATTAAACCTTTGTCTGAGGAATCATTGGCAAATATGTTTTCCCATACAGTTGGTTGTCTTTTTAATTTAATACTGTTTTCTTTAGCCAGACAGAAGCTTTTTATTTTGATGAGATCCCATTTGTTTATTCTTTCCTTTATGTCCCTTGGTCTAGGGGACATTTCGGTAAAAATGTTGCTGCATGAAATATCTGAGATTTTCTTGCCAATGTTCTCCTCCAGGACTTTAATGGTGTCATGGCTTATATTTAAGTCTTTTATCCACCTTGAATCTATTTTGGTGTATGGTGTAAGTTGGTGCTCAAGTTTCATTTTTTTGCATGTAGCTGTCCAGTTCTCCCATCACCATTTGTTGAAGAGGCTATTATTGGTCCATTTTATATTTGCTACCCCCTTTGTTGACTATTAATTGACTGTAGAGACTTGGGTTCATTTCTGGGCTCTCTGTTCTGTTCCATTGGTCTGTGTGCCTGTTTTTATGCCAGTACCATGCTGTTTTGATTACAGTGGCCTTGTAATACAGTTTGATATCAGGTATTGTGATCCCTCCTACTTTGTTCATCTTTCTCAAAAGTGCAGCTGCTATTCGGGGTTGTCTATGGTTCCATATAAATTTTTGAAGTGTTTGTTCTATGTCTGTGAAATATGCCATTGGTACTTCAATAGGTATTGCATCGAATCTATAAATTGCTTTGGGTACTATGGACATTTTGATGATGTTAATTCTTCTAATCCATGAACAAGGTATGTGTTTCCATTTCTTTGTGTCTTCCCTGATTTCTTTCTTCAGTGCTGTGTAGTTTTCTGCATACAGGTTTTTTACCTCCTTGGTTAGGTTTATTCCCATATGTTTTATTTTTCTTTTTGCTATATCAAATGGGATTTTTTTTCTTGATTTCTGCTTCTGCTGATTCTTTGTTAGTATACAAAAATACCTTTGATTTCTGGATATTGACTTTGTATCCTGCTGTTTTGCCAAATTCATTAATTAGTTTCACCAGTTTTTTTGGTAGAGTCTATAGTATTTTTTATGTACACTATCATGTCATTTGCAAACAGTGACAGTTTTGCTTCCTCCTTTCCTATTTGGATGCCTTTTATTTTCTTTTCGTGCCTGATTGCTGTCGCTAAAACTTCCAAAATTATATTGAATAGAAGTGGTGAAAGTGGACATCCTTGTCTTGTTCCTGATCTTAGTGGAAAAGCTTTTAGTTTTTGCCCATTGAGTATGATATTGGCTGTAGGTCTCTCATATATGGCCTTTATTATATTGAGGAATGCTCCCTCTATTTCCTCTTTGGTGAGTGTTTTTATCATAAATGGGTGTTGTATCTTATCAAAAGCTTTTTCTGCATCTTTTGATATGATCATGTGGTTTTTGGTTTTGCTTTTGTTTATGTGAGGAATTACATTTACTGATTTGCAAATGTTGAACCATCCTTGCATCCCTGGGATGAATCCCACTTGGTCATGGTTTATTATCTTTTGGATATATTTGCCAATATATATCCAAATCGTTGGATGCGATTTGCCAACATTTTGTTGAAGATTTTAGCATCTATGTTCATCAGTGATATTGGCCTGAAGTTTTCTTTCTTTGTGGTGTTTTTATCTGGTTTTGGAATTAGGATGATGCTGGCTTCATAAAAGGAGTTTGGGAGTTTTCCATCCTTTTGGATTTTTTGGAATAGTCTGTGAAGAATAGGGGTTAGTTCTTCCTTAAATGCTTTGTAGAATTCTTCTGTGAAACCATTTGTTCTGGGCATTTTGTGTGATGGAAATTTTTTGATTACTGCTTCAATTTCTTTTGCTGTTATTGGTCCATTCAGGTTTTCTACCTCTTTTTCATTGAGTTTTGGAAGATTATATTTTTCTAGAAATGTGTCCATTTCACCTAGGTTTTCAAATTCCTTGGCATATCGTTCTTAATAGTCATTTCTTACAGTCCTTTCTATTTCTGTGGTATCAGTTGTAATCTCTCCTGTTTAATTTCTGATTGTGTTTATTTGTGTCCACTCCCTTCTTTTCCTGATGAGCCTACTTAAAGGCTTGTCTATTTTGTTTATCTTTTCAAAGAACCAACTGCTGTATTCATTGATCCTTAGAGTTGTGCTTTTAGTCTCTATGTCATTTAGTTCTGCTCTGATCTTGGTTATTTTCTTCTTTCTACTTGCTTTGGGCTGTTTTTGTTGTTGTTCCTTGAGTTCTTGCTGGGGTAGGGTTAGGTTGTTTGTTAGAAATGTTTCTGTCTTCTTTAGGTAGGCCTGTATTGCTATAAACTTCCCTCTCAGGGCTGCCTTCACTGTGTCCCATAAGTTTTGGGTTGTTGTGAGATCGTTTTCATTTGTTTCCAGAAACTTTTTGATTTCTTCCTTAATTTAAGTCTTGACCCATTTGTTGTTTAATAGCATACCATTCAGTCTCCATGATTTTGGGTGTTTCGGGTTTTTTCCTTTGCGGTTGGTTTCCAGTTTCAGTCCCTTGTGGTCAGAGAAAATGCTTCGTATAATTTCAATATTCTTGAATTTGTTGAGGCTTGTTTTGTGTCCTATCATGTGGTCTATCTTTGAGAATGTTTCATGTGCATTTGAAAAGAATGTGTATATAGCTTCTTTGGGATGAAGGGCTCTGTATATATCAGTTAGGTTTATTTCATCAAGGATGTTGTTTAATACCGCAATGTCTTTGTTGATATTTTGTTTGGAAGATCTGTCCATTTTTGATAGTGGTGTGTTAAAATCCCCTACTATAGTTGTGTTGCTGTCTATATCTTTCTTGAATTCCTCTAAGATTTTCTTTATATATTTGGGTGCTCCTATGTTGGGTGCATATATATTTAAGATGTTAATGTCTTCTTGGTGGATTCTTCCCTTCAGTATTATGAAGTGATCTTCTGGGTCTCTCTTTATGGCCCTTCTTTTGAAGTCTACTTTGTCTGATATGAGAATTGCTACCCCAGCTTTTTTTTCTTGTCCATTTGCTTGAAAAATTTGTTTCCAGCCTTTCACTTTTAGTCTGTGATGGTCTTTTGTCCTGAGGTGGGTCTCTTGTAGGCAGCATATGTGTGGGTCATGCTTTCTTATCCATGCAGCTATTCTGTGTCTTTTGATTGGAGCATTTAATCCATTTATGTTTAAGGTTATTATTGATAGGTACTTATTCATTGCCATTTTTGTACCTGTGTTCCTCTCTGCCTCTCTCTTTTCCTTCCTTTCCTTAAAGCAGTCCCTTTAGTATTTCTTGTAGGGCTGATTTGGTAGAGGCATATTCTTTTAGACTTCTTTTGTCTGGGAAGCTCTCTATTTGGCCTTCTATGTTGATTGAGAGCCTTGCTGGGTAAAGTAGCTTTGGTTGTAGGCCTCTGGTTCTCATTACTTGGAATATTTCTTGCCATTCTCTTCTTGCTTGGAGTGTTTCCATTGAGAAGTCAGTAGCTAACCTTATTGGGGCTCCCTTGTATGTAACTTCTTCTTTCTCCCTTGCTGCCTTTAAGATTCTCTCTTTGTCTTGGAATTTTGCCATTTTGATGATGATGTGTCTTGAAGTGGCCTCCTTGGTTTCCTCTTGATTGGGACTCTTTGTGATTCCTGGATTTGTGTGACTTTTTCTCTCATAAAATTAGGGAAATTTTCTCTCATTACTCTTTTGAATACGTTTTCTATCTTTTGTTCTTCTTCTTCTCCTTCTGATATTTCTATTATTCGGATATTATTATGTTTCATATTGTCTTGCATTTCTCTTAATCCTTCTTCATTCTTTCTGAGCCTCTTTTGTCTTTCCTGTTCTTTCTGTGAGATGCTTTCTACTTTGCCCTCCAACTCACTAATCCGATCTTCTGTCTCATGTATCCTATTTTTAATGCTTTCCACTGTGTTTTTCAATTCAGAAATTGTATTCTTCATTTCCTCTTGGCCTTTGCTAATAGTTTCCATTTCCTTTTTCATGTTGATATAGTTTGCAGTGAGATTGTTGTAGCTCCCCTGTATTTTCTGGTACCTCATTGTGAGCTCTTTGAATTTCCTGATAACCAGTGCTTTGAATTCAATATCTGATAGTTGACTTGCCTGTGTTTCATCTAACGTTCTTTCTGAGGGTTCCTCCTTTGTTTTTATTTGGGGATTGTTTCTTTGTCTTCCCATTGTTTGTAAGACTTTCTTGTTAGCCTCAGCTTCTTAGATTAATCTGTTTTGACTCCCTGGGTTTATGGTGTGAACTTCTGTGGTGGAATGCCTGCGAATTTCAGTGATGCAGTCTCTTTTGGGTATCCTGTCGTTCTCTGCTTCCACCTACTCAAATCTGCAGCAACTTTTGGCATCTCTCCTACAGCAAAGTGCAATTTGTCTCTCTGACTCTACTATTGGGAGGCCTCTTGTATGGGTCCAGCTCTGGTCTTTTCATATTTTCAAGTTGATTGTGACTCTTGTGGGTAAAAGAAATAAAAGACAAGGAAAGAAATAAAAGGAAGGAAAAAAAAAGTAGGGGAATGGAAGAAAGAGCGATAAGTTTAGAAAGAAAGGAAGAAGAAATAAAACAGAAAATCCGAGAAAAGAGGAGAAAAGTATGGAAAGATGAATCAGTAATAAAATTTAAAAGAAATAACAGATTACTTTAAAAAAGCAAAAAGATAAAGAAAAGGAAAGGAGAAAGAAAGAAAAGTAAAAAAATAAAGAATAAAAATAAAATAAAGAGAAAAAACCCCCAAAACAGCAACAACAAAAAGGAAACGTCACTTGTCGTTTTCAAACTAGCTGAACAGGTATTTCTGGCTGCAGTTTGCTGAGGGTCAATTGTTGTGATTTTTCTGCCTGCCCTCTCTCAGGAGTCAGATAGTGGATGCCTTTCCCCAGCTCCCTACATTGGGGAACTAGGACTTCCCCAGAGCTCTCCCCTCCCAGGGGTTACTGCCATGGGCTGGTTTGCGGTGCTTGCAGGCACCTGGGCCGGCCTAGTTGCTTGGTTTCCTCAGGATTGAGCACAGACCTGCCCTCGTTTTGTGGGGAAGCCCTAGGCCCTCTGTCCAATCTCGGGTTCACTGCCAACCTGGGTGTGAAGCAGACCAGGCTGTTGTGTCTATTGGATTCAGAGCCCCATGCTGTACCTATCAGATCTCCTGGGCTGGCAACCACAGAGTCTTTGGTTGGGGCCCTTGGTCCTCAGCCCCCTCTCCGCAAACTCTATCAAACAAGTCTCTCCTGGCTCCCCACCTTGCTTGGCCAGAAAGGGAGGGGGTTGAGGGTCTCAGCTCTTTCCCCAGGACCCCTTGGCACCCAGGGCTTCCAGATAGTCTGAGGGGGATGCACTGGAAGCCGGGAGCCGATCTGAGGTCTGGGCGCTGACCTAGAAACTCTGTGCACATGTCATGGCATGCTGTGTGGTGTGTACTGATTCCCCAAACTGCGAGGACTGAAATCCCTTCTGCTCCTGTGTTTGTCTGGGTCCCCTGGCCAACCTGGGCCGAAAAATCCTAGGGAGGGGGCAGCTCCGGGGACCAGTCTGGGCACTGGATGTTGTCCCAGGCGCCCTCAGGCACTGGCCCAGACACACTGCGCACCAGGCGCTGGACCCCCGAACTGTGCACAGGCTGAAATTCCCTCTGCTCCTCTCTGTTTGGGCCAGTTGGCCAGCCCCAGCCGAAAAATCCCAGGGAGGGAGCTGTCCTGGCGCTGAACATTGGCCCAGGCACTGTTGGGCACTCGCCACTGGGCGCTGATCCCCCAACCATGCACTGGTGGAGATCCCTGCTGTTACTTTTTGCTCTGTCCCCAAGAGTATTGTACCACTGCTGTCTCCCTACGGTCTTGTTCCTCCGTGACCGTCGAGGTTTCTGCTCCCTTATTTTCATAGATGCTTGGCAACTGCTGGCTTGCTGGCTTCTCCTCCTCCGATCATACAGGTTTCTCTCCCTTTTGTACTAGGAACTGGTATCTGCTCCGTCCTACTCCATTGCCATCTTGAAAACCCTGATAGATATTTCTTCATGAAGGGAATTATGACTTACTAAATTATTCTTCTGTGGTTATAAAATCAAATCAGAAAAACCAAAAAAAAATTTAAGTACTTTTTAACTACATGCTTTAGTTATTTGAATCTCTAGTAAGGAAGAAAATGAAATTATCCTAAACAGATGTCCTCTCATTTCTATAACCATTAGTTTCCCTTTTTTGCTATTTATTATATTTACATTATTAAAATTATGACATTTGCATTTCTTTTCTGTAACCATAATAACCCAGAATTGCCTAATATTAATTCTGTAACTAATGAGTTTAGGGCTTGCTTAGGGCTTGTAATTTTATCATAGGTCACATCTCATTAGTTATCTTGATTTTGGTACAAACATTTGAATGTAAAAAAATTTTCAAAATAATATTACAAACACTTATGCCCTACCACCCACATGTAACAAATATTACTTAATCAATTTGCTTCAAATTATGTTTCTAAAATAAAATCTTATAGATACACATTTGAACCTACCCCCAGTTTTCTTGTTTTTTTATGCTACCCACAAACATTTACTGATGTGAATTCAGAGTGTTCAGCATACATATCGTTATTTTTAACATATTTAATATCTATTTCAAAATATCTTAATATATTTAATATATTTATCTTTAATATATTCAATGTAATATTTTAAGAAATAGTATTATACTGTTTATAATCTACATAGGGTAGAAAATCTATGTAATGCCCTTTACAATCAATATTTTATACATATAGGTCTAGTCCATTTATTTAGATACCACAGTGTGGTATATTGTAACTTTACATTCATATATATTTACCTATCTCTCTACAGACATTTGGATAGTTTTTAGTATTTTGCCAGTATTGATAGCTCTGCAGTATGCATGTTTGTATGTGTCTTGTGAGCCCATGGATGTACTTCTTGGGATACATACCTTGAAGTAGAATTGCTGACTCATCAGTATAGGCCTATTGTATTAGTTATTGATGACATATTGCTCTCTAATTTGGTTTTGCAAATTTACCTTGCCAATAACTGTAGCAGAGAGTACTCATTGTTTATCGACATTGTGAATGTTTGATAATTTCATAGTTTTCACTTTTGAAAATATGATGGATATGATGTCATATTTTATGACTAGATTATTTTGCAGTGTCCTTAGCATTTTTCATAAGTTTATTTCCACTTGGGCTTATTCTTCTTCACATTTCCTATTCACATTTTTTGCTTTTGTTCAAGTGGATTGTTTTAATTTTATCAAGATTATATTTGTCAGCCCTGGCTGGTGTAGCTCAGTGGATTGAGCATGGGCCTGTGAAGCAAAGGCATGCCAGTTCGATTCCCAGTCAGGGCACATGCCTGGGTTGCAGTGTAGGCCAGGACCCCAGTAGGGGACACATGAGAGGCAACCACACATTGATATTTCTCTCCTACTCTTTCTTCTTCCCTTCCCCTCTCTCTAAAAATAAATAAATAAAATATTTTTAAAAAGATTACATTTGTCTGTTACATGTGTAAATATATTTTCTTTCTCTTTGAGGCTTATATTTTGTTTTCAGTATTTTTTATTGTGAAGAAGCTTTTAATATTAATATAGTCAATTTTATAGTTTATTCTCTTTAGGGTTGTTATATTTGTGTGTTATTTAAAACTATCATCCTTAACTCCAAGTGGTATAATTTACTTTAAAAATTATGCAGTATTGATTTTTCACATACAGGTCTTTTATTCATCTTAAATTTATTTTGGAGAATATCATTTAACCTATGCGAATAAACAATTTTTATAGCACCATTTATTGGAGACTCTATGCTTCGACTTCTGATTCTTTTAAATAAACATTTTAATTTAGAATAGTTTACATTTACAGAAATAGAATAGTTTATATTTACATAAATCATATAGAGAATTCATGTATACTCCTCACCCAGTTTCACATATTATTAATATCTTTCACTACAATGGAAGAAAATATTAAGTTCCCCTTCTGGTGGAGGGAATAGCTATGTAAGTTATTTTGGAATTCTTCTCTAATGGAGATTTATTCCTTCTCTCCCTTTTTATGTATTTATTCAGACATTAATTTATATTAGTGTAAATTAATATTTTATTCTTCAAAAATAATCCAATACTACTGTGTGTATTTTGTTACTGAAATTATTTTAGCTTTGGCCATTAGTAGCTGTTTTGGGTTTGTTCCTAAGGAACACCCCCACTGTTTTGATTTTTGTAGCATTCTCTGCTTTCTGAATGCACTAAAAATGCTACATGACCATCTTGTATAGTCCCTGCTCCAACTCCAGAATCAGCCATTTTTCCAAGTACTCTTGTTCCTTTTGTTTAAGAAACATATTAGAATCTAAGATGTGGGCTTTCGGTGTGTTCGTTGTCACTGGGTACCACTGTTTCTAGAGACTCTTCTAGACCTTCTCAGATATCATACCCAGGAAGTATCTGTATATATACTAACTCATGTAACTATTGTTCTTTCTTTGTCTACTCATCAGTTTCTTTACTAAGCTAAACATGAACTCATACTGTTGTCTCTGATTCTAATCTAGTAGCACATGTTTATTCTAGTTTTCTCTCCTTGCTTATCTGTAATTTTCCTCTCCAACAGTCAGAAACCTGGATCTTATTCTCTATGCTTCATTTATTGTTTTGATCCCAGTATATATGTACAACAGTCTCAGTATTATTAGGTAACTCCTGTGAAAGACAAATTTACCAACCAGAAGACTGTTCACAGGCACTTCTTTTGTCTGAGGCTTACACTTCTCACTCCAACTCCATTTTCTAAGGTTACTTAGGTTAGCCTATTCTTCCCCATACTTTTCAAAGATTATGTCATACATTCATATTGCAGTTAGATTCCTGTTACAATTTATATTCTATCTAAGGTTGCCCTGACATCCTGATCAATTTTTAAAATGTGTAGACATTAAAGTTCACTCCTTTTGCTCTAAAGTTCTGTGGGTTTGGACAAGCCCCACTGGTTTCCAGTGCCTCTTCTATCACATAAGCAGGCTTTGTATGTCTCTGAGTCTCTGTCTGAACTTTCATTGCTCTTCCAGTGATCTTTTTGTCTGTGACTATGCACTGTAATACTCTTGTAATTGCCACCTTCATCTTTGGCTTCCTTTTCCAGAACTGCCTTTGAGGCATTATCCTTTTAAATACATTTAATAATAAGCTTCTTAGATTTTACAAAAACAAAATCAATGATATATTTGGGAGAATTGGCCTTTTTATGACATGGGTCTTTCTAGTCATGAACATAGTATATTGTTCCTTCCTTCCCCCCCCCCAACCTCCCTTCCTTTCTTTCTCTTTCTTTTTTCTTATCTTCTTTTTGCTTCTTTTTTCTTTCTTTCATTCATATTGAATTTTCTAATCAATGTAAATGGCAGTCTCTCTATTTAAGTATTCCTTCTCTTAATTTAATTTATCTAATGGTGTTTTCCATAAATACATAAATACCTTTTGATAGATTTATTACTTGGTTCTTGAAATTTTCATGGTATTTTAAATGGTATCTATAAGTTTTAACTTTTATTTGATGTGTATATCTTATACACATATTTTATATAACTAGTATATAGAAAATTATTTTGTATATTGATTTTATATCTAATAACTTCAGAAAAGTCATGAATTTTAATAATTTAATTATAGATTCTCTTGGGATTTCTATGTACATAATTATATCATTTGTGAAAAATCAGGATTTTATTTTTTTCATTCCTCAGAGTTTCATTTCCTCCTCCCATTTAATGTACTAAATAAGATCTGCAGTATAATGCTGAATAAAAGCAAAGTTAGCAGGTGCTATGGACTGAATTGTATCTTTCCAAAATTCATATGTCAAGGCCCTAACTTCCAATGGGTCCGTGTCTGGAGATATGTCTCTAGGGTCTCTAAGGTCTCTAAGAGGTAATAAGGTTAAATAAGGTCATAAGGTTGGGGGTCTAATCTAATAATATTATGGCCTTGTAAGGAAAGGAAGAGGGATTTCTCTCTCTTTCTCTGTCTCTCTGACATGTGAGGACACAGTGAGAAGTGCCATCTGCAAGCCAGAAGAGACCTCTCAGCAGAACATGACCATGCTGGCCCCTTGATCACAGCTTTCAGAACAGAGAAAATAAATTTCTGTTTTTCAAGCCACCAGTCTATGGTATTTTGTTATGCTAGTTTGAGTTGAGTAATACAGATTTGGTACTGAGAGAGGGGTGCTATTGTAACACATACCGAACTTGTGGAAGTGGCTTTGGAACTTAGTAACGGATGGGAGAGTTTTGAGGTACATGCTAGAAATATGGAAGAGAAGTTCTGGTGAGGTCTCAGATGAAAATAAGAATGTGTATTGGTAACTGAAAAAAGGCAGTCCTTGCAAGGTGGCAAAGAACTTCACTGAACTATGTTCTAGTGTTTTGGAAGGTAGAACTTACGAACAATGAAATTAGATATTTAGCTGAAAAGATTTCTAAGCAAAGTGTTGAAATAGAAGGTGGTTTCTCCTAAAAGATTATAGTAAAATGTCACAGGAAAGAGGAATTGAGAAAGGAATTGTTAAGTGAAAAGGAACCAGAACTTGAAGATTTAGAAAATTTTCAATTTATCTGTATTGCAAAATAGAGAAGGCCTGTTCTAAAGAGAACACAGAGGGTATGGCTAAACAACCATTTAATAAAGAGATCACAGGTGGGGCTCATAGACTTAATCAGATATTTCAGCAAAAGCCAGGAATAGAATGGAAGGTAGGAAGTCAGTTGGACTTCTTGGCTGCTACAGGACTGGCCCATGGATTTATTTGGCTGTGAATGTACACTGTTCTTCAAGGAGGGGGGATCACATGAAGGTGATTTAGAGATGATCTTGACCTTTACTCCTTCCACAGGCCCCAGGGGCAAGGCTGTTTTCTTCCAGGTTTCAAAGGATGGGGCCCACCTCCCTTTGAGTTGAAATCATCCCACTTTGCCTCAGGGGTGGAGCCACCTTTGAGAGCTTCCTGGGCACAGCCTTGCAGAGAGCTAAAGGGGAGGGCTGGCCCTTCAGAGCCTTCAGGGTGGGTGGTGGCAACTCCAGTGAAAGAGTATTAAGCCAAAGAGGGTGATTCTTCAGCCTTAAGACTCAATGGAACTTATCATTAGGCTTTGAACTTGCTTGGGACCCATTGTGCCTTTTTCTTCCAATTTCTTTCTTTACAAGAGGACTATCTGTTCCTCTCTTAAGTTCTAGAAATCACCTTTTCAATCAAATTTGTATATTGTAATTGAAAAAGACTTGGAGCCTTCCCTATCTACTTTGATAGTCACACATCCCTCAAAATGTCTTTAGAAGATCTCCTTCACTTTTGCCAGTGAAAATTTGTTTTCCTGTTTTTCTTCTGCATGTTTACAATAAGCCTCTAGGACTTTCTATAAAGTGAGGTCTCTCATGTTAAGTATGTTTCAGGAATATCTATCTATCTATTCCTTCTGACAGAAGGAATATCTGTCAGAATTGCTGTTTATTTGGGAGTGGTAATGAGCTGGATGTGAGAGCTGCTCACCCAACATGTTGCTGTGGGAAATGAGAATCACTGAAGTACTAATTGTGAAAAGAGGTGCTTTACCAGACTGGCTGAGGCAAACTGATGAAAATAGTAGAAATTAATCATGAGGGAAAATGTAGGATGTTCTTCACATCCTTGGACATTAAAAAATGACCACATCTGAAAGGCTGTCTAACCATGAGCCATCTTTCCCGGAAGAGAATGCTGTGAGATGGCTGTTCTTGTGAATTTGAAGAGAATTCTCAGAACAGGCAAGCTTGTAATTCCTTCCAAGTGCCTATTTCAATGAACCTAGCTGCATCCCACACACAGTGACTCAACCCAGTCAAGTCTATGTTGAGTCCATGCAGACACACTTGGAGGAGACCTCAGCCTCTGCTGGGAAAGGTTGCCTGAGGTCTCAGCCACCTCTTCACACTCAAATTGCAATCACAGTTTTTGTTTCTTTTTCTACACAGCAAAGAAGTCTGCATTTTAGAGGGAGATGGAGAGAATGGCAAACAGGATTCACATATTTTGTGAGCCACAAAAAATCAGTAACCCAGCAGTAGTGTGCTGGACCCAACTAGTAATAGTTCAGTGACATCATGTTTCTAGTTTAAAACTGGCCATGGTGACAGTATCATACCATAGAAATGTGCATACTTTACAGTTCAGGGCTTTTTATTTATTTATTTATTTAGGTTTTTCTTGAAAGTCTGTTGAACAGTCACTCTGTGGACCACACACTATAATTGCTGTACAACCACTATATGTTATGCTTGCTAGTAAATGTCTTAAAATATTATGCTATTGTGTCTCACAATTTTATTATTATTCCAGTTCTGTATGAGGTGGGTACCATAGTATTTCTGTTTCACTGAGCAGAAAATAGAGGATCTAAGAAATTAGAAACTTGCTCACTATGACCTGAGAACGCACAGAAGCTCTGGTCCTGGGGTTCTTCCCTCATGCTTCTCATATTGGCTCATTATTTTTTTCCTCTATCCTCATCCTCCAGATCTTTTGGGATCCTTGTCTCTTGCCACAGAGAAGCCCATTGGTTCTGACAGGACAAATCTGTCTTCCTGTCTTCATCATCTAGGACTTATTGCTCACTCCTGCTTCTCCCACATAAAAAATACTCCAGATCAGGATGTGGAAGGAGATGGGATGCTTTCTCCATGTTTGTTAGTGCATAATCTCTGCCAGGGAGTTCACTGAGAACATACTTTGGAACTAATTGCTTTGGGTACCCTGACATCTCTTCAACTTGGTTGATCATCAGTTCTGTATAAACATGTGTGGGGAGAGCAGAACATACATACTGTCATGCTTAGAAAAGATTCTCTACAGAGAGATTGCTGTTTGACATGGAAAATAAGAGAAAAGTAACAATTCTAACAGAACAACCAGAGTGATGTGTCAGGTGTGTGGGCCGAAGGCAGTGTGAAGGAAATAATTATTCTCCACTGAGTTGGCAGGAAAGGAGCTGAGCCGTGAAGGAGGTGTAAGATTTAATGTGATGGCAAGCAGTAGGGCATTCCAGGTAAAGAGGCAATGCTTGTTAGGTAAAAAATAGAGGTGAGAATCAATAGTGTATTCTAGGGAGGCATCAGGCTGGAGCGAAAGGAACAAAAATATGGAGGCTGTTAGTCAAAGGTCTGAATAACTTGTGCAACTTTTCCGACCCAGGTTTTTTCCCCCATAAACAAATGAAAATACTAGCATAAGCTAATGCGCTTAAAAATGTTGCATGCAGTGGTGGACCCCCAGCAAGTGGCCAGAGAACTCATTCAGTGTGCCTTTGCTCTATTCAAGGGTTCAGACTAGGTGGAGAACAGGAATCATAGAGGAAGCAAGAGGATAAATTTGGACCTGAGGTTGGGCCTGGTTCTTAGATGGAGGGCCTTGCATTGAAGATCAAGTATTTCAGCAGTTAACGTCTAGGTGAAAAAGGATTTTAGGAATTGGCTGTGATCATGGTGATGCATTTTGGAAATGTGCTTGTATGAATATACTGGAGTGAAAAGCTGTGAGATCCTCGCTAGAGCAGGGGTGAGGGTATGGTGTTCAGGCGGTGTTCCTGGGAAAAGAAGCACCAGTGGAAGAAGATAGAGTGGAAGATGATGGCAGAATTTGGATCCTGGGGGGATGTGACCTGAAAAGAAGAGTTGGATAAAGAGTATTAAACTAGGCAGATCTGCCTGCTGCCTAGTTCCATTGCCATACTCTGAACTCTTCTCCCACTCAACATAGACTTATCCTCACATTTACCCTTCAATGTTATTGGGAACTCCAGCACTTCCAGGGAATGGCTGGAGGAGCAAGCTTGGGCATCTAAAGAAAGAACAAGCCA
The DNA here is from genome assembly GCF_021234435.1 of Artibeus jamaicensis. Taxonomy (NCBI): domain Eukaryota; kingdom Metazoa; phylum Chordata; class Mammalia; order Chiroptera; family Phyllostomidae; genus Artibeus; species Artibeus jamaicensis. Next base: position 36,822,411 of record NW_026521788.1, on the reverse strand, counting down.
GTGTTGTTGTCCACTATATGGCCTGACATGGTCAAGTTTACAACAGGTGCATTGGAACCCAGGATGTCCTCTAGAGTAGCATGACAACTTCTGTAAAAACACCCATGCTGATCCATTAACCCTTCCTAGGCCATTATGACCATTGCCTGCTCAACACTCTCACACTATTCCTTACAGGGAGTAGGGCTGCCTCAATTACAGGTACTAGAGTGTGTTAAGGTTACTGTAGGGGATCTTATAGATGATTTGCCCCTGTGTCTTAAATTTAATTATGGACACTTTCTGCTTTTGTTATATCACTTGATCCTCTTTTAGTTTCTTTTCAGCTAGATGGGTGACATTTTCCTGGGAAATATTTTTGCCTCTTACACATTTCTACTCCTACCAGTAATACATTTTGTTTAGCAGACCAGGGGCTCCTTGGCTCTGTATCCTATGTTCTACATCTTTCTCCCACTTCCTGGAAGACCTTGCTGTCCTGCTTCTCCAGGGCACTGCTTTCCCCTTTAGTTTTGTTGTTACATTCTCTAAGAGGCCTCCCCAGATACCTCTAGGATGGGTTGAGGAATAGATAGAAATGTATAACTGCTGGACTGAGAGAAGTAAGGCCTGTTAAACCCAGAGCCTTCAGAAGCTCCTGCCAGGAAGTTCATGTACTATTGCAGAAGTTAATGAATTCCCAGTGGAGATGCTGTATAGATCAAATCCAGGAGGGCTTGCACAGAACCTTGGACAGGACTCACATTCTAGGAAATGGCCATGGACAAGGAAGAAGGTATGTGGTTAGGGAGGTGGAGGAGAGGGCTAGGGAGTGGGATTGCCATGGGGTTCTAGGTAGCAGGCATTGTGGGGACACAGCAGGGGTGGTGGAAGTGATTGGTCTGGGGTTGATATCAAAATCTCCTGGGGAGCTTGAAACTATGTCTCTGACCACCACTGAGAATGGCTGCCATGATAGTTAGGCCTTATTGCCAACAGGAGGATAGTCTATCTCTAAATTTTACAGGATATTTAAGACTGGAAAGAACACTGGATTAAATGACAAATTAAGTCATCAACATTCTTTCAGAGCCTGTTTTCTCTTATGGCAGGTATAGATTACCTATAATGATGCATATAAAACAGCAGTGTGGCACTTGGCTTAGTGTAGTTCCCTCTCCTTTACCCACTGAGAGAGAAATTTAGTTGCATGCTAAGGATGTAATTTAAATTTCAAGGATACAAATCAAAATTGAAGAAGTGAAGATATGTGATTATTGAGAACTCCAATAGTGGAAGGGAAAAGAGAGAGAGCAGTACTGTTATAGGAAAACGAAGCAACCAGACACCGAGGGTTTCTGGAGTACGAGGTTTTATTAACGTGCATGGGCTCAGAGGAGTCTAGTCTCCAAATTCTGAGCCCCGAAAAAAGGATTCTTGGGGTTTATATAGCCTATAGGGTCTTCTTGTCTATGTAGCAAAGTGAGATACAGAAGCGGAATGCGGTAATTAGTTCTATCTACGGGGCAGAAGCAGAGTACAAAGGCTAAATGTGAAAATTAGTTCTATCAGCGGGGGTGCTAGTCCCAGTCCTTGTGACTATCCTGCTGTTTGCTTTTCCCAGATGGCCTTATCACTCTTGCAGAGCGCCTGGGGTTTTGGGTGAACAAAGGTTTTCCAAAGCTTCCCACATCAGTACCTTTCGGCTGTGGTGGTGGCAGGGTTTGGGGTTGGGAATGAGATGTCCAGGAATATTTGGATGTTATAGTTACTGTTTTCAGATGGGGCAGGACTAATCAAGCTTTTGAGAGTGACCAGAGGTAAGAGAAAGGGGCTAATCTAGAGGGCAGTCTTTAAGAAGACTGGAGAAAATTAGATTAAAGGAACGATTCTAGTAAAAAAGGGAAACAGAGGTGCAAAAACCGCTTGAGGTGATGAGACCTCTCTGCACTCCACCAGCTGCAGAAAAACCCAAACTTCAAGCTCATCTTTAAGTATAGATCCTTTTAGATGTACACTGTTCCCAGTTTACAATTTCAGCTCCTAGGGCTGATAAAGGGCAGAAGAGAAGCCTTGAGCCATAATTGTCTTTGAATGTGTTTGAAGGAAGCTAGTGCAGGAGTAGAAATAAGGGCATTATATCCAGCCTTTCATCTTTTCCTTTATGGCATCAACAAGGAAAAAAATTCTCTACTGAATCATCCCAGTTGAGATTTCTCTTGTGTCATTAGCCAGGAGAAAGGTAATCATTCCAGTTGGCATCCAGCACAGGCTTGAGCCCCCTCACCCTGAGGCCTCAATGAAAAGACTCAGTAATGAATGATAATTCTGTTCTTGCAAGGAAGCCTACTCCAGGCCTTTCCTCAGCTCTGGCCAACTTAAAATTTGGGTGTGGAGGCAGGGTAGGGAGTGTTCGAGAAATGGGATTCTTGGTCCTGGAGTGCCACGTAACTAAAGAATAAGAAATAGCACCTTACCTGCACATGTCCTACTCAGATCCCTTCTGTAGATTCCAGTGCTTTCTTGGTGTTTGAGGACTCTCTAGAGCTGCTTATTTCTTGTGCTGCAAGGTGCAGCTCTGTCAACTCACTTCTTTCTAACATCACCAGTCTTCAAAACGCATTGTGCCTTCTTTTGTCCATCATTATTCATGCTGTTCCTGCCCCCTGGATGTTCTTTGCAGTTTATTTACATGCAATATCCTGCTTTTCATTCAGGGATCAGCTCATAAACACTACCTCCTAGGAGAGACTCAGGTTCAGACTCAAGATTTTATTCTCTCCAGGGAAGTTCCCATCTAGCTAGGATATCAGAAAAGTATTAAGTGTAGGATGAAGTGAGGTAAAAATAACCTAGGCTTTGATACTCGATGGATGTAGGTTTGTATCTTTTCAGCTCTGTTTTCTTGGGCTCTTAGAAATATGAATCCCTTTTCCATTGGCTGTTGAAAAGATTGGTACAAACACTATATGAGGAGTACATATAACACATAGTAGGTCTTCCGTTAGGATTATGGGATGTCTTTTCTTTCCCCTCTTCTTAAATTCCTAATTCTTTTTTAATTTATTTTTTATTGTTGTTCAAATACAGTTTTCTTTATTTTCATTCCACCAAACTCCCCCCTGCCCCACCCATTCCCACCTCCCACCCTCAAACCTATGCCCTTTGGTTTTGTCCACGTGTCCTTTATGCATGTTCATTGATGGCCCTTTCACTGTTTTAACCCATTATTCCTCTCTCCCATCCCCTCTGGTTACTGTCAGTTTGTTCTTTATTTCAATATCTCTGGTATATTTTGCTTGCTTGTTTGTTTTATTGGTTAGGTTCCACTTAAAGGTGAGCTCATATGGTATTTGTCTTTCACTGCTTGGTTTATTTCACACAGCATAATGCTCTCCAGTTCCATTCATGCTGTCATGAAGGGTACAAGCTCCTTCTTTCTTTCCGCTGCATAGAATTCCACTGTGAAATGTGCCAAGACTTTTAATCGGGTCATTTATTGGTGGACACTTTGGTTTCTTCCAGCACTAAGCTATTGTAAATGGTGCTGCTCTGAACAATGGGATGCATAGGTTTTTTTGAATTGGTGTTTCAGGGCTCTTAGGGCATAATCCCAGCATTGGAATTGCCAGGTCAAAAGGCAGTTTCATTTTTAGTTTTCTGAAGAAATTCCATACTGTTTTCCCCAGTGGCCACACCAGTCTGCATTCCCATCAACAGTGCACTAGGGTTCCCCTTTCTCCACATGCTCTCCAACACTTGTTGTTTGTTGATTTGTTTATTATGATGACCATTGTGACTGGTGTAAAGTGGTATCTCATTGTGGTTTTAATGTGCATCTCTCTGATGGCTAGTGATGCTGAGCATCCTTTCATATGTCTCTGGGCCCTTTGTATGTCCTCCTTGGAGAAGGGTCAGGTCCTTTGCCCATTTTTTAAAAGAGGTTGTTTGTCTTCCTGGAGTGGAGTTGTATGAGTTCTTTATGTATTTTGGAGATCAAACCCTTATCCAAGGTATCATTGGCAAATGTGTTTTCCCATACAGTTGGTCCTCTTTTCATTTTAATGCTGTTGTCTTTAGTATTGCAGAAGTTTTTATTTTGATGAAGTCCCATTTGTTTATTCTTTCCTTTATGTCCCTTGCTCTAGGGAATATATTGGTGAAAATATTGCTGCATGGAACATCTGAGATTTTCCTGCCTATGTTCTCCTCTGGGACTTTTATGGTCATTACTTATATTTAAGTCTTTTATCCACCTTGATAAATTCCTAATTCTTGATGCATCCAGGAACTCTCTGATCTATGATCCATGCTCCTTACCCAACCACCAAATCACAAAGGTGAATCAAGCTAGACCCAACACCTCTGTTCACTGGAAACTTTGTGCTGGTATGCTGGCTGGCTGGTAATGCTTGGTCTGCTTTGACCTGGTCTTAATTAAAAGTTACCTGTTCTAGTTCTACTTCATCTCCTCTCCTGGTGAACATTTGGGATCTTGAGATCCCATTTTGGTGATAGATTTCAGGCTTACCACTGAGGTGACTCTGGCTGTATTGGTGGTTAGGAAGTCTTGCTCAGAGGTTATCAGAAAGAGCAAGATGTATTGGACAGTCTGAAATCATCAGGAGAGCTAAGAATGTGCATTCCAAACATGGGAGCTGAAGAATGTGTTCTTCATCTTGCCTGTAAACAGCAGCCACTATAGAACATAAGCCTTATTTATTTTATTTCTCCCCCTAAATGAAAAATGATTGTTTTGATAACTCTGTCTGCCACTAATAGCAAACTCAGTGACTAATTGTGCTTGAACCTGATGAGCAAGTGAAATTAATTGTCCTTGCAGAGCCTGGATCCTGAAGACTTGGGGGAGAGCAGAAATGCAGGTTTATAGAGAGCTTGCCATGTGAAAATGTGGAGTTTTATTAATCAAGTCAGACCTTCAGGATTCAATGGGCATTTATGATGTGCTCACTTCTGTACCTCAGAGTTTTCTGTAACTTGGAAGTAGATGCATTTGAAGCTTCCATCTGCCAACCTGGGGCAGGGACAGGCTCCTGGGAGTCTGTATCTCCATTTTGGTGAGTTTGACCTACAGATACAGGCCTCTTGCCTCTAGTTAGGGCCCCTGAAAGTACAGCCTGAGCTGAGAATAATTGCTTTACATGGGTATGGGTGGAAGGGGGAGAATCTCAAGAAAAGCAGAATGAAGGAAATAGGGTAAGTCAAGGAAACATTGCTAAGCAAGAATGTACTAGCAGCTGGAAACTAGTGGTCTACAAGAGCCCCAGAGAGCTGTCCCTACCCTCAGTCAGACAAAGGGACTGGTCTTTTATGGTCTTATGTCATTCAATTGTTTGCCCCTGCCCCCTACAGAGGAGATGGGAGGAAGGTAATTTCTAGTAGAGGTAATTCCCTTTATGGAGGGCAATTCTCCTGTGCCATTAGCAAGTCTAGCTGATCTCCAGTCTATGAGCAAGAACTTGGAAAGAAGACCATAGTAGGAGGGATCACAATACCTGATATCAAACTTTATTACAAGGCAACTATAATCAAAGCAGCCTGGTACTGGCATAAGAACAGACACATAGACCAATGGAACAGAGCAGAAAGCACCGAAATAAACCCAAGTCTCTATGGTCAATTAATATTTGACAAGTGGGAAAAAAGCATAAAATGGAGTAAAATTAACCTGTTCAACAAATGGTGTTAGGAAATCTGGACAGCTACAGGCAAAAAAAAAAAAAAAAAGAAACTCAGTCACCAACTTACACCATACACAAAAATAAATTTAAGGTGCTAAAAGACTTAAATAGGGAATTCTCAAGATGGCAGCAAAATAGGTGGGAGCAGAGTCCACTTCCCCCTGCACATGGGTGAAACACCTAGGCGATATTCTGAGGAACAGAGTGAATAGCCACCAGTACCCCAGCATACATGAAGTTTGGAGACCAAAAATTGTAGAGGACATAGAAAAATCAGACAAGTAGGTGGAAGCTATGGACACCAGGCTACCCACTGGAAGAGAAAACCCAACAACAAAGGAACCACCAACAGATAACAACAGAAGAAGGTGAAGGAGGGAGTGGAAGCCACATGAACTCAACCCAGCACATATCTGGAAATACAACTAAATGATGAAGAAATTACTCAGGACAAATAACTGAACAAGAGCAAGAGAGAATCCTCAAAACCCTGTACACACAGAAGAACCAGCTTCTATACAACCTGTCCATACCTGGGCAACAGAATACAAGAGGTGGTAGGTAGAGTGACCCTCAGTTAACCAGCTGGTGGAAAGGACCTAGCAAAGAAAGACCCAACAACAATCAAAACTGAAAGACATACAGAGAGCCAACATAAATGACAGCCCAAGACCATCAAGCTCAGGAAATCAGGGAAACGGCACCACTGAATCTCACAGGTCTTCAACCATAGAAGTTCACACCATAAACCCAGGGAGACAAAACAAATCAATTTAAGAAGCTGAGGCTAACAAGAAGAATCTCACAAACAATGAGAAGAAAAAGAAACAATCCCCAAATTAAAGGAAAGGAGGAAATCTCAGAAAGAATGCTAAATGAAATAGAGGCAAGTCTACTATTAGATATTGAGTTCAAAGCAATGGTTATAAGAAAGCTCAATGAACTCACAGAGAATTGCCAAAAACTACAGGGAAACTACAATGAACTCACTGTATCAACATGAAAAAGGAAATAGAAACTATCAACAAGGGCCAAGAGAAAAAAAAAAGAATACAATTTCTGAACTGAACAACACAGTAGAAGGAAACAAAAGCAGGCTTGATGAAGCAGAGAATTGGATCAGCGAGCTGGAAGACAAAGTATAAAAAACACCCAGAATGAGCATGAAAAGGAAAAGAGGCTCAGAAAGAATGAAGAAGTGTTAAGGGAAGTCCAGAGCAATATGAAACATAATGATTTTTATATAGTAGGGATACAAGGAGGAGAAGAAGAACAAGGGATAGAAAACCTGTTTGAAAAAGTGATGAGGGAAAACTTCCCTAATATGATGAGAGAAAAAGTCACACAAATCCAGGAAACACAGAGTCCCAATCAACAGGAACCCAAAGAGGCCCACTTCAAGACACATCAGAATTAAAGTGGGAAAATTTCAAGACAAAGAGAGAATCTTAAAGGCAACAAGGGAAAAACAGGAAGTAACGTACAAGGGAGCCCTGATAAGACTAGCAGCTGAGTTCTCAATAGAAACACTACAAGCCAGAAGGGAATGGCAAAAAATATTCCAAGTAATGAGAACCAGAGGCCTACAACCAAGACTGCTTTATCCAGCAAGGCTCTCAATGAAAATGGATGGCCAAATGAGGAGCTTCTTGACAAAAGCAGCCTCAAAGAATATATCTCCTCCAAACCAGCTCTGCAAGAGATACTAAAGGGTTTGCTTTAAGAACGAGAATAAAAACAGTGAAAGAGAGAGGAACACAGGTACAAAAACTGACAATGAATAAGTATCTATCAATAATAACCTTACACATAAATGGATTAAATGTTCCTATCAAAAGACACATAATAGCTGAATGGATAAGAAAATATGACCTACACATATGCTGCCTACAAGAGACCCACCTCAGAACAAAAGACATACACAGACTGAAAGTGAAGGGCTGGAAACAAATATTCCAAGCAAATCGATAGGAAAAGAAAATCCAGGGTAGCAATATTCATATCAGGCAAAATAGACTTCATAAAAAGAGCCATAAAGAGAGACACAGAAGGTCACTTCATAATACTCAAGGGAAGAATCATCAAGAAGACATACAGTGTAAATATATATGCACCCAATATAGGAGCACCCAAATACATTAAAAAAATCCTGGAGGACTTCAAGAAAGATACTGACAGCAACACAATTATAGTAGGGGATATTAACACCCCATTGTCAAAAATGGACAGATCTTCCAAACAAAATATCAACAAAGATATTGTGGCATTGAACAAGAAAAGGACTTAACTGATTTTTTATATATATATATATATATATATATATATATATATATATATATTATATATATTATATATAGAGAGAGAGAGAGAGAGAGAGAGAGAGAGAGAGCCTTTTATCCCAAAGAAACAAAATACACATTCTCTTCAAATGCACAAGGAACATTTTTGAAGACAGACCACATGATAGGGCACACAACAAGCCTCAACAAATTTAAGAAAACTGAAATCCTCCCAAGCATTTTCTCCAACCACAAGGGACTGAAACTAGAAACCAACCTCAGGGGAAAAAATGCAAAGCACTCAAACTCATGGAAATTGAATAGCATGCTATTCAACAATGGATGAGTCAAGAATGAGATCAGGGATGAAATCAGGAAGTTTCTGGAAACAACCAGAAAGGAAGTCACAACAATCCAAAACTTATGGGACACAGTGAAGGCAATCCTGAGAGGGAAGTTCATAGTGATACAGGCCTACCTAAAACAGACAGAAACATTTCAAATAAACAAACATAATCCTATGCCTACAAGAACTCAAGGAACAAGAATAAAGACAGCCCATAGGAAGTATAAGGAAAGAAATAACCAAGATGAAAGCAGAATTAAAAGACATAGAGACTAAAAAAACAATTCTAAAGATCAGTGAATCTAGGACCTGGTTCTTTGAAAAGATAAACAAAATGGACAACCTTTAAGCAGACTCATCAAGAAAAAAAAAGAGGGGCCCAAATAAACACAATCAGAAATGAAAGAGGCAAGATTATAACTGATATCACAGAAATACAAAAAATTATAAGAAATTACTACAAAGATCTATATGTCAAGAAATTTGAAAACCTAGGTGAAATGGACAAATTTCTTGAAAAAATATAATCTTCCAAAACTCAATAAAGAAGAAGCAGAAAGGTTGAAGAGAACAATAACAGCTGGTAAAATTGAAACTGCAATCAATAAGCTTCCAACACACAAGAGCTGTGGACCTGACAGTTTCACAGAATTTTACAGAGCATTTAAAGAAGAGCTAACCCCCATCCTCCACAGATGATTTCAAAAAATTCAAGAAGATGGACAACTCCCAAACTCTTTTTATGAAGCCAGCATCATCCTAATGCCAAAACCAGATAAATACATAACAAAGAAAGAAAACTTCAGGCCAATATTGCTGATGAACATAGATACTAAAATCCTCAACAACATATTTGCAAACTGCAACCAGAAACACGTTAAAAAGATCATGCACCATGATTAAGTAGGATTCATCTCAGGGATGCAAGGATGGTACAATATTCACAAATCAGTAAATGTGATACCTCACATAAACAAAACAAAAGGCAAAAATCACATGATCATAGCAATAGATGGGGAAAAAGCATTTGATAAGGTATAGCACCCATTTATGATAAAAAACCCACTCAACAAAGTGGGAATAGAGGGAGCATTCCTCTACATAAAAAAGGCTGTATGTGAGAGGCCTACAGCCAACATCATACTCAATGGGAAAAAAACTACAATCTTTTCCACAAAGATCAGGAACAAGATAAGGTTGTCCACTTTCACCACTCCTCTTCAACATTGTATGGAAGTCCTAGCCACAGCAAACTGACAAGAAAAAGAAATAAAAGGCATCCAAATTGGAAAGGAGGAAGTAAAACTGTCATTGTTTGCAGATGACATGATAGTGTACATAAAAAATCCTATGGACTCCACCAAAAAATTGCTGGACCTAATAAATGAATTTGGAAAAACAGCAGGGTACAAAGTCAATATCCAGAAATCAAAGGCATTTTTGTATACCAACAATGAAACAGCAGAAGCAGAAATCAAGAAAAAATCCCATTCAATATAGCAAAAAGAAAAATAAAATACCTAGGGATACACCTAACCAAGGAGGTGAAACACCTGTATGCAGAAAACTACACAACGCTGAAGAAAGAAATCAAGGAAGACACAAACAAATGGAAACATATACTATGTTCATGGATTGGAAGAATTAACATCCTCAAAATGTCCATAGTACCCAAAGCAATTTACAGATTCAATGCAATACCTGTTAAAGTACCAATGACATGCTTCACAGACATAGGAACAACACTTCAGAAATTTACATGGAACCATAAATGACCCCGAATAGCAGCTGCAATTTTGAGAAAGAAGAACAAAGTAGGAGGGATCACAATACCTGATACCAAACTGTATACAAGACCACTGTAATCAAAACAGCCTGGTACTGGCACAAAAACAGGCACATAGACCAATGGAACAGAACAGAAGCCCAGAAATAAACCCAAGTCTCTATGGTCAATTAATATTCGACAAAGGGACTATAAGATATAGCAAAATAAAATAGCTGCAACATAAAATGGACTAAACATAGCCTCTTCAACAAATGGTGTTGGGAAAACTGGACAGCTATGTGCAAAAAAATGAAACTCAAGCATCAACTTATACCATACACCAAAATAAATTCAAGCTGGATAAAAGACTTATATATAATTTGTGACACCATTAAAGTCCTGGAGGAGAACATTGGCAAAAAAACCTCAGACATTTCACCCAGCAACTTTTTTACTGATATATCCCCTAGAGCAAGGGACATATAGGAAAGAATAAAGAAATGGGATGTCATCAAAATTAAAATCTTCTGCATGGCTAAAGAAAACAGTATTAAAATAAAAAGAGAACCAACTATATGGGAAAACATATTTGCCAATGATACCTCAGACAAGGGTTTAATCTCCAAAATATACAAAGAGCTTCCACAACTCCACTCTGAGAAGACAAGCAACCCAATTAAAAAGTGGGCAAAGGACTTGAACAGACATTTCTTCAAGAAGGACATACAGAAGATCCAGATACACATGAAAAAATGCTCAGTATTGCAAGCTATCAGAGAAATGCAAATTAAAACCACAATGAGATACCACTTTAAACCAGTCAGGATGGCCATCATAAACAAAGCAACAAACAACAAGTGTTGGAGAGGTTGTGGAGAAAAGGGGACCCTAATCCATTGTTGGTGGGATTGTGGACTGGTACAACCACTATGGAAAACAGTATGGAATTTTTTCAGAAAACTAAAAATGGACCTGCCTTTTGACCCAGCAATTCTACTGCTAGGATTATATCCTAAGAACCCTAAAATACCAATTCAAAAGAACCTATGCACCCCAGTGTTGATAGCAGCACAACTCACAATAGCCAAGTGCTGAAAGTGACCTACGTGCCCATTAGTAAATGAATGGATCAAAAAATTATGGTACATTTATACAATTGAATTCTATGCAGGAGAAAGAAAGAAGGAGCTCCTACCCTTTGTAACAGCATGGATGGAACTGGAAAGCAGTATGCTGAGTGAAATAAGCCAGGCGTTGAAAGACAAATACCATATGATCTCACCTTTAACAGGAACCTAAATAACAAAACAAATAAGCAAGCAAAATATAACCAAAAACAATGAAATAGAGAACAGACAGACAGTGACCAGAGGGTAAAGGGGAGAAAATTTCAGAGGGAAAAGGGGGAAATATTTACAGGAACAAGTATAAAGAACACATAGACAACAACTAAGGGGGATGGAAATGGGAGGGAGGTGGGGAGTATTAGCAGGGTGGGCTGGGATGGGAGTAAAAGACAGAAAACTGTACTTGAATAACAATTAAATAAAAAGAAAGAAACAGAAATCAGGAAAAAATCCCATTTGATATAGCAATAAGAAAGATAAAGCATGTAGGAATAAACCTAACTAAGGAGGTAAAAGACCTGTACTCAGCAAACTACACAACAGTGTAGAAAGAAATTAAGCAAGACAGAAACAAATGGAAGCATGTACCATGTTCATGGGTTGGGAGAATTAACATAATCAAAATAGCCATACTATACAAAGAGATTTATAGTTTCAATGCAATCTCTATTAAACTAGCAGTGACATATTTCACAAGATAGAGAACAAACATTTCAGAAATTTATATGGAACCATAAATGACCCCAAATAGCTGCAGCAATTTTGAGAAAGAAGAACAAAGCAGGAGGGATCACAATACCGGATATCAAAGTATATTACAACATCACTGTAATCAAAACAGTCTAGAAGTGGCATAAAAACAGGCACATAGGCCAATGCAACAGAACAGAGCCTGGAAATAAACCTAAGTCTCTACAATCAGTTAATATTTGACAAATATGGAAATATCATAAAATGGTGTAAAATTAGCCTCTTCAACAAATGGTGTTGGGAGATCTGGACAGCTACATGCAAAAAAGTGAAGCTTGATCACCAACTTACACCATACACAAAAATAAATTTAAGGTTGATAAAAGACTTAACTGTAAGTCATGACACCATAAAAGTCCTACAGGAAATCATCATCAGGAAAATTTCAGGGATTCCATGCAGCAACATCTTCACTGAAATGTCTCCTAAAGCAAAGGGCATAAAGGAAAGAATAAACAAATGGGATCTCATCAAAGTAAAAAGCTACTTCATAGCCAAAGAAAACAGCATTAAAATGAAAAGAGAACCAACTGCATGGGAAAACATATTTGCCAATGATACATTGGACAAGGGTTTGATCTCCAGAATATATAAAGCACTCATACAACTCCACTCCAGGAAGAAAAAAAAAAACAACCATTAAAAAATGGGCAAAAGGCTTGAATAGACAGTTCTCCAAGGAGGACATACAGAGGGCCCAGAGACATATGAGAAGATGCTCAGTGTCACTAGCTATCAGAGAGATGCAAATTAAAACCACAGTGAGATAGTACTTCACAGCAGTTAGAATGTCCTTCACAAACAAATCATTAAACAAGTGTTGGAAAGGATGTGGAGACAGGGCAGCCGTGGCGCACTGTTGATGGGAATGCAGACTGGCGTAGCTACTGTTGAAAACAATATGGAATTTCCTCAGAAAACTAAAAATGGAATTGCCTTTTGACCCAGCAATTCCACTGCTGGGACTATACCCTAAGAGCTCTGAAACACCAATTCAATAGAACCTATGCATCCCAATGTTCATAGCAGCACAATTTACAATAGCCAAGTGCTAGAAGCAGCCTAAGTCCCCTTCAGTAAATGAGTGGATCAAAGAACCATGGTACATTCACACGATGGAATACTATGCAGCAAAGAGAAAGAAGGAACTCCTACCCTTTGCAACAGCATGGATGGCACTAGAGAGCATTATGCTAAGTGAAATCAGCCAGGTGGTGAGGGACAAATACCATATGAGCTCACCTTTAAGTGTAACCTAATCAACAAAACAAACAACCAAGCAAAATATACCCAGAGACATTGAAATGAAGAACAACTGGACAATAATAACCAGAGGGGAGATGGGAAGGGATAATGGGTGGCAAGTATTTTCAGGAACTAGTATAAAGGACACATTGACAAAACCAAGAAGAGGTGGAATCAGGAGAGGAAGGTGAGGATGGCTGTGGTAGGGGGAGTAGTGTTGGGAAAATGCAGACAACTGTACATGAACAACAATAAAACAATTTAAAAGAAAGAATTCAACCTTGGCCTCTGATGCTGTCTCAGGTGCCAAGAACCCAGGACAAGCAGACATCTGAACAACTGACACTTCGAATTTTGTCTGCGTGGGTTAATGTTATTCTAGGCTCCACAGCATTTCTATACTAGTGCCCCTGCTGGACACTGAAGAACATTATTCCTGTTGTCCCAGAAGTTTGAATGCTGACTTCATCGTGCTTATAATCTCCCCACTGTTTGGGGGACATAAAGGTAGAAAGAGTGGTAGGGGTTCACTCTCCACTACATAAAGACATTTTAATTCACTTGCTTTGTCATTCTCTCTTACCCCTGTGGTATTCCATCATGTAAATGTACCATGGTTTTTTGATTCACTCATTCACTGAAGGGAACTTAGGCTGCTTGTAGCACTTGGCTATTTTAAATGGTGTTGCTGTGAACATTGGGGTACATAGATTCTTATGAAATGTTTGACCCAGCCATTCCACTGCTGGGATTCTATCCTAAGAACCCTGAAACAGGTTGGATTCTTTATTGTCACTAACCTGGAAGAAGCGGGGCAGGAGGTAGGGTAGAAGAAAAGGGCATTTGCATTCTGGGCTGTCCATGCAGGGTGGATTGCTAGCCCTACTGTAGCTCATCTCTCCCTCCCATCCATGTCTCTTATGAGTGTGCTGCCCCAGGGTAGACACTCACATTAGGTTCCTTCTGGACCCCATAATAGTGTGAATAACTTCTGAATATTTTTCCTGAGATAGGTTTCTCTTTTGGGGGGCAATTTTCCTAAGAGGTAATGTCACAAACCAATAATATTGAGCCCGATGGACAATCTCTTATCACTTCTAAAATAGCTGTAAGGCCATTCATATTGCATTGAATATGAACCCAGCAATGAGCTGTAAAATTTTTTAATAAACTTCAATAGCATATATCATCAGTGTAGGTAGACCAATTCTCTGCATTTCTGAATTTCATATCTGGGGTTTGCCTTCTTGTATCTTTTCCTGGGATGAAGGACCTAGTGTATTTTTGGCTATGATTTGTATGAGTAATGAATGAACTTCCCATTAACCTACACTAGGTGTGTTAGTGGCAGGTAATCCATTTGTCTCTTCTCTGCTAGGATATATATATATATATATATATATATATATATATATATATATATATATATATGAAGCACTTCTAAAGTTTACAGTGTCAGCTCTTTTTTATTTTAATTTTATTTTTATTTTTATTTTACAGAGAGTGGAAGGGAGGGAGAAGGAAAGAGAAACTTCAATATGTGGTTACCTCTCATGTGCTCCTTACTGGGTATCTGGCCTGAAACACAGATATGTGCCCTAGACTGGGAATCCAACCAGCAACCCTTTGGTTTGCAGTCCAGTACTCAATCCATTGAGCCACACCAGCCAGGGCAGTGTCAGCTAACTCTTAATTTCTCTTGTGTTAACTGGTGTGACAGAGTTCCACAAAATACTAATTCTGTGATCCTGAATAACCCTGAAACTCCCTGAGTCTCTAATTCCTCATCATTCAAAAAAGATAATGGCTTCAGTTGATTTCATAGGATAGTAATCTTAATCAATGTAATCTGATTATTGGAAAATTGTAAAATGTCATATGAGATATAACATATACGTTTTTATAACCCATAAATCTGAAACTTTTTTAACATGTCTTTCTTGAGTTTTGAGCTGTGCAACAGGGTACCCTGAAGCTGTTCTCTTTGATTTGGTTTCTCCTGAGCACATGCTTCCTGGATAGCTGGTCTGTAGGAGGCTTTTGGAAGGACATGTAGAACCACGTGGAGAAAGATGCAGACTTTTCAATTTAGGTGACTACATGGAGAGAACAGACTAGCCCACAGCTTTGTAACTAATGAGTATGTCATAGCACAGAAGCCAGAGAAAAGGACCAAAGAGAAGGGCATGTGGTCTGGAAGGGTGGATGATAAAGGGAGCCGAAAGGAATTCACATCTGAAGTAGGACAAGTAGAGACGTGGAAAAGAAGAGTAAACAATTTTTAATTGCAGCCAAGTTAAAAAGTGAATCGATAAATACATGAGAGTGATCTGAGAGGAATTCACAGCTAGACTAAAGCAGAGAGAGATTGGAGTCATGGGGGCCTGAGAGGAGAATGCTGCACTAGCTGGTGACAGGGAAAGAAAGTAGGAATGGAAAAAAGAAAGGGTTGTCAATAGAATTCTATTGATTAAATATGGTAGATTTAGAAAAGAAAGGATTATTAAATAGGCCTAGGACTTGTGTTTTGGGGGACTGAAGGGATGGCAGTGTCCTTAGGGAAATAGAGAAGTTAAGAGGAAGAGCTAGTTTTGGAATAGGAGTAGAAGATCCCTATTTTAGTATTCTGGACATGCTTGTTGCAACCCTGTGAGAGTGAGGGGATCTGATGGATAAGGGAGAAGCAGAAAACCATCTGAAAGTGGGTGGGATGAGAGATAGGAGAAGGAAGAAGTGATGTTTTGAGATGAAAGAAAAAGGCAAACCATCATGTTACCAAGACAGATGTTCAAGGAGAAGGCAGTTTCCAGGAGGTGGTGGTCTGCAGAGTCCACAGCTGCAGCATGATAGAGGTCCCACTGACTGAGAGGTGAAAACAGAAGGTGAAGGTGAAGAACCTGAGGGGGCTGTGGGGGATTCACCTGTGCTTTTCATGCTGTAGTTGTAGTCAGTTTTGTCTTTATAGATCCAACATTACATCTTTAGATTCTCTTATGCCTGGGCCCCATTTTAACCTTGTAATGTTGTTTTTGGACCTTTTTCTGAGGTATCTATTTTTGTAGTCTTTCTTTTTTTGAGGAGCAGTGTTTCTTCAGTTAATTATTCAATAATGAAATACAATGAGCTTGTAGATGGCAAAACATTCCTGGAAGTTCTTCTAACACCCATCTTGTTGCTGACTCAACATTTGATGCCTATTTTGGAGCCGTCCGGTTTTTGGAAAGTCTGTACACCAGCATTTCCAAAGTGAACTCACAGTAACACTACTTTTCTGAGGTAGAAATAGTGGGGGTAAATAAAGCTAAAAGTTTTCTATTAAAGGATGTCTCTGAGTCTTTACTATATTATTATGCACTGTAAGTCTCCAAGAAAGAGCCATGGTGTTCAGCATTTCCCAAATGCATTTTTTTTATGAACTCTCCTTTAAAAAATAAACGTTTATTTCCTAAAGAACATGAGAAAGACAATTCAATAAACTAACTCAATACAAATATTTTCATCACATTTTTAAAGAAAACAAAATTCTTTTTTTTAATGACACAGTTTTGCCAGTATCCCTCATGGTAAGCCAAAACATAACAACACATTCTGGGAGATGAGAGCCTACAGTCCTTCTTTAAACAACCTGATCTAAGGATGGGCAAAACAAGGACCTGTGATGCAGGGCAGAGTTAGGAAGCCAAGAGGGGTAGAGCTGGGAGTCACACTGAGAAGCAGGAGGAAGCCTTGGTTGGAACTGAGTCAGGAGCCATGTGAGGGGTGGAGATGTAGAAGATGAGCTAGGGGCTTCAGAGAGTGTGAGCATTGTTATATGTGGGTGTGTTTTGATTTTTATTTTCCTCAGCTGGCTTATTCATTCACACTGGACATTGTTTGACTTGTATGCCTCTCTTCCTGTCCCCTCAAGAAGCTCTCAGAGTCCTCCCAGATCCCCAGTTCCCTCCTTTGTGAGGTAATACCAGCTTCCCAATGATTCCATGATTGTGAAAAGAGATGCCATCTGTACAGCACTCTGCATGGTGCCTGGCACATGAGGGTATTTAATAAAGAGGAGAGTCCCCCAACAGTCTCTACCTTTCCTTCCCCACTTTCCCACCTGGAATGGACTTTGTGGAGCCAGAGGAAAAGATAATGCCCTGGGCTTGGATTTTGGCCATGAAATAGCCATTGGCTGTGGCAAGATGGGATGGGGCCTTGAGCTTGTTCAGTCCAGGAGTGGGGATCCTGTGATTAGCTCTGTGTTATCTGATGTAGGAATTGGGGGGGGGGTCCCAACTTGGGTAGTGTTTTCCAAACACCTGATTCTACCAGTGCAAATCCCCAGGGGCTGCCAATATATATCCTCTGGGTCACTTTGTTTTCCCATTTGTCCACCTGAGATCTGGACTTCTTACATCACACTCCATTGTCATGACTTGACTTTTGGACTCACAGGAAGAGTCATGAGCCATTGAGGAAACACTGGCCAATGTGACTCTTTGCTGTGCCATATGCAGCATGAATATTGGTGGCCTTCCCTTAGGAGTCTTGTCTTACTCCATGTTTGAAACAGGGGATGAAGTCCACCTTTCAGCTGAAGTGAGTTCTGCCACACACCTCAGACAAGATACAGAGTCTAGTAAATAAGGACTGAGAGTCCTGGCTATTCACCCTTGGGAAAGTAACTGTCCTATCTGAGCCTGCTTTTCTTAATCTATGAATTGATGTAATTTTACGTGATTTCTAATTTCCCCTCTCACTTTCTACAGAGCATCTCAGAAGTGGCTTCTCCTGGCTCAGCACACCAAGAAAAACACTTTTTAATGTAAGGTCAAGAACAGAATTTTTTCCTCTACTGCAGAGCTCTACATTGAGAGGATGCATGTCAGCCCACACAGACTACCAGTGGTGCCCCCTCCCCAACCCCAGTCATAGCCACACATTTTGTTGCTCACACACAGAAGGGAATCAGATCTCTTTGTGCATTGCCTTCTTATATTCTTGCTCTCTATTTTTTGCTGAGAAGTGCAGGGCTTGTACTGCACTTTCCTCTCCAGGATTTCTCTTGATACCTCTGTGTTGGAGCATTTCCTATGCCTGAGTCTGACAGTTCGTGGGAGGTGTGTGGGTGCCCGATGCCCTCACATGGCTAATATGCCTTCTATCTTAATAATGGTGGTCCAGACACACAGCAGGTTAGCACAGGCTTTTTCTCGGAACATGGGAGCACTCAGCTGGCAAGATGTGAATGATCTCTGCAAGGCTGTCTTTTGCTTGGGATATGGGGAATGGTGGGAATGGTGGGTGCCTGGATCAATGGAGACACAGAGAAGGAGGAGGTGTCATTTTTTATAGGGGAAGGAAGTGGAGTCAGACAGCAGGGCCAGGATCAGTGTCACTGAACTGTTATCAAGGTTTATAGTAATGATATACTCTGCAGTAGGACAAGCTGGACTCATCCATTCACCAACTCTTTATTGATTATGTACTACATTGCAGGCACTGTGTTCAGTTCTGGGGACACAGTGAGGGAGAAATTAGACCTATCCATTATTTTCATGGAGCTTAAAATATAGAAGTACTGTTAGTAATATAGGCTAGGGAGCCAGATTGCCTGAGCTTATATCCTGGACCCAATATTTAATGGAGGCATGACTCTGAGCAACTTGCTTAACCTTCTGGGCCCAGGATTCCTCTTCCGTGGATTATGGATCATAATAGGCCTACCTAGAAGGGTTGTTCTGCAAATACTCAGAACACTGCTCTGTACTTAGTAAGCACTCACAAACAATCTCTTATGTATATTTCTTCTTTTTATAAATAACAGCTTATTAGAGGAGCAAGCAAGCAAATATGAGACATGTATTATATATAAGACTTTGGTTAAAGAGGAGGGTGCTACATATAGGATGCCGAGGGTGGGGGTCTACTGCAATTTTCTTTTTAAAAATATTTTATTTATTTATTTTCAGATAGAGGGGAATGGAGGGAGAAAGAGAAGGAGAGAAACCTCAATGTATGGTTGCCTCTCACATGCCCCCAACTGGGGACCTGGCCTGCAACCCAGGCATGTGCCCTGACTGGGAATTGAACCGGCACCCTTTGGTTTGCAGGCCAGCACTCAATCCACTGAGCCACACCACCTAGGGCTATCCTATTTTTTCTGATGCTAATGAGATTCAACTCCTCTCTGTCTGTCTGTTTCTCTCTGCTTCTGCTTATTTCTCACCTTATAGGCCAATAAACATGCTCTTTTGAAGTAGGGAATTGGCAGTATTGGAGGAAGAGATACATCTGAGAAACATTGAGGATGTCAGCTTAATCACACCTGTTAGGATATGACATATGGGACAAAAGCTGAAGCGAGAGGCTGGGCAGCCCCAGTCCTAGTCAAAGGCCTGGGTAGCTGGTGATGGCTCACCTCCCATGATGTATACAATGAAGGAGCAGACTCAGGTGCCATCAGGAGGTCCAGTTGGGACAGATAAATTTTAGATGCTTGTGGAGATGTCCAACAGATAATGACTATAAGGAAGATCAGGATGGCCTGAGGTCATATCCCCTATAGTATAATAAATTGGGGCATACAATACAGTACAGTTGACTGTTAAGCCTAATTTACTAACTATAGTGGAATTGACCTAAATTTAAAAATACAAACATGAGCATTTCTGAAATCATCTCCCTTTATATCCTCATGCCTTACAAGTTAACCCCAATTAAATGTTGTACTTGTCCATCCAAAGTTGCCTTACCTGTCTTCCCCAGAGAAAAGAGTCTCTGGTTGGGAAGTCAGAATCCCAGTGTAGCCTCTGCTTGTGGGAGGGGCTGCAGGAGGTGATGATCTTGCAGAAGGAAACTCTAAGTCTGGGAGGCTGTCCCACCAGGAGAACCATCCCAGGACTGGTATCCTGGACAAAGCCTGTTCATTCTACCCTGGCTTCCATGCCTCCTATTTCATCATGGCATTGTGGGCTAGCGGTTTTAGTTAAACATGGTTTTGAACTCTGGCTGAGCCATTGACTAGCTAGACCTCAGTTTCCTCCTCTATAAATGGCACAACTCTGTCAGTATATTATGAAAATTGAAGGCATAATAACTATCTATTAAATATTAGCTACTCCCTAGGCAATATGAGGAGACATTTATAAAATTAATGTCTAGCTTTTTTCAAAAGGGGTGGGATATCAGATGGTCACTCTTGGTCTAGTTTCCTTGTCTGATTTTAGGTGGCATTTGCCAGAACCAGAGCTGTTACCTCCATGGGTGAGCTGGATACACTTCTTTCCATCCTCCCTGTGATGGAATTATGATGATCTTGCCTGGCAATGCACCTCCCTTCCCGAGACAGCCTGGAGATGCATATTTATGTATTTGCAGTCATCACCTAGGAGCTCAAATTTTGCTGTCCTTGGTGTCACTTTAATTAATATGCTTCTGTGCACTGGGTGACAAAATTAGGTTGCAGGGGTGGTAGGCATTTATATCACGATGAGAGAGAAAAGGTGTTTTGTGCCATTTTTCTTCTTGAGTTTCATTATTAATCTTTGCAATCAATACTACTTTATTTTTTGGCTCCAGGAGGTGGTGGAGTGGAATCAGACGGTCAAGCAATTTAAGGCTGCATCTGCATAAGTAATAGAGATGGTATGGTACTTTCACTCTAGGTGAGAACATGTGTCCCCAGCCAGATGTGGCAGTGCCAGGCTCTGTGATTCTCATGCCAGGTTTATGATATGTTTGATTTAGGTAGAGTGCCTGGAACCTGCTGGGACTAAGTTGTTGTGAGACACCATCTGCAGTTTTCCCTTTAATTAATATCATAAGAATTAGGATCTCATGCTTTAATTACCATGTTAACCCTTTATAATCACAGGAAGAGAAGGGAGAATGGGAGGGTGGATGAAGGTGTTCTTTAGAGGCTGTTGGATCTATGTATTAGTCTCCTTTATTTTGAGCCCTAGAGCTTTTGGTATGTGGGCTGATCACTGCCCAGATGTGACCTTGGGGTTGCTTATGTTTGCTTATGTGGAAAGGAAACTGGAGTGTGTGGGCCTGATAGAGAAGGAGTTCACTGAAATATGTCACACCCAATTCCCAGACTCTGATAGGGAATTTACTTCAACAACATCATTAATAATAATTATATAATGATGATGATGATGATGATGACATCAGTGAGTGTCATTTATTGAATTACTCTTATTTTAATATATTATATATTATACTATATATACTATATATTTGTGTGTATATGTGTATATATTATATATGCACACATATATATAATATATACATTGTGTTGTACAGTTATGTGCTAGAAGTTGCCTAAGCACAGTACATAAATTTTATCATTTAATTTTTACTACATTGAGCTTTTATTGCTGATGAGGAAACTGAGGCAGAGAACCAGAGCCTGGATTCAAATATAAGCTCATTTGAATCAAAAGCATTGCTTTTCACAGACATGCATCATCGAATAAAATATCCATGTTCAAAGTTGAAAGGAAAGTGTCCAGGTTATGGGGGGACCTCGGCTTCCAATATTGCTGCTATCACACTCTCCATGATACCCATAGCTGTGGCTTCAAGCTTGGCTACCAGCAAAGAGGCTGAACTCATGCTTGGGTTCCTTAAGCACAGCTCGGGTTGGCTGGGACTATGAAAGTGCTTCATCAGTTCATGTGAAATTAAAAAAACATAAGTATATTTGGACATTATAAGAGATAGAAGACTAAAAACATAAATTGTAAACCCTGCGATATAAGTCTAGCCTCAAAATTATCCTCCAATTCCCAGGGAAGAGCACTCTGGAGCTAGACACTGTTAGGAAACCTTTGCTTACACCAGTCCTGGCTGCATGACCACTGACAAGTTACCTGTCCTATATGCCATGGCTTCTTCACAGGAAAATGGAGATGTTTATATACATTTCCACTTTTGGTTTTCATGAAAATTTGACAGAGTGTCTGACACACAGTGGGCATTCTTTAAATAGCATGAGTGCTGTTGCTTGAAGCTCCTACATATGGCCCCTCAGACTAACTGTGCAAATAGGCTGTGATCTCAGACTCCCAGGTAGGAGCTGCCTACTAGGCATCTCAACATATGTATGCTTCAGCTCTGCTGCACATTAATATCAAGTCACTATTCCTTGTGGGTGGGCTCATCTCAAGGAGCCTGGTACCAGGAATGCACATGTCATGCTAGAGGGGAACTGTATCTTCTATATTCTAGGAAAGCCCAAGTCTCCTCATAGGTTAACTGACTCATGTATTTCCTTATTCCTCAGGCAGCCATTGAGCACTTACTATACCTAGACTGGACTGGGAATTGGTGGGGTAACAGAACTACAGTAAATTCACCATGTAATGGACATATGACCATACATCAAGGGTTTGCCCATAAGCAAGGGTTGCGTCTTCCTTCCTTCCTTCCTTCCTTCCTTCCTTCCTTCCTTCCTTCCTTCCTTCCTTCCTTCCTTCCTTCCTTCCTTCCTTCCCTCCTTCCTTTCTTCCTTACTTTACTTTTCCTCCCTCCCTCCTTTCTCTCTCTCTCTTTCTCTATTTCTTTCATATATTCCAACAGCAAAGATAATTTATTTGTTTCTGTTATGTTCCTGGCCCTGTGTCAGGCTCTACAGTTTAAACAAATGTGAATGAGAAAAACATGGTCCACACCTTTATGGAATGGCATTTGAAAAATCAAGAGGAGCCAGCAGACTGGTGACTCAATACAGTTCAGTGAGACAGTGTTGTATAGGGAAGTGTTGGGGGCTGTCAATGCATAGGAGTATATTAGTTTCCAGGGCTGCTGTAACAGTGCACTACAAATTGGGTGGCTGAAATAATAGAAATTGTCCCCCAGTTCTGGATGCTAGAAATTCACCATCAAGGTGTTTGTAGTTTGTTTCCTTTTGAGAACTGTGAGGGAGAATCTGTTCCATTTTCTCTCCAGCAGAAGGTGATTTCTGATGATGTTTGGCATTTCTTGGCTTGTCGATACATTACATTGTAGATATCTGCCTTCATTTTCACATGCTGCTCTCCCCCTGTGCATGACTGTTTGTGTCCAAGTTTACCCTTGTTATAAGCACATCGGTCATAATATGACCCATGCATTGGTACCATGCTGACGACCTCATGACAACCTCTGAAGGTAGGATTTCAACGTATCTATTTTGATGGGGAAGTGCACAATTCAACCCATGAAAGGGGAACTATCTTAGACTGAATTCTTGAAATAGTGATATGTAAATCATGATGCAGAATATGAGGAAGTGGCTGTGTGTTTAGAAAGAAGGGTCCTTGTGGCAGAAGGGGAGGACTGAAAGTGAGAGAAAACACAGTGAACATGGGAAGGAGTCTGGCCAGAACAAAGTGTAGGTGTGGTGGCAAGAGGATCAGGTGAGCACAAATATTCCTGCAAGACTCAGAGGATTGTGGTAGGAGAGGTCAATGTGTTTGACCTTTCAAACACAGAGCCATTTCATAGCAGAGCCATGAAAGGTTGTTCAGGCAAGCATTATGGTCAGAACTCACTACAGCCTCTACTGAGAACCTTGTCACACCAGCAGGGAGCTGTGCCTCCCACAATACAAGGTGCATTTCTGACCTGGTCAACTGAATTTTCCCATTAGGTCTGACATGAGAAAAATACTGTACATGATTCAGTTCAAGCATGATGGGGACACAGCCTTTCCTCTGGGAGATAAGGCCTATGGTTTGAAAGGAGAAGGGAGACTGTCTGTAGTTGGCAATAAGCTTTTGGGTTATAAGAAAACAATGTGCAGGGATGGAGGGAGATGGGTCTCCCTAGCGATGTCCCTAGTCTTCTGACTGCTTCCTCACTGGGTTCTTTCATGGTGCATGGAGCCTCTCATATCCCTATTGAGCCCTCTTCTACCTAGTGGTCTCCTCATGCCACCTCCCTCTATTGGCCTCTGCTATTTCTAGATTGACTGGTCAGACCAATGAAGGATGTTTTCAGAAATACCTTTACAGAGAGTTGTGAGCATTCTCTGAGTTGTTTACCTGACTAGAACCTTGAGAATAGAAGAAAAGGATGAGGCTTCAGAGATGTGTGGCTTATACATCATTCATCTACTCAAACAAATAGAAACACGCTGTTTATAAAATAATCCTTGTGATCTGGGCATCAAATCAAGGTACAGCCTGGTCTGGTGCTCTAGGCTCAAAATCCTGGGAGGCAGAAGTCATGGCTTCCACCCTGCCTGGCCAGATGCCCAGAGAATGGAGCAGGGCAGGTACATTAAAGGGTGAGCCTTGTTTCTGGCAGACACAGTGATATAGAGGGTCAGTAGGCACAGAGCACACCATATTTGAATAACAGCCCTTTGGGGAGTCCCATGGAACTCTCGTTTCTCTAGGAGGTGACAGGCAGCTTCCTCCTAAAATTCATCATCTATTCTCCCTGCCAGAAGATGCTCTTACCCCATGGAGGAAGGAGTTGGCTTTACTTTGGGTTTGTAGCTGTCTTTTGCACATTTTCTTTCATCCCAACCCACCATAGGGGCAATATTATGTTGCTAAGTGTGTATGGCTTTGAGGATGGTTAATTTGCTTTTCTATGTCAGGTATGGTGTGGCTGCAGTCTTGGTGTGACCTGGAGGCAAGGTTCTGCAGCCCTCATTTCTGTGGAGGTGGTTGCAAGGACCCTGTAGGTGCAAAGCCCCTGACATCCAGACAAACTGGATTTTGACTTCTAGTTGCCTGTTGTTTGTGAGATCCTCTCCACAGTTGCTGTGAGATCCTAACAGATCTCAAAATGAGAATCAGTTTTCAAAGTAAACTACTGTGTTTCAGAGAAAACAGTCCACAGTGCTGCTTTGTTGGAAGAGAGTACTAAATAAGATAAGGTTTTTAGTTCCACCCTATGTAATTGAATCATGAAATATCACAGCAAAGAAAGACCTGAGAGATCATCTTGCTTAGGAGTTTTAATCCCAAATGTTTACAGGACAGAGAATGTTAGTGTGGGTCTAAAACCAAGTGCAGTGCTGGGGCTTACAGTGACCCAGGAATCATATGCACAAGTTAAAAGCATTCAAATTCAAAACAAACACTACACTAGCCCAACAAGCCACTTCTGGACCTATCATGAAGACTGGCATTTTATAGCCACGATGCACTATAATTCTCCCATAGAATAATTGGGATAATTGAGGCACCCATTTACTGAGTGTCTCCCATGGACCAGCACTAGTCTCAGTGCTTTGCCTGAATTTGCTCAATCTGTGATTATCCCTGCTGTGTAGAGAAGAAAACTAATGCACAGAGAGGTTGAGTACCTAGTCCAACCCATAGAGTTAGCAAGTGGTAGAGTGGTATTTACAGCCACAGTGTAACTCTATTACAGAAATTCTGGATCCCTTCTCTCCCATGCCACATCAGTGCAGGTGCCCCTCAGAGCACAAGGGGCATTCTGTTTCCTGGACAAGACTCAGAACCCAGGTTCTGGACTGTCAGTATGGTAGCACCAAACGGAATCATGTGGCTTCCTTCATTTGCTTCTGCTTCTCAAGAGGTAAAAGGTCAAGATGTAGAGCTAAGTATTTGGAGCCAGAGCAGACTGGTATACATGCTCAGGAGGGTCCTGAGTAAATTGATGCATATCTTGTTCTTGGAGAAGTTAGTTTCCCTCTCAAGATAAAGACAGCAATAACTTCCTCCCAGGGCTAGTGAGAAGATCCAATATGGAAGTGACTAGCATGAGGCCTGAGTCTGTTTGGATGCGCCTTAAATGCCAGTGTCCTTTTTTCCCCCACAGGGCTACAGAAGCCATGGTTTATTTTTGCATCATCTTCCATGCTGGCTTATGTACTGTTCCACAGCTACTGGGCATTCTGCTCCCATCAGTCTACTGGTGGACATGGGAAGAGTTGTCCTGAGTAGCTTGTCCAGCCCCTAAGAAGTTAATGTGATGAATAATTATCTTAGAAGACAAAAAGCAGGACCATGATGAGTTCTGCCAGGATCCTGGTACTGCAGCTGTAGGCAGTGTTCTTCTGAGCAGCACAGTGGTGCCCACCTGGAGAGTGCAGCAGACAGTCTCTGTCACCAGCCAGAGGGAGTGCCAAGTGGAGACTTTTTGGCTTGTAGGGATCCTGGGGTGGTGGCTGGCACTTGTCATCACTAATGATGCTAGAAGAGCTTTTGTCCAAGAGAACACCAGCTGTAACTGAATGGTCCAATCATCCTTAGTTGGAGTTGGTTTGGGAAGATCTCTCAGGCACTGCAGAGATGCAGGCATGGAAAAGCTCAACACAGCAGGCCAGCAAGCTCAATCTGCTGTGGCCTGGAATAACTCAAAAAACCTCACCATATCCTCATCTGTAAGGCAGGTGAACAGCTTACCACAGAGGGTATTTCTGAAGATTAAACAAGCCAACCCTCATTTAGCACTTGGTGCAAAGTAGTGTCCCTCCTCCTGAACCCAAATAAGACTTATCAACAATAGAATATACCTTTATTGTTCTTACTCTCTTACCTAACTTTTCCATCAGAGTCTCTATCCTTGTTAAAATATTTTTTCTGCAAAGTAATTCAAAGTGGCTAGCATGTTGTAGCCATATTTAATTACAGCTGGTTTTGTGGTGTTCAGTAACAGGCTCACGTGTACTACTTTCTTGTCAGCTTCCCCATGAGGGAGGGGCTGGAGTCTCTCTTGCACTGTGTACTGGTTGCCCAGGCCCATAAACAAGCTTAGGGGGTTGATGTTTCATGTGCTGTGATCCCTGCACTAACTGCTGCTTCGTTTGGTTTTTCTGTCACATAATTCTGTCTCCTGTGGAATCATTACCATTTCACCATAGCTTCTCCTTTATTTCAAAGCTTGTCATAGCAAACTGTAGTCTGAGTGTTCCAGCCCTCCAACAATACCTGCTCCTTCTTTCCTCTGTTCCTCCTGTCCTGAAGTTCTTCCATGTACACTCATAAATGAGCACTCTCAGGGCCTAAACTGGTGTGCACTCATGCATGCACCCACATGTACAAGTACATGGACTCATGCTGCTCCTTAGCTCTGCCCTAAAATACATGTGACAGCTTTCTGCAGTACCTTCCCACTGCCCAGTGTACAGGACACACCTACTTGCTCATCTCACACATACACAGACCCTATAATTGTCTAGGGAACTTCAGTAGTTCATTTTCCCATAATTAAAAAAAAGTCTCTTATTTTTAAATTCCAGTTGACATAAAATAATATATTAGTTTCAGGTGTACAACTGTGATTAGACAGACATTCATATAATTTACTAAGTGAACACTCCAATAAATCTAGTATTCACCTGGCACTATACATAGTTATTACAATATTTTCTACTGTAGTCCCTATGCTGTACCTTACATCCCAATGACTATTCCGTAACTACCACTTTGTGCTTCTTAATCTCTACTTTAGTCACCCATTCCTTCAATCCCTCTCCCATCTAGCAACTGTAAAAATGCCCTCTGCATGTATGAATCTGTTTCCGTTCTGCTTGTTTGTTCATTTTTTTTTTTAGATTCCACATATAAGTAAAATTATCTGGCGTTTATCTTATTCTCTCTGACTTTTTTTCTTCAGCACAATACCTTCTAGGTCTATCCATGTTGTTACAGATGGTAAGATGGCTGAGTTACATTTCATTGTATATATGACCACTTCTTTATCTGTTCATCTATTTATGGACCCTTAGGTCGTTTCCATCTTTGGCTCTCTCTAGTGAACAGTGGTACAGTGAACATGTGGATACATATACCTTTTGATTTAGTGTTTCGGATTTCTTTGGATTAATATCTGGAATTGAAATTGCTGGGTTTTTCTTTGTCTCTTGATAGCCAATATTTTAAAGTCTATTTTATCTGGTATAAGTATTGCTAACCTAGACTGTTATTTTGTTCTGTTTTATTTTATTTTCTTTTCACTGTCACAATATATCTTTTTCCATCAGTTTATTTTTTAATTTTTTGTCTTATTTTTTATTTTAATTGTTTTTCAAGTACAGTTTTCTGTTTTTTACTCCCATCCCAGCCCACCTATCCAGCCCTTCCTACCTCCCTCCCATTTTCACCCCCCCTAGTTTTTGTTCATGTGTCTTTTATACTTGTTTCTGTAAACCCTTTCCCCTGAAATTCCATCCCCTCTCCTGTCTGGTCCCTGTCAGCCTGTTCTCTATTTCAGTGTGTTTGGTTATATTTTGCTTGCATGTTTGTTTTGTTGTTTAGGTTCCTGTTAAAGATGAGATCATATGGTATTTGTCTTTTACCACCTGGCTTATTTTGCTTAGCATAATGCTTTCCAGTTCCATCCATGCTGTGGCAAAGGGTAGGAGCTCCTTCTTTCTTTCTGCTGTATAGAATTCCATTGTGTAAATGTACCATAGTTTTTGGATCCATTCATTTACTGATGGGCATCTAGGTTGCTTCCAGCACTTGGCTATTATTAATTGTGCTTCTATAAACATTGGAGTGCATAGGTTCTTTTGGATTGGTGTTTCAGAGTTCTTGGGGTATAATCCTAGCAGTGGAATTGCCAGGTCAAAAGGCAAATCTATTTTCAGTTTTCTTAGAAAATTCCATACTGTTTTCCATAGTGGTTGTACCAGTCTGCAATCCCACCAACAGTGCACTAGGATCCCCTTTTCTCCACAACCTCTCCAACACTTGTTGTTTGTTGCTTTGTTTATTCTGACTGGTGTAAGGTGGTATTTCATTGTGGTTTTAATTTGCATTTCTCTTATAGCTAGCAATATTGATCATCTTTTCATTTGTCTCTAGATTGTCTGTATGTCCTCCTTGGAGAAGTGTCTGTTAAGTCCTTTATGCAATTTTTTTAAATCTTTAAAAATATTTTATGTATTTATTTTTAGAGAGAGGGGAAGGAAAGGAGAAATAGTGGGAAGTCCCTTCTAATTGGGAGCAACCCTTTGTGGTTGAGCTACGACCAGGTCCTTGCCCATTTTTTTAATTGAGTTGCTTGTCTTGTTAGAGTGGAGTCATGTAAGTGCTTTATATATTTTGGAGAATAAACCATGTGTCAGATATCATTGGCAACTATGTTTACCCATAAAATTGGTTTTTTTATTTTAATAGTATCTTCTTTAGTAATGCAGAAGTTTTTTATTTTGATGAGATCCCATTTGTTTATTCTTTCCTTTATTTCCCTTGCTCTAGGGGGCATATCAGTGAAAATGTTGCTGCATGAAATATCTGAGATTTTCCTGCCTATGTTCTCCTCTAGGACTTCAATGGTGTAATGGCTTACCTTTCAGTCTTTCATCCATCTCAAATTTATTTTGTGTATGGTCTAATTTGGTGCTCCAGTTTCTTTTTTTTGCACATAGCTTTCCAGTTGTCCCAACACCATTTGTTGAGGAGGCTATTTTTACTCCATTTTTGTTGCTGCCCCCTTTGTCAAATATTAATTGACCATAGAGACTTGAGTTTATTTCTGGGCTCTCTGTTCTGTTCCACTGGTCTATATGCCTGTTTTTATGGCAGTACCAGGCTGTTTTGATTACATTGGCCTTGTAATACAGTTTGGTGTCAGGTATTGTGATCCCTCCTACTTTGCTCTTCTTTCTCAAAATTGCAGCAGCTATTCAGGGTCATTTATAGTTCCATGTAATTTTTTGAATGTTTGTTTTATGTCTGTGAAGTATGTCATTGGTACTTTAATAGGTATTGCATTGAATCTGTAAATTGCTTTGGGTACTATGGACATTCTGAGGATGTCAATTCTTCTGATCCATGAACACAGTATATGTTCCCATTTGTTTGTGTCTTCCTTGATTTCTTTCTTCAGTGTTGTGTAGTTTTCTGCATACAGGTGTTTCACCTCCTTGGTTAGGTGTATCCCTAGGTATTTTATTTTTCTTTTTGCTATATTGAATGGGATTTTTTCTTGATTTCTGCTTCTGCTGTTTCATTGTTGGTATACAAAAATGCCTTTGATTTCTGGATATTGACTTTGTATCCTGCTGTTTTGCCAAATTCATTAATTAGTTCGAGCAGTTTTTGGGTGGAGTCTATAGGATTTTCTATGTACACTATCATGTCATCTGCAAACAATGACAGTTTTGTTTCCTCCTTTCCAGTTTGGATGCCTTTTATTTCCTTTTCTTTTCTGATCACTGTGGCTAAAACTTCTGATATTATATTGAATAGAAGTGGTGAAAGTGGACACCTTGTCTTGTTCCTGATCTTAGTGAAAAAGGTTTATTTTTTTCCCATTGAGTATAATGTTGGCTGTAGGTGTCTCATATATGGCCTTTATTATGTTGAGGAACGCTCCCTCTATTTTATTTTGCTGAGTGTTTTTTATTGTAAATAAGTGCTATATGTTATCAAATGCTTTTTCAGCATCTATTGTATGATCATGTGATTTTTGACTTTTATTTTGTGTATGTGGTGTATCACATTTACTGATTTGAAAATGTTGAACCATCCTTGCATCCCTGGGGTGAATCCCACTTGATCGTGGTGTATGATATTTTTAATATATTGTTGGATGTGGTTTGCCAATATTTTGTTGAGGATTTTAGGATCTATGTTATTCAGCGATATCGGCCTGAAGTTTTCTTTCTTTGTTGTGTCTTTGTCTAGTTTTGGGATTAGGGTGATGTTGGCTTCATCAAAAGAGTTTGGGAGTCTTTCATCATTTTGAATTTTTTTGAATAGTCTTTGAAGCATAGGGGTTAGCTCTTCCTTAAATGCTTTGTAGAATTCTCCTGTGAAACCATCTGGTCCACAGCTTTTGTGTGTCAGGAATTTTTTGATTACAGCCTCAATTTCTTCTGTTGCTATTGGTCTGTTCAGGATTTCTGCTCCTTCTTCATTGAGTTTTGGAAGATTATATTTTTCTAAAAATTTGTCCATTTTCCCTAGGTTTTCACATTTCTTGGCATACAGTTCTTCATAATACTTTCTTACAATGTATTGTATTTCTAAGGTGTCAGTTGTAATCTCTCCTCTTTAATTTCTGATTGTGTTTATTTGGGTCTTCTCTCTTTTTTCCTTGATGAGCCTGCTTAAAACCAGGTCCTGGATTTATTGATCCTTAGAATTGTGCTTTTAGTCTCTATGTCATTTAGTTCTGCTCTGATCTTGGTTGTTTCCTTCCTTCCACTTGCTCTGGGCTGTCTTTGTTGTTGTTCCTCAAGTTCTTGTAGGCATAGGGTTAGGTTGTTTGTTTGAAATGTTTCTATCTGTTTTAGGTAGGCCTGTATTGCAGTGAACTTCCCTCTCAGGACTGTCTTTGCTGTGTGTCATAATTTTTGAGTTGTTGTGAGTTTATTTTCACTTTTTTCCAGGAACTTTTTGATTTCTTCTCTAATTTCACTTCCTACCCATTCATTGTTTAAGAGCCTGCTATTCAATCTCCATGATTTTGAGTGTGTGGGGTGTCTTCTCTTGAGGTTGGTTTCTAATTTCAGTCCCTTGTGGTCAGAGAAAATGCTTAATATGATTTTAATTTTTTTGAATTTGTTGAGTGTTGTTTTGTGTCCTATCATGTGGTCTATCTTTGAAAATGTTCCATGTGCATTTGAAAAAAATGTGTATTTAGCCTCTTTGGAATGAAGGGCTCTTTATATATCAGTTAAGTCCATTTAATCTAGGGGTTTGTTCAATGCCACAATATCTCTGTTGATATTTCATTTGGAAGATCTGTCCATTTTTGACAGTGGGGTGTTAAAATTCCCTACTATAATTGTGTTGCTGTCCATATCTTTCTTGAAGTATTCTAAGATTGTCTTTATGTATTTGAGTGCTCCTAGTTTGGATCCATATATATTTACAGTGTTTGTTTCTTCTTGAGTTTCTTCTTCACAGGATTCTTCCCTTGAGTATTATAAAGTGACCTTCTGTGTCTCACCTTATGGCCCTTTTTTTAAGTCTATTTTGTCTGATATGAATATTGCTGCCCTGGATTTTCTTTTCCTGTCCATTTGCTTGGAATATTTGTTTCCAGTCCTTCATTTTCAGTATGTGTAGATCTTTTGTCCTGAAGTGGGTCTCTTGTAGGCAGCATATGTGTGGGTCATTCTTTCTCATCCATTCAGCCATTCTGTGTCTTCTGATTGGAGCATTTAATCCATTTACATTTAAGGTTATTATTGATAGGTTCTTATTCATTGTCATTTTCGTACTTGTGTTCCTCTCTCTCTCTCTGTCTCTCTCTGTCTGTCTGTCTGTCTGTCTCTCTCTCTCTCTGCCTTCCTTCCTTTCCTTAAAGCAGTCCCTTTAGTCTGTCTTGCAGAGCTGGTTTGGTGCAGGTACATTTTTTTTAGACATCTTTTGTCTGGAAACCTTTTTATTTGGCCTTCTATCTTGATTGAGAGCCTTGCTGGGTAAAGTAGCATTAGTTGTAGCCCTCTGGTTTTTATTACTTGGAGTATTTCTTGCCATTCTTTTCTGGTTTGGAGTATTTCCATTGAGAAGTCAGCAGCTAACATTACTGGGGCTCCCTTGTATGTTCTTTCCTTTTAGTCCTTTGGTGTCTTTAAGATTGTCTCTTTGTCTTGGAATTTTGGCATTTTAATTCTGATGTGTCTGGAGGTGGATCTCTTTGGGTCCTCTTGATTGGGACTCTCTCTCTGTGTTTCCTGAATTTGTGTGACTTTTTCTCTCATCAAATTAGGGAAGTTTTCCATCATTACTTTTTCAAATAGATTTTCTATCCCTTGCTCTTCTACTTCTTCTTCTGCTATCCCTATTATTTGGATATTATTACATTTCATATTGTCTTGCATTCCTCTTAATTCCTCTTCATTCTTTCTGAGCCTCTTTTTCTTTTCATGCTCATTCTGGGTGTTTTTTTATACTTTGTTTTCCAGCTCGCTGATCCAATTCTCTGCTTCATCAAGCCTGCTTTTGTTTCCTTCTACTGTGTTGTTCAGTTCAGAAATTGTATTCTTTTTTTTTTCTCTTGGCCCTTGTTGATAGTTTCTATTTCCTTTTTCATGTTGATACAGTTTGCAGTGAGTTCATTGTAGTTTCCCTGTAGTTTTTGGTAATTCTCTTTGAGCTCATTGAGCTTTCTTATAACTATTGCTTTGAATTCAATATCTGATAGTTGACTTGCCTGTATTTCATCTAACATTCTTTCTGAGATTTCCTCCTTTCCTTTCATTTGGGAATTGTTTCTTTGTCTTCCCACTGTTTGTGAGACTCTTCTTGTTAGCCTAAGCTTCTTAAATTGATCGTTCTGACTACCTGGGTTTATGGTGTGAGCTTCTGTCGTCCAATACCTGTGAGATTCAGTGGTGCAGTCTCCTTCAGGTATCCTGGTATTCACTGCTTCCACCTACTCTTTTTTTGTGATCAGTTGTAGGGGTAAGGCAAAATGGTTTAAGACAGTAAGAGATTATTCTATGCTATTTACAGTAGCATCTGGTAAAGAAGAGATAGGAGATCCTTTGGCTATGTATAGTATTAACCATAATATAGCACCCAACTAACCCCTTTTTAGAAAGGGTGGAAAGAAGATAAGACTCTTGTTGGGGAGGGAAGGATTGTGAGTTGGATCTAGAAAGCAATGAGATTGTAGGAAGTCAGATTCTGAGGTAACATAAGAATAAAGGTTAGTAAATAAAGGTGTAGTGTGTGAGAGAATAGAGTTAACCACTACAGTAATAGAGTTGAGGAAACTGTGAAGTGTGTGAAGATCTGAGAGGGGTTTTGTGTAGTGTTTACAATAGTATGGAACAGCTATTATTTACAATAATATTAGAGCAAGAATCATTTGACAGAATCTATGAAATCTAGATACCAAGAATTGGGAGTATAGAACCTTCAGTAGTGTACTAATGGAACACAGGTGAAATGAAGGAAAGTAAATTAGTAACACACTATGAATGAGAGAACAGGGGAAACCTGTCAAATGATACAATATAATCAGCCAAGCAAAGAAGACCAAACAGAAAGAAGAATATAAAAATATTCAAATAAAAGATGTAAGAACAATGTAAAAATAATAATACAAATATGCACTATCTTGCAGTTTCTTTGTAATAGCAAAGTGAAATTTGTCTTTCTGTCTCAGCTGTTGGGATGCCCCCTCTTTGAGTCCAACTCTGGTCCTTTTACAGTTCCAGTTTTTTTTTTTTTTTTTGTCTCACTTGTGGGTATTAAAAAAAAAGCAGGAGAAGGGAGGAAGAAGAGATAAAATTGGAAAAAAGGAAGAAGGAATAACACTAGAAAGAAGAAAAGAGAAGCAAAAGGAATTGAGAGATAAAAAATAACAAAATTTAAAAAATTAAAAATTACTTAAAAATATCAAACAAACAAAAAACAAAAACACTAAAAACCAAACAAACAAAAAATAAAACCTCTTGCTGTTTTCAGACTGGCCAAACCAGTTTTTCTTTTCTTGCTGGCTGCATCAGGCTGAGGGGTGGGTTTACAGATGTGGTCTCTGGGTCTGCTGAGTTGTGTGTGCTCACTCTGGATTTATGGGTACAGGCTCCCGGTCTCCTGAGGCGTGCACGCTCTCTCTGGGTCCGTGAGTGTGGTCTCCAGGTGTTCCACGAAGCTCTCTTTACCTGGTTTGTGGGCACATGCACCTGGCCAGGCCACCTCTGGTCGCATGGGCTTGGTCAAATGGGCTCAGTTTCACACTCTTTGTAGGGCTCTGTGTGGGAGCTCACAGCCCCCATGTGTTTGCCACTCAGTCCTTACTCCCCTCTATGCATCTTCAAGCAACCAAGTTTCTCCTGGTGCTGCTCAAACTGTGCTTGGCCGGGGAGGGAGCGCAGACCCAGCTCTCTCCCAAGAGCCCTGTGGCCAGCCCAGTTGGCCCAGGCCTGGGACGGCAGCCTCCTTGGTTCCTGTGCTGATCTCTGGGTTCTTATTGTTCTGAAGCACTCTCCTTACTGTCTGGTTTTTCAATGTTTGCTACAATTCTTGATCTCCTATTTTCATATATGCTCTGGTACTGTTGGCTTTCTGCTGTGTTCCTCTGTAGATCGACCAGGTTTCTCTCCTGTATGTGGGGGGAAGTGGAATCTGCTCCCTCTTACCTAGCTGCCATCTTCTCTCTCTCCTCCATCACTTTACTTTCAGTCTGCGTGTGTATTTTGTTCAGAAGTGTGTCTCTTATAGATAATATATGTAAGGGTCCTGTATTTTTTATCCATCCAGACACTGTGTCTTTTGATCAGAGCATTTAATACATTTGCATTTAAAGTAATTGTTAAGACATATATTTATTACCCTCTTGTTATTCATATTTTGATCTTTTTTCTTGTTCTTCCTAAAGAAGACCTTTTAACATTTCTTATAATACTGATTTGGTGGTAATGAATGCTTAGCTTTTTCTTGGAAGCCTTGTATCTGTCCTTCAAGTCCAAATCATAGCTTTGCTGGGTAGAGTAATCTTAGTTGTAGGTCCTTGCTTTTCATCACTTTGAATATTTCTTGTCAATCCCTTCTGGCCTTCAAAGTTTCTGTTGAGAAATTAGCTGACAGTCTTATGGGAGCTCCCTTGTAGGAAACTAAAGTACTTTACTCTTGCTTCTTTTTTTTCTTTGAGAAATTAGGGGGCCTTGTAGAAAAGTACTTTACTCTTGCTTCTTTTAAGATTTTCTCTGTCTTTAGATGGGCCCAAACAAGGGACTTAAATAACATTCTGAAGCATTTAGACTGTACTCTCAAAATAATAAAGAGATAATGGAAAAAAAAAGATTTTCTCTGTCTTTAATTTTGACCTTTAAATTATTATGTATCTTGTTGTGAGCTTTTTTGGGCTCATCTTATTTGTGACTATTTTTTCTGGACTTGTATTTCTATTTCCTTCACCAGGTTAAGGAAGTTTTCTGTCATTTTTTTTCAAATAGATTTTTAATTTCTTGCTCTCTCTTCTTATGGCACTCCCAAGATGCAAATGTTAATACACTTAAAGTTGTCCCAGAGGCTACTTACCCAATCCTTATTTTTTTAATATTTTTTTTGTTTTTGCTGTTTTGATTGGGTATTTTCTGCTTTCTTATATTCCAAATCTCTTATTTGATCCTCTGCTTTGTCTACTCCACTATTGATTCCTTGTAATGAATTCTTCTTTTCATTTAGTGTATTCTTCATTTCTGAAGTATTTTTTCTTTTTAGTTTCCTATCTCCGTGTTGAAGTTCTCACTAAGTTCATCAGATCTTAGTGAGACTAAGTTCAACAATCTTCCCCTAAAGTT
This sequence comes from Artibeus jamaicensis, assembly GCF_021234435.1. NCBI lineage: Eukaryota > Metazoa > Chordata > Mammalia > Chiroptera > Phyllostomidae > Artibeus > Artibeus jamaicensis. Next base: position 36,786,048 of record NW_026521788.1, on the reverse strand, counting down.
TATTGACTATCCTTATAAGCAGTGTTTTGAACTCTGCATCTGATGGATTGCTTGTCTCCATTTTGTTTAGTTTAATTTTAATTTTCTGGAGTTTTGTTCTGTTCTTTCATGTGGGACCTTTCTTTGCCTCCTCATTTTGGCTGCTTCCCTGTGTTTGTTTCTATGTGTTAAGTAGAACCTCTATGTCTCCTGAGCAGGAGAATGGCCTTGGTAGAATGGCCTTATGTAGTATGTGTCCTATAGGATTCAGTGGCACAGCCTGCCCAGACACCTGAGCTGGGCACTCCAGGTGCACCTCTCCCCATCTGTGTGGACTGGATGTATTCTGTGTACCCTCCTGTTATAGTTGAGCCTTGGTTGCTGTTGGCAATCAAGACTATAAGCTCATTTTCCCATCATTTTTGTACTTTTATTACAATGTACTTCTGTAATTATTTTGTGAGTACTTATCCCCTCAATCCTATTCTTACTGCTTCTTAGTTTTCATTATTTTTGCTTTTTCACAGTAAATTGTTAGATGTTCCCATCTTTAATTCCTCTTCTCTATGTGTCAGTTTCGCTTTCTCCTTTCCTGCTAAGACTTTTTGTTCTCACCCCAATCTCTCATCTGCCAAACTGGAAGTGATTTCACATCATGTTCCAATGACTCTGAGCTTTCTTCCTACAATGCATTTTGCACAATGGTTTTGATTATCAGTTCACTTGTTAACCTTTCTTACTTACCTATGAACTACTTACCATTGCTGGCAACTAAGTGTGTGAGTTTTTGGATCAAGTAGTCCTGAGTGGGAATACAGCTCTCCTACTTGCTGCTTCTGTGACCTACCATCACTTACTTCATCTACTTTATACTTTATTTCTTCATCTGTAAAATGGGAGAATAATACTAGTTTTATGAAAAAGTATTGCCAAGGTTAAGTGAAGCAATACAAATGAAGAATTAGCACAGTACCTGCAAGTTAGCATTATTACAGCTTTCTCCAGCATAACAAATGACTGCCTGCTGAGGAAGTGGACACAATGGAGGGGCTCAGTCAGACATGTGAGAAAAAGGAGAAGTGGGAGGTAAGGATGGTGAAAACAAAAGCTAGCAGGGAAGAAGGAGTTTGGGCTATTCCTCTGGGGAAGAGGAGGATGCAGGCTGTGCCAGGAAGCAGTGAAGGCACTTTCACAGCCTCTGGAAGGGCTTCTGCTCCTATTTACATTTCAGTCACATTTATGACAGCCTCAAAATGGATTAAGAGCCCTAGCACTGATATACTAAAGGTTAATGGTGCATACTGCTTTTGTATTGATTTGTAGCAGCAAATATTTGTGGATTTTGAGAGGTGGGCACCAGCCATGTTCTGGGCATGGAGGTATTTCTGGCTGGCAAGGCTGTTGGTACAGGGCTCTTCTGAAGTGGGGGATGAGGGCAGCTCGTCAGGGAACTGGGGAAGCAGACAGAGGTTGCTGGGGTTTGGGCCCGATAGTGTTCTCTTAGTTAATATTGACTTCTGTTAGATCTATAAGAAATCTGAATTTTAAAGCTTCAAGAGCCTGGGGAGAACCTGTCCTCATTCCTGGGCTCCATAATTATTAGTTTCTTGGCTGGCTCTGGTCACAGGGCTTTGTTCTCTGCCTTCTGGCCCAGGCCTGAAGCATTTCCACTCAAGCTCCTCAAGCCATCACTATGGCTGCAGATGACTGAGCCACACTTGTCCTGAAAGGAGGCTCATCCACCCTAGATGAAGACTTCCAACAGAATATACAATCTATATATTTGAAAAATAAAAAAGTGGCTAATCCATTCACGTATTACTCATGCATGTAATGCTTATTTATACAACCCTGTGTTCCAGTCTTTATTGTAGGTAGGGGGACAAATTATCTCAATTTGACTGGAACTTGCCTGGTTTTAGGACTGAAAGTCCTGTGACAAGGAAACCTCTCTGACCTGTGCAAACCAGGATGCTTGGTCATGTGGCTATAGGCACTGGCGATATAACAATAAACCAAACAACTCAGCCCATTCTAGGGTAAAAACTGATATTAAACATCTAGGGATATATTTCTTTGTTTTTATCACATAATTTCAGGAAGGTGGTATTTTATGTAGGGTTGACAGAAAAAAAACTTGACAGAAAAGGTGACATTTAATCAGAGACCCAGGACATGGAAGGACTGAGCCAGTTGGAGATGTGAGGGAAGAGTGTGCCTGGCTGAGGGGAAAACAGTTACAGAAATCCTGAGACAGGATGACAGGGAGGCCAGGGTGGTAAGAGCAGAGGCACTGGGGTCCAGATTTTTTGGGGCATTTTAGGCCATGTGATGATTTTGGATGTTCCTCTGTGAGATGAAAAGCAATTGGTGGGTTTTGAGCAATGAAATGACATGATATGACAAAGGATCACTCTTTCCCTTGAGGAACAGGCTATAGAGTTAAAGGTGGAAGCAGGAGACAATTAGGGAGATGATTTCAATATCCTGGTAAGATGCAAAGGAGTTCATCATGAAGGTGATGAAAAATGATCAGATTCTGGATCTATCTTGATGATGGCAGATATCCAACATGCTGAGATTGTATGTGACATATGCAAGAAATGAAAATATCAGCAGAGATCCTAAAGCTGTTGGGTACAGCATGTCAAGAAATAAAGCAACATTTGACAGAGATGGATGAACGGAGAAAGAGCAGATGTAATGGTGGGTTTTGGGGTTTATAATTCAAGAGCTTGGGCATGAATATGTTAAGTATAGGGACCTATTGGCTATCCATACAAAGATATCAAGTGGTCAGTTGCCTAGAGATGACAGGGTCAGTGGTGTCAGGGAGGGGTGGGGTCATCCATTGGTGTCATAAATTTACAGAGTATATATACAGTGTGTGTGTGTGTGTGTGTGTGTGTGTGTGTGTGTGTATGGAAAAATTCAACCACTGTTAATATAACAGGAATGGTTTGTGTGAAATCAATGTAAACTGGCAGCCAAAGAAAGTGCACTGGAATATGTGTCTGTGAACAATGATGACCTCACTGTATTAGGAAGTGGGGGTGGTTGACACTGTTGAGTGATCATGTGTACCATGTGGCCTTCATATTCAGACTGACTGAGCAAGTAGAGTAACCAATCTGCATTAAATTTGCATTAAGTTTGAACATTCTTCCTTGGAAACTATTCAGATGATTCAGAAGTCTGCAGCAATAAACAACTGATGATTGGCAGCTTCATCACAACAATGCACCTGCTCATGCAACACATGTTGTGCAGTTTTTTTTATTATTTTTCAGCTACAGTATTCTGTCTTTTAATCCCATCCCAGCCCAACTCCCCGTGCCCCCCACCTCTGTCCCATTTCCACCCCCCTTAGTTGTTGTCCATGTGTCCTTTATACTAGTTCCTGTAAATTCTTCCCCTTTTTCCCCTGAAATTCCCTCCCCTCTCCCCTCCTGTCACTGTCCCACTGTTCTATATTTCAGTGTCTTTGTTTTTATTTCGCTTGCTTGTTTGTTTTGTTGTTTAGGTTCCTGTTAAAGGTGAGATCATATGATATTTGTCTTTTACTGCCTGGCTGATTTCACTTAGCATAATGCTTCCCAGTTCCATCCAACCTGTTGCAAAGAGTAGGAGCTCCTTCTTTCTTTCTGCTGCATAGAATTCCATTGTGTTTATGTACCATAATTTTTTGATCCATTCATTTACTGAAGGGCTCCTAGGTTGCATCCAGCTCTTGGCTATTGTAAATTGTGCTGCTATGAACACTGGGGTGCATAGGTTCTTTTCGATTGGTGTTTTAGGGTTCTTAGGATATAGTCCCAGTAATAGAATTGCTGGGTCATAAGGCAGGTCCATTTTTAGTTTTCTTAGGAAATTCCATACTGTTTTCCATAATGGTTGTACCAGTCTGCATTCCCAGCAACAGAGAACTAGGGACCACTTTTCCCCACAACCTCTCCAGCACTTGTTTGTTGCTTTGTTTATGATAGCCATTCTGACTGAGGTAAAGTGGTATCTCATTGTGGTTTTAATTTGCATCTCTCTGATAGCTAGGGATATTCAGCATCTCTTCATGTGTCTCTGAATGTTCTGTATGTCCTCCTTGGAGAAATGTCTGTTCATGTTCTTTGCCCATTTTTAAAATTGGGTTATTTGTCTTCTTAGAGTGGAGTCGTGGAAGCTCTTTGTATATTTTGGAGATTAAACTCTTATCTGAGGTATCATTGGCAATTATGTTTTTCCATACAGTTGGTTCTCCTTTTATTTTAATACTATTTTCTTTAGCCATGCAGAAGGTTTTTATTTTGATGAGATCCCATTTCTTTATTCTTTCCTTTATGTCCTCTGCTCTAGGGGACATATCAGTAAAAAAGTTGATGCGTGAAATACCAGAGATTTTCTTGCCAGTGTTCTCCTCTAGGATTTTAATGGTACACAGCTTATATTTAAGTCTTTTATCCGCCTTGAATTTATTTTGGTATATGGTGTAAGTCAGTTCTCAAGTTTCTTTTTTTGCGTGTAGCTGTCCAGTTCTCCCAACACCATTTGTTGAAGAGGCTATCTTTACTCTATTTTATGTTACTGACCTTTTTGTCAAATATTAATTGACTGTAGAGAGTTGGGTTTATTTCTGGGCTCTCTGTTCTGTTCCAGTGGTCTATGTGCCTGTTTTTATGCCAGTACCAGGCTGTTTTGATTACAGTGGCCTTGTAATACAGTTTGATATCAGGTATTGTGATCCCTCCTACTTTGTTCATCTTTCTCAAAATAGCAGCTGCTATTTGGCGTAGTTTATGGTTCCATATAAATTTTTGAAGTGTTTGTTCTATGTCTGTGAAATATGCCACTGATACCTTAATAGGTATTGCATTGAATCTGTATATTGCTTTGGGTAGTATGGACATTTTGATGATAATTCTTCCAAACCATGAACAAGGTATATATTCCCATTTGTCTGTGTCTTCCTTGATTTCTTTCTTCAGGGCTATGTAGTTTTCTGCATACAGGTCTTTTACCTCCTTGGTTAGGTTTATTCCCAGATATTTTATTTTTCTTTTTGCTGTATTGAATGGTACTTTTTCTTGATTTCTGCTTCTGCTGATTTATTGTTAGTATATAAAAATGCATTTGATTTCTGGATATTGACTTTGTAACCAGCTGTTTTACCAAATTTATTTATTAGTCGAGCAGTTTTTGAGTAGAGTCTATAGGTTTTCCCATGTACACTATTATGTCATCTGCAAACAGTGACAGTTTTGTTTCCTCCTTTCCAATTTGGATACCTTTTATTTTATTTTTTTGTATGATACCTGTGCCTAAAAATTCCAGTAATATATTGAATAGAAGTGGTTAAAGTGGACATTCTTGTCTTGTCCCTGATCTTAATGGAAAGGATTTTAGTTTTTGCCCATTGAGTATGATGTTGGCTGTAGGGCTCTCATATATGGCCTTTATTATATTGAGGAATGCTCCCTCTATTCCCATTTTGCTGAATGTTTTTATCATAAATGGTGTTGGACCTTATCAACAGCCTTTTCTGCGTCTATTGATATGAACGTGTGGTTTTTGTCTTAGCTTTTGTTTATGTGATGTATTACATTTACTGATTTGTGAATATTGAACCATCCTTGCATCCCTGGGATGAATCCCACTTGGTCATGGTGTATGATCTTTTGGATATATTGTTGGATGCGATTTGCCAATATTTTGTTGCGGATTTTAGGGTCTATGTTCATCAGCGATATTGGCCTGAAGTTTTCTTTCTTTGTGGTGTCTTTATCTGGTTTTGGAATTAGGTTGATGCTGGCTTCATAAAAAAAGTTTTGGAGTTATCCATCCTTTTAGATTTTTTGGCATAGTCTGTGAAAAATAGGGGTTAGCTCTTCCTTAATTGCTTTGTAGAATTCTCCTGTGAACCAATCTGGTCCGGGGCTTTTGTGTGATGGGAGTTTTTTTTTTTTTATTATTACTTCAATTTCTTTTGCTATTATTTGTCTGTTAAGGTTTTCTACTTCTTTTCCATTGAGTTTTGGGAGATTATATTTTTCCAGAAATATGTCCATTTCCCCTAGGTTTTCAAATTTCTTGGCATACAGGTCTTCATAGTACTTTAATACAATCCTTTGTATTTCTGTGGTATCAGTTGTAATCTCTCCTCTTTCATTTTTGATTGTGTTTATTCGTGTTCACTTTCTTTTTTTCTTCATGAGCCTACTTAAAGGCTTGTCTATTTTGTTTATCTTCTCAAAGAACCAACTGCTGTATTCATTGATCCTTAGAATTGTCCTTTTAGTCTCTATGTCATTTAGTTCTGCTCTGATCTTGGTTATTTCCTTCCTTCTCTTTGCTCTGGCCTGTTTTTGTTGTTGTTCCCTGAGTTCTTGCAGGCGTAGGGTTAGGTTGTTTGTTAGAAATGTTTCTATCTGCTTTAGGTAAGCCTGTATTGCTATAAACTTCTCTCTTGGGACTGCCTTTGCTGTGTCTACATAAATTTTGGGTTGTTGTGAGATCATTTTCATTTGTTTCCAGAAAGTTTTTGATTTCTTCCCTAATTTCATTCTTGACCCATTTGTTGTTTAATAGCATACCATTCAGTCTCCATCATTTTGGGTGCTTTGGGTTTTTTTCCTTTGGGGTTGGTTTCCAATTTCAGGCCCTTGTGGTCAGAGAAGATGCTTGGTATGATTTCAATTTTCTTGAATTTGTTTAGGCTCGTTTTGTGTCACATCACGTGGTCTATCTTTGAAACTGTTCCATGTGCATTTGAAAAGAATGTGTATTTAGCTTCTTTGGGATGAAGGGCTCTCTATATATCAATTCAGTCCATTTTATCTAGGGTGTTGTTTAATGCTGCAATACCTTTGTTGATATTTTGTTTGGAAGCTCTGTCCATTTTTGATGGTGGGGTGTTAAAATCCTCTACTATAATTGTGTTGGTCTAAATATCTTTCTTGAAGTCCTCTAAGATTTTCATAATATATTTGGGTGCTCCTGTGTTGAGTGCATATATATTCATAATGTTAATGTCTTCTTGGTGGATTCTTCCCTTAGTATAGTGAAGTGACCTTCTGGGTCTCTCCTTATGGCCCTTTTTTGAAGTCTATTTTGTCGGATATGAGAATTGCTACCCCAGCTTTTTTTCTTGTCTGTTTGCTTGGAAAACTTGTTTCCAGCCTTTCACTTTTAGTCTGTGATGGTCTTTTGTTCTGAGGTGGGTCTCTTGTAAGCAGCATATGTGTGGGTCATGCTTTCTTATGCATGCAGCTATTCTGTGTCTTTTGATTGGAGCATTTAATCCATTTATGTTTAAGGTTATTATTGATAGGTACTTATTCATTGCCATTTTTGTACCTGTGTTCCTCTCTCTTTTCCTCTTTTGCTTCCTTTCCTTAAAGCAGTCCTTTTAGTATTTCTTGTAGAGCTGGTTTGGTGGAAGCATATTCTTTTAGACTTCTTTTGTCTTGGAAGCTCTTTATTTGGCCTTCTATCTTGATTGAGAGCCTTTCTGGGTAAAGTAGCCTTGGTTGTAGGCCTCTGGTTCTCATTACTTGGAATATTTCTTGCCATTCTCTTCTTGCTTGGAGTGTTTCCATTGAGAAGTCAATAGCTAACCTTATTGGGGCTTTCTGGTATGTTACTTCTTCTTTCTCCCTTGCTGCCTTTAAGATTCTCTCTTTGTCTTGGAATTTTGCCATTTTAATGATAATGTGTCTTGAAGAGGGCCTCTTTGGTTTCCTGTCCGTTGGGACTCTCTGTGATTCCTGGATTTGCGTGACTTGTTCTGTCTTCAAACTAGGGAAATTCTGTCTCATCACCCTTTCAAATATATTTTCTGTCCCATGTTCTTCTTCTTCTCCTTCTGGTATTTCTATTATTCGGATATTATTACATTTCATATTGTCTTGCATTTCACTTAATCCCTCTTCATTCTTTCTGAGCCTCTTTTCATTTTCCTGCTCTTTCTGTGAGATGCTTTCTACTTTGTCCTCCAACTCGCTGATCCAATCTTCTGTCTCATAGACTCTACTTGTAATACTTTCTACTGTGTTCTTCAATTCGGAAACTGTATTCTTCATTTTGTCTTTCCCTTGCTAATAGTTTCCATTTCCTTTTTCATGTTGATATAATTTTCAGTGAGATCGTTGTAACTCTCCTGTAATTTCTGGTACCTCATTTTGAGCTCTTTGAACTTCCTGATAACCAGTGCTTTGAATTGAATATCTGATAGTTGACTTAACTGTATTTCTTCTAACCTTCTTTCTGAGGGTTCCTCCTTTTCTTTCATTTGGGGATTTTTTTTTGTCTTTCAGTTGTTTGTGAGACTCTTCTTGTTAGCCTCAGCTTCTTAGATTGATCTGTTCTGACTCCGTGTGTTTATGGTGTGAACTTCTGTGGTGGAATGCCTGTGAAATTCAGTGGAATAGTCTCTTTCGGTTATCCTGTCATTCTCTGCTTCCCCCTACTCAAATATGCAGCATCTCATGGCTTCTCTCCTACAGCAAAGTGAAATTTGCGTCTCTGACTCTGCTGTTGGGAAGCTTCTTCTATGGGTCCAACTCTAGTGTTTTGTATTTTCAAGTTGCTTGTGTCTCTTGTGGGTAAAAGAAATAAAAGGCAAGGAAAAAATAAAAGGAGAAAGAAAAAAAAAGGCTGGGGAATGGAGGTAGAGCGATAAGTTTGGAAACAGAAAATATGAAAAAAGAGGAGAAAAGTATTGAAAGATATAGCAATAATAAAATTTAAAGAATAAAACGTTACTTAAAAAGAGAAAAAAGAAAAGGAAAGAAAAAAGAAAGAAAAAAAGAATAAAAAGAAAAAAGAATTAAAAAAGAGAGAGAGACTGGGTAGATGCCGACGGAATAGGAAGGATCGGATTCTAGCTCCCGTACTCATGGGTGAAAATCCTGGCAGATCTATAGGGAAACAGCACAATAAAACATCGGTTACCCAGCATTTATGAAATTAAAAGACCAAAGATTGTGACTGATGCTGAAACACCAGACAGTGGCAGAGTCAGCTATGGGAGGTGGAACACACGTGGCCCCTGTGCCACAGCAGTGGGCCTTGGAGCTTGGGAGTCAGGTATGGTAGCAGGACACTCCAAATCCCTGTGACAAACTTGGGCACCAGAGGAGTCAGCTACGGGAGCTGGGACATTCTCGGCCCCTGTGCCACTGCCATAGCAATGGGACTGGACTCCGGGGAGTCAGGTACGGGAGCTGAGACACTAGAGGCTACTGTACCACAGCCATAGAGATCGGCCTGGACACCAAGGAGTCAGCTATGGGAGCCGGACACTCCAAGCCCCTGTGATGGACCTGGGCGCCAAATGAGTCAAGTACAGGATCCGGGATATTCTTGGGAGTCAGGTATGGGAGCTAGGACATTAGAGGCTACTGTGCCCCAGCCATAGAGACGGGCCTGGTCTCTGGGGAGTCAGCTACCACAGCCGGGACACTCAGCAGTGGTAGGCGACCAGCTGGGGGACCAGCTACAGGTCCAGCGTGAGAGTAGGTGGACATGGAGAACATCAAGATACCTGAAGGAGTCTGCACCACTGAACTTCACAGGTATCATACCACAGAAGTTCACACCATAGACCCAGGGAGTCAGAACAGATCAATTTTAGATGCCAAGACTAACAAGAAGATTCTCAAACGATGGGAAGACAAGGAAACAATCCCCAGATGAAAGAAAAAGCAGAAACTTCTAGAAAGAAAGTTAGATGAAATACAGGCTAATCAACTATCAGATAGTGAATTCAAAGCACTGGTTATCAGGAAGTTGAAAGAGCTCAAAATGAGCTATCAGAAACTACAGGGGAACTACAATGATCTCTCTGAAAACTACATCAACATGAAAAAGGCAATAGAAACTATCAGCAAGGGACAAGAGGAAATGAAGAATACAGTTTCCGAATTGAAGAACACAGTAGAAAGTTTCAAAAGTAGGATAGATGAGGCAGAGGATAGCATTAGCAAGTTGGAGGACAAAGTAGAAAGCATCTCACAGAAAGAGCAGGAAAATGAAAAGAGGCTCAGAAAGAATGAAGAGGGATTAAGTGAAATGCAAGACAATATGAAACGTAATAATATCCAAATAATAGAAATACCAGAAGGAGAAGAATAAGAACAAGGGACAGAAAACATATTTGAAAGAGTAATGAGACAAAATTTCCCTAATTTGAAGAGAGAAACAGTCACAAATCCAGGAATCATAGAGAATCCTAATAAAGAGGAACCCAAGGAGGCCCACTTGAAGACACATCATCATTAAAATGGCAAAATTCCAAGACAAAGAGAATCTTAAAGGCAGCAAGGAAGAAAGAAGAAGTAACATACAAGGGAGCTCCAATAAGGTTAGCTATTGACTTCTCAATGGAAATACTCCAAGCAAGAAGAGAATGGCAAGAAATATTCCAAGTAATGAGAACCAGAGGCCTACAACCAAGGCTACTTTACCCAGAAAGGCTCTCAATCAAGATAGAAGGCCAAATAAAGAGCTTCCAAGACAAAAGAAGTCTAAAAGAATATGCTTCCACCAAACCAGCTCTACAAGAAATACTAAAAGGACTGCTTTAAGGAAAGGAAGCAAAAGAGGAAAAGAGAGAGGAACACAGAAACATAAATGGATTAAATGCTCCAATCAAAAGACACAGAATAGCTGCATGCATAAGAAAGCATGACCCACACATATTCTGCTTACAAGAGTCCCACCTCAGAACAAAAGACCATCACAGACTAAAAGTGAAAGGCTGGAAACAAGTTTTCCAAGCAAACAGACAAGAAAAAAAAAGCTGGGGTAGCAATTCTCATATCCGACAAAATAGACTTCAAAAAAGGGCCATAAGGAGAGACCCAGAGGTCACTTCATTATACTCAAGGGAAGAATCCACCAAGAAGACATTAACATCATAAGTATATATGCACGAAACATAGGGGCACCCAAATATATTATGAAAATCTTAGAGGACTTCAAGAAAGATATTTAGACCAACACAATTATAGTAGGGGATTTTAACACCCCACTATCAAAAATGGACAGAGCTTCCAAACAAAATGTCAACAAAGGTATTGCAGCATTAAACAACACCCTAGATAAAATGGACTGAACTGATATATAGAGAGCCCTTCATTCCAAAGAAACTATATACACATTCTTTTCAAATGCACATGGAACAGTTTCAAAGATAGACCACGTGATGTGACACAAAACGAGCCTAAACAAATTCAAGAAAATTGAAATCATACCAAGCATCTTCTCTGACCATAAGGGAGTGAAATTGAAAACCAACCCCAAAGGAAAAAAACCCAAAGCACCCAAAATGATGGAGACTGAATGGTATGCTATTAAACAACAAATGGGTCAACAATGTAATTAGGAAAGAAATCAAAACGTTTTTGGAAACAAATGAAAATGATCTCACAACAACCCAAAACTTATGGGACACAGTGAAGGCAGTCCTGAGAGGGAAGTTTATAGCAATACAGTCTTACCTAAAGCAGATAGAAACATTTCTAACAAACATCCTAACCCTACACCTGGAAGAACTCGAGGAACAACAAGGAAGACAGCCCAGAGCAAGCAGAAGGAAGAAAATAACCAAGATTAGAGCAGAATTAAATGACATAGAGACTAAAAGCACAACTCTAAGGATCAATGAATCCAGGAGTTGGTTCTCTGAGAAGATAAACAAAATAGACAAGCCTTTAAGTAGGCTCATCAAGAAAAGAAGAGAGGACAGAAATAAACACAATCGGAAATGAAAGAGGAGAGATTACAACTGATACCACAGAAATACAAAGATTGCAATAAAATACTATGAAGACCTGTATGCCAAGAAATTTGAAAACCTAGGGGAAATGGACATATTTCTGGAAAAATATAATCTCCCAAAACTCAATGGAAAAGAAGTAGAAAACCTTAACAGACAAATAATAGCGAAAGAAATTGAAGTAATAATAATAAAAAAAAAACTCCCATCACACAAAAGCCCCGGACCAGATTGGTTCACAGGAGAATTCTACAAAGCATTTAAGGAAGAGCTAACCCCTATTTTTCACAGACTATTCAAAAAAATCCACAAGGATGGAAAACTCCCAAATTCTTTTTATGAAGCCAGCATCATCCTAATTCCAAAACCAGATAGAGACACAACAAAGAAAGAAAACTTCAGGCCAGTATCGGTGATGAACATAGACCCTAAAATTCTCAACAAAATATTGGCAAATCGCATCCAACAATATATCCAAAAGATCATACACCATGACCAAGTGGGATTCATCCCAGGGATGCAAGGATGGTTCAATATTCACAAATCAGTAAATGTAATACATCACATAAACAAAAGCAAATATAAAAACCACATGATCATATCAATAGGCTCAGAAAAAGGTTTTGATAACATCCAACACCTATTTATGATAAAAACACTCAGCAAAATGGGAATAGAGGGAGCATTCCTCAATATAATAAAGGCCATATATGAGAGACCTACAGCCAAAATCATACTCAATAGGCAAAATCTAAAAGCTTTTTCACTAAGATCAGGAACAAGACAAGAATGTCCACTTTCATCACTTCTATTCAATATAGTTTTGGAAGTTTTAGCCATAGCGATCAGGCAGGAGAAGGAAATAAAGGCATCCAAATAGGAAAAGAGGAAGCAAAACTGTCACTGTTTGCAAATGACATGATAGTGTACATGGAAAATCCTATAGACTCTTCCCAAAAACTGCTAGAACTAATTAATGAATTTTGCAAAACAGAGGTTTACAAAGTCAATATCCAGAAATCAGAGGCATTTTTGTATACCAACAATGAATCAGCACAAGAAGAAATCAAGGAAAAAATCCCATTCAATATAGGAAAAAGAAAAATAAAATATCTGGGAATAAACCTAACCAAGAAGGTAAAAGACCTGTATGCAGAAAACTACACAGCTCTGAAGAAAGAAATCAAGGAAGACACAAACAAATGGGAATATATACTTGTTCATAGATTGGAAGAATTAACATAATCAAAATGTCTATAGTACCCAAAGCAATATACAGATTCAATGCAATACCTATTAAAGTACCAAGGGCATATTTCACAGACATAGAACAAACACTTCAAAAATTTATATGGAACCATAAATAACCCCGAATAGCAGCTACACTTCTGAGAAAGAAGAACAAAGTAGGAGGGATCACAATACCTGATATCAAACTGTATTACAAGACCACTGTAATCAAAACAGCCTGGTACTGGCATAAAAACAGGCACATAGACCAATGGAACAGAACAGAGAGCCCAGAAATAAACCCAACTCTCTACAGTCAATTAATATTTGACAAAAAGGTCAGTAACGTAAAATAGAGTAAAGATAGCCTCTTCAACAAATGTTGTTGGGAGAACTGGACAGCTACATGCAAAAAAATGAAACTTGAGCACCAACTTACACCATACACCAATATAAATTCAAGGTGGATAAAAGACTTAAATATAAGCCATGACACCATTAAAGTCCTGGAGGAGAACATTGGCAAGAAAATCTCAGATATTTCATGCAGCAACATTTTTACCGAAATGTCCCCTAGAGCAAGGAATGTAAAGGAAAGAATAAACAAATGGGATCTCATCAAAATAAAAACTTCTGCATGGCTAAAGAAATCAGTATTAAATTGAAAAGACAACCAACTGTATGGGAAAACGTATTTGCCAAGGATACCTCAGACAAAGGTTTAATCTCCAATATATACAAAGAACTTACAGGACTCCATTCTAAGAAGACAGCTAACCCGATTAAAAAATGGGAAAAGGACTTGAACAGACACTTCTCTAAGGAGGACATACAGAATATCCAGAGACACATGAAGGGATGCTCAATATCATTAGCTATCAGAGAGATGCTAATTAATACCACAATGAGATACCACTTTATACCAGTCAGGATGGCTATCATAAACAAAACAACAAACAACAAGTGTTGGAGAGGTTGTGGGGAAAAGGGGTCCTTAGTTCACTGTTGGTGGTATTGCTGACTTGTACAACCAATCTGGAAAACAGTATGGAATTTTCTCAGAAAAATAAAAATCGACCTGTCTTTTGATCCAGCAATTCCACTGCTAGGATTATACCCCAAGAATCCTAAAACATCAATTTCAAAGAACTTATGCACCACAATGTTCATAGCAGCACAATTTACAATAGCCAAGATTTGGAGGCAACCTAGGTACCCATCAGTAAATGAATGGATCAAAAAATTGTGGTATATATATACACAATGGAATTCTATGCAGCAGAGAGAAAGAAGGAGCTACTACCCTTTGCAACAACATGAATGGAACTGGAAAGCAGTATGCTGAGTGAAATAGGCCAGGCATTGAAAGACAAATACCATATGATCTCACCTTTAACAGGAAGCTAAACAACAAAATAAATAAGAAGCAGAATAAAAACAAAGACACTGAAATAGAGAACAAGGGGACAGTGACCAAAGGGGTGAGGGGAAGGAATTTAAGGGGAAAAAAGGGGAGGGATTTGGAGGAACAAATAGGAAGGACAGAAGCACGAGAACTAAGAGGGGTGGAAATGGGAGGTAGGTGGGGAGCATGGGGCGGAAGGGGCTGGGATAGGAGAAATAGACAAAAAAAACTGTACTTGAAAAATAACTAAATAAAATTAATTTTAGAAAATGAAAACAATCAAATTTTTTAAAAATCAGGAAGAAAGTATAATTTAAATGGTTAAAGGAAACTGCAATTTCAGAACATCAAGTTTCACAACATAACACAAAATGGTATATACACTCTAAACCAAAATACAACATGCAGATCCTATTTAAAATTCAGTAAATGCCAATTATTACTTACTGTTTTCAAAGCCAATAGATCCTCTAATTGAGTAAGAGGTTTTAAACTGTGCATCATTAACTTATACTCCTTGTTAGTAATAAAGTGTTAAGAAATGCTTTCAGTGAACTAAGAATGTGAAAAATTCTGAATAAAGGTAGCTTATGATCTTTAAAAAAAAAAAAGAAAGAAAGAAAAAAACTTTGCTTGTTGGTTTAGAACTGGCCAATCAGTTTTTCCGGCTGCAGCTGGCTGAGGGTCCATTAGTGTGTTTTTTCTGCCATCCCTTTCTCAGGACCCAGACTGTCCTCGCCTCTCCCCAGCTCCCTAGGATGGGGAACTAGGGTTTCCTCACAGCACTCTTTTCTCAGGGGTTACCACCATGGGTTGGGTTGCAGCATAACCCGGCCTGTCCAGGCTGCCTGGTTCCCACGGGATTGAGCACAGACCTGCCCCAGTTCTGTGGGGGAACTCCAGGCTTTCTGCCCATCCTTGGGTTTGCTGCCAGGCTGTGTCTATTGGAGTCAGAGCCCCACACTGTGCCAATCAGTTCTCCTGGGCTGTCAACTGCAGAGTCCGCAGTTGAAGCCCATCGTCCTCAGCACCCTCTCTGTAAACTCTAGCAAACAAGTCTCTCCTGGCGCCCAACTTTGCTTGGCCAGAAAAGGAGGGAGTTGAGGATCCCAGCTCTCTCCCAAGGGCCTCTCCGCAGGCCCAGGGCTCCCAAAGTGTCGGAGGGAGATGAACCAGAAGCCGGAAGTCGATCTGAGGGCTGGGCGCGGACCTTGACACGCTGGGCACACATCAAGGCGGGCTGCGCAGTGTGCACTGGTCCCTGGACTGTGCCCCACCAAAAACCCTTCTGCTCCTGTCTGTGTTTCAGTCCCTTCAGCAGGCCCCGGCCTCCCGACAAATCCGAGGGAGGGAGAAGCATGGGGAACTGGTCCGGAGACTGTGCACCCCCCGAATTCCCTGCTGTTTCTGTCTTTGCTCCATCCCTGAGACTCTACTGTACCGCTGCTGTCTCCCTAACATCTGGGTCCTCCGTGACTGTCAAGATTTCTGGTCCTTTATTTTCATATATGCTGAGCAACTGCTGGCTGCCTGTCTTCTCCTCCGCCGATTGGACAGGATTCTCCGTTTTCTTTCTTTAAGACTTTTTTCTTTTCTTTATTTTTTCTTTATTGTTGGTTTTTCCTTTTAATAAGTCAATTTTCCAGAAACTTTAGTCCCTCATCACTAAGGGATTGCTGGCTCCTTCAAGACACCCACTCTGTTCCACACCTCATGAACCCTATGCACCACAAATTCAAATAAGAGTACCAGAGCTTCGCCTTCTTGACTGCCTTCCACAATCTGCAGTTTTTTTGACAACATATCAAATCACCCAGGTGGCTCAGTCCCACTACAGCTCAGATTTGGCGCCCTGCAACTTCTGGCTTTTCCCCAAACTAAGATTAGTTTTGAAAGGAAAGAGATTTCATACCATTGATGAGATTCAGGAAAATATGACAGGGCAGCTGATGGTTACTGGGAAAACTGTGTGAGGTCCTAAGGTGCCCACTTTGAAAGGGATTGAGGCATTATTTTTCTATGTGCAATGTTTCTCGTATCCTGTATCTTCTTCAATAAATGTCTCTACTTTCCATATTACATGACTGAATACCTTCTGGGCAGATCATATATATATATATATATATATATATATATATATAATTAATTATTATATATAGTATTATATATAATCTTCAATTAACTTGACTAGCATGGGGAAAGGGATATCACTAGAGAAGGGAAGGGATCTCTGAACTAAGCCTGGGACACCCCAAAATTTAGTTTGGGAAGAAAAGAACTAAAATGCTGACAGATATGGAAGCATCTTAAAGGTTGGAGAACTAAGAAAAGGTGATGCCTGAGAAGCCAAGGAGGGTTATCAAGGACAGTGCAATCAAGTTTTTCATTCTCTGCTGGGGATTAAAGTGAGAATAGGGATTGGTCCTCATATTTGGGAGATCATTAATGACCTTGACAAAAGCAATTTCAGTTCAGTGGTGGAATGAAAACTTAAAGTAGGTTCATGAGAAATGGGAAGATTGTCATGGAGATGATAGCCATGGGTAACTCCCTGGAAGACTAGAGAGTGGTTGGAAGAACCTCTAATCTCAAAGCAGGACTTTTTTTAAGTGACAGATGATATATGCCCAGACATGCTAATGGAAATGATCCACAGAGAGAAGCAATTTCATGGTGTAGGAAATCGAGTTGACAACTGGAAGAGCAATGCACTTGAGAAGGGAAGAAATTCTGGGATCCAGGAGGCAAGTAGAGTTAGTCCTGCATAGGAACAGGGTGGAGCCACCACTTTAAAAGGGGACAGGTAGGTATTTTTGTGGTTTTAGAAAAGGGAATTCTTTATACAGAGGCAACGTTCTCTACTGATTGCTTCTGCTCTTTCAGGAAACAGGGTTATTTTCTGAATGACCTAAGGGTCACCTAAGAGGGTGGAAGATGAATTGAACAGAAGAATTTAGAATATTTCCAGGAAGCATAAGGATACATTGAGATTAGTGGTCATAATTCTAAAGTTAGATCCATTAGCATGCTTGTCTTCAACCTGAATTTTCCCCTGCCATGGACGCTATAAACACAGAGTTGTTTTAAACCAGGTTTGATTCTGTTAGAAAACATGAAATCTGTTGTCTGTCAGGCTGGATGTGGAGTGACAAGGATAGAGATATACACAGAGTCCAGCTCTGAGGGAGCCCACTGTTGAGGTGGGGAGGCAGACACATCAACATCCACAAGGGATACACATTAAGATAGGCTAAGATGAGAACACAGAGAGGGGCATGGGTATGGAAGGATCTAGTTTTACTCCTGGAGATGAAAGCTGAGCTGATTCTTGGAAGGAAGGTGGGTTTTAGTCACAAAAATAAGTAAGGGTAGGCCCCTTAACATTTCTTGCAATACTGGTTTGGTGGTAATGAACTCCTTTAGCTTTGTCTTGCTGGATAGAGTAATCTTGGTCATAGGTCCTTGCTTTTCATCACTTTGAGTATTTCATGCCAATCCCTTCTGGCCTGAAGTGCTTCTGTTGAGAAATCAAGTTGACAGTCTTATGGGAGCTCCCTGGCAGGTAACTGTCTCTCTTGCTGCTTTTAAGATCCTTTCTTTGACCCTGGCTAGTGTAGCTCAGTGGATTGAGCGTGGGTATGCAAACCAAAGGATTGCTATTCAATTTCCAGTCAGGACACATGCCTCGGTTGCAGGCCAGTTCCCAGCAGGGGATACACGAGAGGCAACCATACATTGACATTTCTCTTTCTCCTTCCCTTCCTCTTTAAAATAAATAAAATCTTTTTTAAAAAGATCCTTTCTTTGTCTTTAATCTGTGCCATTTTAATTATTATGTGTCTTGGTGTTGGCTTATTTGGGTTCATCTTGGTGATCTCACTTATATTTGGAATCTAATGAATAAAATAAACTGATGAATAAAATAGAAAAAGAGAGATGGATACATGGAACAGACTGACAGCTGTCAGATAGGAGGGGTTTTTGGGTGGCTGGGTGAAAGAAAGTGCAGGGATTAAGCTAAAAAAAACCACTTATATATAACACATAGACACAGATAACAGTATAGTGATAGCCAGAGGGAGCAAGGTGAGTGTAGGTGGAAGTGGGCAAAAGGGGGGAAATGAGTATGGAACAAGACTGCTTTGGGTGATGGATGCATGATGCAATGTACAGATGATGTTTTGCTGAGTTGTACCCTTGACACCTGTATGGTTTTGTGAATCAATGTCACCCCAATAAATTCAATAAAAACAAATAAATAAAAGAAGGCAGGGTATTTGCATGGCAGACAGGCAATGAGCCTCAGTTAAAGCTGGGAGGTCTAAGAGAGTGAAGTACCTTCCAGGCTGGCACCTGAGGACAGGGTAGCCTGAGGCCAAAGACCCTTTGCCAAGCACATTAGAGTTCCCTAGATTTCACTTAGTGAAGGATGAAGACACTCAACCTCTGCTTCATGCCATGAATCTGGCCTAATACCTGACCACTGTTATTTGACTTAACTGAGGTGATTGATTCTCACAGCCCCTGCCCTCAGCACCTATTATTGCACCCTGCTCACGTCTAGGGTCCAGGCTGAGTTTGGCAAGTCAGCAGCACATGACACGCTTGCCTTCCTTTCAGAAATTTATATTGGTCTACCCTGCTCTGCTTCAGGAGCCAGGACACCAGGCCCAGGCTGAATCTAGGCAGAAGGTTCACAAGTGAGGGCAATTCCAGTATGCATTGGTGATGGAGCCTGTGTCCTAGTGGACCCTGGATGCGTGGGATGGCTTGGGTCCCTCTGGGTATGTCTTGCTCTGGGAATTGAAGATACAGCTATCACAGCCCTGCAGGGCTTCCTACAGTCAGCAGGGTAGATGTTTGATGGGGGGCAAAAGAGGAGTCTCTCCTCTTAGTAGATCTTGGCTGCACTGGGTCAAGGGAGGGGAAATGGAAGAGACAGGGAGGCAGAGAGCTAAGTTCTCAAGGCCCGGTACTGACTTTTTTCAGGCAGAAGGATTTTTTAAATCATTCAGATTGTACTTGTGTTTACAGTGTAATAAAAATACAAACTTTACAGAAATACATTTGTAAAAAGTAGAAGCCTTACAACTGTTTGGTGCTTATTTCTCTCACTTTTGTCCTATATTTATTTACATTTATTAATGGTTTATTTTAAAATACACAAATACATTGAGTTTTTTTCACAGGGTTTATTTTGTCTGTCTTTTAATTTCAACAGTAATCAAAGAAATGGGATTTAGAGTGAAAAGAATGTGGAGAGAAAGTTGGAGCAGGGGTTGAGCACATCTCAGCTGGGCACTTGATACGCAGAGGGCGCTCTGGGGCCAGTGTGTGGGGCACATATTTGAAGAAAAGCTGTGTGGCCTCCCATGTCCTGTAAGGATGTGTTTTCCTGCCGTGGGCCACACAGCTCTCATCCTGTGTCCTTATACTGCATGAACCTGACACTGTCCCTAGCTGGAATTCACTCTGCAGTCACTCTGATGATGGATTTTGGATACAAGGAGCCTGGTATGAGACCCCAGCATCACCTTCCCCAGTGTTCCTAGAAGTTCCCCTGCAAGTGTCGAGGGAGCTGTGCTGGAGGAGAAGAGGCTGGCAAGCCCCGAGCCCACTGGCCTTGGTATGCAGAAGGCCAGGCTTCTGCCTTCTCAGCCCGCAATCTCTCTTCCCATCTCTTCTCAGCCCAGCTCAAGGAAAGAAAGATGTTAGAGAAATACAGGCTCTAAATGTCCACTCCAATGGCTAATGCACCCCCTACATACTTTATATTATCACTCACTGCATTGTTTTCCATAGTCCTCATTCTGCTTTATTTATCTTCATTGCACTTTTTATCACTGACTACGTGACATCTGGGGTCCATTGACTGTGCCCCCACAGGCCATATCTGACCTATACAGCCTGTTTTCCTCTAGCCTGAAAGCTAAGACATTTTCTTTATTAAAATATTTTTTAAAGTGTTTCAATTTAGAAAACCCCACAAAGCCAAGAAATATGCAACAGAGTAGTATATGGCTCTCATTACTCACATATGCACTGTCTGTGCCTTTCTAAAAAGTTTGCTGACCCTGGATTTGCATAATTATTTGTATCTTTATTGTCAATGTTTACATGTTTATTTTTTGTGCTCACCTCCACCAGGTCCACTCCACATAGCAGAAACTTTGTGCTGTTCATGCCATATTCTTAGATCTAGCATAGTGGTTGACACTAGCAGATGCTTAGGAAATGTTTTCTTGAATGAATGAATGAATGAATGAATGAATGAATGAATGAATGAATGAATACCCCTGGAAAGCCTTTCAGAGTCCAAGGTTGAACTTGCTTCTTGGAGTGTCTCAGTCTTCACCTTGAAAAGCTTGGGTCTGGGGGAGAAGAAAATGGTAAATGTGGCAAAGCTTGGGCTAGGAGAACAGTACATGAGAAAAATATGAGAGAGAACACAAGGCTCAGTGGGGAAACTTGGGGAAGAAGACCCAGGAGAAATGGGGAGATGGTAGCTCTGGTATCTGAAAGTCCTGTAAGCAGGCAGTGGAAACATAGCCAGGCAATCCCCACCTATCTGTGAGCATCATCTCTTGTGGAGTCAGACATGAGAGATAGAAAAGTGAGATGCTGGAATGATAGTGAAGACATCTGGGGCTGTAGTCAAGATGAGAAAATAACAAAAATGAGCACTCCATTCTCTTGTGCCTTTTGGTCACTCCAGTACCCTGTTTTCTCCATAAGGAAGAATAATAGGGCTTTGGGATTTAAATAAATCAGGACCATGATTATGGCAACTCTGCAGTTGTTAAAATCTGTTTACATGTGGTATAAATTGATTCTGCTCTTTTTGCAAGTGTATTTATCTCCATTTCCAATATAAATATTTCTGTAACATGCAAAGATATATTTATAAATTGTGCATTATTGATTTTTCTCATGTTGCAAACACATTTATCTTTTTGTTAATGAAAGTGTATCTAGGAAATAGTAAGATTGATTTATGGAGAAAGGTATGGGGAGGGAGAGAGGTAGAGCTGAGCTGGATAAACTGTTCTTGGCCATGGCTGAAGGAGACCTTGTAGGTCTATCAGAAGGTGCATATTTAATTGGAGGAAACTGCTGTCAGAGGCAAGGGATGCTTTCAAAGTCCTTTAATAAAGCATTCTCATGTTCTTACAGGAATCAGATATGCTTTCAGTTAAGAGAGACCCCAACAAGAAGCACTCCAGGCCAGGAGATACAGAAGAGCAGCTCCCATTGGTCCCAAATGCAGTTTCAGTTAGTGTACGTTTGAGTAACAAATATTGACTTAAGTTGGAGGGGAGGCTAAGCTTTGCCATGGGAGGATGCCAATACTGAAGGTTTCTGAAAGGTGAAGTACAGAGATAGGCATCAGACCATAGAGGTAAAGAGTAAGGTACAAATGCACACGCCTATACCTTGACACCTAATTAGTGGATCCAGAGCAGGTGGGTAGCCTGGGGATGATGCCTTTAAAGACATCAACTTTAGCAGCTTCTTTTGCCCAGATGTTCACAATTTCCTCAGGGAGGCCTCTTCTATGCAGGACCCCTCATGGGCTATAAAAACCAGGGTCCAGGTTGTCTACCAGGGAAGTTTGTTGTCTCCACACACATCCTGGGGTTCAGACATTCTCAGATCAGATCGCCACTTTAGGCAGATGCCTGAAGATGGCAGATTGGACACTGATAGTCAATCATTTGCATGTACCTTGGCAAGGAGGGGGAAACAAGATCTACCACAGGCATCTTACTGGGGAGACAGATGGGCAGATGCCTTGAGCCTGGAAGCACTGGAAACATGCTGCCTGCCCACAACTACTTCCATCCAGGTGTGACTGCCTGGGTGCCATCACTTGTCACTCCTTAATGTGGCCTTATGTGACTTATCATATTGATATGTCATTCAATGATTTGAATTACTTATTGGTAGCCTAACAGAAGAGCTTATTTATTAAACATTGACTACATGCTGGATATATGTCTGTGATTTTTAATCTTCACCCATTCTGTTAGAAAGGTATGAATTAAGAAAAGGCTTGCCTCAGTTAGTGGTTACGGAATTTGTACATACATCAGAATTGCCTGGAGGGTGGTGAAAACACAAATTGCTCAGGGCTGCCCCAAAATTTCTGAGGCAATAGATCCAAGAATTTGCATTTCTCAAAAGGGTCCATATGGTGCTGATGTCATAGCCCTGACACCACACCTTGAGAGCTACTGGTCTACCTCAAACAGCCCAGCTGTCCGAGGTGGGATCCACACCCATGTCTGATTCCAAAACCTATATTGTTTTAGCTGATACAAATTGCTCCATGCTGTGTCCCAAATGAACCTTATGTTTACACATATCAGTGCCTTCTCTACCCCTTGGTTCTCCATCTGGCTCCTTCCACCCATTCTTCATGACTCAGCCTAATGTTTCCACTTCTAGGAAGTTTTTTTTTTTTTTTTCTGAAGGCATGGACTGCTCCTTCTCTGTGTTTCCAGGCTCCCCCATGCAGAATTCTGTTTTAGTCTCTTTCATGTTGTTTAGTTGCTTCTCTGACCATTCACTTATCCCTCTCTGTGGACCCCATGAGAGGGATAGTCCTTGCTTTATGTGCTGCTGAGCCTTACCTAGTAGTCATTCAGTGACTGTGGATGGAACAATTGGTTGAATTATTTCTGCCAGTTATTCATATACCTAAGGTTTATAGAAGCCCTACCTGTGATGAGCAGCTCTTCATATTTCTGGGGTAGAGGAAGCACTTTCTAGCAGTTGTTGCTGAAGAGACTAGTTTGCCAAAGATGCTAAATTAGGTGTGTGCTAGTGCAGCTTTCCCCAGGCTAGGCACCCTGGCTAGTTTCAAGGGTCATCCTATTTAATGGGAACATCTGTTTTCTGCTGCCTGCCAGTGTTGGCTTGGAGCCTGGGTGGTTGGCTGCCCTTGTTCTCCTTTATTCCTCCCCATGTGTCCCTTCCAAAACTGTGCACTCTGACAAGATGATGAGTGCTCCAGGATGGCAGCTTTGGTGTGTGAATAGTTGGGCTTTCCTGCTCAAACCTCCAAATAGCTTTTTATAGGTATATTCACTCTGAAATATGGTAGAACCCACTGTGTGCTGGGCACAGTGAGCTTGGAAATCTTTGAAAGAAAAAGTGTGCATTTGAGATAAGAGAGATCCCTCTACATAGACCAAACATTATGGGAGGTGATGGATAGAGTTGATTGGACTGAGCCATGAGATTGGCATAGCAGAGATGGGGGGAGTATTTTTTGGGTGGGAACACTGAGCTCTACTGAGACAAAAATGGAGGTAAAGCCATAGCATTTGGGCTGCCTGTTTGTCATCTAGAGATGTTCCCTGAACCTCTGGGCAGGAGCACAGTTGTGAATAAATACCAAGGGAAAGGAGGACATCTCCATTTCAAATGTGGGGATGAAACAGTAGTGCCATATCCCTTGGAAGTAATACATTTAATCCATACTCATGGGAACTGCAGTCATGTAGAGCAGTTCGGTATTTAGACTCAATTGTGTAATTCATCCTGATGTTTCCCATTCATCAAAGCCTTGTGTTTGTTTGTATTAATATAAGAAAAAATTAAAATGTGGGGGAAAGATCCCCCTCCTGTACAGGCAAATTACCATGGAGTTATAGCCCTTGGGACCCTTCAAGCAAAGCAACATCTTGCTTCAATTAGATGTAAATAATGAACAATAATTAGAAATAGTTCTTCATCAAATTTGTTATTTTATGTTTCCTTTCATTTGTGATGTATTGAAAGGAATACTGAACTCTGATTCTGGGCCACGTAGCAGGGTGTGAAAGATTGCTATGGAGTATGTCTTGAAAGCAAGAGGAAGTATTCATTGCTGGCTCCTCAGTGCATGTGCTGTGAAGGCTGGTGTCAGCCTGGGTCCATTGTTGCAGATGCAAAGATGGGCAGCTTCAGCTTCAGCCTTCCAAATTGTTAAAGTCTAATGGAGGGCATATACAGATAATAGTGCAGAATAATTGCTGCTAGTTACTGGACACTGAGTTTGCATCAGACACTTCTCTAAGAGCTGAATACACATAACCCCATTTAATCTCTACTGCAGCCCTCTGCTCTAGGCTTTCATTCATTTATTTATTTATTTGTTTGTTTGTTTATTCATTCATTCATTCATTCATTTATCTATATCTTTCTTAAGAAAAAATGTTATTATTGTTCAGGTTCAGTTAGCTGTCTCCATTTCCCCCCAACCACTGCCCACCCTCCCTACCCATCCTCACCTCCCATTTGACTTTGTCCAGGGGTCCTTTATATGTGCTCCTTGATGACCCTTCCCCATTTTCCCTTGTTAATCCCTCCCCCTCCCCTCTGGTTACTGTCAGTTTGTTTTTTGTTTCAATGTCTCTGGTTATATTTTGCTCATTTGTTTTGTTGATTAGGTTCCACTTATAGGTGAGGTCATGTGGTATTTGTCTTTTAGAGCCTATACTTTCAGGGAGCATTTCTATAGTTTGTTACTCTAACTTTATTTTTAAAAGATTTGAAAACTGAGGTGCAGAGTTTAGCTAAATGCCCAGGCCGTCAAGTATTTAGTGATGGTGGTTGGGAAGGAAGGCCTGTTGTTGGACTCCAGAGTCCTTGCTTGACCCCATCCTGGTGTGCCACACTCTGAAGTCAGGGAGATCATGCTGTCCTAGAGCCATGCAAAATCTAGGGATGGCACCGGGAGGTGAGGGGTAGCCATGGCTTCCCATGGGAAGAGGTGGCAGCTGGATCATCAAGAGGTTTGTAGAAGTGTGTGCTGTGGATGAATGAGATAAAGGTATTCCAGGCAGAGGGAACCCATGGCCTGGTGCCATAGATGGGGACTGTGTGGGAGTTCTCATTTCAATATTGACTATGGAGCTGTGTGTAAGGTGAGCAACAGCTGCAGATGAGACCAGGGATGGAGGGTTTTGAAGATCATGCTGAGGAGATTAGATTTCCTTGGAACAATGACTCAGTGAGAAGTGGGGATGATATTCTGGTTGATAAAAAAAAAGAAGATACCAATTTACAGAAGAGAAATAAGCAAAGAGCAGTCAGATTGAAGCCTGGAGTAAGAGCCTGCCTCACCACTGAGCTTTTTGTTTTTTGAAATTCTGTTCTTTGTGTGAACATTCTCTCAACACACTGAGCCAGGTACTGCTTATCTTGGGGCAAGTAAGAACTTTGTGCCTATTGGTCCTTTCTGGTGTGACTCCATCTCTTACACCAGAGGGCTCTCCTCCTCCTCCTATTCCTCTGCCATGGGCTCTTGGGCTGTTTCTGGGCTTTTCTGATACACCCCTTCCTTCAATGTGTACCTGGCCTGAGTTACCTGCTTCTCCTCCATGTACAACAAACCCAAGGCCCTCAGAAATGTCTTGTTTTTTATCTTTGCCATCTTTTAAGTAGTGGTCAACACAAAAAAATCAAGTGATCTCATATAAAAACCCGGATTTATTTCTTTATTGACAAACAAATAGGTGGGAAATGCCCCAAAGCTGACAATAGGTTAGAACTCCAGAAGAGCTGTGAGCTTTGGGGGCACGTCTCTTAATTGGTAGAGTCTCTGCATGTGTGTCTGACCCATTTCAGCACTCAGGGTCAGAGAGCAGTCACTGTCATCACTCTTGCAATCATGTGTTTCTTTCCTGTGCTTCAGGTGTTTGAGTTGAGGCTGTCAGTATCCAGCCTCTCGTGTTGCCCTGACTCTCACTTTGTGATTGTCTGTCTATATGTTTCTGCAGCTAGACTGTAAGCTCCTTGAGAGTAGGAATCATGTCTTATTTATCCTTTGATCCTCTGAACTTAGCACAGGACCTGGTTTTAGGCATGGATAACTTTACTGAATTAATGTATGCTGAGGAAACATAACTTTGATAAAATAAGGCCTTGGCAAGTCACACTCTGGGCTGAGGGATCTGTGCTGCTGGGGATTAAGTGTGAGGAATGTGGGCCATGGGTCATAACTTGGCTCAGATCTCAGGAGGGCCTTGCAGCCCATTGTATCCCTTCAGTGGCAGCCTAGGACCATGGCTCACAACTTTTTTGCATTTCAGGACA
Source organism: Artibeus jamaicensis (assembly GCF_021234435.1). Taxonomy (NCBI): domain Eukaryota; kingdom Metazoa; phylum Chordata; class Mammalia; order Chiroptera; family Phyllostomidae; genus Artibeus; species Artibeus jamaicensis. The sequence continues at coordinate 36,759,580 of NW_026521788.1, read as the reverse complement.
TTCCAGGACCTGTCCAAACAAGTGGAGATGTCTTATGGCACCGTCCGGGACTCTGCTGTGTATGAGTACTTCCGAGCCAAGGGTACCAACCCCCTGGAGCAGGACAGTACATTTGCTGAGCTCTGGAGGACCATCAGCAAGAATGGAGGGGCTGACAACTGTGTGTCCAGTCCTTCAGAAGGCATCAGGAAGGTAGGTGGGAGCTGGCCACCTGGGCACCTGGGCATTTGTTGCTGTGATAGGTGCTGTGGGCATGGTCATCCCCAAGGTGGGAATCTTCTTTGAATAGCCTTGTTACCTGAAGAGTCAACCATCTTCAGCAGGTCAGATAGGCATTTCTCCCTGGCCTGTGAGTGTCAAGTGAAGATGCACACCTATTCTTTAGGTAGGTGCACATTTTTGGCAACAGAAGTGGAAGAAGCAGCCCATTAGGTACCACATGATTGGTTTTCAAGGGGTCAGTGAAGCACAGGCTGATTAAGCTTGAGACAAGAACCCCCTTCCTTGTGGGCTGATAGGATGGTGTCCCAGGGGTACCTTCCTACCCCACATGAGAACACTCAGCAAAAGAAAAAGAAGAGGGCCAGGGAAGAGGTGGGGGAAGTGAAACAAGGTTCAGGAGAGGGTGCTACACTGTGGGTCTCTGCTGTGGAGACGGGGTGTGCTTGGAAGATGGTGGTAAGGGCATCAAGCTCAGGATTGAGGCTGTGCTTGGAGAGGATAGGTTTGGAAGAAGCCAGGAGAGAGGGAGGGTGGAGAGAAGTCATTACCTTCTTCAGCACTCAGAATTTGCTTATTTATTTCAGTTAATTTTCACTATGAACTGAATTGATTATTGTTACCCCATTATACAGATGAGAATCAGAGACACTGGGTCACCATCCTGTTAGGGCCCAACTCCAGAGGTTTCAGGCTGAGGTGTTTGGTATTTCTCCACCATATGCTGTGGAGATCAGTGAGGAGGAAGAGAATGGGATGAAGGAAGGTGTCATAGCATGCCACTGATGGTGGCATCCTTTGTCCAGTGATCCTCACATTCAGTGGCTACTGTCCATGTAGCCATTAGTGAACAAGGTGAGAAAGATCTGCCCTCATGCCCAGCACCACTGCCTCTCTGAACAGGGTGGTTGTCCAGGGTGCCTCAGCTCCCCTCCCTTCTGTTCCCTTTCCACCTGCCTATACCTTCTGTGGCACCTTCCACACACAGTCATGTGCATTTCCTCTCATGTACATACACTTAGACAGACTCACATACACTCACACACATGATCTTACACACACACGGACCCCTGTCCAGCCTGCCTCAGTTATCCATGTCTGTGGAACCATCTCATAGGTTCTCACACACTCTCCCACATACTCACACATCTATGCACACACACACCTGGGTTCCATATCCTCTGCTGCTTGGGGATCACTTGACCTGACTGCAGAAGGCAATGGATATAAAAGGACAGTCTTAGGAATGCTTCAGGGCCACCAGGGTCCACCACCCTGCTCTCCATGATGACAAGGGTCCTCAGCAATCTTCCAGCCCTCCCAGGAGAACCCCAAGGAGACCCAGAGAGAGAGGCAGAGACAGAGTCCTGCTTCAGAAGCAGTGCTCATTCTGGCTGAGCATGTCCTCTGTCCAGGGGAGAGACAGGACAGCTGGTGGCAGTGCCTGGGTATATTGAGAGCCCCATGGGCATGTGTCCTCACACTGCAGTTAGCTCAAGATGGCTTCTAGTCCCTGAGCCTCTTTGAACAGCAGAAAGTGTCTGGGTTCTGGAGCCTGACACATCTGAGTGGGAGTCCCAGTTCCATGGTTCACCAGCTGTGTGAACTGGAGCACCACTCTTCTTGTCTGGAAACCCTCAGAGTTGAGAGAGGCCTGGGCAACTATGGGCTTTCTTTCAGTGCTTAAAACATGTAAAAGTTCACATTATGATAGAGTTTGAATGTTTACATTTAATCAAGTAATTCCCTAGCAAATATGATAAAGTACAATATAAATGTTGCTATTCCCATGCTTACAAGATTTATTAAAACCTCTTCATTTTTAGTGCGCTACATAGGATGGCACTCTGACCTCAAGCCATTGGTCTTCTTTCACCCCTGAAAGGGAATCTTTGTGGCTGTAGGTGACCTCATTTGGAGATAATGAATACAAAGTTGATTTAAGGCTTTTCATTAATTTAAGTCCTGGATCAAATGGCCTTAGAGTTCCTCGTGTCTGCTTTCTTTGTCTCTCGTAGAGAGCCAATACTCCTGTCCACACAGGAGGCTTATGAAGATTCATTGCAATGATGTTATAAAAAGCACTTGTTATAAAAGAAAAGATAGCTACTTTTGACTTATTAAACTTATATTCACTACAAAACACTTTAAAAATAGAAAATCAAGTAACACATTGGCAGGAGATATTTACGGTGCATAAAACCTGTATAAGATTAATATCAAGATTATATGAAGAACTTTTACAAATCAATAAGAAAAGTTCAAACGATTTAGTGGAAAAATGGGCAAAAGATTTACAAGGCCTTTTACAGAAGTGACAATGCATATGGCCAATAATTACCTGAAGAGATATTCAAAATCATTAGTGATTCAGGAAATGCAAATTGAGACCATAAAGATATTTCATTTTACACCAATTAGACTCAAATAAGAGGTGGTGGAAAGGATGGGAATAACAGGTGGTCAATTGCTGGTGGGAGTGTACTCAGTATAACCACTTTACAAACTGGTTTGTCATTCTCTTATAAAACGGAGTGTTTGTGTACCCTATGATCTGACAATTCTACTCCTATGTATTCATCCCAAATAAACTTCCATATGCATTCCAGAGACAAGAAAGGCCACAGTAGCATTGCTTATGGAGCCAAAACCCTGGAAATAATCCAAGTGAGCATTAACAAGGTAAAAAATATATAACCTGGAATGAAATGAATCCACTCTAGCTTCATGTAATACTATGGATGAATCTTAGCAGAATAATAATGAGTAAAGAAAAGGCATTAGATGCAATTTCATATGGGTCATATAATAATAACTTACAACACAATACCCTTACAAATATATGAGACTCATACATACATTCATACTAATGACAAAACACAAGATTCATGATAGTAGTTACTGCAGGGGTGGGGCAGACCCACAGGGTGGGGAGAAAAGCCTATTGATGGATATAAGTCAAGTTCAGTGTAGGCTTTAGATTCAGGGATTTTTTTGAAACAAAGCATTTCTCATTATAATAAATAATAAATGAGTTAATTAAAAAAATTGGCCATTCCTGGACAAAAGGACGGGTGTCTGGAACCAAAAACTGTGATCAGTCCCATTCTGTGCACCAACCTACTCTTTGAAATAAATAAGTCCAGACCAAGGCAGGCCAAGTCTGGCTCTCACATGCCAGCTCCTTCTCTCCTTGCAGGCTCCCTGTGCTGCCTACTCCTCCTGGCGTATGTCACAAGGGCAGACACCACTATTAAACCCTCTCGGAGGTGGTAAATCCGGATACGGGTCATCAGAGAAATGTCTCTTTGTCACTCTTCTTACCCTTTGTCTGTTGCTGACAATTAGAAATCATCCACCTCCTGGTGATATTTAGGGTCCTACTCATCAATAAAACAATTTTAAGAAAAATAAATAATGGAAGATGTAAGTATAGGACTCCTTACAAATGCCTACAGTTTCATGGTGTCGAACCTACTTTTTTTTCTTCAATACATGGGATATGTTACTTTTATGAAAACTTCATTTTATAACTCCCAACCTGGCTTTGGGGTCACAAATCTTTCTCTTGCATTTGGATCTTTAAGGAGAAAAAGTGGATTTCCAGCAGCAGACAAATGTTAAGGGTTTTATAACTAGTGTCATAAAAGTGAGTTTATAGTATTGTCTCAAAGTGGAGTGCACTGCATTTTTTTACTGGGAGGAGAGCTCAGATTCACTCCCAGATTCTCCTTCTCATGACTGTTTGGATGGCTACTGCACCTAAATGCTTTTCTGAAACTCTTCCCATCCCTGGCCCCTGCAGTGCTACCCCTCACCCCAGGCCATGGCTTCAGAAACCTTGTGAATCCTGGGCTTCGGCAGACTAGGCTGGCAATGGCCATGTCCCAAATGAGAGTCATGTTTTGAACCCAGGCACTATAAGGAAAAATCCAGCATGTTGGGAAATATGGGCCCAATTCTGATAGTCAGGGACAAGTGGCTTCTCTAAATCCTGAACAGAGCCTGCTTCTGTGCAGAGCAGGCCATCTGTGAAGGTGAGGAGGGGATGCTCTTGAGGGGCGTTGCAGGAAACTTCTGCAAGGGGAAGATGACCCCCTTCTAACTTTCAGTTCTTTCTTGGTGACTCTGCTCCATTTCTGGAGAGTGCTTGGTAGTGAAACAATGTCTAATTGTAGCTAAAGTTAAGCTTAGTATGGAGTGTAACCTTAGAGAGATGCTACTGTTTTTTCATTGGCAGTGCTGTTTTTAATGACGACACCAATTTAGGTGGGAAAGTGCTTAGCAAGAGGTGATCACTCTTCCACCGAATCAGAACTGAAGGAAGGAGTTATGAGTGTCATGATTGCTCTACCACTGTGACCCGCTCTCTCTGCCACTGTCCTCCCAGACAAGGAAGGGCAGCTCTTTCTGGGCTCTGCTGAAGAGAGCAGGAAGGAATTTGGAAGTAGAGGGAAGTTTCATTTATTTATTAAGAGCCTACAACATACATATTTTTCAACAAACCTCCCTGGCACCTAGTAAATCTCAATGAATACTGGATTATCCCTGAGCGAGGCATCTGTTTGCTGTCTCACTGAGTAGAGTCACATAAATTGGGGAGGAAGTTAGTGCTGTCAATTAGCTGGTTATCCCCCATGGCTTCTCTGATGGAAGGGACAAGAGAAATATCTTTGGGTCCCTTTTAGGCTTATCTCTGGATAGCCATTTCTAAGAGAAGACCGTTTGGTCTTCAGAGAGAAGGGAGAGGCTGCCTTCATTCTTCTTAGTTGCCTGTACCTGTTAGACTTGAGGAAAGAGTAAACCAAGGGCTGGCATACTACCATCCAAAGGCCAAGTCTGGCCCAGCACCTGTTGTTGTAAATAGTTTTATTGGAATACAGCCATACCCATCCATTCCCATAACGCCCACGATGCTTTCCTGCTACTTTGGCAGACCTGAGCAGTTGTGGCAGAGATCATGAAGTCCCCAAAGTCTAAAATAGTTTATTTCCTGACTCTTTACAGAAAAATTTGAGGAGTGGGTGGTCCAGGAATACTGGCCCTGGGTCTATATCCTCTAATAGCACATGGGCACATGCAGCAGCACATCATACAGCTCGATACCACCTAATAGCATGTTGGCATGCTAGTGGTGTATCATCTAGCTCTACGCCACTGAGTAGTGTATAGGCTCTGCCCACAGACTGTCCTTTCGTGTCCTATTCAGGTCTAACTTTGTTGGCCCAGAAGCTTCCCCCTCACTGAACCAGCACCCAGCTTTATTCCTGCCTGGCCTAGTCTCTCCCCGGAATCTATTGAGCAGGTTCTATGTCCCTGGCACTGTGCCAGATGATGTACGTACATTCTTCCTTTCATCCAGAACAAAACTTCTTTAATATTATCTCCAGCATGTAGAAGTGGGACCTGAACCTCAGAGAGATTAAGTGGCTGCTGAAGGACATATAAATAGGAGTGAACCATGGCACAGCCCATCAGAGTCTTACTCCAGCCTGCCCCTTCCCAGGGAGCCACATCCCCATTTCTATACCTCAGCAGGTCTCCAACCCATGCATAATCTTTACTTACACCTTTATTTCCCTTCCTCTTTTACATCAGAATAGTAAGATATATGCCTGGCTCTCATTTTTAAAAGTTTGCTATGTATCATAGCAAAGGTTTTTTAAGTTTTTGATTTTATCTTTTGATTTTCAAGCTATTAAAATATCAATTAGAAAAAAATCTGAGATGCAGAATTGAACTGGCGAGTGGTTCAAATTTATATGATAATAACTTTGTTACATGAAATCAGACTATAATATTGTCAGTGGGTTTTTATTTTCTCTAGCTTATCAACTCTATCAAGTAACATCCAGCATAACACAATTTCTCTGCAGTGCAAGGGCTAACCTAGACTGCCAATTTATTAAGCCTTTTCATAAATCAGATCTAATATTTAATAACATTGTCAAATGGAATACAGTGTTAATAGTTTAAATGTCAGTCTTCACAGCTCATTGAGCTCTTTAAATAAATAGACAAATAGTTCATTTCAGACCCTGAAGCCAGGGATAGTATTTTTCAGAGGGAAGTAGCTTTTGAGTCCAGCAGTTGTAACAGAAGGTAGTTTTTTCCACTCAGTAAATACCTCTGAGGTCATAAAGTACAAATACAAATGCAGGGAGAAAATGTGCTAGCAAATCTTATTTATTTCCACACTGATCCAATGCTTGCCCTGGCAGCAGCTTTTGGGTGGGTATTGCCCATTGGCACCTGCATTTGTTCCTTCCCTTCGCTCTTTGCTCTGTAGTGAGGGCTGCTCTTACTGTGCACACTCCCTGTGGAGTGTTAGGGACCATGCCCTGTGGAAGAGAGAGTGATCCCAGGAGGACCCTACCTTCCATGCAAGGATCAGGAACTTCATGCCCCACAGTGCTCTCCATTTGGAGGGAGCGAGGTAAGGAAGCATCCTGGTTCCACAGCATGCTGGGAGTTCTACTGAGGTGGAGGAAGAAGCTTTCGTGGATGGTACCCCTTGCATTTTGGGGATTATCAGGAGGGTTTGGCCAAGTTGATGAAAGGGGTCCTTAATACAGGTCTGATAGTCTAGAAAATGGACTGATACAAACTAGACAGCCTTGTGCAGTGGAAAGCAGTAAGGGGCTATGGGCCTTGCAGTCATGCTCTAAGACATATATTTTGTCCTTTCTCTGTTTCTACATCAGTTCAGATCAGGGATTCTATATGCCTCCTTCTTTCTCATGTAGAATAATAATTTATCTTGATGTCTTCCGTACTTGCTGAAAAGGCACTTATATCCATTTTATAAGTCAGCTAGACTCTTCTCTTTATTCATTCATTTATTCACTAATTTACCCATTCAAGAAATGTAGTTTGAATAGCTTCTATGTAGGAGTTTGGTATTTAAGTTCCAATTTCAACCTAATTTAATCCATGGCTTTGGTCAAGTGAATTCAGCCCTTTGAGCTATCTCTGTATGTACATTCAAACTAAAATGTTTGCATAAGACTTGTGAGTTTACCAATGCATAAAGTAGGCAGTGTGGATTGTAGTACAAGGCCAACATTCAGTGGATGTCAGCAAACTGTTTTAGTACCTGCTCTGTATTATGAAAAGAAGATAATAAAAGTATAAAGGAAAATATTGCTTTTTTAAGAGGTATATTTTAAATACAATAAATGCACATATATTCTTTATCTCTTGGGTTAAGACAAGTGTATATAACAATGTAATCACCAATCAAAACAAGATACAGAAGGTGATTTCCATCACCTTGAAAAAAGTTTTCTCAAGTCGCTTTCTAGATATCTCTTCCTATTCCCAGAAGCAACCACTTATATATTTCTAGTGCTACAGATTAAGTTTACCTGTTCTTGTAATTCAGATAAATAGGATAATATAAAATATGCATATTTATGTTTAGTTTTCTTTCACCCAACAAAATCTCTATGAGATTTATCTATGTAGTTGTGGATGTCAGTACTTAGTTATTTTTTCCCTTTGAGTAGTATAGTATTTGATTGTATGAACAAACCTCTATTTGTTTTTTTATTCTCCAATTAACATACATTTCAGTTGCTGATAACTTATGGCTATTATGAATAAGACAGTATGATAATTTTTGCGTGTCTCTTGTGGAGATACATTTTCATTTCTCTTTGCTAAGTCTAATATGAACGAGTAGAACTCCCAGGTGTATGAGGAACTGCTTCACCACCTCCAGTGTGGTTACTCTATTTCACACTCCCACTAGTAATAACCTACTTAGGCACTTATAAGTTTCATTTGCTGGACATCCTAGCCAACATTTAGTGTTGTCAGTGTCTTTGACTATATAATTCAATAATATCTGCTATGAAGGCTATCTCATGGTTTTGATTAGCATTCCTTTGGTGACTAATAATGTCCAGCTTTCTTTCATGTGCTCACTGGCCTTCCACATAGTTTCTTTCATGAATTGTGTGCTCAAGTCTTTTGTTAATTTTTACTGGGAAATTCCTGTTTTCACTGTTGATTTAAATGAGTTTTTTAAAATATATTTTATGGATATAGGTCTTTGATGAAATATAAGTAATGCAATTATAATTCCCAGTTTGTAATTTGCCTATTTATTTTCCTAATGCTCTTGTTTGAGGAGAAGAAAATTTTAATTTTGATAAAAACCTATGTATTAAATTTTTATTTATGGTTAATACTTTTTTGTGACATGTCTAAGAAAGTTGAAAGTTTTCTTCTAGAAGTTTTTACATTATGTATATGTTGCATCTAAAATTTGGTTTGTGTATGGAATAAAGAAGTGGTTCAGGTTCACTTTTTCTTTTCCATACATATATCCAATTCACTGACCTTGCACCAGTTATTAAATAAACATATATTCACTTAACAAGTAGACTAGCTGCCTTGATTAAAAATCAACAGGCAGTATATGTGTTAGTCTATTTCTGGATTCTCTATTATGTTCCATTGATTTATGTATCTATTCCTATATCAATACAAAAATGTCTTGATCACTGTAGCTTTATAATTATTCCTTAATTCTATCCCTTAAATTAGGTATTATAGGTTTTCCAACTTCTTTTTTTATAGAATTTGGACAATTTTAGATTTTTTGCATTTTCATTTAAGCTTTAGAATTGTTTCATCAATTTCTTTAACAAAACTTGAGATTTTGATAGCTATTATATTGAATCAATAGATCATTTTGGGAAAACTGATATCTTCACAACACTGAGTGTTCTAATCCACAGACATAGTTTTTCCTTTCAAAACACCAACTTTGACATTATTGATTTTATCTGTTTTTATATTTTATTGATTTCAGCTTCTTTGTTTTTTTTTATTTCTCCTATTTACTCTGATTTTAATTTGTTTGTACCTCCTCTAGCTTCTTAAGGTTGAAACTTTAGATATTGCTTTTATTCTTGTTTTCTTCCCTAATCTAAGTATTTAAAGCTATAAATTTCCCTCCATGCACTGTTTTAGTTGACTCCGATGGAGCTTTATGTGTTGCCTTTTCATTATCATTCGCTCTAAATGCAAAGCATCAGACTTAGTCATTTTCTTCAAGGTATCTCTACTGAGTTCTGAAGGACAGCAAATGATTGTGACTTCATGTGGAGGAGGCTTCTGGAACAGAGAACTGGGATTTATTCTGCTTAGTGAGGTTGAGAAAAGCTTTCTAAGGTAGTCTTATCATGCACAAGCATTTTGCAATCCAAATGCCAAATTTCTTTTCAGTTTTGAAGATACCATTGTGAGAATGTGGGAGAAAGCTGGCAAACAAGAAATAAAATACAGAGGAAAATAAGGGAAACCAGAGAGAAAGAAACAGTTGCCTGCCACGTGAGGAAAACGCACTTTTAATTTTAATAAATGTGTAGATTTCTTGTAGGGGATTACAGGGAGTAGGATTTTCTCTGCTTGACAGTCACTGTTTACAGAGCCCCTTCTTGGGTTTCAGGCTTAGGGCCAGGTGTTTTGGCTACTTAACATGCCTGAGCCTTTTTTACATGCTTTAACTCTGGTCCAACCCAATTCCAAGTGCACTAAGGTTAAATAGCCCCTCATCTATGTCAACATTTAAAATAATAATAGATTTTTAGAGAAAATTTTAGGTTACACATTTATTATAATTTAAATTTAATATGCTATCAATATAAGAAGTTTAGTTAAGGGGAAAATGGGGGAGGGATTTGGAGGAACAAATAGGAAGGAGAGGGGGGGGGGGGGTTAATATTCCTAAAAATAAGTAGAAAAGAACCAACCAAACATGTTTTTTTCCTACCACCTAAATAAAGTACTAAGAATTTTTGTTTTTGTGTAGTCTTTTCTGAATGTTTTCAAAAATTGTAAAAAATATAATGTTATAAAAATATAACTTGTTCTGCCTTTTTCTAACACCATTGTAAAACTTTATAAAAATCATGTTAGTGGTGAATTGATATTTCATCCAATAGATATAAAATAATTTATTTAAGCATTTCCCTCTCAATTGTCATTTGGTCTGATAGTTGCCTTTCATCTGTGCCCTGACCTAGAAATAGAACTGGCCACCTTTCACTCTGTGGGACAATGCCCAACCAAGCCACACCAGAAAGAGCTTCAGGTCAAATTTTTAAAAGTAAAATTATGATATCAAAAGAGTATATAAACATATTCCACACAGCAACATTTTTACCGATATGTCCCCTAGAGCAAGGAATATAAAGGAAAGAATAAACAAATGGGATCTCATCAAAATAAAAAGCTTCTGCATGGCTAAAGAAAACAGTATTAAATTAAAAAGACAACCAACTGTATGGGAAAACATATTTGCCAATGATACCTCAGACAAAGGTTTAATCTCCAAAATATACAAAGAACTTACAGGACTCCACTCTAAGAAGACAACTAACCCAATTAAAAAATGGGAAAATGACTTGAACAGACACTTCTCCAAAGAGGACATACAGAATATCCAGAGACACATGAAGAGATGCTCAATATCATTAGCTATCAGAGAGATGCAAATTAAAACCACAATGAGATACCACTTTACACCAGTCAGGATGGCTATCATAAACAAAGCAACAAACAACAAATGTTGGAGAGGTTGTGGGGAAAAGGGGTCCTCAGTTCACTGTTGGTGGGATTGCAGACTGCTACAACCATTATGGAAAACAGTATGGAATTTTCTCAGAAAAATAAAAATCTACCTGCCTTTTGACCCAGCAATTCCACTGCTAGGATTATATCCCAAGAATCCTAAAACATCAGTATCAATGAACCTATGCACCACAACGTTCATAGCAGCACAATTCACAATAGCCAAGAGATGGAAGCAACCTAGGTGCCCGTCAGTAAATGAATGGATCAAAAAATTGTGGTACATATACACAATGGAATTCTATGCAGCAGAGAGAAAGAAGGAGCTACTACCCTTTGCAACAACAGGGATGGAACTGGAAAGCATTATGCTGAGTGAAATAAGCCAGGCATTGAAAGACAAATACCATATGATCTCACCTTTAACAGGAAGCTAAACAACAAAACAAACAAGCAAACAGAATAAAAACAAAGACACTGAAACAGAGAACAAGTGGGCAGTGACCAGAGGGGGTAGGGAAGGGAATTTAAGGGGGAAAAGGGGGAGGGTTTTTGAGGAGCAAGTGTAAAAGACACAGGGATGAGGACTGGGGGGGAAGAAGTGGGAGGGCGGTGGGGAGATGGGGCAGGGGGGGCTGGGATGGGAGAAATAGACAAAAAACTGTACTTGAAAAATAACTAAATAATATTAAAAAAATAAAAAATAAAAATAAAAAATTATATAAACATATATACTGCATATATGTTTATATACTTTATATATAAACATATATAAAGCTCTTGACAAAATATTCCTGAGAATTGCCGTAAGTAGGGCTGTGAATTAATTTTATTGTTATCTTTGGGATCAAAAGAATACTCAGGTTTCAGTGTTTCTTGTTTTTTAAAAAAATCAAATCCTATAGATTTTTTAGACTTTTTTAAATAAATTGTTTTTTTTTTTTACTTTTCCCATATCCTTTATTGTGACTTTTCCTTTCCTTCCTCTTTATACAAATGCATATATACATATATATTTTTGCCATATTTTGCTTTATTATTCTGGAGACTGGAGTTCAGAAGAAGTCACTTTTATTTCAACTCATTTTTTTATTGGCCCACATTCAACATTGCCATCAGTGATCCATGAATTTTAGTGGGTATAAGGAAATTGAGTAAGGTCACAGTTCGGTATCTTTATTTAATACTCAAAATTGATGCACATAGACCCCTTTGGCAAATGTGTATTTCTACAGTGATTTACTATATGAAATATTGTGTCTTTTATCCAGTCATTTATTTCATCAACTCATTTATTAGTGTTGAGCTCAGTTAATATGTAAGAGAGTACTTGATCCTTTCCTCCTAACACAGAATTGTTGTAGGTCAAAATGAAAACAAAGACTGACTTTGGATAGTATGTTATTTCAGAAAAAAAAATATTTGTTGTTTTCTTTTTTATTACTTTACTGAGAGCCCTTCCCTCCTTTGGGGCCCTGGGTCAATGTTTGGACAATAATTTAATCATAATGGCCACCAATAGAGAGGCTGGGAATGGATTGAGTGCGGTATTTTCTCCCATCCATTAGATCAGTTGTGCTTCAACACAGCCCACTTATAAATGAGGAAACTAAAGTTTGAGGAGAGCAAGAGACTTCTTTTCTTTCTTTTTTTAAAATATATTTTATTGATTAAGCCATTACAGTTCTATTTTCCCCTTCATTCCCCTCCACCCTGCACACCCCTCCCCCACCATTCCCCCCCTTTAGTTTATGACCATGTGTCTAAAGTTCTTTGGATTCTATATTTCCCATACTATTCTTGCCCTCCCCCTATCCATTTTCTACCTACCATCTATGCTACTTATTTTCTGTACCTTCTCCCCCCTTCTCCTCCTCCCACTCCCCTGTTGCTAACCCTCCATGTGATCTTCATTTCTATGGTTCTGCTCCTGATCTAGCTGTCCTCTTAGTTTGCTTTTGTTTTAGGTGTGGTTGTTAATAACTGTGAGTTTGCTGTCCTTTCACTGTTCATCTTTTTTATCTTCTTTTTCTTAGGTAAGTCCCTTTAACATTTCATATAATAAGGGCTTGGTGATGATGAACTCCTTGAATTTGATCTTATCTGAGAAGCACTTTATCCATCCTTCCGTTCTATATGAAAGCTTTGCTGGATAGATCAATCTTGAATGTAGGTCTTTGGATTTCATGACTTGGAATACTTCTTTCCGGCCCCTTCTTGCCTGTAAGAAGTCTTCTTTTGAGAAGTCCGTTGACAGTCTGATGGGAACGCCTTTGTAGGTGACTGTTCCCTTATCTCTTGCTGCTTCTAGGATTCTCTCCTTCATTTTAATCTTGGCTAATGTAATTATGCTGTGCCTTGGTGTGTTCCTTCTTGGGTCCAACTTCTTTGGGACTCTCTGAGCTTCCTGGATTTCCTGGAAGTCTATTTCCTTTGCCAGATTGGGGAAATTCTCCTTTATTATTTGTTCAAATAAGTTTTCCACTCATGGCTGTTACTCTTCCCCTTCTGGTATCCCTATAATTTGGATGTTGGAACGTTTAAAGATGTCCTGGAGGTTCCTAAGCCTTTCCTCATTTTTTTGAATTCTTGTTTCTTCATCCTTTTCTGTTTGGTCATTTTTTTTCTCTTTCTGGTCTACTCCTTTGATTTGAGTCCCAGTTTCCTTTCCATTACTGTTGGTTCCCTGTGCATTTCCATTAATTTCAATTAGTTTAGCCTTCATATGTTTCTCTAATTTGTGACTATAATCAACCAGTTCTGTGAGCATCCTGATCACCAGTGTTTTGAACTGTGCATCTGAAAGTTTAGCTATTTCTTCATTGCTTAGATTTATCGGCTCTGGGGCTCTGAGTTGTTCTTGAGCCATGTTTTGATCTGTTTGTGCCTGTTATGTACAAGGAGGTGTTCACCAGGGCGGGGCTACCCAGGTCACTGGTTTGTGATGCTATATGTGGGGGGCGGGTCAGAGAGAGGCCACCCAGGTCACTGGTTTGTGATGCTGTATGTGGGGGCGGGGTCAGAGAGGGACAATGGAGGTCCCCTCTGCTACTTTCCACCACTGGGGCCTGCAGGGTCTGTCTCACTGCTTGCTCCTTCACTGGTTTATCTGCGCTCGAATGTGTGACCATGGTCAGCCCTCAGTGAGTCCACTGTCTTGCGCCCTCAGTGGGTCTGCCCAATACTCCACACCTGGGATCCGCCCACGGCTGCCTGCTCACCTGGGTTGCACGACTGGGTCGGTCCAGTGGATCTTTTCTGCCCGGCCTCACTCTGCTGCTGGCTCTGCCTCTCTTACCAGTTTGGCTGAAGGGTTTCTTGTTGTCAGACTTTCATATATTTCAATTTTCTGTGGTTTGGCTGCGTTTCTGTTGCTAAAACTTTGTTGTTTTTAAACTTGGTTGTGTGAGAAGGCTCAGTGCTTCCACCTACACCTCCATCTTGGCAGAAGTCCTCCAGAGACTGCTAGCAAGAGACTTCTGAAAATCAAGCTTTAGTCAGTACTGGACCCAAGGTTTGAACTCAGTGTTTTTGTTACATCAGCACCTGTGGTATTGGCTTGTGAGACTCAGCAAAAATGGAGGAGATACATGATCGAAGAGGAGCTTTAGCCCCCTCCTGCCAATCACTGTGTGTTCTGTTCACAGGAGGGAAAGTTGAGTTCCTTTCTCTCTCTGCACATTTGTACACCTTGATGTGTGCTGCATGGCATACCGTTTCCTTCCTTTGTTGGCCAAGGTGGTTTCTGGTTATCTTTCTAGTCTTAACCAAAGCATTCACACTTCCTGTGTTCCACCTGAAGTTCCTCCATTCTCTGCACAGGGCCAGGGGCTTTCCTAAGACACTGTGCAGCCTAGAGTACAACTTGATCAGATGTAACTATATCCTCAGTGTCCTGCTCTGTCACATTCCTCACTCAAAGCCTCCCTGGGGCCTGACCTGTCCCTTATTAATTTGTCTGTGTCCAGGGCCTAGAACAGAGGTAGCCACAGGGGCAAAGCACTTGGACATCCAAAGCCTTCTATCCTTAAAAAAAACAAACAAAATAAATGTTCAGTGAGTAAGAGATGAGAATGTGCAGAAATGTAGCTGTGTGCAGAAATGCATCCATGTGCAATCTTTCTTCATTGTGAATGAGTAGGATGCTGGCACCCAGTTTCAGGGAGAGCAAGGAGTGAGGAAGAAAAGGGAGGGCAGGGGGGCCTAGTCATTTTCCTGAAGCAGGATTCCATACAATGGACTACAATGGACTTACAATACTCTGCTGTGTAACTCTGTTTGGTGCTGATTGGTTTGGGATAATACAGTCCAAAGAATAAGGAAAGTCCCCACTGTGACTCCCTTATTAAATTGGTTTGCTTTGAGTTTCGAGCATTGCCAAGCAAATCTTGTTATGAATTCTTCAGTTACTTTCTTTAGCAATTTTTATAATTTGGTAGGGAAAGCTTTGGACTCAAACCAATATCTGTGCCATCGTGTTCACTTTGATTATTTTCAAACTCCTTCTTAGAAAAATAGGAGGATGTTCACTCCTCTTAAATATGACTTTATTTTTCAGATTTCCTCTGCCCTGTAATTTACTCCATACCCAAGTCTAGTATGCTTCACCTTAGTGCTGACTATAAATGTGAGCTGATTTTACCTTATTTGTTCCCCTGAGTTTTATTGACTTTGGGCTTTGTGACTTAAGTTTTTACATTTTGAACTGAATTGTTTATTTTATTAAATTAAAATCAAGGAGTGATTGCTTATGAAAACAATTTTGATTTATCATATCAGCTAGTTTCTTGGAAATTTTTTAGCTTTTATAGTTAGTATATTTTATTCTTGTTACATATTTTTGTTTGTTCAGGCGCAAAAAGAGAGAAAGAGGGAAGGGAAATAACATTTATAGAGCATTATCATATGTATTTTATCTTCACCAGGGTATTTTATGATATTTCTCTTTTGAAAATAAGGCATGCAGAACTCAAAAAGGTAAAAAAAAACTTGCTAAATAAAAAAGAAATTGCCCAAAGATGATCAGACTCTTTCTACCATGCCTGTGTTTATTATTATTTCTAATATTATTACCATCACCATTGTCATCATCAGTAATGTTGAGTAGGAGTCATGGTCTCAACTGGCATAGGTAGCTCTCAGAGTTTCTTTACTCTCCAGCATACATGTATTAAGATTGTCTTTGAACCCTATGTTTTAACATTTGTGTGTGCGCGCGCACGTGTGTGTGCATGAGACAGAGAGAGAGGGGAGAGATGAAGAGGGAGAGCGAAAAGTAAGAGATATGAAGCAAATTAACTTGAATCAGGAAGAGCAGAGAGAACAGTAAAAGCATGCCTCCCAAGGATAAGGTAAAGAAAACAGAAATGGTGAAGAAATGGCGAGGGCAGAGTGAATTGGGTATATCTACTGTTTTAAGGCTCTCCACATGGAGGAGGTCTTGGACCTGTTCTGTAAGACCCTGATCTCAGACCTCAGTTAGGTATACATAAGGTATTGAGGGGCGATCACAACACTTTGTAGTAAGTGTTTGTAATCCCTGGGATATATGGCAGGTTTCTATTAAGGCAGTGCCCCTGGCAGGCCCCTCTGGTAGCAAGTCTTTCTGATTCTTTGACTTTAAAAAGCTGTACATCCTGACAGTATAGCTAAGAGCTTTCTCTGTGAGCAATGGGAATCCATTAGGATCTTTTTAGGCAGAACATGACCTCTTTTGTAGCTCCTCAAAGTGCTTTAAGGCTATTGTGTGAATTCTTACTCTCAAGGCTGACATCTTAGCAAAGGCCATAAGGGGATACTTAGCCACAAGTGGGGTTACAGAATGAGACTCTTCAACATAAAGCGACGAGGATGGTCTCTCAACACACTAAGGGGTAATCTTTAATATTAATTGTGATCACATGCAGTTTTACTACTTCTCTCTCCTTCCAGTTTTATAGTTTGAATTGTGAGTTTCCAACAACCCTTTATAGCTAAAAAACAAACACTGGGAGGAAAGTCACCATGGCTTCAGGTTACAGTTTCATGGGTTTTGTTTGAGCTTTGTCTCAATGAAGTAAAATGCCCAGTTAAGACAACTTAATGTACTGAATAGTATGGGATTGAATTAACAAGAACTGGGTTTTGTTCTTGCAATTTATCTTTTGCCAGAGATGAAATGTTGGGCAAGTTAACTATTGAACAGTCATATGAAAAATAGGAATAATGGTACTGGGTCTTCCCAGAGTTATGATAAAGATTATAGGTGATGTTAAAAGGATTGCTGCAATGCCTTAAAGAGCATATTTTAAAACAGGAGTTCTAGAAGCATGGCCCTTCAACTAGCAGCCTCAGCATTATCTAGGAATGTTCTAGAAATGAAATTCTTAGGCCCCACTTTAGACCTAATGAATGCAAAGCTGGGTATGGGAGCAAGGGTTGGGGGAAGTTAGTAATCTGTACTTGAACTTGCCCCCCAGGTGATTCTCATCCCCTCTTAAGTTTGAGAACATAAACTTGAATGAATGTGCTTAATGTTATGTTTGTTGTTGTATTAGTACTTGATTTGTTCTGGAATCATAGAAAGTGACTCCTAGCCAGAGGCTGAAGGTACCTATTGATTCTGTTTTTGAGGGTCACCTCTGGAGGAGCAAGGAGAAAGGACAAGGGTAGGGGGCAGAACCAGAGGGGCAAACAGGACATATTCAATTCAACTCACTTTGATTCAAAGTCCAGGATTTTCAGATTTTAGTATATATCCCTTCTATTCTTCACTAATCATTATATACATATTTATTCAGCACCAACTGTATGCCAGATGTCATGCTTGGACAGTGAAAGGATGTGAATGGTCTAGAGACTTAAAAGCTACTATGTGTGTGCATGTGCACAGGGAGTATCTGCACAGCCTTATCCCTGCGCTTGTTTATGGGATGTTTGACCACATGGATGCCTATCCTCTATTCATGTATTCTTAGGTTGTTTCCCTTCTCTAGGATGACATTTTTCATTCGGTATTATTTTCTCTTTGTAATCTACTTTATATCTAGGCAACCCAATTTACTCTTTCTCTTAGATCATTTTTAATCTTTTCCATGGAATACTTCAGACTAGAATGCTGTTTATCATGGTCTTTGAACACTTTTAAATTTTGACAAATCATTGAAAATCAGTGTGTTCCTTTGCCCTACTGATGGTGTGCAATTTCAGACTTCAAGGAAAGAGACATTGATTCTTCCCAATTAGGGCTTTTCCTTTTCCTTTATACCAAACCCACTCCTTCTCCCTTGGAAATATGAGAAACCATCTCCCACTGAGACAATACTCAGTTTACTAAGTAAGACTGTTTCTTCCCAGAGTGCCAGATGCCCCGAAAAAGAATGCAGTCACAAAGCTTTTGTGAGGTCAGGTGCTGGAGGCAGATGTCATTAGCAAAAGCTTGGCTAGCATTCAGCAGCAGGAGAGAGAAAAACCAGCAGTGTAACAGAAGCAATTTCTTGGGGAGTCTGTATGGCTCTTCCAGGACACCGTTGTTGAACTTCTTATGTGTGAGGAAGACCATTTGTATTCAAGTAGATATGGGCAGATATTCAAGCTCTGCCAGTAGCTGATTCTGTGATCTTGGACAGAGCCCATCCTTTCAGAGCCTTGATTCCCTTGAAAAATGGATATGATTTGTACCATGGAAGTTTGTCCTGAACTTACTAAAAAGAGAGTGCATGGGAAAGCATCAAGTAGAGGGCTCTGTGGGAAGAAGACATCATTGTGACTTTCCTTTAATATTTGTTCTCAATAGCCTTGGTATCTCAACTCTATGATTTATCCTCCTGTATTTAGTGCTCTAACCCAAGACCCTTGAGACATAATACTAAACATGTTCTCAAAAAAAGACCAGAGATTAATTGATACTGTGGTGTATATCCTTGGTTCTCAACTTTAACACACATCAGGATCACCTGGAGAGATTATTAAAACATAGATTTTTGGGCCACACACTTCCAGAGTCTTATTCAGTGGGTCTGATATGGAGCCCGAGAAAAGTTCTCTTGATGGTCCAGGGAAGACAATTAGATAACCACTGGTATAGAGGATGTTAAAGCTGAAGAAGACCTTAAGGACTTTCTGGACTGTTTTCCATTTATATAAATTGGTAGTGAGTCAGTAACTGGGCCAGGACTATGGCCCAGTCTAATAATCTTTCTAATTTACCAGGCTCATGAGTGAAGACAAGTTCAAGTATTATTTTCCCCAAAGCAATTGCATTTTAATGAGGATCCAACCCTTAAGCTATAAGGATGATGCTGGTAATGATTATCATGATCATGAGAATAGTGTCTTTTTTTAACTCTTTTGTTATTGTTCAATTACAGTTGTCCCCCATTCTCCCCCATTTCTCTCCCCTGCCTACCCCTACTCCCACAGTATCCTACACTGAATGTGGAATGTAGGATAGTATCTTATTGTTTGAGTTTCTTCAGTGCATCAGATATTTGCCATGCTATCTCTTTCTGTGATGAGCCAGTGAGGACTTGCTCTTCCTGAGTTCCAGATGAAATCTCTTAGGTTCAGAGAGTTCAAGCGCCTGGCCAAGGACACTAGGGGAAAGGCCCGGTTTACCCATCTCCAGACCCTTGCTCTTGCCAACATACCGTGCAATGCTGTCTATCAAGTGGAGTTGAAGACTTTATAAAGAAAGTTAAGAAATCTCCCTGGCTGGTGTAGCTCAGTGGATTGAGCACAGGCCTGTGAACCACATGATTTCGGTTCGATTCCCAGTCAGGGCACATGCCTGGGTTGCAGGCCAGTTCCGGGCACAGGACTCACAAGAGGAAACCACACATCACACATTGGTGTTTTTCTCCTTCTCTCCTTCCCTTCCTCTCTAAAGATAAATAAATAAAATCTTTTAAAAAGAAAGAAAGAAAGTTAAGAAATCAAAGATACGGTACTGTAAGAATAAGGACATTGGTGGTATGAGAAATTACTTGTTAACCTCTCTAGCCCTTGCTGTGCTCCTCACTATTGACTGTATTTCTCTGGAACATGGGGATACCAGAATTAGACAGGAAACTATTTGCAAAAATTGTTTTGCAAATAGTGTCTGGCCATCAGGAGCACTGCTGCTGTAGCCTTAGCACATCTTCATTATCTAGGTCTTCTGGCCTAGGTAATGGATACCCTCCCTGGAACCACCATGATGGGTTTCTTATGGCCACACACATACACACACACACACACAGCATCCATCCTACCAGATGGCCTTGCTTTCCATTTGGTTGTGTTATCTCATTGCCCAGCTCTATTCCATTTACTCTGATTTGAAGCCAGAAGCCAAATTGACTTTGTATCCTGTGGACACTTGAAGAAAGCAGCCATTATACAATTGTGGTAGAGCTCAGATGCCATCTGGCCCTCCCATGAGCCTGGCGGTGTGCCTGTTCTTGCTGGTCCAGGGACTGATCCAGGTAAAGGGTGGCAGATTTCCCTAGAGATTCCTGAGGTGGGCTATGAATATGTCTGAGGGTCTGCTGTTGGTCTGCCCTACATTTTTTGTCATTTTGGACAGTGTTTCTATTATTTTGAAAGGCCAGAGAAAGATAGGCTCTTATCTCCAGCTAAAGGTCTGCATTTCCTGAACCCTTTGTGGCTCTCCATGTGCTTTGTACCTACATTCACTTCGCTGCTGCTTCCCTGGGGGCTGTGGGCTTATACTCACATATGTACAAATGGACATTCCCAAGCACACACATGCACACATTTACACACACTTACACAAATGCATGCATTCATGTGCACAGATTCTCCTGTGTACACTGACACATATACTATCCACACACTCTCACAGAGTGGTTTCTGACTTGGTCAAGGTGTAGGAAAAACAGCTGACAGATTGATCTGAGTCAAGCAAGGACCATAGGAAAGAGAAGAAGATAGAAATTGTGTTGAGCCCTCATTATGTGCCATCCAAAGTCTTTGCATGTGCCATGCAAAGACAAGATGCTGTCTTGCATCTTGTTAATTTTTTGCTCAGAATAATCCTCTAGAAAACGACTATAGGCCCTCAAAACTTGAGGCTCACCAAAGAGCTTAGATGTGGAGTAAGTGTGTCTTCACCCAGAATCCTGCCATTTTCACCACACTGTGCTCAAGGAACAAGGCTGAATCACTAACATTACCTTCTTGGTAAGCTGCAATCAGAACAAATGCCTGTGGAGCTTCAGAAAACATGGGCAACACTGGGTCATGAGAAAAATCAACAGAAATCACTTGTGATGGCATCACCCAAATATGAGTGTTTGGTGCTTGGTTTTGAGTCTTCATAAACAAAATTTTTACATAGTGATTTAAAAAGGATATCACAGTATAAATATTCTGTTGTAAGAGATCTTTTACACTAAACAGTATAATACTAGTTATCATTTATTTAGCACTTAGCATATGCTTCAAGGCCCTACATATGTCGCATTTATTGATAAGTATAATGCTCATCAGAATTCTGTGAGGGATGCACCATTTTCCATCCAGTGGAGCCAAGGCCTGGAGATGGTGAGCAACTTGCCTGCACTCACACAGACAGCAAGCAGTGGGGTTGGAATTTGAATTCACACAGTTGAAGTTCAGAGCCCAGGCTGGCTCTCCTTTACCATGAACAGTTGTTTCCCTTAGCAATAAATGCTCTTTTAAAACACAACAGTAACATAATACTCCATCATCTAATGCTGTCATTTACCTGGATAATTCTCAGTTGTTAAGCATTCAGATTGTTTCTAATTTTTGCTAGTTTAAACAGTGTTGCCCTGAAACTTTTTGCACCAGCATCTTTTCAGAAACTGAACAATTCCTTGGACTAAATCCCTAGGAGTAGAATTGCTACATATACACATTTTAAAAGCATTTGATTCTCCCTTCCAAATTGCTATTCCAGGAATACATGCAAGTCCAAAGTCCTGCTAGCAACTGTAAAATCATCCTTTTCTCCACAGAAAACCTGGGTTTGTTTTATTTTGTGATTTGGCACAGTGCATGTACAGGTATAACTATAACCAACGTGCAGGCTGTATGTGGCAGTGTGTTACCATTTCATAAATATGACCAGAGGAGCAGAATTATGGGATGCTCCAAAGGGTCAAGCCCAGCTTTGTTGGTGTGAGGGTTGGATAAGAAGTAGTGGGCCTGCCGCTGGGTGGTGAAAGCACAGGAGAGTTCATCAGGTTTCTAAGAGTCCCTAGTACCCTGATGACCCCATCCAAAGATGGCACAGCACCCCCTTCCCCGTCCTCCCTCATCTGGTGTTTCAGCAGCTCCATGAACCACCTTTGTCTGTGAAGCTGGAAAAAGACAGTCATTACCATTCTAGTATGTCTTGTCACCAGCAGCATTCCCCTGGGATGTACTCAGAGTACAGAGACACTGAGAGCAATTTCCCTGCCTGTCCCCCATGAGTCCCAGTAGGGCAGAGGGGAGAGCACAGGCTTTTCTGCAAGCAGATGGACCTCAGGATGACCTGGCTCTGCCACTCACTATCTGGATTTATTTGGGAGAAATTACTTTATTTTTCTGAGTCTCAGTTACTTCATCTCTAAAATGGGATTCACATTCTGCCCTTTGGAAGTATATAGTTGTTGGAAAAGGAATCAGGTTTCTTGAGGCCCCAGCACCCAGCAGGCCCCCCATACCTACCCTGTACCTGGCACTGCAGACACCTGATTTCCTTCTGTACTTCTTTTCTTAGCATTTGTGTTTGGTGTTGGCAGTATCAGCATTCTTGTTTTGGGAACAATATGGTTGCTTACTCCTTCCAAAAGCAGTTAGGATGGAGTACATGAACATAATGAAGTTCTTGCCTTGAAGGCTGCTGTCTCCAAAAGTTTGTGCTCCAAGTGAGTTCTGATCAGGACGGAATCAGTTGTGCAATGAAAGGCCATGCAATCTCATTTTATTACCAATGTGGAGCAGCAGAATGAGTCATAGAATATCCAGCCCACTTATGGCTGGGTTTGTGGTACTCAATCTTCCTCCAGCCAGTATTACAGGCTGATTGTGTTCCCCTAATGTTAGGGAGGATGCTCCAAGCACTGGGGCCAGTCTCATGGTCTCAGTACCTTTCCATTTGTCGCACTGTAGTGTGTGGGTAGACTGGGGATGGCATGGACTTCAGGGAAGGGCTTGGGTCCTGTTTGCTAAGACACTTGCTGGGAGATTAGCCAGGGGTGACCTGTCTACCTGCTTCTGTCCTGACATCCTGGAGATGGATGCCCAGGTGCCCTTGACTTTCTCTAATGTTAACACTGTTCTTTTCTCCTTTCTCTAAAGTCCTCATATCTGTTCTTTTTGTGTGTGTGTGAACCAAGTGCCTTTTGTTTTCTTGTATTCTTCTTTATTTTTTTTTAAAGGAAAGGGGAGAGTGAAATGATGCAAAATGTTTAGATGCAGGTCAGGCAGGCAAAGGATGCTTTCCCAACTATTCAGGTGTTGTTGGGGAGCCAGTGCTCTGGGAAATGGGAGTGCTCTGCCAGGCTTTTGTGTTCTGTGGATAGGCAAGGGCACCTCTAGGCACCAAGGGCACACCAGGAGATGAAGATCGGCTTTGGTGTCTATATAGTATGCGATAGCATAGATGGTATAACAAGGTTAAAGAAGACATTTTAATCAATTTGTCTTAAGACTTATCACTAATCCCATTCAGTTCTGTTACAATCTTGTCTATCTTTGGGCAGATTATATATCACATGTATACAGAATATTAATGATAATGAACATATCCTACTGTTTTCCACTACTTTTTATATGTAAAGGAGGTCTGTCTGCAAAAAGTCCAGCCACAATTAATATAATGAGAATGGTTTACATGACATT
Organism: Artibeus jamaicensis; assembly: GCF_021234435.1. Classification (NCBI taxonomy): domain Eukaryota; kingdom Metazoa; phylum Chordata; class Mammalia; order Chiroptera; family Phyllostomidae; genus Artibeus; species Artibeus jamaicensis. Next base: position 36,735,943 of record NW_026521788.1, on the reverse strand, counting down.
CATGTAACCTGGAAGCCAAGGAGATTGGACTGGAATGCACATGTTTGAATAATGATGACTATACTAGTCAGTACTAGTATATACATAGTACTAGTCAGTGGGAGTGGTAGATGCCATTGCGTGAGCTTGTGTACTGTGTGGCTGTCACATTCAAAATGACTGAGTGAGCAGAGCAACCAATCTGCATCAAATTTTGCTTTAAGCTTGAACATTCCTCCATGGAAACTATTCAGATGATTCAGAAGGTCATAGCTATGGGCAGCTGGTGATTGGCACCTTCATGATGAGAACATGCCCACTCATGTATCACATCTCATGCAGTTTTTTTGCAGATTGTCAAATCACACAGGTTACTGAGACCCCCTACAGCCCAGATTTGGCACCCTGTGACTTCTTTCTTTTCCCCAAACTAAAATCACCTTTGAAAGAGAAGTGATTTCAGACCATCGATAAGATTCAGGAGAATATGACGAGGCAGCTGATGGTGATTGGGAGAGCCCTGTGAGGTCACAAGGTGCCCACTTTGAAGGGGACTGAGGCATCAGTGTCCTGTGTACAATGTTTTTTGTATCTTCTTTAGCAAATGTCTCTTTTTCATATTAATGGCTGTGTACCATACATATATGTTTCTACTTAGTCTTTATAATTATTATTTGTTGCCTAAAAACTCATTTAATTTGTGAACCATAATTTATTAGATTATTACCCTAAATTAAATATTTAAATTGGTCCCATGCTTATTTTATAGGCAATACTGAATTTAAAATGTCTTTCATATCTTTAAGATACATAGATGCATTTGGCTTACTTTCTTGGTTAAATCCCCAATTTGATAGGGTAAAGGATGTGACTTAAATGTTTATGTTATGTATGCTGTATTATTTTCCTTAGTATTATGGCTTTCTGTGATGCCTATAGCCATGAAGAATCATGCCAACTTTATCAAAACCTCACTAACACTGGATATTGTTAATTTAAAAATATGGAAATGGTAACTTACATTTCCAGGTGATATTAACTTTCATTCTTCCATGTTATTAGATGATCTGCAAATGCTTTCCACAGTTCCTGGAGGAATCTTGGGCCCTAGTCCCAGGACTACAGAGCTAGCCCTAAAGGGCTCTCTAGGTTGCCTTGCCTACCTGAGCTTTGTATAAAGCCAAAGGGTTAGGGAAGGTTAAGCTAAATACACTGGTCTTGTCTCCAGTGTTACTTTCCAACAGGCACATTCTGTGGCATTGATGCGTGCTAAGTCAATTATTAGAATTTCAGAATACATTTAATATTGTAAATGAGCAAGCCAGATAAAGGAAATTTAACCCATTAAAGAAGTGAATACAGTATTTTTTGTTTTAATGTAGAACACAAATCTATGATATCACTTTTATTTTTAAGGCATTATAAAATAAATGTCAATAAACTATTTGTAAATAGCTTACCATCTGTCATACCTCTTCTCAGATAACATTCTTCTTCAGTTTACTCTCTATAGCCACCTGGGAAGTGAGGAAAGACAGGACCAGGAAACACAAAGAAGAACAAGTTGGTATGAATAGGAAGTGGCAAAACAGCCAACTCTGATGATCTGTTGTGCCACTTGGCCAAGGGACTCCGAGCTCCTACAGGAAGGTGTTTGGGTTCACAGAGGGTCTCCCTCTGTGAGGAATACCAAATGGAACATGGTAGGGAAGAGACTAGATTCCTGTCAATACTCTGTCCTCCCAAGAGACTAAAAAAAACCCCTCAACAAAAAGGAGTAGTTAATATAAATAGGAAAGGAAAATGTCTCAAAGTGGGACATGTCTCTGGCATGGAGTTGAAGGGATGGAGATTGGAGGAAGAGGGGTAAAAATGAAATGCCTTCCCAGTGGAAGTAGGTAATAGATGAGAGCCCACAAAAGAGGGAGCTGGACCTCAGAATAAAATGGGAGACATATTCAGACCCAGGAAAGGAAGATAATGAGCTTGGAAGAAGAGAGGAGCAAAAGGAAATTCTTGGCTCTCCTGGGGGCAGGTGTTTAATATATTTGCTGTCCCCTACATATAGAGAAGCTCATGGATAAGCATCACAGAGTAAGAAGGTGGATACCTAATTATAAGGGGCCACATGGAAAACCAGTTCTAATCCTACAAGGAAGAGGTGCATTTTAGAATTTGGGGAGATCATAGAGCTTATTCTTAATGGGGAAAGAAGAAGGTCTATGCAATATAGTCATGATGGGTGGGGTATTTGGACTTCTTAGAGATGGAGTCTGAAATATTCCTGAGAACATGGTCAGATCTAAGAAGCCTTCTGTCTCACACAGGGTCTGTGACACACCAAGAAGATCAAGGGGACTGTGCGAGTTCCAGAAAGTTTTACTTGAAACTGATGAACTTGAGAACCCCAGGGAGGGTGTTGGTGCTGCATTTTACTCAGCCTGGAGCAGTGTGAGGAGGACCTAGGAAGCTCTAGGATGCTGAGGAAGTGAGGAAGGAATGTTGGGATGGAGAGTGTTTCATAAGAGTAGAGCCCCACTGGAGCTGGAGCTTCTGATTTGGCCCACATACAAGATGTGGCACATCAGCTCCTCAGGGTCCTTCCTGTTCTGTCATTGTCAGATAGATTAGGTATCTGCCACATGCTTCTTGAAGCAGACATAAAAATGTAATAGTAAATCTAGTTCCTGTTTACAAATGAGATTGAGGGTCTGGAGTCAATCAGCATTTCAACAAGAGAACTGCAGTACTTTCCCCTCTCTTCTTGGTTGCATTCCTGGTTAACAGGGATTTGCCACTGAGACATTGCCAGTATCCATGCCATATGTTTTCTGCCTTTTCAGCTTAGACCGACAGGACTATAAATGCAACTTCCTTCATGCAGCTGTACTTACCTGTCAGCCCAAACTGGAGCCACAAATGCTTGAGGCTTGAAGAAATCCAAGAGCCCCATCAGAATGGCCATGCCAGGCTTTTGTCAGAGTCAGTTTCCACTTGATCTAGTCCAGCTTATTTCTTTTACCTTTGTGGAACATCACTTGAAAAGTAGAAGCAAACTTGATCTTAATCCTTCCTTCAGCATGACATGCCCTCTTGAAATTGTACAAATAACAATGTCTGATTGTCATGTTGAATTGTGAGCATGGATGTAAAATGCTCCAAAGTCAGACTAAAGCCAAATACTAGGTCATAAGTCAACATTTTGCTGAGAAGCTTAGTTACTAAGAGTGGAAAATGTATATCTTTTCATGAGAAAACTTGTTTGTCAGCAGGAAAATGTTCTGAAGGCTGTTATCTTCCCATGTGGAGGAAGAGAGATGGGTGCAATTTTGCGACCTGGGTCAAAGTCCTTTAGGGACTTCTAAAATTTGGATGGCCAGGAACAAGAATTTGATGTAATCCTTGAATTGCTTCCTGAGGTGAAAGTCAATAGGCGGCACAGGTGTGTCACTGGACAAAATTGCATGAATGGCCAGGAGCAGCCTGTTCCAGGGATGCCACATTCTGCTCACAAATCCTTCTGATGGAAAACTTGGAATGAGAAAATGAGCTATTTTGGCCAGTCGGCACTTTGGGTCCCAAAGGAAGTCAACTCTTGACTAGCTTCATGTAAGGATTTATGGTACTTCTTGGAAAGTCTAAGTGAACATAAAGACTCAACTGAATAAAGAAAGGCGACAGGAACACACCCTTGACAACACCATGAATCTGGTGGATTGCCAGCATGGCCTTTCGTTGCCTAGATGTTTCAGCCTAGACACCAACCCCAGACTCAGGTCCTCTAGGATCTGTGTGAGCTATAGTGAGAGGGAAGGAAAAGGCAAAGAGGTTTACTCACTGTAGAAATAAAAACAAAAACTTTGCTGCATTAAGAATATTATGCTCTATTTGAACCTGGCCAAGTGACAATTTCTGGTTTGCATCTCCTTCCAAAATGCAAAGCAGCTTACATTTTTTTCTCAGTGCTCAAACTCCAGACAAAATGGCTCAGGATAGAATTGAGCGTCTGCTGTGGATGGTTGTGCTGGAGTGGGACTTCAGCTGTGGCTGCAGGCAAATTCCTAAAGGCATAATCTGCAGCTATGGCATTGACACAGAAACAGTGACATCAAAAACTTGGTCCTGTGTATGTGTGCATGTGTGCATGTGTATACATAAATGTGTGCATGCAGGTATGTATACATATGTGTGCATGTGTGTATGTATGTGCATACCTTTAAAAAATTATTTTATTGTTGTTCAGTTATACTTATCTGTATTTTCCCCCGCCACTGCACCCCCACCCCAGCCAAACCCACCTCCCTCCCTTGCTTCCACACCCCCACCCTTGGTTTTGTCCATGTGTCCTTTATAGTAATTCCTGAAAACCCTTCCCCCCATTTTCTCCTCCCACCTCCACTCTGGTTACTCTCAGATTGCTTTTAATTTCAGTGTCTCTGGTTATATTTTGCTTGGTTATTTGTTTTGTTGATTAGGTTCCACTTAAAGGTGAGATCATATAATATTTGTCTTTCACCACCTGGCTTATTTCACTTAGCATAATGCTCTCTAGTTCCATCCATGCTGTTGCAAAGGGTAGGAGCTCCTTCTGTCTTTCTGCTGAGTAGTATTCCATTGTGTAAAGGTACCACAGTTTTTTAGTCCACTCATTTACTGATGAGCACTTAGGTTGCTTCTTGCACATGATTACTGTAAATGGTGCTGTTATGAATATTGGGGTGCATAGGTTCTTATGGATTGCTGTTTCAGGGTTCTTAAGATATAATCCCAGCAGTGGAATTACTGGGTCAAAAGGCAGTTGCATTTTTAGTTTTCTGAGGAAATTCCATACTGTTTTTCACAGTGGTTGTACCAGTCTGCAATCCCACCAACAATGGATTAGGGTCCCCTCTTCTCCACAACCTCTCCAACACTTGTTTGTTGCTTTGTTCATGATGGCCATTCTGACTGGTGTAAAGTGGTATCTCATTGTGGTTTTAATTTGCATTTCTTTGATAGCTAGTGATATTGCACATCTTTTCATGTGTCCCTGGATCTTTTGTATGTCCTCCTTGGAGAAATGTCTGTTCAAGTCCTGTGCCCACTTTTTAATTGGGTTGCTTGTCTCCTTAGAGTGGAGTTGTGTAAGTTCTTTATATATTTTGGAGATCAAACCCTTGTCTGAGTTATCATTGGCAAATATGTTTTCCCATATAGTTGGTACTCTTTTCATTTTAATGCTGTTTTCTTTAGCCATGCAGAAGCTTTTTAATTTGATGAGGTCCCATTTCCTTATTCTTTCCTTTATGTCCCTTTCTATGTGCATACTCTTCTGTGGGCAGTGAAAGGCAAGTGGCAGAAACTCAGCCTGGCACCATAATATCAGGACCGTGTCTTTAATAGGTCTTCCCCTTGCATAATAATGCCCCGATTTAGATATTTAGTCACAGCCACTTTGGACCACTGAACCTAAGGCTATCTCCCATGTTCGCACTAAGCAGGGCCCAGACCAGGTTTGTGTAGCAATTATTAAATGGATACTATTATGCTCCCCCTACATCTCTGGTTGGAAAAATTTCAGTTCCCTGGGGTCAGATTTTTGTTGTCTCCAAGGTGAGCCTGCTACTCTGAGAAACAGGTCCGTGCCACTGTGAGATGTGCTGCACTGAGCCTGCTAGAGGCAGTACCCCATGCTTTTCTGTCTTACCTCAGTCAGTGGTATCAACCAGCGGTGGAATCTATAGACCAGGAAATTGGCGGAGAGTTTGTGGTGCTGGCTGGTGGGCAGGAGGAGCCATTTAGGAGGGTCCCTTAAAAATCTCACCTTTGAGATGCCTCACTGCTTGAAACTAATACAGCAGGCCAGGCCTGTCTGATTGCATGATAACTTTCATTTTTCAGGCGAAGAAGGGGAACTATGCCTTTCTATGGGATGTGGCTGTGGTGGAGTATGCGGCCCTGACTGACGACGACTGCTCTGTGACTGTCATCAGCAACAGTGTCAGCAGCAAGGGCTACGGGATTGCCCTGCAGCACGGCAGCCCCTACAGGGACCTCTTCTCCCAGAGGTAGGAACAGTCATCAACGCAGCTCTGGTAGCCCCCTCTGCTGAGGTGGGAGGATAACCTCCTCTGAGGAGATGAGAGCCAACACAAATTTGTTTATTTATCACCTTTTCCTCAGCACCGACTGTGTGCCAGTATTCGATCCTCCTCTTACCCCCATTAGTTCTGTGCCAGGCCCTGAGCTGCACAGCAGGAAGTATATGATCCCTTCCCATGAAGGTGCATGGTCTTGCTGTGAGATGTGATATGAGAAGGCATTGTCAGCATGGGGCAGTAAGTGTGACAGAGAGGATATTCTGGTGATAAAGGAGGGTTTCTGATCAGACCCAGAAGAGCAGGGAGGGCTTCCCAGAGGAAATGACACCTGTAGCCTGAGGATGAGAAGGAGTTAGCTAGATAGTCCCAGTAATTTAAAATTAATGAATAATTAATTGGACCTGGCAAGGGCCCAGTAATTACTTATTTTTATTTTAAGATTTTAAAATTGTTATTCTATTAGAATTGTCCCAATTTTCCCCCTTTGTTCTCCTCTGCCTATCCCACCCCCTACTTCCACAGTCAGTTCCCACACTGTTGTCTATGTCCATGGGTTACTCATACATGTTCTTTAACTAGTCCCTTCTTTCCACCACTATCTACTTCTTGAGATAAATGCAAAGTAGGAAGAGCCAATTTGGAGACTTGAAAAAGAGTGAGGTCAGAGAAGCAGATAAATTCCATAATTATCTGTTTATAAAATAGGGGATAGATGCTCTCTGCTGGGGCAGAGAGGGGCCTGGCCCTCATTACATGCCTCATCCTGGTCCTCCCCAGATCAGCTTCCTGGTAATTATTACTAGCAAATGGTAGGCATGTTGGTGGAAGTGGGGAGGAGGGCTGTATAGGTAGGAGTATTCAGCCTAAGACAATGTACATGGATTCCCTCCACCAGAAATTAATGCAGTGTGTCTAGCTTGCCTTATACTTGTCTAGTGTTGCCTTATACTTAGCTTCCCATGTTATTTGCTGGTGTGAGTACATCCCTAGCCCCTTGAGTAAAATATTTTGTCATCAACCACCTCTGTTTCTTGCCACAGTTGTTTACTTTGGTCCTTGACCAGGTGACCTGGCCTTAGCAGAGAGGGTAGAAGTGAAGAGTATGGGTAAGCTCAGTGGCCTTTTGCCAGGAAGCAGCCTGATAACAGGAGCTCTAATTCCTAGGGACATCTAAGCCTTAAGCCAACCACTCATACATGTCTGTGAGGTGACATCCCAGTGGGTGAAGAGAGCAGAGCTATAGAGCCTAGAGAAGCATCCATAAGGACAAGCTCTGCCTTTGTCCACCAAAACCCAAAATGTGACAAAGGTGTCCAAGTGAAAAGGTCCAGAGGGTGGTCAGGCATAGGAGTAAACCCCAGTTGCCTGATTAATGCACACATTCCAGCACTGAGGGTCACCTGTTTGGAGGGGTGTGGGGGCAACTTTGCCAGCAAGTCCCCCCATCTGCTACAGACGAAAGTGAAACTACCAAGACATGATCTGCATGGGGAGGAAAGGCGGTCAATCACTCAGAGGAGAAAGACCAGGAGCCTCTTCCTCAATGGCTTTTATTGGGTTGTAATACACAGGAATGCAGGTGGCAAGAATCAAACAGTAGATAACATTTCAAAGAAATCTGAGGGCTTAGTCTGAGTCAGTGTTTGTCAGGTAAGGGGGTTGAAAAACTTTGGAAGACATAGTCATTTCCTGCTTGGACCCTTATCATATGAATGAAAGCACTCTTAGCAAAGCAGGACTCACAGGACTTTAGGAACTTTTTCTTATGCTCGGTCATCCCAGATCCCAGTCTAGCCAGCAAGGGGCTGCACCACCTTCCCAGTCATAGGTTTTTAGGCTTAAGTGGATTAAAGCCAGGAAGCACTTCTCCAAGACAGAAATGGAGACTCAGGCTACGTCAGAGTAGCTGGGGGGGGTGAGGGTCCATCACACCCTCTTTGCTGCAGCCCCCCCCGAGTCCTTCATTGATGGCCTCCCAAGTGATTGTGTCTGGCTTAGGTCGCCCCTCTCTGAGGAGTTGTACCATTATGGACTAACCAACCATGCTTTGGGGGCAGGGAGAAGAAGCAGAAGCAGTGTTGCTGCTGGAGATAAGCTTTGTCTCCTTAGTGGCTCACAGACAGGAGGTCACTCTCTCAGCCTTAGCCATGGGGGGCAGTTACAACTTTTGAAACCAGGCAGAGCAGTGCCCAACAGAGGGGCAGGCATCATTAGAGATCGTCAGTTTAACCTGGGGCTACTCAACCAGCTGCTGTCAGAGTTGGAAGGAAAATGAAAGTCTGTTGAGCCCCAGTGCTCTGCCCATGTTGCTGTCAGGTCTACCACCTTCCATCTCCTACCTCCTAGATTTTGACTGGGATCTTCTCATTATGAGCACTTGAGCCTAAGCCCCATCAGGGGAAGGCCAAGTAGGAGGGCCTCCAATTCATTTATTCAGAGGCTCTTTTGCAAAACTGGGAAAAGGGATAGAACTAATTAAGTTAAATGAGGTTTTTGTGTTTTCTCTGGGTTTTAATCAAGTGTACATTCTGTGCCACCCCTTGCTCCCTGGAGCAGAGAGAGATGACAAGAGAGAAGAAGGAGTAGTGATTTATCAATTGCTCAGATTAGAGCCAATTGATGAGAAAATGGCTTCTCTCCAGATGTATAACACACTAGTGTTCTTGAGGTTTACCTCAGCCTGCATTCTGAGACAGGAGGCTCAGGGCAATCCACAGACAACCAACCTGTGGGCACCTTTCTGGAGCAGATGGTCAGGGAGCTTGGGGAGTGGTGCAGCAGCAGCAGCAGCAGCAGCAGCAGCAGCAGGTAGCTAATGTGCCCTAGGAGAGAGCTCACAGAAGCACAAAGGTCCCCAGGGAGAGAAGTGTGGAGTCCCTGTGCACTCACCCTGCTCAAAGATCTCCTGCAAGTCTGCTGAAGTGAATGCTGATGCACAGAGAAAGGAGAGAGCTTGACTCTTAGCTGGATTGTTCAATGGAGTCAGGGCAGTAGGGGTTTCAAATGATGTTGGAGGGGGACTTGGGGATATTCAACCTGGAGATGAGTGGGGAGAGGGTGGTTGATCGCCACTAATATCTAAGCCTTGCTGGATGCAGAAGGAACTTGATGTCGTTTGTGTGCCTCTAGAGGGCAATGGACCAGGACTACTGTGGGAGTGTGGGGTCCCAGAGAAGCAGACTGGCCCTGGAATAGGCCTGTGCATTTCTCTCCACTTGCTGACTGCAAGGCTCTACTAAAAATTTCTCCCAGTAGAAACTGCTCCCCCAGCCCCAGGGGTCATCATAAACAAAAGTGGCTACCTCAGTTTCCTTGTTATTCTGGCAAGAAGCAATTTATTACTCTTTGCTTGAATCAGAAGGCCATGTGTTCTATGACTATAGGTAAACGTCACCAGTGGATTATGCTGGCCTCTTCAATTATGTCATTTGTCTCTATATTGCAGCCCCTTCTGGACTGGAAGCACCACCCTCTCTAGCCTGGGCACATGGGTGTCTACTTGGGGGGATGCGCAGATCTCAGGTTGTCAGTTGACTGCTGCCAATGGCTCTTTAAGAGGCTCTGTTGTTTGGTGCATGCAGAACTATGAGCTGTCTCCAGCTGGGGCATGAGTGAGAGGGACAAGGCTGCAGGTCCAGAAATCAATGCTTCATTCCATGAACAGAAAAAAGGGTCTTATGTAAATAACAGATCCCAGTCTTGTCTGGAACTATTGTTATCTTCTTTTCCTTAGTCATAGGAACTAAGCTATTCTCTAAATTTGCCTATGGTCCCTTGCTTTGGCAAAGAAGAGAGTCTATAGACTACAACTTATACGTATGGTGGGGGTTAAGAGCTATAGCCCATTTATGGACTATGGCATGCAGAGTGAGCATTCAATAAATGTTTAGCAACTTAATACCCATTTATAGAGCACCTACTGTGTAGCAGGCTCCACACCTATTGATTAAAGGAAAGCACCTGCAATTACATCTGTCTGGAAAGTAGAAAAACTGGTTTCAGGAAGTAGCTATTATCACTCTGGCTCCCTCATAAGCAGTATAGATTATTATGCTGTCCATTGGTTTAGCCTCATTCTAGGAATTACTCTGTGCCTATGACTTGTTTTATATTTCTTCTGTTGCTTACATATTTAAATTTTCTTTTTGATTTGTTGGTTTTTATTTTGCTTGATGTTTTTGTATAAATGCCTTACATTTGTCCTGGAATAATATTGGGCATAAAAAATACCTGTAATTATAAGGAGCCAAAGAAGAGACACATCAGCAAAATGAAGCAGCCTGCCTGACACTGCAGTCAATGAGCAGGACAGTGGAATCTGGCCTCACAGTGTGCTCTGGCTGGTCTCATCATCCCCTCTGCCAGAATCTGGCTCTCAGAGAGCAGGCTGGCTGCACTATCACCTGATGCTCTGGAAAGATCATGGCCTGTTAGGTCAGCATGACCCAGCTCTCAAGAGGAGCTTTGCTACTTTCTAAGTGCAACTGTGGACAAGTCATCTATATTCTGAGCCCCAGGTCTTCAATAGGTAAAACAGACACAGTAAGAATTACTTTGCAGGCTCTTATGAAGATTAAAATAATGTGAATTCATGAGTTCCCACTATGTTCTCAGTAAAAGGCAGTTCACATCAATATTGGGCCAATAGGACTGGTCAATATGGCTACTAGACCACAACTATTAACCAGCTTTTATGATCTTTAGCTGAGCAGTAGGCATGCGTTCCCTCCTTTCATTTTGTCACAATAATTCTGCAAGATAGGTGCATTTTTTTGTGATCTCAGATGTTAGTGATGAGAGAGTTCAAGTGGTGAGGTTTGGTAATACGACTAGTACAATGTCAGAATCTGGGTACAAGCTGATGTTCATCAGAGCACAATCTGTCCAGTGAACATGAAGCTCAGCTGATTCTCCATGGTGAGCCAGTACTTCAGCCAAAAGTCTTCTCAGAGGCCCTGAGGTCCTGCATATCCAGCCCAGTATTTCTGTAACAGCTCAGAGGCCCAGCCTACTCATGTCTACCAACAGAGACTTCATGAATGGCTGGCTAGCATGGACCAGTGGACATATAGACATGTAGCTTCCCTAACACATCCTTAGCACAGAGGTAGTGGGATGCTACCCACTCAGTTAAACAAGGGAAGTGCCATGTGAGATATCTCTGGCCTCAGCGGCATACTGAGCTTGATTCTATACCACACAAATACAGCATTTAAATCATGTGTTTATCTTAAGGGCCAAAGTTCTACATGCACAGCCACACTCTAAATCTTTTGTACTGATCTATACCCTGGGCACTTAATGGACATTATCTCATTATCTCACCATGCCCATTTCAGTTTAGGTTTATTTTTAATATTCAGTTAATAAAGTCACATAATTATTGATACAATAAACATCCAGTGGATGGCCCAAGTGATGCTGGCCGTTGTGCTTGGTTAGGGGAAATCATGGACCTACAGCCCCTGTCCCTAAGGACCAACTCACTTATTGGGAATCCAGGGTCTTTGTTGCAAAGATGAGGAAGCTGAGGTTAACAGGATAAGTCACTCATCTGAGGACAGCAAACTGAGATCTGGTGCTTCCAAAGCCTACCTACTCTGTACACTGAGCTGGGCTAATCCCAGCCAGTGAGAGTCCATGCTATGCTGCACCCAAGATGCTGACAGGCCAGGGAACCCCTTGGGCTATTACTTTCCCTGTCCACTCATGACAGCTCATGCATGGGCATTGAACTCAGCCTCAGCCTGTATCGCAGCTGGCCTGCAATGCAGATCCAGGGCAGAGACTGCTCAACTGGGCAGTTGACAATGAGTTTCTCTTGTTTATAAAGAACCACCACTTTCAAACTGTATAAACCCATAGGGGTCAGAGAGGTCCAGAGAGTGTTGTCTGCAGAATATATTACTTTAGCTTGGGCTTAAAGATCCCCCTCCACAAATGGAAAAGCTTGGATGTGAGGAGCCTGGGGGCTACCAGCTACTGCTACCCTGCTGTTCAGAATGGATTATAGAGGGAGCCCTTTACATAGCACAACAAAGGAAAATTGCCACTTACTTGGGGAATATGGGGACAGTGAGTGTTGCTGCACATTTGCACTCAGGATATAATGCAAACTTCCTCCCACTCTCTCAGAGCCCGTGATCTGTCTTGGTTCCACCTGCTTCCTTGTCTTCATCTCCAACGTCCTCCTCCTCATGCACCACACCCCTTATCAGTCTAACTGGCCACATTTTATCTTCCCAGACATGCTGAACATTTATCTCATATCAAATGTGGTTCTAGTCTCCAGAAGGTTTTTCCTTCTCCTCACTTAATGCTAACCCTTCTACCAACTGTAAAGGGACTTTGGCAAGGTATTTTACCTCTTTGTGCCTCGATTTCCTCCTCTGTAGAAATGTGAAAATGGAAGTTACCATTTCAAAGCGTTGACATGAGGAGTGAATATGATTTGTTAAGCACTTAGAATACTTCTTCACACTTTCCTCTTATCTCCTTGATGAGGTTTTCCCTAAGCCTTCAGTTTAGGCCATCATCTCAGTGCTAGCACTACCTTCATTTCATGGTATGGTCACAACTTTGTCTCCACATTGATGGTCTGATTGTTTTCATGTTTGTGTATGTGTGTCTAGACCATAAGCACAGTGAACATCATACTTGGTACAATGAAGATGCTCCTTAAATTGAATAAATGAATGAATGATTTGGTGAATCCTAGTGATAGAGACTTAGGATATAGGTATTGAAGTTTGAGAGAAAGCATTTTGTAAGCATGAATATCCTAAGTCCACAGCCTAAGTGTGTGTCTCATCCATTTCTATATTTCCTGATTTCATCCTCCAAGAGTACCCCAGGATCCCATGTGAAGGGTCCTTAACGTGTTTTGCTACTGGACTTTATCCCTGGCCAGGTGGACAGGGTGGGAGAGGGCTTAGAGGCTTTTGAGGGGGAGAGTTACAAAACCTGATTTGATTTTGGAAAAAGCATTCTGCCTGCAGAGTGAAGAATGGATTGGGCGGAGAGGAAAGCTGAGGCAGAGAGCTGCTATGATGGTTCAGCATTGTCTTTGGTGGGGCCACTGTGGTGGGAAAGGGGCTGAGCCCCCCATGGCTCATGTGGATTATATCTTTCAGAATCCTGGAGCTGCAAGACACCGGGGACCTGGATGTGCTTAAGCAGAAGTGGTGGCCACACACAGGCCGTTGCGACCTTATCAGCCATGCCAATGCCCAGGCTGACGGCAAGTCCCTCAAGCTGCACAGCTTTGCTGGTGTCTTCTGCATCCTGGCTGTTGGCCTCCTCCTTGCCTGCCTGGTGGCTGCCCTAGAGTTGTGGTGGAACAGCAACCGCTGCCACCAGGAGACCCCCAAAGAGGTCTGTGCCCTGGGTCCTGCTTCTTCCTGGTCTAGAGGCTGGGCAGTGCTATTGGGCTACTTGATGGGTGGTTTTCTTCCCATTAGTGTTTCCCTGAGTCACTTGTCTGGAGGCAGCAGTCTTATATTGGGGGGTGGTGTCATCATTTTATTTTGATTTTAAAGCCAGAAAAAAATGTAGGGGGTGTTTTCATGCTTGAGCAAAGTATCAAGGCATCAGCAATGGCCACATAAATCCTGGTTTTATCTGTAGAGTGGGTATAGCATGAACAGTACCAGATAGCCCTTCCCCACCCTGCCCTACTCCTGTACCTCCTCCTCCTCAAGTGGAGGGACCCACTTTAGGGTAAGAAAGGAGGCCACATTCCCTCTTGGTTCTTTTTGGCTTCTCACCAAGGCCCACAGGGCCTGTGCCCCCAGCATGTGAGGACCAGCTCCTATCCCTCCCATTGTCCCTTCCTTCCTCTCTGGCTCCTCCTTGGAAGACTTAGCCTTGCCCTCTTTCTACTAGGCACACCCTGCACAGGGAACATTGTAAGTTTGTTCAGCCTTCAGGTTTTAGGCACACTTTCCTTCCTGTGTGTATCAACCACAAGCTGATTCTGCCTTTCACACTTCCTTCTCATTGGGGTTTTTGCTCTTCTCCAGGCTCATTTTTAAAAAATATGAAGCCTTCATTAAGGTCCCCTGGAGAAAACTCCTCTAGGGGAGGGTGGTGAGGAGTATGGTTTGTAATGATGCTCTACCATCAGAAACCTGTACACAGGCATCGTAGCACAAGCCCAGCCAGTCCATCACAGGGCTGTCACTGCAGATATATGTACCTTGGCTACTTCTAGAATCACAGCTCATTTATAGTTTACATGAAGACAAACAGGTATAAATTTCAAATAAGAGGCAGTAAAGTAACCAGCACCAAATCCAAAGAGGCAGCAGAGGCATGGCTGCCATCTCAGCCACCATCTCTGCCACCTGGAGAGACTGGCTCACCATGCATCATACATCAGTCTGTTATGGAGCCCTGGTTGGGCTGGGGGTGAGGACAGACTCTCACCAGCTGCTTCTCCCCACCCAGGTCTATAAGCACAGAAGTGGGCAGGTGGGTGGTGTGCTCTTGGAACCACTCCCAATTGGACCAGGGAGGACCAGCTCACATTGTACCCACTCTCCATGTTTTTTTTTAAACCTAAGCCACCAGCCCATTTTCCTTTGTGCAAATTTCCTTTGGGTCGGGGAGCTGGAGAGACTTCTAGGTGGGTGAGCATCGCACTGTCATGGAGGTACTATCCTGGGGTGGTGTGGTGGGGTAGGGATGCAGGGGCAAGAGACTCAGGCTCAGCCCCCCAGAATGTTCTTTGTAAGCCAGGTTCAGGGAGATGTCATCCTTCCACTATTGGAAGTACTTGTCTGCTTTCAGCTGTGTCCCCCAGCTTAGTGTTTAGTGACAGGCCTGGCCTGGACAGCCCAGAACGGGTATGTCAGGATATGAGTATGTGAATGTGTGTGTCTGTGAATGGGTATCTGTGTTTGTGAGTGTGTGTCTGAGTGTGTGGGTGGGGGTAGAGAGAAACTAGAGAGACACTGAAGGCAGAGGTGAAAAGAGAGGGAGACAGAGAAAGACCAGGAGACAAGGGATGACCTAGAATGAGGAGCAGCTACCTCTTTACCAGAAAGCACGTGGTCTTCCATTCTGGTTTCTACATATGCCTGAGATCTCGGGCATGAAAGTGAGGACAAAATATATCATTCCTGCTTGCAAAATATGCAACTTCCTGTCCAAGCCCCTGCTGACCCACTTCCAGATAGGAAGGAGAAGGAACGAAGAAGCAGGTTGGAAAAGCACAGTAGCTGCCTTTCCTTCAGCCCCTTTGGGTGTTGAATGGGGAAAAAAAGGGAAATATTCTATCCTTTTCCTGTTTTTAAGGGTTTCTGATTGTCAAATGAAGTTTCTCCTTCTCTTTTCGTCTTCCTTTAATACATGGTCCCTTAGGAACACAGGTCCTGTCCTCAGGGACTCACCTCCACATGGGCAGGTGGACAGAGGGATAACCTCTGTCCTGCTGATCAGGGCCACCCTGAAGTGACCAGTGGGTTCTGTCAAATGTTGAGGGGCATGCTGTCATCCTGGGCATGGTAGGGACCATCAAGGGTAGGGTACAGGTTAGTAGTGAGCTGCGTACTGAAGGATTTGTACAAATCCTAGAACTTGGGATGAGACAAAGTGGCCTTGTAGGCAGGGTGAACAGCGTGAGGATAAACAAAGTCATTATACCTCCAAGAGCTCTGGGTTCTACAGTGTCAGCACCAGCAAGGAGGTAGGTATGGAAAGTGCTGGAGTGGAAGCAGGGGCTTCCTCTGAAGGACTTAGATGCCAGGGGCTTTGAATTTTATGAATGGAGTAAGAACCAGGAAAGCAGTGGAAACAACAGGATTTTAGAAGCATACCTTTAAAACCTTCAGCAAATAATGAGGGTATTTAATGCAGACCTTTGTGTTACTGGTTGGCTGTATTTTATGGAGCAAAATTTGCAATTGGGTGAGAGTGTCTGGTTCATCTTAGAATGCTTTATTTTTGGGGCATTGGCCATATTTATTAAGAGACAGAAACCTGTCTTTGGTTGGAGTCCTAGTCATGTTTAATGGCCTGTACAGATAGATGTCTTTAGAGCTTAGATACCTGCTTGAGGAAAAGTAGTAAAATGTGCATTCAACCCCTTAATACTCATGTGGATTTGAGCTCATATTTTTTCTAAGGAATCATATGATTATATAGTTGCCTAATGCAGGTGAGCACACCAAGCTCTGCAGATGCAGTTAAGAGCCACCTGCTAGATTTATGAGGGAAGTGGAATCATTGCTCTCAGAATAAAATATTCATGAAATAAAGATGAGAACTGCACAAATGGGAGATGACATGAGGACTGAGGGATGAATCATCCATCACTGGCTGGAAGTTTGGAGTTCTTGTTGCCTCCTGCCTTGCCTGCCCTCTCTAGCCTCTGCATCCATTGCAGACAGGACCTGACAGAGGCCATGGTGGCCAGGCAGCAGTGGTAGAGAAACAGCTGGGCCCCTCCATGTGGGCAGTGGGCTGGCCTTGGTCTGCATGCCTGCTTGCTCTTTGTGGGAAGATTTGATCCTGGGACCCATTTTTTGACTCTACACCCTTCCTCGCCTCCATGCCTCTAATGCTTTTTAAACTCCACATAGAGATTTTTCTCTCTGGTTCCTTTTCTCTCTTTATTTATGCTAAACTCACAGTGTACCTCTGGGGTTCAAAAAGGGAAGGTGTGTGAAATGCTATATGCAACACGTGTCCCATGGGCTTGCTGAATTATGTCCAAGGGGCTACTCCCTTAAAGGACCTTGTGTTGTACAGGAAGGGATGTACAGATGACCAGTCACATCTTTAGTACACCTTCCCTATGCCAAGAAAATGACATGTTACTTTCTTAACTTTTCAAGTCTCTTCAACAACATTTGAGGGAGGCCTCCTCACCCTTGGGAAAATGGGACTCAGAAGTAGTCTGGGAAGAACTGGAATATGAGGGAAGTATCTGTCACTGGGCCTTCCATAAGGTGTGTACAAGAGCAGGAGCTTCCTCCTATCCTTTTTCAGAGGTTTTCGAGAATGAAGAGTGTAACTGAGGATTCTTCCCTATGCCAGAGAGAAACTGAACCCCAGTTTTTCTCTTCTGAAAACTAAGCCTGGCTCAATGGCTACATTGTTGATGTTAGGCCACTTACTGTGAGAGGAAACTCATGCCCTTAGCCCAAGACCTTCTAGGAAGAAGGCATTAACACTTGTCATCTGTTATATCTATCTCACAAGCACCTCAGAAATGACTCCCCTTCATAAAACCTCCCCTGCCTACCTCCATGGCCCACCTTCATGCCAGGGGTGATGCCAAATTGCCACTTATGCTATACCTACCTGCCTCTACTTTAGGTTTGCTGGCATTTCCCACCTCTGCATTGCCATCACTTTGCCCAGTTTCTGGAACAGTGGGATCTCTTGTTGAGGGATGATGAATATAACTGAAGTATTGAGCACCTTCCATGTGCCAGGGACCAAGATGGATGCTTTACCAAGAACATTAGCTCATCTGGTAGTAGGAGCTCAAAAGTATTTATTGAAGGAATGAGCCAGTCTGGGCACCTATAAAGAAAACATTATTAATGTTAAATTGTTGTGTAAATCATTGTAGCTGAATCAATGGCTTTCAATTCTTGCTGCACATCATGGGTCATTAATCCTGGGGCTTTTTCAAAGTACAGATGCTTGGGATCCATTCTCCAAAGTGTTGTATTAGTCAGATCTGGACAACTATAATTTCTAGAAGCTTCAGATGTGCTTTGATGTCCTGGCAAGGTTGAAAACACTGGTTTATACCATCCTGCCAAGGGGAGATTGGGAATGTGCAGCTCAGGTTTGGGAGCTGGGCAGATGTTGACTCTGATCCTGACACTCCACTTACTGTGGAATTGTGTAACCTTGAGCAAGACTGTTCACCCCTAGCCTTGGTTCACCTGATGTATACCTGTTGCATCATTGGTTCCCTCCTCTCATTGCCCTCCCCTACAAAATCTGCAGTTGAGCTCATCAGAACTTTTTCTCATCATGCTCTGAAAAACTGCCCAGCATCTCCTGAGACTTCATTGACTTAACTAACATTCAACTTCTTTGCACTTACACAGCATTAATCTCAGACTCCCAACCGAGCTCTTTGGGGTCAGGAATGTCTTTGGAACAATACTTAAGAAGATTATGTTGATGGTGTTTCTCCCAGCTGTTGGGTCTCATTTACCACTTGGTTGGTCTCAAGGACACCTCCTACAAGCATCCCAGATGGGAAGTCCCTCAATACATTTTGTTCTTGCCAAACTTAAATAGAAGCCATTGGATGCCAAACACAGTTAATTCTAACATGTCCCACGTGTGCCTGGCTATTACATAGATGATAGTTTAGTTAATTACTGTTTTCCAATACACTGTGTTATTTCCACAATAGTGAACATCAGCTTAATTACAGAACTTTATCTCTGCAAGACAACGTCTGGGAAAGGGTCCCCAGTAACCTCTGCTGGTATATCTGTCATCATGTTTAATATGAGGTGAGAAACAGAGCTGAATTCAGCTGGATTTATGGATTAATGCCATTAGTAAATTTTATGTAATAGTCAGGGATATTTCACTAGGTTAGTTACCTACAGCAAATTAATGAAGGGAGGAACAAGTTTTCAAGTATCTCTCTATAGCTGTCATTACTTGGTTGAACACCGAAACTTTGGGATAATGAGGGTATAAAGGGATATAGTTCACATTTAAAAGCTCATTTTTTGAATTTGCATAACATAATAGAATGCCTAATTTTGTCTAAATGATGATTATTTGGGTCATTCTTTCCTTGAGTAGGTAGATTATTTCAGCCTCTTTCCTTGGCCTGGGGGCCACCAGAAATAACTTAGTGTGTGCTAAATCTGTGGACCAGGTGATCCAAGAAGACAGCACTCCCAGGGTTTCCAAACAAGGTAGTTTTCTCCACTTCTCTGCACTACAGCTCTGGCTCTGGCAGGAGCAGGTAGCATGGAGGGTATGTTGGGAGCCTCAGAAACAGGCTGCCTGTGTTTTCCAGAGAGAATGCAGAGGTGTTTGCCACAGTTCCACTTATTTTCTTGTTCAATTAAATGATAAATGCAGGAAGCTCATGATGATATCCTTTTTCTCTAGGGTTTGCTTTGTGTTGGGGCTACTATCAGGATTAGAATTTGGATAGAATGAGGTCCAATTGGTACATAGAGGATGAATTCTTGACTGCCATTCAGTGTGGGAAGGTAACCCTTGAAAGTTTGTTCAAGTGATATGGATATTTTTTCTTTTTGTCTTAAAATGGGCAGGTTACAGGCCAATAAGTAACCTTAAATTGGGGCTGATACCCACTGCACACTTTGTAGTCCTTGGAACTGCTTCATTTGCCCTCAATTTAAGGCAAGAAGTATATATATATATATATATATATATATATATATATATATATATATATATATGAAACTATTTATTCACGCTCTTTCTTCCAGAAATACTAACTCTAGGGGAATTGGACCATCTTCATAACAATGCTCTGGGTTGGTATTTATTCTAGAAGCTTTGATGTTACCTGATCTACTCCTCACTGCTGTGATTATTATGCTAGATTGATGCTGGTTTCCTACCACTTTATTGCACTCCTCTCCTCCCCAACCTCCTCATCCTTATCCTTCACTAATGAAGGATTTCATTTTGAAGACATACTTTGCTCATATTTTTCAGAGGACTTCTGTTGGTGGGTCTTCTCCCAAAGCTCCCTTATGTTTATTCCCCTGGCATTTAGTGGAGAGGCTCCTTTCACTTTTCCTCTATTCTCAACTCTCTGCCCCCCTGTGGTCTTCTTTGTTAGGAAGTTCTCTTTTATCTGTCCCTAGACTCTGGCAAAACTGGGAGCATCTCATGAACACCTGTCCTGACCCAGTGCTCATTTGACTGATAAAAAGGGCCAAGCCCTTTCTTCTGAATGCCAGAATCCAGAGTGGACACATCTGGGAGTAAAACACTTGCCTCCCACTTTAAGTTATTCTGCTCTTAAACTTGACTTTTTTCCACATCAAATGGGATCCTTAAATCCCTGAAAGGAAAATAGAAAGGAAGAAAGGCAAGATTGTGCAACTAACTAGTTTTCCCAATGATCCCAGGATCCCAAACTGACTTACTTGGTCATCAGTTTTTCTTTGACAGAAACTAAAAGCTGTGCCAGAGAGGCACTCTGTTTGTCCAGCCTTCTCCAAGCTTCTCTGGCTGCAAAGAGAAGGGAAAGTTATATTATTAAACCCCAAAGATATCTGAAATTATCTCTCAGTTTCTCTGTCTTCAAGGACCTCTGACTTCAGTCTTATGCCTTTCACACATTTTGAAAGGAAAGCAGTCTATAGATACAAATATTTCCCAACATGGCTGTGGTACTGACTTTGGCTAATGCAGATAAAGGAGCCAAAGCATAAGCTTATCAGATCTCACAGCACCCATGAGAAGGCAGGAGAAGTAGGCTGGGTAATAAGTAGGAGTCAAGGCTTGTCCAGATGGCTGGGAGGCAAGATCCAGGATGATGGTCATGGAAGAGAAAGTTTGTTGAAGCACAACTGCTGTAATGGATGGAACATCAACTACTTTCTGTCTCTTTATACCTTTGTTCAGGATTCAGATTCAGTCTTTGCTTGGGTCATGGTCCTGCCTTTTGGTTACAGGTGGTCAGACAACTTAAACCCTTATCCAGAAGGGAGGAAGTAATTTCCCCAAAGTAAACAAACCACAGTTTTCTTAAATTGGGTGAATTGATGGTGAGTGGCCCTGAAACAGCCAGTACTCAATATAACAGTTAAAAATACTATTAGATTTTCACATGCAAGAATAAAAACAAATAAATAAAATGGAAGATATATTACATAGAGAAAAGGGTCAACCATGTTGTAACATAATTGAGAAGAAAAATTTAATTTGCTTTGTTATATATTTTACAAACTGTTGAAGGATTCAGTGAAAGACATTGCATGTATCATATTTAGTTGGGCAATGTAAGGGTTTTGTGGTCCCTAGTCACTTCTCCCAATTTTACCTATGACACTTGCCACCCAAAGGTGATCCCAACTCAGAGATGGTGTTTCAACATCAACTAGGAGAGTTCTGCTTTGCGGGGCTTCAGATCACTGGAATCTTGGCTCTGTCCCCAGAGATGTACCTATGATATCTGATGTCATTTTCATCTATGACAGCAAGCCATACCCATAGTCTCTTCCACCCTCAAACTAGTTGGCTTTCTTATTCTCGGGTTTACTCCTGGCCTGGAATGTTATCATGTTTTTTTTGTCTTGGGGAAGGTTCTGGGAAAAAACAGCAAGTGTCACACTGGAAGCCAGGATCTCTGTGCTAGTCATGAACTCAACAAAGGTGTGGAGAGAGCAATGGCTCTGTTTCATCCACACCAGTGGATGAAAAGGAGTGAACTTCAGAAGCACCTTCTTTGCCTGAGAAAGGCTGGCTTGAGTTTTCATGGGTCAGTCACATGATTGTACACTCAAGTGAGAGGGAGTTCAAGTCAGTTATTTAGGGTTTCCACTTTCCTTCTCCTTCCAGCCCTGTAGGATCTCAAACAGCCACTGGAATGGTCCTTAGATTTGTGTAGTTTCTTCTTTTGTTTTCCTTTGAAAGCACATTAAGGACTTTCACATTTCTTGGTTTTTCTAACAACTCTACAAGATAGGCACTGGACAGGTTCTTCTTTCCACTGTATACATGTCAACATTAGACAGCCTGTGGTGTTTCATCTCAGAATTGGGCTTTGACATGGTGTTTCTCTTGGAGTTTGACATCAGGGAAGTACAGGCAGGAGGCACGACTTTGACCTTGCTTGGCACATCAGAACTCATGATGCCTGAAGATAGATCTGCAACTTCTAACACTTCATTGAGGGGCTGTTGTAGGTCCTCCGTTGGGCAGCTGGTCTTGTGCCCCACTTCACCGTGGAAAACTGAGGAAGCAGATTCTATTATATTTGTTTTTGGGGAGCTTTAAAACAATGTGATGTCCTTGGTTTATTCTGACATTGTCAACAAATCATCAAGTTATTTGAAAGGAATGACATTTGTTCTAGTTTCTTTCTTAGGCAAATAAATAACTAAACAAAACAATTTTCTTGATGTCATTCATCATATGCAGAGACTCAGGAGTTAGGGCCATAACCATCTGGACAGCCAAGGCCTTATGTTACCAGAAATGTCAGTTGACTTCTGGGAAGTCCCTTTCTTCACCATCCTTACTCCTTACCCCCATCCCCATCCCCATCCTCATCCTGGAACCAGGCCCCTGAGCTTTTAAACAGAGACATGCCCCTCCCTGACCTCTTGGAGATTTTATTCATGGAGAAAACAAGTCCCCAGAGTGAAGTAGGACCTCCCCTGTGGCTCCAGGCACTACCTCTGCCTCTCACTGTGGTATGTCTCTGGGGACTCATTTATCTTTCTGATTCCAAGCTTTCTTTGTGTAGGATGGGCAGGAGTACACCAAGTCTGTTGAGCATTATAAACTCTAAATGGCAAACATATGGGGCACATTAGGAGCTTAAGGATCATTTCCTTCTGCTCTCAAGGTAAACTTTATCCTGTGTCTTCCAGTTCTTCAAAGCATTTTCTCCCAAGATTGTTGGGTGGGACGGCAATGATTTGAAGCAGAGTGTGAAAGGGAAGCACATGCTGCCAAAGCTGGCTGGTGGAATCCTTGCTCCCTAGGGGCAGTGTCCTAGGCTGCTGGTCCCAGGTAGTTGAGGGCTGGACACAGCTGAGGGGCAATGGGAAAGATGGGAGGAATGGGAGCATGCTCACCCACTGTCTAACCAGCCAAAGAGACCTGGGGTCTCCAGGCCTTGAGAATTGTAGATAGCCAGCCTGGGCTCATGATAGGGCTCAGCCTGACCTTCCTGTGCTTTCCCTCCAGGACAAAGAAGTGAATCTGGAGCAGGTTCATCGGCGTATGAACAGTCTAATGGATGAAGACATTGCCCACAAGCAGATTTCCCCAGCATCTATTGAGCTCTCGGCCTTGGAGATGGGGGGTCTGGCTCCCAGCCAGGCTTTGGAGCCAACACGGGAATACCAGAACACCCAGCTCTCAGTCAGCACCTTCCTGCCTGAGCAAAGTAGCCATGGCACCAGCCGGACACTCTCATCAGGGCCCAGCAGCAACCTGCCACTGCCGCTGAGCAGTTCGGCCACCATGCCCTCCATGCAGTGCAAACACAGGTCGCCCAACGGGGGACTGTTCCGCCAGAGCCCAGTGAAGACCCCCATCCCCATGTCCTTCCAGCCTGTGCCTGGAGGCGTCCTTCCAGAGGCCTTGGACACCTCCCATGGCACCTCCATCTGACCACGCTGCCCACCCTTCTGCCCGCCCATCTGCCCACCCGACCAGCAGAGCTTTTTAATACAAGGAAACAACACAAACCACACACACACAGACTTTCATTTTTCTTGTACATACCTGTAAATAATGACAGAATGGAGTGGGGTAAAAGTGTATTTTGAATATTCCCAATTTTCAAAGTCAGTAAAAAAAAACCACAAAAACTGTATGAATGGCTTTGTAAATTTTGTTCTATATGAATAAAAAGGCAAATTACTTGTGATCATTCTGAAGTGCCAAAGAAGCCCCCTGTTCCTGAGCCTTTCTGAGAGCAGGAGTGGTGAACAGATAAGAAGCCCCTTTCTGCTGGGAGAAGGGAAAGTGAGGAGCAGGTCCCTTTAGAGGAGCCCCAAATGCTGCTTGCTGTAGTGTCCATGGTTTCGTCCCACTTCCCTCCACTCCTGACACCTTGTTCTGTTTTTAGTCCTCTTGGGTGAGCCTTGACCAGCATTGGCTTGGCCCACTTGGTCACTGCTATAGGAGGCTCCTGGGACACGAGGCAGTCCCATTGGTCACCCCACTGTCTGTCACAGTGTGCTGTGGGCCTAAGAGAAGTGCCCATACTGAGGTGATGGTCTCTGAGGGCTTTGATGATGACATGCTCTACTACTGGCCTTGTTTTTTACTTTGTTTTCCTAATTAGAAGAACCAAGTGATAGAATATGAGAGAAGGGGGGCAGGTCCCAACACTGCCTTGAAAAGGGCAGGGCAGAGGTGGGTTTGGCCTGGTGAAAGGTTTGTAGTATAGGGAAATTCAGGGTATCATGGGTAGACCAGGTGAGGTAATGGGATGAGAGGCCAGGAAGAGGGAGAACATTCTGTTGGGTTTGGTACCTTGGTCCCAGGTGAGAGAGGAAAGTGTGGTCTTAGATGCAAAGAGTATAAGCTTTGTGGTTTCAGGTAAAAGGATGCTGTTGGAATGGAGGGAGGGCCCTAGGTAGGCAGACTAATGCTCTAGGTGATGGCGAGGGCTGGGAATGATAAAATAGACCATGAGCATTCAGATGGGAAGGAGCCTTGGCTCTTAGAGAAGGAACAGCATAACTTTATGCGAATGTGAGGACAAGTAACTCTCATCTGCCAGGGAAGTAGACCCCCAAAATAAAAGGATGTCTCTGGGTATTGAACTTTGAAGATAGGCTGCCAAACAGAGCCAGAACCCAGCATGCATCCTCATTCCCTGCTTTGCCATTTCTCTTGAACTCCATAAGCCTACAAGCTCTTAGCAGGGGCCCTCCTGGCTGAGAGCATCTTATAGTTTCTGAGATTCCCAGGCTTATCACTGAGCTGGTGAAACTGCTAGGAAACTCTGCTTCTTAAGGTTAGGATAACCTGACAGTCTGCCTCCCTCTATTGCCCTTTCTGGGACAATTAAACAATAAAATCAGAGAAAATACCACTGGGAGCAGCATAAGTTGAGTAATCTTACCTGTATCACTTTATTTCTTCTCCTGCAGACTAAGGTGATTCTGCTCTCCTCCCCTGCCAGAATGGTGCATGCAGCCTACAGCTGGCACCAAAAGGTGGGGGGCTCCCTCTCCAGCAGGAATCAAGGAGATGAGAGCCTGGGTCTGTGGTCATGGAGAAATATAAAGTCCTATTGATTGCCTTTCCAATAGCCTTGTAGAGTTACTCCAGAGATGTATTTATGAGGGTGATAACTAGTCCAGGATTGATTTCTTCCCTGAAGTCTTGAATGACCTGATTGAGCAGTAAGGAATGGCTGCATCACAGTCAGCTGAAAGCACCCTGGGGAGGAGAGTGTTTATAATTATGCTATTTATCTCTGGATGCTAAGAATGGTCTGATATCAGTGCTACCAGGAGATGCACTGACTGACATTTCTCCAATCAGAGTGAGTAAAGCCAGAAGCTGGGTGCATGCTCACGGTGATGTCCAGGGGAGCAGTTGTTACACTGAGGAAGATCAGGCTCCATTTTTTTTCCATCAGCACTTTGGGGGCTCTTCCCTGGATGGTCATTTTTCATATATATCTATTTTTTAAATCAAATTGTGGTCTCACTGCCTTATCTTACACCCAAGTCTGCTTTTCCCTTGAGATGACCTGTCTTTGGGGAGTATCATGGATGTTTTCTTGGACAGCTTTGCTTAGAATGGGTGTCAGGGAGAGGAGGGAGATGGTGCATGTCATGTGTGTGTGTGTGTGTGTGTGTTTATTTGTGTGTGTCAGAGAGAGAGAGAGAGCAAGTGAGTGAGCATCTCTCATGGTGTGACCCTTCACCATGTTTATGTTATTTTTTAAAAATTCCTAACCTTGGCATGAGGGGAAATGATTAATATTCAAGCAGGTTCTCTAGAAAAAAAATTTTCCCAACTCAGATTTCTGTCTCAGCTCAGAATGTATCATTTTTTCATGCTTTGCTCTTTGGATTTATAACTCTGTTTAGACTATTCCATACACTATAGGTATATTTTGTGCCTTCAGACACTGCAAATAATAATCAGCATTTGGATTAAAGTTGTTTAATAATAAAACTTGGCTTTGCTCCCTACCCTCTTCTTCTCTGGGGTGAAGAAATGCTAGCTGCTTGTTCCTGCATGCTCTGGCCAAGAGCTGCATTCTTTCCCATTGGTGTGGGCAGTAATGAGTGAAACTTTGCTGATTAAGTGGGTCTCAGATATGCTTTGAGGTAGACGCATGCCCTCCTCATCCTTTATATCCAGAGTCCTTCACATTGACTGGGGGCTGTGTGAGGACATGCTGAAAAGCAAGTCTAATTTTTGGTTAACCTAACAGTTTCCTTGAACATGCAAGTTCTTGGAAATCTCCTAGGTTAGAATTTGGCTGCACTACACAGAGAAGTGTTCACGTGGCCTTGTGAAATGAACTCCTTTTAAGTGTTAGCTGATTTTGTTTCTTCTCTCATCTCTACACTCACTTAGACCTGAGATAAGTTGCCTCTCTGTGCTTAGGCTTCTGCCTTAAGGGAGTGGCTATCTTTATTTAAGGATGCACAACTTGGCTTAGCATTTGGCTCTCAGAGGGCTTTGGGTACCACTGCACAATGAAATCTCATATTCCCAGTCATCTCTGTAGTCTCCGATCACCAGCCTGGTCCATGGACTCCCAGATTCATATGCTCCCAGCTCTACCTTTTGCATCATAAGGATCCACTCTGACTTCTCAGCCTTCATAGGAGAAACAACTCCACTGTCATCCTTGGGTCAGGGAGGACAAACTTGAGGAGTGTGGTTTTCATGATCAAAATCTCAACTTCCAGGAAGTGAAAGTAGAGTGTCCAGCCCTTACCCCTCCATCCCTGCACCAATGAGAAACTTCTCCAATGCTGGGGACAAACTCCAAAGGCTGGGGGTGTGGAGACTGGCAGACATTTCCAGATTATCTGAACAGACAAATGAATCTGAATGGGACTCCCAAAGGGCTATGTTTTCTCTTATCATTATTAAAGATTTTTATTTATTTCTTTTTAGAGAGGGGGAAGGGAAGGATAAAGAGATAGGGAGAGACATTAATGTGAGAGTTAAAATATTGATCATTTGCCTCCCACATGTGTCCTGATCTGGGACCAAACCTATAACCTAGGTATGTGCCCTGACAGGGAATTAAACCAGTGACCTTTCACATTTTTTAATGACACCCAACCAACTAAGGCACACCAGTAAGGGCAGGGCTATGCTTTCTAAAGGAAAAGCAGCCCTATTCCTAAATTCTAAATACTTCCAAATATTACCAAAATGGCACAAATTCCATATCCAAGTGTATCTTTTCAAGCACTGAAAGAAGACCAAGGACACATAAAAGAAGGAAAAAAACCCACTCTCTGGCCTATGCCCTCTCATTTAATAGGTATAGATATGGGCAAGTTCCCATGGAGAGCTTGTATCCATGCATGAACTTATGCTTCCAAGGCTAAAGGGTTCCCTACTCATGGACCTCTGCCATCATTCTGAGTAAAGATCCTTGAGAAACTTATCTTTCTCTCCCAAAGGTACATGCTCTCAGATTAACATCTATATCTTAACGAAAGCCTTGTTTTATGCTCCTAGCTTTGACAACACAAGATTTGATAAAGCTCCCAAAAATCTGAACTGACCTTTACTTGCTTTGGACATAATAAAAGAGAGAGCATTTGTGTTCCTATTGTAAGATTTGCTACAACTAAACCATTATTTTATTTCATACCTGCAGTTGCTTTTAATAAATGGAATTGTGCTTGATTCTCATTATACTCACCCTTCATACCAGGCAACTCCGGTTAGGTAACAATTCCCTATTCTAATACTTTTATTTTTTCCACATCCCTGGTATGTAGTTAGGTTACTTTTGAAAGAAGTGGACACATTTCAGATAAACTAGGTGAGCTAATAGTTGACAAAGGAGGGACAATTGTCAATGATACCGGATCCTCCTGCTAGTTTTCATTCTCTCACCTCTGAACTTGATATTGGGTGATGAGCTCCAGAGAGAGAAGAGGTTCTTTCCACAGCAAGAGAAACTCCTGCTGGAAAAATTTGCAATGCCCAATGGCCAGGATCTGAAAGAGGGGATATGTGACCAAATATGCCTCAGGAAGTGCTAGGTCACTAGCAGATTCAAGCATACAGTTGCCAGGGGCAACCAGGTATCTAAGATCAGAGGAAAATGAAACACTTGCCAACACACTAAATAAGTCATGCACAGGTATATGCATGCATATGCACACATATACAGACACTAAAGTCCCTACAGATACCCTTTCAGGCATACACACGCAGAATTGAACACGCATGGCAATGTTTGAGTGATGCAAGCAAATAAATTTCTACTCATCAGATCTGGAAAACATCCCAGGTAAGGAAGGATGCCATTTCAGGGCTTCCCTGTTCACTGCAGTCTTAATGCAACAATCAACCAAGCACTTTTCTATAATTATTTGCTAAAGAGGGACACATCTCCTGCTAAGTGGCCTTTTTCTGGCCAAGCACCCAGGTGTGCACAGCAAACTGTCCAATAACCCTTGCTCTGAAATCCTTCTGATTTTCAATTAGAATCCCTGCAATATGCATAGAAGTCTCAGGCATTCCCAAAGGCATGCTAATTGTTTCTGAATAAGAATACACGTTATCATCATATTGACATGAGCAGCCATTTATTGATTAGGTATAGTATTCCAGGGCCTATACTGTTCCCTTTATATACAAATGCTCTCGCATTCTGAGGTGAGCCCTACAAGGTAGAAATTACTATCTAAAATTCATAGAAATGGAAAATGAGACAAAAAAGCACGGCCCCAAACCTGGTAAGTGACAGTGCTGGCACTCACAGTTCCTTGTCTGTCTGATTTCCTAGCACATGTTCCTTTCTGCACAGTTGGATCTCCCTTGGTAGGAGTGCATCTACTGTCCCTCAGCCCTGGGCGCATGTTGGCCTGCTCTGTCCCAAGATGCAGTGGCACCAGCCTCCCAGGTCTCTCAGCCTATACATCTGCTGCCTTCTCTCTGGTGGCTTCAGGGAGCATTGATTAGTATAAGCTTGTGCATCTCTGAAGAAGTGTGGCTACCCTGGGTTAAGAGGATCATGCCTAACCAGAGTCTGGGCCAGGTGCCTGCTTCCCTGAAGCTGCCCTTAGCCAGGGAGGAAGTCAGGGTCAGAAAACACGCTGCTTCTCTAAGGGAATGTCTTCATTCAGTAGGCTCTGCTTCTGCATAGAGCAAACTGTGCACCAGACCAAGGGAAGCTCCAGGGCCAATTAGTGCTCTAAAGAGCTTTATGATTCTCCATTAGAGCAAGAGTTCCATCCCTGAAATCCCTGGATACATCTCAGAGGTGCCTGAGAAAATTCTAAAATTGTTTGCCATATTGATGAGTACTGTGGGTGTGTGCATTCCTCCCCAAAACAATGTCCATATTTTCCAATATACCTTTTAAATTCTCTTATAAAAGCTCTAAGCCATTGCCTGTAAAAGTTGGGAGTCAGACAAGCCCCTGTATTCCACTCTCACAGGGCATGTGTTTAGGTGTAATTCCATTTTGGTACTCATCTGAGGGGAAAATCATTGCAGAACAGTGATGGGAGGAGAGAATGTGGAAAATGCCTTGCAAGTGGGGCCTCTGGGACTTTAACACAGAGGCAGAGAAGTCCCACTGGCAGGCCACATAGGGAACTGCTAGACACAGGGGCAGAGAATAATGCTGATTAGGTGCCTTAAACCTGGTGCATGGATGGGAAGGTGGTCCAGAAAAGATGAGGGAACAGATACTGAAACTGGTTGAGTCTGGGCTGGAATCCCACTCTGACCATGACATCTTAAGCACATTGTTTTTTATTTCTTTGAGTCTTACTGGTCCCTGCATATATTAATGATAATAATACCTATCTGACTTTTGTGAGAACTCCATAGTTAAAATCATAATGATAGTTGGAAGATATTGAGTGTTTTCTATGTGTCAAAGCTTTCCCTAAATCATCTTCTTTGTTCCTATTATTACCATGTATGGTAGTTAGTGAGGCAAATGAAGCACAGAGAAGTTGAATGTCATGCTAATATTGTGGAGAAGGGACGAGATATTCAGGAAGTTGGAGTGCAGAGCCTGTGCTTCTACCCATGACCCAGTATTAGTACTCTACATTGCAAGTGTCAGTGCAGGGACTGAGACAATCTGTACTTGCCTTGTTCTCCAAGTCCTTGCACATGCTGTGGAGGGTGCAGGAAGAAGGGATTGGGTGTGCCTTCAACCTCAAACTAGACAAATGTTCAGTGTTAATAAAATAAGTGAGACCTGGTTTTTCATTTTGGTTCTGGATTTTCCAGCTGTGTGATCTTGAATATGGGGTGCAGAGAATGAATTTATAGAGCTATCTGTGATCCATGATTGCTAGAATGAAGTTTTCCCAGTTCATAAACTCTCCTATTTTGACATCTGAGTCTCTTGTGGATAATACTACACAGATCCAAAAGACCAGGGTTGGTCCTAACAAAGCAAGAGCATGCTTGCCTTTGCTTCTTGGAGACCAAATTACTTTTTCTCTCCATTAAGGTAGAGCCACATGCATACCTTACTGCTCATGGAATAGGTACAAACTGGGTACCAGACAGATCTGGCTTAAAATTGGTCATTTTTGCTTACCAGATGGGCATCCTTAATCACATCACTATAATCTCAGAGCCTCCTCTCCATCATCTCACCTGTAGAATAGGTTCTGAATCCTGAACTGCTGTGATGATCAATGATAATGCAGGTAAGGTGCCTGCACAAACACATCCTCATTAATGGAAGCGCTTGGGGTGATCTACATACCCACCGCTCAGCCTGAGCTCAGCCAACCATCTCATCTGTGACATTCACATATGCAACATTTGCTGCCAGCTTGGGGAGCAGGAAGAGTGCCAGTCAGGGCAGAGAAAGCATTTCCATTTTCACCCGGCACTGGCTTATTTGCTATGTGCCCCATCTCTGTGCCTCTGGGAAATAACAGTGCTGGCAGCCCTTGCTTCTGGTTCCTGAGATCCACTCAGGTAATGATTCTGATTGTTCCCAGAAAGCATATGAAAAGCAGCCTGGCTTGCCTGCAGAGGTATGATTTGATTGTAAGTTGCTCAATCAGTGCTCTCAGAGCCTGACTTCCAGGTGTGCTAATACTGAAATGCAGACAAAAAGAATCAGGGTCTGGGGAAAGAGTACCTCCAAAGTTGCCAAGGCACTGATGAGTCTACAGGAATATAGCTTGAGGGGTGAAGTATATGCCATAAGTCTCTGGACTTTTGGTGGCTTCCTGGGGTGCAAGCCCTTTGCTTCTTGCAGTAAAACTCAAATTCCTCGTGTTTGATAGGAAAAATAAACACATAATTTTGAGTGACAAAGAATGTGTGTGCTGATATAATTTTATGTTTATTCTGTGCCTGTTTTTACCTTCTGCCACTACATTAGGTCTGAAGTTCACAGTAGCTGAATCATCCTCAGTCAGCAACATGTTTCTGGACTAACTAAGTTTTCTCAGGTGGAAAGAAGGTGTTTCTTGCATTCAGTAGAAAGTGACATAGCTGACTGCTAGATTAGTAAGAATCCAGCCCAGTAAGAAAGAGAGGACATGTTGAAACAAGAATTTGAGGAGGGACCACTCAGAAAGTTGTCATGAAGAACCACAAGGACATTGGAAGGAAGAAGCCTGTGGATGTCAACAGCGGCACACACTCACTGCAGTGGGAGGGGCGTGTCTTCTAACTGGGAGAGAAGAAACTAAGAGGGGCGACCCTAATCCATCTCCATGAATGAGACAACTAAGGGTGACTCCAGGAGCAGAGAGCTGAGGGAACACAAACTCTGACCTCATAGCCCTCTCTCCCTCTTACTCTCAGCCCATCCCAACTGCAGGGCAGGGAGCCCAGTGACAATGTTCACACTAACCAGCTTCTTGGAGCAGAAAGCAGGGTGGAGAAAAATGAATGCTTGTGAGGGTATGAGGAGGAAGGAAAACAAAATATATTTAATGTAGTGGGTCGAGAGGAGAAATAAAGGGACTTACATGGATTATATGCTCAAGATGTCCTATGAGAATTATCTTTTCTCATCTTGGTAAATTAAAAAAAAAATTACAAATGAGGGAAATGAGACACAAAAATTAAGTTGTTTGCTCAAGATGGTCCAACTAGACTGTTGTCTTAATAAAACCTGTGCTCTTTTCACCCTGGATTGATTGCCCTGCATGTTCAGAAGTTGTAGTGATTAGACAGCTTCAGGCACGGGGTCACCTCCCAGATTTGGGACACAGCCATCAAGGATTTTGCAAACTGTGAGTTAAGGCAGGCAGAGTGGAGTATATGGCTTTTGTGGAGAAAACAGTTGAGGTAGAACAACGGTCTCCAGCAGAACTCTAATTTAGTTGTTGGAGGCCAGTCTTTTGAAGGATCTTCAGATACCAATGTGGGGAATTACGTATGAGGCAATGTGTTGGAATCAGAAAGTTGTGCTTTTAAAGTCAGGTTCTGTTATTTTCTAGCTACATCACTTTAAGTCACTTAACCTCCCTGGGCATCAGTTCCCACATCTATGAAATCAATACACTGAGGGCAGCAATGCCACCACAAAGCATATAATTACAAAATTAGAATAAAGCACCTAGTACCAGCATGAGTGGGTAACACATAGCAAATGTTCAATCAATGATGATCATCATTAGTGTAAGAAATATGATGGCAAAGGGCCCAACTACAAAGTGACAATTTTAAAAAATACTTTAAAAATTATAAAGCACACTTGGAAAGGTGTACAAATCATAAGTGTACACAGCTTTATTCAAGTAAAGAAGCTGATTTATCCCCCATAGTCACCATCCAAAACAGAAATAGAACATTACCACCTTCCCAGTTGATATGCTCAGCACCCCAAAGTTAACCATGACTAATCTATACTATAACCACTGACTAATTTTGTATATCTTTGAAATTTGTATAGATGGATTCAGTTATCCTTCTTTTGATCCAGCTTTAAAAATCCCCACCCAAGGACATGTTCACTTATTTTTAAGAGAGAAAGAGAGGCAGAAAGAGAGATAGAGAGACATCAATTTGTTGCCTTCTATATGTGCCCCAACTGGAGATTGAACTCACAACCTAGGCGTATGCCCTGACCAGTAATTGAACCTGAAACCCTTTGGTGCACAGGACAATGTGATGGTCCAACCAACTGAGCCACTCAGCCGGGGATGGTTCAGCTTTTTTTCTCACTCAATATTGCATTTAGAGATATATCTATGTACCTGTGTGAAGTTCATTTTCACTGCTATCAAGGATTTAACTGTACAAATGTCACAATTTATGCATTCTACTGTTGGTAGACTTTTGGTTTGTTTTCATTTTGCATAATCACAGTCTCCCTATGAACATTTTTTGTGAATTTATGTATGCCTTTGTGTTAGAGAGCTGGGTCATAGGCATACATCTGTTCTACTTTATGTAGATACTACTAAAATGTTTGAAGAAATAGTGGTACTGATTTATGCACTTTACCTGCAATGCTTGAAAGTTGCAATTGTTCCACATTCTCACTATCACTAGTGCTGCAGGGTATTTTAATTTCAGCCATTCTAATGGGAATGTAGTATAGCTTATCATGGTTTTAATTTCCATTTTCCTGATAACAAGACTGAGACTTTTACATATGCCTATCTGAATTTCTGCTTTTGTGAACTCTCTTCTTTCAAGACTTGCCTTCTCATTCTCTCTCTGGTATCTTTTTTTTAATATTTAAATTTATTTTTATTATTTTTTAATTTTATATTCACGTTTTTAAAACTTTATTTAGTTATTTTTCAAGTACAGTTTTTTGTCTATTTTTCCCATCCCAGCCCCCCCCGCCCCGTGCTCCCCACCTCCCTCCCATTTCCTCCCCCCTAGTCCTCGTCCCTGTGTCCTTCATACTTATTCCTCCAAATCCCTCCCCCTTTTCCCCCTTAAATTCCCTTCCCTATCCCCTCTTGTCACTGTCCCCTTGTTCTCTATTTCAGTGTCTTGGTTTTTATTTTGCTTGCATGTTTGTTTTGTTGTTTAGCTTCCTATTAAAGATGAGATCATATGGTATTTGTCTTTCAACCCCTGGCCGATTTCACTCAGCAAAATGCTTTCCAGTTCCATCCATGTTGTTGCAAAGGGTAGTAGCTCTTTCTTTCTCTCTGCTGCATAGAATTCCATTGTGTATATGTACCACAATTTTTTGATCCATTCATTTACTGATGGGCACCAACAGCTTCCAACTGTTGGCTATTGTAAATTGTGCTGCTATGAACATTGCGGTGCATAGATTCTTTGATATTGATGTTTTAAGATTCTTAGGATATAATCCTAGCAGTGGAATTGCTGGGTCAAAAGGCAGGTAGATTTTTATTTTTCTGAGAAAATTCCATACTGTTTTCCAGAATGGTTGTACCAGTCTGCAATCCCACCAACAGTGAACTAAGGACCCCTTTTCCCCACAACCTCTCCAACATTTGTTGTTTGTTGCTTTGTCTATTATAGCCATTCTGACTGGTGTAAAGTGGTATCTCATTGTGGTTTTAATTTGCATCTGTCTGATAGCTAATGATATTGAGCATCTCTTCATGTGTCTCTGAACGTTCTGTATGTCCTCCTTGAAGAAGTGTCTGTTCAAGTCCTTTTC
This sequence comes from Artibeus jamaicensis, assembly GCF_021234435.1. Classification (NCBI taxonomy): domain Eukaryota; kingdom Metazoa; phylum Chordata; class Mammalia; order Chiroptera; family Phyllostomidae; genus Artibeus; species Artibeus jamaicensis. The sequence continues at coordinate 36,701,410 of NW_026521788.1, read as the reverse complement.
CCATTGTTTAATTGGGTTAGATGTCTTCTTAGAGTGGAGTCCTGTAAGTTCTTTGTATATTTTGGAGATTAAACCTTTGTCTGATGTATCATTGGCAAATATGTTTTCCCATACAGTTGGTTGTCTTTTTAATTTAATACTGTTTTCTTTAGCCACGCAGAAGCGTTTTCTTTTGATGACACCCTATTTGTTTATTCTTTCCTTTATATTCCTTGCTCTAGGGGACATATTGGTAAAAATGTTGCTGTGTGAAATATCTTGAGATTTTCCTGCCAATGTTCTCCTCTAGGACTTTAATGGTGTCATGGCTTATATTTAAGTCTTTTATCCACCTTGAATCTATTTTGGTGTATGGTGTAAGTTGGTGCTCAAGTTTCATTTTTTTGCATGTAGTTGTCCAGTTCTCCCAACACCATTTGTTGAAGAGGCTATCTTTACTCCATTTTATATTACTGCCCCCTTTGTCGAATATTAATTGACTGTAGAGGGTTTATTTCTGGGCTTTCTGTTTTGTTCCATTGGTCTATGTGCCTGTTTTTAAGCCAGTACCAAGCTGTTTTGATCACAGTGGCCTTGTAATACAGTTTGATATCAGGTATTGTGATCCCTCCTACTTTGTTCTTCTTTCTCAAAAGTGCAGCTGCTATTTGGGGTCGTTTATGGTTCCATATAAATTTTTGAAGTGTTTGTTCTATGTCTGTGAAATATGCCATTGGTACTTTAATAGGTATTGCATTGAATCCGTATATTGCTTTGGGTACTGTGGACATTTTGATGATGTTAATTCTTCCAATCCATGAACAAGGTATATGTTTCCATTTGTTTGTGTCTTCCCTGATTTCTTTCTTCAGTGTTGTGTAGTTTTCTCCATACAGGTCTTTTACCTTCTTGGTTAGGTTTATTCCTAACTATTTTATTTTTCTTGTTGCTATATCGAATGAGATTTTTTTCTTGATTTCTGCTTCTGCTGCTTCATTGTTCATATATAAAACACCTTTGATTTCTGGATATTAACTTTGTATCCTGCTGTTTTACCAAACTCATTTACTAGGCCGAGCAGTTTTTTTAGCAAAATCTATAGGATTTTTTAATGTACACTATCATGTGATCTGCAAACAGTGACAGTTTATCTTTCTCCTTTCCGATTTAAATGCCTCTTATTTTTTTTCCTTGTCTGATCACTGTGACTACAACTTTCAATACTATATTGAATAAAAGTGGTGAAAGTGGACAACCTTGTCTTGTTCCTGACCTTAGTGGAAAATCTTTTTGTTTTTGCCCAGTGAGTATGATGTTGGCTTTAAGTCTCTCACATATGGCCTTTATTATATTGAGGAATACTTCCTCAATTCCCACTTTGCTGAGCATTTTATCATAAATGGGAGTTGTACCTTATAAATAGCTTTTTCCACATCATTGATATGATCATGTGATTTTTGTCGTTGCTTTTGTTTATGTGATGTACTACATTTACTGATTTGTGAATATTGAACCATCCTTGCATCCCTGGGATGAATCCCACTCGATCATGGTGTATGACCTTTGTAATGTATTTTTGGATGCAGTTGTAAATACTTTGTTGAGGATTTTAATGTCTATGTTCATCAGTGATATTGGCCTGAAGTTTTCTTCCTTTCTTATGTCTTTGTCTGGTTTTGGGATTATGATGATGCTGGCTTCATAAAAAGAGTTTGGGAGTCTTCCATCATTTTGGATTTGTTTGGAATAGTCTGTGAAGGATAGGGGTTAGCTTTTCCTTAAATGGTTTGTAGAATTCTCCTGTGAAACCACCTGGTCCAGGGCTTTTGTGTGATGGGAATTTTTGATTACTGCTTAAATTTCTTATACTGTTTTTGGACTATTCAGGCTTCCTGCTTCTTCTTCATTGAGTTTTGAAAGATTATATTTTTCTAGAAATTTGTGCATTTCAGCTAGGTTTTCAAATTTCTTGGCATACAGTTCTTCATAGTAATTTTTTTACAATCCTTTGTATTTCTGTGGTGTTAGTTGTAATCTCTCCTCTTTTCATTTCTGATTGTGTTTATTTGTGTCCTCTCTCTTTTTTTATTGATGAGCCTGATTAAAGGCTTGTCTATTTTGTTTATCTTTGAAAAAAAACAGCTCCTGGAGTCATTGATCCTTAGAACTGTGCTTTTAGTCTCCATGTCATTTAATTCTGCTCTGATCTTAGTTACTTTCTTCCTTCTACTTGCTTTGGGCTGTTTTTGTTGTTGTTCCTTGAGTTCCTGTAGGCGTAGGGTTAGGTTGTTTTTTTGAAATGTTTCTATCTGTTTTAGGTAGGCCTGTATTGCTGTGAACTTCCCTCTCAGGACTGTCTTTGCTGTGTGTCATAATTTTGGGGTTCTTGCGAGTTCATTTTCATTTGTTTCCAGAAATTTTTGATTTTTTCCCTAATTTCATTCTTGACCCATTCATTGTTTAATAGCATACCATCCGGTCTTCATGATTTTTGGTGATTTGCATTTTTCCTTTGGGATTGATTTCTAATTTCAGTCCCTTGTAGTTGAAGAAAGTTCTTGGGATGATTTCAATTTTCTTAAATTTGTTGAGGCTTGTTTTGAGTCCTATCATGTGGTCTATCTTTGAAAATGTTTCATGTACATTTGAAAAGAATGTGTATTTAGCTTCTTTGGAATGAAGGGCTCTATATATATTGGTTAAATCAATTTCATCTAGGGTGTTGTTCAATGCCACAATATCTTTGTTGATATTTTGTTTGGAATATCTGTCCATTTTTGATAGTGGGGTGTTAAAATTCCCAACTACAATTGTGTTGGTGTCGATATCTTTCTTGAATTCCTCTAAGATTTTCTTCATATATTTGGGTGCTCTTATGTTGGGTGCATATATATTTACAATGTTTATGTCTTCTTGGTGGATTCTTCCCTTGAGTATTATGAAGTGAGCTTCTGGGTCTCTCTTTTTGGCCCTCTTTTTGAAGTCTATTTTGTCTGATATGAGAATTGCTACCCCAGGTTTTTTTCTTGTTCGTTTGCTTGGTAAATTTGTTTCCAGCCTTTCACTTTTAGTCTGTGATGGTCTTTTGTCCTGAGGTGAGTCTCTCATAGGCAGCATATCAGTGGGTCATGCTTTCTTATCCATGCAGCTATTCTGTGTCTTTTAATTGGAGCATTTAATCCATTTACGTTTAAGGTTATTATTGATAGGTACTTATTCATGGCCATTTTTGTACCTGTGTTCCTCTCTTTCTGTCTCTTTTCCTTCCTTTTCTTAAAGCAGTCCTTTTAGTATTTATTGTAGGACTGGTTTGGTGGAGGCATATTCTTTTAGACTTCTTTTGTCTTGGAAGCTCTTTATTTGGCCTTCTATCTTGATTGAGAGCCTTGCTGGGTAAAGTAGCCTTGGTTGTAGGCCTCTGGTTCTCATTACTTAGAATATTTCTTGCCATTCTCTTCTTGCTTGGAGTGTTTCCATTGAGAAGTCAGTAGCTAACCTTATTGGGGCTCCCTTATATGTTATTTCTTTTTTCTCCCTTGCTGCCTTTAAGATTCTCTCTTTGTCTTGGAATTTTGCCATTTTGATGATGATGTGTCTTGAAGTGGGCCTCCTTGGCTTCCTCTTGATTGGGACCCTCTGTGTTTCCTGGATTTGTGTGAGTTTTTCTCTCTTCAAATTAGGGAAGTTTTTCATCATTACTTTTTCAAATAGATTTTCTATCTCTTCCTCTTCTCCTTCTCCTTCTGGCATCCCTATTATTTGGATATTATTACATTTCATATTGTCTTGAATTTCTCTTCATCCTTCTTCATTGTTTCTGAGCCTCTTTTTTTTCTTTTCTTGCTCTTTTTGGTAGTTTTTTCCTACTTTGTCCTCCAACTCACTGATCCAATCTTCTGCTTCAATGGCCCAGCTTTTGATTCCATCCACTGTGTTCTTCAGTTCAGAAATTATATTCTTCATTCCCTCTTGGCCCTTGCTGATAGTTTCTATTTTTTTTCATGTTGATATATTTTGCAGTGAGTTTATTGTAATTCCCCTGTAGTTGCTGGTAGCTCATTATGAGCTCTTTAAACTTCCTGATAACCTGTGCTTTGAATTCAATATCTGATAGCTTGCCTCTATTTCATTTAGCATTTTTTTTCTGAAGGTTCCTCCTTTCCTTTCATTTGGGGTTTGTTTCTTTGTTTTCTGATTGTTTGTGAGACTCTTCTTGTTAGATTCAGCTTCTTAAATTGATCTCTTCTGGCTTTGGGGTTTATGGTGTGAACTTCTGTGATGTGGTACCTGTGAGATTCAGTGGTGTAGTCTCCTTGATCTCCACAGCTCACTGATCTTGAGTTGTCCTTTACATGGTGTCTGAGTTTGTCTTTGGTTTTAGTTGTTTTGGGGCTTTTCTTTTGTGGGTCCTCTCCTCCAGTGGGTGAACTGATGGCCCCTCTGTCCATCACCCACTTTAATTTGTTTTGCTGGTGAGGACAGGTTCTGTTGAAGCTAGTTCTTCTCTTTGTACAGGGTTTTGAGGATTCTCTTTTGCTCTTGTTCAGTGGTTTGTACTGGGTAGTTTCTCCACTGTTTAGCTGTATTTCCAGGTAGGTCTTGGGTTGAGGTTTCTGTGGTTTCTATTCCCTCCTTCACCTTCTTCTGTTGTTGTCTGTTGGTGGTTCCTTTGGTATTAGGTTTCCTCTTCCAGTGGGTATCCAGGTAGTCACTGCTTCTACTTACTCTTTTTTTTTTTTGATCAGTTGGAGGGGAAGGCAAACTGGTTTATGACAGGGGATAGTATTCTATGATATTTACAGTACCAGCTGGTAGAGAAGAGATAGGAGATCCTTTGGGTATGAATAGTGATAACCATAATTTTCAACACAACTAGCCACTTTTTAGAAAGGATGGAAAGAAGATAAGCTCTTGTTTGGGAGGGAAGGTTTGTGAGTTGGATCTAGAAAGCAGTGAGATTGTGGGAGGTCAGATTCTGAGGTAAATTGAGAGTAAAGGATAGTAAATAGGTGTAGTGTGAGAGAGAATAGAGTTAACCACTATAGTATTATAGTTCAGGAAACAATGAAGTGGGCTAAGATCTGGAAGGGGTGTTGTGTAGTGTTTACAATAGTATGGAATAGCTATTATTTACAATAATATTAGAGCAACAATTATATTACAGAATCTATGAGATCCCAAGAATAAGGAGTATTGGACCTTCAATAGTGTGTTGACGGAGCACAGGTGAAGTAAAGGATAGTAAATTTGCAATAGAGTATGAATGAGGGGACAGGGGAAACCTGTCACATGATATAATATAACCAGCCAAGGCGAAAAAGACTATACAGAAAGAGGAGGAATACAAAGACACTATTAAAATAAAAGATGTGTGTAGCTCAGTGGATTGAGCATGGGCCTGCGAAACAGACAATCACAGTTTGATTCCCAGCCAGGGTACATGCTTGGGTTGCAGCCCAGTTCCCTGCAGGCCAGTTCCCAGCAGGGGATGCACGAAAGGCAATCATACATTGATGTTTCTCTTCCTCTCCCCTTCCCTTCCTCTCTAAAGATAAATAAATAAAATATTTTTAAAAATAAATAAAAGATGTAAGAATAATAAAATATAATAAAAATAATAATACAAATATGCAGTAACTTGTAGTTTCTCTCCTATAGCAAAGTGAATATGTCTCTCTGTCTCTACTGTTGGGATGCCCCCTCTTTGAGTCCAACTGTGGTATTTTCACCATTCCAAGTCTTTTGTCTCACTTTGGGGAGGTGAAAAGAATGAAAAAAAAAAGGCAGCAGAAGGGAGGAAAAAGTGCTTAGTTTGGAAAGAAAGGAAGAAGGAATAAAACAAGACAGAAGAAGAGAGAGGTTAAAAGTACTGAAAGATAAAACAATAATAAAGTTTAAAAAAAAGATTATTAAAAAAAAACCCACCTGTTGTTTTCCAGCTGGCCAGACCAGTTTTTCTGGTCTCACTGGCTGCAGCAGTCTGAGGAGCCATTGGTGTGGCCTTTTTCCCTTCTCAGTGTACTGAGCCAGTCTCACGAGTGCTCTCCCAAGATCCAGACCAGCACCTCTCTCAGCGCCCCACTGAGGGAATCCAGGTCCTCTTTAAAGCACTCTTTCCCCAGGAGTCATCATTATGGGCTGGGGTGTGGGTGCATGTGCCCAGCCAGGCATTTCTGGTCTCAAAGGTTTGGGTGCCAACCTTTCCCAGTGCCACGGGGAACGTGAGGGCAACTCTCAATTCTCCCAAGCCTGCGACCACAGACTCCACGGGTGATCAAGGTCCCCATGTTTGCTTCCTTGTGCCCATTCCTCTCTCTGACACTTCAAAGAAAACAGGTCTAAGGAGGAAGCTGATGACCCGGCTCTCTCCCGAGGACTTTGCTGCCAGCCCTGGGCTCCCAAGGAGTCTGGTCCAGACCCAGCCTGGGCCCCTGGTGCCATGCCCAGCAGAGGCGACAGCCTAGGGTTGCAGCCTCTGGACTGGTCCCTTGGACCTTATTAACCTGCAGCTGTTTCCTCACCATCTGGTCTTTTGGTGTCCGCTACAATTTCTGAACTCCTATTTTCCTATATGCTGGGGCACTGTTGGCTATTTGCTGTGTTCCTCCGCAGATCGGCCAGGTTTTTTTTCCATGCGTGGGTGGAAGTGGAATCCTCTTTGTCCTTCTCCACCTCTTTGTCCTTCGTGTTCTGTAATCAGTCTTGATACCTGGTAATGTAAATTAGTTCTTGGCATTTACACACAGTTTTTGAAATAACCATCCTATTTTTCCAAAAAGTCCTCTTGAGGTTTTTATTGAAATTGCATTTAATCTTATACATAAATTTGGGGAAAATTGACATCTTTCCATTTCATTCCTTTCAAGTTTTCCATGTTATTATATTTAAGGCATGGCATTTGTAAGCAGATTAAAGTTCTGTGTAAGTGTGTGTGTCAAATTTAATATAATTTTTTAAATTTTTATTTTATTTTAATTGTTTAAGTACAGTTATCTGCTTAATTGAAGTAATTAGTTCATTCACATTGATGTAGTTGATTATGTATTTGGGTTAGAGCTATAGCCGTTTTTTTCTATTTGCCCTCTTGTTCTATGTTAATTATCTCCTTTTTTCCCATCTTTGTACTTAAAATAATACTTTGTTGTTCAATATTCTGTTACTTTGTTAGTGATACATTCTTACATGCTCAAAATTCTTAAAGAAATTACCTAAAAGATATAAATACATATTTTTGCAGGTCCATGGCAAGGTCAGGATCTTAAAACATTCTAAATCTGTTTATTATTTTATTTCCAACCTTTTATTATTTTAACTCTACATATATTTTCAACAACACTTTATCATTGTTACACAGTCAGGAATCACGTGGGTTTACTAATACATTTACCTTTTCTGTGTCTCTTCATTTCTTAATCTTTTTTTCTCTTTCCTTATAATGTTATTTTTTTTTCTGCCTCAATGACTGCCTTAAGAATTTCTTTAGCTGGCCATTTTCTGGTGACCAGCATCACTCCCTTTTGGTGAGGAAGATGGATAGAAACACATCTTTATTTTATTTTTCCTTTCAAATTATAATTTCACAGGTTACAGAATTCTAGGTCAGCATTTATTTTCTTTCAACACCTTAAAAATATTAATCTTTTGTTTTCTGGCTTCCAGACTTTATGCTGAGATGTCTCTTCTCAGTACTATTAGGTTGTTTTTGAAAGTATTGTTTCTTCTTCTGACTGCTTTCAAGATTTCTCTTTGTGTGTGTGTGGGGGGATGTCAGTTTTCTATGATGTGCTTAGGTGTGGTTTTCTTTGAGCTTCTCATGCTTGTTTTTTTTTTAGAATTTCTTAAATCTATGAGTTATTGTCATTTGTCAGTTTTGGTAAAATTTCAACCACTCTCTTTTTCTTTCCCTTCTGTGCTTCTATGTGCATTTAAATATTTTTAAAAGAACAATACATATGTCCCTTGAGTTCTTTGATGTATTTTACATTACTTTTCCTTTTAAATTTTTTCGGTATAGATTTTTTTTAACATTTTTTATTGATTATGCCATTACATTTGTTCTATTCCCCCCTTCTGTTCCCCTCTACCCTGCACACCCCTCCCCCACCATTCCCCCCCTTTAGTTTATGACCACATGTCTTGAGTCCTTTAGATTCTATATTTCCCATACTATTCTTGCCCTCCCCTCTATCTATTTTCTACCTACCATCTATGCTACTTATTTTCTGTACCTTCTCCTTCTCCCACTCCCCTGTTACTAACCCTCCATGAGATCTTCATTTCTATGGTTCTGCTCCTGATCTAGCTGTCCTCTTAATTTGCTTTTGTTTTAGGTGTGGCTGTTGATAACTGTGAGTTTGCTGTCCTTTCACTGTTCATATTTTTTATCTTCTTCTTTTTAGGTAAGACCCTTTAACATTTCATATAATAAGGGCTTGGTGATGATGAACTTCTTGAATTTGATCTTATCTGAGTAGCACTTTATCTGTCCTTCCATTCTAAATGAAAGCTTTGCTGGATAGATCAATCTTGGATGTAGGTCTTTGGATTTCATGACTTGGAATATCTCTTTCTAGCCCCTTCTTGCCTGTAAGGTCTCTTTTGAGAAATTAGCTGACAGTCTGATGGGAACTCCTTTGTAGGTGACTATCCCCTTATCTCTTGCTGCTTCTAGAATTCTTTCCTTCATTTTAATCTTGGCTAATGTAGTGATGATGTGCCTTGGTGTGTTTCTTCTTGGGTCCAACTTCTTTGGGACTCTCTGAGCTTCCTAGATGTCCTGGAAGTCTATTTCCTTTGCCAGATTGGGGAAGTTCTCCTTTATTATTTGTTCAAATAAGGTTTCCACTCATGGCTGTTCCTTTCCCCCTTCTGGTACCCCTATAATTAGGATGTTGGAGCATTTAAAGATGGCCTGGAGGTTCCTAAGCCTCTCCTCATTTTTTTGAATTCTTGTTTCTTCATCCTTTTCTGGTTGGTCATTTTTTTCCTTCCTTCTGGTCTACTCCCTTGATTTGAGTCCCAGTCTCCTTTCCATTACTATTGGTTTCCTGTGCATTACCATTCATTTCAATTAGTTTAGCTTTCATATGTTCCTCTAATTTGTGACTAAAATCAACCAGTTCTGTGAGGATCCTGATCACCAGTGTTTTGAACTGTGCATCTGAAAGTTTGGCTATTTCTTCATCACTTAGATTTATAGGCTCTGGGGCTCTGAGTTGTTCTTGAGCCATTTTTGGTCTGTTCGTGCGCATTAAGTATGAGGAGCGGAGCCTTAGTTGTTCACCAGGGGGAGGCCACCCAGGTTGCTGTATGTGGGTGCGGGGTCAGAGAGGGAGCAATGGCGGTCCTCTCCACTCACCCAGTCCATCCCACCACTTGCCCTGGCCTGTTTATCCAAATGGAAATGTGCGAGCCTGCTGCCCTGAGCTGTGCGGTCTCAATGCTTGCCTCTTCACTGGTTTATCTGCACGCGAATGCTCGACCGACTGCAGACAGCCAGCCGCGCCTCTTCCCTGTGCCCGCCCCTAGCTAGCCTGCACCTGGGATCCACGCCTTCAGCTGCTTGCGCACCACCCTAGTCAGGGATCCTAAGCGGAGCCAACCTGCTCCGCTGCTGGCTTTGCCCCTCTTACCAGTTTAGCTGAGCATTTCGTTGTTTTTGGACTCCGTATTGTCGATTTTCCGTGTGGTTTGGTTATGTTTATTATTGTTAAAATTTTTTTGTTTTTAGATTTGGTTGTGCACGGATGCAAGGTGTTTCCACCTACGTCTCCATCTTGGCGGAAGTCCTAGATTTTTAAAAATGGACTGAACTTATCTTGCTTTTCTTTGTCCAAATTCTACATCATTTATGGGTCTCATTTTATAATCTGTTTTTTCCAATTGGTTGTGGTTTTAATTTGCTTTTTCATTCTTTAAAATTTTCTACAGTTTACATATATTCATTTTTATGGTATAATACTATTATTTTTACTAGGTGTTAATTTTAGAATAATTTCAGTTTCAAAGCAAAATCAAGTGGAAAGTACAGAGTTCTTACACACCCTTTATCCCCACACATGCACAGCCTCCTCCACCATCAACATTCTGTTATGTGTTTTATCTCTGTCTTTCCTATTCTGTCTAAAAGAATTCCCTGTCTCTGCTTACATTACCCATCTGTTATTGTATATGGTCTACTTCTGCAATATCTGCAATATCTGATGCTGATTCTGATGATTGCCCTATCTCATAATTTTTTTTGCCTTTTAGCATAATTTTATAATTTTTTTTTACTAAAATCTATACATGATGTATGTGGTAAATTGAAACTAGTAAATGGGCCTTTAATAATGTGGTGCTAGGTTGTGAGGGTAGGAGAACTATCCTATAGTCCTATGATTAGGTTTCAACATTTTTTAGTGAACCTGTGTCCCTAGCATGTGAACTTAATGTGTTTTTTATCCCTCCCCTCTTAGGTTAGAGAAGCAGAGGTGATGTACAGAATTTTGGAAGCCCTAGAGGAGCAGGTATTATCATCAAAGCCATATAACCTACAACAGGATGGCTAGAGGGGGCTGGAATTATGTATTTCCCTTTTCTCATGTTTGTCAGGTTCAGATAAAACCCCAATAGGTTAAGCTTGGTAAGATAGCCTCTCTTGACTTGAAAGTCTTGTTTAAAAGAAAATAATGCTCTAGTGTATTTCAAAATGATTAGTTTTCTTTTCCCCCTGCTGGCAGCATAAGAAGGTTTTTGTTTGTATTCATCATAAGAACCTGGTAAGGTTCTTATAATATATTTGTACATAATAAAAATAATAAACTGTGACCGTGTAACTACAACCATTGGGGTCCTACCACTCACTGCCAACAAGCAAAAACTCTGGGGGCGGAATTTGGTGGAAAGGTAAAGAAATATTTTATTCAAAGGCTATATGCAGTTTGAAATAATGGCAGGACTCTGCCTCAAAGCCCATTTCCTCTAAGACACCCAAAGAAAATCACCCTGCCATCCTCTGCAGGCTCAGTTCGAGGTTGTGCCAGGAACTACTTCTGCCACCCAAAAATACATCCTTTAAGAAATTGCAACTTGATTAGCTGGTTTCCAGTCACTGTCTGGCTTCAGGCATCTTTCAGAGTCTGTGCCTGGCACACTGACCTCTTCCTCCTTCTGCTGCCCTCCAGTGTGTCTGTATACCTGGTTGGGCAGGACCCCCTTGTAGCCCAGCCGTGCAGGGGAAGGGTGTGGGGCTTGCTGCTTGGACACACCACCTAGGCTTCCTCCTTTTCTGCCCTGCTGGCCCAGTGCCTGCTGTACTCCTGGTCAGGCAGGCCCACACAGCAGTCTGGGAGGAGCGCTGGACTGGAGTTCCCAGACCACGTGGTCACCAGGGCCTGCCAGTCCAAGAAATCTAGCCCCACCCATCCGACCCCACCCAGACCCCACAGGAAGAAAGAGGGGAAAACAAGGAGAGCGATGTTTCTGTGCTCTCTGCTTCATATAGTGTAGTGTGCAAAATCCTCTGCATGGCAGAAGCATATAGGTGGCTACTTCCCTCCATCATACTGCTCTGCCTGGTTGCCAGGACAACTACTCATGCGCAGTTCTCCGAGTTTCCCAACCCCACCTGCCGTACTGGTGGCGAGGTTCAGCCTCTTCTGCTGTGCCTGGGTTCCGCAAGCCCCTCTGCCCAGCAAAGCACCTAGGCCACCACTTTTACAAGGGTGCCCCTCTTACAGAGACCCTGGGGTTCCTAATTCTCTGACCTGTCCACACTGAGCCTCTAGCAATTTGTTAATTACATTTCAAGTTTTCTTACCCTGTGTTGTTTCCCATGGAGTTTTCTGCTTTATGGATTTCTGCTCTGATAAGTTGTGATTCTCTATATCTGCTAATTTATCTCTAGTTTTTGTACAGTAGTTTGCCCTGTGACCTTGTAAGGGTGGTCTGGCCATATCGCTGGGGAGCAGGGGAGACCACAGTCTGGGGAACCCCAGTCTGGCCTGAGAGGCTGCCCCTTGCAGAAGGGAGGGGGAGCAAGGGAGAAACCCTGAAGTGGCAGGGAAGCCTTCTCTCCCAGAGAAGGGAGGGTCTGCCAGGAAAGGGAGGTTGCCTGAGGCAATAGCAAATAAGCTAGTGCTGCTGTTGCACTGGCAACTGAGCAGCAGCAACCACCTTGTGCTTCCATATCCTCAGGCAACAGTAAACAACTAACACAGCTCATGACTCTGCTTGCACAGAGCCTGCATGGGCTGTGGAGTCTGGATGCTTTGCCGCTGGCCAAGACTCATGTGCCCCTGCATGCATCTGGGCAACTCTTACCCTCTTCCAGATATTGGTGGCTAGAGGAGGGGCAAAGACACTCTGTGGGCTGATTCTCATGGTGCACATTGCCTGGGATTGGTTGGGATTTGGATGCTTTGACAGCATGTGGGATTTCCGGAAAAGATTTAAAACAGTGGGCATGCAGAAGTTCATTCTCTCTTCCTCACCCCTTGCCCCCAGTCAAGGTGTTGTGCAGAGCATTCCCAGGATCTGCAGGCCCTGCTCTAGTGTTGCTCTACTCTCACGGTCTGGAACAGGCTTGCATGGAATGCACACTTTGCCAGCAGTGGGCTTGCAGGACACTGTGACCTGCACTACAAAGCTCAAGTCTTGAATTGTTCCCATTCTTTCACCTTGAGAACAACACATGGACATGCAGTCAAGGAAAGCTCCTCAGCCTCAGCAACATGAGCCACCTTGAACATCCAGGCCCCACAGGGGGAGCCCCTAGTATGATGGCTGTAGTGATCTGACAGTGTGCTCAGCACTGGGAGAGGGAGAAAGCTTCTGTGGGGCAATGGAGATGCTGGCCTCACAAGTGCACATGCCAGAGAGAGAGATCCTGGACCTGGCGAGATGGAGATCCATCTGTATAGTGGCCTTGTACTTCAAAAAGGGCAGATAAGCATGGAAGGGGACTTCTGGGCATAGCTTTGGATTTCAGTCTTTTGGGGAACAAGGGGATTTCTATGTTTTGCGAAAGTGAATGGCTTGGAGTAGGGGAGATCTCAGCTCCCCCAGTTTGGGAACCCTGTTAATAAAAACTCATTTCTTTCCCCACCAGTGTTCGTTTTTTGGTTGTGTATTGTGTCAGGTGGCCAAATCCCAAATTGCCCTGTAACAGCCTCACTTCTTTAATGGATCTAAGAGTTGATTTTTCAGTTTGTTAAGAATTTTACTTGTTAAGACAGAGTGATAACCGCCAAGCTTCTTATGTGCCAGACAAGAAACCAGGAGTTATTATTTTCTTATGCCTGGCAATTTTTTATCAAAAGCTGGACGTTGTATATGACAAAATATGGAAACTCAAAAAGATACTTTTCCCAGAGATAATTCACTCTATCATATAGCAGACAACTAAAATGAGACAGATAACCTCAATCAATCAGGAACTAAACTGACTTGAGCCAGCATTTCATATTTTATAAGATCCTGTGCACTCCGGGTTCATTATACTCCTAGGCTCTGTAGTTCCCCAGAGATCACAACAGAAGTCCTGAAATGCTTGCCAGCTCCCTCCTCATGGCTTATTCTCATCTTTATTTTTTGTTTCCCCATCACACAGTAATATAGCCAAAGACTCCACTCCGATTTTTCATTCTACTTTTCCTCAATTTCTTAGTCTATTATTGTATATAGCTTAAAAATAAGCAAATCCTTTAACAGAAAAACTGGCACAGAATGTGGTTCTCACTACGCCCTGCCTCTCCCAGGATCTTGGTTTCCTAAGACATGGCTGCCTCGACTGGCCCATTCTTTAACTTTCATTCCCCCATTCTATGAGATGTGGAAAACTTGCTTAACTCACAATCCTCCCTTAGGTTCTACTCAGTTTTCAGACTGGCTTTTCATCCCCTTGCTGAACTCCAAATTGGAAATTGCCACGGGGAAAAGCCTTATGCAGTTCTTCATGGGATGGTGGCTCTTGGCTTTTGGCTGTTTCAGTTGCTCCTTAAAAATTTCAGACTGATGGTTCTTTTGTTTTATTTAACTTTTATAATTGTTATTCCTTGAAATATTGCTCTTAATAAGCAAGAATGGACACCCTGAGACCACTTACTCAGAAAAAGTAAAAGTTGCAGCCAAATGTTCATAGCAACCATGAGGTAAACAAAGGTGATGTAGAGAATTCTGAAAGCTCCTATAGTGGCAGATCTTACCATCAAATTCATGAAGTGACCTGTAGCCAGAGTGGAAGAGGCCAAGATTCCTTTCAGATAAGAATGATTTGTAATACGTTGTTTGGAAAGATGAGACTATGTACTTGATACAGGGCCACCCCCAGTAAAGTGAAGAAAGCAGTTCTCTGACAGACCATACAACAATAGCTTCTTGGTCATGGATTATAAAGGAATTCCTCATAAGAAGGCCAGGGTAGAGCAGACCCATGGGCCAGGGCAGCTCCAGTATCAGCGGTGTGTTGGAGACTGCTCTTACCAGATCACAAGAGTATATTGTGTATATTTTCTCCCAACTCTGTGTGTGGTGACATGAAATTAGCTATGATGGGAGTATTTATACCATGGAAATCAGGAAACATTATAAATCAGACCTTTGTTTTATTCAAATAAATAGTTATAAAACATATACCAGCATACTACTATCCAGATAGAAGGACGTGTGGTAGAATACTGGGGCCACATTTCAAGCCCTACAGGTGTCTATACTGAGGGTGACTCAGTTCTAGGCACTGTGAGAAACTCTTTGCATATACCTCACCATTTAAACCTCAGAAAAACACTCATACAGTGTTTTGGGGATACAATCATGGAGGCTAGGAGATTTTGTGCAAGATTACATAGCAAAACAGATCTGTCTGACCCCTGAATTATTGTGCTTAACCACTGCATTAATCATCTACCTTGGAGCAACAAAAATGGGAGGACAGATTCCAGATTTGAAGCCTAGAAAGTTGTCAAGTTATTGAGAGCAGACAGTGTAGTGTGGAGAAGGCTTAAGACTGGTGCTGAAACTGAGCACACAGTGAAACCACATAAAAATGCAGGTGCTACAGGTGCTTAGTCACAGGAGAGCAAGCGTAGGAAGCTGGGAGGCAATAGCTAGTCTTAGGCATCTCTTTGACTAAAGGGCATAGGACGGTGATATGGGAGACTAGAATGAGCAATATGAGAAGGATGCATGCTTGCAGTTAGCAGGAACCTAATCATGGGGCTTGGTGGCAGCTCTCTGCACTCATAGTGAGGGATTTTTAAGAGTCAGACTTTGTCTCAAAGATATGAAGTTCTAGTTATGCTTTTCAGCCTGGTACATGGGCATGACTGGAGGCTTCTGTGTCCAGAAGAGGCAATTTGATCAAAGTAGAACTAGCAATCAAGATACTGATTGTGTCCAATTGTTTCAGTATTATACAAGGACTCTGCAGGGTAGGGAGTCAGATATTCTTACCTATGAAGAAATCCCTTGCAAAGACTGAAACACTGAGGTAAGAGGACATGAAAACATTCTAAGGACCGAGCAGACCTAGCAGCAAGACTGAGGAAGGACATAGGGACCCCAAGTTAAGGGTCTGAGGGACTCAGTGCAATAATCAAACCAGGCAGAGTAAGGGCTTGCATATAGTAGCCATCAACCCAATGGCAGCTTTTCTTGAAGCTAGGGCCATGACCTCTGTGTGCTTAGGTTGGGATAATAACTTCTTTTTTCATTGCTATTGAATATTGTTTCTTTGGAGGCATGAGAAATACAGGCAACTTATCAGGGTATAAAAAAACCATCCTTTATTGGATGAGTCTGGGAGATATCAGATGGATGGGGAGAAACTGAATGGACTACATGGTGAGATAAATGGAACCCAGGATGGGCTAAGAGAGGTAGTTAACATTTATAAACAGCATGCTGGGCACCAGCTTCTTCTGGTGGTGCAGAGATGTATAGAAACTCCCATGCAAATATCAAAGCAACATCACACCCCATGGGGATATCAGAGTGTCATGAGAGTGTCCTTACATGCTGGTCTGCTAGAGACAGTCCCAGTTTATGCCTGCTGTTTAAGCAGAATTATTAGTAGCTTCAATTAGAAGAATAATTTATGTGGTCACTCTAGCTATCATGGATATATGGTTAATTTTAAGTGTCAATTTGGCTAGGGCATGGCAACCAGATGTTTGTTTAAATGTCAGACTAGATAACTCATGAAGGTATGTTTTATGAGATTAAAATTCAATTCAATAGACTTTAAATAAAAAGCAGATGGCCCTTCATATTATGAGTAGGCTGATCAAGGTCTCAAGGAAAGAGAATGCTGCCTCCATTTTGCCTTCAGACGCAAACTGCCCTGGATTTCCAGCCTGCTAGTTTGCCCTAAAGATTTCAGACTTGCTAGCATTCTCTCTCTCTCCCTCTCTTTCCACCCATCTCCCTCTCCCTCTCTCCACATGCACACACAGTGTCGATTCTGTTTCTCTGGAGAACCTTGACTAATACAATGAACCTTGTGTATAAAGGAGGACATAGCTGTAAGAGGCTTTGTTTCTCCTGAGCCCAGGAATTTGAAGAGCAAGCTGCTCAATAACAAGGCTGATGAGGTGGTAGCTCTGTAGATGAGGTAAGAACTTGGGGATGTTGGGGAGTATTATATGGCTGAGAACTGGTGGGAAGGGTCTGGAAGAGAAAGTGGTGGGTGGACCTCTGAAGAGCCAAAGCAGTTTGCCCTCCTGATAAAATGTTCCCTAGGTAATGAGAAGCCAACAGGGGAAAACCTAGGTCAATTTACTTTTTCCTAGGGCTCTCTTTTGCTGTGGATGAAGTGGTAGGATGGAGGGAAGGGTGACAATAGGGATAAGAGTGAGGACATGTTCTCCATAGCTCAGCGAGTCAGAACACCATTCTAAGTCAAGGCAATTGCAGGGAGGATGGAAAGGACAGAGATGGATTTGAGAAAATTTTTCCTTTATTTCTTGTTGTTGCACCTGTTTGGTGACACCTGTATCCTAAATAAACCTAACCAACTGTTTTGTCTATTTTTATGCCTAGACAATGGAGCACAGGTGATAAAAGCTATGCAGTAGAGCAGATTGCTGTTATAAATTCATGATCACCAGTCTCAAAGAGACCTGAAAATTCTGCTAGGACTTTCTGGCCAATTCAATCTTTACTTTCCCCAGAAACTGTTCATATACTTTTTCAATGCCATGAACATGTTTCCTTTTCCCTCACTCAACATTTTTAATTAAACATTTTTATTTTTATTTTATTTACTTATTTTTAGAGGGGGGAAGGGAGGGAGAAAGAGAGGGAGAGAAACATTCATGTGTGGTTGCCTCACATGGCCCCTACTGGGGACCTGGCCCACAACTCAGGCATGTGCCCTGACTGGGAATGGAACTGGCAATCCTTTGATTTGCAGCCCGTGCTCAATCCACTGAGCCACAGCAGCCAGGGCATTTTTAATTAAAGTTTAAAAAATTGAGATAATTATAGATTCACACATAGTTTTAAGAAATAATACAGAGAGATCCAATGTACCTTTTAGTCAGTCTCCTCCAATGGTAACATCTTACAAAATAGTGGTGCACTATAAATCAGGATATTGACAGTGATGTAGCCAAGTTAGATAATATTTTCATCATCATAGGACTCTTCATGTTATCTTTTTATTGACTTCCCTTTGCCTCTCCTTCACTTCTAGTAATACTAATCTGTTTATCTTTTTTTTAACTTATTTTTACTGTTGACATTACACAGATGTCTCCATTTCCCCTCCCCTGCCTTTGCCCACCTGCACCCAGTTCTTTCCCCTCCGTTCCCTCTGGCCATCGCCACAATGTTGTCTTTGTTTAGGGGTTTACTTATATGTTCTTTGGCTAATCACTTCACTTTCTTTTAACTAGCCCCACTTCTCCCTCCCTCTGACAGCTGTCAATCTATTCCATCTATCCATGCTTCTGGTTCTATTTTGTTTGTGAATTTATTTTGTTCCTTAGATTCCACATATAAGTGAGATCATATGGTACTTGTCTTTCTCTGACTGACTTACTTCACTTAGAATAATAATCTCTAGGTCCATTCATGCTGTCGCAAAAGGTAAGATTTCTTTCCTTTTTTGTGGCTGTGTAGTATTCCATTGTGTCAGTGTATCACAGATTTTTTATCCACTCATCTACTGCTGGATGCTTATAGACATGCCCACTTCCTTCTGCCCTTCCTTAACTCCTAGATACCACTAATCTGTTTTCTATTTTCATAATTTTGTCATTTTTAGAATGATAAAATTCAGCAGTTTCTTATAAAATCAACATGTAACTTTCATAACAGCAACTGAGTAGAATCAATACAGTATGTAGCTTTTGGGGATTTGATTTTATCACTCAGCATAGTTCTCTGGAGAGCTTTCCAAGTTGTTGTGTGTACTAATAGTTTGCTGAGTAATATTTCATGATATAGATATAGCACTGTTATTTTAACTGTTTACCATTTAAGGTCATCTGGATATTTCTTGTTTTTGCCTGTTACAAATAAACCTGCTATGGGCATACATATTCAGGTTTTAATGCGAATATAAGTATTATTTTTATGGGATAAATGTCCAGAATTACAATGATCAGGTTGTAGTTGTTATGCAAGTTACATGTTAGTTTTATTTTTAAAAATGGGCAAATGTTTTTATACATCAATATAGCAGTGGCCAAGGTTTTCTGTATTCCCTCCAGCATTGGTGTTCTCATATTTTTTGTTTTAGCCATTCTTATAGGTTTGTAGTGGTATTTCCTTCTGATTTTCATTTTATTTCCCTAATGGCTAAATGATATTGAACACTCATTTTGCCATCAGAATATCCTTTTGTGTGAAATGTATGTCTCTTGTATCTTTACATTTTTTCTTTTCCTTTCAAATTATTACCTGAGGATATATTTCTTAACTTTAGAGAGAAAGGATGGGAGAAAAAGAGAAAGAGAGAAAGAGAAGCAGACAGGCATTGATGTGAAAGAGAAACATTGATCAGTTGCCTCCAATTGACTGAACCACTGGCCAGGGCCTTATTCCATCTTTTCTTACTTTCTCTATTTATAACATAATCACCTTAAATATTTCCATTACATAGATTTAGAACCATATAAGACTGTGTTATAATTTTTGCTTCAACCATCAAATACAATTATGTAAATTCAAGAGAAGAATGGTTTATTGCATGTACCAAGACTTGAGCTTACATGTTCTTTCTTCCTCCTCATGTTCTGAGATTCATTCTTTTATCACTCTCTCTTTTTTTTTTTTTTTAGAGAACTTGCTTTAATCATTTTTAGGGTAATCTGTTGATAACAAATTCTCTTAATTTTTCTTTTATTTGATTCTGTTTCAATTTTCTCACTTTTCCTGAGGATATCTTTGCCAGGTACAGGATTCTGTGTTGACAATTCTTTCCTTCTCAGCACTTGGAAAATGTTTTATACTTCCTTTTGGTCTACATGGTTTCTGATGAGAATATCACTATTATCCAAATTATTTTTTCCTTAATAGGTATGAGGAAATACAAGAGAGGTAAAAACAAAATGATGTAATTTTGTTTTTACCTATGACTTCTATTTATTTGTTGAAACTTTCTATTTCTTTGCTAAAACTTTATTTTTCTTTTTTATTTCAAGAGCATTCTTAATTGCCATTAAAGCACTTTTTAGTTAAAGCTGTATTAAAACCTTTGTCAGATAATTCCAACATCTTTGTTATCTCAGCATTGGCATCTATTGATCATCTTATTTTATACATTTTGAGATCTTCTGGGTTTTTGGTATAATGAGTGGTTTTCTATGTGAACCTGGATATTTGGGGTATTATGCTTTGAAGCTCTGAGTTGTCTTTAAAACTTCTACTTTAGCTGGCTTTGTCTTACTGATATTGCTCTGGTAGGAGACAGTATAAGCACTTCCTGGTTACTTTCTTGTAGGAATTGAAATTCAGGTTTAGAACTTAGCCTCCATTGACACCCAAGATTGAAGGCTCTGTTATTTCTGGGTAGAGGTAGAAGTTTTCCCACTAGTCCTCCACTGACACTGATGGGGGTTGCCTTTTTACTGTTGGACACTCGTGTATGTCTCCCAGTTCTGACTCCTAGTTCTTTTTTTTTTTTAATTTTATTTAGTTACTTTTCAAGTACATTTTTTTTTCCCTTTCCCGCCCCGCCCGGTCTCCCCCCTCCCTCCCCATTCCCCCCCCCACCCCCAGTCCTCATCTCTGTGTCTTTCATACTTGTTCCTCAAAATCCCTCCCCCTTTTTCCCCTTAAGTTTCCTTCCCTCTCCCCTCTGGTCGCTGCCCACTTGTTCTCTATTTCAGCGTCTTTGTTTTTATTCTGTTTGCTTGTTTGTTTTATTCTTTAGCTTCCTGTCAAAGGTGAGATCATATGGTATTTGTCCTTCAATGCCTGGCCTATTTCACTCAGCATAATGCTTTCCAGTTCCATCCATGTTGTTGCAAAAGGTAGTAGCTCCTTCTTTCTCTCTGCTGCATAAAATTCCATGGTGTATATGTACCACAATTTTTGGATCCATTCATTTACTGATGGGCACCTAGGTTGCTTCCAACTCTTGACTCCTAGTTCTGACTCCCAGTTCTCCCTGGCTCCCAGTTCTGACTCCCAGTTCTCCCTGGCTACTTGCCCAGTTCCTGGGTAAAATGGGTAACTTTGGGGGGGGGGTTCTCTAATTGGCCTTATATGTTACTACCTCAGTTTGGGGAGAGGTGTATTGTTGCAACCTGACAAGGGTAAAAGTCCAGACTCTGCACTTGGCTTTTGTTGGCTTGCGTAGAGGTGGGCCACGGTTTTTTTCAGTTACATTTTATTGTAAGAAATTATTGTTTATAGTGTTCTGTCTTGTTAGACTACCCATTTCCTAATCATTTGGCTAGAGAGAGCAGGCTTTTTTTGAAGTTTTTAAAAAATTTTTATTTTATTGATTATGCCATAGTTGTTCTATTCCTTCCTTCATTCCCCTCTACCCTGTACCCCCCCACCCCTACCATTCCTCCCCTTTAGTTTATGACCATGTGTCTAAAGTTCTTTGGATTCTATATTTCCCATACATTCTTGCCCTCCCCATATCTATTTTGTACCTACTGTCTATGCTACTTATTTTCTGTACCTTCTCCCCCCTTCTCCTCCTCCTACTCCCCTGTTGCTAACCCTTCATGAGATCTTCATTTCTATGGTTCTGCTCCTGATCTAGCAGCTGTCCTTTTAGCTTGCTTTTGTTTTAGATGTGGTTGTTAATAACTGTGAGCTTGCTGTCCTTTCACTGTTTATATTTTTTTAACTTCTTTTTCTTAGATAAGTCCGTTTAACATTTCATATAATAAGGGCTCGGTGATGATGAACTTCTTGAATTTGATCTTATCTGAGTAGCACTTTATCTGCCATTCCATTCTAAATGAAAGTTTTGCTGGATAGAGCAATCTTGGTTGTAGGTCTTTGGATTTCATGACTTGGAATACCTCTTTCCAGCCCCTTCTTGCCTGCAAGGTCTCTTTTGAGAAATCAGCTGACAGTCTGATGGGAACTCCTTTGTAGGTGACTGTTTCCTTATCTCTTGCTGCTTCTAGAATTCTTTCCTTCATTTTAATCTTGGCTAATGTAGTGATGATGTGCCTTGGTGTGTTTCTTCTTGGATCCAGCTTCTTTGGGACTCTCTGAGCTTCCTAGATGTCCTGGAAGTCTATTTCCTTTGCCAGATTGGGGAAGTTCTCCTTCATTATTTGTTCAAATAAGGTTTCCACTCATGGCTGTTCCTTTCCCCCTTCTGGTACCCCTATAATTAGGATGTTGGATCGTTTAAAGATGGCCTGGAGGTTCCTAAGCCTCTCCTCATTTTTTTGAATTCTTGTTTCTTCATCCTTTTCTGTTTGGTCATTTTTTTCTTCCTTTTGGTCCACTCCTTTGATTTGAGTCCCAGTTTCCTTTCCATTACTATTGGTTTCCTGTGTGTTGCCATTCATTTCAATTAGTTTAGCCTTCATATGTTCCTGTAATTTGTGACTTAAATCAACCAGTTCTGTGAGGATCCTGATGACCAGTGTTTTGAACTGTGCATCTGAAAGTTTGGCTATTTCTTCGTCACTTAGATTTATGGGCTCTGGGGCTTTGAGATCTTCTTGAGCCATTTTTGGTCTGTTCGTGCCCATTAAGTATGAGAAGTGGAGCCATAGGGGTGGGGCAGGGCCTCCAGGGCAGGGTTGCTGGATTGTGACGCTGTATGTGGGGGCTGGGTCAGAGCCGGGAAATGGTGGTCCTCTCTGTTGCCTCCCGTCTCTGGGACCGGCTGGGTCCCGTCTCACTGCCCACTCCCTCACCAGTCTATCTGCACAGGAATGTGCCAGCACAGTCAATCCGCTGCCCTTCACCCTTGCCAGATCTGCCAGTCGCTCACTAGGTAGCTCACTGGGTCCGCCCTTTGCAACCACACGCCTGGGATCCATGCACCTGAGTCTGTCTGACCAAGTTTTCCTGTGCAACCCCGCTCCTCCAGCTGCTGGTTTCACCCCTCTTACCGGTCAGGCTGAAGCATTCGTTGTTATCAGACCTCCGAAAAGTTCAATTTTCTGTGTTCTAACTGTGTTTCCTGTTGCTAATATTTTGTTGTCTCTAAACTTGATTGTGTGAGAAAGCACGACATCTCCACCTATGCCTCCATCTTAGCAGAAGTCCCCTTGTTTTTTTGTTTTTAAAAATCCATGCCTATTAGTGTTCTCAGGTTGCCTGCTTCTTCAGCTCTATGTCTGGGATATATGAGACAAAAACAAAAGAAACTCACTATTATATTGTTCCTTCTCATTCCCAAATCCAGTTAGTTTGACACTTTTTCACCTTTCAGAGTCTTCTTCTATGTGTTTTACAACTGTGGACCCTGAGAAAGAAGATACCTACTAAGAAGTGCTCCTGGTAAAACAGAGTCTAGCAGTCATTTCTACACAGGTGGCAGAAACACAGTGCAGCCATTTCATGCAAACCACTCTTCAGAGATAAGCCTGCACTGAACTACCTACCTCTTCACTGAACTGCCCGCCTGTACTGTGTTTCTGTCATCTCAGTTAGCCCTTATAAAGAAGTTCCTGGAATTCTATTTCCAGTAGGAAATAGAACCAGTAGGACTGAAGCTTTCCCCCATTCAGTCAGAATTACACAGCTATATTCCCATCAATGTCTTCACTAACCAATCAAGTCAAAGTATTGCCAGTCGAAATCAGGATCTTTCATGGGATTGTGAGGAAATTATTTCAAGGACCCATGTACAGGAGATTGTAGTGTGGCAAGATGGTTTATTCTGATGGAAATCTGCCACTGGGTTTCCAATTTCTCATCTCCCTCCAATCTGCCATGGAAAATTGGCCGAAACAAAGGCCAGTGCCCAGAGTTTCTGTGCTGTATTAAAGTTTAATCCAGTCCAGCCCACAAGCAGCTGCTAAGTAGTCTCAGTCCCCATCTGGCTAGTTTACCTTGCATTCTTGGTTGTGATCTGTTTCTTTGCTGCTATAGCCTAGCTCCTGCCTGGATCATGTGTTTGGAGTTCATGTGGCCAGTGGCCATATGCCTGCTAGGGCCACATGGCTATGTAGAGAGGAGGTATGAGTGAAATGGGGCAAGTGTGGGTCAGCAAGGGAGAGAAAGAAAGCTGTTCTTTGTTACCCTAAGATTATATCCAGGAGCTTCTTTAAAATAACCAAGCAAATCCCAATCTTTTGTGGGCTTTTGATAGGTACACCCCCTAGTTAGACTGATAGGCTTTTAAGGTCAAGCACCTCCCCTGGTGCTCCCCCAGCAATCTGGTACCAAAGTGGGGAAGGGAGGAGTATTAATCCCCTTGGTGGAGAAATGCTGTAATCCCTATAGTGTGAAACTGTAGATTCCTGGTGAAGCAAACAGACTCATGCTCCTCAGTTTATTAAGCTCAGTGTCTAAACCCCTTGCTCACCCTCTCATTAATAACTAGCTAATTACATACAGTAATAAGAGGAGCTTCATTCTGACCAATCAGGACAATGCCATTTGGATCAATCAAACTGAGAGAATTTCGGAGTCCTCATTTGCATGAAGACAGAGCAATCAAAGAACAGGGGTGAGGACTTCTGTTTATATAAGTCAGCTCCCTACTAGCTTTGGGAGTGTGCTTTTCCTTTCCACTAGAGACTGAAATCTGTGTTCCCCTGGCTAAGCTGAAACCCCAAAGAATTGCCAGAGCAGAGCAGACCAGCACAGGCCAGAGTATACTGGCACAGAATGAAGCAGATTGGAACAGACCACTGCAGAGCAACACAGACTGGCACAGAGCAGAGAGCTCTCTAGCTAGAGAGGGCTAGATGCCCTAGGCATCTAGGGGTGCCTAGATGCCTCATAGCTATGCTATTTTCACAGCTGTGCTGTATTACAATTGAGCTGTGTGCACTGAATAAAGTTACCTTCTTCACCACATCCTAATTGGTGATTTCTGTTGGCATTGAATTAACACTAAAGACCATAAGTTGACATATGTGTTAAAAATATATATATATGTGTGTGTATATACATACATATACATATATATACACACATATATGTGTGTGTATTTAGATATAAGAATTGGGAAACATGTTTTCTCCAACTTCCTTGAAGCGGAAATCCTTGCTTAGCTTATTTTACTCCATATCTACTTCACAGAAATAACAAAATATAACTTATAAAATAAGAATTTCATTGTTTTCCCAATTATAGACCTATGAAATGACCTGTTTCTGTCCCCAATTACTCCCCTTTTTCTTGTAATAAAGAAGCCTTCCAACCTGTGAGCTAAGACCAAACCTCCTATTGAACACTAGGTCTCATTTACACCTGCTTCCACTGGAACATTAAAAATAGATTAATTATCTTTCTTTTCCCTTATACATAGCTTTCTTCTGTTAACTAGATTTTTCTATTAGCCTTTAATTGTGCTCAGCCCCTTTCCATTAAATACAAGTCAAATGTTGGCCTCACATTTCCTACAGCTATTGCTCTGGTTTGCCTCTTCCTTCATTGAATTTCTCAAGAGAAAATGCCCTTATTTATCTCTCATCTCCTCCTCAACCATTCCAATGTGCCTTTGGTTCCCATAATTCCACCTCTAAAGTAGCTCTACTAAATAGAGGCATTTTTTTTTGTGTGCAATCTTTCTTGAACTCTTAGAATCTTTTGTCTCTGATGATCTTGCCCCACTTCTTAAAATACTCTCTGCCCTTAGTTCCAGTGAGGCAGCATTATCCTGGTTTCCCTCCACTTCTATGGCCATTACTCTGTCTTTTTTCTGAACCCATTCTCTTCTATCCTACCAGGATGTTGTAGTTCTCAGAGTTTGGTCAAAGACTCTCATCACAGGCCACTCAAGTTTTTCTCCCTGCATATTTTCATCTATTCTATGACTTCATTAAACAACTATATGCAGATATTTACATATTCATGTCCAGACTCATCTTTCCTCTAAGGTTCATCCTTGTAATCTATAATTCTTCTTGGAAGGCTAAAAGTCCCTACAAACTAAAATGTCCTGAATTAAAGTCAAGATCTCCTCAACAATCCCTTAGTACCCTTCCCCATAACATAATGCTCTTCCCCTGTTCTCTGGGTTTATATATGATACCATTATCCATCCAATTACAGAAGCCAGGAACCTATTTAGTAATCAAACATGCAGTTCTCTTCTTCTTCACCTCCCATATTCAGCACACCATTGTGTCCTGCTGACTTTACCTCCCAAGTAACACACTAACCTATCCACTTGTCTCTAGTTCCACTGCCCTTATACTCATTGAAGAAAGTCGAGGGAACATAATGGAAGCAAGAGGCTGTGAAGTTTGCCTTATGTATATACCACCCACAAATTTTTGAATTTTTAAGGCAACCATGAAACCACATCCTGAACTTCACTTTTTCCTTATTAGACCATCTGCATTCTTCACTTTGATAGGAACCAATCCATTTTAACAGCTAGCACCCTTCATTTACATCTGGACCTAACTAATTAACCTAGCCAATTCTGTATCTGCAAAGACAACTTGAATAAAATTGTAGTTGTGGTTTTTTGACCTTATAAATCTTGCCTCTCTTTGTCCTGTTTGGATCACAATTTAGGTTGCTACCTGTATCTGTGCCTTCCACAACACAATCCTCCTTCCCCCTTTTCCTTTAAAAATATTTTATTTATTTATTTTTAGAGAGAGGGGAAGGGAAAACCAAGGAGGAGGAGAAACATGGATGTGTGAGAGAAACATCAATCAGTTGCTTCTTCATACCCCCTACCGGGGCCCACAACCCAGGCATGAGAATCCAACAGGTGGTCTTTAGGTTTATGGGACCATGCCCAACTCACTGAGACACACCAATCAGCCCCCTCTTTTCTTACTCAAATAAATGCTCTGTATCTTCTATTACAGATTAAATTTTTTTGTTGTTGTTAACAAGGCTATCATCTCTCCTCTGCCACAGCTACTGCCACAGTAGCCTAAATAGTTCCCTACATCTACTCTTGTTCCTTACCAATCTGGTTACCACACTTCAGCCAGAGTAATTTTTTCAAAATTCAAATTAGATTCTGTCTCTAATTTTCTCATTCCCTCTTTTTTGTCTCTCTCTCACACACACATACTCACATGCTTAAAATTTGTAGATGTCTTTGTCTTGCTAATATTCTTAGAGTTATAACTCATTTATGTAGTCTAAAGCTCCATATGGTCAGCTTTTCCACTCCATAAATGAGACTGGAAAGTCTGAAGAGTCTCATTTTACACAAATTTCCCCCAATTTTGTTTCAGTCACACTGGCTTTTCAATGAAGGTCGTTTTCCTGCATGAGCCCATTTATCCTCCTCTACTTAAACTCTTTATCTTTCCCTCATCTTTCAGTTCCTGGCTCAGTCATCATTTCCTGTTGTACCTTAGCAGTTTTTCTTTTGTATGATGCTTATCTTATTTATGTATCTGCCTCTGCATTTGACTTTAAGAGTCGTGAAGCATGGAATGTTGTTTATTGCTTGTCCTTATATTCCCCATGTGTAGCGAAATACCTCACAAAATGTGTTGCACAAAATGCTGTAGTTGATATTTACTTCAGTTGCAAAGGATTTCAAATACATATTTTGGAATAAATGAATGAGATTAAACCAATGGGACTTAATATTAATTAGGCATATGTATGGGAGTAATTGATATGAAAAAGTAAAATGTCGGAGACCTAGAGAAAGCACCAGGGAGCAGTGCTCACAGGCCAGGACACTGCCCAGGGCAAGACTGCAATTTTGCCCTGCGGGATGGGTCGGGGAGGAATGTAGCTGAGCGCAGAAGCCACCATCGAGGGTGGAAAGGTGCAGAGGGCATACCCAGGATGGAGAGAGTGATGGAGCAACTCAGCCTCCTGACTAATTGGCTGTGCAGCACTAGCACCATGGAGCTATGGGGCGATAATGAATCTGCTGTTTATATGTTAATTGCCATGATTATGGCTGATGAACACAAGTCTGTTTCTGAACTACTATCAAATCCAAGTTTGACGTTAATTATGCATTTGGACATCAAAGAAGCTTGCTTCACTTTGCAGCAAATTATGAATCTGTGGAATGCTTGATTCTATTAAAGACAGGAACAAATCCTTACTGTCAAGATATTTCAGGCTGTGCTCTACTTCATTTGGCAACTAGATATGTTCATAAGAAATGCATGAGTAGCCCTGGCTGGTGTAGCTCAGTGATTTGAGTGTGGGCCTGTGAATCAATCAACCACGGTTCAATTCCCAGCCAGGGCACATACCTGGGTTGCAGGCCAATTCCCAGCAGGGGATGCACGAGAGGCAACCATATATTGATATTCCTCTCCCTCTTTCCTTTCCCCTCTAAAGATAAATAAATATAATCTTTTAAAAATTACTATGAAATATGTTTAAAAATGCATGAGTAAATTATTAGAATATGGGAGATAGCACTGCATGTGGCCTGCCAGAATGATCACAAGACAACAGTGCAGTGCTTTCTAGACAGTGGTACTCATATTAACAGGCCAAATGTATCAGGAGCAACTCCATCATACTTTGCTTGCAGTCATGGTCAGAGTGACACAACACAGATTTTTCTTTTACAAGGAGCCAGATAAAAATGAAATAATCCCTCTGGATATGTGTACTGGGTGGATGTGGAGGGACCTGTGAAGTATTAATTCAGTATCACCCTAGGCTTGACACAGAATGAAGGTGTCTGAGAAAACATGTTATGGCAAGTTCTAGATCATTTATGTCAGCAAAGTGAAAGCCAACACCTAAAGATTTTAACAAGCTTTGCTGAATAAAATTGCCACCACAAATGGTCATAAACTGCTTTGTAATCATAAAGCATTTGTACTTTATGTATACCAAGGCCTATCTTTAAAAATCCAGCCATTGTTAATTTAATGAGAACACTTTGTGCAACATCTATGTTACCTGTGCAGCATCTATGCAGCCAAAGAGAGTGGACTGGAATGCACATGTGCGAACAATGATAACTTCACTGTACTAGTCAGAGGGGACAGTAGATATCATTGAGTGAGCATGTGTACTGTGTGGCTGTCACCTTCAAAATGACTGATCAAGTAGAGCAACAAATCTACATCAAATTTTGTGTTAAGCTTAAACATTCCTCCATGTGAACTCTTCAGACAATTCAGAAGTCCTCAGCTATGGGCACCTGGTAATTGGCAGCTTCATCACAACAATGTGCCCACTCATGCATCATGTCTCCTGCAGAGTTTTTGGCATAAACATCAAGTCACCCAGGTGACTCAGTGCCCCTCCAGTCCAGATGTGGTTCCCTGTGACTTCTGGCTTTTCCCAAAACTAAAATCACCTTTGAAAGGATGATTTTAGACCATCGATGAGTTTCAGGGAAATACAATACTGAAGCTGATGGTGACAGGGAGAACTATGTGAGGCCCCAAAGTGCCTAATTTGAAGGAGACTGAGGTGTCATTGCCCTATGTACAATATTTCCTGTATCTTCTTCGATAAATACCTCTATTTTTCATTAAAAAAGAAAAAAAAAAGACTTCTGGCCAAGATGGAGGTACAGGTAGAATCACTGTCCCTCCTCACATGACCAAAAGAAGGACAACAACAAATTTAAAAACAACGAGAACAGACAGAAAAATTGAACTACATGGAAGTCTGACAACCAAGGAGTTAAAGAAGAAACACTCATTCACACCAGTAGGAGGGGTGGAGACTGGCAGCTGGGTGGAGAGGATTTGTGGCAAGGTGGCAGCTGGAGGATTGGGGTGGCCAAGAAAGCAGCTGGCACACCAAATGGTCCCACGTTTGCAGTGGACAAACCAGGAGGAAGAACTGGGGAGTGATACAGACTGCACAACCCATGGTTCCAGTGTGGGTAAATAGAGCCTCAAAGCCTCTGACTGAAAAAAATCTGTGGAAGTTGAGGTGGTGGGAGAAACTCCCAGCGTCACAAGAGAGTTTATTGGAGAGATTCATGGGGTCCTAGAATATACACAAACCCACCCATCTGGGAATTAGAACCAGAAGTGCCCAATTTGCTTATGGGTAGTGGCAGAGGGGACTGGAAGCTGGCAGAGAGCTGAGCGAGCCTTATTGTTCACTCTTGGACCATTCCCCCACACACAGTGCAGCGATACATGTTGCCCCACCCTGGCCAATACCTAAGGCCCTGCCCTTTACTACATAACAGGTGCTCTGAGTCAAAAGCCATGGCCTAAATGAAAGAACAGATCAAAGCTCCAGAAAAAAAATACAACTAAGCAATGAAGAGATAGCCAACTTATCACATGCGCAGGTCAAAACACTGGTAATCAGGATGCTCATAGAATTGGTTGAGTGTGGTTGAATAATAGAGGAAGAAGTGAAGGCTACAAAAAGTGGAATAAAGGGAACCAACAGTGAAGGAAGGAAACTGGGACTCAGATCAATGGTTTGGATCAGAAGGAAGAAATAAACATTCAACCAGAAAAAAATGAAGAAACAAGAATTCAGAAAAAATTAGGAGAGGCTTAGGAACCTCCAGGACAATGTTAAATATCTCAACATCTAAATCATAGGGATGACAGAAGGAGAAGAGAAAGAGCAAGAAAGAAAAAAAACTAATTTGAAAAAAGAATGAAGAAGAACTTCCCTCATTTGGCAAAAAGAAATAGACTTTCAGGAAGTCCAGGAAGCTCAGAGAGTCCCGAAGAAGTTGGACCCAAGTAAGCACACACCAAGGCACATCATAATTACATTACCCAAGATTAAAGATAAGGAGAGCATCTTAAAAGCAGCAGGAGAAAAGGAGACCGTTACCTACAAAGGAGTTCCCAACAGACTGTCAGCTGATTTCTCAAAAGAAACCTGGCAGACAAGAAGAGGCTGGAAAGAAGTATTCCAAGTCATGTAAAGCAAGGACCTACATGCAAGATTACTCTATCCAGCAAAGTTTTCTGTTATTTAGGATGGAAGGGCAGATAAAGTACTTCCCAGATAAGGTAAAGTTAAAGGAGTTCATCATCACCAAATCCTTATTATATAAAATGTTACAGAGACTTATCTAAGAAAAAGAAGATGATGAAAAATATGAACTGTAAAATGACAAAAATTGCAATTATCAACAACCAAACCTAAAAAACCAAAACCTAAAACAAACTAGGAAACAACTGGAACAGGAACAGAATCACAGAAATGGAGATTACATGGAGGGTTATCAGCAGGGAAGGAGAGGGACAGAATGGGGGAAAAGGTACAGGGAATAAGTACATAAATAGTAGGTAGAAAATAGATAAGGGGAGGTTTAGATTAGTATAGGAAACATAGAAGCCAAAGAACTTGTATATGACCTATGGAGATGACAGGGTGGGGGGTTCCAGTGGAAGTTGGGTGTGCAGGGCAGAGAAGAATGAAGTGGGGGGGGATGGGACAACTGTAATAGCATAATCGATAAAATATATTTTTAAAAAAGTAAAATATCATTCTTAAGTTTTGATTTTGGGCAGTTTTATTGATGATAGTGCAATTAACTAAAGAGATTACAAAAATAATTTAGTAGGAGGAGATTGGTCTTATTTTTTGACATATACATAGGGTTTACTAAATAAGTATAGGTCTCTATTCTTCACTTGAGGTCCAGACTTGGTAAATTCATTTTGTAATCACCAGCTTATAAATGGTATTTGTAGTCTTTTTTAAAAAATATATTTTATTGATTATGCTATTACAGTTGTCCCATTTTCCCCCTTCATTCCCCTTTACCATGCACACCCTCTCCCACCCACATTCCTCACCCTTAGTTGATGTCCATGTGTCATAAGTTCTTTAGCTTCTACGCTTCCTATACTATTCTTGCCCTCCCCTATTTTCTATCTACCATCTATGCTAATTATTCTCTGTACCTTTTCCCCCTCTCTACTCCCACTCCCCTGTTGATAACCCTCCATATGATTTCCATTTCTGTGGTTCTGTTCCTGTTCTAGTTGTTTGCTTTTTTTTTTTTTTAGGTACGGTTGTTAATAATTGTGAATTTGCTTTCATTTCACTATACATGTTTTTTATCTTCTTTTTCTTAGATAAATCCCTTTAACATTTCATATAATAAAGATTTTGTGATGATGAACTCCTTAAACTTATCTGAGAAGCACTTTATCTGCCCTTCCATTCTAAATGAAAGCTTTGCTGGATAGAGCAATCTTGGATGTAGATCCATGCCTTTCATGACTTGGAATACTTCTTTCCCACTCCCCCATTGCCTGTAAGGTCTCTTTGAGAAATCAGCTGACAATCTGATGGGAACTCCTTTGTAGGTAACTCTCTCCTTATCCCTTGCTGCTTCTTGGATTCTCTCTTACATTTTAATCTCAGGTAATGTAATTATGATGTGCGTTGGTGTGTTCCTCCTTGGGTCCACCTTCTTTGGGACTCTCTGAGCTTCCTGGCCTTCCTGGAAGTCTATTTCCTTTGTCAGATTGGGGAAGTTCTCCTTTACTATTTGTTCAAATAACTTTTCCACTTGTTGCTCTTATGCTTCTCCTTCTAGTACCCCTATAATTCGGATGTTGGAATGTTTAAAGATGTCCTGGAAGTTCCTAAGGCTCTCCTCATTATTTTAAATTCTTGTTTCTTCATTCTTTTCTGGTTGGTTGTTTCTTTCTTCCTTCTGGTCCACACCATTGATTTGAATCCCAGTTTCCTTCCCATCACTATTGGTTCCCTGTGCATTTTCCTTCATTTCACTTAGGGTAGCCTTCATTTTTTCATCTAATTTGTAATTAAATTCAACCAATTTGTGAGCATCTTGATAATCAGTGTTTTGAACTGTGCATGTTATAGGTTGGCTATCTTTTTATCACTTAGTTGTGTTTGCTCTGGAGGTTGATCTGTTCTTTCATTTGGGCCATTTTTTTCTTGTCTCAGTGCATCTGTTATGTGTGAGGGGCAGAGCCTTAGGTGTTCACCAGGGTGGGGCAACCCAGTAGCTGTATCATGATGCTGTGTGTGGGGGCAGGGTCCAAGAGGGAACAAGGGCACTTGCTCTCCTCTGTTGGATTTTAGTCCCTTCCCCAGCTTCCTTCCAGCAAAGTGGCCCTTTCTGGTGCTGTTTCCTGGGTGGGTGGGCTTGTGTCCCTTTTAGGACTTTGTGGGTCTCTCCAACAAACTCTCCTGTGGGGGTGGGAATCTCTCCCTGCATCTCAACCCCCAGAGGTGTTTTCAATTGGTGTTTTGTGGCTTTATTTCCCCAAGCTAGAGCTCTGGGTTGTATGGTCTGTCTCCCTCCCCAGTTTCACCTGGTTTATCTGTGCGTGAATGTGTGACCCCCAGGTCAGACAGCCACCTTGCATACTGTGCCCTGCTTCACAATCACCACCTCGCTGAGTCCACCCCATGCCTGGGGTCTGCCAGCCACTCCCTGTGCACCCAGGTCTGCCTGCTGCCATCTTGTGTGCCTGGGGTTTGTCAACCGCTGCCTTGCATGCCTGGTGCCACCACTTTTTTTTTTGCTGTCATCTGTCTCTGCCTGGCCATGTGACTCCTCCTCTCCTACTGGTCTGGATGAATATGTTTATTTGAACTCTTTGGTTGTCAGACTTCCATACAATTCAATTTTCTGTCAGTTCTGGTTGTTATTTTGTTTCTAAATTGTTTTTGTCCTTATTTTGGTTGTGTGAGGAGACACAGTGTGTCTACCTATGCCTCCATCTTGGCCAGAAGTGGTATTTGTAGTCTTAAATGTAGATCTATACTGTGATGGAGGGGGAACAAATAGAAAAGAAAGGAGGGTCAAAGATAAAACCCTGATTAGTGTACCCTAAGATTAAAAATGTGTCATCATAGAAGTCACTGGAAGAGGAAGTTTCAAAAGAAGAGTATGTTAGAAGCTACAAATTTTCATTAATATGAGGAATGAATTGGGAATTGTGGAGTTAGTCTTTCCCTAGTGGCCCTGTGGAGATGGCAGGAGACTCCGGAATGAATTAAGTGATTAATAATAAAGAGAAGATCATAGTAGACACTTGATGGCAAGATG
This sequence comes from Artibeus jamaicensis, assembly GCF_021234435.1. Classification (NCBI taxonomy): domain Eukaryota; kingdom Metazoa; phylum Chordata; class Mammalia; order Chiroptera; family Phyllostomidae; genus Artibeus; species Artibeus jamaicensis. Next base: position 36,667,911 of record NW_026521788.1, on the reverse strand, counting down.
GGATCCAGGGAACTTTGTGATAAAGTGAGGTCCTAGTTAAGAACAGGATATTTAAAACCTGGGGGGACAGAATAGGGAAGGTAAAGGGAATTCAGAGGTAAGTGGAAGGAGGTCATGTGTAATGACCTAAATTTTTTCAGTGACATAGACTATTTCTTGATCAGTTGAGAGAATAAGGGGACCTTTTGCAGGGTAGGGGAGCTGAAGATGAAGATAAAACTGAGAGCCATCACTGTGGGGAATAGGCAAGGGAACTAACTAGAGCAGGAGAAAGGATTTTTGAGTGAGACTGAAAGCCAACAGCTACTTTATACTTGTGTAGTGGAATTTACCCATTAGCACTCTGCATCCTCAGGGAAGCAAAGGGGAAAATAGGGGGTTGTGTCATTTTAGGTGTGGACATCATCAGAGTATATGCAGAGAAATATTAAGAATGAGGACAGGGAAAGGAATTGGTAAACATGTAGTTGAAATAATTGATGACAGCAACCAAGTTGACAGGAAAGAAACTGAGGCTATACTGAGGCTGATGCACTCAGAAGATGAAATAGGATTAAGTTAGAGTAGTTTTATTGAGACAGGTTAAGAGGAAAACTTTAGTTGGACATTGAAAGGTTAAATTAGAGATCGTAGAAAAGCAGTAATGTGAAACCAATAAAAATTCATAGCTTGATGTTAGACACAACTGTGTATGAGTCTTGTTTCTTTTAATTAATAGTTGTACAAACTTGGACTCAATTGTTTAATCTTTAAAGTAGAGATAACAATAATTCTGATGTCAAAAGCTCATAGTGAAAATTAAATGTGATAGTGCTCATGAAGCACTTAACACAGTTTAAAAGATTGTACACTCTCTAGAAGCAGGTGAATATTTGTACTCTTACTTTCATGATGATCATGATATGACCTGAGTGTGGCTGTAACTGAGTGGCTGAGGATGTCCAGAAGTTCAGGATTTTGGAGTGGAGAAGACTGGAAACCAGTCTTCTATTACTCTATAGAAAGAGTAATTCACATAGCTGTTTAGATGCATAACAATATCCTTGGTTTGTCTCATAACTGATATGGGTGCCATGGTTATAGACTAGAGATGGTGCTCTTGGCTTCCCCTTCCCACAAAGAGCACTTAACCAAGGAAGCCCAAGGCCCATCCCAACTGGGACCATTTTGTAACTGCAACTACATGCACAGCCAAGTTGAGTTTTGTTTGCTTGAAGTCATTCCCTGTATATCACAGTGCTTTATTTGAAGAGAAGCATGCCCAGGTTTCAGTAATGAGACCTCTTTAATTGTTTTATTTCTGCCCATAAATTGGTTCTGAGTCAGCCAAATATGCTATTAATTAGGAGACAAACAGCAGAGGACCGTCCATAGCATTTCCTTTTGCTTATTTAACTAGTCAGCTTGTTTGGAGTCAAGCCATATTGATTCTGAGAAAGCTTTATTCAATTAGTGCCCATGTGTACATTCAGCACTGTGTAGTCAGTGAGGACTCAGGTGGGCCTTCAAGTGACTCTGGGTACTTCCCAGGAGTATTTAGTCACCACGTGTCCTGCATAGAAGATGGAGAGACTCTGGCCCCTGCAAGATGGACCTTGTGTTGCCTTTGTGGACACTGACTACAATCAGCACTATAATCAGCGACTACAATCAGCACCTTCAGGGCCCCTATACTCCAGCTGGAAACCCATTAAAGACCACATCAGGGTCCCCAGGGCCACCAAAAAAACCCGGGGAAGATAAATAATGGTGCCTAGCTTAAGAAAAGAAAGAAAGTTAGCAGTTAGTAAGTGCCTACTGTGTACCAGATACTGTTCTAAATGCATTAGTGATAAAAAATCATTTTATTGTCTCTTATAGCAATGAAACTAGGCTCAAAGAAGTAAATGCCTTGTCTAGGATCATGCAATATGGTGAAACTGAGATACAAACCTAAGCATTATGGATTCTATAGCACACATGCTTATAGGACTGCTAATGGTTTTTTGTTTTTTGTTTTCCTATGTGTATATGTGTGTGTTGGGGGTGGTTTCAGGGCTTACTGGGAAATTTGAACAAATTACATAATGAATTATGTATTTGTAGCTAAGGGACTGTCTATGGGGGGAACATCCAGGTCCAAGGTAAGATTCTTGTGTGTCAAAGCAGGGCATTGGGTTTCTAAGACTCCAAGGCTTATTGGGAAGGTGATGATGAGAATACTTGGGACTGATAGTTGCCTATAAATGGTGATGAGAGGCTTTTCTGGGAAGTTTTAAGAAAGATCAGAGATCCAGTTCTGTCAGTTGGATCTAATAGAACATTACCATATGGCATAAGTGATGACTATCTTTCTCTTTGGCTTAAACAGCCTGGAATGAAGTGAGAAGAAAGATGAAGACCAGAACACACAGGGGTGGTAATAGGATTCAGCATAATATTAGGGTTATGGAAATTTTGGCAGAAGAATGACTTCATTGGGATAATGGATAAAGTCAATGAGATATCCTCTCAGCAGGAAAAATTACAAAAATAAAGTGCAGGAATCTGGATGTAGGGTGCTCAACCATCTAGATAGTTTGCCTAGAGTTGTCTTGGTTCTTAACTGAAAGGCCATATTCTGGAAAATCTCACAGTCTGGAATTAGTCATCAATACAGATTCCATGACAGGCTCAGGAAGAGGGTAAGGAGAGGTGGTAGGGCATCTAAGTGCCTGTAATTGTAATCAATTATCTTTCTCAGCCTCTGTGTTTTTAATTATAAAGTAGACAGAAGGATTCCTCTCTTGTGTGGTTACTGTGAGGCCAAGAATATAATGAGAATTTTTTTCAATTTATCCACACTCAGCTTTATTCTGAATTAACCACCTGTGAAGAGTGCACATCAAAAGAATTGAAAAAAGTAAAAGAGCCCATTAAAAAAAGTTCCCTGGCAAGTGAGAGAGAGGTATGGCATTAGTTAGGAGCCCTGTTTAGGGAGGGAAATGTTGTCTAGGTTATGGATGCCATTTTTTGTCAATAATCCAAACACTGAAGGTTGGCAGATTCAGGATGAAGGATTTCTGGAGTTCCTCTAGACATTTCCTAGGAGCTTCACTGCCATCTCACATGAGATAGTTGGTGTCTAGTACTGGTCCAGGATACTGAGAGTCAGGAAGGCACCATAGCCATGTGCTACAAAAGGGGCCTTGGCCAAGGCTGCCAGAAAGTCTACATAGTAGAATATCAGACCTTAATGCTCATTATAGCCAGTCAGGAGGAAGTCAACATGTAAGGGGTTCACCTCCTGAGACAGTCAGCCAGGTTTTGGCATGTGGAATTAGCTGCTGCTGTGGGAGACAGTTCATAACCATTTTGCATTTTATAAAGTTGCACATTTTTTTCTGAATATATGCTGCAAACTATACAGTGTTCCCAGTCCTTCAAATACATAGGAGTGAGGTTTTTTTCACTCATATAAAATATCTTGTCAAGATTGTCCTTCATCTGGACAACACTGGCAGCAGCCACCTGGTTGGAGGTAACAAGGATAAAGTCAGAGCCCTGGATTCTGATGATACCTCATGCAGAAGTACTCCATGCTGGTGTGAGGGTTCGGAACTAAAAGGGGTGAGAAACTAATATCATGGAGCATTCTCTATGAACCATGCTGACACTACAGTGTCTCTTTAATACTCACTTGTAATGTTATTATTTTCCTTGTTTCATAGATAAGAAAAATGAGTTAATGAGGCACTAAGTCACTTGTCCCAAACTATATGATGGAGGTTGTGGAGTTACATTTGAGAATAAGATAGTAGGGATAAGGAATTACATATAGCTTAAAAAATAATTTCTTGCGAGTGGGGTTGTAAAAAATCCAGGGTTGGTTGCCCCACTGCCTAAATAGGTCCCTTTGATGCAGGTGGTCCATGGGTCTAAGGACCCTCAAGTTCACAACACACTGTGGATTCTTGCCTTTGTGCAGGAAAGAATTAAAATACAAGCCAGAATAGAGTTCAAAGTGTGAGAGAGTTTATTAGTGAAGTAGTGACACAGACAGTGGCTACTCCACAGACAAAAAAAGTCCCTCCATAGTGGGATTTACTTCTTTATTTAGGTTCATTTAATCCAGGAGTAGGACATTCACTAAGAGGGAGGAATATTCAGGATTTTTCCAGGAAGGGGGTGGAGACTTCTCAGGAAGTCTTGTCAGCCATTTTGTGTTCTCATATGGGCTTTCCTTCCTGATCACAGAAGGGTATCATGGTGGTGTCACAGGGTGCTGTTGAGCACTCCAATGCATTATGATAGGTATATGATGAGGCTAGTGGTTACTGCAAGGTGAAATTAGTGGACACATTGGGTGTAGCAAGCTGGTCTTCTGCTGGTTCTAAGCAACAAATTAATTGGGGTGTTGATCTTACTATCTCCATGATAGTCTCTGTAGCCCTTACAGGATGTAGCCATTTGATCACAAACCTCGTCTCACCTTCTACTGAGAAGAATGGCAGGAGATGAAATTACTCTGGTTTGAAGTGTCTGAGCTACAGGGTGCCTGATGATTCTTAAAAGAGCTGACACGTTTGACCTGAAATTTTGTATTTTTAAGAAAAAAAACTACTCCTTTGAATTTCTATTAAGTAGAGAATTAGTCATTCCAAGCAAATAATCAGAGATAAAATGGAATAGGATCTGCTGCAGTAATGCCTAAGCATGCTTGTCAGGGATTATTTCTTCCTGGCTTGAAAAAGGAAAATCATCTCATAAAAGAAAAGATGCCTTTGGGTATGAAATCTGTATTCACAGAAGCTAGTTGGCAAGCATTTAATCAGGTGGTGATACACATACCCTAATCCACTGAAACCCAGAAGTTCACAATTTCTATTGGGAAAATAATAATTTCTAACTGAATTAACTTTTCCAAAACAAACGCTGTGGAAGTACAGAGCTCCTTGAGAGATCTCTGGATCATGGCACTCAGAACTTCATGGAAGCTTGGATCTGCCATCCTGTTCTGATGTAGAAAACTCCAGCCAGACTGGTTTTCACATTCAGCACCCCCAACTTTATACCTCTTAAAAGGAACAAGTAACATAAACATTCTGGTCTTTGAAATGATAATTTTATTTATGTATTTATTTGGAGGTCTTCCACTATTCACTTTGTTATCATAAAGTTGTGGTATGACATTGTTAGAAGCTTGTGCCCCATGCCTGCTGAGAGGCAGCCCCAAGGACTAACTAGAGTAGTCACAAAAGAGAGATCTATGGGCAGGTGTCCATGAGGTGGTGCCAAAATAAAGTAGTTATAGTCATCTTCCAAGTGTGGATTTGGTAGACAGGAGGATGGGAATTTTTCAAAAATCATTTTCAAGAGTATGTGAAAATATTAGGACTTTTTCCATCTATCTGCAAGTTTTTTGGGGAACACTCTCCTCTTTGTATTCTTAATTGGCACTGGTAACCAGTTCCTTTGGTCGGCAGGCTCTGATTCCACATGCACCAAAGAGCTCCTAGTGGCAGCTTTCTTTTCAGTTTATTGGAGGACTCGTACCTTTTTTGGAAAATTGAGATATCTTAATTCTTGGATGACATAAGAAGTTTGTCATGTCTCTGTTAATTAACTTGCCTTTACTTTAATAATGTATACTTCTTTTTTGTTTATTTTTTAACTTGAATTTATTAGGATGAAATTGGTTTATAAAATTATATAAGTTTCAGGCTATAACACATCATCTGTGTATTGTATTGTGTGTTCACCATCCTAAGTCAAGCTTTTTTCATCACCATTTATCCCTCTTCTACATCCCCCACCTCTCTTTACTTCTTGCAATCACTATATTGTTGTCTGAGTCTATGAGTTGTTTTGTTTGCTTAATACCTTCAACATTTTTTGCCCAGCCATCAACCTCCTTACCCTCTGACAGCTGACAATCTGCTCTCTGTATCTATGAATGTTTCTATTTTGTTAGTTTTCTTCATCAGATTTCATATATAGGTGAAACTAGAACATATACTTCAAAATTGTATATGAAACCACAAAAGACCCCAAGTAGCCACAGTGATCTTAAGAACAAAGGACAAATTTGGAAGAATCATGCTACCTGATATCAAACTATACAACAAACTATATCAAAACAGCATAGTACCAGCATAAAAACATAAAAAATACATCAATGGAACAGAATAGAGACCCCAGAAATAAACCCATACTTTTATAGTCAATTAGTATTTGACAAAGGAAGTAAAAACACACAATGGAGCAAATATAGTCTATTCAATAAATGGTGTTGGGAAAAATTGGACAGATACATGCAAAAAATTAAACTAGACCACCTTCTTACACTGTACAAAAAAAAAACAAACCTTGAGTGGATTAAAGACTTAAATGTTAGACTTGAAACCATAAAAATCCTAGGAGAAAACATAGGCCATAAAATCCCAGACATTGCTCACAGCAATATTTTTTTCTGATATATGACTTCAAGCAACAGGAACAAAAGAAAAAATAAACAAATGGGACTACATCAAGCTGAAAGTTTTTCATAGCAAAGGAAACCATCTACAAAATGAAAAGATAACCCACTGAATGAGAGAACATATTCACCAAAATATCTGGTATGGCTTAATATTCAAAATTTGTAAGAAATTTATAAAAATAATGCCACCCCCCATAAAAAAGAAACAATCTGATTAAGGAATCAGCAAAGAACCTGAATAGACACTTCTCCAGAGGAGACCAATAACCATATGAGAAGATGCTGTGCATCACTAATCATCAGAGAAATGCAAATTAAAATCACAAGGAAGCATGGGCCTATGAACCAGAGGATCGCAGTTCGATTCCCAGTCAGGGCACATTCCTGGGTTGCAGGCAGGTTCCCTGCAGGCCAGTTCCCTGCAGGGGATGCACTAGAGGCAACCATACTTTGATGTTTCTCTCCCTCTCTCCTTCCCCTCTAAAGATAAATAAATAAAATCTTTAAAAAAATCACAAGGAGATATCACCTCACACCTGTCAGAATAAATCAATAAATCAACAAACAACAAATGTTGGGGAAGATGTATAGAAAAGGGAATCCTTTTGCAGTGTTTGTAGGAATGCAGACTGACACAACCACTGTGTAGAGCAGTATGGAGTTACCTCAAAAAATTAAAAATGGAACTACCTTATTACCCAGCAATTTCACTTCTGGAAATATACCCAAAGAAACTTGAAAAACTAATTTGCAGGAATATGGCTCCCCTGTTTATTGCAGCATTATTTGCAATAGCCAAGATTTGGAAGCAGCCCAAGTACTCATCAGTAGATGTGTAAATGAAAAGAGGTGCTACATGTATGCAATGGAGTACTATTCAGTCATAAAGATAATCTTGCCTTTAGTAACAGCATGGATGGACCTGGAGAGTATTATGCTAAGTGCAATAAGTAAATCAGAGAAGAAAATGATAATTAAAAAAATTTTATTCATAAGCTTTCAATTTCCGTAGAGAAAAATTTTCTAAGCAGGGCAAAAGTGACAGTTAATCAGTGTAGAATTAGAAAACCAACAATTTGCAACTCATGATATAAAAAAATTATTCAAAAAATGTTAGCAACGGATTAAAAACCTTTGGGAAATGTTTTTGGGAAAAAATTGTGCAGTGACAAACATTAGTGACTTGATACCAATTACAGAGACTGCAGGTGTGTAATTCAATATTACATCATTCATATGACAATAAACATGCAGAGAACAAAGTAAATTAAACTTCTACAGCAAGGTTTTTATATTCCTGTTAGAAATATTGTGATTTGTAATAAGAAATATATATTTGAATTTTACCTCATTCTGGCACAGAACTCCAAAAATGTTTAGAATTTCTTATAACATGATAAAGGTATCTCATGTTATGTTGAAGGGGTGTTTTTTCCAATGCACCTACAAATGAGGGTAAGCTGCTAGGAGAACCAACCATGTGATTGGAAGATTGGAACATTCAGTCCCACCCTTCTTGACCTCCAGAGTATGTAGAATGGCTGGAGGTTAAATCAATAACCAACAGTCAGTGATTTAATCAATCATGCTTAAGTAAGGAAGCTTCCATAAAACCTCCAAAGGGAGGATTTCAGAGAGGTTCTGGTTTGATGAACATGTGATGAGAGATGATGGGAAAAGTGGCTAAATGCTAGAAACCACAGAAGGTCTTCATCCTCGCATACCATGAGCTACACATCTCTGCCATCTGGCTGTCCCAAATCATATCCTTGTATAATAAATTGGTGATTTAGTAAGTAAATGTTTTTCTGAGTTCTGTGAGCCACTCTAGCAAATGAATCAAATCTGTTGGTATCTCTGATGTTTAGCTAGTTGGTCATAACCTAATGTGACAACATGGATTTGCTATTGGTCTGTGAAGGGGGAGGCAGTCTTATAGTCTGAACCCTTAATCTTTGGGATCTGATATATATCCGAGTAGATATTATCAGAATTGACTTGAATTATAAGATACTGGTGTAATAAAACCTCTGCTTATGTCAGAATTGGTGCTCAGAATTTTTCCTTTTAATAGTAAAGTGGTATGTCTAACTTTTAAATTAAGGATTCTTACTGTAATTTAACCACTAATGTAATACAAAGAGGTATAACTGAAAATCTAACAAAAAAATTAAAATTAATGACCAAAATGGGTTTTTAAGCAAGAAAAAAAAGAGTGAGAAGAACAAAAAACAATTGAAAGAAATGAAATAATGCAACTAAAACCAGCATGTCAATATATACATTCAATGAAAACAATGAAACACTCCAATTAAAAGATACAGTTAATAGGTTAGGTTATTTAAAAATGACAACTTTTGACCCGGCATTTCAACTGCTGGGATTATATCTTAAGAGCCCTGAAACACCAGTCCATAAGAACCTATGCACCCCAATGTTCATAGCAGCACAATTCACAATAGCCAAGTGCTGGAAGCAACCTAAGTGCCCATCAGTGAATGAATGGATCAAAAAAACTATATGGTACATTTACACAATGGAATACTACACAACAGAGAGAAAGAAGGAACTCCTACCATTTGCAACAGCATGGGTGGAACTAGAGAGCATTATGCTAAGTGAAATAAGCCAGGCGGTGAAAGACAAATATTATATGATCTCACCTTTAACTGGAACAGAATCAACAAAACAAACAAACAAGAAAAATATAACCAGAGACACTGAAATTAAGAACAATCTGAAAGTAACCAGCGAGGAGGAGTGAGGGGATAATGGGGGAAAAGGGGGAAAGTGTTTTCAGGAACAACTATAAAGGACACATGGACAAAACCAAGGGTGGTGTGGAATCAGGAGATGGAGGCATGGGTGGCTGGGATGGGGGGAAGCGGTGGGGAATAAATGCAGACAACTATACTTGAACAACAATAAAATAATTTTAAAAATTGTTGATCAGTAGGTAAAGAATACTAGGAAAATTACTGTCAGACTGCATCTCTCATCTCATTAACCTTTCCCCAAACCCCTTACCTACCCTTTTCTTCTTCTTATAAAATGACCAGCTTGAGATGAGATGTTAAAATGGTTCTTAGTGTTCATCACCTGCCAACTTCTCAGATTGCCAGCATCTGAATAAAGTACCCATAAAGATTAAAAAATGAAATAGAATAAAATAAAATAAAATGTAAGTCAGAATTTTGACAAAAAATTTGACAAAAATTTTGACAAAAAAAAATGACAAGACTGCTGGTTTGTTGTCTGTAAGAGAAGGGAATTGACTGCATGGGAGAACATATTTGCCAATGATATCTCAGACAAAGGTTTAATCTCAAAAATATATAAAGAACTCACATGACTCAATACCAGGAAGACAAACAACCCAATTAAAAAAATGGGCAAAGGACTTGAATAGACACTTCTTCAAGGAGTACATACAGGTAGCCCATAGACATATGAAAGGCTGCTCAACGTCAGTAGCCATTAGAGAGATAGATGCAAATTAAAACCACAATAAAATATCACTTCACACTTTTCAGGATGGTTATCATTAATCAGTCAACAAACAAGTGCTGGGGAGGTTGTATAGAAAAAGGAACCCTAATACAGTGTTGGTGGGAATGCAGACTGCCATAGCCACTGTGGAAAACAGTATGAAATTTCTTCAAAAAAATTAAAAGTGGAACTTGCCTTTTGACCCAGCAATTCCACTGCTGGGATTATACTCTGAGAATCCTGAAACTTCCAAAGAATTTAGGCACTCCTATGTTCACAGAAGTGCTATTTACAACAGCCAATTGTTGGAAACAGCCTAAATGCCCATCAGTAGATGAACGGATTAAAAAAAACTATGCTACATTTACACAATGGAGAACTATGCAGAAAGAAAGAAGACATTCCTGCCTTCAGCAACAGCATGAATGGAACTGGAGAGTTTTATGCTATGTGAAATAAACCAGTCAGTGAAAAACAAATACCATCTGATTTCACTTATAAAAAGAATCTAATGAACAAAATAAATTAGCAAGTAAAACAGAACAAGAGACATGGAAACATGGAACACACTGACAGCTGCCAGAGAGGAAGGAAGAGGTGGAGACAGGCTGAAAAAAGGTGAAGGGATTAGTCAAAGAATATATGTGAATATGTATGAATGACCCGTGGACATAGACAACAGTGTGGGAATTAACTGTGGGAGTGGGAGGTAGGCTGGGCAGAGGAGGGCTAAGGGGGAAAAATGTGATAACTGTAATAGAGTAAAGAAGAATAATAAAATAAATATATGCTTAGATTGAGCAAATATTGATAAAAATAATACTATGAAACAAATAACCAAATGAACACTGCTGGCAATATTAATATTAGACCAAATAGAATTCAAGTTATGGAGACTTACCATGAAAAAGAGAAATATTTTATAATAATGTCAGTTTACTTGGAAGACATAAGCATAATAAAAATGTTTGCAAATGAACATCAACTCCTACTTCATAAAACTGAATTAAAAAGGATCAAGATTCAAAAAGTTAAACATAAAAAGCATTTAATAGAAAACATAGAATAACTCCGTGACCTGATACAGACAAACATTTCTTAGGACATATATAACATTTTTCTGTTATTTTCCATAACACAAAATAATGTGGATAAATTATACTTTATCAAAGTTCTGCTGATCAAATAACATTCTTAATAAAATATATAAGGAAGCCAGAAATAGGGAGAAAATATTTATATTTATAGCACATAAAACTGAAAAAAGAGCATCCAATATACATAAAAACATTAAAACCTAGTGAAAATAGTTAAAAATTGAACAAACACATCACAAAATGACATCAGAATGATTTGCATCCCCCCACAAAAGTATTTAACCTCATTGGCCCTTCCTCTCTCTCCATCTTCTTCCCTCTCACCTGCTCAGGTTCTTCTTACTTGCTCTGTTGAAACAAGCTGCAGTATTACCCAGGGTTATCCTGGGTAATACTGCAGAGCTTCCCTTTGGAGAGACCCATTTGTTAAGAAACTGAAGTTCAATAGTTAATAAAAAACTAAGGTCCTCAGTTCAACAACCTGTTAGGAACTGAATCTTGCCCATAACCCCATGAGTGGTACAGAATCATAATTTTTCCCAATAGCACTTTGAAGTTACTGATGTGCCAGCCACATCTTGAGCGCAGTCCAGTGAGAGACCCTGAGCCACAGGACCCACTAACCTGTGTGTGCCCAGATTTCTGTGCTCAGATTCCTAATCCACAAGAATTGTGAGATAATAAATATTTATTGCTATAAGCTGCTAAGCTTTGTGGTAATTTGTTACATAGCAATAGATACTTAATATAGTGACTTTGTCAAAAATCAATTGATTAATTGACTCTGTCTGGGCTTTTTCACCTATTGACCTATTTGTCTGTATTTTACCCCAAGAACCCACTCCTATGATTTCTGAAATTTTTAAATTAGGGATTTCAAGTTCTCTAATTTTGTTATTTTTTCTCAAGGGTGTTTTAGTTATTCTAGTGCCTTTGTTTCCCAATTAATTTTGGTGTCGTATTATCAATTTCTAAAATAAGTAAATACATAAATAAATAATAAAAACCTGATGTGATTTTGATGGGGATTGTATTGAATCTAGATCATTTGCAATGAATTGACATCTTAACCAAGTTGAGTATTCTAATACAGGAGAATGATAGATAAGATCTATAATCTACCTATATATCTATCTACATATCTATCATCTATTTCTTATTTTTCTCTATAATTTCTTTTTTTTTAATCTTTAAACCTTTTTTTGTTAATTGATTTTGGAGGGAAAGAGAGAGAGAAAGAAACACTGATTTGAGTTCCACTTACTAATGCATTCATTGGTTGATTCTTGTATATGGCCCTGACTAAAAATCAAACCTGCAAGCTTGACATGTTGAGATGATGTTATAACCAACTGGGCTACCTGGCCAGGACCATCTTATCTAATTTCTTTTTTTAAAAAATATTTTATTATTTATTTATCTTTAGAGGGGAAGGGGGGGAGGAGAGAGGGAGAGAAACATCAATGTATGGTTGCCTTTCGTGCGTCCCCTGCTGGGAACTGGCCTGCAGGGAACCTGCCTGCAACCCAGGCATGTGCCCTGACTGGGAATCAAACCGCGATCGTGTGGTTCGCAGGCCCGCGCTCAATCCACTGAGCTACACCGGCCGGGCCATCTTATCTAATTTCTTACTGTAATAGTTTGCAATATTTAATATAGAAAATTTGCATATTATTAATTTTTTTCTCTATATACGTTTTATAATATTGTTTGAGGTGTTACTATTTTATAAATTTTATTTGCTAGAATTACAATTCTATATATTTCAATTCAATATATTTTGGTAGAATTACAATTATATTTGCTTTTATATATTGATATTTTCTTCTGTGACTATGATAAATTTATTTTTTTTTACTTTTGGTAGTGTTTTAGTAGATTCCAGTGGTGGCTTTTACATACACAATCATTATCTGAAATTAGTAGGCAACAATTTTATATCTTGTTTTCCAATCTTTATTTTCCTTCCCTCTCTCCTCCCCTCCATGCCAACCCCCTTTTCCTTCTTTCTTGCCTTCCCTCATGTTCACTTGTCTGGATGTCCAGGGCAATGTGGACTACAAATTAGGGAGCAGATATTTTTCCTTCTTCCTGATATTACTGGAAAAGCATCCAGTATTTCACAATTAAGCACGGTGTTAGTTATCATGGGTCTTTTGTGTTTGTTCTGTAAATGTACTTTATCAAAATGAGGGATTTCTCTTTTTTGTTCTTGGTTTCCTGAGAGTTGTTATTGTGAAAAGGTGGTATATTCAGTCAAATGCTTTTCTTCATTGACTAAGGTGATAATTTCTTTATTTTTTAAATATATGGAATTGCACTGGTTGATTTGCAAATGTTAAGACAACCTTGCACTCCTGAAATAAATTGCAGTTGATGCTTTATTATCCTTTTAATCAAATGCTGGCAACTTGCATTTTTTCTATTTAACTAATTTTGCTAGATTTTGACTAATTTTATTACTATTTTTAAAGCACTGAGTTATTTCTTTTAAACTTGTCACTCTTATGTTTTATCGACTACTAATATTTATTGTTTTTCCTTCTACTTATTTTTGGTGTCATTTTTTTCTTTTAGCACCTCTTCAGCTATAACCCACTTATTTAGATATGCTGTTTTTTCACTATCACTCATTTTGAAATATTTTTCAATTTTTTGTCTATGTATTATTTAAAGCGATATTACTAAATTACTAAATGTTTGGAGATTATCTTAATATCTTAATGTTGTTCATTTCCAATTGGAAATCATTTTTGTCAGAGAATATATCCTGCATGATTCTACTTTTTTATACTGAAACTCATTTTATGACCTAGAATAACTATGTCCTGGTGACTTCTATCTGCATCTGAAAATAATGGGTATACTGCAGTTTTGAGGTGAGTTGTCCTATAAATGTAAATTAAGTCAACTTGCTTGACAGCACTTTTCATATCTTGTTTTTACTGATTTTATATACTTCCTCAGTTACTCAAAGTATAAAACAATCCAACTACAGTTTCTTTCAGCTCTCATGCTCTGCCTTTAGTCTTTCAGTTAATGAAAGCCAGAGTTGCCTTCATTAATTATTTTTTCTCAGTTCTCTCCCTACTCTGCTTTTGGGGGATATTTAACTTATACTTGGGGGTGGGTCCATGCACATCACTGGGCCCTCTGTCAGCTTTTGCCCTATAACCAATAATTCACATACTAACCCTGGGTATTCAGGGAAGATCCATGGGAAAGGGTTGGTGGATGGAGAAAACTATGGCTAAGGTAGCTGAGAATTTCAAACTACCATGCAAACCCTCCTACTCATCCATGGCAGGTTTTCGTGCATTCCCCTAAACCTCCTCCATGATGAATTTTTCCTCTTCACACTTCAGGAGTCATCAGCTCCTTTTATCCTATAATATGTTTTTCTTTTCTGGAATTTAATATATTTGTGATCTCAAGTTTCTGACAGTTTTTAAAAATATATATTTTATTGATTATGCTATTACAGTTGTCCCATTTTCCCCCTTCACTCCCCTCTACCCTGCACACCTCCTCTCACCCATATTCCACCCTTTAGTTCATGTCCATGGGTCATACATATATGTTCTTTGGCTTTTACATTTTCTATACTATTCTTACCCTCTCCCTGTATATTTTCTACCTACCATCTATGCAACTTATTCTCTGTACGTTTTCCTCCTCTCTCCTCCTCCCACTCCCCTGTTGATAACCCTCCAGGTGATCTCCATTTCTGTGCTTCTGTTCCTGTTGTAGTTGTTTGCTTAGTTTGTTTTTGTTTTTGCTTTAGGTCTGGTTGTTAATAATTGTGAGTTTGCTATAATTTTACTGTTCATATTTTTATCTTCTTTTTCTTAGATAAATCCCTTTAACATTTCATATAATAAGGGTTTCGTGATGATGAACTCATTTAACTTGATTTTATCTGAGAAGCACTTTATCTTCCCTTCCATTTTAAATGAAACGTTTGCTGGATAGAGCAATCTTGGATTGTAGGTCCTTGCCTTTCATGACTTTGAATACTTCTTTCCAATGCCTTCTTGCCTGTAAGGACTCTTTTGCGAAATTAGCTGACAGTCTGATAGGAACTCCTTTGTAGGTAACTGTCTCCTTTTCTATTGCTGTTTCTATGATTCTCTCCTTAATTTTAATATCCAGTAATGTAATTATGACGTGCCTTTGTGTGCTTCTCCTTGGGTCCAATGTCTTTGGGACCCTTTGAGTTTCCTGGACTTCCCAGAAGTTTATTTCCTTTGCCAGATTGGGGAATTTCTCCTTCATTGTTTGTTTGAATAACTTCCACTTGCTGCTTTTCCTCTTCTCCTTCTGGTACCCCTATAATTCAGGTGTTGGAACATTTAAAGATGTTCTGGAGGTTCCTAAGGTTCTCCTCATTATTTTGAATTCTTGTTTTTTCATTCTTTTCTGTTTAGATGTGTCTTTCTTCCTTCTGGTCCACGCCATTGAATTTGAGTCCCAGTTTCCTTCCCATCACTATTGGTTCTCTGTACATTTTCCTTTATTTCACTTAATGTAGCCTTCATTTTTAAATCTAATTTGTGATCAAATTCAACCAATTCTGTGAGCATCTTGATCCTCAGTGCTTTGAACTGCGCATCTGATAGTTTGGCTATCTCTTCGCTGCTTAGTTGTGTTTGTTCTGGAGCTTTGATCTGTTTTTTTTTGGGGGGGGGACATTTTTTTTTGTCTTGTGCCTATTAACATAGTGAGGAGTGGAGCCTTATGTATTCACCTGGGCAAGGTAATCCACATGGCTGTGTTGTGATGCTGTATGTGGGGAAGGAGTCTGAGAGGGAACAATGGCACTCGCTCCACTTTCTGCTGTATTTCAGTCACTTCCCCCACTTCCCACAAGAAAATTGGGCTCTTCTGGTGCTGATTCCCATGTGGGTGGGTTTGTGTATGTTTTAGGACCCTGTGGGTCTCTCTAATGAACTCTCCTGTGAGGCCAGGAGTTTCTCCTGCTGCCTCAACCCCTACAGGTGTTTTCATTTGGTGGTTTTAGGCTTCATTTCCCCCATGCTAGGCCCTGGGTTTTGAGGTCCATCCCACCCCTCAGTTGTTCCTCCTGGTTTATCTGCATGCAAATGTGGGACCACCAGCTCCACAATCAGCTGCCTCACTGGGTCCTTCAGCGACCACTTTGTCATGAGTCCTCTTTCTCTACCTGCCTGTCTCCACCCCTCCTACAGGTCTGGATGAATGTGTTTTCAACTTCTTGGTTGTCGGATTTCCATACAGTTTGATTTTCTGTCAGTTCTGGTTGTTTTTTGTTTTTAAATTGTTGTTGTCCTTCCTTTGGTTGTGCAAGAATGCACAGAGTATCTACCTATGCCTCCATCTTGGCTGGAAGTCTTTCTGACAATTTTTTTAAAAGTATAGTTTTGTTGCATAACCAGCTTGTTTCATTGATAGTATAAGAAAAATGATATCTTAAAAAGAAGAAAAATGATATCTTGCGACTTTCTAAATAAGAGCAGAAAGAGAAAGTATGAGTTGATTTTTCATTATAGTGTTTACATTTTAAAGTCTATTTTTAAATATGTAAAATCATATTAAATATGATTTTGGTTCAAAACCAAAAGTATATAAAAATATAAACATTTTTATTTTAATTCTTTTCTTTTAAAAATAATGGACTATGCTTATTTCTACAATCTCTCCTTTTTCAAACATAAGTGTGTGTGTGTGTGTGTATGTAGATATGTAATTTAGGTAGATAAGTATTAATTTCCCATTCGTTTTACACAAAAGCCAGAATTCTAAAAATTTTCCTGTACTTTATCAGATTATTTTTTTAGGGTTTAAAAGAACTTTAAAAAATTTATTTAATTGTTGTTCAAGTACAGTTTTCTGTCTTTTACTTGCATTCCAACCCACCCCTCCAGTGCTCCTCACCTCTTTCCCATTTCCACCCCTCTTAGTTGTTGTTCATGTGTCCTTTATACTAGTTCCTGTAAATTTAAGAAATATTGTAGTTGGTTATAATATAGAAAAGTATAAAAATGACAAGAATATAGCCTAGTGAATAATTACAAATGAACATGTTTGTGTGATTACTATATTTTCCTCCAAGAAATAAATGTTAATAGGAACCCATAAACCTCTCTCATGTCTTCTTTCACTTATGACACTCTTACCCCTCCTCAAATATAACCACTATTCAGGCTTTTATAACACTATTACTGATGAGTCCTACCAGCTTTTAAAATTTTACATGTGAAGTCATACAGACATTCTTTTGTGTCTGGCTTATTTATTCAACAATATATTTGTAAGAGTCAACACTGTTTTCATTCAAACTTTAGGTCATTAATTTTTTATTACTGCATAATATTCCATTGTATGAACTCATAAAATTTATTTATTTATATTAGTAGAGAGTTTAAAAAGCTGAACAAAAATCACCTACATTATAGACCTTGGCTGTTCACAAGGCTTCCTCAGTTTTGGCAAATCAATATTTTTAAAGGGTAAGTGTGTGGTAGGGAAAGGGTCGTCTATTGTTTACTGTGTATTTATTTGTATCAATGAGAGGTGTGCATTACTGGAACTCCACCATTCAACCATGTAGTACAAATACTTTTATTTTCACTTTATTTTTTAGAGCTGTTTTAGGTTCACAGAAAAGTTGAAAGAATGGTACAGAAGTAATTAATATAGCCCCTACCCCTACCACATGCACAACCTCCCCCATTATCAGTATTTCTCACCATAGTGGTTCATTCATTATAATTGGTAAATATATATTGATACATCATAATCATCCAAAGTCCGTGGTTGATATTAGGGGTCATTCTTGGTGTTGTACCTTCTGTGAATTTGGACAAATGTATGACGAAATGTATCCACCGTTATAGAATCATACAGAGAATTTTCACTGCCCTGAAAATCCTTAGTTCTCCACCTCTACAATTGTTTCCTTCCAGAATGTCATGTAGTTGAAATCATACAGTATGTGTTCTTCTCAAATTGTCTTTGTTCACTTAATAATGTGATGTTCAAATATTCTTTTGAATTGGTGTTTCAGGATTCTTAGGGTACAATCCCAGCAGTGGAATTGCTGGGCAAAAGGCTGTTCTATTTCTGGTTTTCTGAGGAAATTCCATACTGTTTTCCACAGTGCCTACACCAGTCTGCATTCCCACCAACAGTGCACTAGGGTTCCCTTGACTGCACAACCTTGCCAACAGTTGTTCGTTGGTTTGATTATGATAGCCATTCTGACTAGTGTGATGTGGTATCTCATTGTGGTTTTAATTTATATTTCTCTGATTGTTAGGGATGCTGACCATCCTTTCCTATGTCTCTGGGCCCTCTGTATGTCCTCCTTAGAGAAGTGTCTATTTGGGTCCTTTGCCCATTTTTTAATTGGACTCTTTGTCTTCCTGGAATGAAGTCATGTAAGTTCTTTATGTATTTTGGAGATCAAACTTTTGTCCAAAATGTCATTGGCAAATATATTTTTCCATATGGTTGGTTCCCTTTTCATTTTGCTGATGTTTTCTTTAGCTGTGCAGAAGCTTTCTTTTTTGTTGTTGTTTGTAATAATTTCTTACAATCATTTGTATTTCTGCGGTATCAGTTGTAATTTATCCTCTTTCATTTCCGATTTTATTTATTTGGGTCATCTCTCTCTTTATATTGATGAGTCTGCTTAAAGGCTTGTCAATTTTGTTTATTTTTTTTTCAAAGAACCGGCTCCTGGATTTATGAATCCTTTGAATTATTCTTTTATTCACCATGTCATTTAATTCTGCTCTGATTTTGGTTATTTCCTCCTTCTACTCACACTGGGTTTTGTTTGTTGTTGTTCCTCCAGTTCTTGTAGATGTAAGGTTAGGTTGTTTATTTGAAATGTTTCTATCTTTTTTAGGGAGGCCTGTATTGCTATGAACTTCCCTCTCAGGACTGCTTTTGCTGTGTTGCATAAGTTTTGGGTTGTCATGAGCTCATTTTCGTATGTTTCCAGAAACTTTTTTATTTTTTCTTTAATCTCATTAATAACCCATTCATTGTTTAATAGCATGCTATTCAATCTCCATGAATTTGAGTATTTCTGAGTTTTTCCTTGAGGCTGGTTCCTAGTTTGAGGCCCTGGTTGTCTGAGAAAATGCTTGATATGATTTCAATTGTCTTGTATTTTTTGAAGGTTGTTTTGTGTCATATCATGCGATCTATCTTTGAAAATGTTCAAAGTACATTTAAAATAAATGTATTTTGCTTCTTTGGGATGAAAGGTTGCTATATATCAGTTAAGTCCATTTCATCTAGGACATTGTTCAATGCTGAAATATCTTTTTTGATGCTTTGTTTGAAAGGTCTATTCATTTTTGACAGTGGGGTGTCAAAATCTCCTAGTATAAGTGTGTTGCTGTCGATATCTTTCTTGAATTCTTCCAAGATTTTTCTTATATGTTTGGGTGCTCCTATGTTGGGTGCATATATATTTACAATGTTTATGTCTTCTTTTTTTTTAATTTTATTTATTTATCTTTAGAGGGAAAGGGAAGGAGAGAGCGAGAGAAACATCAATGTATGGTTGCCTTTCATGCGTCCCCTGCTGGGAATTGGCCTGCAAGGAACTGGCCTGCAACCCAGGAATGTGCCCTGACTGGGAATTGAACTGCGATTGTCTGGTTTGCAGGCCCGCGCTCAATCCACTGAGCTACACCAGCCAGGTATGTCTTCTTGATGGATTCTTCTTGATGGATTCTTCCCTTGAGTATTATGAAGTGTCCTTTTGGGTCTCTTTTTTTTTTTTAGTTTTTTTTCTTTTAAAGATTATTTATTTATTTATTTATCTTTAGAGGGGAAGGGAAGGAGAGAGGGAGAGAAACATCAATGTATGGTTGCCTTTCATGCATCCCCTGCTGGGAACTGGCCTGCAGGGAACTGGCCTGCAACCCCGGTATGTGCCCTGACTGGGAATCGAACCACGATTGTCTGGTCTGCAGGCCCGCGCTCAATCCACTGAGCTACACCAGCCAGGTTGGGTCTCTTTTTACGGCCTTTGTTTTGAAGTCTATTTTGTCTGATATGAGTATTGCTACCCCATCTTGTTTTCCCTGTTCATTTACTTGGAATACTTTTTTCCAACTCTTCACTTTCAGTTTGTGTAGATATTTTGTTTTGCGGTGGGTCTCTTGTAGGCAGCATGTGTGTGGGTCATGTTTTTTCATCCATTCAGCTATGCTTTGTTTTTTTTTATTGGAGAATTTAACCCATTTACACTTAAGCTTATTATCAATAGGTGCTTATTCATTACCATTTTACCCCTTTTGGACTTGTATTTCTCTGTCTTTCACTCTTTTACTTCCTCTTTTTATGGCAATCCCTTTAGCATATCCTGCAGTGCTGGTTTGGTGGAGGTGTATTATTTCAGCCTTCTTTTGTCTGGGAAGCTCCCTATTTGGCTCTCTACCTTGATTGAGAGCCTTTCTGAGTAGAGTAGTCTTGGTTGCTGGCCTTTGCCTTTCATTCCTTGGAATATTTCTTGCCACTCTCTCCAGGCATGCAGTGTTTCTGTTGAGAAGTCAGCTGCTGGCCTTATTGTAGCTACCTTGTACATTACTTCTTATTTTTCCCTTGCTGCTTTTAAGATTCTCTCTTTATCTAGAAAACTTGGCATTTTAATTATGATGTGTCTTAGAGTAGGCCTCTTTGAGTTCATCTTGATTTGGACCCTCTGTGCTTCCTCAGCTTGGGTGAATTTTTTCCTTTTAAAGTTAGGGCAGTTTTCTGATATTTTTTCAAACAGAGTTTCTATCCCTTGTTCCTTTTCTTCTCCTTCTTGTATTACTATTATTTAAATGTCGTTGTGTTTCATATTGTCTTGCAGTTCCCTTAAGCTATTTTCATATTTTTTAGTCTTTTTTCATGCAGCTTCCCTATCTGGGTATTTCTTTCTAGTTTGTCTTCCAGCTCACTAATTCAGTCATCTACTTTGTCCAGCCTGCTTGTGATTTCTATAGTATGTTTTTATTTCAGAAATTGTATTATTCATTTCTTCCTGGTTCTTGTTTACAGTTTCTATTTCCTTTTTCATACTATTGTCATTCCCACTCAGTCCTTTGTAGTTGTTTGGGAGTTTCTTGAGCATCCTTATAATCCTTTTGAAACCTATATCTGATAGTTGCTCATCTCTCCATTTCATTTAGCTCTTGTAGTGGGGAGTCCTTCATTGCTTTTGATTGTAGGTTAGTTCTTTGTCTTCCCATTTTAGGTGACTCATTTTGTTTGTGATTCCTGATGCTCTTCTTTGTTAGCTGTCTTCATATAGTAAATTTGGGTAGTACCAGTTCTGTGGGATTCAGTGGTGTGTTCTCTTTGATCTTGTCTTGATGCTCTAACATTGTCCTTCTCTTTCCATTTCAGTGAGCTTTCTTGTACTTGGGTTTTACCCATTGGAGGCTGCTTTGTTGGTGTGTTCTTTCGTCCAGGGCATTAACTGGCATTCACAACTCCTACCTTGTCTTGTATGTGATCTGGAGCAGGGAGAAATTGGAGTGGATTGTGACAGCAGATTAGGTTATTCTATGGGATTTAAAGTACCGACAAGTGGAGAACAGGTAGGAGATCCTATGGAGAAGTATAGCAGTAACTGTGATATTTCATCCAACTGGCCACTTTTTTAAAGTGTGGAAAAGAGATAAGACTCTTGTTAGAGGGGGAAAAGAATGTGACCTGACTCTAAAAGGCAGAGTACTTATGGGAGGTTAGATGGTGAGATATAGTGACAGTAAGGGATAGAAACTTGATATAGTATGTGAGAGAATGAAGTTAACCACAACAGTAATAAAGCTCAGGAACCACAACAGTAATAAAGCTTGGTCCAATAGTAAAATGGACCAAGACTAGGGAAAGATGCTATGTGGGAATGGGAACAACAATAACATGAAAAGAAATATGTTATCTGAATAAAAAGAATAAAAAGTAAAAGATGAAGAGTAGTGTGTTGTAAAAATATGAGTGAAGTGAAGGAAGGGAAATTAAAATGCAATATGAAAGGGAGAACAAAGAAAACCAAACAATGAAATCAAACCAAAAAATCGAAGAAAATTACACTACAAAGAAAATAATAACAAAAATAATAATAAAATTAAAAGTAAGAAATAAAATGTAAGTTCTATAGTATAGTGAAGTGAATTTTGTCTCAGTTGCTTGCGTTAGTCTTCTGATGTCTCTCTGGATCTGTCTTTTATACTTTCACAGCTCCAGGTCTTACTGTCTTACACTTGGAAGAAAAAAGAAGAAAAAAATCCCCCAAAACAAATACCTCTTGATGACTTTTAACCCACCAAGCAGGCTCTGCTTGTGTTCCTGGTTGTCGCAGGCAAAGGGAGGCTGGGTTACATTTGTTTACTTTTTCCTTCCCTGTGGTTCTGCATTTGTATTTACATTTAAATCTGTAATCCATTTTGAATTAATTTTTGTGAAAAGTGTGAGGTCTGTATCTAGATTCATGATTTTTTTGTATGTGAATGTCCAGTTGTTCCAACTGGACATTGTTGTTGTTCCAACAACATTTGCTGAGACTATCTTTTCTGAGACTATGATTTGCCTTTGATTTTGTAAAAGTTCAATAGAGTGTATTTTCATGGGCCAATTTTGTGTGCTCTCTATTCTGTTTCATTGATTTATTTGTCTATTCTTTTGTCAATATCACAGTTTCTTAATTACTGTCATTTCTATGAATTTTAATACATATCTAGGTTCATATAACTACCATTATAATCAGCAAACAAAACAATTTCATCACTCCAAAATAACTCCCTGATGTTCTTTCTTTATATCCATATTTCCCACCCACTCATAATGTCTGGCAACCACTGATCTGTTTTCTATCACAATAGTTTTGTCCTTTTGGGACTGTTATATGAATGAAATCACATGATATGTAATGTCTTAAGATTATTGCTTTCCCCCATTTCATTGAATTTATTGGAGTGATGCTTGTTACAATTATACAGGTTTCAGGTGCACAATTCTGTAACACATTATCTATACACTGTATCATTTTGTTCACCAACCCAAGTCAAGTCTCCATCCATCACCATTTATCCCCCCATATCCTCCATCTCCTATTATATCCTAATCTGTCACCATACTGTTTTTGTCTGTGTCTACTAGTTTTTTTCTCTTCTTATTTGCTAAATTCCTATACCCACCTATCCAGCTGCACCCCCTCACCCAACAGCTGCCATCCTGTCCTCTTTCTATGAGTCTGTCACTATTTTGCTTGTTAGTTCATTTATTCATTAGATTTCACATATGTTTGAAATCATATATTTGTCTTTATCTAACTAGTTTATTTCACTTAGCATAATGTCCTCCAGGTCCATCCATGCTGTCACAAAGGGTAATATTGGGTTGGCCAAAAAGTCTATATGTTTTTTTTCCCCATAAAACAAAAGACACATTCTTCATTTTCACCAATAACCTTACTGATTTGAATGTTTTAGTATTGTTCACTATCTCTCACATGGTACAATGTTGATTATTCTCAGTTAATGTCTTGATTTGATCACTATCAACTTCAACTGGTCTACCCAACTATGGAGCATTGTGCAGCAAGAAATCTCCAGCATGAATTTTTGCAAACCACTTTTTAAAAAATTTATTTAGTTATTTTTCAAGTACAGTTTTTTTTTTGTCTATTTCTCCCATCCCAGCCCCCCCTCCGCCCCGTGTCCCCACCTCCCTACCATTCCCCCCCCCCAGTCCTCATCCCTGTGTCTTTCATACTTGTTCTTCAAAATCCCTCCCCGTTTTTCCCCTTAAATTCCCTTCCCTTTCCCCTCTGGTCGCTGCCCACTTGTTCTCTATTTTAAAGCATTATGCTGAGTGAAATAGGCCAGGCATTGAAGGACAAATACCATATGATCTCACCTTTAACAGGAAGCTAAATAACAAAATAAACAAGCAAATAGAATAAAATGCAAACCACTTTTGACACATTTGATCAGTCACAGCACCTTCTCCATACACTGCACAATTTTTTTTTTTGCATTTCAGTTGTGGTTTTACCTTTTCTTTCTTTTTTCTTTTTTTAATTTTATTTAGTTATTTTTCAAGTACAGTTTTTTGTCTATTTTTCCCATCCCAGCCTCCCCCGCCCCTTGCTCCCCACCTCCCTTCCATTTCCACCCCCCTTAGTTCTCGTCCCTGTGTCCTTCCTATTTGTTCCTCCAAATCCCTCCCCCATTTTCCCCTTAACTTCCCTTCCTTCTCCCCTCTGGTCACTATCCCTTGTTCTCTATTTCAGTGTCTTTGTTTTTTGTTTGTTTTTTTTTTCTGCTTGTTTGTTTGTTTTGTTGTTTAGCTTCCTGTTAAAGGTGAGATCATATGGTATTTGTCTTTCAACCCCTGGCTTATTTCACTCAGCATAATGCTTTCCAATTCCATCCATGTTGTTGCAAATGGTAGTAGCTCCTTCTTTCTCTCTGCAGCATAGATGGTTTTACCTTTTCTGAAATGATAAAGTATGATGTGCATACTTTGCATATTTCCTTCAATCTTCAATATTAAAATGCCTTCAAAAATTTTACCAATTTTAAAGTTTATTTTAATGCATGTGATAATGATACCTGACATAAAATCTAATGAAATTGTTTAAGTGAAATTAAAGAGAACTAAGTGCTACTACAGCCATCTTATGGAGAAAAAAAATTCAGGCCAACCTAATATTTTATCTTTTTTTATGGTGACATAATATTCCATTGTTTAAATGTACCATAGTTTTTGTTATGTACTCATCTACTGATGGACATCAGAACAGCTTCAAAATCCTGGCTATTGTAAATAAGGATGCAATGAGCACAGGGATGCACATATTTTTTCAAATTAGTGTTTTGATATTTTCGAGGTAATTTTTAAGAAGTGGAACTGCTGGGTCATAAAAGTAGAACTTCAAGAAAGTTCTATTTTTAATTTTTGAAATAACTCTATACTGTTCTTCACAGTGGCTACACCAATCAATATGAGGGCAGTCTTTCCTCAACATCCTTGCCAACACATCCTGTTTATTGATTTATTCATGATAGAAATTCTGATATGTGTGAGGTGATATCTCATTGTGGTTTTAATTTGCATTTCTCCCATGATTAGTTATGATGAGTGTATTTTCACATGCCTATTGGCCATCTGTATGCTGTGTGTCCTCTTTGAAGAAGTGTGTATTTAGGTCCTTTGCCCATGTTTTTTTTTTCCTAGTTTGCATTCTTTATTTCTTTTAAAAAATTTATTTAATAATTGTTCAAGTACAGTTTTCTGTTTTTTACTCCCATCCCAGTGCATCCTGCCAGTGCTCCCCACCTCCATCCCATTTCCACCCCTTTTAGTTGTTGTCCATGTGTCCTTTAGACTAGTTCCTGTAAATCCTTCAACTTTTCCCCCTGAAATTCCCTCCCCTCTCCCCTCTGGTCACTGTCCCCTTGTTCTCTGTTTCAGTGTCTTTGTTTTTATTTTGCTTGCTTCTTTGTTTTATTGTTTAGCTTCCTGTTAACAGTTAGATCATATGCTATTTGTCTCTCAACACCTGGCTTATTTTACTCAGCATAATGCTTTCCAGTTCCATCCAAGCTGTTGCAAAGTGTAGGAGCTCCTTCTTTGTCTCTGCTGCATAGAATTCCATTGTGTATATGTACCACAATTTTTTGATCCATTCATTTACTGACAGGCACCTAGGTTGCTTCCAACTGTTGGCTGTTGTAAATTGTGCTGCTATGAACATTGTGGTGCATAGGTTCTTTTGGATTGGTGTTTTAGGGTTCTTAGGATATAATCCCAGCAGTGGAATTGCTGGATCAAAAGGCAGGTCCATTTTTAGTTTTTTAGATAATTCCATACTGTTTTCCACAGTGGTTGTACCAGTCTGCAATCCCACCAACAATGAACTAGGGTCCCCTTTTCTCCACAACCTTTTCAACATTGGTTGTTTGTTGCTTCGTTCACGATGACCATTCTGACCACTGTAAAGTGGTATCTCATTGTGGTTTTAATTTGCATCTCTCTGATAGCTAGTGATATTGAGCATCTTTTCATGTGTCTCTGGATCCTCTGTATGTCCTCCTTGGGGAAGTGTCTGTGTTTGTTCAAGTCCTTTGCCCACTTTTTAATTGGGTTGCTTGTCTTCATAGAGTGGAGTCATGTAAATTCTTTGTATATTTTGGAGATTAAATCCTTGTCTGAGGTACCATTGGGAAATATGTTTTCCCATAGAGTTGGATCTCTTTTTATTTTAATACTGTTTTATTTAGATGTGCAAAACCTTTTAATTTTGATAAGATCCCATTTGTTTATTCATTCCTTTATGTCCCTTGCTCTGAAGGACATATCAGTAAAAAAGTTGCTGTGTGAAATATCTGAGATTTTCTTGCCAATGTTCTCCTCTAGAACTTTAATGGTGTTACAGCTTATATTTAAGTCTTTTATCTACCTTGAATTTATTTTGGTGTATGGTGTAAGTTGGTGCTCGAGTTTCATTTTTTTTGCCCATAGCTGTCCAGTTCTCCCAACAGTATTTGTTGAAGAGGCTATTATTAGTCCATTTTGTGTCGCTGCCCTCTTTGTAGCATATTAACTGACCATAGAGATTTGGGTTGATTTCTGCACTCTCTGTTCTGTTCCATTGGTCTATGTGCCTGTTTTTAAGCCGGTACCAAGCTGTTTTGATTACAGTGGCCTTGTAATACAGTTTGATATCAGGTATTGTGATCCCTCCTACTTTGTTCTTCTTTGTCAAAAGTGCAGCTGCTATTCGGGGTTGTTTATGGATCCATATAAATTTTTGAAGTGCTTGTTCTATGTCTGTGAAGTATGCCATTGGTACTTCAATAAGTATTGCATTGAATCAGTAAATTGCTTTGGGTAGTATGGACATGTTGAGGATGTTAATTCTTCCAATTTATGAGCACAGTATATGTTTCCATTTGTTTGTGTCTTCTTTGATTTCTTTCTTCAGTGTTGTGTAGTTTTCTGCATGCAGTAGTTTTACGTCTTTGGTTAGGTTTATTCCTAAGTATTTTATTTTTCTTTTTGCTATATCGAATGGGATTTTTTTTCTTGATTTCTGCTTCTGCTATTTCATTATTGGTGTACAAGAATGCCTTGATCTCTGGATATTGACTTTGTAACCTGCTGTTTTGCCAAGTTCATTTATTAGGTTGAGCAGTTTTTTGGTAGAGTCTGTAGGATTTTCCATGTACACTATCATGTCATCTGCAAACAGTGACTGTTTTGTTTCCTCCTTTCCAATTTGGATGCCTTTTATTTCCTTTTATTGTCTTATCACTGTGGCTAAAACTTCCAATGCTATATTGAATAGAAGTGGTGAAAGTGGACAACCTTGTCTTGTTCCTGATCTTAGTGGAAAAAATTTTAATTTTTGCCCATTGAGTATGATGTTGGTTGTAGGTCTCTCATATATAGCTTCTATTATGTTGAGGAATGCTCCTTTAGGTCCCACTTTGCTGAGTGTTTTTACCATAAATGTGTGTTGTACCTTATCAAAAGCTTTTTTCACATCTATTTATATGATCATATGGTTAGTGTCTTTGCTTTTGTTTATGTGATATATTACATTTACTGATTTGCAAATATTGAACCATCCTTGCATCCCTGGGATGAATCCCACTTGATCATGCTGTATGATCTTTTTAATGTATTGCTGGATGTGGTAGCAAATACTTTGTTGAGGATTTTAGTGTCTATGTTCATCAGCAATATTGGCCTGAAGTTTTCTTTCTTTCTTTCTTTTGTCTTTATCTGTTTCTGGGATTAGGATGATGCTGGCTTCATAAAAAGAGTTTGGGATTCTTCCACCATTTTGGATTTTTTGGAATAGCCTGTAAAGAATAGGAGTTAGCTCTTCCTTAAATGCTTGGTAGAATTCTCCTGTGAACCCATCTGGTCCAGGGATTTTGTGCTTTGGGAGATTTTTGATTACTGCTTCAATTTCATCTGCTGTTATTGTTCTCTTCAGGCTTTCTGCTTCTTCATTGAGTTTTGAAGATTATATTTTTCTAGAAATTTGTCCTTTTCACCTAAGTTTTCAAATTTCATGGCATACAGTTCTTCATAATAATTTCTTACAATCCTTTGTCTTCCTGTAGTGTCAGTTGTAATCTCTCCTCTTTCATTTCTGATTGTGTTTATGTGGGTTCTCTCTCTTCTTTTCTTGATGAGCCTGCTTAAAGGCTTGTCTATTTTGTTTATCTTTTCTAAAAATCAGCTCCTGGATTCATTAATTTTTAGAATTGTGCTTTTAGTTTCTATGTCATTTAATTCTGCTCTGATCTTGGTTATTTCCTTCCTTCTACTTGCTCTGGGCTGTCTTTGTTGTTGTTCCTCAAGTTCTTGTAGATGTAGGGTTAGGTTGTTTGAAATGTTTCTGTCTTTTTTAGGTAGGCCTGTATTGCTATGAACTTCCCTCTCAGGACTGCCATTGATGTGTCCCATAAGTTTTGGGTTGTCATGAGTTCATTGTGATTTGTTTCCAAAAATGTTTTGATTTTGTCCCTAATTTCATTCTTGACCTATTCATTGTTTAATAGCATGCTGTTAAATCCCGAAGATTTTTACTGTTTTGGGTTTTTTCTCTTGAGGCTGGTTTCCAATTTCAGTCCCTCGTGGTCAGAGAAAATGCATGGTATGATTTCAATTTTCTTAAATTTGTTGAGGCATGTTTTATGTCCTATCATGTGGTCTATCTTTGAAAATGTTATATGTGCATTTGAAAAGAATGTGTATTTAGTTTCTTATAAATGAAGGGTTCTATATATATCAGTTAAGTCCATTTCATCTAGGGTGTTGTTCAGTTCCACAATATCATTATTGATTTTTTGTTTGGAAGATCTGTTTCTTCTTGACAGTGGGGTGTTAAAATCCCCAACTATAATTGTGTTTCTGTCAATATCTTTCTTGAAGTTTTTTTTTATATATTTGGGTGCTCCTCTGTTGGGTGCATGTATATTTACTATGTTTATGTCTTCTTGGTGGATTATGAAGTGACCTTCTGGGTCTCTTTTTATGGACATTTTTTTGAAGACTATTTCATCTGATATGAGTATTGCTACCCAGGCTTTTTTTCCCTGGCCGTTTGCCTGGAAAATTTGTTTCCAGCCCCTCGCTTTTAGTCTGTGTAGGTCTTTTGTCCTGAGGTGGGTCTATTGTAGGCAGCAAATGTGTGGGTCTTGCCTTCTTATCCATTCAGCTATTCTATGTCTTTTGATTGGAGCATTTAGTCCACTTATGTTTAAGGATATTATTTATAGGTACTTATTCATTATCATTTTTATACCTGTGCTTCTTATTGTCTCTCTTTTTTCTTTCCTTTCCTTAAAGAAGACCTTTTAGTATTTCTTGCAGAGCTGTTTTGGATGAGGTGTATTCTTTTAGACTTCTTTTGTCTTGGAAACTCTTTATTTGGCTTTCTATCTTGACTGAGAGCCTGGCTGGATAAAGTAACCTTGGTTGAAGGCCTCTGGTTCTCACTGCTTGGAATATTTCTTGCCATTCTCTTCTGCCCTGGAGTGTTTCGACTGAGAGGTCAGTTGCTAACCTTTTTAGGGCTCCCTTATAGGTTACTTCCTTTTTCTCCCTTGCTGCCTTTAAGATTCTCTTTCCTGAAATTTTGCCGTTTTAATTCTGATGTGTCTTGAAGTGGGTCTTTTTGGGTTCCTCTTGATTGGGACCCTCTGTGATTCCTGGATTTGTGTTACTTCTTCTCTCATCAAATTAGGGAAATTTTCTCCAATTACTCTTTCAAATACGTTTTCTATCCCTTGTTCTTCTTCTCCTTCTGGTATTCCTATTATTTGGATATTATTACATTTCATATTATCTTGCATTTCTCTTAATCCCTCTTCCTTCTTTCTGAGACTCTTTTCTTTTTCTTGCTCTTTCTGGGCATTTTTTTCTAGTTTGTCCTTCGACTCACTGATCCGATCTTCTGCTTCAAAGATCCTGCTTTTTATACCTTCTACTGTGTTCTTCAGCTGTGAAATTGTGTTCTTCATTTCCTCTTGGCCCTTGCTGATAGTTTCTATTTCCTTTTTCATGTTGATATCATTTCCAGTGAGTTCATTGTAGCTCCCCTGTAGTTTCTTGTAGCTCATTGTGAGCTCTTTGAACTTCATCATAACCAGTGCTTTGAATTGAATATCTGATAGCTGACTTGCCTCTATTTCATCTAGCATTCTTTCTGTGACTTTCTCCTTTCCTTTCATTGGGGGTTGTTTCTTTGTCTTCCCATTGTTTGTGAGACTCTTCTTGTTAGCTTCAGCTTCTTAAATTGATTTCTTCTGGCTTCCTGGATTTATGGTGTGCACTTCTGTGGAATAATGCCTGTGAGATTCAGTGGTGTAGTCTCCTTGATCTCCCCAAATCACTGGTCTTGGGCTGTCCTTAATGTTGGCTCTGAGTTTTTCTGTGTTTTTTTGTTGTTTCCGAAGTGATGGTCCCTTTGTCCCCTATCTTTTTTAATTCACTGTCCTGGTGAGGGTGGTTTGGGTTGAAGCTAGTTCTTCTGCATATACAGGGTTTTGAGATTCTGTTTTGCTCTTGTTCAGTTGTTTGCCCTGGGAAGTTTCTCTGCTGTTTAGTTGTATTTCCATATAGGTCTTGGTTTGAGGTTTGTGTGGTTTCTACTCCCTCCTTCACCTTCTTCTTTTGTTATCTGTTGGTCGTTCCCTTGTTGTTGGGTTTCCTCTTCCTTTGGGTATCCTGGTGTTCGCCGCTTCTACCTATTCTCTTTTTTTGTGTGTGTGTGATCAGTTCGAGGGAAAGGCAAAGTGGTTTATGACAGCAGGAGAGTATTCTATGATATTTACAGTAGCAGCCAGTAGAGAAGAGATAGGCATTCCCCTGACTATGTACAGTGACAACCATTATCTTCAACTCACCTAGCCACTTTTCAGAAAGGGTGGAAGGAAGATAAGGCTCTTGTTGGGGAGGGAAGGCTTGTGATTTGGATCCAGAAAGGAGTGAGGTTGAGGAAGATCAGATTCTGAGTTAAGGTGAGAATAAGGAATGGGGGGAAATAGATGTAAATAGGTGTAGTGTGAGAAAGAACATTTTCAACCACTGCAGTATTATAGTTCAGGCAACAATGTAGTGGGGTAAGATCTGGGGGGAGGGGTGGGTGTTGTGTAGTATTTACAACAGCATGCAAGAACTATTACTGTAGTATTAGAGCAACAATCATGTGACAGAATCTATGATATACCAAGATTAGGGAGTATTGGACTTTCAATTGTTTGCTAACTGGGCAAGGGGAAGTAAAGGACAGTAAATTAGCAATACACTATGGTTGAGGGGACAGGGGAAACCCGTCAAGTGATACAATATATCCAGCCAAGGTAAAGAAGACTATACAGAAAGAGGAGGAATACAGAGATACTTTTAAAATTAAAAATGTAATAATAATGAAAATATAATGAAAAATTCAAATATGCTGTAACTTGTAGTTTTTCTTTCATAGCAAAGTGAATTTTGTGTCTCTGTCTCTACTGTTGGGATGCCCCCTCTTTGAGTCCAACTCTGGTTTCTTCACTGTTCCATGTCTTTTGTCTCACTTGGCAGGGGAGGGTGTCAAAAAGAAAGAAAAAAAAGGCAGCAGAAGGGAGGAAAAACAGAAAGGTTTGGAAAGAAATGAAGAAGGAATAAAACAAGAAATAAGAAGAGAGAGGATAAAAGTATTGAAAGATAAAACAATAATAAAGTTAAAAATAAAAGTTTATTAAAAACAAACAAACAAACAAACAAACAAACAATCAAAAAACCCTCTTGTTGGTTTCCAGGTGGTCAAGCCTTTTCTTCTGGTCCTACTAGTTGTAGCAGTCTGAGGGTTGATTAGTGTTGCTTTTCTCCCTTGTGGGTGAACTCAGCCAGTCTCACGATTTCTCTCCCAAGATTCTTTCCTCAGTGCCCCACTGAGAGCAGACTTTCTGCAGGATTCACAGTCCTGGCTTGGGGTGTAGACGTGCATTGCGGCCAGGCTTCTCTGGTCCAGCAGCCCTGAGCACAAATCCTTCCCAGTGCTATGTGGAACGCAAAGGTGACTCTATTCTACCAAGTCGGGGACCACGGTCTCCACGTGTGATCATAGCTCTCTGATTTGCTTCTTCATACCCACTCCTCTCTCTGACAATCCAAGCAAACAGATCTCTCCTGGCATTTTCCAAACTGCACCCAGCTGGGTAGGGAGGGAGCTGGTGACTGGCTTTCTCCCAGGGGCCTTGCAGGCAGCCCTTGGCTCCCAGGCAGACCCAGCAGACCTGGCACAGGCCCAGTGCAACAGGGGACACAAAGGTGACTCAATTCTCCCAAGCCAGCATCTACAGACCATGTGTGATCAAAGCTCTCTGTTTTGCTTCTTCATACCCACTCCTCTCCCTGATACTCCAAGCAAACAGATCTCTCTTGGCGTTTTTCAAGCTGAGCCCAGCTGGGTAGGGAGGGAGCTGGTGACTGGCTCTCTCCCAAGGTCCTTGAGCCAGCCCTCGGCTCCCAGAGACTGAGGCGGATGGGCCCGGGCCCTGGCGTGGCCCAGTGGAGGGCCTGTGGCCTCTGCACTGTTCCCTGGGACCTTATTGACCTGCAGCCGTCTCTCCTCACTGTCTAGTCATTCAGAGTCTGCTCCATTTTCTGGAGTCCTACCTTCCTATATGCTGGGTCCCTGTTGGCTGTCCGCTGGGCTCTTCTGCAGATCAGCTCGGTTTTTCTCCAGTGCGTGGAAACAAGCGAAATCCTTTGTCCTACTCTGCTGTCATCTTCCCCTCGAATCCCATTTCCTAATTGAATCGTCTTTTTTGTTGTTGTTGAGTGTTTGTTTGTTTGTTTTGGTGTTGAGTTTTACAAGTTCCTGAGTAATTTTGGATATAAACCCTTTATGAGATATGTCCTTGGCAATGTGGTTTTCCTTTCAGTTGGGTGTCTTTTCATTTTGGCGGTGGTTTCTTTTGCTATGCAAATCTTTTTAGTTGAGTGTAGTCCCATTTGTTTACTTTTGGGATCCCTTTCCTGAGGAGATATATCAGAAAAAAAATATTACTATGAGAAATGTCTGAGATTTTACTGCCTATGTTTTCTTCCAGGATTTTTATGGTTTTGAATCTAACCATAATCTGTTTTGAATTTGTTCTTGTGTGTAGCATAAGAAGGTGGTCTAGTTTCATTTTTCTGCACATATCCATCCATTTTTTCAACACCATTTGCTGAATAGATTGTCTTTACCCTATTGTATGTTTTTGCCTCTTCTGTCAAATATTAATTGATTATAAAGGTGTGGGTTTATGTCTAGTCTCTTTATTCTGTTCCCTTGATCTATGTATCTGTTTTTATGCCAGAACCAGGCTGTTTTGATCACTATGGCTTTGTAGTATAGTTTGATATTAGGTAGTGTGATTCTTCCAACTTTGTTTTTTTTTTCAAAATTGCTGTCACTATTTGAGCTCTTTTCGATTCCATATAAATTTCAGGAATATTTGTTCTACTTCTGTAAAATATGCTATTGGTATCTTGATAGGAATTGGATTGAATCTATAGATTGCTTTGGGTTATATGAATATTTTAATGATGTTAATTTTTCCGATCCATGAACATAATGTATACTTGTTTTTATTTGTATGTGCCTCAATTTCTTTTTTTTTTTTGATGTCTTATAATTTTCTAAGTACAGGTCTTTTACATTCTTGATTAAATTTATTCTTAGGTATTTTATTCTTTTTAAAACAATTGTAAGTGAGATTTTTTCCTCCAATTTTCCTTTCTCATAGTTCATTATTGGTGTAAAAAAATTGCAACCAATTTCTGCATTTATTTTGTATCCTGCCTCTTTACCAAATTAATTTACCAGTTCTAGTAAATTTTGGTGGATTCTTTTAAATTTCTCTATATTTGGTATCATGTCATCTGCAAATGACATTTTTACTTTTTCCTTTCCAATTTGGATGTCTTTTACTTATTCTACTTTTCTGTTTGCTGTGAGTATGACTTCCAGTACTATGTTGAATAAGAATGGTGAAAGTGCACATCCCTGTTTTGTTTCCAATCTTAGGGGAAAACTTGTATTTTTTGCCCATTTAGTATAATTTAGCATTTATTACATTGAGGTATATCCCTTCCATTCTGAAGTGCTGAGAGTTTTTATCATAAATACATGTTGGATTTTATCAAATGATTGGTCTGCATCTATATAATCATGTGATTTTTATTCTTCATTTTGTTTAGATGGTGTATCATGTATATTGATTTGTGAGTATCATACCAACCTTGCACCCCCAGAATAAATCCCACTTGATCAGGATGTATTATATTTTTAATATATTGCTGGAGCAGGTTCGATAACATTTTGTTGAGGACTTTAGCATCTATGTTCATCAGGCATATTGTCTGTAATTTTTTAATTTGTGTTGTTTATCTAATTTTGGATAATGCTGGCCTTGTAAAATAAGCTGGGAGTCTTCTCTCTTCTTGATTTTTTTGGAATAATTTGAGAAAGGTAGTGGTTGGTTCTTCTTGAGTATTTGGTAAAATTCATCTGTGAAGCCATCCAGTCTATGACTTTTGTTCGTTTAGAGATTTTGTATTACTGCTTCAATTTCACTAGATGTAATCTGTCTATTCCTATTCTCTGATTCTTCATCATTTAGTTTTGGAAGATTGTATGTTTCTAGGAATATATTAATTTCTCCCAGATTGTCCAAATTGTTGGCATATAGTTGTTTGCAATATTTTTAATACAATAGTTTGTATTTCTCTGGTGCAAGTTGTTACTTATCCTTTTTTATTTCTGATTTTATTTATTTGGATCCTCTCTTTTTTCTTGATAAGTCTGATTAAAGGTTTGTGAATCTTGTTTATCTTTCAAAGAACAGTGTCTTAGTTTCATTGATCTTTTGTATTGTATTTTTAGACTCTTTCATTATTTCTGCTCTGATCTTTATTATTTCCTTCCTTTTACTCACTCTGGGCTTTGTTTGTTGTTCTTTCAGTTTCTTTAAGCATAAAGTTAAATTCTTTGTTTTAGATTTTTTTAAATCTGAGTTAAGCATATAATGCTGTGAATTTCCCTCTTACAACTGCTTTTGCTGTGTCTCATAGATTTTTGTGTTGTTGCATTCTTATTTTCATTTGTTTCAAAGTATCTTTTAGGTTTTTTCATTAATTTGATTATTAATACATCCATTATAGTGATACATTATTTAGCTTTCATTTCTTTGTGTGTCTTTCAGTTTTTATTTTGTGATTGATTTCTAGTTTCATAGAATTATGGTCAGAGAAGTTGCTTGACATGATTTCAATCTTGGAGTTTAATTTATTGAGACTTGTTTTGTGTTCTAACATGTGGTCCATCCTAGAATATGTTCCACCTGCACTTAAAAAAATGTTTATTATGTTTCTTTGAGATGAAATGCGCTGTAGATATCATTTGAATGCATCTGGTCTTATATGCCACTTAAAGCTGCCATTTCCCTATTGATTTTCTGTCAGGAAGATCTCTCTCTTGATGCCAATGGGTATTGAAACCCCCTACTCTGACTGCATTACAGTCAGGTTCTCCTTTTATGTCCATCAAGATTTGGTTTAGATATTTAGGTGCTCTTATGTTGGGTGCATAAATATTTACAAGTATTATACGCTCTTATTGACTGCTCCCTTTATCATTATGTAGTGTTCTTCTTTGTCTCTTACTATAGACTTTATTTTAAAGTATATTTTGTTTAATGTAAGTGTTGCTATCACTGGTGTTGTTCCCTTCACATTTGCATGAAATATCTTTTTCTATCCCTGTACTTTTTGTCTGTGTGTATCTTTTGTCCTGAGGTGTGTCTCTTGTAGACAACATATGTATGGGTCAGATTTTCTCATCTCTTCACCTATCTGATGTCTTTTGATTGGAACATTTAAGCCATTTACATTTAAGATGATTACTGATAGGCACATATTTATTGCCATTTTATTCGCTTAGTTATGTTCCTCTGTTTCTTTTCCTTTCTTCTTCTTAAAACAGGCCTTTTTGCCCTGGCTGGTCTAGCTCAGTGGATTGAGTGCCAGCCTGTGAACCAAAGGGTCGTCAGTTTGATTCCCAGTCTAGGCACATGCCTGGGTTGTGGGTCAGATCCCTGGTGCATGGGTGTGTAAGAGGCAACCACACATTGATATTTCTGTCCCTCTCTTTCTTCCTCATTATCCTCTCTCTAAAAATAGATAAATAAAATATTTTTTTAAAATAGGCCTTTTAGCCCTGGCTGGTGTAGCTCAGAGTATTGAGCATGGGCCTGTGAAGCAAAGGGTCACTGGTTAGATTCCCAGTCAGGGCACATGCCTGGGTTGCAGGCCAGGTCCCCAGTAGGGGACACATGAGAGGCAAAGACACATTGTTTCTCTTCTACTCTTTCTCCTTCCCTTCCCCTCTCTCTAAAAATAAATAAATAAAATATTAAAAAAACAGGCCTTTTAACATTTCTTGTAACACTAGTTTGGTGGTAACAAACTCTTTTAGTTGTTTTCGTATCTGGGAAACTATTTTTTCTTTAATTTATTTATTTTTATTTTTTAATTTTATTTTAAAGATTTTTATTTATCTTTAGAGGGGAAGGGAAGGAGAGGGGAGAAAAATATCAATGTATGGTTGCCTTTCGTGCATCCCCTGTTGGGAGCTGGCCTGCAACCCAGGCACGTGCCCTAGTCTGGGAATTGAACCATGATCCTTTGATTCGCAGGTCTGTGCTCAATCCACTGAGCTACACCAGCCAGGACTCTCCTTTAATTTTAAATCACAGTCTTTCTGAGTAAAGTAGTCTTGGTTGTAAGTCATTGCTTTCATCACTTTGAGTATTTCATGTCAATTTCTTTCTGCCAGAAATATTTCTGTTGAGAAATCAACTGACAGTCTTATGTGAACATCCTTGTTGGTAACTGATTTTCTCTTGGTGTTTTTATTATTCTTTCTTTACCTTTAAGGTTTTCCATTTTAATTATAATGTGTCTTGGTGTAGGTGTGTTTGGGTTCATCTTTTTTGGGACTTTCTGTTTCCTAGATTTGTGTGTCTTTTTTTCTTCACTAGGTTAGGGAAAATTTCAATCATTATTTTTTCAAATAATTTCCCGATTCTCTTGCTCTTTCTCTTTTCTCTTCCTGGTACCCCTATGAGGTGCATGTTGTCTCAAAGATCCCTCTACCTATCCTCATTTTTTTAATTCTTTTTTTGGTGGTTGTTGCTGTTACTGGTTTTTTCTCTACCTTGTTATCCAAATTGCTGATTAGATCCTCTGCTTCTTCCCAGCTACTATTTATTCCTTTCAGTATATTCATCATTCCAGATATTGTATTCTTTATTGTTGCCTGGCCCTCTTTTATGGTTTCTATGTCCTTTTTTACGCTCTTGAGCATTCTTATAATCATTACCTTAAACTATATCTGATAAATTGCTTGCCTACATTTCATTTAGCTCTTTTTTTTTTCCTGGAGATTTCTTCTGTTCTTTCATTTGGAGCCTGTTTCTTTATCACCCCATTTTGGTTGCCTATTTGTGTTTATTTCTATGTATTAGATAGATCTTCCATGACTCCCAGTCTTCATAGGATGGCCTTATATAGTAGGTGTCCTGTGGGGTCCAGTGCTGTAGTCTCCTAGGTCACCTGACCTGGGTGCTACAGGAATGTCTGTTGTATAGGTTTTGTGATCCTGCTCTTGGAATCGAGTCTTGATTGCTATTGGCCTGTGTGTGTTGGGATTGATCTTCAGGCTGGCTGACTGTGAGGCTAAGCTCTGACCATGGCATATGAGCTTTTGTGCAGATACTGCCTACATGAAATGGAATTTGCCTCCGCTGGGTTTAGTGCCTGCTGATGTTTCCCTCTGGCTATTCCACTTATGAAGCCTATTAGATCCAGCTTTGATGTTTTCTGAAGCTGTACTCAATGTTTTGGTTCTGCACTTCTTAGGAGGGCCTCTGGTACAAGCCAATATTAGATGCTGCCTCTTAGTGATCCCATGGCAACCTATTTGGAGCTACAATTATTTTACACCATTTGTGGATGTCTCTGCTTGGCCTAGGTGTGCATGGGAATGTCCACATTGCACAAGAAGGACAGCTTTTACCAGTACCATGCTTGGCTAACAAAAATTCCAAGGTACCCTGATGAGATTTTTCTCCCCCTGTCTGCTTCCTGCCTGCCTCCTGTTAGCCTCAGTCACTAAAATAACCTCTTTCAGTACTTCTCAGCTGAGCATAAGCTCCACAAGACAGTGTGAGAGAGAGTACAGATAGTGGGGTTATTGCTTTTTCATAGGCTGATGCATAATTGGGGGTGCTCCACCTAAGAAACATGGCATCTGTTGTATGAAGTAATGACTCAGCACAGGAATCCTGGCAATTGACTCCTTGTTCTTTCTCTGGAGCCGCAATTCCCAGACTCTCTTCACATAGTTTGCTATGCCCTCCTCTGCAAGAGCCTATGCAAGTGTCTGCACATGTAATTTTGTGCATTGGCCTTTTAAATGGGTGCCTATATCTCTGTAGCAGATACCTGCTTCTCCCTGGCAGACAGAAACCTCAGTGCTCCTCACAGCCAGATGTTATGTGGGTGCCTCTTTTTGGCTATGGTGCTTGGGGTTGGGGAACCTGGCTTGGAGTTTAGACCCCACACTTCTCAAGCGTAACTCCTCATAGCTGAGATATCTGTCCAGAACCTCAGCTGTACCATCCCTTTTCCTACCAGTCTCAATGTGGCTTCTTGTGTAAATCCTTATAAGATTTCTCTTCAGCTAGTAGTCAGTTGGTTATTCAGGATGATAATTCTAACATTTGTTTGTAATTCCAGTTTGGTCCTGGAAGAAAGCGAGTCAGTACAATGCTTTTGAGATTCATCCTTGTTTTGTGTGTATATCAATAGATGTTTGTTAGAATGGCTGAGGAATATTCTTTGTTGTGAATGTAGCACTGTATGATTTTGTTCATATTTCTTAGTTGAGAGATATTTGGATTATTTCCAGTGTGTGGTGACTAATAGTTAAGGTGCTGTGAATATCTATGTACAAGTATTTTTTGTGTGTGTAAACACATTTTCAGTTCTCAGGGTCAGTAACTAGAAGTGAGATTGTGGGGTCATATGATAAATATATGATTATGTCTACACGAAACAACCAAATAATTTTCTATAGTAGCTGCATAATTTTTCATTCTCACCAGTATTGTACAAGAGATACACTTGCTCCTACATTTTTGTCAGCACTTGGTGTTGTCAGTAGTTTGTAGTTTGAACATTCGATAGATGACAGTTATATTTTATTATGGTTTTCATTTGCATTCTGGTCTCCTCATGTTCAACATTTTTATGTCATAATTTGCTATCTATATAGCTAATTTGGTGAAGTGTCTGTCAACCTCTCTCGCCCATGAAAAATATGCTGTTTGTTCTTTCACTGTGAGTTTTTAGTGTTCTTTATTATTATAAATAGAAGTCTTTTGTCAGATATGAGATTTATAAATATATTCTTTTAATCTGTAGCTTGTCTTTTCATTCTTCTGATAGAGTGCAGAACAGAATTTGTTAAATTTGATGGTCCAGTGTGTTGGGAACTTCCCTGCCTGGTTTCAGGAGTTATAACCCCTACATGAGCTAAGGCTGAGAAAGTGACCTTCAGACCATAAGTCATTAAGGAAACAAAGCTTATATCCCTGGCAGGGGCACTGCCTCTGCTACTTTTACTTCACCCTGCATGGCCCCCAGTGTTTGATCAGTTAGCCAATGACGAGTAAAATTCCCCAAGGGGGAAACAACCTAAGACAGTCACAATCACGGGGGCCCCCAGGGAAGGACTTGGGGGGCTACAGAAAAAGGGGTGATGGATTCTTGCCCCTCAGCTTTGACATAGTCTGAGTTCTCATTCTGTCTTCGAGAAGTCTTCTAATCTCTTGGCTACCTTACTTCCCTGTGCATGGGCACAGGACCCATGCCCACAGTTAGGTTCTCCCATGGTGAATCAGCCTTACATTGTACCTAGACCGCTATGAGACTTGCTTTTACTAAAACTCCCTCATCCTGAATTGAGGCAGTAAACATTTAGTGAATATCTTTAAATTAACTTCCTAAAATCCATGCTAAACCTTCCAAGGATGAGTGTAACCAGTTCAACCACTTTTCCCTTTGCATTTGCCAATACCCTTCTTCTGTGATGTGATTATTGGCATCCTCTCCTTTGTTTTCTGTAAAAGGTAACCACCTAAAGTGAACCTGTGCACTGTAAATGAGGACCATCATGTAATGTGCCCAGAAAAG
Organism: Artibeus jamaicensis; assembly: GCF_021234435.1. NCBI lineage: Eukaryota > Metazoa > Chordata > Mammalia > Chiroptera > Phyllostomidae > Artibeus > Artibeus jamaicensis. Next base: position 36,627,582 of record NW_026521788.1, on the reverse strand, counting down.
CAATAAAAGTTTTTATTGCTTTTAGGGTCAAGGCAAGGATCAAGGCACTCTCCCCTTGAGAGAGTGGCCACGCCATCCCTTTTCCTCCACATGACTCAGTAGTCTGTGTGAATTTGTCTCATATCTCATCCACAATGTCACAGATCCCATGAGTCAGGGTCCACACCACCAGTGTATCAAAAAGTTGTTTCATGTATCAAACTTTTGGTATTATATCTAAAAATTCTAATTCTTTGCAAAGCCCTAGGCCATAAAGATTTTCCTCTAAAATGTTTATAGTTTTGCACTGTATATTTAGGTGTGCGATCAATTCTAAATTAATTTTTGTATAAGATGTGAAATGTAGGTTAAATATTTTCTGCTGGTATATGTCAAATTGTTCTAACATGATTTGCTGAAAAAGACAACCTTGTCTTCATTGCATTGTTTTTGTAGCTTTGTCAAATATCAATAGGCCATATTTATGTGGATCTATTTTTGAATAAAAGCTTTTTTAAAATTTATTTTTTATTTGTCAAGACCTGGCTATTTACTTGGGTTAAGTCCGTAGAATAATATGTCTTGAAAACATGGGTTATATGATTTGTAGACAAGATATATTTTATGTTACAAGGAGAAAAATAATTTTAAAAAAAGAACAGATAAAAGAAGAGTAAGATGCAAATTTAAGGGCATATCTGATAATATTGCCAACATTTTAGTTTACTTACTTAAATATCTCAAACTATGAGGTTATTATAAGTCCACAAAACTTGATCAATAATTCCTGCATCAGACACACTATATTCTATCTCTGATTAGAATGACCACAACTACCTCAGAATATCCTTTGATATCCATTGAGGTTTCCACACTGTGAAGCATTCTGAATATGTCAGGTAGATTTTACGTAGTATTATTTTTTTATTTAGTTATTTTTCAAGTATAGTTTTTTCTCTATTTTTCCCATCCCAGGCTCCTCCACCCTGTGCTCCCACCTCCCTCCCATTTCCACCCCCTTAGTTCTCGTCCCTGTGTCCTTCCTATTTGTTCCTCAAAGTCCCTCCCCTTTTTTCCCCTTAAATTCCCTTCCCTCTCCCCTCTGGTCACTGTCCCCTTGTTCTCTATTTCAGTGTCTTTGTTTTTGTTTTCTGCTTATTTGTTTGTTTTGTTGTTTAGCTTCCTGTTAAAGGTGAGATCATATGGTATTTGTCCTTCAATGCCTGGCCTATTTCACTCAGCATAATGCTTTCCAGTTCCATCTATGTTATTGCAAAGGACAGTAGCTCCTTCTTTCTCTCTGCTGCATAGAATTCCATTGTGTATATGTACCACAATTTTTTGATCCATTCGTTTACTGATGGGCACCTAGGTTGCTTCCAACTCTTGGCTATTATAAATTGTGCTGCTATGAACATTGTGGTGCATAGGTTCTTTGAAGTTGATGTTTTAGGATTCTTAGGATATAATCCTAGCAGTGGAATTGCTGGGTCAAAAGGCAGGTCGATTTTTATTTTTCTGAGAAAATTCCATACTGTTTTCCATAATGGTTGTACCAGTCTGCAATCCCACCAACAGTGAACAAAGGATCCCTTTTCCCCACAAACTCTCCAACATTTGTTGTTTGTTGCTTTGTTTATTTTATGATAGCCATCCTGACTGGTATAAAGTGGTATCTCATTGTGGTTTTAATTTGCATCTCTCTGATAGCTAACGATATTGAGCATCTCTTCATGTGTCTCTGAATGTTCTGTATGTCCTCCTTGAAGAAGTGTCTGTTCAAGTCCTTTTCCGATTTTTTAATTGGGTTAGATGTCTTCTGAGTGGAGTCATGTAAGTATATTTTTGTATACTTTGTATATTTTGGAGATTAAACCTTTGTCTGATGTATCATTGGCAAATATGTTTTCCCATATAGTTGGTTGTCTTTTTAATTTAATACTGTTTCCTTTAGCCATGCAGAAGCTTTTTATTTTGATGAGACCCCATTTGTTTATTCTTTCCTTTATATTCCTTGCTCTAGGGGACATGTCAGTAAAAATTTTGCTGCGTGAAATATCTGAGATTTTCCTGCCAATGTTCTCCTCTATGACTTTAATGGTTTCACGGGTTATATTTAAGTCTTTTATGCACCTTGAATTTATTTTGGCGTATGGTGTAAGTTGGTGCTCAAGTTTCATTTTTTTTGCATGTAGCTGTCCAGTTCTCCCAATACCATAGGTTGAAGAGGCTATCTTTACTCCATTTTATGTTATTGCCCCCTTTGTTGAATATTAATTGACTGTAGAGAGTTGGGTTTATTTCTGGGCTCTCTGTTATGATCCATTGGTCTATGTGCCTGTTTTCATGCCAGTACCAGGCTGTTTTGATTACAGTGGCCTTGTAATACAGTTTGATATCAGGTATTGTGATTCCTCCTACTTTGTTCTTCTTTCTCAAAAGTGCAGCTGCTATTTGGAGTAGTTTATGGTTCCATATAAATTTTCGAAGTGTTTGTTCTATGTCTGTGAAATATTGCATTGATACTTTAATAGGTATTGCATTGAATCTGTATATTGCTTTGGGTACTATAGACATTTTGATGATGTTAATTCTTCCAATCCATGAGCAAGGTATGTATTTTCATTTGTTTGTGTCTTCCTTGATTTCTTTCTTCAGAACTGTGTAGTTTTCTGCATACAGGTTTTTTACCTCCTTAATTAGGTTTATTCCCAGATATCTTATTTTTCTTTTTGCTATATCAAATGGGACTTTTTCTTGATTTCTGCTTCTGCGGATTCATTGTTTGTATACAAAAACGCCTTTGATTTCTGGATATTGACTTTGTAACCAGCTGTTTTGCCAAAGTCATTAATTAGTTCGAGCAGTTTTGGGTAGAGTCTATAGGATTTTCCATGTACACTATCATGTCATCTGCAAACAGTGACAGTTTTGCTTCCTCCTTTCCTATTTGGATGCCTTTTATTTCCTTTTCTTGCCTGATCGCTGTGGCTAAAACTTCCAGTACTATATTGAATAGAAGTGGTGAAAGTGGACATCCTTGTCTTGTTCCTGATCTTAGTGGAAAAGCTTTTAGTTTTTTTCCCATCGAGTATGATATTGGCTGTAGATCTCTCATATATGGCCTTTATTATTTTGAGAAATGCTCCCTGTATTCCCACTTTGCTGAGTGTTTTTATCATAAATGGGTGTTGGACCTTATCGAAAGCTTTTTCCGCGTCTATTGATATGATCATGTGATTTTTGTCTTTGCTTTTGTTTATATGATGTATTACATTTACTGATTTGTGAATGTTGAACCATCCTTGCATCCCTGGGATGAATCCCACTTGGTCATGGTGTATGATCTTTTTGATATATTGTTGGATGCGATTTGCCAATATTTTGTTGAGGATTTTAGCATCTATGTTCATCAGCGATATTGGCCTGAAGTTTTCTTTCTTTGCTGTGTCTCTATCTGGTTTTGGAATTAAGATGATGCTGGCTTCATAAAAAGAATTTGGGAGTTTTCAATCCTTCTGGATATTTTGGAATAGTCTGTGAAGATTAGGGGTTAGCTCTTCCTTAAATGCTTTGTAGAATTCTCCTGTGAAACCATCTGGTCCAGGGCTTTTGTGTGTTGGGAGTTTTTTGATTACTGCTTCAATTTCTTTTGCTGTTATTGGTGTATTTAGATTTTCTGTTTCTTTTTCACTGAGTTTTGGAAGATTGTATTTTTCTAGAAATGTGTCCATTTCCCCTAGGTTCTCAAATTTCTTGGCATACAGTTCTTCATAGTAATTTCTTACATTCCCTTCTATTTCTGTGGTATCAGTTGTAATCTCTCCTCTTTCATTTCTGATTGTGTTTATTTGTGTTCACTTTCTTTTTTTCTTGATGAGCCTACTTAAAGGCTTGTCTATTTTGTTTATCTTCTCAAAGAACCAACTCCTGGATTCATTGATCCTTAAAATTTTGCTTTTAGTTTCTATTTCATTTAATTCTGCTCTAATCTTGGTTATTTCTTTCCTTCTGCTTGCTCTGGGCTGTCTTTGTTGTTGTTCCTCGAGTTCTTGCAGGCATAGGTTTAGGTTGTTTTTTCAAAATGTTTCTATCTTCTTTAGGTAGGCCTGTATTGCTATAAACTTCACTCTCAGGACTGCCTTCACTGTGTCCCATAAGTTTTGGGTTGCTGTGAGATCATTTTCATTTGTTTCCAGAAACGTTTTGATTTCTTCCTTAATTTCATTCTTGACCCATTCATTGTTTAATAGCATACCATTCAGTCTCCATGATTTTTGGTGCTTTGGGTATTTTCCTTTGGGGTTGGTTTCCAATTTCAGTCCCTTGTGGTCAGAGAAGATGCTTGGTATGATTTCAATTTTCTTGAATTTGTTGAGGCTTGTTTTGTGTCTTATCATGTGGTCTATCTTTGAAAATGTTCCATGTGCATTTGAAAAGAATGTGTATTTAGCTTCTTTGGGATGAAGGGCTCTATATATATCAGTTAAGTCCATTACATCTAGGGTGTTGTTTAATGCCACAATATCTTTGTTGATAATTTGTTTGGAAGATCTGTCCATTTTTGATAGTGGGGTGTTAAAAATCCCCTACTATAATTGTGTTGCTGTCAATATCTTTCTTGAAGTCCTCTAAGATTTTCTTGATATATTTGGGTGCCCCTATGTTTGGTGCATATATGTTTACAATGTTAATGTCTTCTTGGTGGATTCTTCCCTTGAGTATTATGAAATGACCTTCTGGGTCTCTCTTTGTGGCCTTTTTTTTTGAAGTCTATTTTGTCGGATATGAGAATTGCTACCCCAGCTTTTTTTTTTTCTTGTCCGTTTGCTTGGAAAACTTGTTTCCAGCCTTTTACTTTTAGTCTGTGATGGTATTTTGTTTGAGGTGGGTCTCTTGTAGATAGCATATGTGTGGGTCATGCTTTCTTATCCATTGAGCTATTCTGTGTCTTTTGATTGGAACATTTAATCCATTTATGTTTAAGGTTATTATTGATAGGTGCTAATTCATTGACATTTTTGTACCTGTGTTCCTCTCTGTCTCTCTCTTTTCCTTACTTTCCTTAAAGCAGTCCTTTTAGTATTTCTTGTAGGACTGGTTTGGTGGAGGCATATTCTTTTAGACTTCTTTTGTCTTGGAAGCTCTTTATTTGGACTTCTCTCATGATTGAGAGCCTTGCTGGGTAAAGTAGCCTTGGTTGTAGGCCTCTGGTTCTCATTACTTGGAATATTTCTTGCCATTCTCTTCTTGCTTGGAGTGTTTCCACTGAGAAGTCAGTAGCTAACCTTATTGGGGTTCCCTTGTATGTTACTTCTTTTTTCTTTCTTGCTGCATTTAAGATTCTCTCTTTGTCTTAGAATTTTGCCATTTTAATGATGATGTGTGTTGAAATGGGCTTCCTTGGGTTTCTGTTGATTAGGACTCTGTGATTCCGGGATTTGTGTGACTTTTTCTCTCATCAAATTAGGGAAATTTTCTCTCATTACTTTTTCAAATATGTTTTCTATCCCTCCTCCTCCTCCCCCTCCTCCTCCTTCCTCTTCTCCTCTTCCTCCTCCTTCTGGTATTCCTATTATTCGGATATTATTACGTTTCATATTGTCTTGCATTTCTCTTAATCCCTCTTTATTCTTTCTGAGCCTCTTTTCATTTTCTTGCTCTTTCTGTGAGATACTTTCTACTTTGTCCTCCAACTTGCTAATGCTATCCTCTGCCTCATCTATTGTACTTTTGAAACTTTCTACTCTGTTCTTCAATTCGGAAATTTTATTGTTCATTTCCTCTTGTCATTTGCTGATATTTTCTATTTCCTTTTTTATGTTGATGTAGTATGCAGAGAGATCATTGTTGTTCCCCTGTAGTTTCTGATAGCTCATTGTGAGCTCTTTGAACTTCCTGGTAATGTTAGGGCCGGAATTATGTGTTAGGGCTGGAATTAGATAAAAGTAGCCAAAAGGAACCCGATGTAGGCTCCAGACTGTCTCAGCAAAGAAGATAGAAAGTACAAAGAGTGCTGGACAAGATAAACCCCCTTGTGCTTGACCTTGTCCTTGCAGAAACTTATCCATTGTTGCAAGCAGAGAACATAGCCATGTGTGTTCTCCCGAGATAGCCAATTGCTAACAGCTATATCTGCTTCTGTATTTGCTTGCTTGCTCACCCCAATAAAAACCCCAGGCTGTAAGCGCCAGGCGCAACTCTGATCTGCAGCCATTTTTGGCACCTGTGTCTCCGGAGGCACCCCCGAGAGTTCGCCCCTGTGCAGGTAAAACTTTAAAACTTTGGCCAATAAAGTTCCATCTTAAACTCCTGAAAGCTTTCGACATTTGCTCGCATTGGGGTATGTTACAATAATCAGTGCTTTGAATTCACTGTCTGATAGTTGATTAGCCTGTATTTCATCTAACTTTCTTTCTAGAAGTTTCTGCTTTTTCTTTCATTTGGGGATTGTTTCTTTGTCTTCCCATCATTTGAGAATCTTCTTGTTAGTCTTGGCTTCTTGGATTGATCTGTTCTCACTCCCTGGGTTTATGGTGTGAACTTCTGTGGTATGATGATACCTGTGAAGTTCAGTGGTGCAGACTCCTTCAGGTATCTTGATGTTTTCCATTTCTACCTACTCTCACGCTGGTCCCTGTGCTGGTTGTCCACCACTGCTGAACGTCCTGGCTCCTTTAGCTGACTCCTCCAGCACCCAGGCCCATTGCTACAGCAGTGGCACAGGGGCTGAGAGTGTCCCAGCTCCTCTAGCTGACTCCTTGGTGCCCACAGCTGACTCCTCAGCACCCAGGCCTGTCTCTATGGCAGCGGCACAGGTGCCTCCAGTGTCCGGCTCCTGTACCTGACTCCTCTGGCGCCCAGGACCATCACAGGGGCTTGGAGTGTCCGGCTCCCATACCTGACTCCCCGGCTCTCAGGCCTTTTGCTATGGCGGTGGCACGGGCTGCATGTGTCCCAGCTCCCATAGCTTATTCTGCCGCTGTCTGGTGTTTCAGCGTCGGTCACAATCTCTGGTCTTTTAATTTCATAAATGCTGGGTAACCGATGGTTTATTGTGCTGTTTCTCTATAGATCTGCCAGGATTTTCACCCACGAGTACAGAAGCTAGAATCCACTCTGTCCTACTCTGTCACCATCTTCCCAGCATCCCTCTGAATAAAAGCTTTTATTGCTTTTCTGGGCACATTACATGATGGTCCTCATTTATACTCTATTTCACTCATCTGTATGTTTTTTTTCTTTCACCAACATCACAGTACTTTGTTTACCATAGATTTATAGCAAGTGTTAGAATTAGACAGTGTGATCATTACAAAGTTATTCTTTATTATCAAAATGCTGCTAGCTATTCAAGTTTTTCTACCTTTCCATATAAGTTTTAAAGTCTGTCTATAAATCTACAATATGTTTTGCTAAAATTTTTGTCAGTATTACATTCATTTACAGATCAAGTTGGGAAGAATTAATAATGTCTTTACTATATTGAAGCTTCTAACCATGAATATGTGTCTTTGTAGGGCTGTTATAACTAAAATAGCATACACTGGATGGTTTAAACAAAAAACATTTATTTCTAGCAGTTCTGGAAGCTGGGAAATGCAAGATGAAACTGCTGGTAGTACCAGTGTCTGGTGAAGACCTACTTCTTGCCATATTGTCGGCTACCTTTCACTGTATCTTCATATGGCCAAGAGAAGGATCATCTCTCATGTTTCTTCTAATAAGTGCAAAACGGTGATCCTGTTTATGAGGGCTCTGCTGTCATGAGCTAATTACCTCACAGAAGCTCCAGTTCCAAATATCATTACACTAGAAATTAGGCTTTGACACATGAACTTTGGGAGGAAAACAAATATTCTGTACAGAGTAACTTGATGGACCTCTCCATTTATTTGTCTTCTTTTATTATCATTTTTTGTACTTTTCAGTATAAAAAATTTATACTTCATTATTTTAGATGTAAACCAAATTATTTTATTTTTTGTCAGAGAGCTATTTAAATAGCTTTAATTTCTTTTAATTTTACATTATTAGTAATAGTCCCTCCATGTCTGCAATTTTGCTTTCCATAGTTTCAGTTACTTTCAGTCAACCAAGTTATGAAAATATTAAATAGAAAATTTCAGAAATAAAAAATTCATACATTTTGAATTGTGTGCCATTCTGAGTAGCATGATAAAATCTCACCTTGTTTTTTCTATTCTTCCCTGGACATGAATTATCCCTTTGTTTATTGTATCTATGCCATGTACACCACCCACCATTAGTCACTTTGTACTCACAACAGATCAACTGTTATGGTATAACAGTGCTTGTGTTCAAGTAAGCCTTATTTTACTTAATAATGCTACATTCACAAAACTCTTATTAGAGTATATTGTTATAATTGTTCTATTTTATTAGTTGTTAGTTGTTAATCTCTCACTGTGCCTAATTTATAATTTAAAGTTTATAGTAGATAATATGTATAGGAAAAATCATGTATGTATGTGTATATATATGCTTGATAAAAGTCAAACATATATATATTTGGAATATACATGTGTGTGTATATATATTTATGGCTCAGTACATGTAGTTTCAGGCATCCACTGGATATCTTGGAACATATTCCCATTGGTGACAGGAGACTACTGTGTAGAAAAAAAATTAACTTTTTCTTATTTGACTTATGTCCTATAACGTATTTGCTATAATATATTGCTATACATATTTATTATTATTTATAGAGGTTTTTATACTTGTTTAATTTTTATTTTTTATTATCTGGGATTTCTTATCTGAGATTTTAGAGTTCTATTTTTAGCTCCTGAAATGATAACTGAAGGGCTTTTCCCAAATGTGTCTCTGAGCCGATGGTCACCTCTAGATTTCAGTTTGAATTACATTCAAGTCAAGGAATCCTGGAGGAAAACACATGTAAACTCACCAATATTTTCATGGTATTTTGGATTCTGGTCTTCTTTCTTAATCCACCTATTGCTATTTATATTTCAGAGTCCTATAACAGTTCCTTCAGGTATTACATTCTCTAGGCATGGCAGTCACAATAGTGAGACGGACACAGGAAGTATGGTTAGTTTACATAACAGAACTGAAACCTCTGCCATCCAGCTTTGTAATATTTTTTGCAGCTTTTTTTAACATTTTGCTTTAAACTAAACTTAGTCTTATAGAAGGTGGAAAAAATAGAGAAAGCTTTGGTGTATTCTTCACCCAGCTTTCCCCAGTGACAACATTTTACATATCATAGTACATTTTCAAACCAGAAAATTGGCAGTGGCACAATACTCTTGATTAAACTAGACCTTATATGGGTTTCACCAGGGTTTTTTTTTCTTCTGTTAGCTATAGGGCTCTACTATCACTGCAAAGAAATTCCTTCATGGTACCTCTGAATAGTCATAGCCTCCCTTAGAAATAACCCTGGGCAACCACTGATTTGTTCTTTATCACTATAATTTTGTCATTTCAAGGTTATTATGTAAGTGGAATCATTAAGTATACCAATCAACTTTTAACAGAATCCAATCTTTGGCACCATGTGTTCTGCCACTATTAAGTATTCAGACATCTAGCAATATTCTTTTACTGAGACAAAAACTGTAAAATACTGTTCTCCTGTGCTCAAATTCTTCTAACAAGTACAACAATTTTTAGACAATATAGTCCAAGGTATATTTATATATATAGTAACTAGGGTCTGCTATATAGTGACTAGGGTTTGCTAAGAGACCAAATACCCCATTATGGCCCATTTCTGAGCTCCCAAGTGCTGGCCTTCAGCAGTCAGAATGAAATAACATTTCTAGAACATAGTATACCTGAGTCATCACCTCAAGTCCCAGTGGTCCCCCGCCCCATGTTTTCATGTGACTGTGAGGGGTGGAGAAAGGTGTGCCAGCATAGCACAATGAAGCTGTACAGAAAAGGCACATTTAAACACACCTATTATACCTGTTCCTTTGACAAAAAAGTATTTCAAGCCCTTATGACTCTCTCTGTGTTCCTAAATTTATTTTTAGGTGCTGCACAAGAGATTTTTTGTTTGTTTGCTTTTCTATTTGTTCATCTTTATTTCCTCCTGAATGGCTCATCATAGCAGCAGTCATACAGTAATTATCTGGAGGTAAATTATTATTTATTATGTATCAAATGCCATAAAGCTTACTAGGTGCCTGTAATGATACCAGTCACTGGCTACAGAGCTTACTGCTTCATAAGGGCACTTACTGAGGCTCTGGAACTGGAGGCCCAAAGCTGGGGCAGGCAGTTCTGGGAACAATCTGTTCTACCCTGTGTGCCTCCAGCATGGAAATGGATGTATGGCTCAGGAAGCAGTAAGGACACAAAGAAGGAAGTAGATCAAGCACAAAAATGATGTAGATTTAAGTGGTTTCTATAACACCATTGTGGCTTGAGTTTTTCAGTTATGAAAAACAGAACTCTGATTCTCATATCTTCTGAAATAAGGTTCCATAGTTATAAGGGAGGATAGAGAATAAAAAAAAGGAGGGCAAAGGTAACTTACATTTATGATTATCTTTGTGTTGTAGCACAGGTTTAGGCTTTGGAGTTTTATAAAAGACTGGAACCCACAGTGTGGTACAGCAAACAAATAATAGATAAGTAAATGAATTGATAATGTAATGTTTAAGAAGGGGACTAAATTTGGGTAAGGAGATGAAACATAAAGAGATGGTTATTTTTGATAGACTGTTAGGGAAGAGTGTTCTGAAGATTAGGCCTTTAAGAACAGATATCAATGAACTGAAGGGGTGAGTCATGTAGGTAACTGTGGAACAACACATTAAGGTCATGAATGGATATTCTTGGTTAATGGAAAGACAGGGATTCTATCAATGGAGTCAGAGCCCAACAGGCAAGGAGAAGGGATACAAGGTAAGGCTGAAGCAGCAGCTAGGGGCAGACATGCATACTCTAAGGAGGTCTGTGGTGTTCTCAAGCTGATGGTGAGCCATGGAAAGGTTGAAATGGGATTTCATGATCCTGTCTATAATTTTAAAAGTTTACTTTGGGTACTGTGCTGATGTGTGGAGAATAAACTAGGGTGAACAAGGGTGAGAATGGGTCTGTGTGTAAGTGACAATCACTTGCCAGGCTAACACACCCATAACATTTGATTTCTACAGTGATAAAGGAGAGAGGTCATTGTCTCCACATGGCAGCAGAGTCCACAACTCAGATGAATTAGCAAGCTGGTCCAGGTGACTCATGAAATAAACATCAGAGCTGGTATTTGAATACAGGGCTGCTTCACTCCTCACATCTGCTATAATTCTGTAAATAGCCTGATTGCAGATGCTTTGCTTTTGAGAATCAGGGAAGGCCAGTCTCTCTGCAGTCTCCTTTCCACTCATGTTTTTTTCTTTCCTTGGGCAACAGAGACGAGATGAGTTTGTCACATTTTCATGGTTAAATCTGTCAGCTACTTTGTGCCTTCATGCCTACATTCACCAGCTCCCTCCCTGGTGTCTACAATGGTACCAGAAAACACGTGTGCTGATTAGGTGAGCCCAGCCCTCCAAGAACACACTTCCTTGCTCCTGGGGTTACTTCCATGTTTAAGACAGAAATCAATGGCATTTTGTATACCAAGAATGAAGTATCAGAAAGAAATGAGGGGAAAATCCCATTTACTATAGCAATAAGAAAAATAAAGTACCTAGGAATAAATTTAACCAAGGAATTAAAAGACTTGTACCTAGAAAACTATTACACTGAAAAAAGAACTTAAGGGAGATACAAATAAATGGAAACATATACCATGTTCATGCATTGGAAGAATTAACTATTAAAATGTCCTTACCCAAAGAAATCTATAGATTCAACACAATTCTTATTAAAATACCAATGGCATACTTCACAGACCTAGAACAAATACTTCAAAAATTTATATGGAACCAAAAGGACCCCAAATAGCCTCAGAAATCTTGAGAAAGAAGAACAAAGTTCAAGAGATAACAATACCTGATGTCAAACCTTACTACAAGTCCACTGTAATCAAAATAATCTGGTACTGGCACAAGAACAAACACATAGATCAATATGTGAACAGAATAGAGATCCCAGAAATAAATCCATGTGTCTACAGTCAATTAATATTTGACAAAGTGGGTATGAACATACAAAGGATTAAAAGTAACCTCTTCAACAAATGGTTGTTGGGAGAACTGGACTGGTACATGCAAAAAAAATGAAACTAGAACACCAACTTACACTATACACCAAAATAAACTCAAAATGGATAAAAGACTTATGTATTATAAGTTGTGACACCATAAAACTCCTAGAGGAAAACATAGGCAGTAAAATTTTTAATATCCTCATGTAGCAATATTTTTGTAAATATATCTCCTAGGACAAGGGAAATAAAGGAAAAAATAAACAAATGGGACTACACCAAATTAAAAAGCTTCTGCATGGCCAAAGAAACCATCATGAAAATAAAAAGGGAAACAACTGTATGGGAGAACATATTTGCCAGTGATACTTCAGACAAGTATTTGATCTCCAAAACATATAAAGAACACATACTACTCAACACCAGGAAAACAAACAACCCAATTAAACAATAGACAAAGGACCTGAATAGACACTTCTCCAAGGAGGCCATATAGAGTGTCCAGAGACATATGAAAGGATGCTCAGCATCACTAGTCATCAGAGAGATGCAAATTAAAACCACGGTGAGATATCACTTCACACCAGTCAGAATGGCCATCAAGAAATAACAAGTGCTGGTAAGGTTATGGAGAAAGGGAACCTAGTGCACTGTTGGTGGGAATGCAAACTGGTGCAACCATTTTGGAAAACAGTATGGAATTTCCTAAAAAAAAAAAAATGGAACTGCCTTTTGATCCAATGATTCTGTTCCTGAGAATATACCCTAAAAAATCCCGAGTTACCAATTCAAAAGAACCTATGCACCCCTATGTTCATAGCATCAGTATTTACAATAACCAAGTGTTGGGAACAGCTTATGTGCCCATCAGTAGATGAATGAATTAAAAATCTGTGGTACATTTACACAATGACATACTACACAGCCATAAGAAAGAAGGAACTCCTGCCTTTTGCAACAGCATAGATAGAACTGGAGAATATTATGATAAGCAAAATAAGTCAGGTGGTGAAAGACAAATACCATATGATCTCACCTCTAAGAAGAATCTAATGAACAAAATAAACTAATGAATAAAATAGAATCACAGTTACAGAAACATAGAACAGACTGACAGTGACCAGAAGGGAAGGGGAAGGGATTAGTTAAAAAACATTTATGAATGACCCACGGACATAGACAACAGTGGGAACTGACTGTGGGAGTGAGGGATGGGATGTATGGAAGAGGGCAAAAGGGAATAAACTGGGACAACTGTAATAGAATAACAATTTTTTAAATCCTCCCCCCCAAAAAAGACACCATCCATAAGGAAGAGCTTCTCTCTATTCTTGACTCTTCAGTGCTATTTTCCTAAGTATGATTTCTCTACTTTGGTCATCCTTAGAACCCAAATAGTGCAATTAACCTATATTTTCTTCTAGTGGAATCATAATGGATATGGGTTCTGATAGAGAATGATGATGGCCTCTGTTCAAATCCTCTCAGTTCACACAAAGAGGAAAGATGGACATTTGCAGATAATGGAAAAAATTCAACAATTTTACATTCTGAGCAGAGTATAGAGGGAGCCCTAGCTTTCCATAATTTCATTATATTTGTGTCATCCCTCTGATTCTCTTGTCTTTGGTGACATAGCACTAGGGCCAGCTTTCTGCCATGGCTCTCACTTGAACCTGTCCACCTGTTATAGCAGTGTCCAGTGTCCTCCCTGAAAAAGGCAATATCATAGTCAGAAAGACTTGGGCCACCATAATTCCACTGTCTCATTCAGAGTCTTAGCTCTATTACTCACTGATGTTATACTACTGGGAGGGTTTTGTATGTGTCTCCATTTTCTCACGTGTGGTTGTAGTGTGTGCTGGGGAAGTGAGAATTCCTTTTGTTGCATTGTTTTGCTGTTTAATATAACAGGAAAGAGCTGAATTTGGCTTCACTGGCCATTTTCTCCAAGTTCATGAGCCTGGTGATGCTCAGTGAAGTTGTTTTCAAATACTGCCTGCTCAGATAAAAAAGGAATCAAAGTACAGCATAGGAAATATAGTCAACAAAATTGTAATAACTATGTGTGGTGCCCAGTGAATACCAGAGTTATTGGGATGATCACTTTGTAAGGTATATAACTGTCTAATCACTATGTTGTACTTTTAAAACTAATATAATATACATAAAATATAATTTAAAAGAATTTTTAAAAAATGAAATAAGAAAATAAAAAGGCATGAAGGAGAGCTACCCCAAGTTTGACCCTGCCTCACAGACTTGCCCTTGTCTCTCGTGGTGACTGGGGAGTGGAGCTCCTTTAGGGTTTTCTCACCTCCCTCAGGGACATACTCCAGTCTCAGGAGGGAGATTTCCTTACTCTTCTTCTTCCTGTGCTACATTCAAGATAGTATTTCTCAATTCTTCCCCCATTTTCCACTTGAGGATTTGATCAAATTTACTTTGTGAAGTTAGTTTATGAACCAGTTCTCTCATTGACTATGTTTATGTTTTATCAGCCTATTCCATGCCACTCCGGAGGTTCAGGTATGCCTCCCTACTTTCCCCTGGATGAAAATAAGGTGTACTTTAGAAATCCCTCAACTTTATTTTTCACAGTTCATTGCAACTCAGGCCTGAAGAAACATTTTCCCCTATTTTTATTATCTTTCAATATTTCTAATTAAATTACTGGAGATAAAGGCAGTTAGTTCCTGAGATAGTGTTCAAATCACTATTTTACCTAAAGTTTAAGCAAGACCAAATTTTCCTCTTATGTTTTGAATGATATGGAGTTCATATATTCCCTAGATAGGCCTGCTTGATGTTTTGAGATCAAAGCTGCTGAGTGAGATACCACCAGAAAACAGGGAGCTAATAGCAAAGCAAGGGGTTTATTGAAAGTGGGGTCCCTTGGAAGCAAGGGAGGGGAAGATGTTGAGCTGAGCCCAGTTCCCAGCTCAGACCAGTACCCACCTAGGTGGTTCTGTGTAGGGGTTTTGAAGAAAAAAATTGTGCACTGTGGGGAAGTAGTTTTGAAATTGGTTACTTTGAACTGCTCTACTTTCTTCCTTCTCTTATTGGGTATTTCTACCCAGCAGCTCTCTTGATCCTGGAACTTGTTCCCAGGGCTTTCTAGTTCTTGGAACTATCCTGTCCCTGACCAATTATTTGGGTGCTGTCCCACCCTTGCCTGTTTGTTCTAATATCCTCTTTTGCTGGCTCGGGCACCTCTATGCAAGGCCAGACCAGACTGTCGGATGTCTCTAGATTAAGTCTTCCTATTTGAATCCATCACCTTCCCAGTGATTCCATCATTGGTAAGTCTGGCATTTCCAGGAGGCAATAGAGCATTCTTCATGTATAACAAGGATAGCACCTTGGGTTTGACTGCTACTCTGACCAAACTTTGGACTGGTCACATGATCTCCAGCACTTGACACATTCCTGCCTTCAACACTCACTGTTCTGCAGGCCCCAACTTTATACCAGCAAGGCTACTTGTTACAGGGTGCAGCCAGGGCTGCCTCCAAAGGGGGATTTTTAATGGGGTCCAGAACTCAGGGTGTCCAGAAAATATTAAAAATATAGGATGTCCTCATCCCCACAAGTCTGAACTGGAGGATGGGACACATGGAGCAGGGCCATTGAATTATTTTGCATATCAATAGTTTTACAAATAACCTCTAAAACTGTCATTTAACATATATATAATTTTTGTACTGTTTTCATGGATATGTTAAATAGCTGTGGCCATGCTTTGAGCCCTGGAGATGGGAGTGACTTCAACCCCTGATGTAACTGGGAAGTAACCCCCACCCTGGTTACAGCACCTGCGTGAGAGCTTGAAGATGATTGGATCTACACCATGGGGCATGCTGACAGGTGTAGCCAATTGTGGGAAGAGTCAAAAATAGGGATGCAGAGGAAGATTGGCACTGAGATTTAAATGGACAAATGGTGGCCATGCTAGGTTGGGACCATGTGGCTTTGGGTGCTCCCTTTTGTCATGTGGTTTAGGAAGCGGGACAGACCTTGCAGGGAAGAAAAGGGGTGAAAGGACTCTTGCTAGTGGGCCATGAAAAGGTGCCACATGGTTCTGGATTAACTGGAGATTGTGGCTTCAGCACAGCTGATGGTTCTGCGGACCAAGGGAGGCTGGCCATCCAGCTGAGTATGGAATACTGGAAAAAACGGGGTCATCTGAGACATGGACTTCTGTTCCTATTCTTTTTTTTCCTTTTCTTTTTTCTTCATTTAATTATTTTTCAACTACAGGATTCTGTCTTTTGCTCCCATCCCAGCCCCCCAGTAACTCCCACCTCCCTCCCATTTCCACCCCCCTTAGTTGTTGTCCATATGTCCTTTATACTAGTTCCTGTAAATCCTTCCTCTTTTTCCCCTGAAATTCCGTCCGCTCTCCCATCCAGTCACTGTCCCCCTGTTCTCTATTTCAGTGTCTTTGTTTTTATTTTGCTTGCTTGTTAGTTTTGTTGTTTAGCTTCTTATTAAAGGTGAGATCATATGCTATTTGTCTTTCACTGCCTGGCTTATTTCACTCAGCATAATGCTTTCCAGTTCCATCCATGCTGTTGCAAAGGGTAGGAGCTCCTTCCTTCTTTCTACTGCATAGAATTCCATTGTGTATATGTACCATACTTTTTTGATCCATTCATTTACTGATGGGCATCTAGGTTGCTTCCAGCTTTTGGCTATTGTAAATTGTGCTGCTATGAACATTGTGGTGCATAGGCTCTTTTGGATTGGTGTTTTAGAGTTCTTAGGATATAATCCTAGCAGTGGAATTGCTGGGTCAAAAGGCAGGTCCATTTTTAGTTTTCTTAGAAAATTCCATACTGTTTTCCATAATGGTTGTACCAGTCTGCATTCCCACCAACAGTAAACTAGGGACCCCTTTTCCCCACAACCTCTCCAACATTTGTTGTTTCTTGCTTTGTTTATGGTAGCCATTCCGACTGGTGTAAGGTGGTATCTCATCATGGTTTTAATTTGCATCTCTCTGATAGCTAACAATATTGAGCATCTCTTCATGTGTCTCTGGATCCTCTGTATGTCCTCCTTGGAGAAGTGTCTGTTCAAGTCCTTTTCCCATTTTTTAATTGGGTTATTTGTCTTCTTAGAGTGCAGTTATGTAAGTTCTTTGTATATTTTGGAGATTAAACCCTTGTCTGAAGTATCATTGGCAATTATGTTTTCCCATACAGCTGGTTGTCTTTTTATTTTAATACTATTTTCTTTAGCCATGCAGAAGCTTTTAATTTTGATGAGATCCCATTTGTTTATTCATTCCTTTATGTCCCTTGGTCTAAGGGACATTTCAGTAAAAAAGTTGCTGTGT
Source organism: Artibeus jamaicensis (assembly GCF_021234435.1). Lineage (NCBI taxonomy): Eukaryota > Metazoa > Chordata > Mammalia > Chiroptera > Phyllostomidae > Artibeus > Artibeus jamaicensis. Next base: position 36,610,114 of record NW_026521788.1, on the reverse strand, counting down.
GAAATATCTGAGATTTTCCTGCCAATGTTCTCCTCTAGGACTTTAATGGTGTCATGGCTCATATTTAAGTCTTTTACCCACCTTGAATTTATTTTGGTGTATGGTGTAAGTCGGTGCTCAAGTTTCATTTTTTTGCATGTAGCTGTCCAGTTCTCCCAACACCATTTGTGGAAGAGGCTATTTTTAGTCTATTTTATGTTACTGTCCCTTTGTCAAATATTAATTGACTGTAGAGAGTCGGGTTTATTTCTGGGCTCTCTATTCTGTTCCATTGGTCTATGTGCCTGTTTTTATGCCAGTACCATACTGTTTTGATTACAGTGGCCTTGTAATACAATTTGATTGTGATTGTAATCACAATCAGGTATTGTGATTCCTCCTACTTTGTTCTTCTTTCTCAAAAGGGCAGCTGCTATTTGGGCTCATTAATGGTTCCATATAAATTTTTGAAGTGTTTGTTCTATGTCTGTGAAATATGGCATTGGTACTTTAATAGGTATTGCATTGAATCTGTAGATTGCTTTGGGTAGTATGGACATTTTGATGATGTTAATTCATCCAATCCATGAACACGGTATATGTTTCCATTTGTTTGTGTCTTCCTTGATTTCTTTCTTCAATGTTGTGTAGTTTTCTGCATACAGGTATTTTACATCCTTGGTTAGGTTTATTCCCAGATATTTTATTTTTCTTTTTGCTATATCAAATGGTATTTTTTTCTTGATTTCTGCTTCTGCTGATTTATTGTTAGTATATAAAAATGCCTTTGATTTTTGGATATTGACTTTGTAACCTGCTGTTTTACCAAATTTATTTATTAGTTTGAGCAGTTTTTGAGTAGAGTCAATAGGATTTTCCATGTACACTATCATGTCATGTGCAAAAAATGACAGTTTTTTTTCCTCCTTTCCAATTTGGTTGCCTTTTATTTTATTTTCTTGTGTGATAGCTGTGGCTAAAACTTCCAGTACTATATTGAATAGAAGTGGTGAAAGTGGACATCTTTGTCTTGTCCCTGATCTTAATGGAAAAGATTTTAGTTTTTGCCCATTGAGTATGATGTTGGCAGTAGGTCTCTCGTATGTGGCCTTTATTATATTGAGGAATGCTCCCTCTATTCCCACTTTGCTGAGTGTTTTTATCGTAAATGAGTGTTAGACCTTATCAGAAGCCTTTTCCGCGTCTGTTGATATGATCATGTGGTTTTTGTCTTTGGTTTTGTTTTACGTGATATATTACATTTACTGATTTGTGAATATTGAACCATCCTTGCATCCCTGGGATGAATCCCACTTGGTCATGGTGTATAATCTTTTGGATATATTGTTGGATGCAATTTGCCAATATTTTGTTGAGGATTTTAGCATCTATGTTCATCAGTGATATTGGCCTGTAGTTTTCTTTCTTTGTTGTGTCTTTATCTGGTTTTGGAATTAGGATGATGCTGGCTTCATAAAAACAATTTGGGAGTTTTCCATCCTTTTGGATATTTTGGAATAGTCTGTGAAGAATAGGGGTCAGCTCTTCCTTAAATGCTTTGTAGAATTCTCCTGTGAAACCATCTGGTCCAGGGCTTTTGTGTGATGGGAGTTTTTTGATTACTGCTTCAATTTCTTTTGCTGTTATTGGTCTATTCAGGTTTTCTGCTTCTTTTTCATTGAGTTTTTGAAGATTATATTTTTCTAGAAATGTGTCCATTTCCCCTGGGTTTTCAAATTTCTTAGCATACAGTTCTTCATAGTAATTTCTTACAATCCTTTCTATTTCTGTCGTATCAGTTGTAATCTCTCCTCTTTCATTTCTGATTGTGTTTATTTGTGTCCACTCTTTTCTTTTATTGATGGACCTACTTAAAGGCTTGTCTATTTTGTTTATCTTTTCAAAGAACCAACCCCTGGATACACTGATCCTTAGAATTGTGCTTTTAGTCTCTATGTCATTTAGTTCTGCTCTGATCTTGGTTGTTTTCTTCTTTCTACTTGCTTTGGACTGTTTTTGTTGTTGTTCCTCAAGTTCTTGCAGGCATAGGTTTAGGTTGTTTTTTCAAAATGTTTCTATCTTCTTTAGGTAGGCCTGTATTGCTATAAACTTCACTCTCAGGACTGCCTTCACTGTATCCCATAAGTTTTGAGTTGTTGTGAGATCATTTTCATTTGTTTCCAGAAACGTTTTGATTTTGTCCCTAATTTTGTTCTTGACCCATTTGCTGTTTAATAGCATACCATTCAGTTTCCATGATTTTGGGTGTTTTGGGTTTTTTCCTTTGGGATTGGTTTCCAATTTCAGTCACTTGTGGTCAGAGAAGATGCTTGTTATGATTTCAATTTTCTTGAATTTGTTGAGGCTCATTTTGTGTCCTATCATGTGGTCTAGCTTTGAAAATGTTCTATGTGCATTTGAAAAGCATGTGTATTTAGCTTCTTTGGGATGAAGGGCTCTATTTATATCAGTTAAGTCCATTTCATCTAGGGTGTTGTTTAATGCCACAGTATCTTTGTTGATATTTTGTTTGGAAGATCTGTCCATTTTTGATAGTGGAGTGTTAAGATCCCCTTCTGTAATTGTGTTGCTGTCAATATCTTTCTTGAAGTTTTCTAAGATTTTCTTTATATATTTGGGTGCTCCTCTGTCGGGTGCATATATATTTACTATGTTTATGTCTTCTTGGTGGATTCTTCCCTGGAGTATTATGAAATGACCTTCTGGGTCTTTCTTTATGGCCCTTTTTTTGAAGTCTATTTTGTCGGATGTGAGAATTACTACCCCAGTTTTTTTCTTGTTCATTTGCTTGGAAAACTTGTTTCCAGCCTTTAACTTTTAGTCTGTGATGGTCTTTTGTCCTGAGATGGATCTCTTGTAGGCAGCATATGTGTGGGTCATGCTTTCTTATCCATTCAGCTCTTCTGTGTCTTTTGATTGGAGCATTTAATTCATTTATGTTTAAGGTTATCATTGATAAGTACTTATTCATTGCCATTTTTGTACCTGTGTTCTTCTCTGTCTCTCTCTTTTCCTTACTTTCCTTAAAGCAGTCCTTTTAGTATTTCTTGTAGGACTGGTTTGGTGGAGGCATATTCTTTTTGACTTCTTTTGTCTTGGAAGCTGTTTATTTGGCCTTCTATCTTGATTGAGAGCCTTGCTGGTAAAGTAGCCTTGGTTGTAGGCCTCTGGTTCTCATTACTTGGAATATTTCTTGCCATTCTCTTCTGCCTTAAAGTGTTTCATTTGAGAAGTCAGTAGCTAACCTTATTGGGCCACCCTTGTATGTTACTTCTTCTTTCTCTCTTGCTGCCTTTAAGATTCTCTCTTTCTCTTGGAATTTTGACATTTTAATTCTGATGTGTCTTGAAGTGGGTTTCTTTGGGTTCCTGTTGATTGGGACTCTCTGTGATTCCTGGATTTGTGTTGTTTTTTCTCTCGTCAAATTAGGGAAATTTTCTCTCATTACTCTTTCAAGTACATTTTCTATCCCTTGTTCTTCTTTTTCTCCTTCTGGTATTCCTATTATTTGGATATTATTATGTTTCATATTTTCTTGCATTTCTCATAATCCCTCTTCATTCTTTCTGATCCTCTTTTCCTTTTCTTGCTCTTTCTGTGAGATATTTTCTACTTTGTCCTCCAACTCACTAATCCTATCTTCTTTCTCATCAACTCTACTTGTAATACTTTCTACTCTGTTCTTCAATTCGGAAATTGTATTCTTCATTTCCTCTTCTCCCTTGCTAATAGTTTCCATTTCCTATTTCATGTTGATATAGTTTGCAGTGAAATCACTGTAACTCCCCTGTCATTTCTGGTAGCTGATTGTGAGCTCTTTGAACTTCCTGATCACCAGTGCTTTGAATTCAGTATCTGATAGTTGACTTGCCTCTATTTCATCTAACATTCTTTCTGAGGGTTCCTCCTTTCCTTTCATTTGGGGATTGTTTCTTTGTCTTCCCATTGTTTGTGAAACTCTTCTTGTTAGCCTCAGCTTCTTGGATTGATCTGTTCTCAATTCCTGGGTTTATGGTGTGAACTTCTGTGGTGGAATGCCTGTGAAATTCAGTGGTTCAGTCTCTTTCCGTTATCCTGTTTTTCTCTGCTTCTACCTACTCAAATATGCAGCAACTTGTGGCTTCTCTCATCCAGCAAAGTGAAATTTGTCTCTCTGACTCTACTGTGGATAGCCTCTTCTATGGGTCGAGCTCTGGTCTTTTTGTAGTTTCAAGTTGTTTGTGTCTCTTGTGGGTAAAAGAAAGAAAAAATGAGGAAAAAAAAAGAAAAAAAGGCAGGGAAATGGAGGAAGGAGCAATAAGTTTGGAAAGAAAGAAAGAAGAAATAAAACAGAAAATATGAAAAAAGAGGACAAAATATTGAAAGATAAAAGTATAATAAAAGTAAAAAAATAACAGATTACTTAAGGAAGAAGAAAAAGAAAAGGAAAGGAAAAAGAAAAAAGAATAAAAGGAAAAAAAAGATAAAAACAAAAACCAAAAAAACACCAAAAAAGAAACATTGTTGGTTTCAAAGTGGCCAAACTGGTTTTTCTGTCTGCAGCTGGCTGAGGGTGGATTAGTGTGTTTTTTCTGCAAGCCCTCTCTCAGGAGCCAGACCATTGATGCCTGTCCACAGCTCCTTACAATGGGGAACTAGGACTTCCTCACAGCACTCTTTTCCCAGGGGTTACCACTGTGGGTTGGGTTGCAGGGGATGCAGGCACCTGCGCTGGCCAGGCTGCCTGCCTCCCACAAGATCGAGCACAGACCTGCCCTTGTTCTGTGGGGGGACTCCAGGCCCTCTGCCCAACCTTGGGTTCACTGCCAGGCTGTGTGAGGAGCAAACCAGGCAGTTGTGTCTATTGGAGTCAGAGTCCCACACTGTACCTATCAGATCTCTGGGGTTGGCAACCACATAGTCCGAGGTTGGGGCCCTTTGTCCTCAGCACCCTCTCTGTAAACTCTAGCAGACAAATCTCTCCTGGCACCCAACCTTGCTTGGCCAGAAAGGGAGGGAGTTGAGGATCTCAGCTCTCTCCCAAGAACCCCTCCGCACACCCAGGGCTCCCAAAGGGTCCGAGGGAGATGAACCGGAAGCTGGGAGCCAATCTGAGGGCTGGGCACCAACCTGGAAAGGCTGGGTGCACATCAATGCCCACTGCTTGGTGTGCACTGGTCCCCGGACTGTGCACCAGCCAAAAACCCTTCTGCTCCTGTCTTTGTGTCAGTCCCTTCAGCAGGCCACGACCTCCCTATGAATCCAAGGTAGGGAGATGCACGGGGAACTGGTCCAGAATGCTGTGCGCCCATCAAGGTGCGCTGGGAGCCCATCAAGGTGCACCGTGCACTGAGCACTGGTCCCCGGACTGTGCACCCCCCAAATTCCCTTCCTTTTTTGTCTTTGCTCTGTCGCTGAGACTCTACTGTACCGCTGCTGTCTCTGCACTGTTTGGTTCCTCCATTACCGTCAAGATTTCTGGTCCCTTATTTTCATATATGCTGAGCAACTGCTGGCTGCCTGGCTTCTCCTCCACTGATTGGACAGGATTCTCTACCTTGTGTACAAGGAACTGGAATCTGCTCCATCCTACTCCGTGGCCATCTTGCCGCCTCCCCCTGTTTCTTTTCTTGAGATATGGTATGCTGGACTGGACAGAGGGGGAAGGAAGAACTCTGTGTGTTTGTGGGTATTCCAAGGGACTTTGGGATCTCAATGAAGACATTAAGTCATTACTCTTAAGTTTGTATAACTTTTGAATAAATAATTCCTTTCCTTTTCACCAATCTCTGGCATTGAGAGCTGTAATCCCTGGCAGTGGGCAAGGCAACCATAGTACAAGGGGACCCTGGCAGAAAGGGGGGTCCATTCAGTAAATGCATATTGTCCCCCACACTGGTTCATTCTGTAACAATCCAATCATGTAAGTCCTTAAAGTAGAATTTCTCTATTTAGTGGCAGAAGAGAAAGCTGAAGGAAAAGTTACACAGCTGTGAAAAGTGATAAGGACTTGATGTACCTTTGCTGGTATGAAGATGGGAAGGGCTGTGTATGAAGGAACCTAGGTGTCTTCTAGGAACAGAAAGCACCCCCTAATGAGAGCTAAAATTGAATTCTTCCAACAAACTCAATGAGATTGGGAATGGATTCTTTCCAACATCTTCCAAAAATTACCCTACTGGGCCACATGTTGCTTTCTTCTTGTGAGATCCAGAGTATAGAACTTAGCTGAGCCCTCCAAGACTTCTGACTTATAGACTTGTGAGCTAATAAAAAAGTTTTATTTTATGCTGCTGAATCTGTGGTAATTTATTACACCAGCAATGGGAAACCAATATATACCCCTTCATGTGTAATCAAGTTCTAAATAGAAGAGGTAAATGGAGTCCCTGAATATCCTACTTACAAAAATTCAATTAGTAGGTGAGCTCAGTGGCATGATAAAAGAATTCTTTACATTACAAAAAAGTGAAAAGTTTGATTTAAGTAGCACTTATTCAAGTGTTTGTTTACAGATCATTACTTGCTTAACAGAGGGAGAAACTAAAAGCTTGAAGTGTTCCAAGCTATTGCTGATTAAATAGCAATCAGAAATGAAGATAAAGTATGGGATTATAACAATAACAAGTGGAGATTTACACATATATTTCAAATATTCCCATTTTACATAACAAAGCAAAAATTCCAGAAGCTCCAGCTCTCTCCAGGAAACCTGCTTTTTTTTAAAAAAAAAAGTTGCATCCAGTGTGGTCAGGAGAATGCAGCTCTGAAGGCCCTAGAATTACAAAGAGGAGCCAAGGAACTGTTGCCCTTGGGCTCTTTTCTCCAAACTATTTTGCCTCTTAATTCTTTCTAACACTGAACTTTTGAGTAGAAGAGCAGGTAGGGAGGGAAAATATCAAGAAACTCAGAAAAATGAGTGAAGAATCTCAAAAACAGGGATCTTGATTCTTGGAGAAGGCAAAGGGGAAAACTATTCCCAGGGACTGCTGGTAAAAAAAAAAATGGTCAGTGACACTTGTTAAATGTGGTAAAGCAGACTTTATTTAGAATCACTGCAATGGAATTTTACTGGGGGCAAGAGATAGGGCTCCACTCTGAATACAGATAGGCAAGTGGGAATTTATAGCCAAGTTACAGAGTGGGGCCAGTGAGTGGAAACTTACTAAGAAATACCAGGAGCAGGAGAGGTTCTAGCTAAATCGACTTAACAGTATTCTTGTTGAAGGCAGGCCAAGGTGTTCAAACATCACATGGGGTTTGGTAAAGGATGAGGAATCAAATCACATTAGCGTAGGTAGCTAGATATTAATAAAGGAAGAGAGCAAAGAGAATCAGACATTATTAAGCCTGGTTCATTATTAAGTTCATTATCAAGGGTTGGGGAGTCTTGCTAAACTGACTTAGCAGGGATCTTGATAAAATTGGACTTTACTAGTAAGTGCATAGATGGACTAGTAGAAAGTTCAGAAACTTGACTGAAGTTTGATCAGCCAAAGAATCTTTGTCACTGGGATAGCTTCACTTGACTTATGTCCTCTTGTTTAATTCTGCAAGATACACAATACCTCCCACCTCACCTTTTAGATAAATAAATGAAGGTTCCAAGAGAAAAACCAATTTGTTCAAGCTTATAAACATTTAAATAAAGCGAAGACTCAATTTGGTTTCCTGTCATTTCTGTTATCACAAGCTGTCTCTCCAGACATTTGCAGAAGTGGACAGGGGATGAAGAGAAGTTACAAGGGCAACATCATTTTACCTTTATAACAGTGACCTTAGGACTTTGACCAAGTAGTGACAAATTCAAAATTTTTATTAAAAGAGTCCTTGGTACTTTGATATTTCCTTCTCCTATACACATCAACTAGATGATAATTAATCCTAATAATTTTCACAATTATCTTTAATGGTTATTATGTAGGCTTTCTGTGGGTCTGGAGACCTGAGAGTCTGTGACCTATTGTGGGTTCTTGGCTTCATGCAGGAAAGAATTCAAATATGAGCCAGCATAGAGTTTAAAATGAATTTATTAGTGAAGCAGTGAGCCAGAGAATGCACTACTCCACAAAGAGAGTAAAAGGTTTTCTTAGGCTCCACTGAGGAAGAAATGCCAATCAGCCACAAAGTCAGGCAGTATAGAGCTTTGTTGAGGTTTGTGCAGCCAGGCAAAGTTCTCTCGTCCCCAGAGTGGTGCTGGGGAAGTTGGGCCCAAGCAGGAAATATGGCGGGGTTTTATTTTGGTTGGCTCTCTTCATGGGAGCTGGGGACTGGACCCCATTGAACAAAGTGACAATATATCATTGGTGGCTCAGGTTGCTATGCGAATATCTGTTTTGGCAAAGCCCGCTCTTTCGGCTCTCTGGTTTGATGTCAGCCGTCTTTTCCAGGCTGTAGTTCAGCTGCCATTTTGGGTTGTAGTTCAGCCACCATTTTGTCCTACTCCACCCATCCTGACAGAGAGAAGCCCCTTCTTTAGCAGAATTTGCTTCCTGTATCAAAGAATAACTCTTCATTTAATCAGGGGTTAGGGTATTCAGTAAGGGGGAAGAATTTTCAGGATCTTTCCAGTAAAGAGATAGAGATTTCTCAGAGGAACTTTACTGTCCATTTTGTGTCCTTATATGGGCTTTTCATTTCTTCTTATGGTGGCACAGGATGTGTTATTTAGCACGCTGATGTATTAAAATGAACATATAATGCATCTAGGCATTACCACAAGGTGAAATTAGTCATCATGTTGGATTGAGCTGGTCTTTGTTTTAAGTCATAAATCTGGTGGAGAGGGGGTGTAGGGAGTAGTGTTATTTCTTGATAGTTACTGTAGCTTTTATTGATTGCAGCTGTTTTGCCACATCCTATCTCAGACTCAGAATTCAACTGAAGCAGAGAAATGTTAAGTGCAAACAGCCTGTTGTCAATCAAAACTGACAGTAGAAATGGGAACCATTCATTACTAGGATATTCAATTGCCCTGAACTCAAACTTTACTTTCAGGATACTAAAAGTTTAAATATTTATTTAAGCCAAGTAAGCATTCTTTTACTTTCACAGTAATTACAGTTTGGTGAATACTAAGGTAGTTCATCATATAAGTTCAGTCTTACTAAATATTTTATCTGGCATAAAATAGGCATCCCATAAGTATTTCATAAATTAATAATATTGATCTCTAGCTAACTCTGACCCTTTCTCATAACCTCATGGGTTCTATGATGTAGTCAATCATATATTCCCTACTCTGACTCATTAAATAATTAAGACTCTTGTGGTCATGTTTGCTGCATTTATATTTATTTCCTTCATTCACTTGAGTATTTTTTTGGTAGCTCAAATAAAAGTTCAGCTCTTACTAAATGTCTTCTTTGTGGCAAATAAATTTCCATAAAGTATTTATTAATTTTGATAGTGGCCATATGCAAAATGGTATATTTAGTGGTAGTAGAATTTTAATCATGTTGCAAACCACTAAGAAGAGGGTAGAGGAATGAAGATTTTCCAGAGTGGTCAAAAATAAGTGATATTGTGAAAAATGAATTAGAATCATCCAGATAGAAAAAAGAATAAACGAAGGACAAAGCACATGCTTTTGAGGATTTAATGTTCTAAGGAACATATTGAGAGGCTCAGACATAGCCGACTGAGGTGAGAACAAAGCATGAGAAGGAGACAGAAAGGCCAGTATAACTCTCATGTACTTCTGGCTTTGCTTACACATAGGCTGAGAAGATTACCCTGGTGCCTAACAATTACCTGGCCAAGAAGCAAATCTGACAGATGCCTCACTCCTGCTTGAAATGCAAGGTTAGGCTGAGCTGGCATAAGACAATCCACTGCAACTGGGGCTGAAATGAGAAGCAGGCCAGAATGATGTGGTAGGCAGCATTAGGGATATCTGTTGCACATGCTTTGTGCATGTGACTTTTAGGTCCCCTTGGATTACCAATTATTGCCAGGAAGCCAAGGAAGCCCAGGTGAGATCAAGGTTAAAGCAGGATGGGGCTTGAAATAGTCCATCCATAAGTCCAAAGGGAGTGGAGATGTATTAGATAAATGGCTACACCACTGCTCTTGTTGCATCTGTTGGCTCCTCTGTAACTCACTGACCTTAGTAGAAATTCAACCTTTGTTTCCTTTTTGGGACAGGGTGAGATCCTGCCTCAAACCCCTGGATAAACATTTGGGAGAGACAACAGCCAGACACCGGGGAATGACAAATCCAGATTGAAAAACTGTTTTAGAAAAAGAAGCCTGAATCCTTTTTACAACATGTAATTTCCAGTTTTGCACGTTCCGCACCGCTCCCTATAATTTCTGTTTATTAACACACTCACCCTCCTTCCCTGAAACTCAAGAAGTTTAAGGTCTCTGACAGAAAACAGATAATGGAACTCCAGGAGATACCAGGTCAGCTTGGGGGTGACCTAATAAGGGTTGGGGGAGAGCAGTGAGAGGGGAATGATGGAGGCCTAGAAAGCCTGGTCACTTAGCAGAGAGAGTAAGAAGTAAACAGTCAGATATCAGAGAAAGATCATGCAAGATGCCTATTTGTAGATTCCATTGAGAGTAGCACTGACTGAGTAAAACCAAATCAGCCAATGTGTGGTCCCTATGGCACTGTTAGAAGTTTTGAATTTTAAGAACTAAGTTTATTAGTGTTACTTTGCTTCATTATTGACATTTCCACCAGGGTCATGATTACTAACACTGAAATTTTATTTAAATTGTCAAGAATCATTTCCAAAGGAAGAACACTAGTCACCTAATTTTCCAGTGAGCTTCCATCCCAGCTCCACTGGCATCCATCTGACTTCACATCCACCCCTAAGGGCTTTATTATCTCTGTCTACTTTCCCTAACTTGAACCCATTCTGTTGTTTCCCTGTCAAGCTCAAGATCCCTCCCTTGGGCATCTTCCTGCTGCTTTAATTCAAGGCTGAGTTAATCTGAACCATTTCTGAAAGCTTTTCTCTTATGAATCTCCTTGTCCAAGGAAGTTGGCCACTTTACTTGAAAGCTGATGAAGCTTGTGGAATGCAGACACATTTTCTTCCTTCAAGTCCAAGGGCATCAAGATTTGAAAGGACTCCTAAGATTTGAAAATGGAAAAAATGTGCAGATTACTCACTAACAGCATTGGGGGTAAGTGGAATATGGACTCCAAGATTTGAAAATGGAAAAAATGTGCAGATTACTCATTAACAGCATTAGGGGTAAGTGGAATATGTGGCAATGGTGTCGGGGATATGAGAGAGTAGATTCACTGAAACTTCCCTTGACTGTCCCAATAAGGGAATTCTTCCTCCTCCCTGAGCAGGAAGGAACTAAGAACAGTGAGGCAGCCTTGAGACGGGGAAGCTTCATTTCTCTTCACTGGCCCCTGCCCCTGCTGATTGTCTCTGTCAGATCAGGCCCCAGGAATCCAAACTCTCCAATGATCCCCAACTATCACTTCACAGCTGACTTTCTGGATAAAAATTATTCCTAACATCTGTAAAATATTTTCTCCTCACATATGCACTAGAATCTCTTGCATCTGGAGCAGGCTTGAATATTCATGATCTCATTTGATCCTTACAATTATCATCTATGATTATTATAATGATGATAAAAATTATTTAATACTTAATCTGTCTCAGGCATTATTCTAGAAGTTTTATGGTACCTAATTCAATTCTATTAAATCCTATAATGGAGAGATTTTATTATCCCCATTTTTCAGATGTGGAAAGTAGATATGTTATGTCCCTTAGGCAAGAGTATCCAGCTTTTCAAAGTCATAATGCTTTTTGGTTATGTGGCTGTGTATGGTAGCAGAATACACTACCCCCCAAATATACTACTTTGTGCAAGAATTATTTTGAACTGAAAGCAATTATGAAGCAGATGCAAGAATAGTTCTCTGCCTTCCCTCTATTTGCCTAAAAGTGGGCCATACATTTTGCAAAGGTGTACCCACCTCACCAGGAATGACAGAAGTTAATCGCTGGAGATAACTCTAGATCATTATCAGTCCAAAGGTAGCATTAGTCAACTATGTATAACAAATCTTGCTAAGAAGTGTTCCTTATGTATCAAAACTTTCCCCATACATTTGCTTTCCTGCAATTTGCCCTTAGACTCTGAAAGTCCTTTTCTTGTGTCATGTCGCTTCTGTAAACATGTATTTTTTGTTGTTAAGAAGCTGTATAAACCCAATTTCTAATTGGGCTAACTCACTCCTTTGAATTACTCAGGGCTGAGTACTCCCATGTATATTTGAGATGCCCATATTAATAAACTTCTGTTTGGTTTTTTTTTCTTGTTATTTTGTTTCGGTCTAATTTATAGGGCCTCAGCCAACAAACTTAAAGTGGGTAGACGTAATTTTTTTCTTTGTGTATAGTCAGTATCAAAGATCAGGTACCCTCATTGTCAGTGCTTGTTTTATAAGACCAGATTGCTGCAAACATATCTTATAGAACAGTGCTTCCCAGACTGTGATGTTCATGGAATCACCTGTCAATCTTGTTAAATGCAGATTCCAATTCAGTAGGTCAAAGGGTGAGGCCCAGTGATTTATTTCTGTAATCTCCTGGATGATGCTGAGGCTACTGATCCAGGTGCCACACATGCAATAGTAGCAAGGATTAGGAGATTGGAGATGTGACCCCAATCTTCAATTCCCTAAGATTAAAAACCACTTGCAAAAGAGGATTTTTGCCACCTGACCCTTATCTTACTAGCAGTTACCACCCTGCAATCAACAGTTTTAAATAGGCAGCTGAGTTGGCTATGTAAAAGGTAAAGAGCAATTACTGGAGAACCTTAGACAATCTGCTTTATGGGGTACCAGGACTCCTCTTTCTGGGCCCTGTGGAGGGTATTGGTTCTAGAAAAAAAAGGTCTGGACCCGTTATCTTGAAGGCAGCTTTACTTGGTATGGGAGAAGGATGAGGCAGGGGAGTAGATAATTTTTTTTTATTCTAGTGTGTATTTTTCCCCTCAGATTATCCAATCTTCATATATGTTTTACAAATCACTTGTAAGATATTTAAATAATAAAGAAACTATTAAACTCACTTATTTCAAAATCTATCAATAAACACTATTTAAGTTTTCATGTATTTACAATGAGTTTTCAGCTAGATGAAGATATCTGCTGATAAATAAAACAGTTGGTATAAAGTTCTGCTAAAAGCACCTCCCTATGTTAATAAGGATTCTTTGTGGACATTATTTTTAATAGTGGCAAAAATTTCCATAGCTTGTTTCCATAAAAATTTCTTTAACTCTTACCACATTTCTGTCCTTTCAAGTTATTTTCAAGTTTTTACTGTAATGATCAATGTTGAAAGAAATCTTGATTTACAATTTTGTGTGGTTTCCTTATAATGATTTTCCCAGGAGTGAAGTTAGTGGAGTGATGGTTTTAGACATTTTTGAAATTTAGGTTACATATTGTTATATCGCTTTCCAGAAATGATGTACTCTCCAAAGGATGTTTTATGATTATCTTCTTCAAGATATGACCTTGGATTATGTGACTGAACCCATTCTCAGAAACTTCCTCCTGGAGGAAGTTCACACCATGCCCTAGGTTTTTTTCTTTGTAATTGTTTTCCCAGGCTTTCCTCCCTCTCATTATCAGAAAAGTGGCAGTGGGGGACCAATTCAGCTCGTAATGCACTTTTTCTAATTGCACTGTATGTTATACATTTGGGTCATGGTAGTTTGGGATTTTTGTTTCTGTGTATTCAGGGAAGGAAATGAAAATGAGCCAAAAGAATGAGGGGCCAGTGATGTGGGGAGACCAATGTCCTGTGTCTCCAGCTGCACACTCCATCCCAAAAGGCCATGAGAAAATATGCAGAAGGGAACTAGTGCAAAGGCCCATCAGAGATTGACTTGGGGGTCCATTTTGATTATCTGGCAATTTAATTGCAGTTAAGTTTAACTGCATTTAAATTGGCTGTGATTTAATTGTGGATCATTTCCCATCCCCAAGGCTGTATTTTTTTTTGTTTTTAAAATCACATGTCTTGTGACATATTTCCTTGTGGAGGGCATAGAATAACATGGGTTGTACAGGAGACAGCATCCTGTATCACCTAATAGCTTCCTGTATCACCCTGTTATTGGTAATTTAAGCAGAGTCTTCTCCATCTTGGGCATGAGGCAGAGCATATTGTTGAAGAACCCAGGGAGCTCATGATCTGCAATGGAAGGATTCACATGGGATAGGTGGTGAACACAGTGATACTGACTGTCAGCTTAGAAGTAAGCAGTGAATAGCATGGAGATAGAAATGATCCCTTGTCTTCAGAATAGACTACAAGTAGTGGAAGAAAGTTCTTGAAGCACAAATCTGATAAGTCCACAGTTTGATCTGAGCCTGGCCTCAGATGGAGCCCAGATCTTAGCTTAAGCATTGACCTTAGTCACATACAAAGCATTAACATTAGTTGCAAACTGGACTTGTCCCCAGGCTCACTAAACTCTGACAAAACCACCATTTTTAGCTTTGGCCCTGGCCACAGAGTTAGGTTGTAACCTGGCAACTGTCTGAGCCTTAGCCCCAACCAAGAACAATCCTACTTATTCATTCAAATAATATTTGTTCAGAGCTTATGGAATGCATGATTTTGAATCATTCTTTGACCTTGAAGCTCATCAGCTCTTCCAAGTATTAGTGTGGTTTTTAATGAGCTAATATGTGTGTCTGATTAGTGCAATTAGTGTACACAGCTATTACCATTCCATATCCTATCTACAATCTAAGCCTTCTGAAACCCTGTCACTATTGGGGGACAATAGTCTTCTTAGGGTGTGAAGAGAAAGTCCTGTAAGGCTCCCCAGCAGTCCTCATAAAGTCTTGTCTCCCTGGTCTTAAATAGACAATTCCCTGGATCTAAGAGCTGATACATCTGCTCACTCTGGTACCCAGTTACCTCCGTGTATCTTCACAGCCTTCTTCCTTCACTCCTGTTTCAGCAGAAATACTCCAAGAAAAGAAGACTTCTGCATGAGATTTTTCTCTCTTTAGCTTCTTTTCACACACAAAGCTGTTTCCTCTTAGCTCAGATGTTATGAAGGTAGAGAGGATGGCTTCTCTGGGGTCTAGAACTGGATGTTTTCTTGCCTCTTTAAAAAGCAATGACATTCTCTGTCTTAGTCAGTCTGCACTGTTATAACACATTACCATAAACAGTGTGGCTAAAAAGCAATTGTTCTGAAGGATAGGAAGTAGCAGATGAATATCCTAGCTGATTTGATACCTGGTGAGAGCCCACTTTCTGATTCAGAGACACCTGTCTTCTTGCTGTGTCCTCAAATGACAGAAAGGGCAAGAGAGCTCTCTGGCATCTCTTTTACAAGAGCACTAATTCCATTCATGAGGGCTCCACCCTTATGACCTTATAACCCCCAATATAAATTCTACATCCTCATACCATAACACTGGGTGATAAGATTTCAACATATGACTTTTTGGGGACATAAATGTTCAGCCCATAACACTTGCCTTTGACACTGTGGCAGAATGTGGGTGAAGTTTGCCACCTGTTAGTGACTCCAAATGATCATTCCTGATTCATTGATTCATTGATGACTCAGTGGTACTAAGCTTCTAGAGGTATATGATCCTAGGCTTGTAGAGGTAGTGTCGGCCTGGCTTCCTCCTTCAAAGGTAAATACTTGGGCATTCTGAACAATTCTGATCTGTATGACATCTGCCATTCTGGCACTCTCCCACCAGGCACCAACCCCCAGAGTGCATGGGTATTGCCCAACAACCTCAGGGTGATTCTGAATTCTGAATAAGTTCTCAAGCATCAGCTCTCATTGGGACGGCATTTGCAGGATATGCTCATCTCTTTTGGAGACTCAAGGGATGACACAAATTTTGTGATAGATCATAGATAAGTTTCTTAACATCTTTCAAACTTCTCAGTTTTATTATTTGTAAACTGGGAACCATAATACCTGCCATAAAAAGAATTAATGAAATTTCTGAAATATCTCTCAATGTGCCACAAAAGTTTAATAAAATACTCCAACGTGTAGATTGAGTCAAAAATCTAAAATGCTGTGAATCCAGGTCAAGTCCTTCTATACTCTGTCTCCCCTTCTCCTCCAGCCTCTCTTTACCGGCTGCCTTTCTGCTGCTACCTCCCCAGGAGCTCTGCTGCAGCCCACCTGCTCTCCACACTCCTCATCCCATTCATTCCCCACCCACACGCATACATCGCTCAATTCAATCTCCAGAGTTCTCTTTTCTACTACTTTCTGCCATCTAAACTATTTCCAGTCTCAGAGAACCTGTATTTGACCAGTTTAGTGCCCATAGATATCTGCTTTCTTTACCATTTCCTTTACAGTTGTTGGTTTACTAATAGCTGTACATAGTGCCTGATCTGTTCTAGCAGTTGTAGAGCTGTTTTCACTGAATTTAAGGCCCTTAAGAAAACAGCTTTCATTCCCAGCATAGATGAGTTCAGGTCTCAGTTCACAGGAGTAAAACTAAGATGTTCTTCTCCTCTGGCAGTTCCCAGACCAGAAAACAGCACATAGAATATAGAAGACAAAGAGGTTTAGCAACTTCGGCTATTTTATTCTTGTTGTTTCTGTTGACCTCCCCAAGTCCTGAAATACATCCTAATTCTCTCTCTGTCTCTCTCTCTCTCTCTCTCTCACACACGCGCACACACACACACACACACACACACACACACACACCGTCATAGAACAGAGCTCAGGGCTGGACCTCTTTCAATGCAGCAAAGTCTTGCAGCTGTTTTTTTCTAAGTAATTTATTGGGAGTATCTATTGTTATGAACTCAGATTTTGTTCATAAAGTAATTTATCTAAACAATGTAGGCTGATCTTGTCACCGTCTGACCACTCAAAGGGTTTGGCTAATTGCACAGTGCTCTGACTTCTGATGCTTTCCCTTGGCCACTTGAGATACATGTGATGAAGAAGAAAGGTAATAAAGACACTAATTCATTGAGGTATAACTCTAGATGTTGTAGGATTGAGAGAAAGTTTGAGCCTAAGTGCTTTCCGGAAACCTCTAAAAGTTTTGCTTTAAACACAGGCCTATCCCAAAGCTAACAGAGACAATCTGACACAGCACATTTCATTTCCCTCACTCGAAACAATCTCTCAGTTGTTCCTCATTGCTTCAGAGACAATGGAAAAGGGAGTCAGTGCAAAACTAGATTACCTCTGATTTGATTTCTTTCTCAGTTTCATGGATCATAGGTTCAGGTTATTTTAAAAACTTCTGCTGAGGAAGAAAATGCAAGGAATTCAATTTAATAACACTGGTAACATGACTGAGTGGGTCTGTAAAAACTTCTACTTTCCCTTCCTTCCTCCTTTCTTCCCATGCATCCTCCTCTCCTTCCTTTCTCAAACAAAATTTATCTTGCACCAGGTCACAGCTAGGTACTGAGAACGAGAAAATAAGGGAAAACAATACCCTCCCCTAGTCCATGGGCTAGTTGGAAGAGGAGACAGTATGGAAGGGACCCAGTTCAGACCTCTGCCAGTCACTGAAAAGTGTTGCAAAGCATTTCCTCTACTTGCTGTGTCTCCGAGCTCCCAGATTCAGTGGCATCAAAAGTGTGAAAATTTGATGTAAAGAGAAGGTCCAGAGAAGAGAGGAGAAGTTGCAGCATACAAAATTACATTCAATTCTGTATTTTAAGATTCTTCCCTTTTCATTCCATTTTTAATAGACTTTTTTTCTTATACACAAAACAAAAACTCATCTTGGAAACATTATTTAAAAAGATAGTAGCTCATATTTACTAAGTTCCTACTTAGTGGTGAGGTCCTGAGCAAAGTGTTGTATAGGAATCACATCTCATTGCTGCTGACACTTGGAGAGATTGCTACCAAGGTGAGAGAGAGAGCAAGTAAGTGGTACATTAGGATTCTAATCAAGGTGTGTTAATTTCATAGTGAAGTATATTAGCTACTTACATATTCTGCCAAGAAGAAAAGGGCCAATTTATTCCATTGTAAACTAATTTTGGTTGGTATGCCTTTTTCTTTCTAATATTTACAACTCTTATTTTAACCCCAATTGCATTGAACTCTGCTTCCAGATTGATATTTAATACCATTGGCAATGCAAATCCAAACCATGCTTGTTAGAGTGCTATCATAAAAATATCAAGAGATAAAAAATGCTGGCAAAGATGAGGAGAAAAAAGAACCTTTGTGCACTGTTGTGGGAATGTAACTTGGTGTAGCCAGTATGGAAAACCCTATGGCAGTTCCTAAAAAAAAAAATAGAACTATTGTATGATTCAGCAATTGTACTGCTGGAAATATGCCAGACAAAGAAAGACAAGTACCATATGATCTCATTTATATGTTGAATTAAAAAAACAAAAATACAAAAACAATTCTCACTTACAGAAGAAGAGATCAGATTTGTGATTACCAGAGGCAAGAGTAGGGGTAGAGTGAGAGAATTAGATAAAAGTGGTCAAAATGTACAAATTTTCAGTTCTAAGATAAGTACAGGGTACTATACAACATGATGAGTGCAGTTAATACAGCTATATGGTACATTTGAAAATTGTTAAGAGAGTAAATCCTAAGAGTTCTCATCATAAGGAAAAAACATATCCTTTTGTATCTGTAGAAAGTAATGAATATTAACTATAAACCTATTGTGGTAGTCATTTTACAATATATGTAAGTCAAGCCATTATGTTATACATCTTAAGATTATACAGTGTTGTATGTCAATTATATCTCAATAAAACTGGGAAAAAACAACATTGGCAGTAGTATATAACCTTACCTTATTTCAGATTTCAAAGTTTTAACAAGCATAGATGCTTACTTTTACCAAAGTTTCAGGAACTGTTGAGACTATTTTGACATACAAATATGGTTGAAAATATCAATACACTTGTGAATATCAAAGCTTCTGCGCATTTCTAGTTGAGGTGTTCTGAGAGTGAATGAAACATATATAGTCATTCCCTGATGCATCAGAAATTATAGTAAGGTAGGTACCCATCTCTCCTTGTAGTAGAATAAATAGATAATATACAAGAAGATAAGGACAACATTTGGGTCGCAATTAATACCACAAAGAGAATAAGCAGAATTCTGTGATAAAAAATAATGGGATATGGAAGTAGTTGCTATGTTTATAAGAGAAACAGTGGAGGAATTCTTCTGATATTTAAGCTGAATTCTAGAAAATGAGAAAAACTTGTTCATGTAGAAAGCTGAGAGAGTTCAAATTCAGGAATCTGGCAGTATAAGTATTCTGAAC
This sequence comes from Artibeus jamaicensis, assembly GCF_021234435.1. Classification (NCBI taxonomy): domain Eukaryota; kingdom Metazoa; phylum Chordata; class Mammalia; order Chiroptera; family Phyllostomidae; genus Artibeus; species Artibeus jamaicensis. The sequence continues at coordinate 36,590,850 of NW_026521788.1, read as the reverse complement.
TTAAAAACTTTCCATGTTCTAGGAAGCATCATAAGATCTCTTAGCTAGAGAGGCTGAGGGGCTTGACCATGCCCTGGTAGGCAAGGGCAAGTTCTTTGTGATACACACAGTGGGTAGCTTTTGAAGAATTTTAAGCAGTGGAGAGGTAGGATATATTACTATCTTTAAAATGTTTATTTGGAGAAAAATATTTATTTGGTTACTGTGTAAATTGGGACTCCTCCTTTATAAAATAAAGGATTAATTTATAAAGAACTTTTACAACTCAGCCACTAAAAACAAACAACTCAATTAATATTGGACCAAGGACTTGAGTAGGCATTTATCCAAAAAAGGTAAACAAATGACCAACAAATACATGAAAATATGCTCACAGATGCAAATCAAAACCACAATGAGTTATTACTTCACACACATTACCGTGGTCAATAACATAAAAATTGAACATAAGGATTGGTGAGAATGTGGTAAAATAAGAACCCCTTTTTATGGCTAGTGGGGATGTAAAATAGTAAACTAATGTAAACTAATGGAAAATAGTATGGCTGTTACTAAAAATATACTATTACTATATGATCCTACAATTCAACTTCTGAGTATATAAAAGAATTTCAAGAAAAGACTCAAAGAGATAGTTGTACATCCAACTTCACAGCAGCATTATTCACAATAGCTAAAAGACAGAAGTAATACAAGTGTTCATTGGCAGATAAATAGATAAAATGTGGTATTGACATGCAAATGGAATATTATTCAGTCTTGAAAAAGAAGATTCTGACACATGTTATAACATGGATGAACTTTGGGGGCATTATTCTAATTGAAATAATGTAGTCATCAAAGGACAAATACTATACAATCTTAATTATATGCGATACCTTGAGCATTCAAGTATATAAGATACAATAGTGGTTGCAAGGGGCTGGGGAGAATGAAGATTAAACAGGTGTTTAATGAGTATAGAGTTTCAGTTTGGAAAAGTGAAAATGTTCTGAAGATGGATAATGATGGTCATGGTTGCATAATAATGTGAATATATTCAATGCTATCAAACCTGACATGCTTAAAATAAAAATATATATCATATATATATATATATATATATATATATATATCCACAATAAAAATGGGACTTCTGATCTGACAATGACACAGAAACTGGCATTAGATTGTCCCTTTTGCCAAAAACATGAAACTAGACAAAACATATGAGGTAATCTTTCAGCCAAAGCAATGCAGCACCTACAAAAAAATGGTAGTTCATTCGGCAACTTATTATCACAATTCAGTTCTCTGCCAGTGGATAATTTTCTACTGGCACTGCAGTGAGCTGTAGTCCAAGGAGAAAACAGCAGTATCACTATTCAGAGAAGGTAGATATTGAGATTTGAGGTAGTTAAAGGTATTGTAATTTTTTAAATTTAATTATTGTTCAAGTACAGTTTTCTGTCTTTTACTCCCATCCCAGCCCACCCCCCCAGTGCTCCCCACCTCCCTCCCATTTCCCCCTGCCCCCCACCTTAGTCCTTGCGCATATGCCCTTTATACTTGTTCCTGTGAATCCTTCCCCTTTTCCCCTGAAATTCTCTTCCCTCTCCCCTCTGGTCCCTGTCGGCCTGTTCTGTATTTCAGTGTCTTTGGTTATATTTTGCTTGCCTGTTTGTTTTGTTGTTTAGGTTCCTGTTAAAGGTGAGATCATATGCCTTTAACAGGTATTGGAATTTGGTAGCAGGCACTAGAGCGTAGAAGGATGAGCAGAGGCTTCCCCTTGTGTTCTCATGAGTCCCCATTAAGAGCAAAGGTTGTGTACTTGTAAAGCGAGACTTGTAAAATGAGACTACCACTTAGAAGAGGTAGCTGCTACAGGATGGAGAATAGAACAGACATGACAGTTCAAGCAGTGCTCAGGAAGCATCCAGATAGATACACCATAAAGGCCTTCCCTCCCCAGGAAGAATTGCATTCTCAAGTAAGACCTACCTTAGACCACTCTAACAAAGTCTAAAAGCAAACTTAACAAGATTCTGAGGAGAGAACAAGATTGGAGGTAGAATCTTGCAAGTTTGAGAGGCTAGGAGAACAGGTTTGGCTTTGAACACATCTTTCATAATAACGGGTAAAACAAACTTACTCATTTCCAAAGTGAGCAGCCAGTATTCAAGCTACCTACTTAAACAAAAGCCAGTACTCTTCAGAAGTAGATCACAGGATCTAAAGTTCATACAACTTTACACAACCATGTCCTGTATTAAAAAAACAAATAAACGAAACAAAACTGCTGAATGTGGATAGAATTAAGAAAAGGTAACACATGGTAAAGGGGGAAATGTCAATAGATACTGACCACATGGTATCTCTTACTATGGGTTTAGTAGAAGACAACCAGAACTTTAAAGCAGCTACTATGAAAGTGTTCCAAGAACTTAAAAAAATATTCAGATAATTAAAAATATATATTATTGAAAGAAGAGATCAGGAGTCTCCTCAGAGAAATGGAAACCATAAAAAATAAGAAAATATAAATTTGGTAATTGACTAACATGAAAAATTCATTGCATGGAGATATTAACAGACTGGAGATGGAGAAAACAAATGAGGCAGTGGACTTCAGATAAATATAAACCATCTAATCTGAAGATGAGATAAAATAAAAATTAAAAATTCTACAGAACCTCAGGGATATGTTGATCAATATCATATAGTCTGATATATATATAGATATACACACATACATAAATATATAAATATAATTTTCACAAGAAAAGGCTAATAATAATATGTAAAAATACTTAAAATATAATGACTGAAAAATTATAAAATATAGTGAAAAAGTGGCTAACAGATACAAGAAGCTCAATGAATTACAAGCAGGATAAACACAGGAGAAACCGCTTCTATGTATGTAATAGTCAATCTGCTAAAAACAAAGGTAAGGGAAAATCTTCAAAGTATCCAGTGGAACAAAAAGTCTTGTTATGTACATGGGAATAAAGGTGAGATGCACCATTCACTTTTCATCATGAAGACAGAAGGCCAGAATACAATGGAATGACAGGATGCTGTCCTCAGGATGCTGGTTGGTGGCAGGGAGGTGTCAGTCCATCAGATTCTATGTGAACTAAAAAAACATCTTTCAAAAATGTGGCTGAAGAGAGATCTGATAAGCCAAAACTGAGAGAATATGTTGTCAGCAGACTTGTAATAGAAGATATTCTAAATAACATCTTTAAAGCCAAAAGAAAATGATATCAGAGAAAAACTCAGTCAGATACCTAGGAAGTAAAGAAGGCCAACAGAAATGGAGAATGAACAGTTAAATACAAGAGACTATGCACTGTTTTCTACTTATAATTCTTATAAATATTAACTGGCTTTAAAATAATAGTAATAATGTCATAAGGAAGGATTTATAATGTAAATGGAAACAAAAGGACAGGGACACTGGAGAAGGTGGTTATGTAAATAAAATCATACTGTTCTTTAGTTATTTCATTTGAAAGGTGATACATGGGAGGTGTGAAGAGTGAAGTGAAAAGTTGTAACATCACGAGTGGGAAGTGTCAATGATGCAGTGGTACAATACTAATCTCACTAGGTATTGAAATTGAAAAATGCATCTTATTAGCTCTAGAGCAACTGCTAACAAAGTAACAAAAAAGGTCTTGTAAAAAGAGATGAAATACAAGATATTATTGTACAGTATTCAACAAATCCTCTTCATCCCCCTTCCTCAATTAAGAAAAATGTAGGGAAAGAGCAACAAAAGGCACAAGTGCAAACAAATAGCACAGTTGTGGACTTCAACGAACCACAGGAATAGCAACAAAAAATGTAAATGAACTAAATACTGATTAAAAGCCAGAGCTTCTCAGACTTAAAAAAAGCAAGATGCAAACCCATGCTTTTTACGAGACACAAACAATTTCCAGGATCATGAGGTGTCACCCATGAATTATATCAAATATTGAAGGCAGAAAGAATTCCAGTCTTAAGAACTTTTACAGAAACCAGAGGGAGAGGAGATGCTGCCTTCCTCATACAAATCTAGCATTATCCTGAGTCTAAAACCAGACATATATTATTGAAAAAGAAAACTGCAACTAGGCTCCTTCATAAACCTATGCACAAAAGTCCTTAAAATATTAGTTAATTGTGTCTTTAGGTGGGCCTGCTGTCTCATTCTCAAAGTTCATGTATTTATCTTTTAACCCTTAATTAAATTCAAGATGTTTCTCTTATTAATATTTTTAACATATTTTATTGATTATGCCATTACAGTTGTCCTATTCCCCCCTTCATTCCTCTCCACCATGCACAACCCTGCCCCTACTATTCCCCCCTCTTTAGTTTATGTCCATGTGTCACAAGTTCTTTAGATTCTACATTTCCCATACTATTCTTGCCCTCCCCCTATTTTCTACCTCTCATCTATGCTACTTATTCTCTGTACCTTCTCCCCCATTCTCCATCTCCCACTCCCCTGTTGCTAACCCTGCATGTGATCTCCATTTCTATGGTTCTGCTCCTGATGTAGCTGGTCTCTTAGTTTGCTTTTGTTTTAGGTGTGGTTGTTAATAACTGTGAGTTTGCTGTCCTTTCACTGTTCATCTTTTTTATCTTCTTTTTCTTAGGTAAGTCCCTTTAACATTTCATATAATAAGCACTTGGTGATGATGAACTTCTTGAATTTGATTTTATCTGAGAAGCACTTTATCTGCCCTTCCATTGTAAATGAAAGCTTTGCTGGATAGAGCAATCTTGGTTATAGGTCTTTGGATTTCATGACTTGGAATACCTCTTTCCAGCCCCTTCTTGCCTGTAAGGTCTCTTTTGAGAAGTCTGGTGACAGTCTGATAGGAACTCCTTTGTAGGTGACTGTCTCCTTAGCTCTTGCTGCTTCTAGGATTCTCTCCTTCATTTGAATCTTGGCTAATGTAATGATGATGTGCCTTGGTGTATTTCTTCTTGGGTCCAACTTCTTTGGGACTCTCTGAGCTTCCTGGATTTCCTGGAAGTCTATTTCCTTTGCCAGATTGGGAAAATTCTCCAATATTATTTGTTCAAATAAGTTTTCCACTTGTGGCTGTGCCTTTCCCCCTTCTGGTACCCCTATAATTTGGATGTCGGAGCGTTTAAAGATGTCCTGGAGGATCCTAAGACTCTCCTCATTTTTTTGAATTCTTGCTTCTTGACTCTTTTCTGTTTGGCCATTATTTGCTTTCTTCTGGTCCACTCCATTGATTTGAGTCCCAGTTTTCTTTCCATTACCATTGGTTTCCTGTGCATTGCCATTCATTTCAATTAGTTTAGCCTTCATTTGTTCCTCTAATTTGTGGCTAAAATCAACCAGTTCTGTGAGCATCCTGATCACCAGTATTTTGAACTGTGCATCTGATAGGTTGACTATCCCTTAGTCTCTTAGAAGTATTGGCTCTGAGACTTTGAGCTATTCTTCTTGAGCCATAATGTTTTGGTCAGGTTGCTCCTGTTATGTATGAGGGGCGGATCCTTAGGTGTTCACCAGGGTGGGGCAACCCAGTTGCTGGGTTGTGATGCTGCATGTGGGGGCAGGATCAGAGAAGGGCAATGGCATTTGTTATACTCTCTCTTGGATTTCTATCCCCTCTGCTGCTTCCTGCAAGCAAACTGGTCCCTTCTAGTTCTGGTTCCCAGGTGTGTGGGCTTGTGCACCCTCCAGGACCCTGTGGGTTTCTCCAACAACTGTCCATGAGCCTGGGAGCTTCTCCCAACACCCCAACCCCGAAAGTTTTTCCAATCGGCACTTTTAGACTTTAACTCCCATCACTGGGGCCCTAGTTTGTGCGGTCTGCCCACTGCTTGCTCCTTTGCCCAGTTTCTCTTATTAATATTTATAAAGATTCTCATAAAGGTATTAATTTTAATTTGTTGTATTTTAATATAATTTAAATTATTTATAATATAAATTATCTTAATTTATTACAATATTTTAATATTACCTTGGTCATTGAACTCAATTGTACAAAGGGTCTGTGTGTTAAGAATTTAATACTATATTTTATGTTGTTTCCAATACCCTATGTTCATTTAAAAAGAGAGTATAAAATATATACATTTGGCAAATTAACTTTATTTACTGTATTATTCAGTTTATGTCTAAAATTCATTTATTCTTGCCTATTTGGTTTGCTAAAGATTTAGACAATTTGTTTAGTTTCCTATTTGATTATAGTTCCATTTGTTCTCTTCAAATTAGAGCAGTTATGTTTACATTGGTGCAATGTTATTTAGCGTAAATACTACATGACCCTCTATGAAGAATAATTATCATTATCCATAAAGTTATTAAGACTTTATGTATATACTTTCCATTTATCTTTAAGCATCCAGTTCAGGAAGCACCTCCTCAAAGAAGCCTTGCCCTGAGCCCCCAGACTCCCTTCTCTATATACACTCCACCTGCTATGCTTCAGTCTTTTGTTGTCCTGACTGTCCTTTTATAAAAATTTATTTATTTATTTATTTATTTATTTAGACAGGGAAATGAAGGGAGAAAGAGGAGAGAAATATCAATGTGTAGTTGCCTCTCTGGTGCCCCCTACTGGGGAATCTGGCCTGCAACCCAGGCATATTCCCTGACTGGGAATTGAACTGGCGACTCTTTGGTTTGCAGGCCAGTACTCAATTCACTGAGACATACCGCCTGGGGCATATTGTTCTGACAGTCCCTTATTACCAGGCTGTATCATGTGATGTTCTTCCTCATTAGATTGTGAGTCTCATGAGAATGAAGTACATGACTTATTTTCTTCTATATTGCAATTCTTAGCATAGCTCCTGGATTTGGGATGAAGTTGGGTAAACTTTGTCAAATGAGATTGAAAGAAAAGTGACCAGAAAAATTGCTAATGTATTTAGAAATAGTTATCATAGACCTTAGAGGACATGCTGGGCATGAAATCAGACAATGAGATGAATTTGGAAATGAACAGAAAAGCAAAAGTGAAGATTTATCAGTGTCCTCATGACCTGTGCCCCACCCCACCCCCAGCACCTTTTCCAAATCCTTCTCTTTCCTGACCTTTTTTGCAGTCCCTCAGTGTCCTCCCAGCATTTCCTTCCCTTCCCTGATGCCCTACAGTGAAGCAGGTGAGAAGGCATGCTGTTTGTTTGGCATGTCTGCAGGATAACATTTGACATCTCTGGTGTGTGACATCATTCTTTACAAGCCACTTCTTTTTGTGTTCCTCCCTTATATGGACAAAGTATAATGAGGTGGTATCTGGACCACTTTGTAGAGACAGGGAAAAGCAGTGGGAGAAACATGTTCTTGTTTTAGCATCAGAGGCCACACATACACCTCAGTGAGTGCTATTGACAAGGCCAGTAACAAGCCTGTGACAGAGAACAGTGGCTTCACAGCTTAAGCCCCATTGGTTTATCTGCTTCAGGTCCATGGATTCCTAATACTTCCTGAGCTGGAGCTTTGGCTAGGGTTAGTCAAGGGGCAACTAGTTACAAACTACTTCTCCAGCCTTAACCTATTCCTTGTCATCCCCACCCCTCCTCAGTCTTCATGCCTGGGAGGAGGGAGTGGAGGAAGGGATCTGACCAAGAGAACCATTTGCAGTTCTTGAAAGCAGTATTGTGTGCTTTATATTTTGGCCTGTGCACCATCTGTTCCCTCAACCTTGAACACCCACAGCCCATACTTTTTCCACCTCCTGAAACTCTGTATAACTTTCAGGATCCAGCTCACATGTCAATTGCTCTCTGAAGCCTTTCCTTTTTATCTAAAGAATGTTGAAAATATCTTTCTGTGTGCTTCTAATATTACCTGGTAATTTATCTATCATATTTTTTTTAACATATAGATAGTAGTAAACTTGTTTTTTTGTAAGATATCTTATTCTCTTATCAGTCTCTGATATCCTTACAGACAAGATAAGATTTTATTAATCTTTTGCATGATCTCAATATCTAGAGGTTGACACATAGTAATACTCACTAAAAGGTGTGAATTAACTGGAATTCAGGGGGCAGATGTACTAATTCACTGATAATTGGAGAGAAGAATGCTTTAGTGTGGAGGGAGTGGTGTTTTGGCAATATATCTGGTCTTTCTGATTTCCAAAACTTAGCCCCTACAGGTTCCCATTGTCTAAAAAACCTAATTCCTTTGTCATTTTTCAAGGACTTAGACAAACCTGTGTATATGGCTGAAAGGAGCCCCATTCTCCCTTAACCACTAAAGCAACACCTTCTGTGGGCTTTGAAGCCCAACAGATACAGAGTCAGGTTTCTGTTCTAACCTTACTAGACTCTTAGTTTTGTTCAGGTTGCAATTGTTTGAGCCAATTTATTCATTTGCAAGATACAGATGTTAACTTCCACTTCTTTTAGTGTAACTGACTGCCTGTGAATTTTTTATTCCAATAATTTTTGTATGAAATCAAGTCTATAGTGATGGCATTGTTGACTTCCCCACAGTATCCTGGAGATGAAATGAGATGACATGGACCACTGGTCAGAATGTCACTGGGAGTTCATGCCTTGAGCCTCCCTTTATTTAAAAACAACAATTATGGATGACTTGTGCTCACGAACAAGAGGAACCTCTTGGGGCCCAGAGCATGGCTGAAGGCTCTGGTGAGCAGAGCACAAGTTGTCTGCCTGTTGAGTTTTACACCTGAAAGCAGGCGGAAGCAGGTGGTGTGAATGTGAATCTGTGGGGTATTGGGAACCAAAGAACTCTGCGTGGGGGTGGGGACCTGAGCCAGTACATTTCATGAAACAAGGCAGGGTTCTTACATCTGGTTCTTGTACCTGAAAAAAGATCCTGTGAACATTGTCCTAGAGCTGTGACTTATATAAAACTGTGCCTTCCTTAGATGAAGAAAGATTTTAAAAGTTCACCTAGGATTGACTCAATCCCTTGCTAACACAGTGCTGGATCTGCGGAGTGATATTTGCTGGGTGATATTTGGCATATAAGCCCAGGATAGAGCCCCAACCCCTAATAGCAGATCCGCATATGGACTGGATAACACTGCAGAAATATAGGTAAAATGGTAAAACCACTAGCCTGCAAGGGGTGAGTACAGAGAGAAAACAAATCAAAAGCCAAACAAAGAACACAGCCTCTCAAGATGGATCTGCAAAGGGCAGTTCTAGGCAGCCTAACTGAGATATACTATTATAGTTCACGAACAATAGTAACATCTCTCTTTATCTGCAGTGGCCTCATCACTTTCTACTTTTTCTTATACATATTCAATTACTAACATTTTCTTTTCAGATAGTGTACTTCTTGAAGAGAGTGACTTTTTAAAAATCTCTTTCTTTCCTGCAGGACTACAGGCCTGGGCAAACAATAGAAGCTCAAGGACTCTGCATTTGGCAGAAATTAGAATATGCCAAGTGCTATGAAATCATTTACAGTGGAATCATAGCAAACAGCATAGTAGGTGTGATCAATGTTTGTGTAAAAGAGAGCTTAAAATACTTTCTCTGCTTTGGACCATCTCTGAAGATTTTGCAGTTGCTCTTGGGAGCTTTGCCTATTTTTTAGCACTAATAACATTCTCTGCAAAATAGCCTCAGTGCACGGGAATCTTCTGGCCATGGATGTAGCCTCCACCACAGAGCAGGTGGTTTCCAGGCCAAGCACCTCTCACATTCAAGCCTCATCAAGTGTATTTCATCTTTCTGGCTGGCCACTACTATTTAGTGTTATTTTCCATGCTGTCTTTAGGGTCCTTCTTTTACCCCATGTACTTTACCTGCTTGGGCCGGCAGCCACATGCTGTGCATTTAATGTGAGGAAACTGGTTGCCTTCAAAACAGGATACTTGCCTTTTTGTTTTCCCTCCCAAGTGCTTGATTTGATGTCTTCTGTGAATTTTATACCATTGGGTAGAACTCTATTAGTACATACCCTGAGACTATGGTTTATCTTTAAATAAAATTAAACTTGCTTCTGAAATTCTTTCCATTAGTTTTTGCTGTTTTGATCCTGATCTTTTAGCACATCATTCTTAAGCTTCTCTCTTTTTTACCTCTAGTTCACCATCACTCTCTCAATTTGTTCTTAAGTGCCTCGATTTCAAGCAAAAGAGTCCTGTATCTTGTTAAGACAGTCCCCTAACTGCTCCTACTAATCAAGCCAACTCTTACTTATATTGAAATTTCCTAAGCCAGCAGTTGCACAATTCACATCCTTGTATGAACTCACAACATTCTCATCTAAGTGTAAAAAAGTCAAAATCCAGGCAAGTAAGGCAAACACTGACAGAGTGATTAATTTTTGACTCTAGTCTAAACTTTTCTGACTCCAAAGTTCATGCTTCCTCCATCCTACCATAATGACCCCTCCCTCTGACAGCACACAATGTGCCCAGCCCTCTCTGTCTCACCACATAATGCCCAAGCTTTTTTGGTGTTAATCTACCCTGATTAGAATGTCCATCAGGGTTTTTGAAAGAGCTACTCAGCAATTGCTCAGTTACTGATGATCTGTTATTGTCCTGACAAATTATTGAAATTATAATCTTGGCTTTTTTCCCTCAATACACCTCCCATTATTGAAAACTCTCCGCCTGTCTGTCCATGGCTCTGCTTCTTCCTAACTCATGCCCTCACATTGCATCTTTCTGGACTCTGGTCAGGGAATAGGTCTGAAAGCAAAAAGATGTCATACATGCACAGTCAATCTCTCCCTTATTTAACTTGTATACATTAGCAGTTTCATGAGACAAAAGGGAAAACAAGATGTCATATTATTCACTGTACCCCTCTCAAAGTCTAGCATATCTCCCATATCTCCAGGTGATATGTCATCTTCTCTGTTATTTGTAAGTGTGGCTTTGTATAGTCTATTGACTTCTGAAATGAACTGTAAATTTAAGCACCATGTTGCTCAGCTGTGGTGCAAAGTTAAATTATTACCTCACTCAAAGCAATATGGGAGAGGGGCAGGATGGCAAAGGAGTGAGTGGAAGCCACACTATCCTCCTCCCAGGACCAATCTGAAATTAGAACTAAATTGTGGAGAAATTACCCAGAACAAACAAAGGAACAATAGTGAGAGAGAAGCCTTACAACCTCAGGCAGACAGAAGAACCAGCTTTGGCACAACTGAAGGAGTTGTGGAGATGCCTAAGGAGTGTGGCGGAAACTTGAGAGGGCTGACTGGGCACCCACAGGTGGCAGCACCAGTGGGATAATTAAGCAGCTGGTTGGATCACTCTAAGAAGAGTGGGGTCTAAACCCTAAGCTGGGATCTCCAGCCTAGAACACCAGAGCCCAGAAAGTATACAGATAACAACTGGTGGTGAAAAGTGGCAGGGTTGGTCTGTGATAGAGATGAACTGCTGAAGATGCAAAGAGCTGTTTAGAGGGTCAACACACAAATTTTCATGTGCTGTCACTTATTCGGGGTTCAGGCAAAGGTGGGAGCAGAATGGGCTGAAGACAACTAAGGAGAGACTGAGGATGGAAGCTTTAGGGACAGAACTGAGAGAGCATTTTCCAGGATCTCAATGCTGAGTCAGCCCCCAAATGGTGGCAGCCATCATGCTCAGGCAGACCACTCTCCCCAGCGTGGCAGCAGCCTGAGGTGAAACAATAGCCCCAATCCCAGAAGTAATTCTGCCCCACCCTATGGGGCTTAAGCCTTACTGCTGAGTGTAGAGTGACTAGATTAACAACTGAAGGAGAAAATCAAAGACAGCAGATCTCTGGCAGTCTCAGAGCAGTCGGCCTAAGATAAAACAGGGTCAACTAAGGTCAAACAGGGTCAACATCTAATATCATCAGAGGCAGATCCAGAAAGAAAAAACAATGGTAAATACTAAAGGCTACTGAGATAAAATCTACTGTGGTCTTCTCCATGATTCGTGATATTTTCTTTCCTGCATAGCTTTTTAACATTAATTGCTTGTTAAGCAAGTTTGTTACTACTAAGTCACTACAATTTATACAGCAGGTTATTTCTCTCTTTTCTTATAATAGTCTTAATCTCTTTATACCCTTATTAATACTGGTTCATTTGCTGTTGATACTGAGATTGCAAGGGGTGAAATATTTTTTCAGAGGTGGGCTTGTTCCCTGGGCTTTGTGGTTTTGTTCTAGCAACACCTGCAGAATAGCATATAAGATGTGGTGGGCAGAGTGACCCTCGGTCAATTAGGGTCATTCTTTGGTGGGAGAGAACGACTCACCAAAGAATGACCTAACAACAACCAAAACCCAATTACCTCCAGAAAGCCAACAAAAATGACATCCCAAGTGCAGCAAGGAGACTGCACCACTGAATCTCACAGGTCTCCTACCATGGAAGTTCACACCACAAACTCAGGGAGTCAGAACGGATCAATTTAAGAAGCAGGGACTAACAAGAAGATATTCACAAACAATGGGAAGATGAAGAAACAATCCCTGGATGAAAGGAAAGGAGGAAGCCTCAGAAAGAATGCTAAATGAAGTAGAGGTAAGTCAGCTATAAGATATTGAGTTCAAAGTAATTGTTATAAGGAAGCTCAATGAGCTCACTGTGAATTACCAAAAACTACAGGGAAAGTACAATGAACTCACTGAAAACTATATCAACTGAAAAAGGAAGTAGAAACTACCAAAAAGAGCCAAGAGGAAATGAAAATACAATTTCTGAATTAAAGAACACAGTAGAAGGAATCAAAATTCAGACTAGATGAAGCAAAGGATCAAATAAAAGAGAGGCAAAGTGGGAAAAAACTCCAAGAAAGAGCAAGAAAGGGAAAAAATCAAAACAAACAAGGAAGGATTATGAGAAAGGCAGGACAACATGAAATAGAATAATATCTGTATAATAGGGATACCAGAAAGAGAAGAAGAGAAACAAGGAATAGAAATTCTGATATTTTATTGTTGATGTACAAAAATGCCTTGGATTTCTGAATATTGACTATGTATCCCACTGTTTTGCTGAATTTGCTTATTAGGTTGAGTAGTTTTTCGGTGGGGTCTATAGGGTTTTCTATGTACCCTATCATGTCATCTGCAGTTAGTGACAGTTGTACTTCCTCATTTCCACTTGGATGCCTTTTATTTCTTTTTCTTGTCTGCTGTGGCTAGGACTTTGAATATTATGCTGAATAGAAGTGATGAAATTAGGCATTCTTGTCTTGCTCCTGATCTTAGTGGGAAAGATTTTAGTTTTTCCCATTGAGTATAATGTTGGCTCTAGGTCTCTGGACATAATCAAAGCCAATATATGGCCTTTATTATGTTGAGATATGGTCCCTCTTCCCTCACAGTGCTGAGTGTTTATCATAAATAGGTCCTGTAGCTTATAAAATGCTTTTCCCATATCTATTGGTATCATCATGTAATTTTTGTCTTTCATGATGTTTATATGATGTATTACATTTATAGATTTGCATATATAGTATCATATTTGCATTCCTGGGAAGACTTTCATGTGATCATGGTGTAAGGTCATTTTAATATATTGCTAGGTGCAGTTTTCCAATATGTTGTTGAGGATTTTAGTGTTTATGTTCATCAATATTATTGGTCTGTAGTTTTCTTTCTGTGTTGTGCTTTTATCTGGTTTTGGGATTAGGATGATGCTGGCTTCATAAAAATACTTTGGGAGTCTTCTCTCTTCTTGGATTTGTTGCAATAGTATTAGAAGTATAGGGGTTAAGTCTTTCATAAATGTTTTGTAAAATTTTCTTGTGAAAGAGTCCAGTTCAGGACTTTTATGTGCTGGTAGGTTGTTGAGTACTACTTTGATTTCATCAACTGTTATATGTCTATTCAAGCTTTCTGCTTGCTCTTTATTCACTTTTGGAACATTATATTATTCTAGAAATTTGTTCATTTCACCCAGGTTTTCAAATTTCTTGGCATATAGTTGTTCATGATAATTTCTTACAACCCTTGGTATTTGTATTCTCTTGTATTTGTTGTATTCTCTCCTCTTTCATTTCTGATTTTATTTATTAGGGTTCTTTCTTTTTTTTTTTTTTTCTTGATGAGTCTGCTTAAAGGATTGTGAATTTTGTTTATCTTTTCAAAGAACCAGCTCCCGGGTGTTGGGGTTCTTAGAATTGTGCTTTTAGTCTCTATGTCATTTAATACTGCTCTGATCATGGTTATTTCCTTCCCTCTACTTGCTATGGGCTTTGTTTATTGTTGTTCCTCCGGGTGTTATAGATGTAGGGTTAGGTTGTTTATTTGAAATGTTTCTATCTTTTTTTAGGTAGGCCTGTATCACTATGAACTTCCCTCCCAGGAATGCCTTCTCTGTGTTCCATAAATTTTGGGTTGTTGAGAGTTTATTTTCATTTGTTTCCAGAAATTTTTTTGATATCTTCCTTGATCTCATTTTAAGCCATTCACTGTTTAATAGCATGCTATTCAATCTCCATGAATTTGAGTATTTTTGAGTTTTTCCTTGAGGTTGGTTTTTAGTGTCAGGCCTTTGTGGTCCAAGACAATATTTGATATGATCTCAATTTTCTTGAATTTGTTGAGGCTTGTTGTGTGTCCTATTGAGTGGTCTATCTTTGAAAATGCTCCACATGCATTTGAAAAGAATGTATTTTGCTTCTTTGGAATGAATGGTTCTATAAACATCATTTAAGTATGGTTTGGCATTTTTCAATGCTGCAATATTCTTTGTGATATTTTGTTTGGAAGATCTTTTCATTTTTTTACAGTGAGGTGTTAAAATCCCCTAGTATAAATGTATTGCTATCTATATCTTTCTTGAAGTCTTTCAAGATTTTCTTTATATATTTGGGTGTTCCTATGTTGGGTGCATATATGTTATAATGTTTTGTCTTGGTAAATTTTTACCTTGAGTATTACGAAGTGTCCTTCTGGGTCTCCTTTTATGTCCCTTGTTTTGAAGTCTATTTTGTCTGATTTAATTATTGCTACCCTGGCTGTTTTTTTGCTGTCCATTTGCTTGAAAAAGTTTTTTCCAACTCTTCACTTTTATCCTGTGTTGGTCTTTTTTTCTGAGGTGGCTCTCATGTAGGCAGCATATGTAGGGATCATGTTTTCTTATCCATTCAGCTACCTATGTCTTTTGATTGGAGCCTTTAAACCATTAACATTTAATGTTATTATTGATAGGTACTTACTCATTGTGCCCCGTTATACCTCTGTGTGTCTCTCTCTCTTTCTCACTCTTTTTCTTCCTCTTGTTAAAAAAGAATGTTTAGTATATCTTGCAGTGCTGGTTTGGTGGACGTGTATTCTTTCAGTGAATTTTTTTTTCTGGGAAACTACTTATTTTGTTTTCTGTGTTAATTGAGAGCCTTGCTGGATAGAGTAGTCTTAGTTGCAGGCCTTTGCATTTAATTTCTTGGAATAATTATTGACAAATAATTCTCTCCTGGCCTGAATTGTGTCTGTTGAGAATTCATCTGCTAGCCTAAATGGAGTTCTTTTGTATGTTACTTCTTGTTTCTCCCTTGCTACTTTTAAGATTCTCTTTGTCTTTAAAACTTGGCATTACAATTATGATGTGTGTTGGAGTAGACCTCTTTGGGTTCATCTTGATTTGGACTTTCTGTGATTCCTGAACCTGCATGACTTTTCCCCTCTCCAGTTTAAGGAAGTTTTCTGTTATTATTTTTTCAAACAGCCTTTCTATCACTTGCTCCTTTTCTTCTGGTGTTCTTGTGATTAAAATGTTGCTATGTTTCATGTTGTCTTGCATTCCCTTAAGCTATCTTCATATTTTTGTATTCTTTTTTCATGCAGCTGTTCTATATGGGAATTTCTTTCTATCTTGTATTCCAGCTCACTAATCTGGTCCTCTGCTTCATCCAGCCTGTTTGTAATTCCTTCTAATGTATTTTTCATTTCATACATTATATTCTTCTTTTCTTCCTGGTTCTTATTTATAATTTATGTTTCTTTTTTCATACTGTTGTAGTTCTCACTCAGTTCCTTGTAGTTTTCTGTGAGTTCCTTGAACATTCTTATCACCATTATTTTGAATTCTATATCTAGTAGTTTGCTTGTCTCCATTTAATTTAGCTTTTTTACTGGAGAGTCTTCCATTCCTTTTGTTTGCAGGTTCTTTCATTGTATCCCCATTTAGGTGACTGTTTTTGTTTGTTTCTATGATTCCAGATGGTCTGCTTTGCCCTTTGTATTTTTATGGTGAACTTTTGTCTTAGGAGTTCTGTGGGACTCTGTCACGTGGTCTCTTTAATCACCTTGTCTGGATGGTCTAGGGTTGCCTATGTTCCATTGTGTGGGTGCTCTTGTTGTACTTGGGCTTTACCTGTTGGTATATCCCCTCCAGTGTGTTTACTCATGTTCACATGTCCCACCTTGTCTTCTATGTGATCAGGGGCAGGGAAAAGGAAAAATGGAATAAGACAGTGGAGGAATATTCTATGAGATTTAAGATAACAGCAAGTAGATAACAGGAGATCCTTTGGAGAAGTACATCAATAACCATATTTCATCCCACTAGTCACTTTTTATAAAAGGTAAAAAAGTGATAAGACTCTTATTAGAAGGAAAAAAGAATGTGATCTGACTTTAGAAAGGAAAGCACTTATGTGAGATTGAATAGTAAGCTATAATGAGAGTAAGGGACAGAAACTTAGCATAGTATGTGATAGAATAACATTCGTAATAAAGCTCAAGAAGATGATGAAGTGGATTAAAACCAGAGAAGGTTGCTGAGTGGGATTTGTAATAACAATAATATGGTACAAAATATATAATCTGAATCAGAAGAATAAAAAGTAAAAGACCAAGAGTAGTATGTTAATGGAATATGAGTGGAGTGAAAGAAGATAAAGTGCAATATGAAAGGGATGATAAAGGAAATCAATCAAATAATGAAATCAAACTAACAAAACAAAACTAAATGGAAAGGAGAGAAATAAAATAAATAAAATTAAAAATAGCCAAAAAATAATACCATGCAAGTTCCGAAGGAGAGTAAAGTGAATTTGTCTCACCTGTTGGTGTTAGCCTTCTGACCTCTTTCTGGATCTATTTTTGGTTTTCTCAGAGCTCCAGGTCTTGCTGTCTTACACATCTATTTTTAAATGTCCTCTGCAACCTTTGGCTTCCAAACATCATATCAGCCGGGATTCTGTTGGCTATTCATTTCTTTTCTTCAGAAGATTGGTGAGGTATCCCAGTTGGGTGCATGAGCAAGTGGGATCTGCTCCTATCTACCTCACCACCATCTTTCAAACCCCTGTCTTTCACTCTTTTATGCAGTTAATTTTGTGTTTCACATATATTTATTTTACGATGAAAATCCTACACTTGTGGAATAAATTGTGTTTGGTAAATATGTGTTTATGTGTGTAATTTGATTTATAATACTTTTTAAAAGGCTTTGAACATCTATATTTAAGAGGGATACTTAATTTTATTTATTGTAATGTCCATGTAGGTTTTGGATAAGGGATATGATGGTCTCATAAAAATGATTAGGAAATATTTTCTAATTCATATGTTCTGAAATATTTGTGTAAAATTGATTTTTTCTTAAAAGTCTTGAGGAATTTATTAGCAATACTAAGTAAAATTTTATTTTTGTAAGAACATTTTAAATTAAACATTCATATATTCTTACTATTTCCTTCTATTAGGTTTGTAAATTGTGATTTTTCAAAAACTTTGTACTTTCATAATAATTAACAAAACTTTGGCATAAGCTTGTTTGTATCATATTATAACCTGATTTGAAGGATCAGTAGGAAATTTGTTTTGAAATTTCTGATATTTAAAAATTTCATTTTGTGTTTTTTCTACATCATTTGTCTTGCTAGCATTTTACCAAATTTATTTTATTCTCCCCTATACCAAATTTTGATTTTATTATTGATATATTCTGGATTTTATTATTATCTATGTCAACTCATTGATCAATATTGCCTAATATGTATTGAGATATCTTCTTTGAAATATGGGTTATTTTTTCATTTTTTGTATCAATTATTTAACTTCACTGTGGTAAGAAAACATATTTTCATATCAATACATTAAAATTTCTTGAGAATCTGTCTTATGTTTCAAATGATGGTATATTTATATATTTTTGTTCCATGTGCCCTTATAACCAATGAATATTATAAAAAGGCCAGGCACTTTGAGTGAGGTGAGGATTACACCCTACAAATAAAGGTAAAAGTAAAAGTAAAGATACGTTTCATGAGTAAAGGTAAAATTGAAATATATTCACTTTAACAAACCCTAAAACTACATTTCAGTAAGAGCAAATTGAGGTGACAAGATTCAACTGCTTAAAATAATTACAACTTAACATTCACTGGAGGAAGACAACATGATTAAGGACCTCTACTATATGTCCACAATGAGCAGCATTTAATTATAAATCAAAATATTGAAAGAATTGGAAAAGTTACATATTGTCAAGAAATAAAATAATCAATAGAAGCAGATCCAGAGAAAGACAACAGAGTTAGCTTTACAGGGCTTCAAATCAACTATGTAGATATGTTAAAGATAGTGGAAAACAATGAAAAATTAGAAGGAAAAATGGACTATTTCTATAATAAATTAAGATATAAAGAATTTAAGGATATCCTATAACTGCAAAATCAATATCCAAAATTAAGAATTTATTGAATAAATGTATAGCCCTGGACATATCAGTTAGTAAATTTGAGGACAGAACAATAGAAAATAATGCATAGTGAAGAATAGAAAAATGAAACAAAAAAGACAAATACAACTGAAGATATGATAACTAATTTAAAACCTAATATAGTCCAATTATGACTCCTGAGAGGAAAGAAAGAGAATGGGATAAAACATATGAAGATAAGATATTAGTACATCTTTGAAATCTGGAAGAAAGTTATCGACTCACACATTTAAAAAGCTCAACAAACCCAAATCTGGACAAATACAAATAACATAATACCCATATATTTCTTATTCCAGAAAGATAGTATAAGGGGAAAAACTTATGGTGACCCAAGGAAAAAATGGTGCATTACCTTTGAGGAAGTAATGGTAATAAGGCTGCTGGCTTCTTTCCCTGGCTGGTGTGGCTCAGTGAATTGAGTGCCACACTGTGAACCAGAGGGTTGCTGGTTCAAGTCCCAGTCAGGGTATATGCCTGGGTTGCAGGCTAGGTCACCAGTAGTGGGCATGTGAGAAGCAAACAGATAGAATATTTCTCTCCCTATCTTTCTCCCTCCTTTCCCAACTCTAAATAAATAAAATCTTATTAAAAAAAACTACTGACTTCTTGACAAAAGCAATGGAAACCACAAGCAATGAAATAAAATGCTGAAAGGGACAAAAATGCTAACATAGAAGTCTATGTCCCGCAATTACTCTTTAAAAATAAAGGTGAAAATGTCACTTCAATCAAAATCTGACCATATTCATTGCCAACAGACATGCATTGCAAAAATAACTAAATAAAATGAGGATTTTTTTTTATTTTAAGGGATAGCACATGGAAGCACAGACATTTAAGAAGTGAAAAAGTAGAGAATATTTTTTGTGTGTGTATACACAGAAAATGTATATACATGCATACATATAGTATATCTCAAGTAATGTAGGAAGAGTAAAATAAAAATTGAAGAATAATGGAAAAGAAAAACAGTTACACGATTGATTTTATGAAAAAAAGTCAAATATATGTAAAGATTAATAAGTGATAAGCCACCAACGTGACTGATCAAATCCAAGAAGAGAAAAACCAAATTGCCAAAACTGAGAATGAAAATGTTGTATCATTTTCAGGCCCACAGACATTAGAAAAATGATAAACCTTTATGCTAATAATTTTGATAATTGAGACGTTTTTAAATATATTTTATTAATTATGCCATTACAGTTGTCCCATTTTCCCTCCTTCATTCCCCTCCACTCTGAACACTGCCTCCCCCCATTCCCTCCCTTTAGTTCATGTCCATGCGTCACAAGTTCTTTAGCTTCTACATTTCCCAAATTATTCTTGCTCTCCCCCCTGCCTATTTTCTATCTACCATCTATGCTATTTCTTTTCTGTACTTTCTCCGCCCTTCTCCTCCCACTCCCCTGTTGCTAACTCTGCATATGATCTCCATTTCTATGGTTCCACTCCTAATCTAGTTGTCTGCTTAGTTTGCTTTTGTTTTAGATATGGTTGTTAATAACTGAGTTTTCTCTCCTTTCACTGTTCATATTTTTTATCTTCTCTTTCTTAGATAAATCCCTTTAAAATTTTATATAATAAGGGCTTCGTGATTATGATGACCTCCTTCAACTTGACATTATCTGAGAAGCATTTTGTCTACCCTTCCATTTTAAATGAAAGCTTTGCTGGATAGAGCAACCTTGGATATAGGTCTTTGGATTTCATGACTTGGAATACTTCTTTCCAGCCCCTTCTTAAGAGACATTTTAAAAATAAATTATTTAAAAATATAATTTACCAAAAATATATCTAAAAAGATAGAAATTCTTTCACCTATGAAATTTACTAAATTTATAATTCAAAATACTTCAAACAACAAAAACTCTCTCAATTTCTAAATTAAAACAAAAACAAAACAAACACCTGAAGAATCCTACAAGCCCATATTATATAGCTCTACCACTGAATTCTTCTAGGTAATTAAGATAGAAACATAAACATCTTTTACAAAATAATGTTAGACAATAAACAAAGATGTGATCTTGATGAGGCAATTATAATACTGATATTAAATCATAAATAAAATATAAGGAAATAATATATATCATAAATCATGAAAAGATATGCATAGTGTAAAAAATATTAACAAAATAAAATTCAGCATTGTATGAAAAGGGTAATACATCATGATAAATGGTTAATGTATATTCATCATTGCAAGGTTGATTTGTCACTCAAAAAATCAACCAACATGCTTTACTATAATAATAGAAGAAAGGATAAAAATACAAATAATTTTAATTGCAGAAGAATAAAGTATTTGATAAAATTAACATGACTTCATAACAAGAATTTTTAGTAGACGATGATTACAAGGGAACTTTCTTAATATGAAGAAGTATATTTATAAAAACATGCAGTAAACATTTTATACATTGGAAAGATAGTGAACCCTTTTTGGTGAATAACAAACAAACAAAACACAAGGATATTTACTATTACTATTGTATTCAACATTGTATGAGAAGCCTTAGCTTGTTCCATATAGCAAGAAAAAATAATAAAGTAACACAGTTTGAAAGTGAGAAGAAAATCTATTTTATTGGCTGGCAATCAATAAAACAACAACAACAACAAGGAATTCCCAAACTAATATAATTAATTAGTGAATGGCTACTGATATGAGGTCAGTACTCAAAAACAAATTGTTTTTTTATAGCCTAGCAGCCAAAATGGAAAATGACATTTAAAATTAACATTTAAAATACCACAGAATCTCTAATAACTTAGTCTATATCTAATGCCATATATGTAATGCTTGTGAACTGAAAACAAAAGCATTTTGCTGAGAGAAATTAAAGACCTACATAAATGGATGGAGGCACAGCCCATAGTCATGAGTATGATGATTAAATAGTGTGAAATTATCAATTATCCTTAAATTTACCTAAGATATTTTTCTATTTCTGTGAAAATGAATGCTGTTTAAAAAGATAATGTGGTATTCGTACAAGGACAGACAAATAAGAAACAGACAAATATACCTCTGGGTTACAGAGGTACAAGTCCACATATATAATCACTTGATTTAAGAGAGGGGCGCTACTATTCAATAGGGAAAATTGTTTTTGAAGAAAAAATGATAGAATAATTTGACATCTGTATTAAAAAAAAACCCAAACCTACCCTTACTCTATGAAGCATATGTGATAGATAAAACAATAAAGTTTCTAGAATAAAGTATAGGGTCATATCTATGACCTTGGGGTGCACAAAAGGTTTACAACAGAACATAAGCTCTAATAATTAAAGAAAAAATATGTTGGTCTAAACATATTTAGATAAAATATTTTTATCTAAAACAACAACCAGAAACTGAATAGGCATGCCTGAGAGATGATATTTTATCTATCCTATCACCTATCTGTCTGACAAGGTGTATTGTCTAGAAATTTTGTTTAACAATGTACAAGAATCAATGAGAAAAAGACAATGAAATTTACTCTATAATTTATTTCTAGATATGGGAAAGTACTTCAACAGTCATTTTACAGAGGAGGATATCTAAATGTCCAATGAATATATGAAATGTGATTGTCATCTTTAGTCATCAGAAAAATGAAAGTTAAAACCACAGTGGAATGTGTCTGTATCTCACAAATATATCTAAAATGAACAACACTGGTAATTTCAAGGGTTCGTGAGAATTTGGAACAATCAAACCTGTCCATACTTCATATAACTATTTGACAATGTCTATTAAAGCTAAAAAAAAAAATGCACCAATCCTCTAACTCCACAATTCTACTTGTAGATAGATACACAATCAAGAGAATGTATTCAAATGTCTACAAAACACACACATACATACAAGAATGTTAATAAAAGCTTTATATAATAGTCCAAAAACTGAAAAAATCTATGATATGTTATTTCCAAAAATGGCAAAAGCAATATCTCCTTTGCTTAATGTGGGGAGAAAAACATGAAGTTTCTTTGAACAAGCTAAGAAGAGGGTAAAAAAAACACACACACACAAATAGTGTGAAGCCAGGAGTTCTGTGCCACAAGTGCCAGTTAAAAATCTGTGGTCAGAAGTCAAGTGAAGAAATTTTATCACCTCGAGTGAAGTACATAATTTTTAAATTTTGTGTTTGTTGTCAAATATGATTTTAAAAACTCACGAGTAGAAAGATTGACTATTGTATGTACCTGTATTAATGTTCATTCCATAGTTCTTTCCTCCTTCATAATGTCTCAACATTCCTTCAGTCATTTTCTTTCTATTTGAAGATCCTTAAGGACAAGATTCAGTAAAAATTTTTTAGTTTCCCTTCATCTTAGAATGTCTTTTGTTTCCTTTTTGTTCCCAAGGAGAGTTTCACTGAATATAGAATTTCCAGTTAAGAGTTCTTTACTTTGAGCCCTTGAAAAATATTGTGCCACTTGTTTCTGGTCTCAATGATTTAACATAAGAAACTCGTATCCCCAGATTGAATTGGTTTCCTCTAGATAAAGTGTTGTTTCTCTTTCAATGATTTCAATATTTTGTTTTCAGTTTTCAGAAGTTTATTGTGTGTCTTAGCAAGGATTTCTTTAGGTTTATCTTATTTAGGCTTTTATCAACTTCATGAATCCTGAAGTTTATGTCTTTCACTAAAATTTGAAAGTTGTCAGACATTATTTCTTCAAATACTTTTAGGCACACCTGAAGTCGACCACTCAGGGTCTGCGACATTGTGGATGGGGCAGAGACTTTCACACGGACTACTAAGTCCTGTGGAGGAAGAAGGCCAGCTTGGCTCTTTCTCTCAAGGGGAGCCAAAAGCCACAGCCTCTGCCATGACAATCCTTTATTATTTCTTTTTTTGTACATTACATGATGGTCCTCATTTACTATGCACAGGTTCATTTTAGGAGGTTATCTTTTACAGAAAGCAAAGGAGCCAATGCTGATAATCACACCACAGAAGAGGGATATTTGCAAATGAAAAGGGAAAAGTAGTTGAACCAGTTATACTCATCCTTGGAAGGTTTAGCATGGATTTTAGGAAGTTACTTTGCAGTAAGCATTTGCTGCAAATCAGGGTGAGGGAGGTTTTTTTTTTAATATTAAATTTTATTTAGTTACTTTTCAAGTACATTTTTTTTTATCTATTTCTCCCATCCCCACCCCCCCCCCGGTCTCCCCCCCCAGTCCTCATCTCTGTGTCTTTCATACTTGTTCCTCAAAATCCCTCCCCCTTTTTCCCCTTAAGTTCCTTTCCCTCTCCCCCCTGGTCACTGCCCACTTGTTCTCTATTTCAATGTCTTTGTTTTTATTCTGTTTGCTTGTTTGTTCTATTCTTTAGCTTCCTGTCAAAGGTGAGATCATATGGTATTTGTCCTTCAATGCCTGGCCTATTTCACTCAGCATAATGCTTTCCAGTTCCATCCATGTTGTTGCAAAAGGTAGTAGCTCCTTCTTTCTCTCTGCTGCATAGAATTCCATTGTGTATATGTACCACAATTTTTGGATCCATTCGTTTACTGATGGGCACCTAGGTTGCTTCCAACTGTTGGCTGTTGTAAATTGTGCTGCTATGAACATTGTGGTGCATAGGTTCTTTGAAATTGATGTTTTAGGATTCTTGGGGTATAATCCTAGCAGTGGAATTGCTGGGTCAAAAGGCAGGTCGATTTTTATTTTTCTGAGAAAATTCCATACTGTTTTTCATAATGGTTGTACCAGTCTGCAATCCCACCAACAGTGAACTAAGGTCCCCTTTTCCAGGGTGAGGGAGTTTTTAGTAAAAACAAGACTCAAAGCAGCCTAGGCACATTGCAGACCTGATTCCCCACGGGAGAACCTATTTGTGAGCATGGTTCCTGTGCATCTCCAAGTGGAAGCTGGGCCCACGCCATGCAGAATGGTCTCCTACACACACCCTCTTTCTTTCATCTTCTGGAACTCTGATAATATGAATATTAGTGCTAACATAGTGACCTTTTATTATTTCTTTTCACAAGTAGCAGAGGCTGTTTATTTTTATTTTAGTCTGTTTTTTCTATACTTTCAGATTGGGTAGATTACATTGACTCTCTTCTCAATTTTACTGATTCTAATCTTTATCATCTCCACTCTAGTATTGAGCCCCTTTCATGATTTATTTTTAATTTCTGTTATTGTATTATTCAGGTCTATGGTTCCCTTTTGTTTCTTTTTTATAACTCCTGCTTCTTTGCTGAGATGTTCCATCTTTCCATTTGTTTCTAAAGAATTTGTAGTTATTTGTCAAAGCATTTTTATGGTTTATTTAAAGTCCTTGTTGCATAATTCCAATTTCTGATATATCTTAATGTTGTTATAAGTTAATTGTGTTTTACCTTCAAGTTACCATTTTCCTGATTCTTGCTATGACTGGATTTTTAATTGCAACCTGACATTTTTATCATAAGATAGTATGGACCCTATGTAAACCTCATTTCAGCAGGCAGTCTCCCTGTTAAGATTCAGCATCCAGGTTTTGTACTAGTTTGGTGAGCTTTGGTTTCAAAGATAATTTAATTTGTCAGTACATTTGCAGTGTCATTTTTGTCTGCTTGGTTTATCATGTTTGGTGGGACTCTCATTAATCTCTGCTGGTGTTTCCTGGGGAGCTGGAGTGGTTTCTGCAGGCAGGACTGCCTGGTGCCTCTAGGTGGGCAAAGGGAATCCAAAGCCCGGAGGAATGAAGAGTGCTTCGCAAACCAGGCTGCTTGTGTGGCATGATATACTCTGTTTTCAAACTCATCTGACTCTCACTCAGTCTGGCAGAGAAATGATCTTACCCATGCTGCTTTTTGTTGGTAGGTTGGGGGTTTGAAAAAACTGAATGTAAATTGCTTTCCATTATCGGGTGGGCTGAGGTGACCTGCCTTTATGATTGTGTTGTGACCCTTTAAGGCTGGGCAGGTCTGTGGTATTCAAACAGATGGAATAATATTCACAGAACTGTTGGGATGTCTGCCATGCCTTTATCCATGGGTGGGTGAGCCACGCACGCTGCAAGCTGCATGCCTCTCTGTTTGTCACACATCATGGCCCTTGCTCTCCAGCATGGCACACATCGTGGCACCTGTCCCCGTGTGTGTGTCTCTCATCATCATCCTGGTGAGAAGCCCCTACTTGTTTAAGTACTAGAAGGGAACAAAGCCAGAAAAATGCCAGAACGTTACATAACATAACATAATTCTGCACATGTGAGCCCACTTCATGTTATGAGAACAGTTTACCAGACCTGGTCTCAAGGCTATGAGAACACTACTTAACAGGCCCCTCCAAGGTTATGGGAACACTACATCCATTAGTTACCCAGACACCTGGGTGAGGAAGCCAGACTACCTCCACTTACCTTACAGTGATCTTCCTTTAGTTCTGGGTTCCTTAAGCAGTATGACTTTCTCTTTCCACCTTTCAGAGTTTTTCTTGATGGGCTCTTGCATTATTTTTAGGAGTTATGGTTTTTAGTGAGAAGAATCAAAGAAAAACTAGCCTACATTTTATCTGAATAGGAAATCTCTAAAGGAAAAAAATTTAAAACAGAGACGTCTCTTGTTTTGCTTGTTACTAGGTTAAAACTTTTCTTAATGTCTCCATTACCATCTACAACCAACTTCCTCAAAGTCTGTAATATACAAACACAATTGTCAGTAAAATCCACATCTAAGAATGAAGGTGTGCATGTATGTGTGTTGAGAAAATCTAAGAGAATGTTCTTTATAGAAACATGCTATGGAGCTGAAAACAGTATTCATAGAAAGTAACCCAGAAATTATTTAAATGCAGTAGCAGCTGAAATCAATGCCGAAGGTCATCATGAGAACCTGTCTCTTGTATATTTAAAAACAGTATCTGACAAAGATAAAATTTTACAAAATAGTGCTGGATGGTGTAGCTCAGTGGATTGAGCACAGGCCTGTGAAGCAAGGGGTCGCTGGCTCAATTCCCAGTCTGGGCACATGCCTGGGTTGCAGGCCAGGTCCCTAGTAGAGGGTGTGTGAGAGGCAATCACACGTTAATGTTTCTCTCCCTCTCTTTCTCCCTCCCTTCCTCTTTCTAAAAATAAATAAACACAACCTTTAAAAATTTTTACAAAATATGGGGATGAGGATCTAGGCAACCTTAACAAGGTATCAAAAAGCTAGGAGATGCCAGTCAATGTGTGAGTTAGTGTGCTTTTCCTTATCATGGGATCAGCACTTGTGCTGTTTCAAACTGTAAAATTGTTGCCATGTTTGGAGGTAAGTGGAAATTTAGATAAAATTGCTCTAGATTAATTATAATCACCTGTGCTTGTGATGTTTGTGTTTGCACGGTAAGGTATCCAGGTGATATAAATCATCTGTTTGATGCTCTGAGTTGCCAAGAGATTTTATATCTATGCTCATTTACTATTCAAAACCCATACACATGCCTGTGAATTTTGAATTGGAGAACACATTTATTCCAGAAAGAATGTTCAGTGTTTGGTTGGTAGCTGGTGCCCTGAGTGTGGTCAGTTTTGCCAACAGGAACATGCAAAGAGAGAACAGAAGAGACTCAAAAGCAGTCTCAGGAAACTAGAGTATCTAAGGAATAGACATAGACAAAGACCTGAGAATGGAGACTAATACAGAACAGAAAAACAATGTCAAGAAAATGGTATTTTATTTATCATATTACCCAAGATAAAGGTGGTCAAGGTCTTGCCCTTGAAAGAGTCTAAGATGTAAATACTCTATTGATCAATGGGAAGGCTCAGCTCCAGTGGATGATGAGGATGTAGGATAAATTGCAATCACTGAGCAGTAATAATGAGATGAAGATGTTTGATCTTTAAGGAAAGATAGCATTTCTTGCTGAAATGTGCATTCCTGATAATCCCCTGTGAAGAATCTGGCACATGACAGATGTTTAATAATATCCTCATTTGCCCCCTTGGAGTCTGTGTTTCTCTGCCTCCTCTAGGGAACTGCTATGGGCACTCTTCCTAGGAATAACTGCTAGGTTTCCTGCAGCTAGCCTTGTGGCTGTGCCTCCTGATGGTGCTTGACACGCACCATTGTAAGATCTTGGTATTAAGCCATTGGCCCCATCTCCACTCTGGCTGCCCTCAACCTCCTCACTAGTGAGAGTGTGGTGCTTATTATCCCAAAGATCCTAGAGAGGGCATAGGTTTTGCTTAGATAATTTCACAAAGTGATGACAACTCATCCATTATAAGTGAAAATGTTAGAATAAAGGAAACATGCTGTTTAACAGCTGTAGGTTTAAGAGAGGGTGTTGTTTATCACAGTCTCTCACTGAGAAAAGGCATTTTGTCTCTCACTGAGAAAAGGCATTTTTAATTAGTTGGTTCGGGAAAATAATCAAATGGAGGACATTGTTCTTAAACTGACAAATGTGAGTTGGATGGTGTACAAATTATACCTTTTCTCTCTGATGTTGATCACCAGATCAGCATAACCCTGCTTTTTTGTAACCATTTTTCATTTCAATGCTCTGTCTTTTCTGAGTGGAGATGTTTCCTTAGCCATTACTGGCTGCTCATAGCTTTGCCATTTAATCTCTCTTCTCAGTTGCAAATAGATTTTCCTGGATGTTCTTTGACTCCACTCCCCTATTCCCCTTTGAGATTCAGGGGGTGCCTTTCAAATAAAGAATTGCATCAGACTAAGCATGATTTGGTTTATCTTTTAAAGGAAGAGAAAACAGAATGCATTTCCTCTATAGTATATAATAAAAATTTTCACAAGTTTCATCTAATTTATTCTTTGCCACAATTCATTGGAGTATGTTTTATTATCCCATTTTAGAGATAAAAAATTGAGTCAGATAAGTAACATGCTTATAATGACATGTCCATTTTATAATAAAACCATAATTTATAATCATGTCTGTCTTACCCTGTGCATTGCATTGCACAGTGAAAATTAAACCCATTTGATCACATAGCACCCTGCAACACCTGCTCTCTCCTCTACCTGGAAAGCTCTTTCCCTGTGACCGGATCCTTTTTTTTATTCAGACATAAACTTAGATATTATTTCCTCAGAGGGCCTCTTATGACCACCTCAAGGCCCAAGTAATTTCTATCACAGTAATGTTCATTATTACTACTTGACAGTTTATTATTTATTTTGGATCTTTATCATCTGTTTTCTTTTTCTAGAATGAAAATTCTGTGAGACCTCTTGTTTTCCTTAGTCAGTCCCATGTACAATCTCTATAACTGTCACATCCTCACCATTCAATAATTGCTTGGTAAATGAATAAATAAATATATATATATTATGGATTACATAAATGACTAAATAAATAAATGATTAGAAATTCTCTCTTCTATGAACTACGTTTTTAAAATTTATTTTTTATTAAAATTATTTTGTTTTCTTTTATTATTTAAAAAATAATTTTATTATTGTTCAATTACAATAGTCCCTATTTCTCCCCAGCTCTCCTCTGCCCTGCCCACCCCCCAACACTTTTTAACTATTAAGTTTGTCCCTCTAATATAAATGATAAATTGATAGTTCTAGAAAGGAATTAAACTGTTCAAACTGATTTGGTATTAGCTGATTTAGAATAATATACAGAGGTTCAGTAAATAAAATCCAGCAGAAAAAAAGAACATTAATGGGGATGAAAGAAGATTTGAATTCGGGAGAAGGAATATGGTGACGGAATAGGAGGGAGCAGATTCCACTTCCCCCTACACATGGGAGAAAAACCTAGTTGATCTATGGAGGAACAGAGCAAACAGCCAACAGTACCCCAGCATATATGAAAATAAGAGACCAAAAATTGTAGCTGACACTGAAAAACCAGACGGTAAGGTTGAGTGCTTTAGGACAATAAAGTCCTAGGGACCAGTCTGGGGACCAGGGCAGCTATAACTTCAGGCCTGGAGCCTGGTGCCAGTGCTGGGTCTACCACAGACTCCTTGGGAGAGAGCCTTGGGTCAGCTGCTCCCTCCCTCCTCTGCCAAATAAGGTTTAAGCAGTAACTGGAGAGATCTGGTTGCTTGAAGTTGAAGAGAGGGGAATAAGGACAAAGAGGCAAACACACCGGGGCTGTGATCACCCACAAAGTCTATGGTCACCAACTTGGGAGAGTTGAGACTCTCACAGTAATGCACACTGACCCTGATAGTCACCGATCTGGCTGGAGAATTGGACCATACCGAGCAAAAGCCTTGAGTAGGAGGAATTTCTCAAAAAGAAAAACTGGGGAATTCTCCTGCAACATCCGCTCAGCCTACTCCCTTCCCAGCCAGGAAGCAATCACAAGGTGGCTCGGAAGGTTGCTTGAGGAAGGTCGCTCTTGGAAGGCTGCACTCGGAAGGCAGCGGGGGATAGACCCTGCTTACCCCCATAGCACTGAGAAGGGACTGAGGCAGCCTGGCTGAGCACGCACGTGTGCCTGTACCCTAGCCCACAGTGGTAACTGTGAGGAAAGAGCCTCTGAAGAAGACTTGGATCCCACACCAAAGGTTGCCAGGGAAGGGTGCCAGACTAGCTCTAGAAAGAGTGCAGAGTACACATTGGAAGGGAGAAAAGCCATACCAATCACCTCTCAGCCTGCTGCAGCCAACAAGACCAGAAAAACTGGTTTGGCCACCAACCAGTTTGAAACCAACAAGAGGTGTTTTTTTTCTTTTTAGTAATCTTTTATTTATTTTTTATTATTGTTTTATCTTTTAATACCCTTTTCCTTCTTTCTTGTGTTATTCCTTCTTCTTTTCTTTCCAATTTTATCTCTTCTTCCTCTCTTCTCCTGTTTTTTTTTGTGTGTGTGTGTGTTTTTTTAAATACCCACAGTGAGACAAAAAAAAATCTAGAACTGTGAAAGGACCAGAGTTGGGCCCAAAGAGGGGGCATTCCAACAGTTGAGTCAGTGAGACAAATTTCACTTTGCTATTGCAGAGAAACAAAGTTACTGCATATTTGTATTATTATTATTATTTTTATTATTCTTACGTCTTTTATTTTAATAGTATTTTTGTATTCTTTCTATATAGTATTCTTTGCTTGCTGATTATATTGTATTATTTTATAGGTTCCCCTGTTCTTTCTCAGCGTATTGCTAATGTACTGTCCTTCACATCACTTGTGTTCCTTTAGCATGCTACTCAAAGTCCTATACCCCCATTCTTGTTATCCAGATCACATAGATTCTGTCATATGATTGTTGCTCTAATATTATTGTAAATAACAGCTGTTCTATACAATTGTAAATACTTTACAAAACCCCTCCTGGATGTTAGCCCACTTCACGGTTTCCTGAACTCTATTACTGTAGTGCTTAACTCTGTTCTCTCACACACTACACCTATTTACTATCCTTCACTATCACCTTACCTCAGAATATCACCTCCCGCAACCTCACTGCCTTCTAGATCCAACTCATAATCCTTCCATCCCCAACAAGAGTCTTATCTTCTTTCCATCCTTTCTTAAAAGTGGCTAGTTGGGTGGAAGATCACGGTTAACACTGTACATACATAGCCTATCTCTTCTATCTCTTATCTCTTCTATTCTGGCTGCTACTGTAAATATCACAGAATATTCTCTTGCTGTCTTAAACCATTTTTCCTTCCGCTCTAACCCATCACAAAAAAAGAGTAGGTAGAAGTGGTGAACACCAGGATACCCACTGGAAGAGGAAACCCAACAACAAAGAAACCACTGACAGATAACAACAGAAGAAGGTGAAGGAGAGTGGAAACCATACAAACCTCAATTCAGGACCTATCTGGAAATAAAACAAAATACTAGAAAACCTACCCAGTACCAACAACTGAACAAGAGTGAAAGAGAATCCTCAAAGTCTTGTACACATGGAAGAACTAGCTTCAACACAACCTGCCCTCACCAGCACAACAAAATACAAGAGGAGGTGGACAGAGTGACCCTCAGTTAACCAGCTGGTGGAAAGGACCCACCAAAGAAAGACCCAACAACAATCAAAACCCAAAGACAAACACAGAGCCAACTTAAACGACAGGCCAAGGCCAGTGAGCTTGGAAGATCAAGGAGACTACACCACTGAAACTAACAGGTATTCTACCACAAAAGTTCACACTATCAACCCAGGGAACCAAAACAGATCAATTTAAGAAGCTGAAGCTAACAAGAAGAATGTCACAAGCAATGGGAAGACAAAGAAACAATTCCTAAATGAAAGAAAAGGAGGAAGCCTCAGAGAGAATGCTAAATGAAATAGAGGCAAGTCAACTATTAGATATTTAGTTCAAAGCACTTGTTATCAGGAAGTTCACAATGAACTCACAATGAACTACCAGAAACTACAGGGAAACTACAATGAACTCATTGAAACCTATATCAACATGAAAAAAAAAGGAAATTATCAACAAGGGCCGAGAAAAAATGAACAATAAAATTTTTGAACTGAAGAACACAGTGAAAGGAATAAAAAAAAAAAAGATCCAGGAAGCAGAAGATCGGATCAGTGAGTTGGAGGACAAAGTAGAACAAAACACCCAGAAAGACAAAAAAATAAAAAAGAGGTTCAGAAAGAATGAAGAGGGATTAAGAGAAATGCAAGACAATATGAAACATAATAATATCCAAATAATAGGGATGCGAGAAGAAGAGAAAAGGATAGAAAACGTATTTTAAAAAGTAACAATGGGAAACTTACCTAATTTGATGAGAGAAAAAGTCACACAAATCCAGGAATCACAGACAGTCCCAATCAAGAGGAAACCAAAGAGATCCATTTAAAGAAACATCAGAATTAAAATGGCAAAATTCCAAGACAAACAGAGAATTTTAAAGGCAGCAAGGGAGAAAAGGAAAGTAACATAAGGTTACTTCCCAGTAAGGTTAGCTGATGACTTCTCAGTGAAAACACTCCAAGTTAGAAGAGAATGGCAAGAAATATTCCAAGTAATGAGAACCAGAGATTTGCAACCAAGGCTACTTTACCCAGCAAGGCTCTCAATCAAGATAGAAGGCCAAATAAAGAGCTTCCCAGACAAAAGAAGTCTAAAAGAATACACTTCCACCAAACCAGCTCTGCAAGAGATGCTTAAGGGACTGCTGTAAAGAAAGGAAGGAAAAGAGACAGACAGAGAAGAACACAGGTACAAAAATGGCAATGAATAAGTACCTATCAATGATAACCTTAAACATAAATGGATTAAATGCTCTAATCCAAAGACATAGAAGAGCTGAATGGATAAGAAAGCATGACCCACACATATGCTGCCTACAAGAGACCCACCTCAGGACAAAAGACCTACACAGAATGAAAGTGAAAAGCTAGAAACAAATTTTCCAAGCAAATGGACAGGAAAAAAGGATGGGGTAGCAATACTCATATCAGAAAACATAGACATCAGAAAAAGGGCTTAAAGAGAGACCCAGCGGGTCACTTCATAATACTCAAGGAAAGAATTCACCAAGACATAAACATTATAAATATATATGCACCCAACATAGGAGCACCCAAATACATAAAGAAGATCTTAGAGGACTTCAAGAAAGATATGGACAGAAAAATATATAGTAGGGAATTTTAACACCCTACTGCCAAAAATAAACAGATCTTTCAAACAAAATATCAACAAAGATATTGTGGTATTGAACAAACCCTTAGATGAAATGGACTTAATTCATATATATAGAACCATTCATCCCAGAGAAGCTAAATACACATTGTTTTCAAAGGCACAAGGAACATTTGAAAAGATAGACCACATGATAAGACACAAAACAAGCCTCAACAAATTCAAGAAAATTGAAATCATACCAAGCACTTTCTCA
The DNA here is from genome assembly GCF_021234435.1 of Artibeus jamaicensis. Classification (NCBI taxonomy): domain Eukaryota; kingdom Metazoa; phylum Chordata; class Mammalia; order Chiroptera; family Phyllostomidae; genus Artibeus; species Artibeus jamaicensis. The sequence continues at coordinate 36,557,447 of NW_026521788.1, read as the reverse complement.
GACTACAGGGACTGAAATTAGAAACCAACCCCAAGGGAAAACACCCAAAACACTCAAAATCATGGGGATTGAATAACATGCAATTAAACAATGAATGGCTAAGGAATGAAATTAGGGAAGAAATAAAAAAGTTTCTGGAAACAAACAAAAATGAACTCACAACAAGCCAAAACTTACGGGACACAGCAAAAGCAGTCCTGGGAGGGAAGTTCATAGCAATACAGGCCTACCTAAATAAAATAGATACATTTCAAACAAACAACCTAACCCTACCCCTACAATAACTTGAGAAACAACAACAAAGACAGGCCAGAGCAAGTAGAAGGAAGGAAATAACCAAGATCAGAACAGAACTAAATGACATAGAGACTAAAAGCACAATGCTAAGAATCAGTGAATCCAGGAGCTGATTTTTTGAAAAGATAAACAAAATTTACATGCTTTTAAGCAGACTCATCAAGAGAAAAAGAGAAAGGACCCAAATAAACACAATCAGAATTGAAAGAGGAGAGATTACAACTGACACCACAGAAATACAAAGCATTGTAAGAAATTACTATGAAGAACTATATGCCAAGAAATTTGAAAACCTAGGTAAAATGAACAAATTTTAAGAAAAATATAATCTTTCAAAACTCAAAGAAGAAGCAGAAAGCCTGAAGAGAACAATAACAGCAGAAGAAATTAAAGCAGTAATCAAAAAGTTCCCTACACACAAAAGCCCTGGAACAGATGGTTTCACAGGAGAATTCTACAAAGCATTTAAGGAAGAGCTATCCTTCACAGACTATCAAAAAATCCAAAATGATGGAAGACTCCCAAAGTGTTTTTATGAAGCCAGCATCATCCTAATCCCAAAACCAGATAAAGACACAATAAAGAAAGAAAACTTCAGGCCAATATCACCAATGAACATAGACGCTAAAATCCTCAACAAAATATTGGCAAAGGACATCCAACAATATATTAAAAAGATCATACACCATGGGGATTCATCCCAGGGATGCAAGGATGGTTCAATTTCACAAATCAGTAAATGTAATATATCACATAAACAAAAGCAAAGACAAAAATTGCATGATCATATCAGTAGATGCACAAAAAGTATTTGATAAGATACAGCACCCATTTATGATAAAAAACACTTAGCAAAGTGGGAATAGAGGAAGCACTCCTCAACATAATAAAGGCCATATGTGAGAGACCTATAGCTAACATCATACTCAATGGGCAAAAACTAAAAACTTTTCCACTAATATTAGGAACAAGACAGGGTTGTTCATTTTCACCACTTCTATTCAATATGGCATTGGAAGTTTTAGCCACAGTAATCAGAGAAGAAAAGGAAATAAAAGGCACCCAAATAAGAAAGGAGGAAACAAAACTGTCATTGTTTGCAGATGACATGATAGTGTACATAGAAAATCCTATATATTTTTTTAAATTGACCTGCTTTTTGACCCAGCAATTTCTCTGCTAGGATTATATCCTAAGAATCCTAAAACATCAATTTCAAAGAACCTATGCACCACAATGTTCATAGCAGCACAATTTACAATAGCCAAGAGTTGGAAGCAACCAAGGTGCCCGTCAGTAAATAAAGGGATCAAAAAGTTGTGGTACATATACACAATGGAATTCTATGCAGCAGAGAGAAAGAAGGAGCTACTACCCTTTGCAACAACATGGATGGAACTGGAAAGCATTATGCTGAGTGAAATAGGCCAGGTGTTGAAAGCCAAATACCATATGATCTCACCTGTAACAGGAAGCTAAACAACAAAACAAACAAGCAAGCAGAATAAAAACTAAGACACTGAAATAGAGAACAAGGGGACAGTCACCAGAAGGGAAAGGGAAGGGAATTTAAGGGGGAAAAAGGGGAGGGATTTGGAGGAACAAATATGAAGGACACAGGGATGAGAACTAAGGGGGATGGAAATGGGAGGGAGGTGGGGAGCATGGGGCGAGGAGGGGGCTGCGATGGGAGAAACAGACAAAAAACTGTACTTGAAAAATAGCTAAATAAAATTATTGAGAAAAAAATTAAAAAAAAAGAAAATCCTATAGACTCCACCCAAAAACTGCTTGACCTAATAAATGAATTTGGCAAAACAGTGGGATACAAATTGAATAATCAGAAATCAAAGGCATTGTTGTATAACAACAGTGAAATATGAGAAACAGAAAGCAGGAAATAAATTCAATTTGCTATAGCAACAAGAAAAATAAAATACCTAGGGATACACCTAATCAGGGAGGCAAAAGACCTGTATGCAGAAAACTATACAACATTGAAGAAAGAAATTAAAAAAGACAGAAACAAGTGGAAACATATACCGTGTTCATGGACTGAAAGAATTAACATCACTACAATGTCCTCACTACCCAAAGCAATTTACAGGTTCAATGGAATACCTATTAAAGTACCAATGGCATATTTCACAGACATAGAACAAACACTTCAAAAATTTATATGGAACCATAAACAACCCCGAATAGCAGCTACACTTTTGAGAAAGAACAACAAAGTAGGAGGGATCACAATACCTGATACCAAACTGTATTACAAGGCCACTGTAATCAAAATAGCCTGGTACTGGCATTAAAAACAGGCACATAGACCAATGGAACAGAATAGAGAGCCCAGAAATAAACCTCTGCAGTCAATTAATATTCGACAAAGGGGACAGTAATATAAAATGGACTAAAAATAGCCTCTTCAATAAATGGTGTTGGGAGAACTGAACAGCTATGTGGAAAAAAATGAAACTTGAGCACCAACTTACACCATACACCAAAATAAATTCAATGTGGATAAAAGATTTAAATATAAGCCGTGACACCATTGAAGTCCTAGAGGATAACATAGGCAGAAAAATCTCAGCTATTTCACACAGCAACATTTTTACTGATATGTCCCCTAGAGCAAGGGACATAAAAAAAAAGAATAAACAAATGGAAACTCATAAAAATAAAACGGTTCTGCATGTTTAAAGAAAACAGTATTAAAATAAAAAGAGAGCCAACTGTATGGGAAAACATACATGCCAATGATACCTCAGACAAAGGTTTAATCTCCAAAATACACAAAGAACTTACATGACTCCACTTTAAGAAGACAAGCAACCCAATTAATAAATGGGTGAAGGACTTGGACAGACACTTCTCCAAGGAGGACATACAGAAGATCCAGAGATACATGAAAAGATGCTCAATATTGCTAGCTATCAGAGAGATGCAAATTAAAACCACAATGAGATACCACTTTACACCAGTCAGAATGGACATCATAAACAAAGCAACAAACAACAAATGTTGGAGCGGTTGTGGAGAAAAGGGGACCCTAGTGTACTGTCGGTGGGATTGCAGAGTCGTACAACCACTGTGGATAACATGAAATTTTGTAGGAAAACTGAAAATGGATCTTTTGACCTAGCAATTCCATTGCTAAGATTATACCCTAAGAGCCCTGAAACACCAATCCAAAAGAACCTATGCACCCCAATGCTCATAGCAGCACACTTTACAATAGCCAAGTGCTGGAAGCAACCTTGGTGCCTATCAGTAAATGTATGGATCCAAAAACTATGGTGCATTTACACAATGGAATTCTATGCAGCAGAGAGAAAGAAGGAGCTACTACCCTTTGCAACAGCATGGATGGAACTGGAAAGCATTATGCTGAGTGAAATAAGCCAGGTGGTGAAAGACAAATACCATATGATCTCACCTTTGTATGGAACCTAAACAACAAAACAAACAAGCAAGCCAAATATAACCAAAGACTGAAATAGAGAACAGGGTGACAGTGACCAGAGGGGAGAGGGGAGGGAATTTCAGGGGAAAAGGAGAAGAGTTTACAGGAACAAGTATAGAGGACATATGGACAAAAACTAAGGGGGGTGGAAATGGGAGGGAGGTGGGGAGCACTGGGCGGGGGGTGGACTGGGATGGGAGTGAAAGGCAGAAAACTGTACTTGAACAACAATTAAAATAAAATTTAAAAATTTTTAAAAAGAAAATTTGAATTTTATTTTTAATTTAGCAATTCATGGCTAACTGGTGCAAATATGTAATTTTTGCAGAATCAAATTCCCCCCCTTTTAATTGCTTCAAATTGTAAAGTTAATGTGTAAATATTTGCCTGGTTTTTTAAGGCAAAGCCCCAGTTAGCATTCAGGGACTTAAGCCCTTGGAACATGTTCCTTAAAAAGAGTCATTTTTTATGACTGCAGACCATGAAAGATTACATATCAGTTTAGACTCCTGGGGATGTTGGTATGTTAGTTTTCTGTTGCTATTCTGATAAATCACCACAAATTTGTGGGTTGGGGATGCTCGAGGGAGGGGGAGTGCAGATCAGAAGAGGGTTAAGGGGAGAAAAATATGGGACAACTGAGGTAGCATAATCAATAAAAAATATTTTTAAAAAGTTAAAACTTAAACATGTCCAGAAAAGGAAAATAAAATATCTGTGATACTAACCTTAATAAAATTACCACAAACTTAGTCACTTAAAAGGGTACAGATTTATTTTTTTTATAATTCTAGAGTTCAGAATTCTTTTTTTCCAATAATTTTATTTAGTTATTTTTCAAGTACAATTTTTTGCCTATTTCTCCCATCCCAGCCCCCCCGCCCCGTGCTCCCCACCTCCCTCCCATTTCTACCCCCCTTAGTTCTTGTCCCTGTGTCCTTCATATTTGTTCCTCCAAATCCCTCCCCTTTTCCCCCTTAAATTCCCTTCCCTCTCCCCTCTGGTCACTGTCCCCTTGTTCTCTATTTCATTGTCTTTCTTTTATTCTGCTTGCTTGTTTGTTTTGTTGTTTAGCTTCCTGTTAAAGGTGAGTTCAGAATTCTTAACTGGGTCATTTTCCATGTAAAGTAACATCTTCACAGAGTTGGAAATTAGAAGGATTGTAGCTTGGTTAACATGTTGGGTTTAACGTAGTAAAGTGGGGGAAAAAGGGAGAAATCATAAAATGTTTCTAAGTTAGTGAATTGAGTAACTAGAATAATGGCATTGCTATTTGTTAAAAGGCAGGAATCAAGGAAAAAGGAAGTTTAAGATGGAAATCAGGACTTCTGTTTCAGATATGTAATATTTGAGATGCCCATGAGACCATCAAGTAGGGCTGTTGAGTGGACAGTTAGATGTTTAAGTTCAAGAAAATGTTTAGGCCTGGAGATAATCAGAGAGAGACATTTCATAATGCTAACAGCTTAATTGTCAATTCTAATATGCATGATCTTAACAACAGAGATTTAGTCAAAGACTGAGAGAAGTACAAAAAGAAACAGACTAATCTAAGTCATATCTGGAAATTTTAACATGCCTCTCTCAGAAACTGATAAAAGAAACAGGCAAAATAATCAGTAAGGATATATATGACTTGAACAGAATGATTATCAAATTTGACAGAATAGGTTATATATAGACCATTGCTTTCAACAGACACAGAAAAAAACATTACTTTCAAGTATACATGAAACATTTACCAACTATGATTACATGCTGGGTGGTGAAGAAAATTTCAAAATACAAAAATACAAAGGTCAATTTCAGGAGGGTTATAAATCTATTTATAAATTTCAAAACAATAAAGCTTCTGGAAGATAATGTTTAAAAATATGCTTGCAATCTTGGTATAGAAAAATCTTTGAAAAGTAATACATAAATATATTTAAGTATAAATGAAAATATTAGAAAATAGGAAAGTATTAAAGTTAAGCATGTTGTTGAGCAAAAGACACTATTAAGAAGGAAGAAAACAAAGCTATAGAGTGAAAGAAGATATTTGCAGCCCAAATAACCAGCAAAGCACTCACATATAGAATATATAACTATTTCACTAAGAAAAATGACTACCCAATAGAAATATGGATAAGAAAACTGAACTAATATTTTACCAAAGTTTTTCCCAATTGGTCAATAAATATATTTTTAAAAGTGCTCAACTTTATGATAAGCAGATAAATGTAAATTTAAATTACTGTATAATACAATACTTTACTTACCAGAATGGCTAATAGAAAAAGAAAAAGAATGCTGAAAAATATGATGTGGAACAAAAGAAACTCTTATACACTCCTAGTAGAAGTATAAGTTAGTGTAAATATATTGTGAAACCTTTGACATTATCTATTAAAGCTGAAGATATATAAAGCCTATATTCCTCACTTTTATATCTATCTTCATATTCAAAAAAGTCTGTAGTATGTACCAATATCCATGTGCAAGGATGTTCATAGCAACACTATTTTTAAGAGTCCTAAGGTGTGAAAAATTCAAGTCTATCAAAATAGAATGGGTAAAGAAGCCCATTTATATAATATAAAACTTTAACGATGAAAATGTGTAAATTATAGCTTTGTGCAATAACATGGTGAGTCTCACAGACACAATGTTGATAGAAAGAAACTAGGTTACAAAAATTGTTCATTTAAATTAAAAATATCTGGCAAGCTGAACTGTGGCATTTAAGGATGTAAGTATAGATGGCTAAACTACACAGTAAAGTAAGAAAGTGCTTAAGTACAAGTAAAAATAGTTAACTTTGGAGGGTAGGGAGGGAAGAATTGAGAAGAGCAAAGGGGAGGCTCAGAGGTGCTGACAGCATTCTATTGTTCTATTTTTCACCTGGGTGGCAGAAAATTGGTTGTTGCATTTTTGAAACTGTGATATTCAAGGGTAGGCAAAAGTAGGTTTACAGTTGTGAGTATGTGAAACAGTTTATTCTTGTATTATTATTTATTAATTATTGTATTATTTTCCATATGAACAACTGTAAATGTACTTCTTTTGCCCCACCCTGTGTTTTCCAATTAAAAAATTGTGCCTGTATGTGTGTTGAGAGAGAGAGAGGAAGAGAGAGAGAGAGGAGAGGTGAGGAATTGTTTATGTAGACAAATTTAAAAAGAATTTTATCTATAAGAAGGAAAAGAGAAGCATCAGGGGAGATGTTAAGAAATTGTGACTATAGGTGCAGTAGGTTTTTAAGACAGGAAATATTAGAGTATATTTATACACTAATGATAATCCTGCAGAAGAAAAAAGAGACATCATTGAGGCTGAACCCAGAGAAAATTACACAATGTGAATTCCTGGAACATGGTGTGAGTGAGCTGCAGACCATGAATAAAGGGATCAGCCTGTGAAAAAGGAGCTTCTCAGAGAAAAGGCGATTGAAGTAGGTCCTGATGAGTGTGAGTATATAAATGTCTATAGGTATGAGTATTAGAAGGCTCTAGTGAAGTGTGGACCTCAGCTTCCTCTTAGGCTCATCTCAGCCTCTGTAGTTTTCTTTGTCTTCCTGCAGTGGACCATGCTCCTTCCCACTGAAGCACCTGTGCATGTGCTGTCTGCTGCACAGACTGATTGCACTCTTGGCCCCCCTCACCTGGTTAATACCTGCACATCCTATAACTCCCAACTGAACCAACATGCAAGCAGGAAAACCTGAGCTGTTTATCCAGGACATACTCTCAGCTCCCAGGGCAATTTTCCCTCAGAGTACAGAGCCCTCTTGTACTCTGCCCTCTTGTACAGAGCCCATATTTATTTAATTTGGGCTGTACTTTCACAAAAGAGTATGTGCTATGTATTAATGGAGTATTTCTTCTTTAGACCAACCCCTGACACAGTGCCTAGCATCTTGTAGGTACCATTTTTTTAAAAAAAATGTGTGAATGTATGAATAAATGAAGGTCATGCAGAATATTCTTAGAAGTATTATTTGAAGAAGTCATAATTTGTTGGCAAGAAATGTTATTAGCAATAATGTTTCTGCTCACTGAACAAATGCTCTAATAAATATAACCCAATAAATCACATATTCATTTAGAAAGCCATTTATTAATAAACATGTATTTAGTAATGACATTATAGGAATGGTCACAGAAGCAATTAAGTTTTTGTGCAGGTAAAAGAGTTCTGAGGAAACAGATCCTGGCTTTGGAGTTTATAGTTTAAATTTTAATTTGAGCTCTTTTTCTTATGAATTTGTTAGTATTGGATGTCCTCTAAGTGATTTGAGCTATTATCTTCTTATTAGTAAAATAAGACTACTCAGTTATCCCTTATATAATTTTTGTGAAGATTGTACACAGTAGCCTATCTAAGGGTTCGTAAGGTGCCTGGTGCAGAGCTGTGTCTTCCTTTGATTAATAACTAAGTGGATAAATGTGGCAGGATTTATGCATATTAATGGGGATGGGGGACTAATGCTAAAGGAAAGATTGAGTTGACCATTAAACCCTTAGATAAGTACAGTGTCACAGCTGGTAGGAACTTAAAATTCCTGTATTCAGAATATATTCTTTACAGGTGAGGCCTCTGTGGCCCTGAGAGGGGGAAAACTACTGCAGGTTGATGGCCTTATCTTGGAGCAGAGGTCAGCCTGTATCTTAAAGATCACACAATTCCTCCCTTGCCTGTGGTGCCTCTCTCTGGGGCACTAAAAGGCAAGCTATTTTGAGCCAGGTGCTGGATAAAGAACACTCCCAGCAGTGTCTAGCCTTGATTTTACCATTGCTTTGGCCTCCTGGGATGCTTCCCTTCTTACAAGGCACTTTAGGTCAGCAGGAATGTGAGTGCACTTGTGAAATTCAATTAATTATAAAGCTCGCCCACACATGCCCTTCCAGGGCTGGCCTAGGCAGGACTAAGCAGTACTACTCCTCTAAATAATCAAGTTTCCTGACACCCAGCCTCTTACCTGCTACCAGCTTTTTCTTAAGTTTTCCCTCATTCTCTCTTCATTCTATTCTTGATGAAAGACAAATCTGATCTATGGGGATGTGTTTTGGATATTAAAATACTGCTGCATACCAAATTTTGATTTGAAATATCTGAAAGCTTGAATTATACAATTGTTTTTGTTGGAGTTAGAGTGAGAAACTAACATATGCTCTTCTTCTGTCTTGAGTTCTAACAGAGTAAAAGCAAAAAGCATGGATATATGTATATACAGGGGTTGGCAAACATAGGTTTACAGTTATTTGTATGAAAAATGACAAAATTATTAATATATAATAAAGAATAAACTATGTTTTCTGTGCTCACAACTGTAAAACTACTTGTGCTTACCCCTGTACGTGACTAATGTGTTTTGGGGGTGCACCTATAATCCTTGAATATAGGTGTTCCAGTTAACTAAAGCCAAAATAGGGCCACTGGTTTTCTCTTGTATGAAGCAGGGAATAAGGAGCAGAAGCTTGCTTTGATGTTTTAAGGCATGAGTTGAGAAAACAGAGTCCAATGCCCTTATCCTAGACTCAGATATCAGGAAGTAAGAGCAGTGGGGCTCAGATTCCAGTTTTGAAAGAAATTGAGTGCTCTCTCTAAGCTAGTGAGGACAGTGGACTCCAATTAAGTACAGAAAGAGAAAAATGTTAAGTGTTCAAAGAAGAGGCAAAAGTATTGATTCCAATATTTTGTCCTTCAGGGGAGTTAAATGAAAGGCCCCCTTTCAATGGACAAAGTGAACATAGGGAAATGCTGATTTCCTCTGACATTCTCCAAAACATTTAATTTTAACATACTGAATTTGAGAGTCTATAGTCAATCAGGTCAATATAGTTGACATTTTTGAGGCTGGATATATATGACTTTCCAGAGTAGGCCTGTCTTTTCTTTCATCAGATCACTCTTTATTAGAGGTGGAAGCTTAGATAGGCTTCCATACCCAGGAGACTGAAATGGGTCAGAATGGGCTATTACTTAAATTAAATTAAATTTTAAGGTCAAGTTTTGCTCTTGGTACATGGTTCACCCATGATTCTATTTTCCATCACACATTAAGCCCAGTCGTATTGCCCAGTACAGAACATCAAAGAAGATGGTATAATGAACAGTACATGTTCCCAGCACCTCCAAATCCGAGCTATCTATATCCAAACCTCTTACTCCTGCATGTTTGTGAAGAGCCCAAATGATTATAAGACCCAGTGTCTGCCCTGAACACCAACACTTAGAAAACACATGTAAATTTCTGCTTTTTCTGGCAATTTTTTTTGCCGGATCACAGTATAGAGTATAATTAGAACCCAAATCATTGTTGTAAATCAAAGATCATTGTGGGGACTTAATGCTACTTAGAGGCTTGTCGATAGAAGAGAAAATGTGTGTCAGGGGAGGGTAAATATTCATGGTGGAAGGATCACCTGAATGTCCGTCCTTCTAGTGAGTATGTTCCAACTGTGTGTGATGAATGATACATGAATATCTCTGTGACAGAAGTAATCTCCCAACAAGAGTTTAATTGTGAAATTATGGACTAGAGTTTCTATAGCATGAAAAAAAATCAACCTGTTCACACTTTCCTTTGAAAGTGTACATTTAAGGTGTTGCTCATTTTGAAATATTTAGAAAATTGTTGTGGCACAGTATATTATCAGGTCTGATTTGAGACTGACTTCTCCCCCTCACTGTTCATCACCCACATTTAAAATCACTTCATTTCTATTTCCTTTTTGTCCCTAGTGACTAAATAAAGACACTGTCCAGTGATCCAATGTCTCTTGGTAACAAGGTAATCTACTTTTTTTTTTAGTAGAAACTTTCTGACATGTTTCATTTCCTTATATTCTTTATAGTCCCAAATGTTTGCTCTTATCTCTATAATTTTTGTATCTCAGACAGGATCTTAGAGAATTTGTTCCAAATCTTTTTAATTCTGTATCATCTCATGAACTTCTGAATTTTTATTGGTAAAGCTGAGTTTGAAAAATACCAATTAGCATAATGAATTTTCATAGGTTCTCACAGTGGCTGCAGTGTATGACACTCAAGTTTAATCAAAGGTGGCATAAAAGCATCAACCCAACAAATAAAAAATTCATTATTCATAAATATCATCAGGTCTCTAGGAAGTGTCAGGTGCTGTAACAGGTGCTGTTCTAGATGCTGGAGATATATCAGTGAAAAATCAGCTAAGACAAACTGCCCTCAAGGATTCTAGATTTCAGTCAGGGTAGACAGACAATACTCAAAGCAACCTATTATATGTGTTTAACATAAACACATATGCTATGTTAAAGTGTAATAAGTATTATGAGGGAAAAATAAAGAAAAAGGAGGCTAGAGATTGCCACATAGTAGTGAATTATCTACCATTTTAAATGTAGTCTGAGTGCACACATGCACAGTAATGTATGTAAGAGGGAAATGCAGTTGCAACATTATCAATTGGTATAGCCTGGGCACCTGGGTAAATCTAGAAAGAGAGGTGTCAAAGTTGCACCTCTTGTAGTGATATTTAGAAGCAAATATCAGAAACAAAGTTTTCACAACCTGACACTGTTTAGGAGAGTTGCAAAACTGACCCTAAGGCTATAATTATGTGGTAAACATAGATTAAATTGGTAGGATGAGCCCAAGAATAAATCATGGAGTACAATAAGAGGGCTATAGAAGATAAAGAAACTACGTTATCAATGAGTTTGTATTAAGTATTTATTGTGCCTTGTCCTACCCTATGTATTTTACAATGATATCTCATTTCATACACTAATAACTTTAGATGATGCATAGGTTTACCTCCATTTGGCAGTTCAGAAAAATGAGACAGAATGGTTACGTGACATCCACTGGCCCCATAATGTAACTTACAAGGTTACTTCCCTCAGTCCAGCATCTAATCTAAGACATTGCATTTCATTGTCATGAATCTTCATTCCATTTTGTTATAAAAGAATTCTGAGATTGTCTTTGTTATTTATTTTGATGTTTTTGAAGAGTCCAGACATTATAGAATGCCAATCAATTTGTATTTGTCTAATTTTGATTCATAGTTATTTTTGTATTGTTGTTTTTTGTTGTTGGCAATAATAGGAGTGTTGTACTGTCTTCAAAGTGTGGAATCAATAATCACATCATTCCCTATCCCCCATATTAGTGATATAAACTGTGTATAAACATGGTGCTCACCAGGTTGCTCAACTGTAAAATTTCTATTTTCTCTTTTACAATAAAGTTTTTGAGGAGATACTTTGAGACCATATAAATATACTTTTCCCCATTAAACATTAAATCACTAGTTTTAGTATTAATGAAGATTTTCTAACTTCATAATTCCCTCTATATTTATTTGGTGTGCTCCTGTAAGGAAGACTTTTTCTTCTCTGTATTTACTAATTCAATCATTTATTTACTTATACTAGTTATATTAGTATAAACTCATAATTTCTTACTCGTTTTAATGGGTGAAACCCATTATGTGATTATATATTTGATGCTTAATTTGTACCAGAATTGGTTAGTAGGAGCCCTTCGGTTTGGCTCATATGACCCTTAAATATATACCATGAAGAAGGGGATAGTACTATGGAAGAGGGAAAATTACTAACAAACTTAAAGAAATAATGAAGTTTATTATGGAACAATTGTGTACAAATTAGATAACCTAGGTGAAATGAACAAATTCCTAGAAAGACACAAATCACTAAAACTGATTCAACATAAAATAGAAAATTTGAATAGACTAATACCAAAGAAAAAGATTCAGTCAGTGATAATTTTTTCCCACAAAGAAAAGCCCAGGATTGTATTCTTCACTAGTACATTTAACCAAACATTTGTGGATGAATTAACACTGATGTACTGGTCTTTTTCAAACTTTTCCAAAAAGGAAAAGAGAAAGGAACATTTTGTAACTATATGAGGCCATTATTATCCTGATAGCAAAATCAGGAAAGATATCACAAGAAAAGTAAACAATTATGTCTTTTACAAATATAGACATAAAAATTCTCTACAAAATACTAGTAAACTGAATTAAGCACTATGTAAAAAGGATTGTACACTTTGCCTCTAACCCAGGAATGCAAGGTTGATTCAACATATAAACATCAGTGAATATCATATACCATGTTAATAGTAGGAGGAAGGTAAAAACACATGCTTATCTCAATAGAGGCAGAATAAAGTATTTGAAAAAACTCAAGACCCTTTCATCATAAAAACATATAACGAACTGGTAACAGAAGATAATTTACTCCAAATAATAAGGGCATTTATGAAAAACCTATGATAGACAACATTCTTAATAGTGAAAGGTTGTCAGGACCAAACAAGGGTATCCTTTATTCTACTGTTCATCAGTGTACTAGAGGTTCTAGCCAGGATCATTGGGTGAGAAATGGAATGGACAGCATCTGTATTGGAAAGGAAAAAAGCCACCTCTCTGGGCAGATGGCATAATTTTAAATATAGAAAAAACTAAATAATCCATAAAAATGCTTATTAGAGCTAATAAATAAGTTCAGAAATGTGGCAGGATATAAAATCAACACATAACAATTATTTGTATTTCCATACAGTACATATTGTAATAATAATAAAAATGAAATTAATACATATTAAAATATTAAATAGTGGTTGTAAATTTAATGAGAGGTGTAAAAATAGTACAGTGGAGACTGCAAAATATTGCAAAAGAAACTCTTAAAAAACAAAAACTAAAGAAAATCTAAATATTGGGTTGACCAAAAAGTATGTATAGTTTTTTTGTAAAATGAGTCATTTTTCATTTTCACCAATAATTTTTTTAAAATACTTTTGATTTTTATTGTTCTTCAAGTACAGTTTTCTTTTTATTTATTTATTTATTTATTTTTATTTTTTTAATTTTTTTATTGATTATGCTGTTACAGTTGTTCTATTCCCCCTTTATTCCCCTCCACCCTACCCTCCATCCCCACCATCACCCCCTCCTTTAGTTTATGACCATGTGTCTCAAGTCCTTTAGATTCTATATTTCCCATGCTATTCTTGCCCCCCCTTCTATTTTCTATCTACTGTCTATGCTACTTATTTTCTGTACCTTCTCCCCCCTTCTCCTCCTCCCACTCCCCTGTTGCTAACCCTCTTTGAGATCTTCATTTCTATGTTTCCACTCCTGATCCAGCTGTCCTTTTAGTTTGCTTTCGTTTTAGGTGTGGTTGTTAATAACTGTGAGTTTGTTGTCCTTTCACTGTTCATGTTTCTTTAACTCCTTTTTCTTAGATAAGTCCCTTTAACATTTCATATAATAAGGGCTTGGTGATGATGAACTCCTTGAATTTGATCTTATCTGAGAAGCACCTTATCTGTCCTTCCATTTTAAATGAAAGTTTTGCTGGATAGAGCAATCTTGGTTGTAGGTCTTTAGATTTCATGACTTGGAATATTTCTTTCCAGCCCCTTCTTGCCTGTAAGGTCTCTTTTGAGAAATCCGCTGACAGTCTAATGGGGACTCCTTTGTAGGTGACTATCCCCTTAGCTCTTGCTGCTTCTAGGATTCTCTCCTTCATTTTAATCTTGGCTAATGTAATTACGATGTGCCTTGGTGTGTTCCTTCTTGGGTCCAATGTCTTTGGTACTCTCTGAGCTTCCTGGATTTCCTGGAAGTCTATTTCCTTTGCCAGATTGGGGAAATTCTCCTTTATTATTTGTTCAAATAAGTTTTCCACTGGTGGCTGTGCCTTTCCCCCTTCTGGTACCCCCTATAATTCGGATGTTGGAGCGTTTAAAGATGTCCTGGAGGTTCCTAAGACTCTCCTCATTTCTTTGAATTCTTGCTTCTTGACTCTTTTCTGTTTGGCCATTATTTGCTTTCTTCTGGTCCACTCCATTGGTTTGAGTCCCAGTTTCCTTTTCATTGCTATTGGTGTCCTGTGCAATTCCATTCATTTCAATTAGTTTCGCCTTCATATATTTGTCTAATTTGTCGGTATAATCAACCAGTTCTGTGAGGATCCTGATCACCAATCTTTTAAACTGTGCGTCTGTGAGTTTTGCTATTTCTTCATCGCTTAGATTTATTGGCTCTGGGGCTCTGAGATCCTCCTGCGCCATTCTTGGTCTGTTCGGGCCCTTTAAATGTGAGAAGCAGCGCCTTGGATTCCCAGGTCGCTGGGTTGTGATGCTGTATGTGGGGGCGTGGCCAGAGCGGGAAATGGTGACCTCCTCTGCCGCTTCTCACAGCTGGGTGTGGAGGAGCAGTGCCTTAGGTGGTTCACCTGGGCCGGGCCACTCAGAGTCGCTGGGTTATGACGCTGTATGTGGAGGTGGGGTCAGAGCAGGGAAATGGCGGCGCCCTCCACTGCCGCTTGCCGTGGGGACCTGCCGGCCCGGTCCAACAGCCCACTCCCTCGCCTGTCCACCCTCGCACAAATGCATGACCTCAGTCAACACGCAGCCCCGGGCCCGGCTGTCTCCCCCTCGGTCGCTCGCCTGGTTGCTCGCTGGGTCGCTCACTAGGTCTGACCCTGCGCCTGGATTCCGCGGGCCTGAGTGTGTCTGGCCGAGTCCTCCTGAGCAACCCTGCTCCGCCAGTCGCTGGTTTCGCCCCTTACCGGTCAGGCTGAAGAATTTGTTGTTAACGGACTTCCGAAAAGTTCAATTTTCCGTGTTCTGGCTGTGTTTTCTGTTGCTAATATTTAGTTTTCTCTAATCTTGGTTGTGTGAGAAGGCACGGCACATCCACCTATGCCTCCATCTTGGCGGAAGTCCTCCAAGTACAGTTTTCAACCTTTTCCCCACATCCCTTCCTGCCACCCCAGCCTTCTCAACCTCCCTCCCCTGTTTCCACCCCATGTTATTGTCCATGTGTCCTTTATAGGACACTGGTTCCTGCAGGCTCTTTAAACTTTCTCCCATTATCCCCTCCCCTCTTCCTTCTAGTTGTTGTCAGCTTGTTCCCAATTTCAGTGTTTTTGGTTATATTGTGCTTGCTTGTTTGCTTTGTTGATTCTGTTCTAGTTAAAGGTGAGATCATATAATATTTGTCTTTCACTGCCTCGCTTATTTCACTTAGCATAATGCTCTCCAGTTCCATCCATGCTATCACAAAGTGTAGGAGCTCCTTCTTTCTTTTTGCTGCACAGAATTCCAATGTGTAAATGTACCATACTTTTTTGATCTACTCGTTTTCTGACTTAGGTTGCTTCCAGCACTTGGCTATTGTAAATTGTGCTGCAATGAACATTGGTGTGTATAGGTTCTTTTGGATTGGTGTTTCAGAGTTCTTAGAATATAATCCTAGCAGTGTAATTGCCAGGTCAAAAGGTAGTTCGGAAATTCGATACTGTTTTCCATAATGGTTGTACCATTCTGTAATCCCACCAACAGTGCACTAGGGTTCCCTTTTCTCCGCATCCTCTCCAACAGTTGTTTGTTGCTTTGTTTATGATGGCCATTCTCACCAGTGTGAAGTGGTATTTCATTGTTGTTTTACTTTTCATCTCTCTGATGGCTAGTGATGCTGAGCATCTTTTCATGTGTCTCTGGATCCTCTGTATTTCCTTCTTAGAAAAGTGTCTGTTCAAGTCCTTTGCCTATTTTTTAATTGGATTGCTATTCTTTTTAGAGAGGAGTTGTGTGAGCTGTTTATATATTTTGGTGATAAAAGCCTTGTCTGAGGTGTCATTGGCAAATATGTTTTCCCATACAGTTGTTTCTCTTTTTTATTTTAATACTTCTTTCATGTAGAAGCTTTATATTTTGATGCAATCCCATATGTTTATTCTTTCCTTTATGTTTCTTGCTCTAGGAAACATATCCGTGAAGATGTTGCTGCATTGAATGTCTGAGATTTTCCTTCCTATGTTAACCTGAAGGACTTTTATGGTGTCACAACTTGTATTTAAGTCTTTTATCCACCTTGAATTTATTTTTGTGTACAGTGTAATGGGGTGATTGGGTTTTATTTTTTTGCATGTAGGTGTCCAGATCTCCCCAAATCATTTGTTGAAGAGGCTATTGATGTTCCATTTTATGTTTCCACTTCCTTTGTCAAATAATAATTGACCATAGAGACTTTGGCTTTTTTTCTGGCTATCTATTCTGTTCCATTGGTCCATGTGTCTGTTCTTATGCCAGTACCAGGCTGTTTTGATTACAGTGGCCTTGTAATACAGTTTTATATCAGGTATTGTGATCCCTTGTTCTTCTTTTTCAAAATTGCTGCAGTTATTCACGGTCAATTATTGTTTCACATAATTTTTTGAAGTGTTTGTCCTATTGAATTTACAAATTGCTTTGGGTAGTATGGACATTTTGATGATGTTAATTCTTCAAAATCCATGAACACAGTGTATGTTTCCATTTGTTTGTTTTCCTTAATTTCTTTCTTCAATGTTGTGTAGTTTTCTGTGTACAGGTCTTTTACCCCTTAGGTTTATTCCTAGGTATTTTATTTTTCTTGTTGCCAAAGCAAATGGGATTTATTTCCTGCTTTCTGTTTTTGATATTTCACTGTTGTTATACAACAATGCCTTTGATTTCTGAATATTGAATTTGTATCCCACTGTTATGCCAAATTCATTTATTAGGCTGAGCAGTTTTTTGGTGTAGTCTATAGGATTTTCTATGTACACTATCATGTCATCTGCAAACAATGACTGTTTGTTTCCTTGTTTTCAATTTGGATGCCTTTATTTCCTTTTGGATTAGGACTTCCAATACTGTGTTGATTAGAACTGGTAAAAGTGGAAAACCCTGTCTTGTTCTTAATATTAGTGGGAAAGTTTTTAGTTTTTGCCCATTGAGTATGATGTGGCTGTAGGTCTCTCACATATGGCCTTTATTATGTTGAGGAGTGCTCCCTCTATTCCCACTTTGCTAAGTGTTTTTATCATAAATGGGTGCTGTACCTTATCAAATACTTTTTGTGCATCTACTGATATGATCATGTAAATTTTGTCTTTGCTTTTGTTTCTGTGTTGTATTATATTTATTGATTTACAAATATTGTACCATCCTTGTGTCCCTGGGATGAATCCCACTTAGTAATGGTGTATGATCTTTTTAATGTACTGTTGGATGTGGTTTGCCAATATTTTGTTGAGGATTTTAGCATTTATGTTCATCAGTGGTATTGGCCTGAAGTTTACTTTCTTTTTTTTTTTTTTTGTCTTTATGTGGTTTTGGGATTAGAAAGATCCTGGCTTCATAAAAAGAGTTTCAGAGTCTTTCATCTTCTTGAAATTTTTTGAATAATCTGTGAAGGATAGGAATTAGCTGTTCCTTAAATGCTTTGTAGAATTCTCCTGTGAAACTGTCCAATCGAGGGGTTTTGTGTGTCGGGAGTTTTTTGGTTATTGCTTAAATTTCATCTGCTGTTATCAGTCTGTTCAGGCTTTCTGCTTCTTTTTTATTGAGTTTTGGAAGATTGTATCTTTCTAGAAACTTGTCCATTTACCTAAGTTTTCAAATTTCTTGGCATATAGTTCTTTGTAGTAATTTCTTACAATGCTTTGTATTTCTGTGGTATCAGTTGTAATCTCTCCTCTTTCATTTCTGATTGTGTTTATTTGGGTCCTTTCTCTTTTTTCTTGATGAGTCTGCTTAAAGGCTTGTCAATTTTGCTTATCTTTTCAAAGAACCAGCTCCTGGGTTTTGGGGTCCTTAGAATTGTACTTTTAGTCTCTATGTCATTTAATACTGCTCCGATCCTGGTTATTTCCTTCCTTATACTTGCTGTGGGCTTTGTTTATTGTTGTTCCTCCTCTTCTGATAGATGTAGGGTTAGGTTGTTTTTTAAACATATTTTTATCTTTTTTAGGTAGGCTTGTATCACTATGAACTTCCCCCTCATGACTCCCTTCTCTGTGTCCCATAAGTTTTGGGTTGTTGTGAGTTTATTTTCATTTGAAACTTTTTGATGTTTTCCTTGATCTTATTTTGATCCATTCAATGTTTAATAACATGCTATTCAATCTTTGTGAGTTTGAATGTTTTTGAGTTTTTACCTTGAGGTTGGTTTCCAGTTAATTCCCTATGGTCAGAAGATGCCTTCTGTGATTTCAATTTTATTGAATTTGTTGAGGCTTGTTTAATTTCTTATCATGTGGTCCATCTTTGAAAATATTCCCTGTGCATTTTTAAAGAATGCATATTTGCTTCTTTGGGATGGAAGGCTCTCTATATATCACTTAAGTCCATTTGATTTAGAACACTGTTCAATGCTGCAATATCTTTGTTGATATATTGTTTGAAAGATCTATCCATTTTTTGACAATGGGGTGTTGAAGTCCCCTACTGTGATTGTGTTGCTGTCAATATCTTTCTTGAAGTCCTCCAAGATTTTTTTATGTGTTTGGGTGCTCCTATATTGGGTATATATATATATATATTTATAATGTTTATGTCTTCTTGATGAATGCTTCCCTTGAGTATTCCAAAATCATCTTCTGGGTCTCTCTTTATGGCACTTTTTTTGAAGTCTATTTTGTCTGATATGAGTATTGCTACCCAAGATTTTCTTTTTCTGTCTGTTTTCTTGGAATATTTGTTTCCAGCCTTTCACTTTCAGTCTGTGTAAGTCTTTTGTCCTGAGTTGGGTCTCTTGTAGGTAGAATATGTGTGGGTCATGCTTTCCTATCCATTCAGCTATTCTATGTCTTTTGATTGGAGCATTTAATCCATTTACATTTAATGTTATTATTGATAGGTACTTATTGATTGCCATTTTTTGTACCTGTGTTTCTCTCTTTTTCTTCCCTTTCTTAGAGCAGTTCCTTTAGCATCTCTTGCACAGCTGGTTTGGTGGAGGTGTATTGTTCTAGACCTCCTTTTTTTTTTTTTTTCTTCTTGGAAGCCCCTTATTTGGCCTTCCATCTTAATTGGGAACCTTGCTGGTTAAAATAGCCTTGGTTGCAGACCTCTGGTTCTCATTACTTGGAAAATTTCTTGCCATTCCTTTCTGGCTTGTACCATGCCCATTGGGAAGTCAGGTACTAGTATTATTGGTGCTCCCTTGTATGTTACTTCCTGTTTCTCCCTTGCTGCCTTTAAGATTCTCTCTTTGTCTTGGAATTTTACCATTTAAGTATGATGTATCTTGAAGTGATCCTCTTTGGGTTCCTCTTGAGTGGGACTCTCTTGTTTCCTGGATTTGTGTGACTTTTTTTCTCTCATCAAAATAGGAAATTTTTCCATGACTTTTTCAAATAGGTTTTCTATTCCTTGTTCTTCTTCTTCTGGTATTATTATGTGGATATTGTTACATTTCATGTTGTCCTGCATTTCCCTTAACCCCTCTTTGTTCTTTCTGAGTCTCTTTTACTTTTCTTGCTCTTCCTGGATGTTTTTTCTACCTTGTCCTCTAGCTCATTTATTCGATCCTCTGTTTCATCCAGCTTGCTTGTAATTCCTTCTACTGTGCTTTTTATTTTTGAGATTTTATTGTTCATTTATTCCTGGTATTTGTTTATAGTTTCTATTTTTGTTTTCATGGTGATATAGTTCTCACTTAGTTCCTTGTAGATGTCTGTGAGCTCCTCGAGCATATTTATGACCATTATTTTGAATTCTATATTTGATAGTTTGATTACCTCCATTTTGATTAGCTCTTTTAGTGGGGAGTTTTCCATTTCTTTTGACTGCATCTTCTTCTTTTTTTGTTTCCTCATTTTAGGGAACTCTTTTTGTTTGTTTCTGTTTTTCCTGATGTTTCTCTTTGCTACCTGTCTTTGGAGGTGAACTTCTATTGTAAGAATTCTATGAGGTTCAGTGGTGTGGTCTCTTTGATATCCTTGTCTGGATGCTCTAGGTTTGCCCTTTCTTCTGTTGGTGTGGGCTCTCTTGCTGTACTTGGGTTTTTACATTCTGGTGATTCCTTTGTTGGTAGTTTCTCTCTCCTCCACCAGGTATACTGGTGTTTTCAGCTCCCACCTATTCTTTGATGTGATCAGTGGCAGGGAATAGGCAAAATGGATTAAGACAGCAGGATAATATTTTATGGGATTTAAAGTAAAAGAAAGTAGAAATGAGATAGGAGGTTCTTTGGATAAGTGTAGCATTAACTGTGATATTTCACCCAACTAGCCACTTTTTATAAAAAAGACTCTTGTTAGAGGGGAGGAGGATTATGAGCTGAATCCAGAAAGCAGAGTGCTTCTGTAAGGTTAGATGGTGATGTATAGTGAGAGTAAAGGATATAAAGTAAGTGTAGTATGAGAAGGAATAGAGTTAACCACACCAATAATAATGCTCAGGAATAGAGTGAAATGGGATGAGATCAGGGAGGATTGCTGTGTAGTATGTACAATTGTATAGAATAACAATTATTTACAGTAGTACTGGAACAACAATGATATGACAAGAAATATATGATTTGGAAAACCAGAGTAGAAAGTAACCAGTTAAGAGTTGTGTGTTATTGGTACACAGATGAAGTGAAAGAAGGAATATTAAAATGCAATAAAGAGAGAATAAGGAAAACCAGTCAAACAATGCAATTAAACAGAGAAATAAAACAGGGGACACTAAACATGAGAAAGAGAAATAAAAATATACTAATAAAGTAAAATAAGTAAAAATAATGAATAATAATCATAATACACATAAAAAATAAAATGCTAGCTCTATGAGACAGCAAAGTGACATTTGTCTCAGTTTCTCAATTTTTGCGTTTAGCCTTGTGTTCCTCCTTTACTCAATGTCTTACTGTCTCACTTGGGGGAAGAAAGAAAAGGGAAAAAAAGAGAGAGGAAGGAAAAAATAATATGCCTTTTGCTAATTTTAAACCCATTCAACAAGTTCTGCTGGTTTTCCTGGATGCCACAGGAAGAAGGGGGCTGGGCCTCACTTTTATCCCTTCCTATTATTTTGAGAGGATGGGGACCAGGTCTGGGCCACAATATTTACAGTTGCCCAACCTCTGGCCCAGGTCTTCCATGAACTGCAAAGCTCAAATCAGTCATTCAATCTCTTGTGCATGGCTCTAGTCATCCACTCAGTCTTTGGGCATGGACATGAGACAAATTTGGGCATGCAGTAGTTAGCCACTCAGTCTCTGGGCGCGTGGCTCAAATCACCCTGCAGGCAAGCCAGCCACTGCTGGAGAGTTCCAAACAAAGCAGCTGCCTGCTGTTCTTAACAAGTGCACAGCTTTTTACCCTTCCCAACTTTCCAACCAGTTTGTAGACAATCTGGTCAGGGTCTGAGACAACTCAACTCCTCCGTTCTCCAGATGTCACCAACCCAGAACTTCAGTTTCTCTGGTGCCAGCATCCAGGGTCCCAGTGGATGAATACCAACTCTGTGTGTCACCCACTTTGTCCCTATTCCCCACAGCAACTGCCAGCATCCAGGGCCTTCCTGATTTTCACCAATAATTTTATTGATTTGGATGTTTTGAATATGTTGGCTGTCTCTTGGGTAGTATAACACTGATTGTTCTCAATTGATAACTCTATTTAATTGCTATCAATCTCAACTGGTCTACCCAACCATGGAGCATCTTCCAGAGAGAAATCCGCAGCATGAAATTTTCTAAACCACTTTTGACATCTTTGATCATTTGCATCACCATCTCCATACAATGCACTTTTTTTTTTTTGCATTTCAGTTGTGTTTTTACCTGTCTTGGAATAATAAAGCACAATATATGGAAAATGTTGCATATTTTCTTCTATGTTCAATATTACACTGGCTACACAAAAATTCTACAATTTTGATGTTTTTTAAAAAATTCACTCTGATATGACAGCTGTCACAATACAATATAACAAAATCATTTTGAATAAAGTTAAAGAAAACTAAGTGCAGAGACTTTCAGCCAAGATAAAGGTGTAGGTAGATACACTGTGCCTCCTCATACAAGCAGAAAAAGGACAACAACAAATTTAAAAACAAAAAGCAGCCAGAACTGACAGAAAATCAAACTGTATGGAAGTCCAACAATCAAGGGCTTAAAGAAGAAACATTCATCCAGACCAGTAAGATGGGTGGAGCTGGGCAGGTGGGTGGAGAGGACTCACACGTGAGGCTGTGGTTGGTGGAGCAGGCAGTCCCACATTTGTGTGAGGATAAACTGGGAAGAACAACTGGAGAGTGAGACAGACCATGCAACTTAGGATTCTGGTGTGGTGAAATGAAGTCTCAAAATCTCTGACTGAAAAAATATGTGGGGGTTGCTATGGTTGGAGAAACTCCCAGCCTCACAGGAGAATTTATTGGAGAGACACACAGGGTCCTAGAATGTACACAAACCCATCCACCAAGGAATCAGCACTACAAGAGCTCATTTTGCTTGTGGGTATCCAGAGAAGTGACTGAAAGCCTGACAAGAGCAGAACAAGTGGCATTGTTGCCTGTTGGACTCCTGCCTCACATACAGTGCCACAATGCAGCCAAGTGGTTTTCTCCACCCTGGAAAATACCTAAGGCTCCAACCCTTACTATATAACAAATGAGCTGAGAAAAAAATGGCCCAAATGAAAGAACAGATCAAAGCCCCAGAAAAAAATAACACTAAGCAAAGAAAAGATAGCCAACCTATCAGGTACACAGTTCAAAACACTGGTAATCAGGCTGCTCACAGAATTTGTTGAGTATGGTTGCAATATAGAAGTAAAAGCAAAGGCTATGAAAGTGAAATAAAGGAAAATATACAGGCAACCAACACTGAAGGGAAAGAAACTGGAACTCAGATCAATGGTTTGGACCAGAAGGAAGAAAGAAACATTTGACCACAACAGAATGAATAAACAAGAATTCAAAAAATGAGGAGAGGCTTAGGAATCTCCATGACAACTTTTAAATGTTCCAACATCTGAATCATAGGGGTGCCAGAAGGAGAAGAGGAAGAGCAACATATTAAAAACTTATTTGAAAAAGCAGTGAAAGAACTTCCCTGATCTGGCAAAAGAAATAGACTTCTAGGAAGTCCAAGAAGCTCAGAGAGTCCCAAAGAAGTTGGACCCAAGGAGGAACACATCAAGGAACATCATATTTACATTAGCCAAGATTAAAATGAAGGAGAGAATTCTACAAGCAGCAAGAGATAAAGAGACAGTTACCTACAAAGGAGTTCCCATAAGACTGTCAGCTAATTTCTCAAAAGAAACCCTACAGGCATGAAGGGGCTAAAAAGAAATATTCAAAATCATGAAAGACAAGGACCTACATGCAAAATTCCTCTATCTAGCAAAGCTTCATTTAGAATGAAAGGGCAGATATGGTGCTTCCCAGATAAGGTCAAGTTAAAGGAGTTCATCATCACCAAGCCCTTATTATATGAAATGTTAAAGGGAATTGTCTAAGAAAAAGAAGAATATCAAAACTGTGAACAGTTAAATGACAACAAACTTACAACTATCAACAACCAAAACTAAAAAAACAACAACCCAAAAAACAAAAAACAAATTAAGCCAACAACTAGAACAGGAACAGAGTCACAAAATGGAGATCATGTGAGAGTATCAGTGGGGAAGGGGAGTGGAAAATGGAGAAAAAGGTACAGGGAGTAAGTAGTATAAATGGTAGGTAGAAAATAGACAGGGGAAGGTTAAGAATAGTATAGGAAATGTAGAAGCAAAAAAACTTATATGTATGAACCACGGACATGAACTAAAGCAGGGGTAGAATGCAAATGGGAGCAGGTGTGTAGGGTGGAGGAAAATTAAGGGGTGAAAGGGGGATAACTTTAATAGCATAATCAATAAAACATATTTTAAAAACAACAATAAAAATTAAAATATATTAAAAAACACAACTAAATGGTGCTAGAATTGTCTTGGAAAAAATTCAAATGGCCTTGTAATACAGTTTGGTATCAGGTATTGTGATTCCTCCTACTTTCCTCTTCTTTCTCAAAATTGCGGCAGCTATTTGGGGTTGTTTAAGGTTCCATATTTTTTTTCTATGTCTGTGAAATATGCCATTGGTACTTTAATCGGTATTGCATTGAGCTCCTACCCTTCGCAACAGCATGGATGAAACTGGAGAGCATTATGCTAAGCAAAATAAGCCAGGTGCTGAAAGACAAATACCATATGATCTCACCCTTAACAGAAACCTAAACAAAAAAACAAACAAGTGAAATATAACCAAAGACACTGAGAAAATGAACAGGCTTACAGTGACCAGAGGGGAAAGTGGGGAGCAAATTTCAGAGGAAAAGGGGAAGGGTTTACAGGAACAAGTATAAAGGACACATGGACAAAAATTAGGAGTCAAGGTGGAAATGGGAGGGAAGTGGGCAGGACTGGAGGGTGGTGGGCTGGGATGGGAATAAAAGACAGAAAACTATTCTTGAACAACAAGTAAAATTAAAAAATATATAAAATTCAAATGCATTTTTTGTCCAACCTGATAGATAAAAAAGTCTCCTGTGTTCTTGGATTGGAAGATTTACTATTGTTAAACTGGCGGTATTCCCCTGATTTATTGAAAGATTTAGTCTGAAATGTTTCAAAATTCCAACAGATTGCTTTGTATAAAAATGACCAGAAGATCCTACAATTCATATAAAAATGCAAGACCAGAATAGTCAAAATAATTTTAGGAAAAAAAACAAATTTGGAAGACTCACATTTTAAATTTGGAAGACTCAATTTCAAAACTTATTACAAAGCTATAATAACTCTGTACAATGGTATTAATACAAATATAGACACTAGATCAATGAAAGAGAATTGGGAGTCCATAAAGAAACACTCAAATTAGTGGTTAATTGATTTTCAATAAGAATGCCAAGACAATTTTTAATGGGAAAAATAGTTTTTTTAAAGATTTTATTAATTATTTACTTTTTGAGAGAGGAGGAGGGAGGAAGGAAGAGAAGGGGAAGCAACTATGTGAGAGAGAAACATCTGTCTGTTGCTTCTCCTACCTGTACATGCCCTGACCTTCTGAACCCACAACCCAGGCATGTGCCATGACTGGGAATCAAACTGGAAGCATTTTGCTTTTTGGAATGACATCCAACCAACTGAGCCAAACCAGTTAGGGCTATTTTGTTTTGTTTTTAAAAAAATGATGCTGGGGTAACCGGATATCTACACACAAAAAAATAAAGTTGAAACACTGCCTTTCTCATTTATAAAAATTAACTAAAAATGATCAAAGGCCTAACTATAAAATCTGAAACTATAAAATTATTACAAAAACACATAGATGTAAGTCTTTACAGCCTTGGATTAGGCAATAATTTCTATGATATGACACCAAAAGCATGTTGTAATAAAAGAACATACAGATGAACTGAACTTCATCAAGAGTAAAAATTTGTGAATCAAAAGATGTCAAGAAATGAAAAGACAACCCCCCACATGAGAGGAAATATTGGGAAATTTTACATCAGATTAGGATATGGTATCCAAAAGATATAAAGAACTTTTACAACTAAACAAAAAAATAACACAATTTAAAAATGGGTAAGGTTCTGAATAAACATTTCTTCAAATAAGATGTAGAAACAGCCAATAAAGAAATAAAAACATTTTTGATTCCATTGGTTCCTAGGGAAATGCAAATCAAATCAAAATTAAAAACATCTTCATACCCACTCCTTGGGTTTTAATCTAAAAAGCCTAAGAACCCTGGAACACCAATCCAAAAGAACCTATGCACTCCAATGCTCAGCAGCACAATTTACAATAGCCAAGTGCTGGAAGCAACTTAGGTGCCCATCAGCAAATGAATGGATCAAAAAACTATGGTACATTTACACAATGGAATTCTATGCAGCAGAAAGAAAGAAGGAGCTCCTACCCTTTGCAACAGCATGGATGGAACCGGAAAGCATTATGCTGAGTGAAATGAGCCAGGTGGTGAAAGACAAATACCATATGATCTCACCTTTAACAGGAACCTAAACAACAAAACAAACAAGCAAGAAAAATATAACCAAAGACACTGAAATAGAAAACAGGGTGACAGTGACCAGAGGGAAGAGAGGAGGGAATTTCAGGGGAAAAGGGGAAGGATTTACAGGAGCAAGTATAAAGGACACATGGACAACAACTAAGGGGGGTGGAAATGGGAGGGAGGTGGGGAGCACTGGGCAGAGGGTGGACTGGGATGGGAGTAAAAGACAGAAATCTGTACTTGAACAACAATTAAATAAATTAATTAAAAAATAAAAAATAAATAAAACGACAGATACTAACAAGTATTAGCAAGAGTGTAGAGAAACTGGAATCCTAATACATATTAGATAAGAATGTAAAATTATGTAGCTGCTATGGAAAACAGTCTGGCAGACCCTCAAATAGCTTACCAAAAAATTAAAACTAGTCTTGACCCATGTGACTCAGTTGGTTGGATGTTGTTCTGAAAAGTGGAAGGTCTCTGGTTCAGTTTTGGTCAGGACACATTGCCTGCATTGTGGGTTTGGTTCCTGGTTGGGGCACGTACGAGAGGCAACTAATTGATGTTTTTCTCCCACATTGGTGTTTCTGTTTCTCTCTTTCTCCCTCCCTTCCCTTCTCTCTAAAAATAAGTAAATAAAATCTTTAAAAAACTTAAACCTAGAGTTACTATATGACTCAGCAATTTTACTCCTAGGTATATACCCAAGAAGATTGAAACACATGCTCACACACAAAAAAGTTTATCAGTGTTCATAGCAGCATTGTTTACAAAGCCAAAAAGTGAAAACAATCCAACTAGTGAATAGATAAATGAGGTATATCAATATAATGAAATATTATGCATTGAAAAATAGCCATAAAGTACTGATACATGATATATCATGGATAAACATTGAAAACATTATGCTAAGTGAAAGAAGCCATTCACAAAAGGCCATATATTATATAATTTCACTTACAAAAAAATCCAGAATAGGTAAACCCATAAAGACAAAAAAATGGTTTATTTTTTGCCAGGGCCTGAAGAAAGGGCGTATTAGGAGTTAACTGCTATAGAGTTTCATTTTTTATGAGGAGGATGATTACAGTGTTATTAAATTATATAGTGGTGATTTGTTCACAGCTTTGTAAATATGCTAAATGCTACTTAATTGTACATTTTTGAAATTTTAAATGGCAGGTTTTATGTGCATTATATCTTAATAAAAATGTGTCCCTATTGGCACTTGGTCACTTTGTGGGGCGGAGTAATGATCCAGGTTTATTTTGTATTTCCTCTGTTTTCTAAAGAGTCCTGTTTCTTTTAGTTGAGATTGTATTCGCATACCAAAATGTGGATTTAGGTATGTTTATTATTATGGTGGTGTTACTGCTTTCAGAAAATTTTTCTTTCTCCCTTTCTTCTTCTTCTGGGTCTCATTAGGTGGATGCAGCTCTGCTTTTATCAACTGATATATGACATGGGACAGACAGCAATCAATGCACAGACCAGTAAAAGCTCAGCTTTGTATCCTCAGAACCCCTCGATTTGGCTGGAGATTATTTTATTGGGGATTTTGAACAGATGCAACATGTTAATTATGTTATAGCTGTTACTCTGGTGGATGTCAGGGTTATTTGAAGATATTCAGCTGATATTTTGTGATATTTGGAAGAGAATCCAGAAACAATCAAATTAGCTACAGATGCCATTGACAAGCCACCTCTCTCTGCAAGGTCCTCATGGGAAATATGTATGCAGAGAACAAAGCCAGGCAAATCACTTTATTCATGACACAGTTTAGCCCCAACCACAATGAATAAGTTCAAATTTCTCTCCTACACCTGGGAGAATCTTTCACCTTGGGCAGGTCACCAGCTCTAACCTCCTCTACTTGAAAACCTAAATAAGTCTCAGAACTTCATTCTACGATTCTGGGAAGGTCACACTTGCAGGAAGAAGTGTAGTAGTGCCAGTGGTGGGAAGTATTTTTCCTATGAAACAAATGCCAGGAAAGGCAGCTGAGAAAAAAGCAGAAGAGGCAAACTCTCACAGGGCCAAACACAAAAAAAACTGAGAGAAGGATCATAAAAACAAGGTATATTAAATTTTCTTGGAAAAATTTATATTTAACAAAAATAAAGATTAAATTGTGTGATATAATCCTAGAATTTTAAAAATGATATGCATGTAGAGTATATCACAGGATGATGATCCAAAAATGAACACACATTTAAAGTTGTATGATGGATATCTCCCTCCTTCAATTGGAAATCTCTGTATCATTTGAGACATTAACTGTATGGTCTTCCTGTATTACCAGATTCATGATAAGTTAAGAGCTGCTCTAACCATATCCTTCATTGCAGGATGGCAGAGAAAGTAGTATTTGTATTAGTTTTCCCAGGCTGGGAAACTGTTTACCACAGCCTGGGTGGCTTAGACAACACAAGTATTTTATCAGAGCCCTGAAGGCTGGAAGTCCGAGATTAAGACATTGGCAAGACCTCTTTCCTTGTCTTGTACATGTTGGTCTTCTCTTTGTCTTCATATGGTTTTCCTTCTGTGTGAGTCTTTGTCCAAATTTCCTCTTTTTATAATAAGACATCAATCATATAGGGTGAGAGCCCACCCTAATGACCTCATTGTAATTTAATTATCTCTTTAAGACTATCTACAAATTTAGTCCCATTCTGAAGTACTGGGGGTTAAGACTGAATTTTGCAAGGACACATTCAGCTCATAACACACATTTACTAATCAACCCAGCACTTGACCACATCCATTGCTAATGCCTGTCCAACTGGAGGTTTGTATGTAATTTCCTCACCTCCATTCACTCAAAGAAAAGGAATGGAAAGCAAGAAGAAGATTCTCAGCCTCATCCTCACTATCAGGAAAGCACAGAGGTATAGCATATAGTTTGATGTCACAAAAGGAAAAGCAACATGACTGAACCAGGACTCCTCTGGCTTGTGATTTCTGAGTTGGTACTGCATCACTGACATCTTTGGAATAAACACATCTTGTCATTGTCACATATCTGAACAACTCGAGTTTACCTGATGTTCAATGCCACAGGCAATGCTTTTGTTGGTTTGTTTTATGCTCGATACCATTTTGCCTTTCCCTCAGTTCTTTTATGACTTCCTCAACAGTACTCACAGTTAATTGTCACCTGAGAGTCAGGAAGAAGCAGGGGATGGCAGAGACATGGCTGCTGCCTCCTTTCCTGTCTGTCCAGTGCTCTTAGAGCCTGCTGAAACATTTGTCCACTTTCCTGGGTAGCAGAAGCCTGGTGGCAGCCTCTGGAGAAGGTTTCACTGAAATATGGGAGACAGGTGGGATGGAACACCCTTTCCTCCTCATATTCATTTCAGGCACTTCCCTATTTATCTGCTGCAGTGAAGCTCTGCTAATGTGGAAAAAATTAATTAATTAAAAAGAAATTCAGCACAGTGCACCCAGGAGAGCAGTGGGGATAGTAATGCCACCATTCATTATTTTAAAACAAACACAATTTGGAATGTAGATCTATCTGGAAGTATGAAATTGGTTCTTCTTAAAAGAGCACCTGGTAAGGGAAGAGCATGTGACCAGCCCAAAGACAAAGGATTACACCTGGGGCCAGCAGTGTAATTTCTCTGAGTTCTTGCCAGCCCTGTTAGCTCAGCCACAAACATGAATATTGTCAGAATATAATAAGAAGTATCTACCATGTATCGAGCACCTACTTGGTGCTTTATATGCTTAATTTTATTGAATCCTACTGGCACCCAGTAAAATAAATATTTTCATTTCCTTAGGAAGAGACTGAGGGTCAGACAAGTTAAGACATTTACGCAATGTCATATAGGTCAGCCATGGCAGAGATTAATTCAATCCAGATTGATTTGACTCCAAAGCCATGACTGTCCATTTACCTTGTTGCAAAACCAGAGATAATGCCTGCGCTGTGAGACAATACACTTTAGGCTCCATCCAGACCCTAGAAAGGGTGAAAGAAGGCAAGGCATACAAAAAGGAAGAAACTATTTCCACTGGGCAAGTCAAGTCCAGATGTCCTTTCCAGTATGGCTAAGCGAAGGCACCAAAAAAGGTATAATTTGGAGTGGGTCATTTGAAAGTTCTGCTTTAATTCTCTTATCTGTAAATGAGAACTTAAGTGGAATTAAAGCTCTGTTCTTTGGGTTTCCTTTGCTAAAATATTGTGCCAGAAAGAATATTACTGAGCCATTTAAATACTTACAGGTTCAGAAGAACCCACAATGGGTGGGAGCCCATGCTAGAACCTCAAGGACAAAAAAGGCCTTTAAAGAAGGCAGACATTCTTGTAGGTAGGGAAGGGGGCTGTCTGAACCTGGTGCATTGATGTGGTCATACCCTGAGACCCATCTACTCTGTACCAGTTGAATGGAAGACTCACCATGAGGTGAGAAAAGCAGTTTGGAATCAGACAACTCTGGGTTCAAATTGTGTCCATTCTGGGCAATGTACTCAACTGTTTGGGGCCTTAGTTCCCTTATCTATAAATTGGGGGAAATAATGCAACATTATAGCTAATGGGGATAATTGAGCGAGACACTGGTGTGAAGCTGGTGACACAGTGTTTGGCCCAGTATGGTGTCCTTTTCCCATCTTCATTTCACCTCCCTTCAGGAGAAAGATTTCTCCCCTGAGAAGTGATTCACAGGCTCTAGGTAATGTCTGGCTTGGGGAAACTGTAAGAGCTATGCTCCTTAAAGTTATTTGGGGGCATAGGTACTTTTGAGACAAGATGAAATTTTTGCAGTTCTTTCTCAGAAAAGAATCACACTGAGCTATAAACCATGGCTCACACTTTTAGGAAACATCCCTCCTGGAATCTCAACCACACATTACAAGTGGCATCCTTGTCTTCAAAGAAGGAAAAGATTTGGAAAGCCCTGTGTATCCTTCATCACAGCTTTTGAGGGTTCACGAAGCTGCTTATGATTCAGTTCACAGGAAACTGAAAAACCTTCCCTTAGAAAAGCAGTTGAAGGCCAGGTGGGTTGCCTGCTGGCTTTCCCTACCTGGTTTTCTTGTGCTTGCACGTGAATATGTACTTGTTAACCTGTGCTTCCTGGGCCCCATGGTCCTCTCTGACCTGTGACATCAGCAGGAGCACAATTAGTGAGGGAGAAAAAGGGTCCAAGGTGTCTGGATTGGGCTCTTACCTCACCAGATGTTCTAGCCTGGCCATTTTCATGTAACTTTCTGGAGCACACTGAAGGCTGCAAGCTGCTTCTCTCCAGAACGTGCTCTGATATACTGAGGTGGCTACACTCCTCTATTCTCAGTTGTCCTATGCAGCTACACTCCGCTGTCCTCAGGCAATGTGTTCACACCAAAACCAAGGACTCCCATCTTTTGAGATGAATGGTCTTTTATTTATGACATAACAGAACAAGAATGGACCCTGTCTGTGCTTTAATGCAATGAAGGACCCCTTGGTTCCCAGCCAGCCCTATGCATGTGAAACCTGGCTGTCCAGGCAGCATCAGAGGCAACAGCAGCAGTATCTTTTATGCAGGAAACAGCCTCTACTTGCTCATTTCTATGCCCTCCCTTGGGGAGGTGCCTGCATTTGGTGTTATTATCTGGCTTTCATCCTCCATCACCAGGCCAGCAGTTCTGTCCCTGTGCTACAGGATTGATTCTAACATAATAACACCCATACTTTGCTGAGCTTCTCCTAGATGAAAACACACATTAATTGTGTGTTCCCTCCACATTGCCCAGTTTTTGTGTGTTCTTATCCAGTTCACAAAAGATTTGGATAACAATAGTTGTCATCTTCCTAGTGGCCCCCTTCCCATTGCCCCCTTCACCTTCTGAACAATCCCCATCTACCTCTAGCCTTCTTCATCTCATTACCTTATTTTTTAATTATTATTCAAGTACAGTTGTCACCATTGCCCCCATAACTCCCCCCACCCCAGCCATTAACTTGTTATATGTTATCTCTTTCCAAAGTTCTGTTACTTATTTTTGTTTTTACTGGTTTACTATCTCTCTTTCCTGCTGAAGGGTAAGTCCATGAGAACAGAGCCCTGGCCACTCCTATTCATGTTCTGTCCTCAGAGCAAGTAGTAAGCACACAAAAGAAATTCTGGTTAATCATGTGTTTCTGGAAAATGCAGCAATGTATTATACGGATTTAAAACTTTCCCCTGGATCTCATTTCACTAGGAATTTTATCCATCCTAGAGAGAAAGATTCAGGAAGCTTTGCAGACTAAGGAGTTGAGGTTAGTTGTATATCCGAGATAAAATGTGGTGTTTTGACAGTATACTCTATTTCGCAATCACTGTGGAGGTGTTTTACTGTTGTGTTGGCTGTTGTATGTCTGAGTACCTACATCTCATTTCTGACACCTGCTTACTCCTCCAGTTTTCAAACTTGACTTACATGCATGGGATTCTGAGTGAGTTCCCAGGAATGGTCTTCTATGCTATATTATAAAGTCTGACCCCAAATACTGCTGCAACTGTGATGATGCTAAAAATGATGGTCAGTCTCAGGGGCTGACATGCCAGTGTGGGACCTGTGGGTGGGTGCTCAGAGCAAGATCATCTCCATCCTAAATTTGCGGTATATAGAGCCATGGGACCTTATGATGCTGGGATAACTGGTGTCTTGAGCATAGGGGGTCTGCTGTGATGATGATGATGATTAAAATATATGAAACACTTTCACTTTTATCAGAACTCTGCTAAGTGCTTTATACATTATTACATTTGGTAATCACAACAACTTAATGTGATAGGTCTAGTTATCATCCATACTACTTTCAGATGAAGAAACTGAGGCCCAAAGTGGTCAAATAGCTAGGACTTGAATGTCACTGTGAAGTCCAGAACTTTAACCACTGTGTTGTGGCTTCTGCTCTGGTTGAGGTAGGAAGAGTAGACAAGAAAGAGCATGCTTGAGGGTGGAAAGGCTGGTTGGGAGGTTCCTGCTGTGATTAAGTGAAGATTGCTGAGAGCTTGATTGGGCAGAGCATGGCATGGCTTCTCTAAGGTAGCTCCTGACCCGAGGGGCAGAAGCGGGGAAGAAAAGATACAGTGATAAAATGAGAGGACAATGCAGAAAAGAGTAATGATAAAATATCCTAAAGTATGAGGCAGAGACTATGAAGATGATAAAGGCCAGGAGAGAGCATGTGTACCTCATAGTAACAGTGCTGAGAGCACAAAGCACTGGATACAGGAAGAGCAAGGCATTTCTGGGGAAACCAGGAAAAAAGGCAGCATGCTGGGGGTGGGAGTGGGGATGAGAGAGGCAGGACTGCTGGACTGAGGTGACCCAGGTGTAGCTGGGAAGTGATACGGAGGTGCTAATATCTCCTGGTACAGTAATAGATACCAGGCTGAGAAGCCTTTTGCAGACTTCAGAGAAGATTAAATGAGTTACAAAGCTGGGAAATCATTTTTCCAAGCTGTTATCTTAAAAAAGATTTTCAAAATTGAATTATTTTCTTCCTTTGTCCTATACACTCTTTTCCACATGTTGCATTTCCTTAGAGTAGACTCTGGCTTATCTTGATTAACCTTCTGAGAGTCTGAACAGCAAAGTAAATATTTAGTGTTTGCTTTTTCTTATACAAACACATACAACTTTTCTAATAAATTATCAGGGCAAATGCTTTGCAGAAACTAGAGACAAAAATTATACAAAAACATTTGTCCAGTGTACACTGTCCTGATATGCTCACAACGTGTGGCTATGATCCAATGAATTAGTGGTATCTCTGACAAAATTCATTGATACTACTCCTAAAGTTGCTCTCAGTTTTATTCATTTAGATTCTTGCTCCTGGAGTCATCCTATCAGTGAGGCCCCACACATTTTGCCTTAATGCCATGTCTTTAGGATATGTCTCTGGATATTTAAGAAAGCACTCTTGAGGATGGATTCTTCTTTATTCTTTCTGGTTAGCATCTACTTTTATTATTAGATTGTTGTTAAGTACTAGACTATTTATCACAGTCTTGTCTTGGATAAACCATAACAGGTTATTAAAGCACAGGACTTAAGCCTGGATTTTGTTCCCAATTCCTCCTACTGATGTCACCTTGTTCAAATCACATTCTCTCTCAGACCCTCACATCCATAATCTGAAATAAAGAACAACAACTTCCTTCTCAGGGTTGTTGTGGGATTTAAATAAGATAGATAGTCACTTACAAAAGATAGATAGTCACTTTGCATGTTCTTAGACTAATTGAAAAACTTCCAAGAGAGCAAAAGAGAGAGTATGTGAAAAATCTCTGAGCACTTCCATAATCCCCTGTCCAGGCAAAATCTTCTATCCAGGCCTCACTGGTGAAAAATGGGCAGACACCCTGCCAGGCCCAACATGTGTGTTACCACCTACATTGTGGAGTGATGTCCTAAAGTTCAAATTTGGGGTCCTGATGGGCTCTTGCTAGCTGGTGAACATGCTGCTACCATGGAAGTTTGCATTTTGAGATAAAGTATCAGCCACAGAGGGTGCAGAGATGGGCTACATTTGCTTAATTCCTACTACTTTCCAGATCCAGGCCTTCACTGAGAACTAAGGATTGGGTCTACATGGGGTGTCTATTACACCAAAATTGTGTGCACATACTTATGAGAAGCTTTTATATTACTTCTTTCCCCTTAGGTAAGGATTGAAATCAGTTTCTGAAGGAGTTCTGTGATCTACAAAAATGGAAGGAATATCAAATCCTAGATAACAATCAACAACACAGAGATGGCATCTTGGTACCTGGCCACATTGTGGGCTTCAATAAATATGGGGCCCGGAAAGAGGGAGAGCAAGGAGGGGCATTGTGTGGGAACCTCCTTCAACTCAAATGTCTTCTCTTTCTGAAAATGTCTGTAGTAGAATTGGCAAGTCAAAAGAAATCTGGTGGGCAGGACTGACTGAACAATGATGGCATGAGTTCATCTTTAGCGTGTCCTCTGTCTCAGCCCTTGCCTTATAATCTCACAGGAGCCTCATGGATAACCTCTAAGGGCGATGCTGTCAGCTGTATTTTACAGTGGGGAGAAGGAGTCCAGAAATGCTAGTCAACTCTTCCAAGAATAACCAGCTAATAAATGCAGTTCAGAATTTTAAACTCAAATATGTCGGACTCCCATTTTAGAATTTTTGAAAGGAGAAATGAATTACAGAATATTCATTATCAGTAGAGTCAACTGCCTCCCTACTTCCTCCCCAGGCTTAACAAACATGAAAGCTATGTTAGACTCGGGAAAAAATATCACCATCCTGAGTAATATAGAACAAAAATTTATTTTTATTCTAAAGGTTCAGACATTTCTGCCTCTTCTTTTCCACTTTACTTCCTTTCTTCCTTTTTTATCTCCTTCCCTCCCTCCCCTTCCCTTTTTCTGTTCGTTCCTTCTTTCCTTCCTTTGTTCTTTATCTCTTCTTTCTTTTTTCTACTAATATTTCTGCAAATGCCTCTCATATGAAATATGGAGTACAGGGCATTGAGGGTCATACAGACCTTAAAACATGCCCAATGTCTCTTTCCTCTCAAGAAAATCTTAAAGTACTAGGGTACTAATATCTAACCTAATATACCAGCAGAAAAAACCACCTAGCACAAAAACTCTAGGTAAGAATTTAGGAGAATAATTATAGAATTGTTGGATGAAGGCACATTTTAAAGAACAAAGTCGATACTACAATAAAAAAAGCAAAATATGTATGTTTTACTTGCACGTATGTAATGTTACATCTCTTTCACCTGCAACTGAAAGAATACAAGTTAATCTAGCTTCTGTTAAAAAAATTTGGAGACATTTGTAGCTGGAAATCTTAACTGCACATGGCACTAATAATTAAATTCTTGAATATATTAGAAATCCTTACATCTTGGTATGCTGTCTAGTTGGATACATCTGAATGAGTTTATATATGGGGAAATATGCACACATTGCTGACCAACCAGTAAATTGTTGTAACATTGTAGAAAAGTAACATTAGGGTATTAAGTGCAATTGAAAACATCTATTTTCACCTTCGGGAAGTTGATAGTACAAACATATGGTAGTAAAACATACATGCACTATCACAGGATATTTATCATAGCAATATTTGCAGCATACAAAACAAAACAAAAATAAAGCATAAAGATAAAACAATTTAAATATCTATCAGGAGGGGGATGGTTGAATAACTCACAGAACACTCTCACTATGAAATTTTATGCTTTGTTGAGATACATGTGTCTGAATCAGAAGTATGGCCATGAGAGGTTACTATATGAAAACATATCAAGGTAAAGAGCTGTGAGTATAGTATTCTCACCCTTCGGTAAAACAGTACAAATCATACAGCATTTGTGTGATCAGAGGGAAAGGCAAAGAATGAAATGCACAGATCTACCTGCTAATGCTGATTAACTCAATTCAGTGGGGTTGGGAGGTGGGAAGAAGTTGAAATATTAATATTTCATTTATAATTCTGCAATTTTTAAATGTGTTAGAACTACTATACCTTCTTTTTTAAATTATAAAATCAACATAACAAAAAATGGAAAATCAAATAGGGAGATAATATTCAGCATACTCCTCTGCATTAAGAAGGTGTAGGTGGGCAGCTGAGTCCCCAAACAACGAAAAGATGGTATTTCAAAGAATTCAGTGTGGCCTGGTTATTTCAACACTGAGGTGGATGAATTGACTCAGGACCCACTTTACAGACAGGAAGAGGGACTGACTCTCCAGAGATGTCAGGTTTTGGAGGAGATCTTGAAGAAGACCTCCACATTTCACAACCTCTTAACATTAAAAATAAATGAGAAAATTGGTTATATGTTGCTCAAAATGTGTTTGAAAAGCTCCTAACTTTAATTTGAACTGGTCAAAAATATTCACGATATTTATCTTTGTTATAAATTCTCAGCATAATTTCTTTGTTGCCCATTGCAGACCATTCTGTATAGAACAATTTATTTATTTTCTTCAGTTTCAGCAAGTCTGTAGCTCACCTTCAGCATCTGCAACAAGTTGTTTCATGATGTACATTATTTTAAAAATCATCAGACATTTGCTGAAGTGAGAAGACTTGGGAAATTTTTTCAGAGTGCAAATTAGATGAAGAACATGGATCCTAGATGGTTGTATCAGTGCCAAAGGACAACTTAGTTTTCTTGGATGCCACCAAACAGCATGATAAAGGCTGTTTCACAGGCTTTCAGTTCATGTGAAGTGTTTGATTTCAAGCCCCACCTGTGTTATAAGCAACTGGGTCATTAACCTCAAAAATGTCAACTTGTTCATGTTAATGTGAAATGAGTTACAAACCAAGGGAGTGTACAGAACTGACAGGTATTGTGGATAATATGCACATGATAATCCATCCTTATGCTTATTCAGGCCAAAAGTCTGGACACAGCAGGGATCTGAGGGTAATCCATGGAAGTGTGTCCACGTCACATCTGCTTGTGACCTTTGGGAGAAGAGCATAAGGCAGATTTGGGATGAGCAGGACTGGTGTGACAGTGGAAAATCCAGGATACAGAATGAAACCAAAGGCTGATCATGAACACAGACCAGGGGAAGAAAAAGTGTTCAACTGGGAGAAACAGAGTGGCTGCATCAGAAAGTCCTCGCAGGGTGAGGAAGATGGAAATGTGCCCCCAGCTCAGCATTTTCCTCCACAGTCCTATGAACCACCCTACCCCCACCTTCTTCAAGGATCCATAGGTCATCTGCCCTGGGAAAAGCAGGCTGTGTGTGGGAGTCCCAGATTCTTTACTTAAATTTTGTTGAAAGTTAATGGCCAGTTATTGACTTAGTTTGCTTGGGTTACCACAGCCAATTGTCACAACCAGAGTAGCTTAAGCAACAGAAGTTCTGTTGGCTCACAGTTCTGGAGGCTAGAAGTCCAGGATCAAGGTGTGGGCAGGTTTGGTTTCTTCTGAGCACTTCTTTTTGGTTTGTGGCTAGCCACCTTCTCAGGCACAGGTGCTTCTTCACATTAGTATTTCAGAGTATAAAGTGTCACTAAGCCCATTCAGTGAAATGTGTCCTCATGTGGTCTTCCATTTGTGTGTGTCTATGTGTTTATGTATTAATCTTTTCATATAAGGACACTGGTCATATTAGATGTAGACCCACCTATCACTTTAACATAGATGCCTTTTAAAGGTCATACTTCCAAATTTAGTCATATTCTGAGTTACTGGTAGTTAAGAGTGAATTTGGGGGGGACACAATTCAGCCTATGACATCAACTCTTTCCAGAAGTGGTATATGTATATGTTTGCATGTATGTATGAATATGAAATGACTACATTTCTTCCTAATAATACTTTATTTCTCCTAGTTGTCAACAATTACCCATGAGCATTCCCTGAGCTATATACTTCCATGGAACATGACATTTATAGCCTTCAGAGAAACAAGGTACTTCCAAGAATGTCATGTAAAACAGCTTTGGAGCGAGCCCACTTTCATCACTGCCCTTTGTGCTGGGCAGAAGCACTGACTCCTTAGGAGGGCCTTAGGTCAGAGTCTTCCTCCAGATATGATTCTGATCTCAGCCCATTTGTCTGCTAGACCCTAAAGGTGCAGGTATAATTTACCAAGCCCTCATTCTATGCTTAGCTGTTCACCAGGCCTTACATGTAGGGTTTAACACACTGAAATTTTATGTTCCTTCCAACTCTATGGCACCATAGGTACATGTGCATAGTGGCATGTTGATTATTATATATTACTTATTCAGTGCAATGTGTTTTACATGCTGTGCAAATATTAATTCATGTAATCTTCACAACAACCTTGGGAAACAGGCTCCTCATTACACACACTCCATAACTGAAAAAACGACACAGGAAAGCAGCACAACCTGCCTGAGGTCAAACACCCACCCAGTGGTAGAGCCTGTACCTGAAATCAGGTGGTCCACACAACCTTATGAGGGAGTATCTGCTAACAACACATTGCAGATTAGGAAAGAGTTTCATAGCTGTTTAGACCCAGGAGAGTCTAACTCTAAAACCATTTTTCTTTCCATTGTGCCAGTTCGTTTGCTTGGACATTGCCTGTTCCCAAGAGCCTGGGCTAGTCTTCTCTCCTATCACAAATTCCTCATGAACACCCAGAGCCAGGCACAGGCACTTCTTCACATTAGTATTTCAGAGTGTAAAGTGTTGTTAAGCCCATTCAGTGAAATGGGAAAAGCATAAGATTTAGAGTCAAGTAAATGTTGCTTCAAACCTAGGATTTCCTCATTTCTAGCTCTGTAGTCTTGGCCAAGTTACTTAACTGTTCTGAATCTCAGTTGTCTCATCATAAATCTGAGGATAATAATAATGTTGGGTCTTACATGTTCACCACATGGTAGTTAACCTGTTTATCCTCTCACCACTGAGCAGTGTGGTAGATTGACTTCCATTTGATTCTGTAATTCTCCCAATCAGGAGATGACATGCTCATCCCCACCCTGGAATCTGGGTTGTCCTTGGAACTTGTTTTGGCCACAAGAAAGTGACAGAAGTGATAGTATATCAGTTTCAAGTTTCAGGGGTCCTTGGACACTTCTCCTTCTTCTCTGGAATTCTTATTGCTGCTGTGAAAATAAGCCTGGTCTAACCTGCTGGAAAATGAAAAAAACACATGGAAAAGAACAGAGTCATCCTGAGGGATGCCATCCCAGACCAGCAAGCCTTAGCCAGATGGCCAGCTGACCACAGGTACATAGGCAGGCCCAGCTGAGATAAGCCGACCCCAAAGCCATCCTGTGGACTCCTGAGAAATAAGACCCGATTGTTATTTAAGTTATTAATTTTGGTGTGGATTATTATGCAGCAATAGCTAACTGATACAATCAGAAATAAGTACTTTCAGGACTATTAGAAAAAGAAGCTCCAAAATACTCAGCTTACCCCTGAGTAACATTCTCTCTCATGTGTCCTCCCATAGGCGTGCTCACATTCTTTCATTTGTTCATAAGAGAAGCCCCACACAGGCTACTAGATGTTAATTCTATCACCAAATGAGAGCAATAAACACTTGTTTCCATGGGCTCAAATAAACTGTCTTTACTCATGCTTCTCAATGTCTTTATGTCAATATTGACTTATGGAACTGGGATCTTTCTATGAGGGACTTAGAGTTTAATTTGAGCAAAGAGGCTGACATTTTGGCAAGGAGAACACAATACAAATGACATTAAAGTATTAAAGAAAGAGTCATGTTCCTCCCAACATGGCCAGTCTAACACAATTAGTCCCCCATAGTCATGGTTCTGGGCCCTTGTTGGGCCTTCTGTTCCTTGGTGACAGCCAAAGCACCGGAGGTACTTTTCTGAGTGATTGAGGCATACCTCAAGTCCTTGTTACAACAAGTGGCCTCTCATGAACCTTCAGGGCTTTGTAGCATTTACCAGGCCTGATGTAATTATTGTGTGTGTGAGAGAATGTGTGTATGTTTTTCTACTTCTTTACATTACACAGCAGCAAGACAAAAAGTATCTATGATAGGTAGCTCCTACCCCAGCTAAAAGATGAGTGAGGAATTCTATCAAAGTTGCTTGACTTTGGATAGCCTGTCAGCCCCAACTACAGATTACGGTTGCCTTTGTGTCCTTTGATTCTAGCATGGTATCAACATAGTCCCCTAGTAAATGTTTCCTGTGTGATTGATTGAGTGAACCTGAAACCATGGTCCATAAAGAACCCCTCCATCACCCTCTTCAAAACCCCCTCACACAAAATTTCCATTTCTTAGAGATCAGCATAATTGTGAGGAGCCTAGGCTGGATTCGGATTTCAGCTTCAGCACTTTCTACTTGAGTGATCTTGTACAAGTTCTTTAACATTGATAAACTTTAAGCAACTCACATGTATAATACCCAATAATATTTATAGTGTTGTTGTGAGGTAGTACACATAGGTAGTTAAATTTATACATGTAGACATTTAGAATATTTCCTGGCATACGGTAAACACAAAATACACATCACCTACTCACCATTTATACATTTGTTTAAATCATACTTTCAGAGCAATGATTATTTTCCAGTTGCAAAATATGCAGACATAGAGATCAAAGAGACCTGTCTCTTCTGATTGTGCACTGTGATATACAGAGGGCAGTTGTTCTGGAGATGAAAATACAGGTGTGAGGGAGTTCAGGGGAGGAACCATCTGATTCCTGCTAAGTCCAGGGAATTGGGGGAGAAATCACAGAGAAGGCGATATTTGTGTTGAGTTTAGAAAGGATGAGGTGGAATTTGAAAAGGTCAGATATTTCAGGCAGAGGAAAAGGCCTACAGAAAGGAGTCAGGCCATGTAAACCTGAGTTTTGTTTTGGAGAATGTGGAGACACTCTGCATCAGATGAGAGGTTGTCAAGACAGATGTGCCAGGGGGTAGAATTGCAAAGGAGATTATGGACAGAAGGAGGTCCCTGATCTTTTGGAGAAGGTCTTGTTTGCTTTGATTGCCTGTGCAAGAGGGAGGAAAATAATGTTATTTTAGATGTTGGGAGCAGAATTCTACTCAGGGAGAAAATTATGCTTGTTTAGAAACAAGCCTAATGGGCTTTTAAAAATATGATTGGAGGCCCTGTTGGGATTTTGTGAATGGGTTGGGGTATATCAAGGAGAAATAAATGTGCAGTAAAGTAATTACAGGAAGAGTGGGCACAAGAGAGAAGAGGCACATAGTGGAGCAAGTCTGGAGAGAGGATGAGGGAAAGATGAGCACAGGAAACTGGAAAGGATTCTGCCAGGCAAAGAGTTGAAAGTAGGGAGGGGCCTACACGGTTGCTGAGAAGAGGACCAGCTGTTTATCACTTGATTTTAAGCTGTTGGCTGTGCAATGTTCTCATGTCTCTTCAGGAAAGGCAGCTTCACAGCCAAACAGCCAGCAAAAATGGTGTTTGCAAGAAATCGAGGGACAGGGGCTGAGTTCCAAGTTGGGGTCAGCCCAGGGCAGAGGTGGTAAATCACTGAAGAAGGGGAGGTGTTGGGACAGAAAATATAAATTAGGTGACATAAACACAAAAACATCCAGGAAGTCACAAAAGTATAGGGGAAGTATTA
Organism: Artibeus jamaicensis; assembly: GCF_021234435.1. Taxonomy (NCBI): domain Eukaryota; kingdom Metazoa; phylum Chordata; class Mammalia; order Chiroptera; family Phyllostomidae; genus Artibeus; species Artibeus jamaicensis. The sequence continues at coordinate 36,514,804 of NW_026521788.1, read as the reverse complement.
AACTTCAGAACCAAAATAGCATAAACTTTTAAACCAATTTTATTTTCTATTAAAAAACAGAGAGATGCCAGATGTCACTCTTGGCTACACATGTATGTCATATGTCTCCCATGAGATCTGCAGGTACTATGTCTTTTTAGAACACAGTGTGTAGCTATTGCATCAAGAGAAATGAGAATGGCTAATTTTGAGGATATTTAAAATTTTTAAAATTTGGGATCCTTAACTTTATATTACATTTTTCATGGCCATTTTTCTTCCTCAGCAATGTTAAGATACCCTGGCCTTTCAAGTTTTCCACAGCCTCTTTAATTCACTAAGCCCATAAACTAGATAGTACCAAACATGGTGGTGCCAGACTTGGTGTGTCTCCAACAATAGTGAAACAAAATGCCAGGAATGTTCTAGAACTCATAGTGCCTCAGAAATGGCTGGTTTTAATTCAGGCATCAATAAGTAGCAAGGAACAGAAACCCACTCCAATGTTATGAACAGAAGGGAGGCTTTTAAAGAAGCATATTGCAATTACCTTAAGGAACCTAAAGCAAGCTGTGGAGCCAGGTCTGGAAGGGAACAAACAACTGGGAAGTCAGGAGTCAAGGTCTCTGCCTGCTCTCTAAGGGTCACATAGTCTCTTGATTCTTCCTTTTCTGGAAGTATTTCTGTCTTCCTCTGCAGACAACTTACTCTACCCCAGCATGCGTGGAATCCTGGATCAAATGCTCCAAAGAGGCTCGCACTTCACTTCAGTTCAGATTCCTGGGAACCTGACTCTCACTAGTTTGTCATGCAGATTGGCTGCTGGCTCAGAGTCTCCCTCTCTTCCAATCATCTGTACCTGGGAGTGGAAGCAGGTAGCATGAAAGTAGGTTCTTACATACAAAATGAATTAGTTTGAAAGAAATAATATTAATAAGAAAATACCCTACTGATTGTGGGTTTAATATCTCCTCAGCAGAGAGAACACTAGCTTTTAGAGTACTGGGTCTGCATGGCCTCAGGCCAGGCACTTATCTCTGATCTAACTTTCTCCTGTCAGCCACTTTGAGTAGGAGACATGATCCCATTACACCATTCAGGACTTGCTCCAGAATCTGATAACACTTTAGGGTGGGATCACAGTTTAATCTGAAGGTGCTTCCTTTCTTCATGAATAGGAGCAAGCTGAAAGAACTCCTCTATGGAAAGAGCTAATCAGTTGGAAGCCCAGGCCTTCCTAAACCCTGGCTCTGCAGACCTCCAGAATGTGCTTGAAGAATTGGGTGGCCTTGCCAGGGAGCTGACTCCACAACTGGGTATTGCTTTTGCTGTTGCAGTAGCAGCACTTAAAAGGGCCAAGGAGACAGAGAAAGACAAGTATCTTGTGAAGAGACTGCCTGGTGAAGGAAGGGCTCTTAGAGAACTAGATGGATCAATTAGTGGAGGCCCGCAGAAGCCTAAGGGGAATGTTTGCATGCCATTGTCAAAGGCCCTGTACACAGAAATTTCTGTGTAGAGAATCCTTTCATACATTATGCATGCACATACATCCTTACACATGCATGAAGAACAATTATAACTATATAAATTTGTGATACATATTTATATAGCATACATTAGGTACACTGAATCTACATACTGGGGACTTTGATGTAATCCCAGGGTTGCTTTTTTGTACCTGTGTGATCCTGGGTAAATCTTTCTTTCTCTCTCTGATTCTCACTTTTTGCACCAATAAAATACAAGTAATTATAATTTTTTTTAAAAAATGTGAGAAGAAACTGAGATAATAGTTGTAAAAAATGTACTGGTTGCCACATATTTAACCATATATAAATTTAAACTAAGTATAAACTATTATTAAACTATAGTACTTAGACCCACATACCCACATATTCATTCATGTGCATGCATACACATTTTTGTACACATATATCTTTGCATATACAATAACACAAACACAATGATAAATACCAATATACGCAGTGATATTATACACACCCATGGATAGTATGGACATTTATGAGGATTTACATACATTCACATACATATGTATATCTATCTGTATCTATATATCTATATGTAATCTAAATACACCATCTGTGTATCTATTATATCTATGTATCTATGTATCTATCTGTCTGTCTATCTATGTATCTATCTATCATCGCCTATCTATCTGAAGTTCTGTCTGGAAAAAGTCCCACCATTGTTAATATAATGAGAATGGGTTGTGTAACATCCATGTAACCTTGCAGCCAAGAAGAGTGGACTGGAATGTGCATGTGTGAATGATGATGACTTCATTAGCCATGTAATTTGAAAATTAGAGACATTTATTTAAGAAGATACAAGAAGCATTGTACACAGGACAATGATGCCTCAGTCCCCTTCAAAGTAGGGGCCTTGGGACCTCACACAGTTGACCTTCTCTCAATTGCTGTCAACTACCCTGTCATATCTTGCTGAATCTCACTGATGGTCTGAAATCTTTTCTCTTTCAAAGATAATTTTAGTTTTAGGAAAAGCCAGAAGTCATGGGGCGCTAAATCTGTGCTGTAGGGGAGCTGAGTCAAGTGGGTGATTTGATGTTTTCAGCCAAAAAACTGCATGAGATGTAATGCATGAGCAGGCATGTTGTGATGAAGCTGCCAATCACCAGTTGCCCATAGCTGCAGTCTTCTGAGGCATCCAAATAGTTTCTATGGAGGAATATTCAAGCTTAATGCATAATTTGATGCAGAGTCAGTGCTCTACTTGTTCAGTCATTTTGAATGTGACAGCCACACAATGTCAGGTTCATTCAATGTCATCTATTGCCCTCACTGAGTACTAGAGTGAAGTTGCCATTGTTCACACTTGTGCATTCCAGTCAGTCTCCTTGGCTACCATATGTATATGTATGTTTATATAAACACATGTATACACACATATATGTATAAATATATTTATAAACAAATACATGCATATATGTTTATATTTATATGTAAATATAAATATGAGATCAGTCACCTTAACCATTTGAACTAGACTTTTACAAGTAAGTAGGAATGTGTTGGGTGAAAGAAGGGGCAGTGGAAACAGTATGTCTAAAAGCACAGAGGTGCTTACTTTGAAGGGAACTGATGCATCAGTGTCCTATGTACAATGTTTCTTGTATCTTGTATCTTCTTCAATAAATGTCTCTAATTTCTATATTACATGGCTGGTGAAATCATCATTTGCACATGTGCATTCCAGTCCACTCTCCTTGGTTACATGGATGTCATGCAAACCATTCTCTTGGTTTATATTTATATATAAACTATATATGTTTATATATTTATAGAAACATATATACATACATGTTTATAAATATATTTATACATATGTTTATAGATATATTTACAAATATATCTAAGTGCACACACACACACACACACACACATATATATATATATGAACATACACATATGTAAGAGTCTATCAACCTACTCAGACCTACATCAACCTACTCAGACAAGCCCATATTAGACATATACAAGGAGGTCTGGCACAAATAATGTCCCTTTTTTATTACAAAATCATAAACTTGTAATTCTGTACACAAGCACACCATATGACATTTTAGGTGAAATGTTCAAATTCAAACTATAAATTATTACACCCATGTTAGTACCCTACCAACCACACTCAAGCAGGCCTTACTTCTGCTGGACCATGTATATGTACATGCAATACATATGTATCATAACTATGTATACATACTGTGTATGTGTGTGAATATAAAACATATTTTACATAGCGAGAATTTATCTTTGATACTAAAGTAGATCAAGATAATTTACAGTTCTGAAAATAACTCTCTGGTTTGCTGATCTTATTACTTCACTTATGAAAAACTACTTCTTGACTTCCGGCCAAGATGGAGGCATAGGTAGACATGCTGTGCCTCCTCGTACAACCAAAATAAGAATAACAAAAATTTAGAAACAAAAAAAATAACCAGTCCTGACAGAAAATTGAACTGTATGGAAGTCTGACAACCAAGAATTTGAAATAGACACATTCATCCAGACCAGTAGGAGAGGTGGAGTCGAGTTTATGTGTATACGTTTATATGTTTACTCCACCTGTGCTGGGTGGAGAGGGGTTGCAGCAAAAAAAAGTGGCTGCTGGAAGACCCAAGGCATATGTTGGCAGTGGGTGAACCCAGCGAAGTGGCAGATTGTGGACAGGCATGGTGCACAAGGGGGCTGGCAGACTGGGCAGTCCCACACTCATGAGTAGGTACACAAGGCAAAACTGGGGAGCTACACAGACCTCACAACCCAGGGCCCCAGCATGTGGAAATAAAGCCTCAAAACATCAATTGAAAACACCTGTGAAGGTTGAGTTGCCTGGAGAGACTCCCAGCCTCATAGGAGAGTTTGTTGGAGAAACCCACAGGGTCCTAGAATGTACACAAACCCACCCACATGAGAATCAGCACCAGAAAGGCCCAGTTTGCTTGGGGAAATCTAGGAAGGGACTGAAATCCAGCAGAGAGCAGAGCAAGTGCCACTGTTCCCTCTCGAACCCCTCTCCAATGAACAGTATCACACCCCAGCTGCTGGGTTGACACGCCCTGGTGAATACTTAAGGCTCCACCCTTCACTATGTAACAGGCATGCTGAGACCAAAAAAAAAAAAAAGGCCCCAATGAAAGAATGGATCAAAGCTCCACAGCAAATACAACTCAGTGATGAAGAGATAGCCAACTTATCAAATGCAGTGTTCAAAGCACTGGTGACCAGGATGCTCACAGAACTGATTGAATTTGGTCACAAATCAGATGAAAAAATGAAGGCTATGCTAAGTGAAATAAAGGAAAATGTACAGGCAACCAATAGTGATGGGAAGGAAACTGGGACTCAAATCAGTGGAGTGGACCAGAAGGAAGAAAGAAACAACTAAACAGAAAAGAATGAAGAAACAAGACATAATGAGGAGAGGCTTAAGGAACCTACAGGACATCTTCAAATGTTCCAACATCTGAGTTATAGGGGAACCAGAAGGGGAAGAGGAAGAGAAACAAGTGGAAAAGTTATTTGAACAAATAATAAAGGAGAACTTCCCCAATCTGGCAAAGGAAATAGACTTCCAGGAAGTCCAGGAAGCTCAGAGAGTCCCAAATAAGTTGGACCCAAGGAGGAACACACCAAAGCATATCATAATTACATTAGCCAAGATTAAAATGAAGGAGAGAATCCTAGAAGCAGCAAGATATAGGGGGACAGTCACCTACAAAGGAGTCCCAATCAGACTGTCAGCTGATTTCTCAAAAGAGATGTTACAGGCAAGGAGGGGCTGGAAAGAGGTATTCCAAGCCATGAAAGTCAAGAACCTACATCTGAGATTGCTGTATCCAGCAAAGCTTTCATTTAGAATGGAAGGGCAGACAAAGTGCTTCTCAGATAAGGTGAGGTTGAAGGAGCTCATCATCACCAAGCCCTTATTATATGAAATGTTAAAGGGACTTACCTGAGAAAAAGAAGACAAAAAACATGTACAGTGAAATGACAGCAAACTAGCAATTATTAACAACCACACCTAAAACAAAAACAAAAACAAAAACAAACTTATCAAATGCAGTGTTCAAAGCACTGGTGACAAGGATGCTCACAGAACTGATTGAATTTGGTCACAAATCAGATGAAAAAAATGAAAGCTAGAACAACTAGAACAGGAACAGAAGCACAGAAATGGAGATCACCTGGAGGGTTATCAACAGGGGAGTGGGAGGAGGAGAGAGGAGGAAAAAGTACAGAGAATAAGTTGCATAGATAGTAGGTAGAAAATATACAGGGGGAGGGTAAGAATAGTATGGGACATGTAGAAGCTAAAGAACTTATAATTATGACACAGAGACATGAACTAAAGAGGGGGAATGTGGGTGGGAGAGAGTGTGAAGGGTGAAGGGAAGTGAAGAGGGAAAAATGAGAGAAATGTAATGGCATAATCAATAAAATATATTAAAAAGGAAAAACTTCTTCTTTTGGGGGAAAATATCTAGAAATGCCTAGATTGTGTAGATGTACTCTATGAGCTTGTTGGTGATGGAGAAAATCATCACTTCCTGTCTGGCTATGGAGGAGAGACACTCCCTTCCCTGCTTGGCGAGAGGAGCCACTCCCCACCTTCCCACCCCCATAAGAAGAGGCTGTCTGTTTTTGGAGCACCACCATCCAACTGTGGGTTGGGCTTTTCTCATATAGAAGCTCTGTCTTCAGCTCTGACTCACAGAAGGCTGGGCTGGGTTTGCTCAAGGTGTTTTTATCCTTTCTTCTTTTGGTGATATATCCTATGGTTTATCACTGCTGGAGATGTAGGTCCGTATTGGGGAGCTGTGTGTTCAGTGGGAGTGCAGTGTGCAAGGCAGAGTCCTCTCAACCTGCAGAGGTCCAGAGTCCTTCAGAAATTGCATTCATGTTTGGTCATTCTGAGGCTGTAGAACAAGGCTGTAATCACCCTAGCCTATAGCCACTTGGGCTCCTGGGGGCCTCCATGCTTAGGACCCTGAGCATGACAGCCATGAGTCTATATTGAATTTGTGGGTTTGCATGACTTCTGGGAAAGACACCAAAGCATAAGGGACTGGAGGTGCAAGCGGAGCTGGCAGGAGACAGCCCTCTCTGCAGAACAATTGTGCTCTATCCAGGGCAGCAGGCTGCTTCATTTATATGGTCTCACTTCCATTTGTAAATTATGAAAAGGATAAAGAAGGAAGATTTTGATCCATCAAATTTATGGATTCAATAACTGTTGCCATTTCAGACAACAGGGATCCCTGGGGATTATTTTTCTGTGTATGTTTTGGTAGCAGAGAGGAAGAGACAAATGATTAATATTCTGTCATATTTATGAAATGTCAAATGTGCTTTCTGGGGTAATTACATGAATATTGAATAGCTTTGCTGGAATTTACAACCTTGCAACTGAGTGTCTGGGGATGCTACTTTCCGGCAGCATCTCTGTAGGCAAGACAACAGCCTTGGTGTAAAGGACCCAGATGGAATGGAATCCAGCCTGTTACAGTGCAACCTGTCATTGTCACTGCAGCTGAGTGATTTGGCCAAACTTCATAAATATTGACCATCCAGCAAGTCTGTGTCAGTCCCAGTGGACATCATTAGCATAGAGGAGGGTTGCGATGATATTAAATATCCCATGGTAATTCTAAAAAAATAAAGTGCAATTTCCTTTTTTTGTTGAGTTACTTAGATCAAGTTAATAGCCTCGAGAATATTCTCAAGTCCTCTTTCACTTTAACCATTGACAATTTTATGATAGATATGACTGCTCTAATCTCAGAGGTGTTTCTCAAAGCCCTAGCTTGCTTCGCCACTGTTTTTTTCCCCAGGTACCACAGGATTATTTAAGTAGCATTCCATTTGTCTCTCTGCTTCCAGTTCATCCTTTATGTTGCCCCCAGAGTGACTTTTTTCTTCAGGATGTCATAACTATACTTTACAGCTATATCACCTACTACTTCCCCTAAGCTCTGTGACAGCTCCTCATTGCCACTATTGCTTCCTCAGCCTCTACTAACCCACTCTGTTCCCATACCTCTGTGCTTTCAAATATACTGCTTCCACTGCTCCTTCTTCCTTTGCTCCACCCAACACATTCCTGCTTACTTGTAAAAGTATAGTTCAAATGGTAAAGATGACTGATCTAAAAAAAGTTGGCTATGAAATGTGAAATCCTCTTATTCCAGGTGCAACTCTTAAGAGTTGCATGAGAATTTCAGTTATTATGCAAAGGTACCAGGAGTTTGGGGCACAGGGGAAAGATAAGACAGATAATCCAAAGTGGGGCGATTGAATGATTTGTGGAAAAAGAAAAGATGGTCCTAGAGGGGAGATGAGGACAAGTCTGGTACTATTCATATTGTAAAAGGTGAGTTACAATATGTGAGTCAGGGGCCTGGAAGGGAAGGGTGGTGTTAAAGATAAGGTAGAGTGAAACAGAAATTTTGGATAAAAGACACCTTCAGTAAAGTGTATAGGATACCTGAGAACACCAGAAGTTAACTGGAAGGAAAAAGTTAGTAGTACCAGCTAAACCATCTACCATTATAATTTTTAGGCCTTGGCAATTTGAAATCTGCCTTCCCTTATATTGGGTCATCTGTTCTTAGCAATCAGTTACAGTGGCGATATAGCCTAGAACTGTAATTGTCACTTCTTTTGAGATAATTATGAACTTCTCAGATATTATATTCTTCCCTTTGATTTCATTGCATTTTATCCATGCTGGGATGTTTCTGAACAGATGTGGAGAGGCTCTGCTAATCTCTACACTAAAGGTCTTGGGCAGCTAACATGTATCTACTTTGAATCAGGCAGTGCCATTGTCCTGTATCTGTCTTCATTTGCTTATCTGTTAAAGAATACCACCCTGTGATCATCAAAGCTTTTCATCTTAGGCAATGTGTATACTTCTCTTAGATTTCAGGCCATGCTATGGATTTTTCTTCCTCTCATCTACTGATGTTCAGTTTGGAAGAGTGTCTCTTCTCCTACTGATAGACTCAGGAGTCTGTGTTTAACTGAAACAAACAAACAAACAAACAAACAAACAAACAAATCAACCAATTACTTTAGCCATATGCCACAGTTCAAAATTCCCTAAAGCCCTCAAATTGGCAAATTAGAACCCAGATGGAGCTCTCAAGTACAGACATATTGTCAAGGTGTGGGGTAAAGTTTACAGTTCAGGCCCACTTCCCCCATCTCTCTGGGGATAATGCTCCAGCCACTCATATGGAATATGGTTATTAAAATAATGGAAGAAACTTGAAACAAGATGGGATTAAGCATGAATTAGAATGGGATTACACAATATCGTGGGATCTATCGGGTTTCTTGCATTATTTTAACATCCACGTTACATGATGATTAATATATGTACTTACATATATATGTGCATATCTAAACTACATATGTATATGCATATACAACATACACACACACACACTGAAATGTAGTACTTTGAGTTAGATTTGAGTCATGTCCCAGTCTGCTCCCCTAAAGGCAATTGGCATCATGAGATTAAAACAAATAACCAAAGAAGAAACAAATAAACTTCCAAGTGACTGCAAGACAACTGTTTTTATCTTGTCTGCATGACTAAAGGCTCTCTAAGTCCTTAACTATCAAAAAATGAGAAATAAGGACAGTGGCTTTCCTGTGCCAGTGACATCTCTATCACTTTCATTCCAGCAGGTATAATGGATCAGAAAGGAGATTCCCAGTTCTGTGTGTTGGTTCACATTTCTGTCTTTTCTCCTCCATACATCACATTCTGTCAGGATGGAGATACTTTCTCATCTTTGCATTCCTACTGTTAACTACGTAACTTGGTACATAGGTGCCCCCATTTTTTTATTTTGGTATATATTTTTCTTTTTTAAATTATAGTTGATGTAAAATAGTATGTTCGTTTAGGAGTACAACCCTGTGATCAGACATTCATATTACTTACAAAGCGTTCATGCCAATAAATTTAGTACCCATCTGACACCATACATAGTTATTGCAATATTTTGACTCTACTCCTTATGCTGTACTTTACATTCCCATGAGTATTCTGTAACTACCAATTTGTACTTCTTTACCCCTTCATCTTTCTTATCCATTTCCCATTATCCATTTTATCCATTAACCATTTGGCCTCTGTGAAAATGTTTTCTGTATCTTTGAGACTGTTTCATTTTCCTTGTTTGTTTATTTCACTTTTTAGACTTCACATATAAGTAAAATCACCTGGCATTTGCCTTCCTCTGTCTGACTTGTCCCACTCAATACGATACCTTCCAGGTCCATTTATGTTGTTGCAGATAGCAAGATTTTATTTCTTTTTATAGCTGAGTCATATTCCATTGTACATATGTACTACTTCTTTATCTATTCATCTATTGATGGATACATTACTTGCTTCCATGTCTTGGGCTTTGTAAATAATGTGGCAGTGGATATACGAGTGCACATTTTTTTCTATTCAGTGTTTTGAGTTTCTTTGGATCAATGCCCAGTAATAAAATTGCTGGGTCCTTCTATGTCTCTCATTATAGTCTTTGTTTTAAAGTTTATTTTGTCTGGTATAAACTGCTACACAGCTTTTTTAAATTTCCATTTTCATGAAATATCTTTTTCTACCCCTTCACTTTCAGTCTGTGCAGGCGTTTTGATCTGAAGTGAGTCTCTTGCAGACAGCATATATACAGGACTTGTTTTGGTATACATTCAGGCAATGTATGTCTTTTGATTGGGGCATTTAATCCATTTGCATTTAAAGTAGTTGTGATAGATATGTACTTATTGTCATTTTGTTCTTCTTTATGTGCTTTCTTATAATATCGAAGTGGTGATGATGAACTCCTTTAGCTTTTTCTAGTCTGGAAGCTCTCTGTCCTTTGAATCTATATGATAGCTTTGCTGGGTAGAGTAATCTTGGTTGTAGGTCCTTGCTTTTAATCATGTTGAATATTTCTTGCCAATCCCTTCTGGCCTAAAATATTTCTGTTGAGAAATCAGATGACAGTTTTTTGGGTGGAGCTCCTGTGTAGGTAACTAATTGTTTTTCTCTTGCTGCTTTTAAGATACTCACTGTGTCTTTTAACCTTTGCCATTTTAATTATGGTATTTCTTGGCATGGTTCTCTTTGGGTTTATCTTGTTTGGAGACTCTGTGCTTCCTGTAGTTGTGTCTTTATTTCCTTCACCAGGTTAGGGAACTTTTCTGGCACTACACCCTCATGATGTGAATGTTGATGTGCTTGAAGCTGCCCCAGAGAGTCCTTACACTATCCTTGACTTTTTTTTGGGGGGGGTAATGTTCTAATTGGGTGTTTTATGCTTCCGTATCTTTCAAATTGCTGATCTCATCTTCTGCTTTATCTGCTCTACTGTTGTTTCCCTGTAATATATTCTTCATTTCTGTTAAAGCATTCTTCATTTCTGACTGCTTTTTTTATGTTTTCTATCTCCATTTTTATGTTTCTTATATTGTTGCTGAAGTTCTCACTAAGTTCATCTACTCTTTCACAAATTTCATTGAACATCCTTATAACCAGTATTTTGAACTCTGCATCTGGTAGATTGCTTGTCTCCATTCTATTTATTCTTTTTTCTGGAGTTTTGTTCTGTTCTTTCCGTTGAGACACATTTCTTTTTCTCCTTGTGTTTGTTTCTATGTATTAGGCAGAGCTGCTACATCTTCTGGTCTTAGTGGAGTTGCCTTATGCTGTATGTGTCTTCTAGGTCCCAGTGGTACATTCTCCTAGTCATCTGAGCTGAGCATTCCAGGTGTTGCCCTTCTTCTACTTTCATCCTATGTGGCCTTTGTATACCCTCTTGTGGTAGTTGAACCTTGATTGTTGTTGGCATGTCAATGGGAGATTTTTCTTCCAGGTTGACCAGCTGTGAGGACTACCCACCACAAATGTGGAGGATCTTCTGTGGAGAGGCTGAGAACACAAAGAAGGACTTGATTCAGCAGAGCTCTGGTGCTTTTTGAGTCTTTCCCTGTAGTGTATTACTCATGGAGGTTGTTGAATGGTACTTTGGTGTGCTATGAAGCTATCCACTGGGTGTGCTGGCTCTGGGGGCCTCCCAGGAGGTACAAGGCAAGGTCAGCCACTGCTTTTGCCCTTCCCAGAGGTACCTGGAATAAGCTACGAAGTGATCTTCAGATGGCTGCTACTTGTATTAGACATGGACATACCCAGTCTTTGAACCTAGGCTGCCTGCTATTAGTGCCAGACCTGGGACCACTTAGTGATAAGTATGGATGATGCTGAGGCAAGATGCTGCTTATTTGTGAGATTTTAAGGAAGTTTGCAGCATGATTAAAGACAGGTCATTTGTATGGAAGAGTCACTGGAAATGGTTTGGGTGGACCCTGCAAACTGGATTGGGTGGGTTCTCATGGAATCAACTGTGAACGCATTTTGGTAGAGCCAACTCTGTTGTGTTGATGGAGACTTAAATACGGTACCTGTCTGTTGGCTCTGTGGGGTGAGGGTTCAGCAAGGAAATGATGGCCTTTGCCAGCATTTTGGTCTGGAAGAAATCTGCTTCTCCAGCCCTTGTCCTGATACTCTACACAATTCATTTTCTCCCAGTAAGTCCTTTGTGCCTTTGATCGACTGCCCTAGTGCTAGAACTCAGAGCGAGTGAGTCCAAGTAAGTCTGTGCATGGGCCTTTTAAGAGGAACACTGGGGCTGTAGCAGCACCCCATTTCCTTCAGCCATAATACCAGCTGGGGTTTCATAGCCAGAGGTTACAGTGACTTCTCTTCCTGGCACTGGAACCCTGGTCTGTCATACCCCTGAAATGCATCCCTCCTTCTCTAGGCCTCCCCACTTACTCTTCTTTTTCTGTGATCCTCTTCCTTGCAGCCTTCCCTGTCTCATGGTTCTGCCTCCAAGTTCCTGCAATATACTCTCCCTCTGACTTTGTGACAGTAATCCTTTCCAGTCTTCAGGTCCTCTTATGTCTTACAAATTTCAGAGCCTCAGAGTTTATTCTCTAGTTTCTGTTGGTGGCGGGAAGAGAATGATCTCTTGTCTTTGTTCTGTTGACTCTAAATGAACTCTGGACAGGAAAATTGATAGTGGTTTGGGGAATGTCCAACCTTAACCGTAACTTAAAAAATAATTTTTACAAAAATACGTGTTCTGAGGACTAAATAGTCTAATCTTTGTCCTTAATACTTAATTAATGGTAACAGTGGGCTTACGATGCTAAGGACACAGTTTCCCCTTCTTACTCTAGGTTTAATTTCTAAACCATATAGCATTAGTAGATAGTGCATGTACCATGCTCAAACTGTTTCTGTCAAATTATTGATAGGGAAAAGGGAACAACTGTGATTTTCTAACCCAAACCCTCTCCAGGGCAGTGGATGGAGGACTAAGTCTTTCTCTATGTGAATCAGTCATTACCCTTAAGGTCATTGGGTGGCTTTTATTGTACATTTCAAGCAACTGAATAGACAGATGGAAAGTCACTATCCCCTTCCCATGGATTTCTGCACTGCTGGAATGGTATCTGTGTAGACACAATGAATCCAGTTGCACTCTCCAAAATGTATGGACTGTGGTAATAGGTTGAGGTTAAAGAAAAGCAGAGAAATATGTGCATTGAGCAGCTGAAATTCATGTTGCACATTGTAGAGAGTGGCTGGGCTTCCAATTGGCAGTACAGCCTGTTGCACACCCCATATCTTTAGTGCCCTGCACAATAAAATTACTTGTCAATAATTAATAAATTAATTAATGGATAAATTGATCAAAGCCTAGTCCCTTGCTTATCTTATCACAGTGTAATTACTTTTAGAAAAATAATGTGGTAAACAAGGGCAGTTATAAAATTTATGATCCTTTGACAAAAATCTTTTAATCTTTGATTGAATCAATATGATTCAAACCAAGAGTATTCTGTTGGGAATCTCACTTAAAGGGACTGAATATGTCCAGGAGAATCTGTGGGGAACAAAGGAGTACACGATACCTTGGAATAGCACCTCTAGAACTTTAACATGCACTCAGATCATCTTGCAGATCTTGTTGAAATGTTCATTCTGGTTCAGTAGGACTGAGAAGAGGCATGAGGTTCTGCATTTTTAATAAGCTCTTAGATGATTCGGATACAGAATCTGCTGGTCCCCGGACCACACTTTGAGTATTAAGGTTTTAGAGGCAGCTTGCTATACAGCTCTCAGCAGAAGGTGGGGTGGGTGGAGTGAGGTTTATCTTCCCTCCTTGAGGATATTTGATGTTGTCTGGGAGGTTTTGGTTGTCATACTGCTATTTTCATATAGTGGGAGGGGCCAGGAATGCTGCTAAATATCCTACAAAGCACCAGACAGCATCCATACAGAGCATCATCTGGCCCCAAATGTCAATAGGCTGAGGTTTAGAAATTCTGCTGTAGGAGAAATGACACAAATTTGCAATCTGGTTGACTTGAGGTTAATCCATGATCATTCCACTTCACCACTTTAACCCCTTACAATACTCTTTGAATTTCAGGGGGTTTTGTTTGCTTGTTCGTTTATTTGGTTTTTAGAACTACCTAACAAGGATCAGCAGTGTGCTTTGACAGGCAGGAAATGTTCAATAGTACTTGGTATCAACTGAAATAAGGTCAAAGAACCATCTTCCTTGGAGACCTATAGAAAATTAATTCCCATTATTGAGTGCTTATTCTTATACATACAGATACATATTTTGAATATTTCAGACATATTTTTTATTATACACACTAAGCTAGGGGCATAGATCATTTCTAGAGAGTCCCTCGAATCTATAATGTTAGATTTCTAAGAAAAATGGTGTTTCAATTCCCATTGTTAGAAAGATATTAACAACAGCAAAGGATATCATAATGGCCAGTTGATTGGGAGATACTGCTACTGTGTTTTGGCCATCCTAATGGAAACAGCATTTTGTTGTCTCAGAGGCACCTGGCTTTGAGTTGCAAAGGCATGGGTACAGGAGAATCCCACTTCTGGGATATCCTGGACTTCACTTGCTCTCAAAACAGGAACAAAGCTATTCTAGTAGGGAGATCCCAGCAAGGGTAGTGAGGCAGGAGGTTGAGGCTTCTCCCTCTTTGCACTGGTACAAGTGCACCTCAGGAAACATCTGAGGCTTAATCTTTCCCAAGTGTCAGAATGCTTTTCATGTGCTCTTCCCCTGCAACACCCAGCCTACAACTCCTCTGCCTATCACATAAACAGATAAACATAAATATACATAGACTCCCCCCACCCCCACACACTGCTTCATTTATGTCCCAACAGATAAATCTTTCTACTGACCGTCTGTAAAAAAAAAACAAAACCAGATGGTACAGCTGGAAAAAAACGTCTGTGCTTTAAGGGGTCAATAAAGCCCTTTATCATCACAGCAGGAATGCACAAGGACCTGGCAGGACATCAGGGTGCTCAAGGAGAATGTTGAGCATCTGCTCAACATGTTAGTGGAGATATCAAGAATCATCTGGGCCTCTTTCTTGCCTAAGATGTCTGCACAATAGTTCTGGGACCTAGAGGTTGACTTTTTCTGGTTCCTTCATCTTTTACCTTGCTGTTCTTGAGCTTGTATCCCTGTAGAATTTAATTTATAGAGTTACCCTAAAGGTTCTTATATTTATCTGAATGGATACAATTAGATCAGGTCATTTAGAATTATGGTAGAGTAGAAAGATGAGGGATTTGGTACTAAATTTTCTAGGAGTACTAACAGGTCTATGATTTATTATATGTGAAAGGACTATAAACACAATTGGCAAAAGAGGCCTATGAGGCTATGTCTGGGGGAGCCCAGCTTCCAGCTCCCAGAGTCCTCTCCCATTGGAATCACACAGGATACACTTAATTCCCCTAGCAGCATGTAAAGTGTAGCCAACCATTAGAGACTCAGTGAAGAGGTTATGTACTGGATGCTTATCATATAGGCAGCCTGTATCTGGAATGTATTAAAATTTTAAATTTTAATACATAAAATTTTCCTTCTGTGAAGGAAAACAGGTGTTCATCATGAAATATGTGGTGGTAACCTCCTCTGAAATATAAGTTCCTGGACACCAACCAAGGCCCTACCTACAAGTAGGGCTTCTCAAATATCACAGTTGAGACTTGGGATGTTCCTGTTTCCTTTGCAGTTCTTGTGGTAGTTCCTTTCACTGTCCTCCCTGGGACAGTAGGCAGTCAGAGGGAGTCCAGGGCTTCAGAATTGTGACAAGGTATCTTGAGGCATAGGCATCTGGCTCTCAGTCATGCTGCCTGGAGCCTTTGAAGATGCAGGTCCTAGGGGAGAGCACCATGATTCCCAGGGATAGCAGGCTATGCCAAAATGAACACAATCTCTTCTATACACTTTCTCTGTCTGTAAGATCAGCTGATTCATTTTATTCTTTGAATTAGAAACAATCAGGATTTTATTCTTGTAAGTCAATGCTTTTTTATGATTGGCATGTAAATTTTTTCCCCTTTTTGGCTTTAGAGCACGTAGGAGTCTTTATCTTTGAAGTCCAAAGCTTTACTCTCCCCTAGGATATACCTTGGAATACTTTCTTATTAGTAATTCTGTCCAGCACTTGAAAGTCCCTCTCAATTTCTCATCTCAAATCTTTTAAATATTTTTTTAGTTCTGCAACTTTTCTTCTATTAGGTATATAATCATTTATGCTCATCTTTGGGACTGTTGACTATTTGGAGGTTGAATCTCCATGTTCTGTCTTGTCATTTATTTACTAATGCATTCATTTAGTCAAGAATTTGTTGATTCATTCAATGAAAAACAGTCCCAAATAGCCATGCCCACAAGAGGCACACCATCAGCTGGAGATTGAAAAATATCTTAGTTATTATGGGTTGCTATAACAAATTACCATAGATTGGCAATAACCAATATTATTTCTAACAGTTCTGGAGGCTAAAACATCCAAGATTAAGGAACTGGTGGTTCTGGTGTCTAGCAAGGTTCCAACTTCATGGTTTGCAGATGGCTGTCCTTTCCCTGTAAACTCACTGATCTTGTCCATAAGGGCTCTACCTTCATGAGGTAGTTATCTCTCAAAGGCCCCATCTCCAAATACTATCACATTTGAATTGGAGTTTCCACATACAAATTTTGGTGGGACACAAGTATTCAGTTCATTATAACAACTAAATATATATTGTTGACACTTAGTACCTCAATAGGGAAAACACATGTACATGGATCCCCAGAAAAAGAATGGCTTTAATGGAGGCCTGCTCAAGATTCCAGGGACCACAAACAATGGGGTGCTCTGAAGTAATGAGGGGGTTGTTTGTGGACTATTTTATGTAAGTGTATTTTTATGTCAATATTTTGTTCTCTGCAGAGCCACAGTTTACTTATTCTAATATTATTTTTGTTTGGTTTGTTGTGGTGCCTATATATTCACGTTTTGTTTATAAGTGCAAGGATTTTGTACTTATGTGATGTGCCAATCTTCATTCATTTTTCCCTAATTGCCTCAAGGAGCTGCTTTATAGCTCATCCCCAGCCTGCATGTGTCTAATCCTAAAGGAGAAGTTAATGAAAGAGACCACTTTTCTCTCTTTCTCTTATACCTTGGGTCTGGCAATGCCCTTATCTAGACCCAAAAGCAGAAAGTAGAATAGGTAGAGGCTTGAGTTCTTTCACTGATCCGTCCAGTGTGACCAGAAGCATAGAGTACTGCCTGGAATGGGGACTGGAGAGGTGGCTCTGGAAGCCTAGAAGAGAAAGCCACAAAGACTTTATCAATGTCTGGCTGCACTAAGAACTCTATCTAGACTGCAGCTGGATGAGAGGTGGGAGCTGCTCCTGATGCTGCCTCAGGGGTCCATGTACTTTTAGACTCTCAGCAGTAGCACAGACCTGGTATTGGACCTCACTACTAATGTGGAAGCATGGATGAATACAAATATAGCCCTCCAGTGCTATGGAAGTGACATGGCTGAAAGAAAAAATGTTATGCTCTTTCCCTTCCTATGAGCTGTTGTTATTCTTTATAATTGCTGCTGCTACTGCTGTTGCTGTTGCTGTTGAAAACTCCCTGAATTAGATGAATTTAATATTAATAATGATGAACATTAGGGGGAACAGATTCCATGATATTCATCTTACTCTGCCATCTCTTTGAAATTTTTACCAGTTTATCTTCAAATAGAAGTAATTGAAAATTAATTTTTGTCATAAAAACAAAAACCCTCTTACTATAATTGGAGCCACCAGAGAGAGACTCTGCTTAGATGGAAAAGCAATCCTTCTCAATCACTGCTTTCCGGTGGTGTTTTGGGGGTTATTTCAAAATATCTAGGTAGAGAAAGAGGTGGATGACCTTCCACTGAATACTTACCACCATTAAGTGCTGGGATCAAGTCTCTCCATGTGATATTATATTTGGTCCACAAAACAAATGGAAAAATGAAATGATAGTATCCCTATCTGGTAGATGATTAAACTAAGGTAGAGGTGAGGTTCAAGATCTGTGCTTGAATGTTTAGGAGTTTCATTGATTTCTGATCTATTCTAGCTGGAAACGTACTCATGTCTCAAAAGTTAACCTACCTCTCACCTACACAGGTGACAGAATGTCCTTCTCAGGGCTACTCTCCATTTGTTTCTCCTGGTTCGGGTGCTTGGAGATAGTGAACCTACTGTCCTGTTGTTGGAGGTAGGCTGCAGACTCCCTCAGGGTGCTCAGAATCCCATAGGGTAGGACGCATGAGCTACTCTGTCAGAAGCTGCTTCTTTTTCCAATAAAGGCATGGACCTGTGGACTAACTATACACACAGTTTTGAGATCTGTCTATTTAAGACATTGTCTGGTAATTTTGGTAATGGAAGAAACATCATTGCTGAGGCCATCTCTGACTATTGCACTTACAGTATTTTATCTGTGTTTTTGCCATGTCGACTCTTCCAGCCACAGTGTACCCTGTGGGTAGCAGTATTTTTGTCCCAAACTCTCAGATTGTAGAAGGGCATCAGTGATATGCTAAAACAAAATTCATATCTCCAGTTTACTTGTTAATTTGTCATTTTATTTTCCTTTTCTCTTTTCATTTGATAATGTATTTATCTCTGTCCTGCCTGATAGGGATGAGAAGAGATGAGATGGAACTAGATGGAATGATGTATTTATCCCTCTTTTTCTGCCTGATAGGGGTGAGAAGAGATGAGATGGAACTAAATGGAAAGTGTCTTCAGAGGATTAGCAAAACCGTAATCACACAATTCTAGTCATTCATTCACCCAAGACTTCATAAACAGAGACCACCTGTTTGCACTAGATGTTATAACATTAGGTCTTCATATTTTTATTTTTTTATGTTACAGATATATTTTAGTTCCTGACAGCAGCAATAGGAAGTATCCTACTTTTCAAGATCTTTATGATTATCTTGACACTAATATATGGGCACCATATATTAGACACCATATACTAGATGAACTCTAATATTGCTCTTACTTCTTAGTGATTAAAATTAATCCTGTGATTTCTTTTAAATTTTAATTATGCAAATATAAATAATGATATTTCTAAAGGGAGTTAAAAAGCAGAACACTGCTCTCCACCTCTACCATCATATTCAACTCTAAATATCCCATTGCTTCAAGCTGCCTCTAAAACAGCCAGCTTCCATATATGAAATTTAAAATATGGATTTAATAATGTAAGAAAAAATGGTCAAGGCCATCATTGAAGAAGGCCTAAGGGAAAGCAAGAATCACACCTGTGCAAAGCAGTGTGGGGGTGGGAGCCCACTTTGCTGAAAGCTGTTCTCTCAGCAATTGCAGTCCCTTCCACTCAGAGCCAAGTGCCCCTCATTAGGTGTGTAGGTGTCAAAAAGCAATGAAACCCTAATTAAGAAGCTGCTGTCTTTTTCAAGTGCAGCCACACAGGCCTACCCTGCTGCCATTTCAGACTTGATTCAGACCATTCATTAGGAGGGGAGCAAGTTGTGGAGCTTTTAATTCCCAGCCAAAATATGCCCTGATAGGGCTCTCTTCTCTCTCACTTGAGTGTGTTGAGATAAACCACCCAATTACTTGGGAAAGTTGCTGGAGGCCTGTAGAGGCTCACGGGGGCAGGTGGGGCAGGCGGTCCATACACCTAGGGCCTCTTGACTGAGGGGTCCCTGTGCATGTTTACTCCAAGAAACAGGTCTGAGGGAAAATAAATGATAGAGAAATTTTCCCTTCAAATCAATTGATTTGAACAACAGGAAAATTGAAGCTGAAATGTCAATAGAACCCTAGCTCATGAAAGGCTCCAGTGAGGCCTCCAGGGAACATAGGAGACACCTGCTAATGAGAAGCATTTTTAAACCACTGCAAGCCTGAATTTTTATTATAAAAAGAAAAAAAGCTCTAGAATGATAATTTCCAAATCTGTAGAGGAAGATAGAATGGTTGAGGTTTTTTCTAAAGACAGCATTTCTTACTGAGGCAAACTGTCAAATTTTTCATTATATCTATTTCAAGACAAGCATGTATTACCTTTCCAGTGACTATATATCTCCTGTAATGTTCTTACGGTGGTTTGCCTCTTAATTACCTGCAGAATTTGCATTTAAACCAAGTTAAAGTATGTCATCTCTTCCACTTCGAATGGCTGTTTCCATGGTAACCAAAGGGGTCTCCCAGTGGATGGCTGGGCTGGAATGTCTGCTTCCACTGGCCTAGAAGCATCTCCCCTTCATTGTTGATCCTTTGCCTTCACAGCACTGAGGAAAGTGAATGGAAAGCATAAAAGGATCCACTGACCCCTGTCGGATTTCTCTGGAAACTACTATCAGCAGCGAAATTTCCTTTCTTTGATGAACTCTTCAGAATTAGGGTGTGGGGTTGATTTCTCCCTTTATAGTCCATTCAGATTGCTCCCCTTCAGCTTCAGATAAATGAACAGAACAGACCCACACCCAGTCTCCTCCCCTGACCCACAGACTTTAGCCCAGATTCCCACCTAGGCTTCTCCTTGCCTGAAGAACATGACCTTACATAGATATCATTAAAGACAGTCATTGTGGGAGGTAATGATGGCATCAGGCAAGCTACTGATCTAGTAGTCAGGGGCACCTGGAGTCCCAGCCTGGGCTCTGCAGGCTTGGACAAAGCTGGTGCACACCTCTGGAGCTAAGCAAAAGTAAAAAGAATGTGCATTTGTAGTTGGTAATTTTCTTTGATTTCTTTGACTATGAAAACACATGTTTCTTAGGTCACCTTTTTTCCCCTCAAAGATAAATGGATTAAAAACAAACAAGGGTACAGCATAAAAATGTTGGATATAAGTGAACTTGCATGGTTCACATCTGTATGATATGAGTGGACAAATTCCCATCCAGGAATGGAAGGGTTTCCGTCATCTTCCAATGATTCATTCAATATTATATTAGGGGTTATCACTTTCAATAGCTAACTCTTTATACTAATTACTTTATTATTTGTTTCTCTTTCAGTTGCAATCAAGAGAAATCCAAACTAAAATATCTTAAAAAAAGAAAAAGATGAGGATCAATCTATTGGTTCATGTAGTTGAAAATACCAGTGAAGAGCTGGACCCATTTGGAACACATCTCCAGATCTTCCACTTCTGTTTCTCTTTGTGTTGCCTCCATGCTCAGGTGACTCTCCATTTGAGGTTGCAAGATAGTAGTCACAGTTCTAAACTTAGAGAGTATCTTCCTCCCAGAAACAACAGGAAGAAGAAGGGGATGGTTTCTTTCTCAATGAAAGTTTTGGATATATGTAACTCATTAAATCAGGTCAGGTTACATGTCTACACTTGATCCAGTCATTATGGCCAAAGAGATGAAGAGTAATGACCAGTTTAGACTTGGTCTCTGATTAGCTCTTGTAGGTAGGATGGGGAAAATCCCACCTAAACTATAGGATGTTACAATAAGAGGTACAATTACTCTACTTTTATTTCTGTATTTCACCATTGTGAAAAAAGGGTTATTTTCCTTATGCAAGTAGGGCAACTGATGTCAATTGTAGTGATATTATAATACTATAGCATATCCTGGAGATATGATTTTGGTTCCAGACCCTCATAATAAAGAAAGTGTCACAATAAAGGCAGTCCTAATCTTTTTGTTGGTGGTGGATCTTGCCTTCAATTTGTAAAAATTATACCTGGGAAACACAGTAAAGCAAAGCACAGTAAAACGAGGTTTACACTAATATGTCATGACTTGAACACCTGTCTTTTTGATACCATAGTCCATTTTCCTCATACTAAATTTTCCTTATCAGTTTTCTCATGGCTCCATTATGGAGATCAGACTCATAAACCTTTGAGGTTTGATTTCTTAAAATACCTAACTTTGATATTCTGAATCTTGCATGGTGATGATGATAGTTTCTTCAATTGCTATTATAGAATATATTTTTAAACATGCCCCATCAATTATTTTCTAGCTTGCTGGTGATCCAATCAAGTATTTATGTCCCCATTTCTTTGAAGCTAAGAGATGGAGACAATTTCCATGTTCACCTAGTTAAGTGAGGGAGAGAGTCAGGATTAGAAACTGGGTCTCCTTTTAAAATTTCAGTCCTTTCAACCTCTTCCAGTCCTTAGTTTTCATTATTTCTTTTCTTTGTGAAGCCCAGACCCCCTGAAGAGAAGGGTAAAACCCTAAGTATTCACGTAGCAGAATTCTTTATTGGTCCTGATGAAAAAAGGCAAGTGAAATAGTCTGAAAGTAAGTAGATGAATACCTGTGAAGTTTTGAAAACCACTGTTTTACCTGAGAAACCATATTGGCTACTGCAGTGTGAACTCCAGATCCTACCAGCTATCTCTCTGTACGCTAATTTTTTTTTCTTTTTGGAAGGGTTTCCATAGTACTAAGGGAAGAGGATCTCTTACCTTTCTCCTCGTTCATGAGACACCTTACTTTTTGCTTCTCTATGATTTGTCCACACCCTAGGGTGAGGACATGCCAATCTGAATAATCTGATCCTAAAACAGGGATTGGCTACATTTACTAGTGGGAAAGTACCTTAATGCCCTAGTAGACAGCAGTGGGGGAGTCTTATACACAGTAAGAGTTATACTGTCTAGAAAGATTTTAAAACAATACTAAAACTGGCTGAAAGTTGATCTTGTTTATATTACCACTGTGCTCCTGAAATTTTAAACTCAATGTCAGTGACAAAACCCTTCTTTCTCTGAAGATACCTACTCCCATTGTTATCCCACCCTTTATATATCACTGTAGGTCTGTTCAAAACAGGTTGAAGAGGTGATGAAGAGCCTAATAGAAATTTCCAATGCTGACATTGTATTGAAGCTGAAACCCTCTCTCCTCCCATCTGCTGGCCCCCCTCTGTCTTGCCCTCAGATGTTCTGGATATATAATTGAAAGCTGTTTGAGATCCCTTTGGGGCATTTACTTCTCCCAAGCCACTCCCAGTCAGAAAGAGCTCAGCAGTGGGACCCCAATGAAGGCATGATGACCCAGACTATTAATGTGGCTATTGCCCTGTAGTGCTGAGCAGGAAGAAAGAGAGATTGACAGGGAGAGGAATGGAGGGACGCTGAGTTGGGTACAGGGGCAGTGAAGGAGGGGCTGGAATTACTGAGAGAGAGCAACCAGGTGAGTGCAGATGCAGATAGCTAAATTATTGTGGGCTAAAGTGAGAAAAAAACAGAGAGAGGAGGAAAGAAAAAGAGAGGGTAATTGAAGGTGTGAGCCCCTTTTGATGTTCAGCAATCACCTGCTTAATGGTGTTTCACTCTCTATCCTTTACCTTTCTCAGCATTCAGTTCTCACTTGACTCAGTAAGATTCCTATTCAAGTCAGTTTTAGAGAAGTGATACTTGCTTAAAAGAAAGCAGGGAATTTGTCAAAGGTTGCGGAAAAATCCTCACCGGCCCTCTCAACCTTAGTGTGTTTTCCCAGTCTTCCTCTGTCCTCTGCAAACCTTTGTTCTTTATGAAATAACCCCAGCACCAAGACTTGTGACAGCGACTTCCCTTCTTCCAATATATGCTCAGGGTCATGGGAACAGCACCCTGAAATAGACCCAGAGGTTGTGGATGCACCCTGAAATTTTATGGCAGAGGGATGAAAAGTTGAAAGGCCTTGCACCCTATCTTTTGGCAGATAGAGACCTGGGTAGTAGGCCAAGAGGGAAGATAGAGGGGCAGGCATCTACATGGAGGTTCCATGAGGCTTGCTGTCTCTGGCCTTATTTCTCTCTCTGACATTAGGAGGTCATTGTCTTGAGCTTTGAGGGTCATTTCTGTAGGACATCTTTAGTGAAATATTTGTTGGGCCTCTTTGATCCCCTGGTCAGAGTGTGTTTTAGGAAATACCCATCTGTGTCTAAAGACTACTTTAGTCTGAGAAGATCACTTCTGTTTAAATCTGAGAGAAATCTAAGTGTTTCTGTGATTACAGATAAGGACATTTTATCTACAAGTTCTGTCTATGCCTCTAAGCCTGTGTATATGTCTATAGAAAATTCTGCCTCTGCTTTTGCAATTGTGAACTCCTATGTGGGAATAGGGGGCTGTGAAGAGCCTGCCTATGGCTCTGGGGTCCTTGCTATGGGCATGTCCCATGGAACATCCAACAAAGCCACTGGGATCCTGTGAGTGCCTTCTGGAAAATGTCTTTCCTTCCCTCTGTGGCTATGGTGGATTTGCTTCTGGGGAACACTCAGGTTCTGGTTATCTTTTGGGATTTATCAGGGATTCATGGTATCCTGTAGCCTGGAGATGGGCAGGAGAGGGCCACTTCTTGGCACTAGAGCTGTCAGTTGAGGCTGCAAGGGCACCCGGAGGTACCCAGTAGAGACTAGAGGCTCAGCTGAACTCTTCCGGGCATCAGCAGACTCTGAGGAGGGAAGCAGGAGGTGTAGTCCACCTGGGGCAGCAATCAGGGCTGCGTTGTCTGAGAGAAGTTCAAAACAATGCTGAAACTTTCTAACTGTGTCTGCTGTATATTTACATCAATTTGCTAGGGCTGCCATTGAAAAGTTCCATAAACTAGTGGCTTAAACAACTGAAATTTACTTCTCACAGTTCTGGAGTTTGGAAGTCCAAGATCAAGGAGTAAGCAAGGTTGGTTTCTTCTAAGGCCTCTCTTCTGGGCTTACAGATAGTACCTTTTTGCTGTGTCCTCACCTGGGCTTTGCTCTGAGTGCACACATCCCTGATGTTTCCTTTGTGTATTCACATTTCCTCTTTTTACAAGGACACCAGTCAAATTGGACTAGGCCCACTCTAAAGGTTTCATTTTAAATTTACCTCTTTAAATGTCCTATCTCCAAAATGCAGTCACATTCTGAGGTACTGGGGGTTAGGACTTCAACATAAGAATTTTGAGAAACACATTTCAGCCAATAACAATATTATTCTCATGCTCTAGTGATTACAAATAATTTCAGTAATAACATTTTCTTCCCCCCAAAAGTCTTTTTTGTGATTTAAGTGGTGAGCAATTACTCTAGTTATTATTGAATTTTATTACTTAGATCTTACTAAATATTATATTTAACAATGAAATTAATTTAGAGAAACACCAGTTATCCTTTTGGCCTTGGCACACATTGCCTCAGCTACAAAGTAAGGTTTTAAAAGTTCAAAATCATTCACGCTCATATTTGCTACAACTCCAATTCATGTCTTTAGCTCCCATGTTTATGCTATACGCCTAATTTAAATGTTCTGTTAGAAATTAAGGGTAATTTTAAACAACTGAATTTGAATTACTTTACTTGAAGTTTGCATTTAAATGTATTATTTTTAATATATTTTATTGATTATGGTATTACAGTTGTCCCATTTTCTCCCTTCACTCTGCTCCACCCTGCATACCCTCTCCCACCCACATTCTCCCCTCTAGCTCATGTCCCTGTGTCATACTTATAAGTTCTTTAGCTTTTGCATGTCCCATACTATTCTTACCCTCCCCCTGTCTATTTTCTACCTACCATCTTTGCTATTTATTCTCTGTATCTTTTCCCCCTCTCTCTTTCTCCCACTCCCCTGTTGATAACCCTCCATGTGATCTCCATTTCTGTACTTCTGTTCCTGTTCTAGTTGTTTGCTTAATTTGTTTTTGTTTTTGTTTTAGGTATGGTTGTTAATAATTGTGAGTTTGCTGTCATTTCACTGTACATGTTTTTTGTCTTCTTTTTCTTAGGTAAGTCCCTTTAACATTTCATATAATAAGGGCTTGGTGATGATGAACTCCTTCACCTTGACCTTATCTGAGACCTGTATCTGTCCTTCCGTTCTAAATGAAAGCTTTGCTGGATACAGCAATCTTGGATGTAGGTCCTTGCCTTTCATGACTTGGAATATTTCTTTCCAGCCCCTCCTTGCCTGTAACATCTCTTTTGAGAAATCATCTGACAGTCTGATGGGAACTCCTTTGTAGGTAACTGTCTCTTTATCTCTTGCTGCTTGTAGAATTCTCTCCTTCATTTTAATCTTGGCTAATGTAAATATGATGTGCCTTGGTGTGTTCCTCCTTGGGTCCAACTTATTTGGGACTCTCTGAGCCTCCTGGATTTCCTGGAAGTCTATTTCTTTTGCCAGATTGGGGAAGTTCTCTTTTACTATTTGTTCAAATAACTTTTCCACTTTGTTGTTCTTCCTCTTTGCCTTCTGGTACCCCTATAACTCAGATGTTGGAACATTTAGAGATGTCCTGGAGGTTCCTAAGCCTCTCCTCATTTTTTGAATTCTTGTTTCTTTATTCTTTTCTGTTTAGTTGTTTCTATCTTCCTTCTGGTCCACTCCATTGATTTGAGTCGCAGTTTCTTTCCCATTGCTATTGGTTGCCTGTATATTTTCCTTTATCTCACTTAGGATAGCCTTCATTTTCTTCATCTAATTTGCAACCAAATTCAACCAGTGCAATCCTGATCACCAGTGTTTTGAACTGTGCATCTGATAGGATGGCTATCTCTTCATCACTTAGTTGTATTTTTTTCTGGAGCTTTGATTTGTTTTTTCATTTGGGCCTTTTTTGTTTTTTGTTTTTTGGTTTTTTTTTTTGGTCTCAGTGCGCCTGTTACATAGTGAGGGGTGGAGCCTTAGGCGTTCACCAGGGCAGGTCAACCTAATGGCTGGATTGTGATGCTGTGTGTGGGGCAGGGGTGTGAGAGGGAACAATGGCACTTGCTACACTGTCTGCTGGATTTCAGTCACTTTCTTGCTTCCTCCAAGAAAACTGTGTCCTTCTGATGCTGATTCTAATGTGGGTGGGTTTATGTATGTTCTAGACCCCTGTGGGTCTCTCCAAAAAACTCTCCTGTGTGCCTGGGAGTTTCTCCCAGCACTTTAACCCCCAGGTGTTTTCAAACGGTGTTTTGAGGCTTTATTTCTCTGTGCTGAGATCCTGGGTTGTACAGTCTGTCTTGCTCCTCAGTTTTGCCTGGTTTATCTGTGCAAGAATGTAGGATCACTCGGTCTGCAAGCTACCTTGTGTGCTGCACCCGTCCATAATCTGCCTCCTCACAGGGTCCGCCCGCTGCTGCCTTGCACACCTGGGGTCCACCAGCCACTGCTTTGCTCAGCCTCCCAACTCTGCGCCTCATATGGTCTGTATGAATGTGTCTACTTTAACTCTTTGGTTGTCCAACTTTCATACAGTTCAATTTCCTGTCAGTACTGTTTGTTTTTTGTTTCTAAATTGTTGTTTTATTTTGGTTGTGCGAGGAGGCACAATGTGTTTACCTATGCCTCCATCTAGGCCAAAAGTCTGTGTTAAATTTTAGAACATGAAACAAAGTTGTATTATTATCTACAGAAATTAATAATTAATTAAAATTCAATGCAAATTTTTCATTGTCTATAATTTCTGGTCATCATTATCATGATTAATACTAAAATTAACTTTGTCCTATAGAGGATGAGGGTGTTTAAAGAAGACGATGATGATCTTTAGCTTCAGGGAAGCAGTCAACATTGGGGACTTTAGGAAAAACATGATGGGGAGCCTACAGGTGGGTACAGGTTAAAATGCAGGCATCCAATAACTAGAGTCTAGGCAGCAAACCTGCAATTCAGTTCTCAGATAGTAGCATCCTTCACATACACACGTACACCTGCACATGCACACAAATACATGAATACACAGTGATGGAAGGGATCTTAGCACTGGGGACAAGACAGAGGTCTGCTTCCATGAGGCCAGGCATAGGGACATGTAGGATTCTGTAAAGAGGTTCCATTCCCTACACACAGAGTCACAGCAATGAAGCATCTCTCATGCTGAGAAGATGGAGCTCGAGGACCCACTCTGAAACTTGGGGTTGTCTGGGTTCCAGCAAGGGCCACTAGGGACCGCCAATTCCTTTTAGCTCCTTAATGTATCTGAATACTCCCTAGCCTTCTGCTGCCAGACAAATAATGGAGACAAGTCTCTGCCTTCAGGAAACTCAGTGTGCTGAAGGAGTCAAATATGTAAATAGACACTCTTTACTTGGTGCTAGATTTCCCTCCTCTGGCCAAGAGAAAGGGGGGAGGAAACTGGTGGAGAAATGAATGATTTTCACAAAGAGCTTCTGCCACCCAGTGTGTCATTCCAAGTTCTAGAGAGCAAATGTTGCTGAGTGTCTAGCCACAACTCCTACAAATCACTTCCAAACAAGTCCCCCTATCTGACAGGCCAAGGCTGCCATTGAGAATGCGACACTCGAGAAAGTAGAAAGAGAGTGGAATGTTAGGGAGTGAAGCTCCAGAGAGATGCAGGAGGAGCTGTGCCATGCAGAGTGACCTTGGGCAGTGTGTCGGGGCATGATACTTCCTTCTTAGTTGGTGATGATTTCTATGTGCAACTGCTAATGTGTCTGTGAGAAGGCCAGCTGTCTCCACTGGCCTAGGACAAGACAAGCCACTTTAGTTGAGCACACTAAAAGGACAAGGAGGATACCACCCAGTATGCTTCCACAAGGCTGGTACTTGAGATGAGCCATAAGGATAAAAAGAATTTTAATTTTGTCAAGAGCAGGGAAATGTTATGCATATTATAGAAGGAAGAATTTTAAAAAGTCACAATCCCATGAGGCAAACTGAGTTAGCTTGCAGTGAACTTCAAATATTCCTGATGTAATTAAGTGGGTGTGTAATCATCTTTAGATGAAACTGACAATGTGAAGCTTGGGCCATTCTGGCCCTCTGGGGGCATTCTGGTGCCTGGGGGCACTGATGTCCTGAGCTTCCCACAGAATGAAGACTCAGGACATCAGCACTGGCACTCCATGTTCTAGGTCAGCCCTCAGGGAGGGTGACTCAGTGCTCTGCCACCTGACTGCCCTGGGAATTGGGGCAGGACAGCTCCTGCTGCTGGAAAGATGAGAGTCTCAGCTGGAGAAGGCAAGGCAGGACTGGCAGTCTTCTGTAATCACCTCGGTGGGGTGTATCTAGACCATTAAAATGCAGGTTGAATTAAGCTCAAGGCGTTATCTCCTCTCTGTCCTCTGATCTTGGTCAATCTTTCTTCAAAAGATTTTTTTAAAGCCTGAATGAGAGTGAGAGCAAGAGCAAGAGTGAGAGCAAAAGAGGAACCCAGCACCTTTTCACCCTATTAAGGAGATATGGGGGGAAGAAATTGGGCTTCAGGAAGTGGATTCACTCCTGAGCAAATTAAAATCAACAAATTGGCCAAACTCAAAGATATGCTCATCATGCCAGTTTGAGACAGGAATTCTCGGGAATCAGTAGTTTGCCAACGGCCTCCAGAGATTAGCTAGGTGACCCTGCTTATTGAAAATTTTCACTTAAAGTTGATGTCTTTTAAAAATAACATTTTTCTTATTATTCAAGAAATATATGTAGTGTAGAACCTTAGGAAAAGGAAAATTAAAACATTTTGTACCTCCCTCAGCAATAACCAGTGTTATGATTTTGGTGTTAATCTTTCCAATCTCTACATACACACTCTCCCCCCACACACATTCAGTTCATGTTATAGTCACACACAGTCCACACTCAGACACCCCCCTCCCACACTTACTTTGTACTTCTTGTTTTACCAGTGTAATGGGATGATGCTGTTAGAAACCAGATTTTTAGCATTAACTAATAATTCATTCATAAAGTGCATACTGATGCCACCTGTGTGAAGGCGCCCTCCTGAATTTGATGATGCATTGTGGATCAGCAGTTCCATGACCTGCTGGAGGTGATAGTGCACAGAGTGTAACTGTATCCAGTGAACCCCAAATTAGAGCTCATAGTCAAGTATTCTGATTCCTATCTGGTGCTGGCCAAGAGCCTAGCCATGCTGGAGCAAAATTCTAGAGCCAGGTGATGGCTCTATTAGAGATTAGAGACCTATTAGAGATTGGAACAGCCATGAGAAGAGAGTTGCAGGTGGAGATAACAACAAACCTAACCCCAAAGGCCTTGGTGTGCAGGAAGGAACTTGATATCTACAAAGGACAGGAGAGAGGGCAGTGTGGCCAAGGCAGGGGAAATGAGGAAGTCATAAAATTAGAGACATGAATTTGAGGGGGAGGTCCTTGGGAGCCACAGGAGTATTTTAATTTATATAAAGCTGAAACCCACAAATGGATTTTAAGCAAAAAAGCTTATGTTATCTCATAAACTGTTATAAAACATTGCTCTGATTACTCTGTGGGAACATGGTGTAGGGGCACATCAGGAGAGCAGAGACAAATTTAGGATGCTCCTGCAGTCCAGTCAGTTACAGTGGGGCTGGGCCTATATCAGGAGCATCAGAGATGAAGGAAAGTACATGCCTCTGAGAGGTATTGTGGCAGTAGGCCAACTCTCTATGCTCATGGCCTGGTTGGAAGTGTCAGTTCTATCTTCAAAGTTTTTAAAAGGGTGTGATATTTACTTATACAAATCATGTTGGGGAAAGACTAACTTTGAGTTACTTTCTCTGGGGGGAAGGTAGGAATGGAGTAATCAAGAGATCTGTTTTATGCATTTTTTTTGAAATGCTATGAAACATTCAAGCAGAGTTTTTAGGAAGGCTATTAGCTCTGTTCATATGAAGTTCCAAGGAGATGCTGAGACTGGAGATGTGAACGTGGAATACTGACTCGGCACTGGTGTGGGTGCTGGAGTGAAGGAATGGGCTGTAAATCAGTGGAGACCCTGTGAGGAGTTCTGCAGTTGTCAAGAGAAAAAGAAAATGAGTGAAGAAGACAGGAGAAGGACAGGGCAGGGGATTAGGGTTGGGGGAACAATGAGAACATGGTTTCATAGAGGCAGAAAGAGGAAAGTGTCTTACCTTTCTTGTGACTAAATATTTTAAGTCTTAACTTTTAAAGTCTGCACAGTATTTTATTGAATGAATGTATCACAAATTACTGGAATCCTTCCCACTCACCTCCTTGTCCAAATGTGCACACCTGGGTTGATTAATATTTAGACTCTAGATTTATTTTGCTCTGCTAAGTAAGATGAAATGAGTGAACATCATGGCATTAAATATTTGGGTACACACGTGATTAATTTTAAAGGTGAAGTTTTAGATGCAGTGTTATAGTATAAAAATTAATACTCATAAAAGTTTTAGCCATGGCTGGGTGGCACAGTTATTTGGGGCATTGTCCCAAACGCCAAAAGGTTATGGGTTTAATTTCTGGTCAGGGCACATATTAGGGTACAGTTTTGATCCCAGGTAAGGGCACATATGAGAGGCAGCCAACTGATGTTTTCTCTATCACACGGATGCTTCTCTCTATCTCTCTTTTCCTCTCTAAGGTCAGTAAAACATACTCTCAGTGAAGATTTAAAAAATTTAATACTTAATGTGTGATGTATTTCCCATTTTTAACCTGCTCATAGTCTAATAAAGCCAATTCAAAAATAACAAGAATACACTTATTAAATGCCTATTGTATGCTACACATTACGAGATAGATTTTAGGACTCCTACCTTCTAGGTATATCACTGAGATTCAGAGATCTCCCCAACTCACAAATTACCTATTTTGTAAAGATTTGAAATAATGTCTGTCTGTTCCCACATTATTTAGACAACTTGAATATCTCTAATAATTTCTTTCTATTGTTTTTCCTTTATCCATTCTAAACTCTACATTGTCCCTTTCATAATGGATACACTCACATTTTAGTGTCTTCTTTTTGTCCTTATCAGTCTCCTGTCTTTGTCCAATTTTATCAGTAACTGTCACTCTCACCTGTTCCTCCAGGTGGGCTCATCTCCATTATGAGTTCCATTTTCTGCATAATATAGTATTACATCCTTCTCAAACCAACATCACTAGAGAGGGAGATCCCAAGAGTTGCTAAACCACATCTGATTCATCTCTGTAAAACTTCATTAATATTAGCAGTGAATAAATGTTTGTTGAAACTAATCAGTATACATCTTGCATATTAACAAATATAATAGCTATCATGTAACAGTAACAGTAATTTCTCCAAAGTGCCATGCTCTGTGTTAATCAGATTACATATAGAAATACCGATCTTCTAATTAACACTATAATATGAATGATATCTCCATTTTAAGATAAGGGAAGCTAATCTTGCGATATAAAAACTGTTTTCATTTTAGATGAGAAAAATTAAGAGAGATGAAGTATATTCTCTGAAGCATCACTGGTTCTCTACAGACAGAATTTAACTAAAATCTGCCTGACTAAAGTTCATGCATTTTATTTTCACACAACCTGGCCTGTGCGCATACAGAAAGTACCAGGTACAATTTTACCATAAAATTATTAGAAATACAATAAATTGTGGAATGGATTACTACAACCTCATTTCACATCATTTATATTGGAATATTTTTCCATGAAAAAGTATAACAAAATGACTTATTGGATACCAAACAGAATGACTCAAACAGAAACTGAGATATAAAGACCACTCTGAATTAATGTTTTATAAATAAATAACAGCTACAGTAATGGAGCTCACCTAAGTGGGGACGTATTTCCACCTAAGATAACCATTCTCTTTCTCATCACTGCCACAGTGCCCTCATCCCCAACCTCGATTTTAAGAACTTAGAATCCTGGGTACTTTTGAAGAGAACAGAGTAGTATCATATTGATTGATGAACTTAACTCCTGCATAAAAGTCAGTTGGCAACTTGCTGACTGCTGTCCTTAAGGGGCCCGATGGGTTGCAATGGGGAGAAGGCAGAATAGCACTTCCACGTAGATAATATACAACCCTTTCCCAAAAGAAACAGTATTCAGGTTCTCCAGAGAAACAGAACCAAACTTCGGAATTGGTGTTATGAAGGCTAAGTCCCACAATCTTCCATCTGCAAGCTGAGAAACCAGGAAAACTGATGACATAATTCAGTTTGGGTTCAAAGGCATAAGTAGAAGGAGAGCCATTGGTGTAAGTCCCAGGGTCTGAAAGTCTGAGAACATCAGGAGCTCAGACATCTTAGGACAGGAGAAGTAAATATCCCAGGTCAAGAAAAGAGAGAAAATAGGCTTTTCCTCTGCCTTTTTGTTCTGTTTAGACCCTCAGTGGACTTGATGATGCCCATCTGCATCAGTAAAGGCAGATCATTACTCAGTCTACTGATTCAAATGCTAATCTCTTCTAGAAACAACCTCACAGACACATCCAGAAATAATGTTTAACAAGCTACCTGAACATCATTTAGCCTTGTCAAGTTGACACAGGAGTTAGGTATCACAGGAACTCCTGGAAGGTGGGCTTGGGATGCACTTTCATGATGCTTATTCAGATGGAGGCAGGACATTTCTTGATGCTGATTGGGTTTGTCATCAGTGTGGCTTGCAGTCAGCCACTTCTCTGTTCTTTCCAGGCATGTTAGAATGGTGCCTTTGGACCCTTGAGATTGTGCAGCACTATATGACTAGCTCTGGCCAGTGAATTTGGAGCAGATGGGAAATATACCATCTAGACTGGAGCATTTAATTCTCAGGTTCAGAAGAGCAATTTTTCTTCCTCTGACATGGCAACTAGCCACATTCAAGATGGTAGGTGCTTGTTAGCCCAGGGTCTGGATAATTAGAATGAACAGAGTTCTAAAAATGGCCCTTGATAAACAGTTAAAAAATATATATCCACATATACATGTCATATATATCCATATATCCATGTCATATATGTCACATATGTCATATATATATGACAAAATAACAATAAAATTGTTATTTAAGCATCTGATATTTGGAGGGTGTTACTGCAGCATGTCCTAGTCTGTTTTGACTGACTCATTATTTCCTTTCTTGCCTCTTTGTTTTCTTGTGGTCTGCTCACCTCAACCCCAACTTTACCCATTACTCTCAGCCTCTTTCCTCTTCATAACCTGGGGAGACTTTGTCTAGCATGTGGCTGGAGGCGGAAGCCATGTTCTGCTGCAACATGCTTTTTTTCTTTTGATGCCCTGTGTCTGCTCAGGATTAGGCTTTTGAAATTTTAAAAGGCTCTAATAATAACCCTCTCTGAGGCTTAACTGGGGAAGACCAAGGAATAAAAAAATAGTATCTGGAGAAAAACACTGTTTAATATATTAAAATGTTGTTCCAGTTCAGGTACATCCTACTGGACCCTGTAAACCACTTTATTAAACTCTGCTTTAGTTTGGTGGCATTTGATTAAATTGAAGGACACTGTAAGGGCTAACTAGCCCTGTCAAATTTATTATTGGCAGTTCTGTCAGAATGTTGTTGAAGACACTATTTTATCTCATGTGGTAGGTCCTTTGTGTACACAGAGGAGAAACACACAGGAGAAATTATAATTGGCTATAGTTTTGAGCAATTATTATTTTTTAATAGTATGGATACTCAGAGCTGAGTATGCAAATAATTATGCAAATAATTATATATAAATCTATCAATTTATCTACCTACTTATAATTAATAAATAAAATGATCCTCAGTATAAATATAATAAAGCAAATATCTAAGTCCAGTCCCTAGAAGGACTGGACTTAGATATTCCTGTTTCACAGTGTTTGGAGCACTGGCTTGTTCTTTGAAACAGGGCCAATAGGCCTTCAACTTTTCCATTTTAGGAGGAAGTGTTCTCGCTGACGTGCCCTTCAGCCTGCTTTTCAGCAGCTTATAAGGATCAATAAAGGTTGTTTCAGGTGAGGCCCAGGATTTAAGTGTCCCTTATTAAGAATGATAGCTGATCATGGAATTATCCCAGGAAATCTCATCATTTTGATGCATCAGGTACCTAGTTCCAATTAAGTTAATCAAACATTAGAACTTTAGGATCCTCTTCTTAACTCAAATCATCATAGGATGATTTGAGCATCATATTGATGCTCAAAATAGCATCAATATTTCTGGGTGTGGTCTTTTTGTAATAAGATGTCAACTTGGCTAGGCTGAATTGTACACCCCCAAACTCTCTTTTCTTTATGTTTCCAGCTGGGGAGGCAGGCACAGGGAGATTCTTTGGTGATTTGGAGGCAGAAACCAAGCAACAGTCATCTTGCAGCTCACACATATTGTCTTATCAGCCCACTCACCCTGTGGGCCTGAAACTGTTCCACCTTTTCCTTCTCTGACCCATGGGGTAAGTGTGTGTTTAGTTCTGTCACAAAGGACACTGACTTCTGCAGGATATTCACAGACCTATCATTCTACTTCTCTGGTTTACCCCTAATGGGTACACTGGGATCCATATTGCACAGGATAAGGAATCTTTATGACATGACTGCAACAAAAGCCTCCTCTAAGTCCTTCTTGGGCAGCTCCATCCCTGGGATGTTTTCTCTCACAAATGTGATGTCCCAAATGTGATTTTTTATTTCTGACTCATGTCCTTGCATTCTAATGGATACATTTTCATGATTTCATTGATTCAGCAAATAGGTACTGAGCATCTAATATCTAATATGTTTCAGTAACTTATCAGGTTCTGGGAATACAGAGATGAATGATGCAGGTTGAGGTAGTCTATAAGGAACTGTTAATATATAGTGGGAGGTAACAAAGAGATGTGTTTTCATGATGGGAAATGGGATGGAATGACTTCTACTTCCTAGAAAAGACTTGTGATCAGAGAGGATTGTGAAGCAATTGGGGTCTATAAGTGACAAGTCCATCAGACATTAATATTATTTGAAATAGAAAAACCTAGCAGAGGAAGATGATTCTGTTCAATGAAATAGTGTGCATAGGAGAGTATTTGGTGGAAGGTGATAGAGGAGGTTAGTTGTCTATTATACATGAAGATGATCAGATGCCAGTATGGCAGCCAGATAAAGATGTCCAGGAGAAGTTGTCTATTTTAATCCAGGTCTTTAGAAAGAGTTCTGGGTCTGAAATATAGATGTGGAAGCTTTCAGCACAAAGGTGGGAGATGGAGTCATGGTCAAGGACCTTAATCCAAGGACAAATAGCTTGCCTCAGCCTGTGTCTCTGCCTAGTACAGCAGGAACCACAGCTCCTTCCTTGTGGCTCAGAGTATCTGTGTCCTATTTATCCATGCCTTTGACTCCCCAATTCCAATCTCTGCTAGCTTCATGTCTTGGTTCATGCTTCTCATCATGTGCTTTCTGGTTACAGTACCCTAGATACAAAGTGCTTGCCTCTGTACTCCATTTGGAGATCACATGGGATTGTTCATCAGAAATGTCCCCAGACTCTACATTCTGCCCTGGAAGTAACATAGGAGGAATTTCAGCTCACATTTCCGGGCCTTGGCATTGGTAAGTCTCCTGTTGTCTGCACTCATCCTGAATCCATTCATAGGTTCCATTGATACTACCTCCAAAAGGTGCCTCTGCTACTCTAAGTGTCCTCGTTGCTGCCCTAGTTGAAGCCACCATTTTGTTTCACTGGGACCTTATTGTGGACACCTCATCATCTCTCTGCTTCCAAATGTGGGTGCCTATAACTAACTCTACATAGAAGCTAGAGCGATCCCTTTGAAAAATAGAATGACATCTTGACATTTGTAACAAGGAAGAACCTAGAGGGTATTAGGCTAAGTGTAATACATTGGACAGAGAAAGACAAATAGTGTATGGTCTCACTTGTATGTGGAATCTAAGAACAAAACAAACAAACAAAGCAAAAACAGACTTATAGAAACAGAGACCAAAAACATGGTTAATAGAAGGGAGGGATGGGAGGTGGGTGAAGACGGGAAGGGAAATATAGTCAACAACATTGTGATAAGTTTACATAGTGACAGTTCATTACTAGAATTATTGGGTATAAAAGGTATATCTTTTTATACCTTTGTAAGGTGTAAAAATGTCAAATTATTGTACATCTGAAACTAATATAGCCAATATAATATTATATACCAAATATACTTAATTAAAAAACTTATGAGCTGTTAATTTCTGTAATTTTTCATTAAATATTTTCAGACTTGTAGTTGACTCTGGATAACACCAAAAAAAAAAAAAGGGATCAAGTCATTTCCCTCCCCTGCTTAAAACTGTACAGTGGCCTCCATTACACTTAATATAAATGCAGGGAAGGCCATACATGATTGGCTCCCTGCCTCTTCTCAGAAGCCTACACATACCTCTCTTACCCTGGAAAAGCACATGCTTTGGACACATTTATCCCCTTCTTTTCCGGGCATATACTAAGATCTTCCTGACCTCAGGCCTTCATGTTTGTTGATGGCTCTATGTAATATTTCTTTTCCTAGCTCATTGAAAGGATTTTCTCATTCTTCATATCTCAACTTAAATATCTTTTCCTTAGATGAGTTGTACCCTTGCTACTCAATCCAAAAAAACAATATTTGCCCAATTACACACTCCCATTCCCATGCTTATTTTTACCATGACCCTGAATACCTTGTTCACTTATGTGTTTTCATGTTGACCTGCTGTGCTCCACACTCCATTGTAAATTTATGAAGATACATACTTATCTTTTTCTCCTTTCTTTCTCCATTGGTTAGTTCAATGCCTGGCACACAGATCTGCTTAGAATTGCTGCATTGTATGTGTTGTTGTATGGTGTGGTGTGTGTCCGTGTGTGTGTGTGTGTGTATGCCAGTAACCTTTCCCACATTTGAGGAAGATGATTTGATTTGATTTGGTAATTTATGAGAATACAAAGGCTGATGTTCTAGAGAATAATATGTTCTTATCAGTTTGTTCTACTATTTTCATTTTTACTTTATTTCATATTCATTCCAACTTGGACATAGTCCTAACACATTATTTGGAAGGGCAACAAAATGTTCCTTTACTTTGATTTATCATCCTCTACAGTTGCTTGGTAATTAGATTATTTTCCAGGTTTTGCTGTTTTCCCCTATTTTCAATTGTATTTCTATGAGTACCTAAATTTTTATTTACTTTTTTTTAGGATAATTTCTTTGGGTTATAATCACAGAAGTAGAATTTCTAGGTCAAAACCGTGAACAATCTTAAAAGTTTTATTATATAGCAACCGATTTCTCTTTAGAAAGACTGAATCAATTTGCTCTGACAAAAACAATGTGCAACTGTGCATGTTTCCCTATAGTCTTGTCAATGCTAACTTTGAACAATTTTTATCACTTATACCTTGTTTTGCTAATTTAGGTTTGTTGAGTGGCACCTGTAGATGATTTCACAAGGATAAGTTACAGAGTAGAGTCACTATGTTCCAGAGTCAGGCTCAAATATGCACAATTCTAGAAATTTGATTTTGTCGGAGCCTGTGTTTGTTAGAATGTTTTAAGCCACAGAATACAGAAAAAAGAAAATCAGACTGGTTAATATTATGAAACAGATTTATTGAGTTAGGTCACTTCTTTGTTTACCAGGATGTTAGGTCCATCTTTCAACCCTTCTCTTGGCTTTGCTTTCCTCATGGTATCTACTCAATGCTAGAAGGAAACCATCTGAAGCAATTTGAAGCTTCACTTCTGTGTCTGACAACACCCAGCTAAAGAATGAACCTTAATATCCAGTGAGTCTTTTTTTTTTTAAGATAAGGGGATTTTTAAAAAAAAGAACTCCTCACCCCATTCTGATATATCCACTTATGTCTCATTGGACTGAAATGGGTATCTTCCAAATTTCGGAACTAACTACTATATGCCAGCAGAAAATATGGGTATTATTGCAGGTCTGCATTCCTGTAGTTCTCCCAGACAACCCTTGGAAGGGGCTGATGTGTGAGGAGTTACCAGTTAGGCCCATTGCCCTAAAGCAGGAGTTGGGATTACTGCTCCTATTGTGAAAGAGATAACAATTAGGAAGGGAAATGGATACCAGGTAAATAAACAACAATTTGCAATGCAATGCCAGAATATAATCATGCTCACATTAACTAAGCTCAGAGACTGATAAACTAATGGATGGAATGATTTACAACAAAAACAGCACTATCAAGGGAAATGTTATATCAAATACCAAAATATTTTCTCCTTGATTGTTCACTAGTGCAAACCAAAATGACTCAGTCTACTAAAAAACAGAGCAATGATACAAGTATGGAGAGTCTTATGGATTGTATCCTCAAATAGTGGGGGCTCATCTCACCATCTCCCTTATTGGTCAGAACTGCTAAGAGCAATAGGAAATGATAAACTCCTACTAGGAGGATTCTTTTTCCCACCACAACTTTCTCCTGTCCCACCCACACCCACCTCCCATCCTCAATCTTATCCCCCTTTAGCTTTGTACATGGGTCCTTTATACATGTTCCTTGATGACCCTTTTCCTTCTTTCCTCCATTATCCACTTCCTCCTTCCCATCTGGTTAGTGTGAGTTTGTTCTTTATTTCAATGTCTTGGGTAATATTTTGCTTGCTTGTTTGTTTTGTTGATTAGGTTCCACTTATAGGTGAGATCATATGGAATTTGTCTTTCACCTCCTGGCTTATTTCATTTAGCATAATGTTCTCCAGTTCCATCCATGCTGTCTCAAAGGGTAGGAGGAGCTCCTTCTTTCTTTCTGCTGCATAGAATCCCATTATGTAAATGTACCATAGTTTTTTTATCTATTCATTCCCTGATGGGCACTTGGGTTGCTTTCAATATTTGGCTATTACAAATTGTGCTGCCATGAACATTGGGGTGCATAGGTTCTTTTTAATTGGAGTTTCAGGATTCATAGGGTATAACCCCAGCAATGGGATTGCTAGGTCAAAAGGTAGGTCCATTTTTAGTTTTTTTGGGAAATTCCATACTGTTTTCCACAGTGGCTGCACCCATCTTCATTCCCACCAAGAGTGCATTAGGGTTCCCTTTTCTCCACAGCCTTGGCGGTACTTCTTGTTTGTTTTGTTTATGATGGCCATTTTGACTGGTATGAAGTGGTATCTTATTGTGGTTTTAATTTGCATCTCTCTGATGGCTAGTGATGCTGACCATCCTTATGTATGCATCCCCGTCCTCTGTATGTCCTTGGAAAAGTGTCTGTTTAGGTCCTTTTCCCAGTTTTTGATTGGCTTGTTTGTCTTCCTGGAATGGACTCCTGTGAGTTCTTTATATATTTTGGAGATCAAACCCTTGTCTGAGGTATCATTTTCAAGTATATTTTCCCACGTGATTGATTCCCTTTTCATTTTGCTGATGTTTTCTTTAGCTGTGCAGAAGCTTTTTAATTTGATGAAGTTCTATTTATTTATTCTTTCCTTTATGTCCCTTGTTCTAGGGGACATATCAGTGAAGATGTTGCTGCATTGAATGTCTGTGACTTTCCTTTCTATGATCTCCTGAAGGACTTTTATGGTGTTACAACTTATATTTAAGTCTTTTATCCACCTTGAATTTATTTTTGTGTATGGTATAAGTTGGTGATCAAGTTTATTTTTATAAGATCAAATTCAAGGAGTTCATCATCACCAAGCCCTTATTATATGAAATGTTAAAGGGACTTATCTAAGAAAAAAAAGTTAAAGAAACATGAACAGTGAAAGGACAGCAAACTCACAGTTATTAACAACCACACCTAAAACAAAAGCAAACTAAAAGGACAGCTAGATCAGGAGCAGAACCATAGAAATGAAGATCATGTGGAGGGTTAGCAACAGGGGAGTGGGAGAAGGAGAAGGGGGGAGAAGGTACAGAAAATAAGTAGCACAGACAGTAGATAGAAAATAGATGGGGGGGGGGAAGAATAGTATGGGAAATATAAAATCTAAAGAACTTGAGACACATGGTCATAAACTAAAGGGGGGGTAATGGGGATGGGGAGGTAGGGTGAAGGGGAATGAAGGGGGGGATAAAACAACTGTAATGGCATAATCAATAAAAAATAAATAAATTAAAAAATAAAAAGAAAAAAAGTTTATTTTTTTGCATGTAGCGGTCCAGATATCCCAACATTATTTGTTGAAGAGGCCATTTTTACTCCACTTTACACTTCTGCCCTTTTTATCAAATATTCACTCACCAGAGACATGGGTTTATTTCTGGGCCCTCTATTTTTTTCCATTGATCTATGTGTCCATTCTTATGCCAGTATCAGACTGTTTTGATTTGAGCAGCCTTGTAGTATAATTTTATGTAAGGTAGTGTGATCCCTTCTACTTTGTCCTTCTTTCTCAAAATTCCTGCAGCTATTTGGGGTCATTTATGGTGCCATATAACATTTTGAAATGTTTGTTCTATATCTGTGAAATATGTCATTGGTATTTTAATAGGGATCACTTTGAATCTGTAAGTTGCTTTGGGTAGTATGGATATTTTGATGATTTTAATTCTTCCAACCCATGAACATGGTACATGCTTTCATGTATTTTTATCTTCCTTAATATCTTTCTTCAGTGTTGTGTAGTTTTCTGAGTGCAGGTCTTTTGCCTCCTTGGTCAGGTTTATTTCTAGGTACTTTATTTTTCTTGTTGCTATAACAAATGTGATGTTTTTTCTGATTTCTGTTTCTAATATTTCATTGTTGGTGTACAAAAATGCCTTCAATTTTTGAATATTGACTTTGTATCCTGCTGTTCTTTTTAAAATATATTTTATCGATTATGCCATTACAGTTGTTCTATTCCCCCTTCATTCCCCTCCACCCTGCACACCCTTCCCCCACCATCCCCTCTTTAGTTCATGTCCATGTGTCTCAAGTTCTTTAGATTCTATATTTCCCATACTATTCTTGCCCTCCCCTCTATCTATTTTCTACCT
The DNA here is from genome assembly GCF_021234435.1 of Artibeus jamaicensis. Taxonomy (NCBI): domain Eukaryota; kingdom Metazoa; phylum Chordata; class Mammalia; order Chiroptera; family Phyllostomidae; genus Artibeus; species Artibeus jamaicensis. The sequence continues at coordinate 36,473,257 of NW_026521788.1, read as the reverse complement.
ACCATCTATGCTACTTATTTTCTGTACCTTCTCCACCCTTCTCCTTCTCCCACTCCCCTGTTGCTAACCCTCTATATGATCTTCATTTCTATGGTTCTGCTCCTGATCTAGCTGTCCTTTTAGTTTGCTTTTGTTTTAGGTGTGGTTCTTAATAACTGTGAGTTTGCTGTCTTTTCACTGTTCATCTTTTTTATCTTCTTTTTCTTAGGTAAATCCCTTTAACATTTCATGTAATAAGGGCTTGGTGATGATGAACTCCTTGAATTTGATCTTATCTGAGAAGCACTTTATCTGTCCTTTCATTCTAAATGAAAGCTTTGCTGGATAGATCAATCTTGGATGTAGGTCTTTGGATGTATCCTGCTGTTCTTAAGGGCAATGGCTGGAAACTACTGACTGCCTGGAGTCAACATCCAAGTTAAGGATTTCCCGTGAAGTAATACAGTTTTCATAAAACAAAACACAACTGTCAAATCTTAGGTTTCAGCTTTGAAAGCCATTGAATTTTGATTCCCTGGATCAACTATTGTTTCTGGAATACTTTCTATTTTCTCTGAAACTCATTCTTAGTGCTTGATTTAACTGTTTAGGAAGTATATCATATTCTCTTCATGTAATTGCTACAAGTTTCTTTGCTCACTGCTTGAGCCACTGTGATCTTTTCCTGTTCTCCAGCCTATAGCAGATTCTCACCTCTGGGAGTTTTCATTTGCCTGAATACCCTCTGACTGTAATACTTCTCTTCCAAACACACATATTTGGATGCCACCTTTTCTCATTTCTTTCAACCTGATGCTCAAATATCTCTTTATAAGTGCTACTTTCCAGACAACCCTATTTAAATAATATTCCATTATCTCTTCCTGTACTTTAGTTTTCTCCATTGCTCTTACCACAATTTGACATAACTATTATTTATTTGCTTATTGTTCATTTCCTTACTTGAAGGATCTGGTCTGTTCAGTTCACTGCTGTAACCCTAGCACCTGGAAGAATAACCAGCTTATAATAGATTCTCAACAAACATGTACTGAATTAAGTTATTTGGACATGAATTTGTTCTGTTTCAGATTTCTTTATTTGTTACAAAAGTGTGGGTGTGTGAACAAATTCAGTATCAATTTAAACCATTTTAAGGGAATCTGTTATTTGCATCAAAGTGTTCTTTTTTTCTCTCTCTCTAAACTGCTTTGCCTGCTTTGGTTTTTTTGTATTTTCATTTAAATTTTACAATCAACTTGACAATTCTTCCCTAAAAGGCTGCTAGATTCTGATAGAGGTTGTGTTGAATGCACATATCAATTTTGGTAGAATTGTCATATTGAAAATATTGATTCTTCCAATACATAAACACGAATGACTCAATTTATTTAGATCTTTAAATTCTTTCAGCAATGCTTATAGTTTTCTGTGTACACGAAATTGTTAAATTTTTCCTATTTCAAAATTTTATATAATGCTCTCATGAATAGTAATGCTTTCTTAAGTTTTCATTATTAATATATAGATACACTTTATTTTTATATATTGATTTTGAACCCAGTGAAATTGCTGATCCCTCTTATTAGTCCTAGTAGTTTCACGTGTGTGTATGTCTTATATTTTTTACATATGAGACCATGCATACAAATAAAGGCAGTTTTACTTCTCCTGTCCAAAAAGAATGTGTTTTGTTTCACTGTGATTACACTGGATAAAACTTCCGGTGTAACATAGAGTAAAGTGGCTAGAACAGATATCCTTGCATTATTTTTGATCTTGGGAGATAATATTAAGTATTTGATCATTGACTATGATATTAGCTCCAGGGATGTCCAATCTTTTGGTATCTCTGGGCCACACTGAAAGAAGAAGAGTTGTTTGGGCCACACATTAAATACATAAACACTAACAAAAGCTGATGAGCAAAAAAAGTTTTTAAGTTAATTTACGATTTTGTGTTGGGCTATGTTCATAAGCCATCCTGGGACACATGCAGCCCACTGGCCATGGGATGGACACCCCTGCTAGGTGCTCAATGTCATGTTCATGGCATTCCTATTTATTCTTAGTTTGTTGAGAGATTTGATCATAAATAGGTGTTTTGTCACATGCATTTTCTGTACCTGTTAAGATGATTATATAGTCTTTATCCTTTATTCTATTCATGTGGTATATTACAGTAGATGCTTTTTTATTTTAAAGTACCCTTGCTATTTCTATGCTATTTCTAGCATAAATCTCACTTGGTTATGGTATGTGACCATTCATGTGTTGTTGGATTTAGTTCACAAATTTTTGTGTTTGTCACTTTATTCTCATATTTTTGGCTTTCTTATCTATAAAAATTAATATTAGCCAAATAAAATAAAATAGGAACTGTTCCCTTAACTTATCCATTTTTTTGGAACAGTTTGTGAAAGGTTTGGATTACTTTTAAAATAACATTCTTTAAATATTTGATAGATCCCACCAGTGGATGAAATTATTTTTGTGAGAATATTTTCAATTACTAATTAAATTTATTTACTTATTCAATGTCCATTCAGATTTTTTTATTTCTTCCTCTGTTGATAAATTATTTGTGTTTCATATAAGTTGTCTAATTTCCATAGGATTGGTAGTGATGTTCACTTTTACTGTGAACTTGGTGTTACCGGGCTTTGATACTTTGTGTTTTTTTTTTTGTTTTAGTTTAGCAGTTTAGGCTTATTTATTTTGTTTATATTTTAAAAGAAAAAATTTGGATTTATTGAGATTTTTGATTTTTTGTATTCTATTTTATTGATTTTCAGTATAAGCTCCATTATTTCCTTCCTCCTACTTGCTTTGTATTTACTTTTTTATTTTTCTAGTTTCATAATGTCAAAGTTTACCTCAATGAACCTTTCTTCTCTTTTAATCCAGGCCTCTAAAGCCATAACTGTCCCACTAACCACTGATTTAGTAGTATCTCCCTAATCTTAAATGCTGTGTTTTTAGTATCATTTAATTGCAAATATTTTTAATATTCCTTTGTGTTGTCTTGTTTATTTTGATTGATTGGTTGTTTACAAGTTCACTGTTTAATGATCTCTTAGATTATGCTTTCCTGTAATTTAAACAGCATTTTTTGATTAGCAGATTTTTTAAAACAACAATGAAATCTAATTTGTCAAATTTTCATTTGGTGTTACTACTTTCTGTGACCTATTTATGAATATCCCTAAATCAAAAATAAGTTTTCTACTAAAATTTGTTTAGTTTGAACTTTTATATGTAAATCTATGCTTTAACTTAATTGGGTGTATAGTGGGAGGTAGGAGGTAAGGTCCATTTTTTTTCCTTAAAGGGATATCCAGATGGTCTAGAACTATTTGTTGAAAGTAATTTTCTCTTCCTGATAAATATTTTTAGTGACTATTAAAAAAGCAACTGTGGATAAATTGTTGTGTCATTTGGTCTATTTCAGTGATTTTCAACCCTTTTCTTCTCATGGCACACATAAACCAATTACTAAAATTCTGTGGCACACCCAAAAATATTTTTGCCAGTTTCACAAAAAATAGGTATAATTTTGATTAATTTTTATACTGAATGGCTATTATTGTATTGGCTGTCATCATTTTCTAATTTGACAATCTAAGGGAAAAGTGTCAGTGTCTGTAAGTAAATAGGTATTGCATGATTTTAATTTTTTTGTGGCATATGGTTGAAAATCACTGGTCTGTTTTATTGCTCTACTTGTCAATTATGTGAAAATTGCACTGTCATAAATATTTTAACTTAAATACTCAATATTTGCATGCTTAATATTCTTAAGTGGTTATTCTTAACTGGGCTGTCCTATGCACTGTAAGATATTCAGATCCCTCCTAAATGCTAAAATTTTGTATCCTCACCTGAATACATGTTCATTGCTTTTTAGAGAGTGGGGAAGAGAGAGAGAGAGAAAAAATGAAAGAGAGAGAGAGAAATTTGCAACCTTTTGCTTTATAGGATGATGCTCCAACCAACTGATCCACTGGGACAGGGTTTTTATTTTTGCTTTTGTTTTTATTGAATTTATTGGGTAACGCTGGTTAACAAAATTATGTAGACTTCAGGTGCACAATTCTGCAATGCATCATCTGTATGTGATATTGTGTTATCACTTAACACTACATGTTAATATCACCTACCTCTGAATTTTGGTATTTCTTATAGTTTATGCCAGTGTCAATGAGTTTTATTAATTTTTCTTTATATACAAATGTATTTTATTTGTGCTCTTAAAGATACAGAATTTTAGATTGAGCTTTTTTTCTCCTCTCATTAATTTGAAGGTATATTTTCACCATTTTTTCACTATATAACTTTTGATATCATGATAGTTGATATTGAAATCATTATTTCTCTACATGCTGTCTTGTGTTTTTCTGGTTGCCTTAAGGTTTTCTCTTTTATTCTGATTTTTGTATGTTAACTGATATTCCTAGGAGTATGAGTGTATATGTTACAAACATGCTTGGAATTCAATGAGCTTACATTTGTAATTTTTTGATGTCATGTTTTGCTTATCCCAAAAGTGGGTTGGAGTTCACCCTGAAAAAAATAGTACAAATTCAAGCCCAATAACACCATATACACACACCAAGAGAGTATGTAAAAATGTATTACTCATATAATGAAGCTCTCTGAGGAAAGCGGGGTGGGCTCCCCAAGCAGCTCTAAAATTTATTGAGAGCAGGAAAAGGATATTGTTATAGGGTTTTTATGGTGGTTAGAATTTAGAGCCAGGATGAATGCTTCTGAGTACAAGTCAGTGGTTCCTTGTTTGAGCTTTCCAGTGGTACAAAAGGAGGGTAATGGTTTCCTTGTTTGCTCAGTTATGAGACAAGAAGAGAAAGGAAGGGAAGGAGAGTAAACCCAATCAGCAATCAGACATCAAAAACAGATTCAGGCCCTGGCTGGCATGGCTCAGTTGGTAAGAGAGTCATCAGGGAATTGAAAGGTTACAGTTTTAATTCCAGTCAGAGCACATACCTGGGCTGTGGGTTTGATTCCTGATCCGGGAACCAATCGAAGGCAATCAATTGATGTTTCTCTCTCTTCCTTTCTCGCTTCTTCTCTACCCTCATCTCTCTGTAAAAGTAATGACAAAAAACTATCTCTGAAAAAAAAAAAAAAAGAAAAAAAAAAAAAAAAGGAAAGATGAAAAAAAAGGATGAGGGGGGGAAAGGGAGAGAAAGAAAAAGGGAGGGTGGTAAGGATTAAAAAACAATGGCATTGAAATAGAGAACAGGGGTACAGTGACCAGAGGGGAGAGGGGAGGGAATTTCAGGGGAAAAAGAGGAAGGATTTACAGGAACTAGTATAAAGGACACATGGACAACAACTAAGGGGGGTGCAAGTGGGAGGGAGGTGGGGAGCACAGGGGGTCTGGGATGGGAGTAAAAGACAGAATACTGTACTTGAAAAATAATTAAATAAAAAATTTTAAAAATAATCGCATCAGACTCTTTACTACATGGGACCAAATTTAAAATATTTCTGAAATTATATCTTCAAACTTTTTCTGCTACATTCTCTGTCTCTCTTCTAATTTGAGTTTGATATTAATAAGTTAATTTATATTATTTTTTATAACTTTAAAATATTTTTCCTATTGGTTTCTTTATTTGAAAATAATGCTTTTGAAAGTTATTCATGTGGTTACACATGTCATTGGTCCATGTCCTTTTACTATATCTATGTGCTATAATTTGTTTACTCAGCACTTGAATGAAAATTTGAAATATTTCCAGTTTTAGGTTATTTTCAGTAAGGCTTCTATAAACTTTTGTATGCAAGATTTTAGGTGGACACAGTTTTATTCTTTTAGATAAATATCTGGGTATAGGTATCCTTGGTCTCCTATGACAAGTAATATTTAACTTCATAAGAAATGATCAAACTGCATTCCTATTAGCAACACAGGAGAGTGCAAGTGACTAGAGACCATTTGTAACACTTGGTCTTTTTTTACATTTGTTTTATTTAATTAAATCTTTATTATAATTTTTCCATTACCATTTATTCCCCTTATACCCCCTACCACAGCAATCACCATGCTGCCCTCCATGAGGCTTTTTCCCTTTTTGCTCATTCCCTCCACCCCCTTACCTTCCCACTAGATGTCATCCTGCTCTCCATTTATATGCATCTGACCCCATTTTCCTTGTTAGCTCAGTTTGTTCATCAGCCACATATGAATAAAATCATATGGTATTTGTCTTTCTCTGACTGGCTTATTTTCACTTGGCATAATGTCCTCCAGGTCCATCCATACTGCTTCAAAGGGTAAAACTTTCTTCTTTGTTATGGCCAAGTAGCATTCCATTGTGTAAATATCTCATAGTTGTTTCATCCTCTCATCTGTTGATGGACACTCGACAATTGTAAATAATGCTGCAATGAATATAGGGGTGCTTACGTTCTTTCAAATTAGTGTTTTGAGTTCCTTTGGATATATTCTCAGGAGTAGAATTACTGGGTCAAAAGGCAGATCCATTTAAAAATTTTTGAAGTATCTCCATACAGCTTTCCACAGTGGTTGTACCAGTCTCCATTCCCACCAACAGTGCAGAAGGGTTCCCCTTTATCCATATCCTCACCATCACTTGTTGTTAGTTGATTTACTGAAAATAGCCATTCTGACAGGTATGAGATGATATCTCATTGTGGTTTCAATCTGCATTTCTCTGATGATTAGTGACATTGAGCATCTTTTCATATCTTTATTTGCCATCTGTATGTCCTCTTTAGAAACATGTATATTCAGGTCCTTTGCACATTTCTTAAAAATTGGATTGTTCAGGGGTGGTTTTGGTATTTAGTTTTGCAAGTTCTAGATAAATATTGAATATTAACCTCTTATTAGATGTATTGGTGAATATGCTCTCCCATTCTGGGGGTTGCCTCTTTATTTTGTTGATAGTTTCTTTTGTTGTACAAAAAGTTTTTAATTTAATGAAGTCCCATTTGTTTATTATGTTTTTGTTTGTTTGTTTGTTTCCCTTGCCTGGCAATATATATCCAATAAAATATTGCTATGAGCAATGTCTGAGATTTTGTTGCCTATATTTTCTTCTATAATTTTTATGATTTCAATTCTAACATTTAAGTCTTTGATCCATTTTGAATTTATGCTTCTGTGTGGTGTAAGAAGGTCGTCTACTTTAATTTTTCTGCATGTTTAATTTTTCTGTCCAGGTTTCCCCAAAACCATTTATTAATTAAACTATATTTAGCCCATTGTATGTACTTGCTTCCTCTGTCAAATATTAATTGACTATAAAGGTGTGGGTTTATTTCTGGGCTCTTTATTCTGTTCCATTGGTTTATGTGTCTGATGGTGGAGGAGTAAGTGGAAGCTATACTAACCTCCTCCTAGTACCAATCTGGAATTATAACTAAACGGTAGAGAAATCATCCTGTGTAGCCAGCCAAACACTAGCTGGAGGGATGACCTATAATCAGACAGGCCGAAGAAAATGCTTCACCACTATGAGACTGGTAGGGAGTGCAGAGGAGATGTGAGAGGGCTGGTTGGGCTCCCATGGATGGCAGCTGAAGTTCTAGGGAGATATTTTAGTGGCCAGAGGTTCCCCCTGAGAAGTGTGAGGTCTAAACCCCAAGCTGGGCTCCCCAGCCTATGGCACTAGATCTGGAAAGCAACCCAGATAATATCCAGCTGTGGGTCTTTTTAAGTTCAACATTTCTAGTGACTGTGTAGTAGCAGTGTCTCATTGTGGTCATGATTTTAATTTCCCTAATGTTTAATTATGTTGTTAATCTTTTTTTCATGCTTCTTTACTATTCATATATCTTCTTTAGTAAAAACTTTATTCAAATTATCTGCCTAATTAAAAAATTGTTTTCCTTGCTTTATTTATATTTAAATGTTTGTTATATATTCTGGATAAAGATATTTATATTACTAATATTTGCTCCAAATTTGTGACTTGACTTTTCTTTATCTGAATAGTAAGGCCTTAAAATGTAAAGCAAACCCAGGTCACAAGACTTTCTCCAATATTTTATTCTAGAAAGTTATAGGTTGGTCCTTTAAATTTAATTCTTAATGACCGGATTAGGCAACAATTCTTAGATAAGACAACAAACATAAACCTCCAAAGGAGAAAAATAGACTTCTTTTTATAAATAATATAAGGTAGAAGACAATAGAAAAGCATCCTTAAAATACTGTAATGAGAAAAACAAAACTGTCAACCTAGAAGTCTATGTCTAAAAAGATATTCCACAATGACAAAGGTAAAATGAAGATGTTTTGTTGGGGGAAAAGGCATATAGAAGTTCAAAGTATTTACAAGAAGCAGACCTGCATTATAAGAAATTCTTCTAACAGAAGTAAAAAAGTTATATGAGATGGAAGTTGTATCTATATAAAATAATGGAAAATATTAGAAGTGGTCAAATATGTAAGTATAAAATAATTTTTTCTTGTTTAATGAAAATTTCTTTATGAGATAATCGGCTATTTAAGGCAAAACACATTATGCATTTTATAACATATGTAGAAGTAAAATGTATGGAAACAATAGCAGAAAGATGAGGAGAGAGAAAATGTACTGTTTCAAAGTTCTTACATGACATGTAAAAAGCTATAATGTTTTTTGAAGCTATACAGTGCTGTTAAAGCTGCATACTGTAAACCCAAAAGCAAACACTAAAAACATAAAATAAGTAAGTATAATCAATAAGTCAATTAAGGAAATAAAATCATAAAAGCTATTGTGTCTGAACATGGGCACATACACAAAAAACCATGGGATTGTAATTTTTACATGTTTAAAAAAATTCCAATTATAGAATTTCAATGGGTGGTGAGCAAATTTGTTAAAATATCAAAATGTAGTATTTTCTCATTTGTGTGTAGGAATTGCTGATTGACTTCAAGAATCATGGAAATATACAAGTTTAATTTCTGCAAATAACACTGCATAACAAGAGATGAAAATAATACTACAATTAATTATGCATAACCAATGATGACCTTCTTCCTTTAGATTCATAAATCTTTGGAAGCCATCTTTTTCAGACAGTAAAAGCACTTAACCCAAGATCAAAATAAACTGAACTTAGAACCAGAGTTTTGAATTTCTATATAACCTAGACTTAAAAACATATTAAAAAGTAGATTCATATTCAAACACATTGTTTTTTAAATTTTATTATTAATGAGAATATTTACTCTGTGAAAAGGTTTTATGCATATTATGCAAAATACATTTTTAAATATAAATATTGGTTATATTATTTTTATCTTGTTTCTACTATTTATTTTTATTATTACCTATAATGTATATAATGTAATATCTATTCACATATTTTACACTGTAATTAGTTCTTTTATTTATTCTACTAATTATGTTTGCATAATGATATATACATGTGTGCACAGTACAAAATACATGTAAATATAACACTGCTTTATAATATCACATTTTCATAATTTTATAAAATAGTATTATTTAACAATAATTATTTGTGGAATTAACCAAATAATTACCAAATAATTATAGTCAGTGGGAGGTTCAGTTCTAAAGCTCAGTTCCTTTTACTCTGAGAGAAAAATGTAACTGAATAATCAAGTGTGAACATTTACAGAGGTAGTTTGCATGCATTTAGATCCAAGTTTAGCACTTTCTAGCTACCAAAAAATACCTTTTCAGGTATTTAATTCATAAAATGCCTTTAATTCATGCCTTTTAGCCTTATATAGCATGTATTAGTGTTTACAACTATGACTAGTTTACTCTACCAATAATGATTGGTAACATTTATATAGCATTTAATAAGTTTTAGGCACTATTTTAAAGGATGACAAATATTATAATATTCATTAAAAACATGGTGGATATGTATGAGATATTATTCCTACTTAGCAATAAACAAACTAGTATAGACAGAGTTGAATTTTATTATGATAGTGTGCTTATGTTAAATCAGCCTTCTCTTTGGAGAATGAGTCAGTTTGGTCCTGGTAGATAAATAAAATTGGTTAAGATAAGCTTTACAAAAGAATTTTTCTTTGATTGTCATAAGCACATTAGAATATAATGTTACTTTTTGCCCTTACCATTATTGTAACAATCAGAGTCATATTTGCTTCATAACATGAGCAAATTAGTTCTTATCTTATATCTACTTTGAAATGGTTTGTGTAATACAGGAATTATTTGGTCTTTGACATTATAAAAATAGAGACTAAGGCCTGCTGGTGTGTGTATGATAACATGCAAGTAATTATGGCATGCTCTGAGACAAATTTATTTGATCTTAAATGATGATGAAAAATAGAACTACCTCATATGTATATAAGTACTACACAACTAAAGATTTTCAAGGCACCTTTGGGTATAATGTGTGACTGATCATTTTGATTTCTACTAGCTCTTAATAATTAGTTATTCTGTAGCCCATGATTTATTGAAGGCATAGATCCATTATGTCAATGTCTACAACCTTCAGTTTTATCAATAAAGCAGCAGCTGCCTTGTGTGTTTTTTCAATTACCATCTATTTTGCACCTACTTTTGTGCCTACCACTGGGATAAATTATGGGCAGCTAGCAATGGGAGGAATAAAAATTGTCTGCAGCAATTTACAATAAGTGAGACACTAGTGCATGAAGATAATAATAATACACAGTTATAGGTGATATAATGTCTAGTGGTATAGAAATACAGTTATGGATTCAAGATGGACCCAAGACAAAGGCACATCATAATTACATTAGCCAAGATTCAAGGAAAGAAGAGAATCTTAAAAGGAGCAAGAGAAAAGGAGACAGTTACCTATAAAGGAGTTCCCATCAGACTGTCAGCTGATTTCTCAAAAGAAACCTTACAGGCAAGAAGGAGCTGGAAAGAAATATTTCAAGTCATGAAATCCAAATACCTACATCCAAGATTGCTCTATCCAGCAAAGCTATCATTTAAAATGGAAGGGCAGATAAAGTACTTCCCAGATAAGGTCAAGTTAAAGGAGTTCATTATCACTTGGCCCTTATTATATGAAATGTTAAAGGGACTTATCTAAGAAAAAGAAAATGATCAAAACTATGAATAGTGGACTTCCAGCCAACATGTAGGCATAGGTAGACACCCTGTGTCTCATTGCACAACCAAAATAAGGACAACAAATATTTAGAAACAAAAAAACAACAATTACTGACAGAAAATTGAATTGTATGGAAGTCTTACAACCAAGGAGTTAAAGTAGACACATTCATCCAGACCTGTAGGAGGGATAGATATAGGTAGCTGGACAGAGAGGACTTATGGCAAAAAGTGGTGGCTGGTAGACCTAGCAAAGTGGCAGATTGTACAGGTGCATGGCACACAGAGCACAAAGCAGCTGGCAGACCAGGTGGTCCCACATTTGAGTGCAGATAAACCAGGCAGAACTGGAGGGCAAGACAGACCACACAACCTAGGGTTCCAGTGCAGGAAAATAAAGCCTCAAAACACCAATTGAAAACACCTATGGGGGTTGAGGTGCCAGGAAAGACTCCCAACCTCACAGGAGAATTTGTTGGAGAGATCCACAGGGTCCTAGAATGTACACAAGCCAACTCACATGGGAATCAGCACCAGAAGGGCCAAGTTTGCTTGGGGGAAGAAGCAGAAGTGATTGAAATCTGGCAGAAAGTGGAGAAAGTGCCATTGCTCCCTCTCGGACCCCTGCCCACATACAGCGTTACAACCCAGTGACTGGGTTGTACTGCCCTAGTGAACACCTAAGGCTCTGCCCCTTACTATGTAACAGGCATGTCAAGACAAAAAAAATGGCCCAAACTAAAGAACAAATCAAAGCTCTAGAAAAAATACAACTAAGTGATGAAGAGATAGCCAACCTATCAGATGCACATTTCAAAACACTGGTGATCAGGATGCTCACAGAATTGGTTGAATTTGGGCATAAGTTAGATGAAAAAATGAAGGCTATGCTAAGTGAAATAAAGGAAAATGTACAGGGAACCAATAGTGATGGGAAGGAAAGTGGGACTCAAATCAATGGGGTGGACCAGAAGGAAGAAAGAAACAACTAAACGGAAAAGAATGAAGAAACAAAAATTTTAAAAAAATGAGGAGAGGCATAGGAACCTCTAGGACATCTGTAAACATTTCAACATCCAAATTATAGGGGTATTAGAAAAAGAAGAGGAAGAGCAACAAGTGGAAAAGTTATTTGAACACATAGTGAAGGAGAACTTCCCCGATCTGACAAAGGAAATAGACTTCCGGGAAGTCCAGGAAGCTCAGAGAGTCCCAAATAAGTTGGACCCAAGAAGAAACACACCAAGGCACATCATAATTACATTAGCTAAGATTAAAATAAAGAGAGAATCCTAGAAGCAGCAAGAGAAAAGGAGACAGTTACCTACAAAGGAGTTCCCACCAGACTTTCAGCTGATTTCTCAAAAGAAACCTTACAGGCAAGAAGGGGCTGGAAAGAAGTATTCCAAGTCATGAAAGGCAAGGACATACATCCAAGGTTGCTCAATTCAGCAAAGATTCATTTAGAATGGAAGGGCAGATAAAGTGCTTATCAGAGAAGGTCAAATTAAAGGAGTTCATCATCACCAAGCCCTTATTACATGAAATGTTAAAGGAACTTATCTAAGAAAAAAGAAGATAAAAACATCTATAGTAAAATGACAGCAAACTCACAATTATTAACAACCACACCTAAAACTAAAACAAACTAAGCAAAGAACTAACAGAACCACAGAAAAGGAGGGTTATCAACAGGGGAGTGGGAGGAGGAGAGAGGGGGAAAAGATACAGACAATAAGTAGCATAGATGGTAGGTAGAAAATATACAGGGGGAGGGTAAGAATAGTATGGGAAATGTAGAAGTGAAAGAACTTATAAGTATGTCACATGGACATGAACTAAAGGGAGAAATGTGGGTAGGAGAAGGTGTGCCGGGAGGAAGGGAGTGAAGGGGGGAAATGGGAGAACTGTAATAGCATAATCAATAAAATATATTATTAAAAAACTATGCACAGCAAAATGACAACAAACTCACAGGTATCAACAACTGAAATGAAAAACAAAAATGAACTAAAGAAACAACTAGAATAGGAACAGAGTCACAGAAATGGAAATCACATGGAGGGTTATCAGTGGGGAGGGAGGAGAATGAGGGAAAAAGTACAGGGAATAAGAAGCATAAATGGTAGGTACAAAACAGACAGGGGGAGGTTAAGAATAGTATGGGAAATGGACAAGCAAAAGATGTTATATGTACAACCCATGGACATAAACTAAAGTGGGGGAATGCTGGTGGGAGGGGGTGTGTTGTGTGGAGGGGAATAAAGGGGAGAAGAAAGAATGAGACAACTGTAATAGCATAATCAATAAAATATATTTTTTAAAAAGGAGGACTCCAGAAAGAGGACCATGTTTCAGTTGTATGCTCAAGATAATAAATTTTTCCCACATGGATTAAGTATTACAACATAGCTGGTATTACAATGTGTTGGGTTGTGAAAGAACAAGACAGGCATAAAAGTAGTCACTTTAGAGTGTCTGTTGTTGTAAGGGAAGATGGACAGACTTGCTGGTATTCCTTCATAAATTGGTTAGCTCTTATTCTATAGAAAATAGGACATTGATTAAAGTAATATCCACAATCAGATGTACTTTTGGTCAACAAAAAATATGTTGAAACATGTTTGTGTCAGGTACTGTGCAAGACCCTAGAGATACAGTAGTGAAGAAAATAAAAATGCTTTCTGCACTTTGGTAGTTATGTTATGGTAGAATGAGTAGCCAGAGGGGAAATAAAGGCAGGGCCCTTACCATTGCAGTCTAACAAAGAACTTAATACAGGAGGCTAAAAACAAAAGATCACCTGTTGACCCAGTAATCCTGAGTCTGGTCCGATAAGGCTGCTGGGAATTCTGAACAACACAAATAAACTATGATAGTGCAGGGGGCAATCCCTTGAAACTCTGTGTATCATCTCTACTAGCTAGGAAAAGGAAAACCTTGAGATCATGTATTCATCTCAAGGCCTGAAAGGGGGAAGGGGAGAGGGACTACAGTGTCCAAAGGAAAGCACATAAAACAGCTTTGATTAATTGCCTGCCTCCAATCACATATACAAAATGAACAAATAGAATCTGGGGCAACATAAAGATTCCGACTATCAGACCCCATACCTATGCTTGGGTAGTCACTTCTCCCAGCTGGGAGCACCGTCAATCAATATGTAACTTCTTCATCTTCACCTCACCAAGTATATAAGTCCTCAGAACAAAGAACTCTCTGTGTTGGCCCTCTTGGCTCTTTTTTTGCTACACAGGGGAGCCCTGGCCACCTGATTTCTGGCCACCCTGCTTTTGCAATCCTTGCTCTAGCCACCCTTGCTTTTGCTTTTCCATTATAACTTAGCACTAATAAACTTCACTTGCATACTAGTAGGTTCACTGATCTGTAATTGTTTACTGTGCTGGTGAGAACTGAGTTTCTCCTGTAACATTTATGAGGGTACTGAACCCAGGTGCTATGTTCCTATATTTTGGAGGTAGACTCAAGAGTATTTTGTAGGCAAATGTTGCAAGTGAAAAAGAGAAGGAATGGTGGGCTGGGATAGGAGAAATAGACAGAAAACTGTACTTGAAAAATAACTAAATAAAGTTTTTTAAAAAGAGAAGGAATGGGAGATTTCTGCTGTGAAGTAAATTAGATGGTGACATTAGCAAGAACTAGACATAAAGAACCAGAGGTATAGAGGAAGTTGCCTGTTTAGACTTTGAAATGGGTCTGAAACCCTTTATCATATCTAAACACACAGCAGAGCTAATTAAAATAATACTTTCTATTAATAAAATGTCAGTTCAAATGTCACCCTCTCTAAGAGGGCTACTCTGACCACTTTAGTAAAAAAAATTCTTTACCTAAACATTTTCTATTTCATTACCCTGCTTATTTTCTTAACACTTTTCCTTATCTGGAATTATTTCTCTATTTGTTTATTTTCTATTTTCTCCAACTAGAATGTGAACTTCATGAATACAGATAAGTTGCCTGTTCTATTTATATTTTACCACTTTATCTTAGAGATAAGAGCATAATAGGCTCTTAATACATTTTGTTCAATATTGAATTGATGGACATAAGAGAGGGCTTCAGTTAAATTAGAGGTCATTGTTGTATAAGTTCCAGGTGAGTGTGGCTATTAGTGAGTGTTAAGTTAGTATCTTTGGGATATATTCTCAGTCTTTTTGATATCTTTCACCACTTTCCTCTCTTCTCCAAAAGACAAGTTGATGTGTGGAGAAAAGAGCAGAAGAAGCTTCATAGAGATGAGATGCAGGAACCTGGGTGCCACACTTGCATATCATATGCTTTTCCAGGTTCTTTTTTCTGACTTGATACCTACTCCCCTAGTTTTTCCATGGCACATTGTAGGAAACATAACCACTGACAAGTTGGCATCTAATAGCTTTATCCACCAAAAAGAAGAAAGCCCTACTTACCACTAGTTCTCAAATACATAGAGAAAGACTTGGTTTAGCTTGACTATGTCTGGCACCAACTTTTGATCTAATCCACTGTAATCAATGAAGGAACCATTGTGAGTAGTGTGACTGTGCATCCTTGTTTGCCTAGAATGGTCCTATATACATTTGTCATTCTGATTTAATTATTAATAGCACCCTTTCTCATTCCCCAAAAGGCTCTAATTTGAATAATAAATGATGTGGTTGCTCTCATCATAGTAAACCAATTGGCTTTCCCCATGATCACCTTGTTGTTGATGATCAACCCCTAGAAACATACTTTGGGTGGGCAGAAATAGAAGATGGCTGAGGACATAAGATGACTAAGAGTATGGTGAGTTAGGAAGGCCAATTGCCTGTCACTGTTCTGTTGTTCATCCATGTCATCCCCAGTGTGTCTCTTTCAGACATGGTGTCTAGAGTCAGAGAGCAGAGACCTAGCATACTTCACAATTCACCCATAGGTGTACTGACCACTTCACAGCCTCATTCTTTTCATGGTGCCACAATAAGCTGTTGCATTATAAATTATATAAAGAGTACCACCTGAGGTCTACTACTAAATGTCTTCTTCATTGTCTGGTTGTCCCTCCCATGGAGGAGCTTTGTACTAGTTTTTCCTAGGTGAATGCCTGGTGAGGATTTCCCCTATAAGACTTCTCTCAGGTATGAGGAGGGTCTTGAGATTCTTAGAGAAAAAACTGAAAGGTAACCTTAAGGCCTCATGTAGATCAGCACTTATACTTTCATCTAATCCCTTATCTAAAATGTATGTGCCTAAAGCAATTCAGAGTTCTGGGTGGATTCCCAAGCTCTCCCTGCATATAACAAAAAGACAAAAACATCAAGATAAGAAGCAACCATGAGCACCACCTAACCAATAAGAGAAACCCAGAAATCCAAGACATTTGCAGCTTCCTTCATGAAATTAAAAAAAATTCATTCTCATCTTTTATTTTATATGCTCTTATTTTGTATTTTTATGTCTGTTATTTCATTCTCTTTATATCCCCCCTTTTTTCCTTTTCCTTTGCCATCACACCTTCATTCTTCTCTCTCTCTGTCTCTCCCTTCTTCTTTTCCTTCTTCTCTTCTTCTCTCCTCATTCTCTGTCTCTCTTTTCCTTGATAAATAGATACTATCTACTTATTAAGTAGATTTTCCCCTGGAAATAACTTGTGCTTGAGGGGAGATACACTCCTGGCTCTGAGTACACCACTCTGCCTCACTAAAGGTAGTGGCCCTAGCATTGGTTAAGTTAAATATGTGTTGGCCTCAGAGAAACATCAACCCCCAAAGTATCATCAGAGATTTTGTGAATCATACAATGCTAGGTGCTTTTTAAGAAGTTGTGCTTGAAGGTCCAGAGCTAATTGCTGGTGTATTGGGGCGGGGGGGGGCTGACCTTTTCCACAGAGGCTGCTTCCTGAGCTGAAGACTAGCTCTGACTGCTTGATATTTGGTGATATGATCTGCCCATTCATTGTTTAGATGAATATAGATTAATACAAGGCTAGTGCAGACCTGAAGTTTTGACTCCATAATTTCAGAAAAATACAAGAAAGGGAGCAGATAAGAGAACACAAAAACTCATAAACATCTGTGGGAATCAGAAAAGAGATTAATTTGGAAACTGGAGAAAAAGACATTTACATTTTCCTCAGTAGAACAGGCTATAATCACAGACTATTTTTAAATTTAAAATTTTATAATATATTTTTCTTTCATGTTATAGTAAATGTTTACATTCAAAACATTGAATGTAGCTTGTGCTTCAGTCTTTAGTCATGGGAAATGCAATATTATATTGTGGTTTTCATTCCTTTATTCAACAACTATGTCCTGAGCAGTTATAATATGTTGGCTGCTATAATGCAGATAGGGTGTATGATTAGAAGAGACACAGTTTCTTCCATTCATAGAGTTTATATTTTGTTGACATGAGATACAAACAAATGAATCAATGTGAGATTTTAGATTACTGAACTTCTAAAACAGAAAGAGGACCACTATGACTAAAATGAAATGAATAGTGTCTTAATGGTATAGGATGAAGTTGGAAAAATAGATAAGGACAGGTCATGAAATGTCATGGAAAGTAATATTGATAATATTTGAAAGGTTAATGATAGTATACAATCATGGTTTCATGTCCAAGGCCAAATCCACAGACCAGAAATTCATTGTACCTGGCTAAATTTTAGTTACTGCTTATTCCACACTTCCAGAAGTCTCTTAAGAACTCTCTCCATGGGAAACCTAATACCACCTTTAATGAGACTAAAAAATCACCCATTTTAGAATACCTTTCAATACATTAATTTTAGTTGCCTCTTAATCTTCAACTACCTGTTTCACACAAAGCTCCTTCCTTGAATATTTACTCTCAGTACTGGCTTGTTAAAGTCTGGTCATCTTCTCCTAATTTTTGGTTTATTCCCTGTGTTCGTGATTATGGACAAAATATGTCATGTGTAGCATTCTGGCTCTCTATCCATCTTGTGCTTGGGTCACAAAATATGAGTTAAAATTGAAGCTACTTTAGTTGTGTTCCTTTTCTAGTGTCCATAGACATTTTGGAAATGTGCCATGTCAAGCATCTTGCTTAGAGTCCTCTGAAAATCATGAAAGGTATACAGTGCTTAAAACTACTGGGAAAGCAATAAGAAGCATGAAAAGGTGTATTGATTGAAAACTTTTTATGTCTCTTCTGCCCATATTGACTCTTTGACAAAAATCCAGATGTTACTAAAGTTTGTATAATATTTCATAATTAAAGGTAAAACTTGAATGCAATTTTCCAGTAGTCACCATCTAAGTTAGTATATTTGGCACTTTGTTTTTCTTATTTAACTTGTATGGTTTACATATTTAGTATATTGGTTAGTAAATGGAAACTTGCAGAATTTTGATCCTTTGTATTCAGTTGTGCATCTTGACATGGATCTTTTCATTTCAACAGCTACACTCTGAGAAAGTCTTTCATAGAGGAGCATTTTCCAGTAAAAGCAAAAGTCAGTAGATGCAAGCAAATTGCAGCTGAAGTCAGGCTTTTATGTAGCTTGACTACTGTGAGTCATGCATTGTTGCTATTGCTCTATAGATTTTTGCTGGAGTATTATTTATGTTCATTATTTTCTCAAGTCAAGTATTGGAGCTCAGTAAAATTTCTTTCTTAAAAATAAAAGTGTATTAAAAAAAAAACTTCAATTATTTTTGCACTGTCTTCTTCCTACTTCTGATTCCTACCTCCTTGAATTGTGGGTAAAAATGGAATAAAGAAAAAAGAAAAGGGGAAGAATCTAGTGGACAAGTATAGGTGAGAAAGAGAGATAATTTGAAAAGGAGATGTTGAAGGAAGAGGGATATAGGTAGGTGTTGGAGGAAAGTGATAGGAAAGAACTGAAGTAGATAAAAGATAGGGGAAAAAGGATTTAAGAATTCATAGATAATGAGAATACAATTTTTCATCAAGGAAATACAAAAGATTGTAAGAAAATATTATAAATATGCCAATAAACTAGACAACCTGGATGAAATGAATACATTTCATTCCTAGAAATATACAGTTTTCCAAAACTAAATCAGGAAGGATCAGAGAATCTGAATAGACATATTATACCTAGTGAAATCAAACCAGTAATAAAAAAACTTCCAACAAAACAAAGCCTTGAATCAGATGGCTTCACAGGTGAATTTTACCAAACATTCCAAGGAGAGCTAATATCTTTCCTTTTCAACTGTTTCATAAAATCAAAGAGGAGGGAAGGCTCCCAAACTCATTCATGAGACCAGCATTATCCTAATTCCAAAACAAGATAAAAACACTGAAAAGAAAGAAAATTATCAGCCAATATACCTGATGAAGATAGATGCTAAAATCTTCAACAAAATATTAGCAAACTGAATACGGCAATGCATCAAAAAGATCATACACCACGATCAAGTGGGATTTATTCCAGGAAGGTTGGTACAACATTCACAAATCAAAAAGTGTGATTCACCACATAAACAAAATGAAGGATAACAACAACATGATCATACCAATAGATGCAGAAAGAGCATTTGATAAAACCTACCACCCATTTATGATAAGAACTCTCAGGAAAGTGAGATTAGGGGGAACATACCTAAACACAATATAGACCATTTATGGTAAACCCACTGCCAGCATCATACTCAATGGGCAAAATGTAAAAGCATTCCCCTTGAAATTAGGAACAAGATAGGGATGTCTTCTTTTACTTTTATTACTCAGCATAGTACTGGAAGTTGTAACCACAACAATCAGACAAGAAGTAGAAAAAAAAGGTATCCAAATTAAAAAGGAAGAAATAAAACAGTAATTATTTTCAAATGACATGAAACTGTATGTAGAGAATTCCAAACATTCTACCAAGAGACTACTAGAACTGATACATGAATTCAGCAAAGCAGCAGGACACAAAATTAATACCCAGAAATCAGTAGCATTTTCATATGCCATTAATGAACTAACAGGAAGGGAAATCAAGAAAATCATCCTATTCACAATTGCTACAAAAAATCTAGATATAAAATTAAGCAAGGATGTAAAAGACCTGTACTTAAAAATTTTAAGACACCAAAGAGATGAAAAGAAAAAAGACACAAATAAGTGGAAGCACATACCATGTTCATGGATAAGAAGAATTGACATTATTAACAAGTCCATATTACCTAAAGCAATCTGTAGATCCCATGCAATTCCTATCAAGATTCCAATGATAATGGGGGTGGGATTTGGGACAACTGTAACTGAAGAACAATAAAAAGAGAAAAAAAGGAGATTCCAATGATGTATTTCACAGAACTAGAACAAATATTTCAAAATTTATATGGATCCAGAGATACTCCACATAGCAACAGTGATCTGAAAGAAGAACAAAGTTGGAGGAATCACACTACCTAATATCAAACTGTACTAAAAGGCCATAGTAATCAAACGGCATGGCATAAAATCAGACACATATAACAATGGAACAGAATAGAGAGCCCACAAATAAGCCCACACCTTTATAGTCAATTAATATCCAACAGAGTAAGCAAGCACATACAATGGGCTAAATATAGTTTAATCAATAAATGGTGTTGGGAAAATTGGGCAGACACATGAGGAAAATGAAACTAGACCACTTTCTTACACCACACACAAGAATAAATTCAAAATGGATCAAATAATTAAATATTAGACCTGAAACCATAAAAATTGTAGTAGAAAATATAGGTAGCAATGTCTTAGACATTACTTGTAGCAACATTTTATTGGATATATCTCCTTGGCAGGGGAAAAAATGAAAAAATAAACAAATGGGATTGCATCAAACTTAAAATGTTTTGCACAGCAAAGGAAATAATAAAAACAGACAACTCAGGGAATGGGAGAACATATTCACCAATACATCTAAAAAGGGGTTAATATCCAAAATTTATCAATGACTTGCAAAACTCAACACCAAGCCCCCCTCCAAACAATCCAATTTAAAAAATTGGTAAAGAACTTGAATAGACACATTTCAAAAGAGGACATACAGATGGCAAATAAAGATATGAAAAGATGCTCAATGTCACTAATCATCAGAGAAATGCAGATTGAAACCACAATGAGATATCATCTTACACCTGTCAGAATGGCTATTGTCAATAAATCAACTAACAACAAGTGATGGTGAGGATATGGATAAAGGGGAACCCTTTTGCACTGTTGGTGGGAATGCAGATTGGTACAACCACTGTGGAAAGCTGTATGGAGATACTTCAAAAATTTTTAAATGGATCTGCCTTTTGACCCAGTAATTCTACTCCTGGGAATATATCCAAAGGAACCCAAAACACTAATTTGAAAGAACGTAAGCACCCCTATATTCATTGCAGCATTATTTACAATTGCCGAGTGTCCATCAACAGATGAGAGGATGAAACAACTATGAGATATTTACACAATGGAATGCTACTTGGCCATAAAAAAGAAGAAAGTTTTACCCTTTGAAGCAGTATGGATGGACCTGGAGGACATTATGCTAAGTGAAATAAACCAGTCAGAGAAAGAGAAACACCATAGGATTTTACTCATCTGTGGAATCTAATGAGGAAACTGAACTAACAAGGAGAATGGGGTCAAACTCATAGATGGAGAGCAGGATGACATCTAGTGGTGTGGGGACTTGTGGGGGTGGAGGGAATGAGTAAAAAGGAAAAAGGATTCACGGACATGGACAATAGTGTGTGATTGCTAGAGGCAGCAGTGTATAAGGGAATTAAATAGTAAAGGAAAATATAATAAAGATTAAATAAAGAGAAAGAAAGAAGAGGCAGAGATGTTCTCAGCTATTAAGATCATAGTGACTTTATAAAATAAGCAGAAGTGGTGAATTCAGAAAAATGTTAGGTTCTCAGAGTTACCATTTTATTACTTAAAAATATTTTTCCCTCTGGCCATGAAAAGCATAAATTTTTCATGGTCCATTGTTTTTATTTTTACACAGTTGGTACAAATTTCAGAATAGCATAACTTCATATTATGGTGTAAATTTATAATGTTTGAGGAAAACATTTACCTAAATTATAAGATTTTTTACACAAATCTGAAATTTCTGCCTTTACCATATTATCTATGAGCTTTAAATGAATAGTTTATGAACTCTTTAGGGGCTCTTATTAGGGATTTACTTTTTCTGTTTTCAGTTTTTCCCTTACTTTAGGTGGGAGAGCAATGTAAATATAACCCAATAAAGTTTTTTAATGACAAAAAACTAAAAATATCTGAATAGGAGAAAAGTGCAATGAAAAACATATGGGACAGAACAATATACGTATACCTATAGAAAGTTTATACTAGATATTTTATTATTAAAACAAAATAATTCAATATTTGCTTACAAAATACAGTCATGAATTGCATGATGATATTTTGGTCAATAAGAGATTATATATACAATGGTAATCCTATAAGATTATAATGGAGCTGAAAAAATCTTATAATCTAGTGACATCATAGCTGTTGTAATGTTGCAGTACAATGCTACAGTGTTTACAAAGTCTAAAGTAATGCACTAGGCCTTCATATTCACTCATCATTTACCCAGAGGAAATTCCAGTCTTTCAAGCTCTGTTAATAGTAAGTACTCTATATAGGTGCACCTTTTAAAATAACTTTTAGAGGAAGGAAGATGGCAGAGGACTGAATGGAAGTCACACTGACCTCCTTCCAGGACCAGTCTGGAATTGCAACTCAATTGTGGAGAAAGCACCCAGAACAAAAAACTGAGCAATAGCCAGTTTTAGCCAGAGAAGCATATAATTTTGGACATACAGAACCAGCTTCGGCACAATCGGTTGGTTAATGAGTGCAGTGGAGACTCAAGAGGGCTGGCTGGCACCCACAGGTGGCAGTGACTGCAGTATAATTAAGTGGCCAGTTGGATCCCTGGAAGAAGACTGAGATCTAAACCTGAAGCTAGGATTCTCCCTAGAACACCAAAGTCCAAAAAGTACACTGATAACAACCAGTGGAAAAAGTAGCAGGTTTGCTCTCTGCCGGAGACAGATGGTTGGAGATGCAAGGGTTGTTTAAAGAGCCAATACACAAATTTTCATTTGCAGCCACTTACCAAAGGCTCAGGCAAAGGCAGGGGCAGAGTGGACTGAAGATGCAAGAGGAGAGACTGGGGATGGAAGTCTTGGGGAGAGAACTGAGAGAGTAGCTGCAGGGATACAGGTGCTGAGTCATCCACCAGATGACAGCAGCCTTTGGGCTGGAGCAGATCACTTGCCTCTGAGCAGCAGTGGCCTGAAGAGAAACAATAGTCCCAACCCCAGGAGGGTCTCTGCCCTGGCCTTTTGGTGTTTAAACCTGACTGTCAGCCCCAGTGACTAGATTAACAACTAAAGGAGACAGCCAAAGATAGTAGATCACTGGCAAAGGAGGGGTGGAGTGGACTAGAGAGATTTGAAGAAAGACTGGGGATGGAGGCTTTGGGGAGAGAACTGAGTAAGTAGCCGCCAGGATCCAGTGCTGAGCCAACCTCAATATGCAGCAAGCATCCTGCTCAGGCAGACTACTGCCCTCTGAGCAGCAGCAGCCTGAGGGGAAACAATAGCTACCACCACAGGAGGGATTCAGCCCTGCCCTGTGGTGCCTAAACCTGACTGCTGAGTGCATAAGGGCCATATTACCAATCGAAGGAAGACAGCCAGTGACAGCAGATCACTGGAAGTATCAAGCAGGCTACCTAATTTCAGACAGGGTCAACATCTGACATCACCAAAGGCAGATCCAGAAAGAAAAAAAAAACAGTGGTAAATACAAGAGGCTGCCAATATGAAACCCACTGTGGTCTTCTTCATGATTTGTGATATTGGCTTTCCTGTAGAGCTTTATAACATTCATTTCTTGTCCAGCAAATTTGTATATAATGTCACTAGATTTTATACTATAGTGTATTTCAATTTACATATTTTGCTTCTCCCTTCTCTTACCTTATGTTTTGTTTGCTTGTTTTGTTGATTAGGTTCCACTTATAGGTGAGATCATATGGTATTTGTCTTTTTACCACCTGGCTTGCTTATTTTACTTGGCATAAGGTTCTCCAGTTCCATCCACACTGTTGCAAAGGGTAGGAGCTTCTTTATTTCTGCTGCATAGAATTCCATTGTGTAAATGTACCATGGTTTTTTTTATCCATTCTCTGATGGATACTTGGGTTGCTTACATCACTGTTATTGCAAATTGTGCTGCTATGAACATTGGGGTGCATAGGTTCTTTTGAATTGAAATTTCAGGAATTTTAGAGTATAACTGCAGCAGTAGAATTGCTGGGTCAGGAGGCAGTTCTATTTTCAGTTTTCTAAGGAAATTCCATAATGTTTTTCACAGTTGCTGCAGCAGTCTGCATTCTCAATAAGAGTCCAGTAGGGTTCCCTTTTCTCCACAGCCTTGCCAGCACTTGTTTATTAGTTTGTTTATTATGGCCACTATGACAAGTATGAGGGGATATCTTATTGTGGTTTTAATTTGTATCTCTGTGTTGGCTACTGATGCTGAGCATCCTTTCATATATGTTTATGTGTCCTCCTTGGAGAAGTGTCTGTTCAGGTCCTTTGCCCAGTTTTTAATTTGCTTGTTTGTCTTTCCGGAGTTGAATCCTGTGAGTTCTTTATATATTTTGGAGATCAAACCCTTGTCCAAGGTATCATTGGCAAATATATTTTCACATAGAGTTGGTTCCCTTTTCATGTTGCTGGTGTTTTCTTTAGTTATGTAGAAGCCTTTTATTTTGATTAAGTCCCATTTGTTTATTCTTTCCTTTATGTCCCTTTGGTCTCAGGGACATATGGATGATAATAATTCTACATTAACATATATTTAGATATAAAAATACTTACTATTTCCCACAGTTTTTATTACAGTAATATACTGTATAGCTTTTCAGCCTAGAAGCAGTAGATTATACCATATAGCACAAGTGTGTCATAGGCTATACTATTTGAATTTGTGTAAGTACACTCTATCATGTTCAAACAATGATGAAATTGCCTAACAATGCATTTCTCAGGAAGTATCCTTGTTATAAGCAATACATAATCATATGGAAAAATTTAAACAATGTAATAACAAAAAAGGAGGAATTAATCAAGATTAAGAATTAAAATGTGAGGAATAGAAAACAACTAAATGATAAAACAGGACAATTAATAAAATCTTATTTCTTCCATGACTAGTAAAATTAATAAAATCCTAACAACCTAAATTTAGAAAAGAGAAAGACCAGGATAATTTTAAAAACATTAGGAATGACAATGGTGGTATATGCAAATAAATTAAAAGATTTATTTTAGGACATGTTAGAGATGGCAGCCAAGTAGGTAGAAGCTGAGTCCACTTACTCTTGCACTCAACTCAGACACTTGGCTGATCTTCTAAAAAATAAATTGAACATTCAACATAATCTTACCTGATGTAATGTTTGGAAGACAAGGAATACAGAAGACATTTCACAAGAGGCCGTGAGGTGATTTTATAGGTGGAAGGAGAAATAGCACATGCATGGCACCTGCAGCTAGACAAATTTCACCTCAGCAGTTTAGTGTTCACCTTCTGACTTCTCTTTCTGGTTCCATCTCTGGTTTTTATTTTAATTCTCAGAATTTGTGGGATTTTTCTTCCTTTAAAACAGCCTTTTAATATTTCTCCTTTTGCTTCAATTGTATTACAACTAATTCCCTGTTTTTCCTTTTATGTTTTATTCTTTTTATTTAGACTTAATGCTATTTTTTATTTTATTGTTATTTCAAATCTCATGTTGTACCCTTTCCTTACTTATTTAGTTTTACCTTCTTCCTGCCCTTTCTTAATTTCATTGTAAATTCTATTTCCCCCGACATTACTCCTTGTTCCTATTCTTTACTCTTACTATTTCTCTTTTCTTTTCCCTCTATTCTTTTTTCCTGTAGTCTGCTCATGTTCTTTTTCCCCTTTTTATAATATTCTTATTTCCTTTCCACTTTTATAAATTGTGGCTTGTTTGGCATGGATAACATGGTTATTGCTATATATTCACAATTCAAAAATTTATTTAATTGTCATTCGAGTACAGTTTTCTGTCTTTGTTTTAAATTTAAAATCTCATAGGTTATGCTCCCCTGTGTTACTCCATTTTGCCTTCCTTCTGCCCTTTATTATTTGAATTAAGAATTTTTCTCCTTTCTTAGCCTGAATTCTATCTGTACTCTTACTATTTTTCCTCCCCACATCTTCTCAAAATCATTATTCTTTACTGCAGATGTCTCAGGCTCTCTTTTCTCTTTTGTATAATATTCTTATCCTCTTTCCACCTTTATTAACCTTTGCTCAGCTGTCATTGTTATTGACCCTATTGTGGTTTTTCTGCAATTTTATTCTATTTTGTTCACTACATTTTAAATCTTATTCCAAATCTCATAGTATACTCTTCTGTTTCTTAAGAAATTTTGACATTGTTTTAATTATGTTTTATATTATATTTTCTCCCTTTCTTCATATTGTTTCTATTTTCTACTCATTATTTCTCCTCCCTCTTCCCACTCAAAATCATTCTTCCCACTTCCTTTTGGCCTGTTATGTAATATTCTGAATTACTCTTGACCTTTGTAAATATTTGCTTAATTGCTATTGATATTGCTGTTGTAGTAGGGGATGTCTTTGCTTGTGTGGGTTTGGTTTTGGGTAGTATTGCATTATTAACCAGCACCTGTACAAAAGCGTCAAGATATGGAGAGGGTTGTAACTCCCAGTCAGCCAGCTGGAGGGGAGAACTCACCAATGAATGAGCCACCAATAATCAAAACCCAAATACAACAAGAGAGCCCACACAAACTGAATAAAATGCAACTGTAGGGCATCCAGGTTAGGATATCAAATAGACTGCACTTCTGAGTCCCACAGAACTTCTACCACAGAAGTCCATCCCATGAAGACAGGCAGACAAAGAAGAACAACCCAAGACACTGAAACAAATAAGAGTCACCTAAAGTGGCGAGACAAAGAAAGAACTCCTAAATGAAAGGAAAGAAAGAATCCTCCAGAAAAAGAGTTAAATGAAATTGAGGCAAGCAATCTATCAGACACAGAATGCAAAATAATTGTTATAAGAAGATGGTGGTAAGGTAGGTGGAAGCAGAGCCCAGTTCTCCCTGTGCCCAGATAGAACACCTAGCTGATCTTCTGAGGCACAGAGTGAACCACCAGTGGAATCCCAGCTTATATGAAGTTTGGAGTCAAAAAATTACAGAGAACATTGAAAAACAGACAGTGAGGAGATTGTGCAGGGATCATAAGGTCCCTGGGACCTGCACGGGGACCAAGGCTGCTGTACCCCTGGCCTGGTGCCTGCTGCAAGATATGGGGAGGAGTGTTAGATCACCAGGTCCTTCCCCTACCAGAGCAGGGAGGGCAGCCTGATGCCAGCAATGATGTAGATGCTGGAACTTGCTGCAGGGAATAGAACAAAGTGGGAGACACACAGAGGTGGTACAAATCCACTGGGACTCTGGATGCTAGCACGAGATAAATTGAGGTACCAGGCACATCTGGAGAAGGGAGGAATTAGGTCATGTTGGACCCTGACTAAGATAGTCTCTGGACTGGCTGGAAAGTTGGGCTGTGTGAAAAACCATGCACTTGTTAAAAATGGCAGGCAGCTGCTTCCTAAGGAACTCTCCACAGCAGCTGGCTTACCACAGGGAGATTTCAGCTGCATGCATGCAGATACTGAATAGCTGAGCAGAACTTTGCACTCCAGGCTTCTCTTGGGCTCTGCATCTGAGATTGACTCATGCTGTGTGCCCAGAGACTGAGAAGCTGATTTGAGCATGGCAGTTCATGGAGGACCTGGGTCAGCAGAGGCTGGGAAATTGTGACCCAGACCTGGTCCCCATCCTCCCAAAACCATAGGAAGGAAGAAAAGTGAAGTCCAGCCCTCTCTTCCCGTGGCATCTAGGAAAACCAGCAGAACTCCCTGAACAAGTTTAAGGTCAACAAGAGGCTTATTTATTTATTTTCTTTGTGAATCCTCTCCTCTGTCTTTTCCCCCCCTTTTTTACTGTCTTCCCCCAAGTGAAACAATAAGATATGGAGTTACAAAGGGTCCAGACACACATCAAAAGGAGGAGCACAAGTCTAACCCCCAAAACTAAGAAAAATGTTACTTTGCTATCCCACAGAGCTGGCATTTTATTGTTTATATGTATTATTATTATCTTTTCATTATTTTACCACTTTTAGTTTATTAGTATTTTTATTTCTCTTCTTTATGTTTAGTTTTCCTCATTTTATTTCTCTGTTTTAATTGCCTTGTTTTACCAGTTTTCCATATTCTCTCTTTATTACATTTTAATTTTCCTTCTTTTACTTTACCTGTGTTCCAATAGCACACAACTCATGATCAGGTACTTTCTATTCTGGTTATCCAAATCACATATTTATTTTCTCATATTATCGTTGTTCCAGTACTATTGCAAATAATTATTGTTCCATACAATTGTACATATTACCAGCAACTCTCCCTGATCTTAGACCAGTTCACTTCAATCATGAGCATTATTATTATTATTGTTGTGGTTAACTCTATTCTCTCTCACATTATGCCTACTTTCTACCCCTCACTCTCACTGTATCTCATCATCTAGCCTTGCACAAGTGTTCTGTTTTCTGGATTCAGCTCACAATCATTCTCCCTTCTAACAAAAGTCTTATCTCTCGTTCACCTGATACATTGCCAACAAGCCAGCAGTACAAGAGATGCTAAATGACTGCTAAAAAAAATAGAAGAGAGAGAGAGAGAGACAGAAAAAGAGCTAGGGGGAGAGCAACACAGGTACAGAAAAATGGCAATGAATAAGGATATATCAATGATAAGCTTAAATACAAATGTATTGAATGCTCTAGTCAAAAGACAAGGGTAGCTGAATGGATAAGAAAACATGACCCACATATACTCTATCTACAAAAGACTTTCCTCAGAACAAAAGATTTACACAGGTTAAAAGTTAAGGGATGGGGAACAATATTCTAAGCACGAGGACATAAAAAAAAGCTGGGGTAGCAATACTTACATTAGACAAAGTAGACTTCAAAACAAAGACCATAAAAAGGGACAAAGAAGGTCATTACATAATACTTAAAGGAATCGTCCAACAGGATGATATAACCATTGCAAACATATATGCACCCAATAGACTAGCACCCAAATATATAAAGAAAATATCGGTGGTCTTCAAGAGAGATACTGACAACAACACAGTCATCACTGAGGATTTTAACACCCCACTATCAACAGTGGATACATGATACATCTTCCAAATAAAGGAGCAACAAAGACATTTGAGCAATGATCAACACTCTGGATCAAATGGACTTAGTGATGCATACAGAAACTTTCACCCCAAAGAAGAAAATAAGTTTTTTTCAAATGCACATGTAACATTTTAAAGAATAGAACACATTGTAGGACACAAAACAAGACTCAACAAATTTTAAAAAATTTGAAATCCATCAAGCATTTTCTTGGACAACAAGGACCTGAAACTAAAAACCAATCTCAGGAAAAACTCAAAAACACTCAAACATACGGAGAATGAATAACATGTTATTAAACAATTAATAGATTAATAATGAGGTCAAGGAAGAAATGAAGAGAAGAATCTATAAAAAAATGAAAATAAATAGCAACACAAAACCTATGGGACATAGTAAAGGCAGAACTGCTAGGGAAGTTCAGGCCTGCCTAAATAAAAAAAACTCAGATAAACAACCAAACCCTACATCTACAAGAACTGGGGGGACAACAACAAATAATGCCCAAAGCAAGTAAAATAAAGGAAATAATCATGACTATGGAAGAAAAAAAATGATATAGTGACTAACAGAACAATTCAAAGTATCAAAGCTACCCTTGTCTTTTGACTGGAGCATTCAATACATTTGTATTTAAGGTTATCACTATTCATTGCCATTTTTCTGTACCTGTGTTGCTCTCGCCCTAGCTCTTTTTCTATCTCTCTCTCTCTCTTCTATTTTTTATAGCAGTCATTTAGCATCTCTTGTACTGCTGGCTTGTTGGCAATGCATCAGGTGAAAGAGAGATAAGACTTTTGTTAGAAGGGAGAATGATTGTGAGCTGAATCAAGCAGCTGATTCTGTGCAAAGATAAACTTGACAAACCTTTAACTGGAATCATCAAGAAAAAAAAGAGAGGACCCAAATAAATAAAATTAAAAATGATAGAGGAAGGGTGACAAGTGATACTACAAAAATACAAGGATTGTAATAAATTACTATGAAAAATTATATGCCAAGATACTGGACAACCAGGGTGAAATAGACAAATTTCTAGAAACATACAATGTACCAAAACTGAATGAAGAAGAAGCAGAGAGCCCAAATAGACCAATAACAACTAGTAAAATTGAAGTGGTACTGAAAACACTCTTGGCACACAAAAGTCCAGGACTGGATGGCTTCACAGGTGAATTTTAACAAACATTTAGGGAAAAACTAACTACTGTCCTTCTCAAACTATTAAAAAAATTCAAGGAAAATGAAGACTCCCAAACCCTTTTTACAAGGCCTGTATAATTCTAATCCCAAAATCAGTTAAGGACACAACAAATAAAGAAAACTACAAGCCAATATATCTGATGAAAATAGATGCCAAAATCCCAAACAAAATACTGGCAATTCTAATTCAGAAATACATTTAAAAAATCATATACCATGATTAAGATGGATTCATCCAAAGGATGCAATGATGGCACAATGTTCACAAATCAATAAATGTGATACACCGCATAGACAAAATGAAGGACAAAAATTACATGATGATATAAACACATGCTGAAAAAGCATTTGATAAAGTACAACACTTTTTTATGACAAAAACAGTCATAAAAGTAGGAATAGAGGGAGTATGCCTAAACATAATAAGGGCCACATAAGAGAAACCTACAGCCAACATCACATTCAATGGGCAAAAATTAAATCTTTCCCACTAAGATCAGAAATAAGACAAGAGTGTCTGCTTTCAGCACTTCTGTTCAACATAGTATTGAAAGTTATTGTCATGGTGATGAGAGAAGAAAATAAAAAGGCATCCAAATGGGAGAGGAGGAAGTAAAACTGTCATTGTTTGTAGATGACATGATAATGTACTTAGAAAACCCTATACTTTCCACCAAAAAAACTACTCCACCTAATATGTGAATTTGGCAAAATAGTTGGATAACTGTCAATACTCAGAAGTTGATGGCTATTTTGTACACCAACAATGAACTATCAGAAAGAGAAACTAGGAAAAAATCCCATTTATTATAGCAACAAGAAAAATAATATACCTAAAATAAATCTAACCAAGGAGTAAAAATATCTGTACTTGGAAAACTATAGAATACTGAAGGAATAAATTAAGGGAGATATAAATAAATGGAAGCATATACTATGTTCATGAATTAGAAGAATTAACATTATTAAAATGCCCATACTACACAAACCAATTTATAGATTCAGTGCAATTTCTATTAAAATACCAATGGCATATTTCACAGGTACAGAAAAAAAATTTCAAAAGTTTACATGGAACCAAAAGGATCCCAAATACCCTCAGCAATCTTGAGAAAGAAGAACAAATTTGGAGGGATCACAATATCTGATATAAAATGATACTTATGAGGTCACTTTAATAAAAAATTCCAGTACTGGCATAAGAACAGCCACAAAGAACAATGGAACAGACTAGAGAGCCCAGAAATAAAGCCCACTCTCCATGGTCAATTATATTTGACAAAGCAGGCATGAGTTTACAATGGAATAAAGATACTCTCTTCAATAAATGGTGTCAGGAGAACTGGAATTGTACACGCAAAAAGATGAAACCAGATCAGCAACTTATACCATGCATCAGAATAAACTCAAAATGCATACAAGACTTAAATATAAATTATGACACCATGAAAGTCCTAGAGAAAAAAATGGGCAGTGAAATTTCAGATATTCTACATAGAAATATTTTTGCTGAAAATATAACCAAAGACACTGAAATTAGAGAACAGGCTGACAGTGTCCAGAGGGGAGAGGGGAGAGAATTTGGGGGAAAAAAGGGAAGGGTTTACAGGAACAAGTATAAAAGACACATGGACAAAAACAACAGGGGGGTGGAAATGGGAGAGGGAAGGGCTGGATAGGTTGGCTGAGATGGAAGTAAAAGACAGAAAACTGTACTTGAGCAACAATTAAAATTAAAAATAAAAAATTCTTTGCTAATATATATCCTAAAACAAATAAAATAAAAGAAAAAATAAACAAATGGGACCACATCTAACTAAACAGCTTTTGAACAGCTAAAGACACTGTCATCTAAATGAAAAGAGAACCAACTGTATGGAAGAACATACTTCCCAATGATATATTGAACAATGGTTTGACCTACAAAATTTATGAAGACCTCATATAACTCAACACCAAGAAGATAAAAAAATTCAATTAAAAAGTGGGCATAGGACCTGAATAGTTACTTCTCCAAGGAGGATATACAGATGGCTCCTAGACATGTGAAAAGATGTTCAACATCCCAAGTCATCGGAGAGATGCAAATTGAAACCACAAAAAAATATTACCTCATACCTGTCAGAGAGACCATCATTAATAAATCAAGAAACATGAACTGCTGGTGAGGATGTGGAGAAAAGGGAACCCTCATGCACTGTTGGTGGAATGCAGAGTGGTACAGTCACTGTGGAAAACAATATAAAATCTCCTAAAAAATTATAAGTGGTACCAACTTTTAACCCACTGATTTCACTGCTAGGAATATACCCTACAGAGTCCCGATTTACCAATTCAAAAGAATTTAAGCACTGTCATGTTCATAGCAGCACAATTTACAATAGCCAATTGCTGGAAGCAACCTACATGCCAATCAGTAAATGAATGGATAAAAAACTATGGTACATTTACACAATGGAATACTATGTAGTAGAAAGAAAGAAGAAGCTCTTACCCTTTGTGACAGTGTGGATGGAAGTAGAGAACAGTATGCTAAGTAAAATAAGCCAGTCAGTGAAAGACAAATACCATGTGATCTCACCTATGAGTGGAACCTAAATCAACAAAACACAAGCAATCAAAATTTAACCAGAGCCATTAAAATTAAGAACAAACTGACAATAACCAGAGGGGAGGTGGGGGGTGATGATGGGAGGAAAAGCAGTAGGGGTTTTCAGGAACATCTGTAAAGGACACATGTATAAAACCAAAGTGGGATAGGATCAAGGGTGGGAAATGGGGATGGCTGGGGTGGGGAGGAGTGATAGGGGGAAAATGGAGACAACTGTACTTGAACAACAATAGAAAAAAATTAAAAGATGTTGATTATGTATTAGGAATCAAAGGAGATCTTAAAAAGTTACAAAACTGGATTCCATGCAATCTATACCCACTAAACAAAACACAATACAATTAGGAAGAAACTAAGAGCTAACAATTGCCCTCACTGAAACATTAAGTATACACATACATTGCACACACAATCATAGAGAATTGAGTTAGAGAAAACATGAAAATAGAAATTGCTATTCAGAATTAGAAGGAAGATGGCGACCGAGTAGGACAGAGTGGATTCCAGCTCCCGTACATGTGGGCGAAAATCCTGGCAGAGCTAATGAGAAATAGCACAATCAACTAACAGATCCACAGCATTTATAAAATTGGGAGAGCAGCGATTGTGAGGGATGCTTAGGGTCCAGTCAGTGGCAGGTCAGTGACTATCGGGGAGTTGAGTGGAGATAGGAGCTGTGGCAGGGCTGGTGCCCGGGGGTAGGAGCTCTGGTGCTGCCACCATTGAGGCGGACCTGGGACTGGTGCCAGAGGAGGCATCTACCGGAGCCTGGACACTCAGCGGTGGTAGGCGACCAGCGCAGGTGAGCAGCTTTCTCTCTCCCCATTTGGGCAGTGCCAGGCAGAGGCCTGTTTGCTTGAATTTACACAGAGAGAAACAAGAACAAAGGGCCGTGTCCGTCTTTGGACTCTGTGGTCATCAGGCTGGGAAAATTGAGAGGCACATTGTTGTTACTGGTCTGGCTGGGGATTGGGCTGGGATGAGAGGCAGGCTGTCAGGAGAGGTTTTTTTTTTTTTTTTTGAAAGTAGACT
This sequence comes from Artibeus jamaicensis, assembly GCF_021234435.1. Lineage (NCBI taxonomy): Eukaryota > Metazoa > Chordata > Mammalia > Chiroptera > Phyllostomidae > Artibeus > Artibeus jamaicensis. Next base: position 36,439,042 of record NW_026521788.1, on the reverse strand, counting down.
GAGGTGCTCTCCTGGGATGGCTTGGCTTGCTTCCTATCCAGCCTGGCAGAGAGGAAGTACCGAGCCAGACACCAAGGAAGGGGCCCAGGCAGCCTTGCGGATGCACTGGCGCCCGCATCCCAGTCTGGTAGCCTGGCCGGTGCGCGCTGGCAACCTAGCCCACAGACAGGTCCTGCTGCAACGAGAAAAATCGGTTTGGACAGTTTAAAACCAACAAGGGAAGTTTTGTTTTGTTTTGGGGGGTTGTTTGTTTGTTTGTTTTTAGTAATCATAGATTTTTAATTTTATGATTGCTTTATCTTTCAATACTTTCATCCTCTTCTCTTTTTTTCCGATTTTAGTCTTTCTTCTATTCTTCCAAAACTTATTGCTTTCTCCTCCCTTCTGCCTTTTTTTGTGTTGTTTTCTTTTGTTTGTTTGTTCCTTTGTTTTCTTTTACCCACAAGAGACACAAACAACTGGGAACTGTGAAAGACCAGAATGGGACCCAAATAGAGGGCATCTCAACAATAGAGACAGAGAGACGAAGTTCACTTTGCTATAGCAGAGAAGCCACAAGTTGCTGCATACTTGTATTATGTTTTGCATCATTCTCACTTCTCTTATATTCTAATAGTATCTTTGTATTCCTCCTCCTTCTGTATAGGCTTCTTAGTCTCGGCTGGTTTTATTGTATTATTAAACAGGTTTCCTCTGTTCTTTCCTCCACAATGTATTTCTAATTTTCTATACCTCACGCCTCTTGTTTTCCTTTAGTGCACTATCTGAAGATCTACACCCCCTATTCAGACAGATCTCATAGAGTCGGTTATATGATAGTTGCTCTAATACTACTGTAAATAATAGCTGTTCTATATAACAGTAAATACTTCACGACAAATCTACCATAACTTAGCCCACTTTACAAGTTCCTAAATTCTATTACTGGAGTAATTAACTCTACCTGATTACACACTACACCTATTTACTATTCCTTACTCTCACCTTACCTAAAAATCTGACTATCTGCAACCACACTGCTTTCTAGTTCCAACTCACAAGCCTTCCCTCCCCAATAAGAGGCTTATCTTTTGTCCATCCTTTCTTTTTTTAAATTCATTTAGTTATTTTTCAAGTACAGTTTTTTTGTCAATTTCTTCCATCCCAGCTGCCTCCCCACCCCGTCTCCCCACCTCCCTCCCATCCCCCCCCCAGTCCTCATCCCTGAGTCTTTCATACTTGTTCTTCAAAATCCCTCCCCGTTTTTCCCCTTAAATTCCCTTCCCTCTCCCCTCTGGTCACTGCCCACTTGTTCTCTATTTTAGTGTCTTTGTTTTTATTCTATTTGCTTGTTTATTTTGTTATTTAGCTTCCTGTTAAAGGTGAGATCATATGGTATTTGTCCTTCAATGCCTGGCCTATTTCATGCAGCAGAGAGAAAGAAGGAACTACTACCCTTTGCAAGAACATAGATGGAACTGTCCATCCTTTTGTAAAAATGTCAAGTTGTGTTGAAGAATATGGTTAAAACTATATATAGCCTAAAGATCGCCTATCTCCTCTCTACTGGCTGTGACTGTAAATATCATAAAAAACTCTTCTGCTGTCATAAACCATTTTGCCTCCCCCTCCCACTGATTACACACACATGAAAAAAGGAGTAGGTGAAAATGGAGAACATTGAGATACCCAAAGGAGTCTGCACCACTGAAATTCACAGGTATTATACCACAGAAGTTCACACCATAAACCCAGGGAGTCAGAACAGATCAATTTTAGAAGCTGAGGCTCAAAAGAAGAGTCTCACAAACAATGGGAAGATAAAGAAACAATCCCCAAATGAAAGAAAAAACAGAAGCTTCAGAAAGAATGTTAGATGAAATAGAGGCTAATCAACTATCAGATACTGAATTCAAAGCACTGGTAATCACGAAGTTTAAAGAGCTCACAATGAGCTACCAGAAACTACAGTGATCTCACCACAAGCTATATCAACATGAAAAAGGAAATAGAAACTGTCAGCAAGGGATAAGAGGAAATGAAGAATACAATTTCCGAGTCGAAGAACACAGTAGAAAGTTTCAAAAGTAGAATTGATGAGGCGGCGGATAGGATTAGCGAGTTGGAGGACAAAGTAGAAAACATCTCACAGAAAGAGCAAGAAAATGAAAAGAGGATCAGAAAGAACAAAGAGGAGATAAGGGAAATGCAGGACAACATGAAATGTAATAATACCCATATAATAAACATATCAGAAGGAGAAGAAGAAGAGAAATGGATAGAAAACCTGTTTGAAACAATAATGAGAGAAAATTTCCCTAATTTGATGAGAGAAAAAGTCACACAAATCCAGGAATCACAGAAAGGCCCAATTAACAGGAAACCAAAGAGGCTCACTTCAAGACACATCATCATTAAAATGGCAAAATTCCAAGACAAAGAGAGAATCTTAAAGGGAGCAAGGGAGAAAAAAGAAATAACATACAAGAGAGCCCCAGTAAGGTTAGCTACTGAATTCTCAATGGAAACACTCCAAGCAAGAAGATAATGGCAAGAAATATTCCAAGTAATGAGAACTGGAGGCCTACAACCAAGACTACTTCACCCAGCAAGGCTCTCAATCAAGATAGAAGGCCAAATAAACAACTTCCAAGACAAAAGAAGTCTAAAAGAATATGCCTCCACCAAACCAGTCTTACAAGAAATACTAAAAGGACTGCTTTAAGGAAAGGAATGAAAAGAGAGAGACAGAGAGGAACACAGGTACAAAAATGGCAATGAATAAATATTTATCAATAATAACCTTAAATGTAAATCGATTAAATGCTCCAATCTAATGACACAGAATAGCTGAATCCATAAGAAAGCATGACCCACACATATGCTGTCTACAAGAAACCCATCTCAGGACAAAAGACCATCACAGACTAAAAGTGAAAGGCTGGAAACAAATTTTCCAAGAAAACAAAAAAGAAAAAAAGCTGGGGTAGCAATTCTCATATCAGACAAAATAGACTTCAAAAAAAAAAAAAGGACGATAAAGAGAGACCCAGAAGGTCACTTCATAATACTCAGGGAAGAATCCACCAAGAAGACATTAACATTGTAAATATATATGTACCCAACATAGGAGCACCCAAATATATAAAGAAAATCTTAGAGGACTTCAAGAAAGATACAGACATCAACACAATTATAGTAGGAGATTTTAACACCCCACTATCAAAAATAGATCTTCCAAACAAAATATCAACAGATATTGTGGCATTAAACAACACCCTAAATGAAATGGACTTAACTTATATATATAGAGCCCATCATCTCCAAAAAGCAAAATACACATTCTTTTCAAATGCACATGGAACATTTTCAAAGATAGATCACATGATAGGAAGCAAAACGAGCCTCAAAAAATTCAAGAAAATTGAAATCATACCAAGCATTTTCTCTAACCACAAGGGACTGAAATTGCCAACCCCAAAGGAAAAAACCCAAAGCACCCAAAATCATGGACACTGAATGGTATGCTTTAAAAAAACCTATGGGTCAAGAATAAAATTAGAGAAGAAATCAAAAAGTTTCTGGAAACAAATAAAAACAAACCCACAACAATCAAAACTTATGGGACACAGCGAAGGCAGTCCTGAGAGGGAAGTTCATAGTAATACAGGCCTATCTAAAGAAGATAGAATCATTTGAAACAAACAACCTCATTCTATGCCTGTAAGAACTTGAGGAACAACAACAAAGACAGCCCAGAGCAAGCAGAAGGAAGGAAATAACCTAGACCACAGCAGAACTAAATGACATAGAGACTAAAAGCACAATTCTAAGGATCAATGAATCCAGGAGTTGGTTCTTTGAAAAAATAAACAAAATGGACAAGCCTTTAAGTAGGCTCATCAAGAAAAGAAAAGAGAGGACACAAATAAACACAATCAGAAATGAAAAAGGAGCGATTACAACTGATACCACAGAAATAGAAGGGATTGTAAGAAATTACTATGAAGAACTGTATGCTAAGAAATTTGAAAACCTAGGGGAAATGGACACATTTCTAGAAAAATATAATCTTCCAAAACTCAATGAAAAAGAAGCAGAAAATCTGAACAGACCAATAACAGCAAATGAAATTGAACCAGTAATCAAAAAACTCCCATCACACAAAAGCCCTGGAGCAGATGATTTCACAGGAGAATTCTACAAAGCATTTAAGGAAGAGCTAACCCCTATTCTCCACAGACTGTTCCAAAAAATCCAGAAGGATGAAAAACTCCAAATTTTGTTTTATGAAGCCAGCATCATCCTAAATCCAAAACCAGATAGAGACACAACAAAGAAAGAAAACTTCAGGCCAATCACTGATGAACATATATGCTAAAATCCTCAAGAAAATATTGGTAAATCGTATCCAACAATATATCAAAAAGATCATACACCATAACCAAGTGGAATTCATCCCAGGGATTCAAGGATGGTTCAACATTCACAAATCGGTAAATGTAAAGATCACATAAAAAAAAGCAAAGACAAAAACCACATGATCATATCAATAGATGAGGAAAAAGCTTTTGATAAGGTACAACACCCATTTATGATAAAAACACTCAGCAAAATGGGAATAAAGGGAGCATTCCTCAATATAATAAAGGCCATATATGAGAGACCTACAGCCAACATCATACTCAATGGGCAAAAACTAAAAGCTTTTCCACTAAGATCAGGAACAAGACAAGGATGTCCACTTTCACCACTTCTATTCAATATAGTATTGGAAGTTTTAGCCACAGCGATCAGGCAAGAAAAGGAAATAAAGGCATCCAAATAGGAAAGGAGGAAACAAAACTGTCACTGTTTGCAGATGACATGATAGTGTACATGGAAAATCCTATAGACTCTACCCAAAAACTGCTCAAACTAATTAATTAATTTGGCAAAACAGCAGGATGCAAAGTCAATATCCATAAATCAATGGCATTTTTGTATACCAACAATGAATCAGCAGAAACCGAAATCAAGGAAAAAATCCCATTCGATATAGCAAAAACAAAAATAAAATATCTGGGAATACACCTAACTGAGGAGGTGAAACACCTGTATGCATAAAACTACACAACACTGAAGAAAGAAATCAAGGAAGAAAGAAACGAATGGAAACATGTACCATGTTCATGGATTGGAAGAATTAACATCATCAAAATGTCCATAGTACACAAAGCAATTTACAGATTCAATGCAATACTTACTAAAGAACGAGTGGTATATTTCACAGACATAGAACAAACACTTCACACATTTATATGAAACCATAAACAACCCCGAATAGCAGCTTCAATTTTGAGAAAGAAGAACAAAGTAGGAGGGATCACAATACCTGATATCAAACTGTATTACAAGGCCACTGTAATCAAAACAGCCTGGTACTGTCATAAAAACAGGCACACAGACCAATGGAACAGAACAGAGAGCCCAGAAATCAACCCAGCTCTCCACAGTCAATTAATATTTGACAAAGGGGGCAGTAACATAAAATGGAGTAAAGATAGCCTCTTCAATAAATGGTGTTGGGAGATCTGGACAGCTACATGAAAAAAGTGAAACTTGAACACCAACTTCCACCATATACCAAAATAAATTCAAGGTGGATAAAAACTTAAATATAAGCCTTGAAACCATTAAAATCCTGGAGGAGAACATGGGCAGGGAAATCTCAGATATTTCATGCAGCAACAGTTTTACTGATATGTCCCTTAGAGCAAGGAATATAAAGAAAAGAATAAACAAATGGATCTCATCAAAATAAAAAGCTTCTGGGTGACTAGAGAAAACAGTATTAAATTAGCAAGACAACCAACTGTATGGGAAAACATATTTGCCAATGATACCTCAGACAAAGGTTTAATCTCCAAAATGTACAAAGAACTCACATGACTGCACTCTAAGAAGACAACTAACCCAATTAAAAAATGGGCAAAGGACTTGAACAGACACTTCTCCAAGGAGGACGTACAGAAGATCCAGAGACACACGAAGAGATACTCAATATTGCTAGCTATCAGAGAGATGCAAATTAAAACCACAAGGAGATACCACTTTATACCAGTCAGGATGGCTATCATAAACAAAGCAACAAACAACAAATGTTGGAGGAGTTGTGGGGAAAACGGGACCTTAATTCACTGTTGATGGGAATGCAGACTGGTACAACCATTATGAAAAACAGTATGGAATTTTTCTTAGAAAACTAAAAATGGACCTGCCTTTTGACCCAGCAATGGCACTGCTAGGATTATATCCTAAGAATCCTAAAACACCAATTTCAAAGGACCTATGCACTACAATGTTCATAGCAGCACAATTTACAATAGTCATGAGTTGGAAGCAACCTAGGTGCCCATTAGTAAATGAATGGATCAAAAAATTGTGGTACATATACACAATGGAATTCTATGCAGCAGAGAGAAAGAAGGAGCTACTACCTTTTGCAACAACATGGATGGAACTGGAAAGCATTATACTGAGTGAAATAAGCCATGTGTTGAAAGACAAATACCATATGATCTCACCTTTAACAGGAAGCTAAACAATGAAACAAACAAGCAAGCAGAATAAAAACCAAGACACTGAAATAGAGAACAAGGGGACAATGACCAGAGGGGACAGGGGAGGGAATTTAAGGGGAAAAATGGGAGGGATTTAGAGGAACAAGTATAAAGGACACAGACACAATAACTTAGGGGGGTGGAAATGGGAGGGAGGTTGGGAGCATGGGGTGGGGTGGGCTGGGCTGGGAGAAATAGACAGAAAACTGTACTTGAAAAATAACTAAATAAAAAAAAGAAAAAAAAAGAAATTGCTATTCAAAACTTATAGCAAAGATACACCTAGATATAAAAAAGCCAGTGCAAATGGAATAATTTATGGCCTTAATATAGACAAAGAAGAAATTTTAGGAATAAGGGAACTAAGTTTTTGATTTAAAAGTTGGAAAGAATTCAATGATAAAAACCACAAATAATGAATTAATGATAGCAGCCAAAAATGACATGAAAAGGTAAAATATGGAGTTAACCAAACAGCCCATTTAAGTCTTAATTATTTGTATTACTATTTATAACATTAGTAAATAAGAATTTAACAATATACATTAATGTGTTTGAACCAGAAATATCAATGTGGGGTTATTTGTTAGTGTTCTGACATTTGGTGAAGTGACTGGGTTATATAATCTTTGGCAGAAGTTGACTGCTTTATAGCAAAAAATCACAACTGACCAATCTTACCTTCACAAATGCCAGAGAAAGTGAGGAGCTCCATTCACCTGCTGAAAGTGCCAAGTGATCAGACACAGTCAAGACAATCTGGGAACATTGGGCAGGGTGATGAATTGCATTTCATATAGCCTAAAATAGTCTGTGCCCATTTACCAACTTGAAAGGCCCTCATCAGGCCAAGGGAACTCTGCCAAGGAGCAGGCACTGTAGAACAATGACCTTGAGTATTGGCTGGCTGATAATGGACCACAAAGAATTGACAAAATCCACCTGCTTGCTAGAGAATACATGGTTTCTTTCAGTAGACAGTGAAATATAAAATGGATTGGCTTGAAAAAACACCAAAGTGCTTTGGATTTATTTATTTTAATAAACAAAATCCATGGGATGCCCTATGTTTAGAAAGATACTATGAAAATATGCCTTCTGGAAATAAAACTAGATATAGTCATAAGTTAAATATCCTTTACTTCTGAAATATATGCTAATATAGAACTAGAGTTAAGAACTAGTGGCCATTTTCTATTCCTTTTTATTTTAAATCCAATCTTTATTGTATTTTTTCCTATTACCATTTCTTCTCCTTATACCCTCCTCCCCCCGACAATCATCACACTCTTGTCCATGTTTATGAGTTTTTCATTTTGTACAATCCTCCACTTTTTTTTAAGCTAAAGGATCTTTCTTAGCTCTTCCTTTGTAATGAAGGGGAGAACAATGCAGTGAAGCTTTCTCAAGTATTTGATTTACACAAGTACTAAGATTTGGATTAAAGCTAGATCCTTCAGGCAGGAGTCCTACCCCCATTCAGCCTCATTCTTCACAAGACAAACTCTTACATATCATATAAGTTTAAAGTTAAATGGATATTTTTGCAGTATTCTGGGTAATCAAAATATCCTACATGTCTGAGATTATACACTTTTTGTTCATTTCTCCCTTATATCATCTCCTAAATTATATTGTTTGTCTACCAATCTTCCCCGCCCCCAACTTTACTTGGTTTGGAAGCAAATCAAAGTCACTGTGTGCTCATAAAGGTGAAGTCAAATCTTATTTTCTTTTCTAGGTCCAAGGAGGAAGAAAGCAAAGAAAGGAGTAAGAGTGTTCATAAAGCTAAATTTTAGTGAGAGATTATACAGTACAAGGTATTATCTAGATCACTTCACACTTTATTTACTTAATCCACACACAAACATTACTATGTTGACATGGTTATTTTCAAATTATATATGAAGCTTACAAAATGTAAAGACTTGGGCAAAAGTCACAATGCTGGTTAATATTATATCCATCTAATTCCAAAGTGCATGCTCTATTTGTTACTCCATAATTATGTCAAAGTTAAAAGCAAAATCAATTGCCTGCAATATTGTCATTTATTACAAGAGATGAGCCTCTTAAATGTATACTGAAACTTTCAATTGCCAATGACCTTGAGAAAAATCAAAACAGGTAATATGGCACCTTTCAATGACTGATGTTTTTTAAATGGGAGTAGAACAGACCTGATTTTGAAACATGACTGAGAGAAAGCTATTTTGGGAATGAATGATATTGTCAAGGAAAATGTGCAATTCAACTGTTCCTCACTCAATAGCAATTGAAGTATGAATTTATTGAAGGTATTTCTAGATCTGATTTGATATCCAAAGTTATAGCAAGATCACGGTGTTTGGTAGGACATAAGTCGATATGCCTTAAATAAAAATAAAGGTTTATGAATATGTAATTTTTTCTGGCTGTAAGATTTTGACTACTTATTTTAATTATAAATTTGTTTTTACTTATTATTAAAAGTATGTACATATTTGTACACATACACATATACACACATATATAGTACATATACATGTATATATGTATATATACCTATATGTACATATAGAAAGATTATTTTGTTTCAAGTAGTATTAAGCAATTATAACTTATTTAAGCATGAATTATACTTCACTGTCTCTACTGTGTCAAAGAAAGCTGTGAATCAAACATTATACAAGGAAGCAATGAAAGCTTATCTAAAGCAAGGTCTTTGATATCAGGAGTTCGCCAAACTTCTGTCTAATTGTTAATATAAACATGATTCAGCTCACAACCTGATCAGCTCATCTTGGATGTGGTATGCAGTTTTGGATCAATAAGAACTGCATGATGGTGCAAAGTCATAAAATATGAACATGGCTGATAGGGTTGGGAGGGCTTCCCCATTGTTTTAGGGGTACTTAATAGAGAAGAGGGAATCATAAACCTGAGTGAAATACCCTTTCATGAGAAGTTTTATTAAGTGTTCTCCAAGCTTCGTTTTTATATTTTTAATATGTTACAAATTCAGACAAAGTTGTAACTGATTAAACATTCAGTACAGATTTTTCCCAAAATAGAATTTGATTGGGCTACTTGGTTTAGGGATTGTTATAATAATGAATATTAAATGAATAAAATGATGTATTTAGGGTGACTAAATGCATAATTTGTAGTAATGACTGCCCATGTTGCATTTCCCAGTGATGGCTACAATGATACACATATATACCCCATGCCACATACTCCCTTTACAATGCAATGTTAAAATCCCTGCATTATCAGGTTTAGTCTATGTTCCTTTCCATTGAACCTGGGAAGAACTTTGTAACAGCTACAACTAAGAGAACTGGCAGAAGTGACAATGAATGACAATCATAGATAGGTCATAAAATGTGAAACAGTTTCTGCTTGGCCTTCCTTTTCTCTTGAGATGCATGTTCCATAGGAAGCCAGTCACCGTGTCCTGTGAAAGCCTAGGTTAGCCTATGTGGAGACTCTACCTGGAGAGAATCTAAGGCCCCAAATGACAGCCAATATCAAATGCCAGACACATGAGTGAACAAGCTGGTAGGAGGTTCCAGCCTCCAGGCTTTGAGCTGATAGAGTGAAAACAGTCTTTTCTGAGCCACAAATTGCAGATTCATGCCCCAATTAAATGTTGTTTTAAGTCTAAGTTTCGGGTTGGGCTATGTAGTACTAGTTAATTGGCACAGATATTTGTATCTGGATGTTGTATTCATCCATAAGCAAAACCTAAAATTATGATAGTAGCTTTGTGATTAAGTGATAGACAGTTGGAAGAACCTAGAAGAAGCATAATGGCCCTTTTGGAGCCTATTGGTGAGGGCTTAAAGAAAAGTAAGTAAATGCATTGAGTAGTTGAAAACTGGTACTTGAAACAGTTGAAAAGGGGATAGTTTAAGTAGTTTCAGGAAGTTTGGCAACACTGTTAAGTGTCATAATGTGTAAAGTAGAAAATGCACCTAATGAACTGGATGATGTAGCTGAGGAAATTTCCAGGCAAATTGTTGAAGATATTACAATACTTTTATCTGCGCATAATAAAATGTAAGAGGAGAGAGATAAGCTAAAGAAGTAACTGTTAAGTATTAAAAAACATGGGTTAGTGGGTTTAAACAATACAACCACTTCTTATTATCAGCTTCTTAGCTTCAAATTAAGAAAGTGCTTAAGAGCAATAATATAACCAGGATGGGACTGAGATACGCTTTATTAAGCCCTCAGAAAGATATAAGTTAGTGTTTGAGGGAACCAGTCAGGCAGATAAAAGGCATGCCTGAAAGATCCCTTCTACCCAACAAAAGGCCCTATGAGTGTCATGTTACACAACTGACAGAAATTCTAGGGAAAACTTTCCTGAAACATTCATGGATGCAACACTTATTTACTAGAGTTGATTATAAATTGATTCATACCAATCCACAAAATTTTAAAAGAATGATATCACTTCATATTGAAAGAGAAAGATAATACAAAATGAAAGTAGGCCTTTGGATATCTAAATTACTACTATCAGAAAGTCCTCTGGGAAAGTCACCGAGCTACAAATACCAGTCATTTCTTATGGGGGAGGAGTTGTGGGGGAATGAGAACTTGATAGGACCAAGAGGTTAGAGAGTGAAAAGATAACCATCAAGAATTGTTGGCAAGTGTTTGCAGTGGGCTCTGTTTAGGATACCAGCATCATGGTCCAGCTGGATTTCAGAATTGGAGCACTACCTACAGTGTGCCTCCCTTTGTCTCTTGTTTGAACAGGAAAGTCAACAGCAGTTAACAAATGCCTGCTCCACCATTGTATGTTGGGTGTGTAAAGGGTATATAATGCCTTTTTAGTTCAAAGATCTTTAGTTCTAAAGACACTTTATTTTAAAAATTGTCCTTAAGAAATGTACCTGAGGAGCTTCACTGGCAACTGCACATGATTTGGATGCTAAAAACCAGGATTTTGAAATGTTGCCTTATTGAGATGAGGAATGCATGCATTTTGGATATGAAAGAGGTGGGAATTATTGTGGCCAGAGAGTGGAGTATGGGAGATGATAATTTGTAAAGATGGGAGCATCAAAGTTTATCTGATCTCACACATTCTTCCTACAATGACACTCTTCCATCAAGAGATAAATTTTACAACTGCCTTGACTAACAGAGTATCAGTAAACTTGACACTGCGACTTCCCAGGCTAGATCAAAAAAGGAAATCTAACTTCTACTTGGTCTCTTATTTCTCTCCTTCCTTCCATTCTACTTTTCTCTCCCCCTTTGCCTCTTCCTTTCTCTTCTCTCTCTCTCCCTGCCTCTCTGACACTCATTCTCTGGACAAGAAGACATTGTGCTTATGAGGAAGTTCAAGTTAATCTATGTAGAGAGACCACATGGAGAATTCTGAAGGACAAGCCATGTGGAGAGAAAAATTTAGAGTTGAAGACCTCAACAACTATGAGACATATGAATAAACAGGCTTTCAGATTTCTACAGTCCTCCCCCTTGGGGCCACTTCAGGTGATGCTTATATGGACCAACTTTTCCCAACCTCTACTCAAATCAAAGGTTTCTGAGCAAAATAAATGTTACTGTTTTAAACCATTACATTTGGGGGCATTAGTTATAAAGCACTAACTGGAACAAAAACATTGTATGTTGAAATATTTACATTTCAAATCTTCTAATACAATATGTCCAAATTTTAGCAACTGTGGCTAAAAACTAGGGCCATATGTACTTTTATGCCAGAACACAATGGCTTTAATCCTCTATCTAGTCAAAGAGAAACTCATTCTTTATCAAACTCATATTTTGTTGTTATGTGTTCTACTGCTTAAAAAGAAGACACGTATATAGGTACACATCCCCCCACATGTACACACAGCAGGTCTCCCCATATGTATAATTCAGATCACCTCTATACAAAACACACACAAAAAAAATCCCTCTTCACTCAGGAAAGTTAGTGTCTAGATGCTAATCTCTAATTATTTTTTTTCTATGGGTGCCAGTCCTGAAGTACTGGCCTCAGTATTTAAAAACTGGTATTAACTCTTATCAGATCACTAATAAAAATATTGTTCCATTTGAATTCATCTTTTTTCATGTAGTGGAGATCTTTTTTGTTTGGCCCTGTGTTGGCATATTTTCACCAGGCTGCTCAGCTTTCTTTCAAGTCTTTTTAAACTGAAGGGGTGGCTTGGTTAATCAAATTATATAGATTTCAGGTATATAATTCTATAACACATCATCTGTATATTGTATTGTGTGTTCACCACCTAAAGTCAAGTCTCCTTCTATCACTATTTATTCCCTCTAAACCCTCTTCTACCTCCTATCTGGTAATTACTATGCTGTTTTCTGTGTCTGATTTTTTTCTTAGTCACTTCATCTATTTGCCCAGTACCCTAAGCCCCTCTCTTTTAACAGTTGTCAGTCTGTTCTCTGTGAGTCTGTTTCTATGTTGTCTATTTGTTTATTTTGCTCATTAGATTCCATATGAGTGTGAAAACATGGTATTTGTCCTTTTCTGACTGCCTTATTTCACTTAGCATAATGTTCTCTAGGTCCATCCATGCTGGTGCAAAAGGTAAGATTTCCTCCTTTTTAGAGTCCAGTAATAATTCAAATGTTGGCTATTTTAAACAATTCTGCAATGAACATAGTGAGCCAATAACTTTTATTAAGAAACGGATGAGGGTTCCCATGTCCTGACCTGAATGGCTCTCAGTTAGTTGAAGCATTGTCCTGTAAACTAAAGGGTCACCTGTTCCATTCCCAGTTGGGTCACACACCTGGGTTGTGGGTTTGGTCCTCAGTGTGCATAAGGAAGGAAACTGATTTGATGCTTCTCTGTCACATGGATGTTTCTCTCCCACCTATGTTCCCCTCACTTCCTGTGGGAAATAAATCTAAAAAAAAAAAACCATATGATCTCACCTAATCAACAAACAAGTGGAACCTAATCAACAAAACAAACAAGCAAGCAAAGTATAACCAGAGACATTGAAATAAAAAACAAACTCACAGTAATCAGAGGGGTAGGGGAGACAGATAATGGGGGAAAATAGGGAAAAAGTCATTAAGGAACATATACGAAGGACACATGGACAAAGGGGAATAGGATTGGGGGTGGCAGGCAGAGATTGGTGGAGCAGTGGGTAGTGGCGGGGCAAAAATAGAGACAACTATACTTGAACAACACTAAAAGAAAACTGAAAAAAAATCTAAAAATATAATCAATGAGCATGTTCTCTTCAGGTAAGGATGAAAAATGCAATTGAGGTTTTCAAAATCTATGTTCATTGATCTATAGTTTTCTGTTTGACTTACCCTATTTTTTAAAATATCAGGGCTGTATTTCCCTTACAAATTAAATTGGTTTCCTTAATTTCTCCTGGTTTTTAGGGCATGGTATGCTATATAGAAATTTCCTGCCAATGAATATTTGTAATAATTAGTTTTTATAGCTTGGGCTGGTGTGGCTCAGTGGCTTGAGTGCCAGTCTGTGAACCAAAGACTCACTGGTTCGATTCCTAGTCAGTTGCATATGCCTGAGTTGTTGGCCAAGTCTGCAGTTGGGAATGTGTGAGAGGCAACCACAAATTGATGTTTTTCTCCCTCTCTCTATCTCTCCCTTCTACTTTCTCTAAAAATAAACAAATAAATTTTTTTTAATTTAGTTTTTATAGCAATGTGACCTGAGGCTTCACTTGAGTCATTTTTAGAAAAATTATCAGCTGTTTTATGTTACATAGCTTTTCAGCTTTTCTATTTCATTTTGTAATAACTTTGGTAATTTGAATCTAATGCAGTATGGAAATTATATTTTACATAAAAATATATTAATCAATAGATGCTGTTGTAATATATTATAAGTTAGAGATTTCTTCTGAAATTACCATTATATCTTCTTTCTACCTTCTCACTTTACTTGCAGATTTTTCCTATTTTTTACCTTGTTTCACTGGATATTTACTTTTGAAGTCACCAGATATTATGATGTTTTAATAAAATTTTTAACATTTTTATATTTATTGTTTCTAAATTCATTCTTTTTAAATTTCCAGTGCATAACATAATCTTATTATTTTATCCTTGTCATTATCACTGAAAACACATATTTTTATGCACCTTTGCTAGAAGATAAAACTCTAGAAAATCAATAGGCCAGGTGGTAAAAGACAAATAGCATATTATCTCACCTATAAGTGGAACCTAATCAGCAAAACAATGAGAGCAAAATAGAACCAGAGACATGGAAATAGAGAGCAAACTGACAGTGACCACAAGGGAGGAGAGAGGGGGGTAATAGAGGAAGAGAAGGGGCAGGGTCAAGTCTAGGAAACTGTATAAAGGACCCATGGACCAAGACAATGAAGGAGGAGAATGAATGTGGAATGTGGTGGGTGAGTAGGGCAGAGGAGAGCAACTGAGGGGAAATAGGAACAACTGTCATTGAATGACAATAAAAATTTCATCTATTTAAACCATATTTATTTTTAATATGTACTTTATTGATGATGCTATTACTGTTGTCCCATTTTTTCTCCCCTTTATTTCCCTTTACCCCGCACCCCTCCTCTCACCAGCTGTCACCTAACTTAGTTCATATCCATGGGTCATACAAATAAGTTCTTTGGCTTCTCCATTTCCTATTTTATTCTTAATCTCCCCCTGTCTATTTTGTACATGCCATTTATGCTACTTATTCCCTATACCTTTTTCCTCATTCTCCCCCCACCACCTCCCCACTGATAACCCTCCATGTGATCTCTGTGTCTGTGATTCTGTTCCTGTTCTAGTTGTTTACTTAGTTTGCTTTTGTTTTTTTAGGTTCAGGTGTTGATAGTTGTGAGTTTGTTGTCATTTTACTGTTTATATTTTTTATTTTCTTTTCCTTAGCTAAGTCCCTTTAAGATTTCATATAATAAGGGCTGGGTGATGATCAACTCCTTTAACTTGACCTTATCTGGGAAGCACTTTATCTGTCCTTACATTCTAAATGATAGTTTTGCTGGATAGAGTAATTTTGGATGTAGGTTCTTGCCTTTCATGACTTGAAATACTTCTTTCCAGCCCCTTCTTGCCTGCAAGGTTTTTTAAAGTTCCCATCTTATGGGAACTCCTTTGTCAGTAACTGTCTCCTTTTCTCTTGCTGCTTTTAAGATACTCTCCTTATCTTTAGTCTTGGCTAATGTAATCATGATGTGCTTTGGTGTGTTCCTCCTTGGGTCCAACTTCTTTGGGACTTTCTGAGCTTCCTGGATTTCCTGGGAGTCTATTTCCTTTCCCAGATTGGGGAAGTTCTCCTTCATTATGTGTTTAAGTAAGTTTTCAATTTCTTGCTCTTCCTCTTCTCCTTCTGGAACCCCTATGATTCAGATGTTGGAAGGTTTAAAGATGTCCTGGAGGTTCCTAAGCCTCTACTCATTTTTTTTTTTTTGATTCTTGTTTCTTCACCATGTTCTTCTTTAATCTTTATTTCTTTCTTATGGTCCAAACCATTTATCTGAGTGTTGGTTTCCTCCCCTTCACTGTGGGTTTCCTGTGCATTTTCCTTTACCTCACTTTTCATAGAGTCCACTTTTTCCTCTATTTTGTGACGATACTCAGTAATTTCTGTGAGCATCTCAATTACCAGTGGTTTGAACTCTGAATCTCATAGGTTGGCTATCT
The DNA here is from genome assembly GCF_021234435.1 of Artibeus jamaicensis. Taxonomy (NCBI): domain Eukaryota; kingdom Metazoa; phylum Chordata; class Mammalia; order Chiroptera; family Phyllostomidae; genus Artibeus; species Artibeus jamaicensis. The sequence goes on along the minus strand of NW_026521788.1, from coordinate 36,422,804 downwards.
CTTCATAGCTTAGTTCTATTTTTTGAGTTTTGGTCTGTTGTTTCATTTGGGCCATATATATATATTTTTTGTCTCAGGCACCTGTTATGTAGTAAGGGGAGGAGTCTTAGGTATTCACTAGGGCCGGGCAACCCACATGCTGCACTGTGGCACTGTCTGTGGGGGAGGGGTCAGAGAGGAAACAATGTCCCTTGGGTTCTTGGCTGGCTCTTAGCCTCTTCCCCTGCTACCCACAGCTAATTGGGCTGTTCTGGTGCTGATTCCTGGGTGGGTTGGTTTGTGTATGCTCTAGGACCCTGTGAACCAAGTTTTTGCCAGGCCATTACTAAGCATTCATAATACAATAATGACTATGATAGCATTCTTACCATTTGGAGCTTACATGGGTAAGGAAAAAAATACTGTTTATGGAAGGACATATGAGCAGTACTTAGAATATTATGCAAATATTACACATTGATTTTGATTTGCTTTGTTGCCCATGTCATCTCTAAGGCATTACCCCAAGTACTTTACTTTGTGTCTTCCCCTGCACCATCCATATCTTACTCCCTATTTGTTAGGGTACTTGTGGGATATATCCAAACAGTTGCTTGCTCTATCTATCTATTATCTATCTATCTATCTATCTATCTATCTATCTATCTATCTGACATCTCTCCATCTGTCCATCTATCCTTTACCTATCTATCTAATCTATCTATGTAGCTGCAGCCTCAGAAATGCACTTTCATGCATGGACTGAACACTGTGAGCTATGAACCAGCTTGGGATTGCAACAATCCAGTTTGTTCCTTATGGTACATTGTTTATTACAGTACAGTCATTTCCAAAGTTGCTTAATAGGTATTACATAAAAAATTAAGTTGGGAATCTTTAAGTCAATTAATTATTAGATTTTGGAGAAATTAATGGGCTTTGAAATTTCCAACAAAAGAGTAAATTATGAATAATTTTTAATATTAATTTATCATGAGTTACTTTGATCTGGGATCTTCCTAAGATAACAATACTCCTTGAAATAGATTTTGGGAAGATCCTTTTTGTATTACCATGGATATATTGGGTTTGGGATTCTTCCAGTCTTAGAAAAGGAGACAGGAAGCGCCACTGAATTTATCTATGTGTATTGGGAAATGTTAATTGCAGGATAAGTCACAAGTAAAACAAAAGGCATATACAAACAATTAAACATACAATACAGTATATATTTATAAAAATTATTTTAGTGAGACATAGCATGTGTGCTATGTATTACAAAAAGAATGACAGACAATTTAGGAGAAAAAATGTTTTGTGAGACATTCAGCACAATGGCATGTAAAATGTACAAAATGACTGTAAGACTGACTTTATTTTTAAATTGGTGAGACTTATGATTTGTATTTACAGAAACCGAACTATATTCAGATGGTCAAAAAGGTATAACAAATTGCATCTACTTCAACTTGGATAACACAAAACAGTGGCTCAGTGAGGAGAAAGTTTCTATATGGTTAATTCATGGCAACCACTAAAGTTGACAGAAGTTTAGTAATAATTTAAAATGGGGCAATGAAACAGGCCATCAACCCAGGAGTTCTTTATTTCCAAGGTGAAGTATTATTAGACTTCCATCACTTTAGTTCTTTAATTTTTTAAAATAATTTCAGACTTAGAGAAGAGTTGTAGAGATACTTTTTGTATAACCTGTACACAACTTCTCCTTATGTTATTACATAACCATGGTTCAATCATCAAAACTAAGAAATTAACACAAGAATCATACTAATAACTAAACTACAGACTTTAATCAAATTTCCTCACTGTTTATGCCAATGTCTTTTTAAATCTAGAATCCAGTCTTGTATTGTAGACTGCATTTAGTTGTCTGTGATAAGTCCATAATTATTTCTTTGGTGACTTTGACACTTCTGAATTTACTGGTCAGATATTTTATAACATGTTCCATTCTTTATATTTGTATGATGTTTGTCATTATTAGACTGAGGTTGTACATTTTGGAGACTATCTGAGATGTGATAGCACTTTAAAAAAAAGATTTTATTTATTTGTTTTTAGAAAGGGGGAAAAGAGGCAGAGAAGCATCAATGTGTGGTTGCCTCTTGTGCACCCCATACTGGGGACCTGGCCCATAAAATAGACATGTGCCCTAAACTGGGATTCAAACTGGTGACCCTTTGGTTTGCAGGCTGGCACTCAAACCATGGAGCCACACCAGCGAGGGCAGGAGATAGCACTTTTATTGTGCATTATTATCAGGAGCATATGACATCAGTATGAGAGGAGATGTTGACTTGACTGTTTTAATTAAATTTCTTTCTGCAAGCTTTCTCTATCCAAACATTTATTTTTCATTTTTTTTTGTTTTTGTTCAATTGCAGTTGTTCCCATTCCCCCACCATTACTCTCCCCTGCCCTATGTAACCCCAACTCCCACATTCAATCCTTCCTCCAACCTGGTGTCTTTATTTATGGGTCCTTTATACATATTCCTTGACTTGACACTTCCTCTTCTTTCCCCATTATCTTCCTCCCCCAAGCCCTCTGGTCACTGACAGTTTATTCTTCATTCCCATGTCTCTGGTTCTATTTATCTCACTTGACTGATTTGTTAATTAGGTTCCACTTATAGGTGAGATCATATGTGATTTTTCTGTCACCACCTCACTAATTTCACCTAGCATAATACTCTCCAGTCCCATCCATGCTGTCTCAAAGGGTAGGAGTTTGTCCTTTTTTTCTGCTGTGCAGTATTCCAAGGTGTAAATGCACCACAGTTTTTTGATCCATTCATCCTCTGATGGCACTCGGGTTGCTTTCATCACTGCTATTGTAAATTGTGCTGCTATGAACATTGCGGTGCATGGGTTCTTTTGAATTGGTGTTTCAGGATTTGTAGGGTATCATCCTAGTGGTGGAATTGCCAGGTCAAAAGGCAGTTCCATTTTTAGTTTTCTGAGGAAATTCCATACTGTTTTCCACAGTGGCTGCACCAGTCTGCATTCCCACGACAGTGTACTAGGGTTCCATTTTCTCTATATCCTCTCCAACACTTGTTTTTTTTTTTGTTGTTGTTTATTAATGATGGCCATTTTGACATGCGTAAGTGGTATCTCATTATAATTTTGATTTGCATCTATTTGATGGCTAGTGATGCTGAGCATCCTTTCATATGTCTATGTATCCTCTATATGTCCCCCTTGGAGAAGTGTCTGTTCAGGTCCTTTTCCCTGACTGGATTATTTTGATTGGATAATTTGTCTTCCTGGAGTGGAGTCATGTGAGATCTTTATATATTCTGCAGATCAAACCTTTGTAGAAGGTATCATTGGCAAATATAATTTTGCATACAGTTGGGTTACTTTGCATTTTTCTCATTTTTTTAGCCAGGCAGAAGCTTTTTAATTTGATGAAGTCCCATTTGTTTATTCTTTCCTTCATGTACCTTGCTCTAGAAGACATATCAATGAAAATATTGCTGCATGAAATGTCAGAAATTTTTTGCCTATGTTCTCCCCTAGAACTTTTATGGTGTCATGACATGTATTTAAGACTTTTATCTATCTTGAGTTTATTTTTGTGTATGGTGTAATTTGGTGGTCAGTTTCATTTTTTTTGTATCTACCTGTCCAGTTCCCTCAACATGTTTATTGAAAAGGCTATCTTTACTTTATTGTATGCTCCTGCCTCCTATTTAATATCAATTGACTATAGATTCATGGGTTTATTTATGGGCTCTCTGTTCTGTTCCTTTGATCTATGTGTCTGTTCTCATGCCAGTACCAGACTGTTTTAATTATAATAGTCTTGTAATATAGTTTGATATCAAGTATTGTGATCTTTCCAACTTTTTTCTTCTTTCTCAAAATATCTGTGGCTATTTGGAGTCATTTATGGTTTCATATAAATTTTTGAAATATTTGTTTTATATCTGTGTAATACATCACTGGCACTTTAATAGAAATTACATTTAATCTATAAATTGCTTTGGGTAGTATGGATATTTTTTATGTTAATTATTCCAGTCCATGAACACATTATATGAGTTCCATTTATTTGTGAGTTCTTTAGTTTTATTCTTCAGTGTTCTATAGTTTTCTGGGTACAGGTCTTTTACTTTTTTGTTGAGGTGTGTATCTAGGAACTTTATTTTTCTTATTACTATAGCAAATGGGATTATTGCCTAATTTCAGTTTCTGATATTTTTATGTTGATGTACAAAAATGCCTTCAATTTCTGAATATTGACTTTGTATCTCACTGTTTTGCCAGATTCACTTATTAGGTCAAGTACTTTTTGGTGGAGTCTGTAGGGTTTTCTATACACAGTATCATGTCATCTGCATGGTTGCAGACAATGTTCCCAGTGGTGAGCACATGGGAGGCAACAAGCGTTGATGTTTCCCTTTCTTTCTCTCTCCCTTCTCCATTTAAAAATAAATAAGCAAAATCTCTTAAAGAAAGAGTTTTGGAGTTTTCCCTGTTTTTGAATTGTTTGGATAAGTTTGAGAAGGATAGTTATGAGCTCTTCCTTAAATGTTTTGTAAAATTCTCCTGTGAAACCATTCTGTCCAGGGCTTTTGTTTGCCAGGATTTTATTGATTACTGATTTGATTTCACTACCTGTTTTTTGTCTGTTCAGGCATTCTTCTTCTTGATTCAGTTTTGGGGACTATATGTTTCTGGAAATTTGTTCATTTCACCCAGGTTTCAAATTTCTTGGTGCATAGTTCTTCATAATTTCTTCCAATCCGCTGTATTTCTGTGGTTTCAGTTGTAATTTCTCCTGTTTCATTACTGATTTTGTTTATTTCTATCCTCTCTTTTTTTCTTGATGAGTATGGTTAAAAGCTTGTTGATTTCATTTATCTTTTCAAAGAGCCAGTTTCTGTATTTATTGATCCTTTGAACTGTTCTTTTAGTCTCTATGTCATATAATTCTACTCTGATATTGATTATTTCCTTCCTTATACTCACTCTGGACTTTATGGCTGTTGTTCCTCTAGTTCTTGTAGATGTAGGATTAGGTTGTTTATTTGAAATATTTCTGTCTTTTTTAGGTAGGCCTTTATCTCTATGAACTTTGCTGTCATGGCTGCTTTAGTTGTGACCCATACATTCCGAGCTGTTCTGTTTATTTTAATTTTTTTCCAGAAACATTTTGATTTCTCCTTTTACCTGATACTTAACCCATTCTTTGTTTACTAGCATGCTATTCAGTCTTCATGAATATGAATGTTTTTGGAATTTTTTCTTTAGGTTGTTTTTAGTTTTAAGCCTTTTAAGGTTATTTCTTCTTTTCTTGTGATCCAAGAAAATGTTTGATATGATTTTAATTTTCTTGAATTTGTTGAGGCTTGTTGTGTGTCTTATCATGTGGTCTTCTTTGAAAAAGTTCCATGTGCAATTTAAAAGAATGTGTATTTTCCTTCCTTGGGATAAAAAGTTCTCTATATATCAATTAAGAAGTTGATCTAGAGTGTTGTTCAGTGCCTCAATATTCTTGTTGATATTTTGTTCAGAAGATCTGTCCATTGTTGAGAGTGGGGTCTTAAGATCCCATGCTATAAGTGTGTTGCCATGGATATCTTTCTTGAAGTCCTTCAACATTTTCCTTATATATTCAGGTGTTCTGATATTGGGTGCCTATGTTTACAACGTTTATGATTTTTTGATGGATTCTTCACTTGAGTGTTGTGAAATGTAATTCTGTTTCTCTTTTTATGGCTTTTGTTCTAAAGTGTGTTTTGTCTTATGTAAGTATTGCTACCCTAGCTTCTTTTTCCTGTCATTTGCTTGGAATACTTTTTTCCAATTCTTCACTTTCAGTCTTGTATGTCTTTTTTTTTTTTTTTTTGAGGTGGATCTCTTGTATGAAGCATATATGTGGGACATATTTTCTTATTCATTCAGCTATCCTATGTCCTTTGATTGAAGTATTTAATCTATTTACAATAACATTATTATTATTCATTGCCATTGTCCCCTTTGTACCTGTGTTCCTCTTCCATTCTTTTTCCTCACCCTCTTAGAGGAGTCCCTTTAGTATATCTTGAAATGCTGGTTTGGTGGAGGTGTATTCTTTTAGTTTGTTTTGTCTGGAAATCTCATTTCTACTTCCGCTTCAAAGGAGAACCTTCTGAGTAGAGTAGTCTTGGTTGCTGGCCTTTACTTTTCATTACTTGAAATATTTCTTGCCATTTCCTTCTGGCTCATAGTATTTCTCTGAGAACTCAGCTGCTAGCCTTATTGGAGCTCCCTTGTATATTAATCCTTGCTTTTCCCTTGCTACCTTTAAGGTTCTCTCTTTATGTTTGAATTTTTTCATTTTAATTATGATGTGTCTTGGAATGAGCCTCTTTGGGTTTATGTTGATTGGGGCCCTCTGTGCTTCCTGGACTTGTGTGACTTTTTCTCTCATCAAGTTATGGATAATTTCTGTCTTACTTTTTCAAACAGGTTTTCTATCTATTATTCCTCTTCTTCTCCTTCTGGTAGCCCTATCATATGAATATTATTATGTTTCATATTGTCCTGCAGTTCCCTTAACCCTTCTCTGGTTATTTTTTTTTTTAGTATTTTTTCCTTTTATTGTTTTTTCTGGGAATTGTTGTCTACCTTGTCCTCCAGCTCACTTCTTTTATTCTTTGCTATCTCTAGCTTGCTTTTGATTACTTTTACTGTGTTCTTCAATTCAGAAATTGTATTCTTCATTTCCTCCTGGCTCTTATTGATAGTTGCTATGTCTTTTTTTTAATGCAAGCATTATTTGCAGTAACTTCCTTGTAGCTTTCCTGTAGTTTTTAGCAATCCTGTAGTTTAGTAACTGAGCTTATTGATCTCCCTTATAGCCATTGTTTTGAACTAAGTCTCTGATAGTGGCTTTCCTTTATTTCACTTAGTACTTTTTCTGAGGATTCTACTTTCCCTTTCAATTGAGGGTTGTTTCTTTGTCTTCCCATTGTTTGTGGGACTCCTCTTGTTTGCTTCTGCTTTTTAGATTGATCTGTTTTGATTTTCTGACTTTCTGGTGTGAACTTCTAGGGTGGGAGGCCTATGAGATTCAGTGGTGCAGTCTCCTTGATCTCCCAAACTTCTTGGGGTGCCCTTTATGCCATTTATGTTGTCTCACTGGATGTAATTGGATTTTGATTATGGTTAGGCCATTCTTTGGTGTGTCCTTCCTTATAGCTGGTTGACTTAGGCTCACTCCACCCACCACATCTTGTATGCTGTTGTGCTGGTGCCGCCAGATTAAAAACCACAAAGCTTAGGTTACAAACACACACCCTAAAAATACTCCCACCTGCAATCCCACTATCAAGGACAAATCAACCACTATTAATAAGGGTATAAAGAGATTAAGGCTATTATAAGAAAGCAGAGTGAATATGGGATGAACTACTGAAAGAAAAATGGTTTTGAGAGGTTACAGTCAGGAGCACTAATAAGAGGAGGGAATTGCAGCAATGCAAAGAGAGAAAATAAAATTTACATAATAAATAAAGAAGGGAATGAAGAAGGCAGAATGGAGTAAGAGAAGGGAAGCATATAGTATTCAATTTAAGCAAATTAAAATAAAATAAAGTAAAAGATAGTAAGACAGAGGAAGAAATTATATAAATAATTAAAAAATAGGAATGAAATTGGAGAGAAATATCCACCACAGCACTATCAACAACAAATGAGCTAATTAATATAGGTGAGATAAGAATAATAAGGAAAAAATAAAGGAAGAAAAGCTTAAGGATGTCTTCAGAAAAGGGAAGTAATTTTGAGATGACAGAGGGAGAGGGAATTCTAAGAGTGAGGAATAAAAACCATGCTAACACAAGAAAGAATTAAAATTTGAGATTAAAATAAAAGAAAAAAGGAAGAAAGAAAAAAGGGTATGATGAAAGAGGAAAAAGAGAAAAAAGGCTAAGACAGGGCAAAAGTTAATTTGAGATTAAAAAAATAGTAGAAGAGGGAAATGGTAAAATTTGAGATTTGAGAAATACAAACTTAGTTAAGATCTAGTGATAAAATTGAAAAACTGTGATAACAACTACCCTAGCCACAACAAATGAGCAATAATTGCTAAAGGTAGAGAGAACTCATGGGTATTTTAAGAGAGGGATAAAGAATGTGAGATGGCCATTGACAAGATAATTGGTTTTGAGAGGCTGGACAGGGAATAAATAGTAAGAGTATGGAATGTAAAAAAGTAGCAAGAGAGAAAACAAAATTTAAAGTGAATAATAAGAGGAAAGAAGAAGGTAAATAGGGTGAGAGAAGGGAGGGGCAAAATATGTGAATTGAAATTAAGTATAGTATAAAATGTAGTGACTTAATATGTACAGACTGGAAGAACAAGAAATGAATGTTAAAAAGCTATACAGGAGCCCTGGATAGTGTAGCTCAGTGGATTGAGCACAGGCCAGGTACCAAAAAGTCACTGGTTGAATTCCCAGTCTGGGGCATAGGCCTGAGTTGTGGGCCAGGTCCCTGGTGGTGGCCAAGTGAGAGGCAGCCACACATTGATGCGTTTCTTCCTCTCTTTCTCCCTTCCTTCCTCTCTCTCTAAAAAATAAATAAAATCTTTTCTTTAAAAAAAGCTATGAAGGAAAAAATATTACTAATCATGGAGAGGACTACAGCGGATTTTTTTCTTGGTAGCATCTAGTATTTGCCACTGTTTTTTTCTTTTTGGATCTGCCTCTGGTGCTGCCAGATGATGTCCCTGTCTGACCTTAGGCAGCCTGTTTGAGACTTCCAGGGATTTACTGTCTATGGCTAACTCCTTCAGTTGTTAATCTAGTCACTCTGCACCCAGCAGTCAGGCTTAAGACATAGATGGGGCCAGAGTCCCTCCTGGGGGTGAGGCTATTGTTTTCCCTCAGACTGATGCCACTTGGAGGAGAGGTCTGCTTGAGCAAAACGGCTGTTATGGTTTGAAATATGACTCAGCACTGGGATTTTGGCCACTACTTTTTCACTTCTCTCACCAAAGCCTCCATCCCAAGTCTTTCCTCAAACATCTGTAGTTCATTCTGCCCCCCTCCCCTATGCCAGAGCCCAGGGTAAATGGCTGCAAATGAAAATTTATGGGTTGGCCCTTTAAATGGCTCTTTGTGTCTCCAGCCATCTATCTGGCAGAGAGAATCCCTGCAGTTTTTTGCCATTGGATGTTACATCTGTAATTTTGGGTCTTGGCATTCTAGGTCTGGAGATCCCAGCTTCAGATTCAGACCCCGCACTTCTCAGGGAGATCCAACCAGCTGCTTAAATAACCCTCCAGCACTTCAGCTGCCACCTATGGGCACGAAGCCAGGCCTCTCATGTCTCTGCCATACTCCCTACCACTCATGTTGTGTGGAAACTGATTCTTCTGTCTGTCCATGGTTACACAGCTTCTCTCTCACTATTGTTCAGTTGTTTGTTACAGATGATTTCTCCACAGTTTAGTTGTAATTTTAGTTTGGTCCTGGTAGGAGGTTAGCATAACTTCCACTCACTCCTTACCATGTTGGATTTCTCTGTAACATTATTTTAACCTTTCATTACTCTATGGGTTAGATGTGACTCACTAAATATGACCCATTTCTAAGGAGTGAAGTATTAAACCATCTTAAAGTAATATTGCACAATTTGTGGACATGTGTAAAATTCTCCACAGTAGTAAATAAATATTTTAGGAGAGATACTTTGAAGATACAAAAATGTCCTATTTCTGTTTAATGTTTCTTCTACTAAATTTATCATCTACCAGTTGACTTTGTTTGCTGCAATTATCACTGTGACACTCTAGTGGTGACTTTCCATTTCATACATTATTCTATTTTTATGAATTGAAATTTTTCTGTAAGGACAAGTGACCCTTTATACCTCACTTATTTATTTAGTTATGTGTTTATATCACTATGGACTTATGGATACTTACTTTATTCCTTGGGCTACAACCCAATACTATCAATTTTCATTTCCTTGCTCAAATGATTCTAACTTTGGCCACTGGGAGCTTTTTAAAATTGGTTCCTTTGACTTTTGGAATGCCCCCATGCTTTTATGATTCTTCTTTTTAAAAACATTTTCTTAATTCTGGCACCAAAATGTGCTCCAGACTTATTTTTATAATTCTGTTCAAACCCTGAATTTGTCTGTTTCTTTAAGGAGTCCAAAATGGTACAGATCAAGCTATCGTATTTCTCTCTTATATATTAGTATAATTTATTATATCCATTTACTATATAGCATATATGTATATAACATATATTGTCAGAGAAAGATGTAACAAACAAGCAATAAGGTAATGATGGAATGAATGGATGATATTGCATTGGAGTTGACTATATCAGATGTTACATTATTAATATATATACAAATATATACAGTGAAAAACTTGGTTTTTACTGTCTAAATACATATTATTTTTATCCAAACTTAGTGTATATGTAAAGTAGTTTTGTAATGACTGACCTGTAGCCCTGTGAAAAACAGTTAAAATACAGTATTTATGTACATTTTTTGTCTTTAGCCTCATGATATATCTGGTTCAAATAATTGTTTCCCAAAGGTAATTAGGTCATATCCTTTTTTGTCCACACTATTTAGTGTGGTTATGTTATCCACTTGTAATGCAGTTAGAATCATTTGTCAAAGTCTAGATTACAATTTGGGTTGCTGGGACCTACTGATTTTCTGCCTACTTGTGCTATCAACTGAGAGAAAAGTGTTCAAAGACTCCAATGCTAATTGTGGATTTGTCTATCTCTCATTTCAGTTCTACTCATTTTTCCTCAAGTATTTCGAAGCTCTGTTGTTAGATGCATATACTTTAGAATCAGTGTGTTTTCTCAAATAATTCAAGTGTTTTACCATTAATTATGTTCCTCTCTGTGCCTGAAAACATCCCTTGATTGGAAGTCTACTTTGTGTGAGATTAATATAGCCTTCCAGCATTCTTTTCACTTGTATCTGCATGATATACTTTTTCATTCTTTGACTTTTAAATCTTACAATAAAGATTTTATTTATTTATTTCCAGAGAGAGGGGAAGGGAGGGAGAAAGAGAGGGAGAGAAATATCAGTGTGTGGTTACCTCTTCAGAGTCCCCTACTGGGGACCTGGCCCCCAACCCAGGCATGTGCCCTGAATGAGAATAAAACCCTTTGGTTCACAGGCCTGCAATCAACTCACTAAACCACACCAGCAAGGGCTCATTCTTTGAATTTTAACTTACATATTTTGAAATTTAATGTGCTATATTGTAGATAGCAATAGTCAGGTCCAATTAGAGAATCTCAAACTTTAAATAAGATGGTTAGGACTTCCGCCAAGATGGAGGTTTAGGTGGATGTGCCGTGCCTCCTCACACAACCAAGTTTAGGGACAACTAAATCTTAGCATCAGAAAACACAACCAGAACACGGAAAACTGAACTTTTCGGAAGTCCGCTAACAACAAATTCTTCAGCCCGACCGGTAAAGGGCGAAACCGGCGTCTGGTGAGGAGCTGCAAGGGAGGGCTCGGTCGGACCGGGCGCGGAATCCAGATGCGCGAATCCAGACGCACGGGTTCCAAACCCAGGATTGGACCTAGTGAGCGACCGAGCAACCCACCCGGTGAGCGACTGCAGAGGAGACAGTGGGGAAGCGGTGCAGCGAATTGACTGCGGTTGCCTGTCTGTGGGTGAGCGGACGGGCGAGGGAATGGGCGGTTGGACCGGGCGGGGTCCGCTGCGGTTCCCGCTTGACACACCCCACTACAGTGTCACAACCTAGCACTTGTGGCGCCAGGTTACGCTACTGTGGAAACAGCAGAGGAGGTCGCCATTTCCCCACTCTGACCACGCCCCCACATACAGCGTCACAACCCAGCGATCTGGGAGTCCAAGGCGCCGCTTCTCATATTTAAAGGGCCAAAACAGACCAAAAATGTCGCAGGAAGACCTCAAAGCCCCAGAGATAAATCTAAGCGATGAAGAAATAGCAAAACTCTCAGACGCACAGTTTAAAACACTGGTCATCAGCTTCCTAACAGATCTGGTTGATTATAGCCACAAATTAGAGAAACATATGAAGGCTAAACTAAGGGAAATGAATGGAATTCCACAGGAAACCCATAGAGATGAAAAGGAAACTGGGACTCAAATCAATGGAGTGGACCAGAAGAAACCAAATAATGGCCAAACAGAAAAGAGTCAAGGAGCAAGAATTCAAAGAAATGAGGAGAGTCTTAGGAACCTCCAGGACATCTTTAAATGCTCCAATATCCGAATTATAGGGGTACCAGAAGGGGGAAAGACACAACCACCAGTGGAAAAATTATTTGAACAAATAATAAAGGAGAATTTCCCCAATCTGGCAAAGGAAATAGACTTCCAAGAAATCCAAGAAGCTCAGAGAATACCAAAAAAGTTGGACCTAAGAAGAAACACACCAAGGCATATCATAATTACATTAGCCAAGATTAAAATGAAGGAGAGAATCCTAGAAGCAGCAAGAGCTAAGGGGACAGTCACCTACAAAGGAGTCCCCATCAGACTGTCAGCAGATTTCTCAAAAGAGACCTTACAGGCAAGAAGGGGCTGGAAAGAAATATTCCAAGTCATGAAATCTAAAGGCCTACAACCAAGATTGCTCTATCCAGCAAAACTTTCATTTAGAATGGAAGGACAGATAAGGTGCTTCTCAGATAAGACCAAATTCAAGGAGTTCATCATCACCAAGCCCTTATTATATGAAATGTTAAAGGGACTTATCTAAGAAAAAGAAGTTAAAGAAACATGAACAGTGAAAGAACAACAAGCTCACAGTTATTAACAACCACACCTAAAATGAAAGCAAACTAAAAGGACAGCTAGATCAGGAGTGGAAACATAGAAATGAAGATCTCAAGGAGGGTTAGCAACAGGGGAGTGGGAGGAGGAGATAGGGGGGAGAAGGTACAGAAAATAAGTAGCATAGACAGTAGATAGAAAATAGATGGGGGGGGCAAGAATAGCATGGGAAATATAGAACCTAAAGGACTTGGGACACATGGACATAAACTAAAGGGGGGTAATGGTGGGGTTGGGGGGGCAGGGTGGAGGGGAATGAAGGGGGGAATAGAACAACTGTAACAGCATAATCAATTAAAAAAATAAATTTAATAAAAATAAAAAAAAGAAAAAAAAAGAAGAACATTATTCTAGATTTTCAACATATTTAATTTTTGTACCTGAGAGGAACAAATTAATTCAAAGGAATAAGAGTTTCTTTTATTGCTGAGAAAAAATAATTTTTTTCAGAATTACAAAATTTATTTAATCCCTATCTTCTTTCTTAAAAATGACTGGTTGAAACTTGAAACTACATTAAGAAGAAACTGGGATGATAACATGCCAAATGACATTAATACTAGCAATGTTTATTGAAAACTTAAGGAAACCATTCAGTAAATGACTTACCTGATCTCGCCAGGCACAACAAACTGACGAAGAAGTACAATACCAGCATGTGGAAACTGGAGAGAGTGTGTGGCACACTCACAAGAGTGATTTCTTTCCCAGAGCCTTCGAGTTTCAACTGAGAGCTCTGCTCTGAGACAGATCAGATAACTAAGGCAGACGTGTAGTGACAGCAGGAAGTTCCGGAGGGACTGCAGGCGGGTCCGGCCCTTTCAGGATACTTGACTCCTCCTCTTTTCAATAAAAGGTCAGATATGTCTCCAAAAAATAAAAAAAATAAAATAAAATAAGAAGCTGGGAATGAAATGCAAGGAATGGTAATTAATAATTATAACAATAATAATTCCTAAAGAAAAAAGGAAATTAAAAAGAATATGAAGAGATGGTTAAGTAGTAAATAAGAAAATGGTGGACTTAAATACAAAATTGACACTGAATGTAAGAAAACTAATAATTCAATTAAATGACAGATTATTAGGCTTATTTTTTTAAAACTCTTTTAAGGCATAGGAGGCAAATGAATACACAAAGTTTGCAAGTAAACAGATGCAAAAAGATACACCATGAAAACACTTAAAAGAAAATAGGCACAGTAATATTAATATCAAAGTCAACTTTATGGCAAAAACCTTGGATAAACTAGTATATTTAAGAATGCTAAAAGTTTCATTCCACCAAAAAATTATACAGACTTTAAATTTCTATGCACCTAATAACATACCCTCTTTATTGATTCCCAAGGATTACTGTGACAAACTGATTTAAAACAATGCTTGTTCTCTCACAATTCTGTTGGCTAGAAGTCTGAAATCAAGGCGTTGGCAGGGCCAGTCTCCCTCTGAAAATAAGGCATCATTCCTTGCCTCTTCCTAACATGTGGTGGTGACTGTCAATCCTTAGAATTCCTTTGTTTGAAACTGCATCACTCCAGTCTCTGCCTCTATCATCACATGACATTCTCTCTGTGTGCATCTGTATGTTCACGTGGCATTCTTCTTATGTCTCTATTTTCTTTTCTTATGAAGATAGTCATTGTGGATTAAGGCTTACATGAATCCAGTATGACCTCATCTTCACTTGTATCTGCAAAGACCTTTTTTTCCCAAATAAATCTCCATTAATGAGTTCCAGGGGTTAAGACTTTAACATATCTTTCTGGGGGACTCAGTTCTCCCACAATAGCCTCAAAATATGCAAAGCAAGTAAATAATTAAACTAAAACAAAAAAAAAGGAAAAGCAAGCAGGTATGGCTAAGATTAATATGGGTAGTATTAACACACCATTCCGCTACTGAAAAGAGTATGAAGAAAGAAAATCAGCAAGAATCTTGATTAAAGCAATCATTACAACCATGAATTCTGAGAGAGAGAAGGTGGCATCCAAGTATGTGGGAGCTGAGTCCACTTGCTCTTGCACCAAACTTGGCCACTTAGCTGATCTTCCAAAAAACAAAGTGAGCAGTCAATTGAATCTTAGCTGATGTAAAGTTTGGAAGCCAAAGAGTACAGAGGACACTTCAAAATAGGAGGTGAGGAGATTTTATAGGTGGGCAGGGAGTCTCCAGCTGGGTGCCAGCCAGCAGCCCAGTTGCCATGGTGCCTAGAGCCAGGCACCTTCATCAGTGGAGAGCCAACTCAGAGAGAGAATCCTAGCAACTCCCTCCCCGCCCAGGATGGAGAATCCCCATGAAACCAAAAAAGACACCAGCATTCATGTTGCCTGTCACATAGTAAACCCAATAAGCAGAGACAGGCATTGAATATTCATGGGCACGTTATTCAGATGGCTGGCCATCTGAGAAGACAGTGGATTCACACCTTAAAAAAATCCAGGCCAGACTTTTATAACAGAGAACAAAGTGCGATGAGGGGTTACACTAATAGATTTGCTGATCAGTAATTCTTTACATACATTCGTAAGAAGTACTAGGTCTCTTCTATCAACATTATAATTTCAAATCACACTTTACACCCTTCCCTGGTCTTACTCCACTTTGCCTTCCTCATGACCTTTCCTATTGTTGTCATAAACTTTATTTTCTCCCATGATATGCCATGTTCCTATTCCTTACACTTACTATTTCTCCTCTATCTATCCTTGCAAAAGCATTTTTTCCTTAAGTCAGCTTCATCTTATAATAGTATTATTTTCCCCATCTTATAATAGTCTTATTCCTTTTCAACTTTTATTAATTATGGCTGGTTGGGTGAGGATATCATGGTTATTTCTGTTCTTCTCCAATGGAATTTCTATTTGTTCACTGTTTGTACTTTCAAATCTCATAGGGTACTCTCCATTTTGCCTTCCCCCTGCCCTTAGGAATTTATTTTACTTTTTTCTTTTTTCTTACCATGGATTCTATTCCTTACTCTTATTAGTTTTCTTCCCTCATCCTCTCAAAATAATTTTTCCTTACTGTAGACATCTTATATTCGTGTTTCCCTTTTGAATAACATTCTTATTACATTTCTACCTTTATGAATATTGGATCAGCTGTCATCGTTATTGACTCTGCTGTGGATTTTCTGCAATATTGTTCCCACTGTTTCAATACTTTTAAAATTTTACTTCAAACCTCATAGGACACTCTTCTCTTCTCTTACTCCATTTTTTTGTTGGCCTTCCCTGTTTTGCTTACATCTTCAATATTATTCTCTCCCTTTTTTCCTCTTTTCCATTTCCAAGTCTTATTTTTGTCCTCTATGTTCTCACTCAAAATAATTTTTCTTTGTTTAGTCACCTCATATTTCTTCTTTCCTATTTTATAATATTCTTAATTTTTCTCCACCTTTATTAATCTTTGCTAAATTTCCATTGATATTGATGATGTGGTAGGGGGGTTATTTTGCTACTGTGTGTTTGGTTTTTTGGTGAGATTGCTTTGTTGACTAATACCAATACAAGAACATGCAAGACACAGTGGGAGATATGATTGCCGATCAGCCAGCTGAATGGGAGAACACAACAATGAATGAACCACCAACAAGCATAGCCCAAATACAACAAAAGAGCCTATACATACTGAATAAAGGGCAACTTTAAACCATCCAGGTCAGGAGATCAAAGAGATTGCATCACTGAGGCCCAGAGAACTCTTATGACAAAAGTCCGCACCATGAAGTCAGGCAGGCAGAGCAGCATATCCTGAGACACAGAAACAACAAAAAGAGTCACATAAATGGGGGAGACAAAGAAAGAATCCCCAATCAAAAAGAATAGAGAAATCTCTAGAAAAATAGCTAAATGAAATTGAGACAAGCAATCTATCACACATAGAATTTTTTAAAAATGGTTATAACATTGCTCAAGGAACTCAATGACAACTAAGAAGAACTTAGTGGGAGCTACAGCAACATGAAAAAGAAGTAGAAACTATGAACAAGAATCAGGAATAAATGAAAGAATATACTATCTGAAATAAAAAATACACTAGAAGGAATTAAAAGATGGCTAGATGAAGCAGAGGACTGAATCAGTGATATGGAAGATGAGGTAGAAAAAATACCTAGGCAGAGCAACAAAACATAAAAAGACTCAAAAACAATGAGGATAGTTTAAGAGAACATCAAGGCAACATGAAGTATAACATTTGCCACATAAGAATATCAGAAGGAGAAGAAAGGGATCAAGGGTAGAAAACCTATTTGAAAAAATGCCATATGATCTCACCATTAACAGGAAACTAATCAACAAAATGAGCAAGCAAAGTATAGCCAAAGACATTGCAATTGAGAACAGGCTGACAGTGACCAGAGGGGAGAGGGGAGGGGATAATGGGGTAAAAGGGTGAAGAGTTTAGAGGAAAAATTATAAAGGACAAGTGGACAATAACAAGGAGTGGGGGTGGAAACAGGGGAGGGAGGTGGGAAGGGCTGGAGTTGTGAGGAGGGGTGGGGAAAAGGCACACAACTACTTGAACAACAATAATAAAATGTTAAGAAAATGACAGAAAACTTCCCTAACTTGGAGAGGGAGAAAGTCATGCAAATGCAGAAAGAAAAGAGGGTTCCAATCAAGATGAACCCAAAGAGGTCTGCTCCAAGATACATCATAATTAAAATAACAAATGTTAAAGATAGAGAATCTAAAATTCAGCAAGGGAGAGATATCTAGCAACATACAAGGGAGCTCCAATAAGGCAAATGTCTGATTTTTTGACAGAAACACTACAAGCCAGAAGGGAATGGCAAGAAATATTAACAGTTATGAAAGCAAAGGCCTGCAGCTAAGACCACTCTACCCAGAAGGATCCTATTTAAAATGGATGGTGAAATTTTTGTGTCTAGGGAGTTTTCTAGACACAAGAAGGCTAAAAGTATACACTTTCACCAAGCCACCATTGTAAGGTATGCTAAAGGGATTGCTTTAAGAAGAGGAAGAAAAGTGAGAGAGAGAGAGAGAGGAACACAGGTATAAAGGGGACAGTAGCAATGAATAAGTACCTATCAATAATAACCTTAAATGTAAGTGGGTTACGTGCACCAATCAAAAGACATAGGGTGTACTGAGTGGATAAGAAAACATGACCTGCCATGTGCTGCCTACAGGAGACCCACCTCAGCACAAAGGATCTACACAGGCTGAAAGTGAAAGGATGGAGAAAAGTATTCCAAGCAAATGACAGCCCCCCCCCAAAAAAAAAATCCGGGGTAGGATTACTTGTATTAAACAAAACATTTCAAAACAAAAGCCACAAGAAGAGACCCAGAAGGATACTTCATAATACTCTAGGGAAGACTCCATTAAGAAGACATACACATTGTAAATATATATGCACCCAACATAGGAGTCCCCAGATATATAAGCAGAATATTAGAGGTCATCAAGAAAGATATCAATGGCAACACACTCATAGTAGGAGATCTTAAGATCCTACTGTCAACAATGGACAGATCTTCCAAACAAAATATCAACAAGGATATTGTGGTACTGAATGACACTCTAGATCAAATGGTCTTAAGTGATACATATACAGAACCTTTCATCCCAAGGAAGAAAAATACACATTCTTTTAAAATGCACATGGCAGTAAACTCCAAAGTGCTTGGGAAACAAAAAAAATGCACATAGAATATTTTTTTCAAAGATAGATCATATGATAGGACATGAAACAAGCCTAAACTAATTCAAGAAAATTAAAATCATATCAATTTTTTTCTTGGACCACAAGAGCTTAAAACTAGAAACAAACCACAAGGAAAGAACTAAAAAACAATCCAATGCATGTTATTAAACAATGAGTGGGTTAAGAATAAGATCAAGGTTCTTAGGATATAATCCCAGCAATAGAAACACCTATCCACAAGACCATATGCACCCTGATGTTCATAGCAGCACAATTCACAATTGCCAAGTGCCGGAAGCAACTTAAGTACCCTTCAGTAAATGAATGGATCAAAAAACTATGGTACATTTACACAATGGAATAGTACACAGCAGAAAGAAAAAAGGAGCTCCTACTCTTTTCAACAGCATGTAAAAAACTGGAGAGCATTATGCTAAGTAAAATAAGACAGAATGTGAGGGACAAATACCATATTATCTCACCTTTAAGTGGAACCTAATCAACAAAAGAAACAAGTAAGAGAAATATAAACAGAGGCACTGAAGTTAAGAACAATCTGACAGCAACCACAGGGGAGGTCGGAGGGGATAATGGTGGGGGGAAGGAGGAAGGGTTTTGAGGTCCAACTATAAAGGACACATGGAAAAACCAAGTGGGGTGCAATCAGGGGAGAGAGGTAGAGATGGCCAGGGTGGAAGGGAGTGGTGGGGTGTTATTGCAGACAACTCTACATGAACAACAATAAAATATTTTTTAAAGAATGAGATCAAGGAAGAAATAAAAAAATTGGGGGAAAAAATGAAAACACATAACAGTCCAGAAACGATGGGATACAGTGAAGTTAGTCCTAAGAGGGAAGTTCATAGCAATACAGGCCTACCTAAAGAAGATAAGAAAATTTCAATAAAAAATCTAATCCTGCATCTACAAGAACTGGCAGAAGAATAATACTCAATACCCAGAGTGAGAAGAAAAAAGGAAATAATGAAGATTAGAGTAGAATTATATGACATGAAGATTAAAAGAACAATTCAAAAGATCAATAAATACAGGAGCTGGTTCTTTGAAAAGATAAAACTGAGAAGCTTTTAATCAGACTCATTGAGAAAAATAGAGAGGGCCCAAATAAATAAAATTAGAAATGAAAGACAATAAATTACAATCTATACCACAGAAATACAAATTATTTAAGAAATTTCTATGAAGAACTATATGTCAAAAATTTGAAAATAGAGTGAAATGGACAAATTTTTAGAAACATATAATCCTCCAAAACTGAGTCAGGAAGAAGCATAAAACCTGAATACACTGGCAACAGCTAGCGAAATTGAAGTAGTAACCGAAAAATTCCAAGCACAGAAAAACCTTGGACTGGGTGGCTTCACAGGAGAATTTTACAAAGCATTTTAAGGAAGAAATAACTCCAATTCTTGTCAAACTATTCCAGAAAATTCAAGAATGGGTCCAGAAGGGAAACTCCAAAAATCCCAAATTCTTTTTAAAGTATATTTTATTCATTATGTTATTACAGTT
Organism: Artibeus jamaicensis; assembly: GCF_021234435.1. NCBI lineage: Eukaryota > Metazoa > Chordata > Mammalia > Chiroptera > Phyllostomidae > Artibeus > Artibeus jamaicensis. The sequence continues at coordinate 36,402,774 of NW_026521788.1, read as the reverse complement.
TTTCTAATCCCTCCCTTATCCCCTTGCAGCACTGTACCACCAAACCCTCCAGCATTCCCCCACTTAGTTCATGTCCATGGGTTGTACATATAAGTTATTGAAATTCTCTGTTTCCTATAGCATTTTTTACCTCTCCCCATGTATTTTATGCTTACCGATTATGCTTCTTATTCCTTATACATCACCCCCCATTTCTCCCCTCCCCCATCCCACTGAAAACCCTCCATGAGATGTCCATTTCTACGTTTCTGTTCCTGTGTAGCTGTTTGCTTAGTTCTTGTTTTCATCGTTTTTATTTTCTTTTTCTTTTTGTTAGGTTCATTTGTTGATAGATGTGTTTGTTTTCATATTACTGTTCATAGTTTTGATCTTTTTCAACTTCTTAGATAAGTCCCTTTAACATTTCATATAATAAGGGCTTGGTGATGATGAACTCCTTTAACTTGATCTAAGCTGGGAAGCACTTTATCTGCCCTTTTATTATAAATGATAGCTTTGCTGGAAGACTAATCTTGGATGTAGGTCCTTGCCCTTCATGACTTCAAATACTTTTTTCCAGCCCCTTGCTGCCTATAAGGTTTCTTTTGAGAAATCAGCTGATAGTCTTATGGGAACTCCTTTGTGGATAACTCTCTCCTTTCCTCTTGCTGCTTTTAAGATTCTCTATATTTAATCTTGGGTAACTTAATGATAATGTGCCTTGGTGTGTTCTTCTTTGGGTCCAACTTCTTTGGGACCCTCTGGGCTTCCTGGACTTTCTGGTAGTTTATTTCCTTCACCAGATTGGGAAAGTTTTCCTTTATTGTTTGTTCAAATAAGTTTTTGATTTCTTTCTCTTGTTCTTCTCCTTCTGACACCCCTATAATTTGGATATTGGAATATTTCAAGTTGTCCCAGAAGTCTGTAAGTCTCTCTTCACTTTTTAAAATTCTTGTTTCTCCATTCTGTTCTGATTGGATGATTATTTCTTCCTTTTGTTTCAAATCATTGATTTGAGTCCTGGTGTCCTTCCTGTGACTGTTAGTTCTCTGAATATTTTCCTTTATTTCACTTTGAGTATCTTTCATTTGCTCTCATTTTGTGACCAAACTCAATCAGTTCTGTGAGCATTTTGATTACCAGGGTTTTGAACTTTCCATCAGATAGGTTGGCTGGCTCCTCATCACTTAACTCTCTTTCTGGAGTTTTTCTCTGTTTTTTCACTTGGTCTATATTTCTGTGTTTTGGTGCATTGGTCTGGTTTGTCTGGCTACTGTTTCTTTAATTCCTTGATTGTCAGAGGTCCATGAAGTTTGATTTTCTGGCACTTCTGGTTGTTTATTGATTTTGGATTGGTTGTTATCCTTCTTTTGGTTGTATGAGGAAGCGAAGGATTTCTACCTACACCTCCATCTTTGCTGGAACTCCCCAAATTCTTTGTGTGAGGCCAGCATATTTTAATTCCAAAACCAGATAAAGGCACAACTATTAAAGTAAATTACAAGTCAATATTGCTGATGAATATAGATGCTAAAATCCTCAACAAAATATTGGCAAACCACATCCCACAATACATTAAAATGATCTTACAACATGATATGGTGGAATGCATCTCAGGGATGCAAAGATGGTGCAATATATGCAAATAAATAAATGTAATACATAAATAACATGGAAGACAAAAATTACATGATGATATCAATAGGTGCTGAAAAAGCATCTGATAAAGTACAGCACCAATTTATGATAAAAACACTCAGAAAAGTGGGAGTAGAGCAAGCATGCCTCTTAATAAAGGCCATATATGAGAAAACTACTGCCAACATCATACTCAACAGACAAAACTAAAATCTTTTACCCTAAGATTAGAAATAAAACAAAAGTACCTGCTTTCACCACTTCTTTGGAACATAGTATTGGAAGTCTAACCACAGTGATGAGACAAGAAAAATAAATAAAAGGCATACAAACTGGAAAGGAGGAACTAAAACCATCACTATTTGCAGGTGACATGGTAGTGTACGTAGAAGACTCAATAAACTCCACTATAAAACTACTTGACCTAATGACTGCTTTGGCAAAGCAGTGGGATACAAATTCAATATTCAGAAATCAAAGACGTTTTTGTACAGTAGCTATGAAATATCAGAAATAGAAATTAGGGATAAAAATCCCACATACTATAGCACCAATAAAAATAAACTACCTACGTGTATACCTAACCAAAGAATTTAAAGAACTATACTCAGAAAACCACAGAATACTGAAAACTAACTTAAGAAAGACAAAATAAATTAAAGCATTTACTGTGTTCATAGATTCAAACAATTAGCATTGTTAAAATGCTCATTCTACCCAAAGCAATCTATAGGTTCAGTGCAATCTCTATTAAAATATCAATGACATATTTCACAGATATAGAACAAATGTTTCAAAATTTATATGGAACCATAAACAACCCCCAACAGCCTCGACAATTTTGAGAAAGAACAAAGTAGGAAGGACCACAATACCTAATATCAAAGTATATTACAAAACCACTGTAATCAGAAAAGTCCAGTATTGGCATAAGAGCAGCCACATGGATCATGAAACTGAAAAAAAAGAGCTTAAAAATAAACCCACATCTCTATAGTCAATTAACATTCAACAAAGTCTGAAGGAGCATACAATTGAGTAAAAATATCATCTTCAACAAATGATATTAAAAGATCTGGAAAGCTATATGCAAAAAAATGAAACTCCACCACCAACTTACATCACACACAAAAATAAACTCAAGATGGATAAAAGACTTAAATATGTCATGACACCACAAAAGTCCTAGAGAAGAACATAGCCAAGTAAATTTCAGATATCCCATGAAGCATTATTTTCATTGATACATCCCTGGGGTCAAGGATATAAAGAAATGAATAAACAAATGGAACTATATCAAATTTAAAAGCTTCTGTGCAGCTAAAGAAAACATTAACAAAATGAGAAGGGAACCAATTGTATGGGAAAACATATTTGCCAATGATAACTCAGACAAGGGTATGATGTCCAAAATATACAAAGAACTCACACAATTTAACACCAGGAAGAAAAACAATGCGATCAAAATTGTGCAAAGGACCTGAACAGGCACTTCTCCAAGGAGTACATATAGAGTACACATAGACATATTAGAAAATGCTCAACATCACAATCTGTCAGAGAGGTGTAAATTAAAACTATAATGAGATACCACTTACACTTGTCAGAATGGCCACCATTAATAAACCAACAAACAACAAATGCTGGTAGTTGGGATAAGGGAACCCTAGTACACTGTTGCTGGGAATGCAGACTGGTGCAGACACTGTGGAAAACAGTATGGAATTTCCTTAAAAACCTAAAAATGGAATTGACTTTAAAATATTTTACTTATTTATTTTTAAAGAGGGTCAGGGAGGGAGAAAGATAGGGAGAGAAACATGGATGCGTGGTTGCCTCTCTTGTGCCCCCTACTGGGGGTGTGGCCCACAACCCAGGCATGTTCCCTGACTGGTAATCAAACTGGTGACCCTTTGATTTACAGTTGAGCACTCAATCCACTAAGCCACACCAGGCATGGCTGGAACTGCCTTTTGATCCAATGGTTTTCACTGCTGGTATTATAACCCTAAGCTTCCTGAGGTTGTAATTCAAAAGAACCTACGCATCGCAAAGTTCATAGAAGTGTTATTTATAATCACCAAGTGCTGAAAACAGCCTAAGTTCTCACAAATAAATGAGTGGATCAAAGTCTGCATTTACATAATAGACTACTATGCAGCAAAAAGAAAGAAGAAACTCCTACCTTTCATGACAGACTGCATGGAAATGGAAAGTGTGATGCTAAATGAAATAAGCCAGGTTGTGAAAGACAACCACCATATGATCTCACTTATAACTGTAATCTAATCAACAAAACAAACAAATGAGCAAATGAGAATCAGAGACATAAAAATAAAGAACAAACTGACAGCGACCTAGGGGGTAGGTAGGGGGATAACAAGAGAAAGAAGGGGGAGGGTAATAAAGGATATAAATTAAGGACCCATGGACACACACAATGGAGTGAGGATTGACTGTGGGAGTGTGGTGGTGGGCAGGGAAAGGAAGATTAATGGGAAAAATGTGAGACTACTGTAATTGAACAACAATAAAAAACATGCATTTAACAGCAATAAAATATAGTTTTTAAGAGTATCCCAGATATTAACCAAAATTGACTATTTGCTGGGATACATAAAAAACTCCAAATGTTTGCAATTCCAAAGCTTTTATTGAAAAGTTTCAGATGCTAACATTCATTGGAATGCCTTTAGAGAAAATGACTTTGAAGATCTATAAAAAAAGAATGCAGATACAGAAAGAGGGAGAGAGAGAATATAAAATAATTTTTCTAATCAGACAGAAGTTATACAAAAAGACAACTGAAATTAAAATTAATCAGGACACTTCTAAATACATTGGATAAAAGAAAATGTGAAAATGGATATTGGAACGAAAACAAGAAAATAATTAAACTTAAACATGTAGGATATAGGTATGGACTTTATTTCAAGTTCAAAAGAAAACATTCAGTTAAACCCAAAGATAGTAGAAGGAAGGACGCAATGATGAATAGAGCAAACATATTAAAATAAAATATAAATTTATCATATGCAAATAGTCAAATACAAAGTAATTTGAAAAGACTAAATCGATAAACGTCTAGAGGCAATGAATAAGCAAAAAATAAAGGGATGTAAAGCATCAACTCCATCATTAGAAATGGAAACCATTCCAAGAGAATCCATAGTCACATTTAAAAGAGGGCACCTTGCAAACTTTTCTGCCAATAATTTTGAAAAATGTGCTGAAATAATTTTGTAGAGAATACAGTTTAATCAGATAGATGAAAAGTGCCATATATAACCTGCCTAGTCCCGTATATACTAAAGAAATGAAATCTCTAGGAGATATGCTATCCACAAACAGCCACACAACTATAGCATGTTTAGGCTGACAAATTAGACCTGGGAAATCCACCAAATTTATGAAAGAAATGACAGATATTAAAAAAACTGGTCTAGGTAATAGAATAAGAGGGTAGTTTTATTAAGTCATTTTATGAGATTAGCATAAAATGCTGATAATTTTATGCATATAATAGAATAAGAGGGTAGATTCCCAAGTCATTTTATGACTTGATATCAAAGATGACAGGGAGCTTGCAAGAAAGGGAAACCTCTTCATGGACATAAGTGCATAATACCCAAACACTCATTATTAAATAAACTCCAGAGTTATATGAAAGCAAATGTACTCTTTTCACTTTTTTTAATTCCAGAAATTAACATTTGGTTTACCATAGGAAAATCACTGTAATTTAACCCATTTATAAAATAAAACAGATGCCACACACAACCACATTGAAAAGATAGGTTAAAGTAGGAAATACATTTTAACAGGAACCTAAACAACAAAACAAACAAGCAAGCAAAATATAACCAAAGACACTGAAGTAGAGAACAGGCTGACAGGGACCAGAGGGAAGACAGGAGGGAATTTCAGGGGAAAAGGGGAAGGATTTTACAGGAACAAGTATAAAGGACACATGGACAAAAACTAAAGGGGGTGGAAATGGGAGGGAGGTGGGAAGCACTGGGGAGTGGGCTGGAATGGGGGTAAAAGGCAGAAAACTGTACTTGAACAATAATTAAATAAAAAATTAAATTAAAAAATAAATTAAAATTTTTATTTTTCAAATACGTTGGATGAATACAGCATAGCAGTGAGACAATGATATACTTTACAAAGTTGTCTCCAAATAGTTCAAGTACCCATCTGGGACTATAAATAGTTATTACAATTTATTGACTATATTCATTATACTGTACTGTAAGGGGGCTGAGTCACCTGGGTGATTTTATGTTTTGCCAAAAAACTCTGCATGAGACTATGCATGACTGGGAGCATTGTCTTGATGAAGGCATCAATCACCAGTTGCCCATAGCTGCGGCCTTCCAAACAACCTACATGTTTTCCGTGAAGAAACATTCCCAGTGACTGTTTTTGTAATTAATGATTTGTACCTCTTAATTAATTTACCTTTTTTGATCAGTTGCTCAACCCACCTCCACTCTGGCAACCACTAGGCTATTCTCTGTATCTGGGAGTTTGTTTTGATTTTGTTAATTTATTTTGTTCTTTAGATTCTACATATATGATGTCTATCTGGAAAAAGTCCAGCCATTGTTAATATAATAAGAACATTTTGCATGACATTGATGTAACCTGGCAGCCAAGGAGAGTGGACTGGAATGTGCCTGTATGAACAATGACTGTACTAGTCAATAAAGGTGGTAGATGCTGTTCAGTGAGCACGTGCACTCTGTGGCCATGATATTCAAAATGACTGAGTGAAAAGAGTAAGGAGTCTGTATCAGACCTGGCATTAAGCTTGAACATTTCTCCACAGAAACTATTCAGATGATTCAGAAGATTGCAGTTATGGGCAACTGGTGATTGGCATCTTAATCATGACAATGCTCCCACTCATGCACCATGCTTTGTGCAGAGGTTTTTGGCTAAATCTGACTCAGAGTTTTGAGTCAAATGGCCCAGTTGACTCAGCCTCCCTATAGTCCAGATTTGGTGACTTGCAACTTCTAGCTTTTCCAAAACTAAAATCACACTTGAAAAGGAAGAGATTTCAGACTATTGATGAGATTAAAGAAAATACAATGGGAAAGCTGATTGCAATTGGGAAAAAAGTGTAAGGCCCCAAGGTGCTTACTTTGAAGGGGACTGAGGCATTATTGTCCTATGTACCTTGTATCTTCTTCATAAATACCTCTATTTTCCATATTACATGGTTATATACCTTCTGGACAGACTTGTAAGAAAAATCATATGGTATTTGTCTTTCCTTGTCTGACTTTTCTCATTTAGTATAACACCATCATGCTGTTGCAAATGGTAAGGTTCCATTTTTTTATATTCAAGAAATATTACATTGTATATATTACCAAAACATTTTTATCCATTCATTTATTTATTAATAGGCACTGGGGTTGGTTTCACATCTTGTTTAAGGTAAATATCACTGCAATAAATGCAGGGGTACATATATTTTTTTAAATTAGTGTTTTGATTTGCATTGGATATAAACCACAAAATAGATTATAAGGGAGTTCCATTTTTATTATTATTCTGCTTTTGAGGAACCTCCATACAGTTTTCCATAGTGGCTGCACACATTTGCAATTCAACCAACAGTACAAGAGGGTCTCCTTTTCCCAACATATTCACCAATACTTGTTTGTTGATTTATTGATGACAGCCATTCAGACAGGTGTTAGATCATAACTCATTGTGACTTTAATTTGCATTTTTCTGATGATTAGTGATGTTAAGCATCTTTTAAAATCTATTGGCCATCTGAGTGTCCTGTTTTGAAAAGTGTTTATTTAGGTCCTCTTTTTTATTGGGTTGGTTTTTGGTGTTGAGTTCTTTGAGTTCTTTATAATTTTTATATATTAATCGCTTATCAGATATGTTATTGATGAGTGTGTTCTCTCATTCAGTGGGTTGTCTTTTGATTTTGTTGATGGTTTCTTTTGCTGTGTAACAATTTTTTAGTTTGATGCAATACCATTTGTTTACTTTTTCTATTTTTCTTTCTCCAAGAAAATTTATCAGAAAAAAATGCTAAGAAAAAATGTCAGAGAGTTTATTGCCTATACTTTCTTCTAGGAAATGACTTTCTTTGCAGTTTCAAGTCTTGCACTTAAGTGTTTAGTCTGTTTTGAATTTTGTCTTGTATATGGTATAAGGTGGTGTTCTAGTGTTCTTTTTTTGCATGTAGTTGTCCAATTTTCTGATTGAAGAAACTTTCTTTATCCCATTGTAGGTTCTTTTTTAAAAATATATACTTTATTGATTATGCCATTATAGTTGTCCCATTTCCCCCCTTGATTTCCCTCCACCAAGCATACCCCCTCCCCCAATCCCCCTTTTAGTTCATTTTCATGTGTCACAAGTTCTTCAGATTCTGTATTTCCCATACTATTCTTGCCCTGCCCTCTATTTTCTACCTACCATCTATGCTACTTATTCTCTGTACCTACTCCCCCCTTCTCCTCCTCCCACTCCCCTGTTGCTAACCCTCCATGTGATCTTCATTTCTATGGTTCCACTCCTAATCTAGCTGTTCTCTTAGTTTGCTTTTGTTTTAGGTGTGGTTGTTAATAACTGTGAGTTTGCTGTCCTTTCACTGTTCACATTTTTTATCTTCTTTTTCTTGGATAAGTCCCTTTAACATTTCATATAATAAGGGCTTGGTGATGATTAACTCCCTGAACTTGACCTTATGTGAGAAGCACTTTATCTGCCCTTCCATTCTAAATGAAAGCTTTGCTGGATAGAGCAATCTTGGATGTAGGTCTTTGGATTTCATGATTTGAAATACTTCTTTCCAGCCCCTTCTTGCCTGTAAGGTCTCTTTTGAGAAATCAGCTGACAGTTTGATGGGAACTCCTTTGTAAGTGACTGTCCCCTTATCTCTTGCTGCTTCTAGGATTCTCTCCTTCTTTTTAATCCTGGCTAATATAATTATGACGTGCCTCGGTATGTTCCTTCTTGGGTCCAACTTCTTTGGGACTCTCTGAGCTTCCTGGATTTCTTGGAAGTTTATTGCCTTTTCCAGAGCATGTTCTTTTTTAGTTTGTTTATATGATAGTTTATAATTGATATATAAAAGTGCAATCAATTTCTGGATATTTATTGTGTATTCTGCTATTTACTGATGCCACTTATCAGTTATAGTATATTTTGGTAGAAATTTTAGAGTTCTCAGCATATTGTATCATGTCATCTGTCATACATGATAGTTTCAGTTCTTTTCCAATTAGAATGCCTTTTATTTCTTGTCTGAATCTGTGGCTAAAACTTACAGTACTATGTGGAATAAGAGTGGTAAAAGTGGACTTTCCTGTCTTGTTTGTGATCTTTAAAAAAACCCTTTAGTTTTTCCCAATTGGTCTGATGTTAGCTGTACTTTTGTCATATATGGCCTTTATTACGTTAAGGTATGTTTCCTCTTTTCCTTCTTTGCTGATGATTTTTACCATATGGGTGGTAGATATTTTCAAATGCTCTGTCTACATCTGTTATTATAATCATATGATTCTTATCCTTTATTTTGTTTATGTGGTGTATTGTGTTAATTGATTTGTGAATATTGCACCAAAATTGCATCCCAGGAATTAATCCCACTTGACCATGTTGTATGCTTTTTTAAATGTGTTGCTAAATTCAGTTTGCTGATATTTTTAGGACATTTATATCTATGACCACTAGATATATCTGCCTATAATTTTCTTTTATTTTAGTATCTCTACCTGATAGTTTTGAAATCAGGATAATACTGGCCCCATAAAATGAGTTTGGCAGTCTTCCCTGCTCTTGACTTTTTGAAATTGTTAGAGAAATATTGGTGTTAGTTCTTCCAATGTTTGGTAGTATTTAGCTATGAAGCTATTTGATCCAGGACTTTTGTTAGTTAGGAGGCTTTTTTATGACTCTTTCAACTTTGTTGGTTGTAATCAGTCTGTTCAGATTTTCTATTTCTTCTTGATTAAGTCTTGGAAGAATGTATGTTTCAAGGAATTTATCCATTTCTTTCTGATTGTCCAATTCGTTGACATATAATTGCTCATAATATTTTCTTATAATACTTTGTATTTTTGTGGTGTCAGTTGTTACTTCTCTTTCATTTCTGGTTTTATTTATTTAGGTCCTCTCTCTTTTTTTCTTAGTGAGTCTTGTTTATATCTACTCTGGTCTTTATTATTTTCTTTCTTTTACTCACTTTGGAATTTGTTTGTGTTCTTTTTCTAGTTTCTTTAGATGTAATATTAGACTATTTATATATGAGAGCCCTATTTTGTTGAAGTAAGCCTGTATTACTATGAAATTCCATCTTAGTGGGATTCAGCTTTTGCTCTGTGCTATAAATTTTGTATATTGTGTTTTCATTTTTATTTGTCTCAAGGCATCCTTTATTTCTTCCTTGATAACCCACTGGTTACTTAGTAACTTGCTATCTAGCCTTTATATCTTTGTGTGTTTTTTAGTTTTTTTTGGTAAGTGCTCTAGTGTCATACCATCATGGTCTGAGAGGATGCTTGTTGTGATTTCAATGTTCTTAAATTTACTGAGACTTATTTTGTGTTCTAACATGTAGCATATCTTAGAATACGTTCCATGTGCACTTGAAAAGAATGCATATTCTGTTGCTTTGGGGTAAAATACTCTGAAGATATCAATTAAATTAATCGGATCTTATATGTCTTTAAGCCCACTGTTTTCTTATTAATTTCTGTCTGGAAGATATACCCACTGATATCAATTGGGTGTTGGATTCCCCTACTACAACTCTCTAACTGTTGCTCTCTCTATCTATGCCCATCAAGATTAGCTTTACATATTTAGGTACTCTTATGTAAGGTACACACCTATTTATAGGGGTTACATTCTCTAGTTAAATTGATCAATTTATTATTGTGTAATTTTTTCTTTCTTTCTTATTTAGCCATTGTTTTAAAGTTTATTTTGTCTGATATAAATATTGCTAACCCAGCTTTTTAAAAATTTTCATTTGCATGAAATATTTTTTACATCCAGTCTTTGTGTGTCTTTTGATCTGAAGTGGATCTCTTGTAGATAGTGTGTATATATATACAGACATACACATACACACATATACATATATGTATATATGCTTTGTTTTCTTATTCATTCAGCTAAATGCTCTTTTGTTAGAGCATTTAATCCATATACATGTAAGTGATTATTGATAGGTATGCATTTTATTATATTTACTTACATTCTTTTTTTAAAAGAAATTTCTTTAATATTTCTTGTAATTCTGCTTTGATGGTAATAAATTTCCTTAGTTTTTTTCTGGGAAGCTCTTTATTTATCCTTCAATTTTATTGTTTTTATTTTTTTAATAACTTATTATTATTATTACTGTTGAGTGTTTGTATTATGAAAATGCTTAATGTAAAACAAATGCTTAATAAATTTTAAACTTTCCTACTATTTATATCTTTTTACAAATTATATTTTACTGATTATACTATTACAGTTGTCTCAATTTTACCCCTCCACTCAGTACCCCACTGCCTCAAGCAATCTCCACATCATTGTTCATGTTCATGGGTCATGCATATAAGTTCTTTTGCTACTCCATTTCCTTTACTGTACTTTACATCCCCCTGGCTATTCTGAAACTATCAATTTTTACTTCTTAATCCCCCCATATTCTCACCATTTTCCCATACCACCCTCCCATGTGGCAACAATCAAAACACTCTCCGTATCCATGATTCTGTCTCTGTTCTTATTTTTTGCTTAGTTTGTTTTTTAGATTCAATTGTTGATAGATGTGTATTTATTGCCATTTCATTGTTCAGAGTATTTATCTTATTTTTCTTAAGTCCCTTTAAAATTTCATATACTAATGGTTTGGTGATGATGAACTCCTTTAGATTTACCTTGTCTGGGAAGCATGTTATATGCCCTTTGATTGCAAATTATAGCTTTGCTGGATAGAGTAATCTAGGTTGTAGGGGCTTTTCAACACTTTGAATACTTCTTGCTAGTCCCTTCTGGCCTGCAAAGTTTCTTTTCAGAAATCAACTGACCATCTTATGGGAACTCCTCTGTAGGTAATGAACTTCTTTTCTCTTGCTACTTTTAAGATTCTCTCTTTATCTTTAATCTTTGGCATTTTAATTATGATGTATCTTAGAGTGAGCCTCTTTGCACCCATCTCCTTTGGGACTCTCTGTGCCCCTTGGACTTGCATGTCTATTTCCTTTTCCAAATTAGGGAAGTTTTCTTTCACTTTTTCAAATAGATTTCCAATTCCTTGCTCTTTTTTTTTCCTTCTGGCACCCCTATCATGTGAATGCTGGAATGCTTGAAGTTGTCCCAGACACTGCTTACACTATCCTCATTTTTTTACATTCTTTTTCTTCTTATTGCTCTGATTGCTTTTTTCTTATGTTACAAATCATTGATTTTGTTCTCAGCTTCATGTACTTTACTGTTGTTCCCCTATAAATTGTTCTTTATTTCAACTAATGTATCCTTCATTTCTGACTGGATCTTTTTTTTTAAAGATTTCATTTATTTATCTTTAGAGGGGAAGGGAAGGAGAGAGGGAGAGAAACATCCCTCTCTCCCAAACAATGTATGGTTGCCTTTTGTGCGTCCCCTGCTGGGAATTGGCCTGCAGAGAACTGGCCTGCAACCCAGGTATGTGCCCTGACTGGGAATCAAACTGCGATTGTCTGGTTCACAGGGCTGCGCTCAATCCACTGAGCTACAACAGCCAGGCTGACTGGATCTTCTTTATGCTGTTGAGGTCCTCACTAAGTTCTGTGAGCATTCTTGTAACTGTGTTTTAAACTCTGCATCCGATACATTACTTATCTCTATGTTGCTTAGTTTTTTTTTTTCTGGAGTTTTGATCTGTTCTTTCATTTGGGCCATGTTTCTTTGTGTCTGCATACTGGCAGCCTCCCTATGTTTATTTCTATATATTACATAGAACTTTTATGACTCAATGTCTTGGTGGTATGGCCGAATGTAGTAGGTATCCTGTAAGGTCCAGTGGCATGGCCTCTCCTGTTACCCAAGCTGTGTACTTGAAGTGCACCATTTGTGTTGGCTGAGTACACCCTCTTCTTTTAGTTGAGCCTTGATTGCTGTTGAAAGTCAATAAGAGAGATTTCCACAGGCTGGTCTGTTGCAAGAAGTGACTGTGACCACCAACTTCCACCCTCCATGGAGGGTCAGCTGTACAGGGGCATGGTGATGGTGTTCCAGTGTGGTCTGTAGCTATCCATGGGGTGCAGAAGCTGTGGGATTTCCCAGGTAACATAGGACAAGGTCAGTCCCTACCACCATTTTCTCTGGCACCATCATGAATGAGCTTTAAAGCAATCTGAGATGGCTGCTACTTGTGCTGGGGTTGGGGATTCCTAGGTGAAGCCAAGCTGTGAATCTAAGCTGATTACTGCTAGTGACAGGTTTAAGACCACTTAGCAAGATACACAGGGCCTGGAGGATCACTGAAGTTGGCCATAGCTTGTTTGATAGAGTTTAGAAATTTGTGCAGCATAAGCCAAGATCAACCATTCATATGGAAAAGCCATAGTTCACAGTTTTTGGTGATCCCATAAGTTGGGTGGTACAAAGTCTCAGAGGATCTCCAGGGTGGCACAAACCTGTTAGTTAGGTTGATAGAGTGTCACATATGGCACCCACCTGCCAGCTCTGTGGGTCCTTCAGGAGAGGGCTCAAAAAAGGGACAATGGCCTCTGACTGCCTTTCACTCTGGGAGAAACCTGTCCCCTCAATCCTGCTTTGATGCCAGACACTTCAGTTCCTCCCTGTATGCCACTGGTACCCAAGTGCTGGAGTTCAGAGGGACTGACTCTGAGTAAGTCTCTGTGTGGGTTCTCTAAGGGAAATGGCTTGGTACTCCAGAAGTTTCTTCAATCAACTCTGTCCCTGTTGGGTTTTGCAGCCAAAAGTTATGGGGATTTATCTTTTTGCCATTGGAATCCTGGACTGGGGGACCTGATGTTGGGCTGGGACTCCTTGCTCCTGAAATATCCCTTCTGAATTTTTACCCACCACAAATGTTTGTGGAACCATCCATTCCATGTCTCTACCCCTCCTCCCTATCTGGATATATATTGTTTTTTAAAAAAATTCCATAGTTGTCAGAGTCCCATTCAACTTGATTCCTGTCAGTTCTGCACAATGGTTGTTATATATTTTAGTTGTAATTTTAATGTAGTTATGCAAGGAGTCCAGCTGTTTTTATCTATGCCCTCCTCCTTAACTTTTAAATGATAGGCTTATTCAGTATAATTATCTTGGTTGAAGGTAATTGCTTTTCATTACTTTGACTATTTCATGCCTGCAGAGTTTCTATTGAGAAATCACCTGACAATCTTAAATTTACTTTTATTGTATTTTTTCCATTACTATTGATCCCTATTAAACAACCCTCCACCTGATAATCAGCACACTGTTGTTCATGTCCATGAGACCATTTTCCTTTTTGCTCAATTCCTCCACCCCTAATCACCCTTGCCCAGAGCTGTCAGCCTGCTCTCTCTTTCTACAAGTCTGTCTCTGTTTTACTTTTTAGTTCAATTTATTCATTCATTTTCACATATGAATAAAATCATATGGTATTTGTCTTTCTCTGACTGGCTTATTTCACTTAGCATAATGTTCTCTAGGTCCATCCATGCTGTCACAAAGGGTAAAATCTTTCTTTCTTTCTTTCTTTCTTTCTTTCTTTCTTTCTTTCTTTCTTTCTTTCTTTCTTTCTTTCTTTCTTTCTTTCTTTCTTTCTTTCTCTCTTTCTTTTCTTCTTTCTTTCTTTCTTTTTTCTCTCTCTTTCTCTTCCTTCCTTCCTTCCTTCCTTCCTTCCTTCCTTCCTTCCTTCCTTCCTTCCTTCCTTCCTTCCTTCCTTTCTCTTCCTTTCTTTTACAGCTGAGTAGTACTCCATTGTGTCAGTGTCCCATAGTTTTATTATCAATTCATCCATTGATGGACACTTGGGCTGCTTCCATATGTTGGCATTTGTAAATAACACTATAATAAACTAATTAATTAAAAATAAGCAAAGGACCTGAATAGAGATTTCTTCAAAGAGGATATACAGATGGCCAGTAGACATATGAAGAGATGCTTGATATCATTAATCATCAGAGAAATACAAATTAAAACAATGAGATATCACTTCACACCAGTCAGATGGCTGGTCAATATGTCAACATACAACAGATGCTGGTAAGGATGTGCAGAAAGGGAAACACTTTTGCACTGTTGGTGGGAATGCATAGTGGTGTAGCCACTGTGGAAGGCATTATAGAGATACCTCAAAAATTGAAAATGGAACTGCTTTATGACCTAGCAATTCCACTTCTGGGAATTTGTCCACAAAAACCAAAACACTAATTTGTTAAACTCCTGACAGTCTTATGGGAGCTCACATGTAGGTAACTAACTGTTTTTCTCTTGCTGCATAAGATTCTCTCCTTGTCTTTAGTTTTTGGCATTTAATTATGATGAATCCTGGTGTGCCTCTTTAGGACTCTTTGTGCTTCCAGTACTGTGTGTCTGTTTCCATCACCAAGTTAGGGAAGAATTCAGTCATTGTTTCTTCAGAGAGGTTCTCAGTCCCTTGCTCTCTCTCTTCTTCTTTTGGTGTGCCTATGATACAAATATTCTTACACTTGATGTGGTCCCAGAGGTCCCTTAAATTATCTTCTTTTTTCTTTTTTTGTTTCATTTTGGTATTTTCTGTAATGTTGTTTTTCGAATTGTTAATTTAATCTCGTATTTCATATAATCTTCTATTCCTTCTGATGTATTTTTTTAATATTTAATTTATTTATTTTTAAAGAGAGGGGAAGGGAAGGAGAAAGAGTGGGAGAGAAACATCAATGTGTGGTTGCCTCTCATGTGTCCCCAATGGGGACCTGGCCTGCAACCCAGGCATGTGCCCTGACTGGGAATTGAACCAGCAACCCTTTGCTTCAGAGGACTGTGCTCCATCCACTGAGCTATACCAGCCAGGGCCTTCTGATGTATTTTTATATTATGACTGTATTGTTTGTTTATAACTGGTTCTCTTTTATGATTTTTATGTTTTTTTTTGCTTACTGTTTATTTTCTGAAGTTCTTACTGAGTAAACCCCTTCTTCTTCTAAGTTTCTTGAGCATCCTTATAACCATTGTTTTGAACTCTGCATCTGGTTGATTGCTTATCTACATTTTATTTTATTATTTTTCTGGGGATATATCTTGTTCTTTTATTTAAACATGTTTCTTTGTCTCTTTGTTTTGGCTGTCTCTCTGTACTTGTTTCCATGCTTTAGCTAGATGTGCTATGTTTCCTAATTTTGGTAGAGTGGCCTTATTTAGTGGATAACTTTTGGTGCTCAGTGGCCCTGTCTCTCTGATCAGCTGAGCTGGGTGCTACAGGTGTCCCTTGTGTGGTTTATATGAGTCATCCTCTTGTAGTTGAATCTTGCTATTGTCCCATCCATGGGTAAGGCTGACCATCAGGATGGTTTACTCTGAGGATTGACACTAACCACAGTGTTGTGTTGCTGTGCAAGAGCTGACATTGTGAAGAGAAATTTGCTCCAGCAGCATCTGGTGCTTGCTGAGATTTCTTTTTTGGGGCATGTTGTGGAATGAATTGCATCCTGTTCTGATGTAGTATGAAGCCAGCCATTGGGTATGTTGGTTCTGGGTTTTTTGGGGAGGGACTTCAGTGAAGGTCAATATCAGACACTTCTGTGACCAGCCCTGGGTTACATGTTAGGAGCTACAAAAGTATCCACAATTGCTGGCTGTCTATCCTGGGTCTCGGTGCATGTGAATGGGGCCAAGCTATGTACCTAGTCCAGATGCCACCAGTACCAAACATGGGGCTGTTAGGCTAAAGGCCCAAGGCACCATGAGATCTGTTTCCACCTATTGGCTACCCATTAGGTTCCAACACTGGAAGAGTTTCATGCAGTATGTGAGTTGCATGAGGCTGGGTCTCAGTGATTTATCAGGTAGGGGTGACTGGTGTTTCCCCAGGGTAATACAAATTCAAAGTCAGTGCCTGTGTTGGGTCTGAGGCCACTCAGCAAAATCTCAGGTTTTACCAAGATCAGTCACCATCTGCCTGGGGCCTGAAAACCTTTTTGGGGAAGCAGGGTCAGGGAGTCCTCAGAATAGAACCAGTGGAATTCATCAGAATAAAACAATTGAAGTTTGGCCTCATGGGAGAACAGGAACCATGGCACCTATTGGGCATCTGAGAAGATGTCCCTCACTTTAAGGCCACACAACTAAGTATCCTCTTGTGTGTTTGTGGCACCTACAAACTCTCCTGGAATTCTTCAAGTGTATTTTTAAGAAAGACTACAACATGGGCCTAGACTGGCTATCACTACCAGCACATCCCACAGCTGTTTGTGAGCTTGGCAGGGCTAGGTCTCAGGGAGTTGGCAGGCTATGGCTAGTGCTGTTTCCCAAGTTGATGCTGTGGAGTGGTAGGACCAACATAGGAATAGTGGTATTGGTTGGGCACTGGGGAAACACAGTCCTTGTCCTAAAGCCACACAACTTAGTCTCCACCTGTGTGTCTCTGGATGCCCCTGACTTGCCTGGAATTCCTGAAGAGTTTTTCAAAAAAGACTGAAATGTGGGCCCAGGCTGGTCTCCACCAGCAAATCCCAGAGCTATTTGGGAACTCAACAGGGTGGGGCCTCAGGGAGTTGTCTGGGTGGAGCCACTGTAGCTCCCTAGGCTAATGCTTTCTAGAGGTAATTGTTCAATCCAGAAAAGGTGGCATGGGAGATAGACTTAACACAGGGACACTGGTGACTATTTTTATTTTCCAGCCCTCTCCCCAAGGCCACACAACTCAATTTCTTCTTCTGAGCAACTGTTCCTTGCTGGAGACTAGTGTGAGTGCCCAGAATGAAATTTTGTGTGTTGGCACATTAAGAGGACACCTGGGTTTCCAGCAGTCTCCTGTATCACTCCCACAGACAGAAGAGCCACTGATTTTCACAGCTAGATGTTATGTGGGCTATTCTTCCAGGCACTGCTGCTCTAATCTGTGGAGTGCAGTGTGCAGTTGAGACCCCTCACTCTACAGGGGGAATCTCTGCAGCTCAGATATACCTATGAACACTCAATCATCACACAAGTGTCTCTGGTGGCCCTTTTTGTGTCTTTGCCCCTCCTTCCAGTCTCAATGTGGCTTCTGTAGATCCTTGGTTATAAGATTCTGTTCAGCTAGTTTTGGGATGGTTATCTAGGTTGATTGCTCTATAAGTTAATTGTAATTATTATGTGATTCTGGGAGGAGATGAATGTTACTCCCATGTCCTCCACCATCTTGGATCTGTCCCAGATTTAAGGATAGAGAAAAATTTAATTAGTAAAATATAAAAGCTGCATGTTCATGGGTATACACACACATACTCCCCTCATCAATTCTTTATTTCATGTGTTTATTCCATGTGTTTATCTTGGCAGAAAGAAAATTTAGATCCCTAACTTTGTTAGATGTTTTTAGAAACAATAATTTCAAATATGTAGTAGAAAGAAGAATCCACTTGCCATAACAGTGTAAATGTGGGGAGGTGCATTGTATTTAGTTAAACTTTTGGGTAAACTGCTACTTTGACAGGGCAGAAGAGTAAATTCCAAGTGAAACTGAGCTCATTTCCTCAGATGGAGTCCAGGGAAGTAAATCAAATCCAGAACAGCAATGCCCTGGAAGCATGTCAGAATTCTTCTAACACAGCCTTCTTCTGCTAGAGAAACTTCCTCTGAACCAGGCCAGGCTTATGTAATGACAGGTAAAATTTTCCTGTAACTTAAAAGCCACCATAGTGAACTGAGGAAGAGCCACACAGTGAGGATCCTGAAGATTAGATGCCAGATCCTGTATCATCTCTGTGGATTGAAAACCAAAAACAACATAAGTCATTAAGTCTGAGCATGTACAGTACAGTAGACAATTACCTCAACAGGTTGCTTCCCACCTGAACCTAAAATCTTGACATATGCAAAACTTTGAAAACTCAGACAGAAGTCTGAGCAAGGGCAGTGGGTAGCCCCGACTTGACTATTTTATGCTTTCATCTACAAGCTACTGAGATATCATGTCCCATTAGAGAGAGAGAAAAAAGAAAGCTACACATTTCACAAAATTAACTTTGTAAATTGCTAAAGAAGCATTCTGGTACCAAAGATCTAGGCATTAATTTTGGAGCAGATGGGATCACTGGACAACTACAAGCTATAATCATACTCAACAATGTGATCTAGGTCAAAGCATGGCCCTGGTGAGGAATAGGAATGTAGGCCAGTCTGTAGAGATGGGCTACAATCTTCAGACCTGGGACATGAGTCCTGGTGTTAGAAATACCATGTATCATGAACTGTGAGAACTAACCCACTTTTATTCATGCAAATGATGTGGAGAATTTGCTTCATTTGATATTTCAAGTATGTTTCCAATTGCCCTGACAATAGGAAAGGCCCAGAGGTCTGTTGAGCTTTGACTCTGGCCCATAGAGAGCACTGCTTCTTGTATTAGGGCCTAAGTACCATCACTAGTCTTTAGCAACATCTGTCCTTCATTCTAGCACCTGCAAGGGAGCTCCTACCAACCCTGGGCTTAGACATGTTTCATTTCATGGATACACTAAGTTGTTAAAAGTTGATTCTAGAAAACTATATTCATCAGGAGAAATAAGAACATTTCAGAAATTATATAAATGTCTAATCACTACGCTGTTTACTTACAACTAATATAATATTGTTAAAATAAAGCTTAACCTTTCTTTTTATATAATTAATTATCAAAATATAGAAGTCAATATTTGTCATTCTAAAACAAGGAATGGACCATATGTTGAGGTTTAAATACAGAGTACAGTTTGCCTGTCTTGCTACCCTTCCCCCCAAATCTATTCATATTTTGTGTTTGCTCTGAACTTGGAAATAGAATGTTTGTAGCTCTGCAACTCCTCATTTCCTTTTTTATGTGAACGGTATAACATATACTTCTATTTTGGATAAAGACTTTCTGTTTTGAAAGTTTTGGAGAGAGAAAGGCCTGCAGCCCTTCGTCAGTACAGCATATGTTAGTGCAAAGATTTTTTTCTGAAAATAAAAAAACAACCTATGTGTTAGGCTTTATTTAATCTTTTAAGCAGCTGAGGCTGAGTACAGAGGATGGTGCTGGGAATGTTATGGAAGCTGGATCTGTGGATGAGTAATTAAGTGGTGTGGTAAGAATATATGTTGAGGTTTCTTCATAGGAGATTGAGGTGTGAAGGAGCAGTTTCTCTAGGTGCTCTTCAGTGTGCTTACTAGAGAAGTCGCTGACAAAGCAAATGGTCTCCCATGTCTAAGACGGATGGAATGCTGCAGACTCAGAGATGGGTGGAGGGCTTCCACCATCCAAAATTGTGTCACCTGGACAGGCCAACTTTACCTAAACAATAATTTCTCAAAAATTATGAGAGTGCATTATATTTTAACTCTGTGGGTTCTGGTTTCTCTAATTATCCTTGGACAAAGAGTTCAATGGAAAGTTCAAGGACTTTAGAATGAGACTGGGAACTTTGGCCATGCCACTTATCTGTGTTTCATTTTCTCCTTTTGTGTAATGGAAATGATACTTAATAATATGATGTACAGATTAAACCTGGGAAACACATAGCATACACTTGGAAAGTAGAAGGTACAAAATATATGGAATATATGCTGGCTATTTTTATTAGGAAAATAAGAAAGGCATCCTCTGAGAAAAACTCCAGCCATCCACCTGTGAGCATCATTCCTGACAATAATTTTTTATCATTGTAAAAAAGGTAATCATTCTCTTTTTTACCATTTATTTTATTAATCAATCAATTACAGGTCAGGATATACCAAATACTCATTCTTCTGTGGATAACTTGCTGAATACAGCTACGTAATGTGGAATCTTTGGAAGTTATACATAAGTGTAGGTTTCATTTAAGGACACACCACACACACATATCTATAAAATTTGAAGCACTTGTTTATGCTTTAATTAACTTATTTCATTTTGAAGATGAGAAAATTAAGATATTAAGAGTTTAAATACAGAGACTTCCGCCAAGATGGAGGCATAGGTGGATATCCGTGCCTTCTCCCACAAGCAAGTTTAGAGACAACTAAATATTAGCAACAGAAAACACAGCCAGAACACAGAAAATTGAACTTTTCGGAAGTCTGTTAACAACAAATTCTTCAGCCTGACCGGTAAGGGGAGAAACCAGCAGCTGGTGGAGCAGGGTAACACTGGAAAATTCGGTCAGATGGACTCAGGCGCGCGGAATCCAGGTGCAGTGTTGGACCTAGTGAGCGACCGAGCGAGCGACCAAGTGAGCAACCTTGGGGAAACAGCGAGGGAGCAGGATTGTGGGTTGACTGTGGTTGCGCATTGGTGCACAGATAGACAAGCGAGGGAGTGTGCGATTTGGACCGAAACCCAGCGGGTCCCCTTGGCAGGCGGCTTGGAGTGTGCCGCCATTTCCCTGCTCTGACCCCACCTCCACATACAGCGTCATAACCCAGCGACCTGGTAGTCCAAGGCTCTGCTCCTCACACTTAAAGGGCGCGAACAGACCAAAAATGGCTAAAGAAGATCTCAAAGCCCCAGAGCCTATAAATCTAAGTGATGAAGAAATAGCAAAACTCTCAGACCCACAGTTTAAAACACTGGTGATCAGGATCCTCACAGAACTGGTTGATTATAGCCACAAATTAGACAAATATATGAAGGCAAAACTAATTGAAATGAATGGAATTGCACAGGAAACCAATAGCAATGAAAAGAAAACTGGGACTCAAATCAATGGAGTGGACCAGAAGAAAGCAAATAATGGCCAAACAGAAAAGAGTCAAGAAGCAAGAATTCAAAGAAGTGAGGACAGTCTTAGGAACCTCCAGGACATCTTTAAACACTCCAACATCTGAATTATAGGGGTACCAGAAGGGGGAAAGGCACAGCCACCAGTGGAAAACTTATTTGAACAAATAATAAAGGAGAATTTCCCCAATCTGGCAAAGGAAATAGACTTCCAGGAAATCCAGAAAGCTCAGACAGTCCCAAAGAAGTTGGACCCAAGAAGAAACACACCAAGGCACATCATAATTACATTAGCCAAAATTAAAATGAAGGAGAGAATCCTAGAAGCAGCAAGAGCTAAGGGGACAGTCACCTACAAAGGAATCCCCATCAGACTGTCAGCAGATTTCTCAAAAGAGACCTTACAGGCAAGAAGGGGCTGGAAAGAGGTATTCCAAGTCATGAAATCTAAAGACCTACAACCAAGATTGCTCTATCCAGCAAAACTTTCATTTAGAATGGAAGGGCAGATAAAGTGCTTCTCAGATAAGATCAAATTCAAGAAGTTCATCATCACCAAGCCCTTATTATATGAAATGTTAAAGGGACTTATCTAAGAAAAAGAAGTTAAAGAAACATGAACAGTGAAAGGACAACAAACTCACAGTTATTAACAACCACACCTAAAACGAAAGCAAACTAAAAGGATAGCTAGATCAGGAGTGGAAACATAGAAATGAAGATCTCACGGAGGGTTAGCAACAAGGGAGTGGGAGGAGGAGATGGGGGGAGAAGGTACAGAAAATAAGTAGCATAGACAGTAGATAGAAAATGGATGGGGGTGGGCAAGAATAGCATGGGAAATATAGAATCTAAAGGTATTGAGACACATGGACATAAACTAAAGGGGGGGTAATGGTGGGGATGGAGGTGTAGGATGGAGGGGAATGAAGGGGGGAATAGAACAACTGTAACAGCATAATCAATAAAATTGTTTTAAAAAAGAGTTTAAATACAGAGTCAGAGCTCCTCTGAGTTGAAAATAGTCTCAAGAGAAACATTCATCTGATTGCAGATCACATTTCTTCTACAACATCCCTGACAAGTCTATTCCTTTCCAATGTCTATTAATCTCCAGAAAAGTGACTACTGCAGAGACCAGCCCACTATTTGTGAGGTCTGAGAAGGCCCAGCAGTCTCATTTTAGTGTCTAAGGAAACCCAATCTCTTGAAACTTTCAATCATTCCAACCCCGGGTTCCTTGCAGAATGAGTGAGATCCTTTTTCCCACACTCTGGTGCCTCAGTGATTTCTTGGCAGCACCATATCTTGCTCAGCATTTCCTTTGTCAGGGTCTTTCATCGTCACCTTCCCAATCTTGGTTAATGCTCTGAACTGGCCCAGTGTGCGGCAAACAGAAGTAAGCTTTGGGGGTTTTGCACCAGATAGAACATATGAGCTTAGGTCTCCTATTTGTGAAACAGAGTTAAGAATCACCATTTTAAAGGCACATGGTGAGAACATGTACCAAACCCACACATTGGTGAGAAGATATAGCAAACTCATGCATTTCTTTCCTTCCTCCCTGTTCTTAACACATATGATTTAACCAGAAATATATTGTTACTTGAACTATGGAGACATAATTGGTAGAAATCCAGGAATTGGATGTTCTTCCATGGTTTAGGATAAAGCGCAAGCTAAAGAAAATGAGAAAGAGAAAAGATATCTGTTGTGTTGTATTCATACTTTAAAAAAAATTGTTGCATAATTACATCACATCAAACTATATAATTGGAACTTATAATTCTTTTTTTCAACATTTTATTTTTACTTATATTTATAGAGAACAAAAGGGGAGGAGAGAAACATCAATGTGTGGTTGCCTCTCGTGTGCCCCCAAGTGGGGACTTGGCCTGCAGCCCAGGCATGTGCCCTGACTGGGAATTGAACCAGCGACACTTTGGTTCGCAGCCTGCACTCAATCCACTGAGCTACGCCAGCCAGGTGGAACTTACAATTCTTATTCCATTATTGAAGCTTTGAGATTTAACAAATTTTAAATGTAAACAATATTTTATGGCCTACTATGCTTATAAAACTGAGGCAAAAATGAAATATAATGGAGGTGCACCTTAAGTAACACTTTTTAAATTCATCATCTCCACTCTTCCCACCCTAGGCTATAAGCTAAAGGCAAAAATTCAGAGTTCTAGTTGCTTACCATTGCTTGGCTATGAGTTTCCTTTTACTTATTTTTTCCTCTGTAAGTCACAAAAAAGCTTCAGCAAATAATTTGAAATTTATTTTTAAGTCCTCACACGAGGATATGTTTGTTGCTGAGAGAGAGAGAGATCTATGTGAGAGAGAAACATTGATTGATTGTCTGCTGTACAAGCCCAGGCTGGGGACTGAACCTGAAACCTAGGCATATTCCCTGACAGGTATCAAACCTGCAACCTTTTGGTGATGGGATGACATTCCTAGCAACTGAGCCACCCAGCCACATATGAAATTTAATGTTTTTAAACATACCTTATTGAGGAATTATCGAGTAGTACTAGCATAGTTGCAATACCTGAGAACAATAGAGGCCCGTGCAGCTGATGGCGAGTAAGAAATACCAAAGGCAGGAAAATAGGGTATACTTCCCCTTTACCAGAGACCTGAATCCTGGTCTGGGCAGAGCTCCTGCTTTAGCTGACATGGCCTGTGGTGGAAGCATACTGAAAAGTCCCAGCAGGAGAAAGAGCCAGCTGAGGAAGATGGTAGATGCTGGAAGAGGTGGGTAGAAGAATGGATTCTTCCAGGGTGAAAGTAGGCAACGCCCCTTGCTCAGAAGAATGGAGCTGTAAACCTGGCTCTACTGTAGACTGAAATTGTATCTATTTAAAGCTTCTTGTCTGAAGGGACTGTGAGGCCACAGGGTGTGGAGGCAAAGAAATTTCTGATTCTGGGGAAAGTGAGAGGCACAGGCCTACATGAGAAGTTCTGAGTTGATATGAATGAGACTAGGAATTGAATCCAACCACAGGAAGAATGAAAGAACACGGCTGAGTGACACCAACCCAAGAAATAGGCAGAAAGCCTATTAACAGACTGAAGGCTCTTCAGCCAATTGCTCCTTGAAGCGTAGCACTGGGTGATGGGGTGCCTTTTAGGTTCCTCATGGCTTCATTCACTGCAGCAGCAGGAACTTGAGATACACAGCCAGTAGGGTTGACATCCACAGGTTCAGGGACTTGGTAATAAACTTCTCCCTGCAGCTGGCAGAGGCCTGGGCCAGCTGAGGTAGACAGATTTTTCCTAGGTTCCCAAGCCCTGAGACCAGGGCACAGGGGCAAGTGGAGAAGCTTCTGCTTAAATGATAAGGGGTGGCCTTTGCCTCTCAACTTGATCTTTTGATCTCCTCCAACCTCATGGTACTTCTTTTGCTCAGATAAGACACTCACAAATGGGTGCCAAAGATTAATTATTTAGTGTCAGAAGAGTGGTATTTCTGATGATGAAGAGTTTCATATAACTGCTAAGTATTATTATAATTAGGAAGCTAAGCAGATACATTTATCCTGCATCTACTAATTATGTAGGAAAGCAAATTAATTTTCCCTGTCCGTGCTCATTTTGCTTGCTGGTTATTTTTATTTCAGGTACAAGGAGAAAGTCTTATCTCCTCCAATGTGGATTATATATGCTGTGCTCCTCTGTCCAACCAATTTAGATAAAACTGAATCCACCCTAGAGAAATTTCATTTAGGGAGTGGTGGTGGGAGGAGGAGATAAGACCTTCTTGTCTGAGTGAGTTATAAATAGCGGACAAATAAATAGAAAATCCCAGCTGCTGTTGGGGGAAAAATGTGTGTGAGCTTTTTCTCCCACTCCTATATAATTAGCCTGAGTCACTGTCCTCCATACTGGGAGTGTGTGAGGGGGAGGAGGAGGAGGTGTGGAGGCAGACAGCCAAGCCTGGGGCTAGGGAAGGTGCTATTCTTCACTGAGTTTTCTGGAGACAGGAACTCCAGAACAAATGGGGCACGAATAGCATTCTGGTCCTGGTAAGACAAATCAGAAGGAAAGGACCACTATTGCACAATGGGACTTATAAACAAGACACTGTGGATGTGTGTAGAAGATGTGTAATACCCATAGTATCTTATTTCCCATTTGAGGACTCATTCTCCAGGAAGTTTAATTGCTGCCAATCTGTGATCTTACTATCACTTTTCCTTGCATGGACCTTACAGGTTGTGTTCACTTGGTTCTTGATGGTGTTCATGCTGGCAAGATCTGAGATAACCTCATTCCCCATCTGACCTGTGCTCCCATTTTCAACATCTCTCCAAGACTGGGTCGATGTGAGTGAAACTTGCTCCATTTTGGGATGTTACTAGACTGGGGTGTTACTATTATGATCATAGGAAATTATCCTACTTCTCTAAATCTTTATTCCTGTCTGTTACTTTGTGTCCTGCTATACATACAACACACACACTCAGGCAAAGGCATTCCAGCTCCTAGAACCAGTAGGGACTCTACTGAACTGTCTCAGACCTGTTGCCTAAACATATCCCCACCTATTTCTAGCTCTGCCCAGTCATGCTGGAGTACTGAGGCACTCAATGATAGGACCAGGGTGAGGATGAGGTGAGTGAGGTGTCTAGTGCACACAACTTAAGGAAGTGCTCATTTTCAGGAGCTGATTCCTCACTCAGAGTGACCTGAAAGTAAGGACCTCTTTAAGTCACATGTCCTGAGTTCTCACTGACCTCACCACAGTCGAGGCTCTGGTCCAGGAATTCCCAGGCTTTAATCATGAAAGTGGTTCTGGTTGGCTGAATTATAGCCACCAAAGGTGGCCAGGTCTTGGAATTTTAAAATATAATATCTTAAACTGCTAAAACATCCTTGTAGATGTTGACTATTAAAAGATCTTGAGATAGAGAAATTATTCAGAAATATGAGCTTGGACCCTAAATGTAATCACAGTGTCCTTAGAAAAGGGGGATAGAAACACATTTAACTACTACTGTCCTTGAAGAGAGAAAACAATGCCATGCTTTAGCAGAGAAAGGGAACTTTGAAGAGTTTATGCTGTGGGCTTTGAAGTTGGATGAAGAAGACACCAGCCAACCTCAAGAATCCGGCAAGGCAAAGAAACAGATTGTCACTGAGAGCCATTAAAGGGACCATGGCCTCTGATTTTGCCCCACCAAGAATTGTGAGAGACTAGATGTGTGTTCTCTTAAGCCACCAGCTTTATGGTAATGTATTACAACAGCTACTGGAAATGAATCAGAAGCCCAGCTCCTTCTATTCCTGACTTCCCAAAAACTATCTGGATTTTTGTCCTTATGCCCCAAAACATGGAATAGGACAGAAGAACAACTCTCAGACACACACACACTGGAGCCTAACTCTTGCTTTCCCCTCAGACTCAAACTCCCAAAATTTTAGCCTATTGGTAGAGATTTGGCTTTTGCAACTCTAAAGCTCAGAATTGACACAGGTGGTGAAAGTGGAATGCCAGGGTAAGGGGGCAGTGATGAGGGAATCTTGGTAAATATCACAACATGCTTTATCTCTATGAAGGTAGTGAGCAAGCCATTTCATACATGAAGATATTTACCTATTGAGGCATCCCAGTTCACCCTCAATGCAAATAAGACAGAGTATGAGAAAGTTAATTTGTTCTAATCTCATAGTTAATATAGTAAAAATTTCTCCTTCAAACCAGGAATTTAGAATTCCCTCATGGATCTTACAGGATATGGAATTTGACATCTGCCATCCATAATGTGCCCAGGACCAGAGAAAATAGAGCCCTGACAGCCACCAGTGAGGTGACTTGTGTTCACATTGCCCCACCCCTGTTGGTCACCTGTAAGGCAAAATTAAAGCCCTTACTACCTCACAGGAAGTCCTCTAGGATATGGGTCCAGCTTTGCCCCATTGGGAGTGCTTGGTCTCCCATGATCATTGTATTGTTTCCCATGCCTTCCCCACAACCTCAGCACCAGGCTCTGCCACTAAGAGAGTCATGTGTTCACATCTCCCTTGGTTCTAGTTCATATACTTGTTTTTGTACATGCCCTTTTCATTTATTCTGCAAGTGCTAAATCAAAAGTGCCCTCTCTGGTTAAAGCTCCTCTGATACCCCTTGGAAAGAGTAAGGGTGACCTTTTTTATGATCCAGAGTTTATACCTAAAGCCCTATCTCACTGCTCTACGATTGTTTATTTTCCTTCTTCCTACAACAGACAGAATCTGTATCTACAAAATTCTATCATTTCTTTTAAGTGACTTTCGAAGTACCCAATACATAAAGGTTACTCAATAAATATTTGTTGAGTGAAGGAATGGAAAAATATATAAGTATAACAGAGCACAATGTTATTATTGGTAGAAAATTCTGGTATCTCCAAAGTACCAAGTAAGACTTGCTCCAGCATGAGAAAACAACTAAGTGAATACTTTAGAGGAAAAATTCTTGCCTGATCCTTTGGAAATGGGGTGAAGGAGCACTGCAATGATATGTTTTCTTCTTGGTTTTTATACTTCATCTCACCCACAATGGAGCTGTATGTTTTGTAGAGCACATTGACATAGAATGAGTGTAGCTGGGAAATTATACAGAGAATTGAAGATAAATATTAATTTACGTGGGCCTGAAAATAAAAGTTTCATAGTAAGACAAATCAATAATATGAATCTTCCCTTGAACTCAGAGGTAGATAAACTGATGAGTTTAAGTAGTGATACTTAAAAATATTCCACAGAATCTGGGGGAGTAGAAAATGACTCATTTTCATCAGCCATGATGGAAGTGGAGCAGGGAGGGGAAGCTTGAACAAGGAGACAAAATTTGAAAGGCTCTTTCTTTTTTCCCCCTTCTACAACATTTCTCTTTTACCAGGAGGTTACCCTAAGGTTTACATGACACAGGACACTCATATTTTTAAGAGTTTTTCCTTTCAGATTTTTATCTTAGTGATTACAGTTAACCAGTGAACAAATATATAAACTCTGTGAGTCCACTAACAAGTGGATTTTTTCAATAGGTATTTGTACTGTTTTTGATCTATGGTTGGGAGTACACAGATGAAGAGAAATGATTTTATGTATTAATCTAGGCCATTTTATGTAGGGAACTTGAGCATCCATGGATTATGGTATTTGTGGGGGTCCTAGAACAAATAGCCCACAGATACCAAGGGACAATTTAACTTTTGGGGTATCAAAAGATATACATGGATTTTTTGCCTGTGATGAGGTTGGATCCACTAACCTCTGTCGGCATTGTTCAAGAATTGAATGTATATATCTTAGTACAAAAATTCTGTAATTTCAAAAGCTAGCAGTTTTGGACTATGGTAAATTGAGAGTATAATGACAAGTTGAGTGACAAATATGTTTCAATCCTTGATCAGAGAAATACAAGCTCTACAAAATATATTTGGCCTAAGGATAAGTAAAAAATGACTCTAAGTATAGAAGCATTTTTTGTTTCCTGGTTTAGTGGAAACAGAAACATGTATAAATTCAGATGGAAGAGGAGAATGGACATGGCCCCTGGTGTCAGAGTGGCCCAAGCTCATGTCCCAGCTCTATCACTTAATAGAGGATAGACAGGTTATCTTGACTCAGCTTCCCACATAGCTGAAAGTACATTTATCTCCATGATGAAGAATTTCTGTGGCTACTCTATGTGAGAGGACACACATACTATCCCTGACATCCACAACCAGTAAGTATTCCTTTTCCTATAATCACGTCTGCCAATTCAGAAATACTATTGTGTGGGGGCAACTTTCCTCCCAAGTCCCCCTGTGTGCCATGGATGAGAGTAAATATGACTGAGACATGATATGATCTGCTTGGGGAGGAGAGGTGGCCAGTTTCCTGGAGGAAAAAGGCCTTGAACAGTGGCCAATTTCTCAGGGGAAAATGGCATTGAGCCCCCTCCTACAGGGCCTTTTA
Organism: Artibeus jamaicensis; assembly: GCF_021234435.1. NCBI lineage: Eukaryota > Metazoa > Chordata > Mammalia > Chiroptera > Phyllostomidae > Artibeus > Artibeus jamaicensis. Next base: position 36,373,322 of record NW_026521788.1, on the reverse strand, counting down.
TTGGGTTCTAATACACAGAAATAAAGGGTGACAAGGATCAAACACTAGATAACATTTCAAAGAAATCTGAGGACTTAGTATGAGTCTGATTCTGTCAGGAACAAAGTTTGAGGGTTTCCTGCTCAAACCCTTAACATATGAACCAAAGCACTCTTAGCAGAGCAGATTTCACAGGTTTATCAGCAAGTCATTGTGGTGCCAGATTTTCCCCCAAGACACACTCTAGCAAGGCAAGGAGCTGCACTTCTCCCCAACAGGTATTCAGGCTTAAAGGGATTAGAGCCAGGAAGCGCTTCTCTCAGAGAACATGGGGACTCGGGCTATGTCAAAACTGGGGGGTGAGAGTCCATTGCTCTTTGTCACAGCCCCCCCAGTCCTTCCATGAAGGCCTCCCATGTGATCAAGTCTGGCTTAGGTTGCCCTCCACTGTGAGGGGTCTTACCCATCATTGACTTCCAACCAAGCTTTGGGGGCAGGGAGAGGAAACTGAGGCAGGGGTCGCTATCAGAGACAAGCTTTGTGTCCTGTGGCTCGCATTCCAGAGGTCGTCACTCCCTCATTCTTAGGCACAGGGGGTAGAGATACAATTTCTAGAACCAGGCAGAGCTGTTCACAACACTATTGGGTAGCATGTTAATGGTTTATGGTATGCTTTATTATTTTAATGTCATGACTCACCCTCCTTGACCATTTCCTGGGAGCTAATTTTAAATTTCTCTAGGTTAAATTATAGTTTTTCTACAAATGTATATATATATATATATATATATATATATATATATATATATATATAATTGTTATTCAACTACAGTTGTCCCCATCTCCCCCCCACTCTTCCCCATCTCACCCACCCCCACCTCCCATACTCCTTCTCATGTTTCCTGATGACCCTTCCCTTCCCCCCCTGTTATCCCCCTACCCCACATCTCTATTTTTTTTACAATATTCCTGGGGTTAAGTTACAGATTTGCTTTTTATATCCTTCTCTCTTTGAGTTTAGGCACCTCAGAAGGTTGCATGGAGTTATACCTGCATGTGACATACACTGGCTTCCAATCTTTATTGAGCCTTTCCATCAGATAGCTACTCATGAATGTATATGTATGTATAGACATACATGCATATTCATGTATATATACATATATACAGGCATGTGTATTTCTAAAAGTGTTTATACAAAGAGGTTAATTTAAATAAGTGGCTCTTAAGTTGATGTGAGCACCCAAGCACTAATCCTGTATCTATTATAGGTGGTCTCTCTAGAAACTCTTGAGAAACTGTAAATAATTATATATAAAATGTTATCCCTTTGGGCACTGACGATATGCTTTGCCAGGGACTTTCTGCTGCAGGAAGCAGAAACACACTTAGAGAAGCTTAAGGAAACAGGAGATTGATAATAAGAGGAAGGGAAAGTGTAGCCAGACCTCATGGGGAGGGTAAATAAACACTTTAGGCCTTTTGGATCTTCTATCTCAGTCTCTCCCTGCTGCTGGACCACATTACCTGTTATTTCAGTGCAAACTGACTTTCTCTGTGGGCCTCCCACTCTCTCCCATGGTTGTTGTGTCATGGAGTTCTGCATCTTTGATTTGCATGTGATGTGATTTCAGCCAATACTGGTACTACCTCTGGCCCAACTCCACATAAAATACAGAGCAGCAGTCTAATGCATTTAAGGTTTATCAAAACCAAATATAATGGAGAGAAAAATAATTAGCCCAGGCCCTATCTGCTGTACACAGGAGTAAGTTCAAAGTCAGTGTTGGTGACACATGTTCCATGGAAGACTCAGGTCTGAGAGAAATTGATCTGCATTTCTAGTATAGGAGGTAAACGTGCATGGTCCAACCATTTTAGAAAAAAAATTTTTTTTGAAAATTTGAGAAAGGAGTTTTAAAATCACTCTAAATCTTTGATCCACACCACTGGTGGGTCTGTAAGGCAAAAACATTTAAAGAATTCAGAAACAAATAGTCATAAAGATGTTCAGTTAAGCATTAATAAAAGTGCAAAAGAAAGATAAATTCTAAATTCTTAGCAATAAAAAAACTATCACTAAAATTATAATTTGCTTCCATTACATTACCTAACCATTTACAATAAGTATGATGGCCATCTGTTTAGCTTAAAAAATAAAATGCAAAATTATACATACCATGAAATATGAAATATTCTAAGAACAAGCATAAATAAAATGTAAAAGTTAGCACATCAAAATGTTTACTTACACCTGGTGAGTTTGGTCTATAGATCTACATCCCCCCTTTTTTCTCTCAGAATGATCATGTTTTACAAATTTTATATTATTAGTGTGTATTATTTTATCCTAAAATAGACTCCAAGTCCTGTGACTTTTTAAGAAAACCTATGGCTTCTTCTTACATTTTAGCTTCTATATTGGGATTAGAACATAAACTTAGACATGTGAATAGAGGATGTCATAAGCAAATTTATGCTGATATGAGATTTAAGAAGCTAATCTGCTATACTTCAATTTGTGGCAAGAAAAAAGTATCCTAAACAGCTTTCATTTTGCAAAGTATCAATTAACCTTAGGCCTTCTTTAGATATGTTAACACTTTTTTTTGCCAGCTAAATGATGATTACTCAGTTTGCTTGTCTCCAAAACCTCATTAAGCCTTCTATTTAAGTCCTCATAAATCACAGCATTTGAGAACCACATTCTGCTGCACAATTGCAATAAACCTTAGAAAATGTCATCAACCCCTTGTTTCTTCCTGGGAAAAAAATTAATTATAGATTAATTAATTAATTAATGTAGATTCATTAGTATAGTGTACAGTAGTAACCAACCTGGTATAATTTTTAAGCTGGTGTCTGGAAAAGGCTGGTGATTACTTTGCCTTATAACAATGCCTTCCTATCTCTTTTCCTGTCCCCACATACACTTCCCTGAAAAGTCAGACTTCTTTATGAGTGAATGCTTTACTTGCATACCCCATTTGGAAAATGGTGGTAAATAAAGTAAATTTTAATGCCATAGAAGAAAAAGCAATGTCAATATAGTACAGTTAGAGGCCAAATCATACTTTTGCATCTTTCTGAAGCACACGTAACATCTATGCCATTGTAATTTGCAAAGTTTTAACTTATACATCCATGTAGTCATTCATTTACTCAAAAAACATTTGTATACTAGACCTTAGAAGAGCTATGACAAACAACTAAAAACTATTAGAAAACTATTAGAAGTATAAAGAATATCTTGAATGCTGATCTAGGTATTACTGTAGGTGCTGAGTGGATAGTAGTCAACTAGACAAAATCCTTGCTCTCATGGAACTTAACATTGCAGTACAGAAGATACTATAAAGAAACATAGATACATAATATCACACATGGAATGTGTACTAGGTATATATGTGTGATGCATAAATATCATAATGTATACAAATACATATATAATTGACATAATATGTGTAAATATAAATGTGCTTTTATGGGACCACACACTGTGGATACTGTGTGCTACTAGAATGGCTTTGGGAGTCACATAGACTTGAGTTTAAACCCTAGTTTAGTTAAGTACTAACTTCACAGACGTCAGCAAATGACTTAACCTCTCTGAAGAATTCAATTTAAAAATGAGCCAAAGAATTGAACAAACATCATACCAAAGAAGATATACAGATGGTAAATAAACATTTGAAAAGATGTCCAACATCAATATCATTGGAGAATTGCAAATTAATGCAACAATAACAGATGTATTCTAACAATACACCTGTTAAAATGGAGAAAACAAACAAACAAACAAACAAACACAAATGCTGGTGAGGATGTGGAGCAACAGAAATTCTCATTCATTGCTAGTGAGAATGCACAATGGTACAGCTATATTGAAAGACAGTTCGGCATTTAAAAAAAACCTGAAAATATTCTTCCCATAATATGCATAATCAAGCTTCTTGGTATTCATTTTATATCCACTAAAAATCTGCTCATGGATGCTTTAGAGCTATATTCATAATTTTTAAAACTTAAGATGTTCAAGGTGAATGATACATCCACACAATGGAATATTATTCAGTGCTAAAAAAAATCAGCTATCAAGCTACAAAAAGTATAGATGAGCTTTAAATGCATATTACTAAGTGCAAGAAGCCAGCCTGACTATATCACATTCTGAAAAAAGCAAAACTATAAAGACAGTAAAAAATCAGCGGTTGCACAGAGGATTTTTAGGGCATTGAAACTCTTCTATATGATACTACAATGGTGGATATGTGCCATTATATACAGTTAAAACCCAACACTGAATGTAAACTCTAAGTTTACATTAGTCAACTCTAATGTAAACTATGTACATTGGGTGATTATGATGTGTTTGTGTTAGTGTAGGTTCATTGATTATAATAACATAGCACTCTGGTGGGAGATGTTGATAGAAGGGGAGTCTATGGATAGAGGGGGAGGGAATATATGGGAATATATAGGAATATATGGTTAGATTTGGCTGTGAACCTAAAGCTACTCTAAAAATAAAGGCTATTCAATAGAGAAGAATTATTCACTTCCCGTACTAACAAAGCAATAATAAACAATATTTATTTGGTGCTTATTATAGACCAAGGTCAACAATTTCCATTTTTACATGAGGAAATTTATGTTCAGAATGGTTGAATCATTTGATTAGGACCATGAAGCTAGTATTGAAGAGGTCCAGGGTTTAAAGTCTGTGTGACTCCCAGATCCATTCCAGGAACACACAATCTCCATGCTCTGTGACCCAATAGAAGCACATTCAACCCATTAGTTAACAAAGAAATTAAAGCAGGAAAGTGACAGACAATACCCTATGCAAGATTCTTAGCATCTGAAGCCAGGCAAGATCTGACAGGCTGGAGTCATACAAGGGAGAGGTACAAGCTTCACCTGATGTTTTATGCAATGTATGGACTGTGCCAGGTATTATTTTATTATTTCTTTTAAAAAATATTTTATTTACTTATTTTTCAAGAGAGGGGAAGGAAAGGAGAAAGAGTGGGAGAGAAATATCAATGTACGGTTGCCTCTTATGCGTCCCCTGCTGGGAACTGGCCTGCAACCCTGTTCCCAGGGTTGTGCCCTGGGAATCGAACCGCGATACTCTGGTTCACAGGCCTGCGCTCAATCCACTGAGCTATGCCAGCCAGGGCCATTATTATTTCATTTAATAATAGTAATGAACTGTGGTGAGATGTTATGTATTTATTTAAGAGATGAAAGAATTGATGCCCTGGCTGGTGTAGCTCAGTGGATTGATCACAGGCCTGTGAAGCAAAGGGTCGCTGGTTCAATTCCCAGTCAGGGCACATGCCTGAGTTGCAGGCAAGGTCCCCAGTAGGGGACACATAAGAGGCAACCACACATTGATGTTTCTCTCTTACTCTTTCCTTCCCTTCCCTTCTCTCTAAAAATAAATAAATAAAATATTCTTTAAAAGAGAGATGAAGCCCTGGCTGGCATAGCTCAGTGGATTGAGCTCGGGTCTGAGCTCACACTGAGAGTGTGGCTGAGAACCACACTATCGCAGTTGGATTCCCAGTCAGGGCACATGCCTGGGTTGTAGGCCAGTTCCCAGCAGGGGACTCACGAGAGGCAACCACACATTGATGTTTTTCTCCTTCCCTTCCTCTCTAAAGATAAATAAATAAAATTCTTTTTAAAAAGAGAGAGATGAAAGAATTGAGATTCAGAATGTTGAAGTAATTTCCCAGAGGCCAAAGAGTTGGTTATAGTAATGCTTGTCTTTGCTCACAGCAAATTCTATGTTCTATTTGACCTTGTTTAAATATTATTTGCACTTATATCACCCTGGCTGGTGTAGCTCAGTGGATTGAATGCAGGCTGTGAAGCAAAGGCTCTCTGGTTCAATTCCCAGTCAGGGCACATGCCTGGGTTGTAGGCCAGGTCCCTGGTGGGGGTCATGTGAGAGGCAACCACACATTGATGTTTCTTTCCCTTTCTTTATCTTTCCCTTCCCCTCTCTCTAAAAGTATATAAATAAAATCTTTTAAAAGCAAATATTATTTGCACTTATAACAAATAATAATAACAATTTGAATACAACAAATTATCAGACACTTGTCCAAGGTACAAAAGAAATGAGATTTGTTTAAGGACACTGGAAGTTTAGACACAAAATGAAAGAAACAAGCCAAATGAACAGAATTCTCACCTAGCACAAAATTTTCTATGCTTATGTGTCTAGGCTGTGCTTATTTTTCTGATACCCCATGTGCTGGCTTAGGTACCCTTGGACACCTAATTGAGCAGAGCACCTAGATTTTCAATGGGTCCCCAAACTGCTCACTTTTTCTCTGAACATTACCTGTATCATGGATTCTCTTGGATGGAAAAATTAATTGTAATTATTATTGTTTTAAAAATGTACATCTAGGTAACTTTATTTTTATATATTTTTTATTGTCGTTCAAGTAGACTTGTCTACATTTTACCCTCACCACTCCCCCCGCCTCACTCATTCCCACCTCCTACCCTCAATCCTATTGCCCCTTTGGTTTTGTCCACGTGTTCTTTAAACATGTTCCTTGACAGTCCTTCCTCTTTCCCCCTCCATAAACTCCTTCCCCCTCCCTTCTGGTTACTGTCAGTTTGTTCTTCTTATTCATCATGGAAATTATAGAGCCCCTCTGAAAGAGTGACATGTCATTGCAGAGGAAAATGGAAGTGTTTCAGCTGTTGAACTGTTCTTGAACAAGTCATCTGCTGAAAGAGTCTTCAGTCGGGAAGACCAGTGGTCAATATCATTAGAAGAGATACGAAAGACAAGGATTCACTGAAATGTTTAGTGGAAGCAAGTCTCTTTGGTTTCATGATAAGAATTTTCAGGATATTTCTCATTTTCAAAGAAGACTCATAAGTGCTTTCTAGATTTTAATCTGTGTACAGGTCCTTTTAGGTGGGAAGGACTTTTCGAGAACACTTCCACCACATACACTCTGTTTCTATCTTCCAGTATTTATGTTACTGAGATTTATGATAGTCACTATTTTTATAATCAATACTTCTGGTATTCTGATTTTCATTTTGGAGGATCCCTATACATAATACTTTTAATAATCAGTGTTTCTCTTATTTGGGATTTCTAGTTTGGGAACTCAAAAATTTTTAGTATTTTTCAAAAGATCTCTTCATCTTAGTATAACAGTTTCCTTTGGGGTCCTCTAAGTCCCTAGCTTAGGTATATCACCTTTCTGCAAATATTTTTTTCTCAGAACTCCTAGAAACATCTACAAACTAGGATAAATATAAGTCTAACTAACATTCTTAGCATTCAGTATTGAAAAATTATCAATAGACAGAATATTACCTCAAACATGTTGCTTCTGTTTATAGTTAAGGAAAAACTTCTCACTAAGTTTTTATTCTCCTTGTCTGACCATTGTGATAGAAGAGGTCAAATTTCCTAGACACCAACACCTCTCAGCTTCACAGTGGAGCCTCCATCAGTCCCCAGGATACAGACACTACTAAGGAGTCTCTTTTAAAATATGGATCACTAGATAGTAAAAGTCTAACTATAGGGTTGACAAGTTGAACTCTAAAGTATGGCATTTTGAATTTATTATTTTTGTCATCTCTGAAAATATTAGTATGGTGCTAGTGATCTATGACATAGTACAGATTTGGGTATTCCTATTCACTCTCTGACCTTGCTTATAAATTAGTGGGCTGAGTTGTGGTTCACTTAAAAAAGCTGAAGACTTTGGCATACATCAGAGTAGGCAGTTTTATATGTAGCAAAGACCCCTTTATATGGCTTTCACCTTTCTTGATTTTGTATTACTCATTTAAGGTAAGAAATAGTTAGTAATTCTCTTCTTTGGGAGACCCCCAGAGTTGTCTCTAATCGAAATCATAGGTTGTCTTGCCTAGTTCAGGTTCTTTTGCTGTGGGACTAGGTCTAACTCTGATTCCTCGAACTGTTCCCATTTGGCCAAGACAAGTGAGTTTGCATTTTTTATTTAAGAATGTGACAAAATCAAAAGTCACAATTGTAAATATATGTATGCCACCTGAAAAAGATTTATTGCTATTGATGACAAAAGGGATATTTGTTTCTAAAGTACTAACCCTTTAGTTATCAATCATGAATCAGGCCACAGCCACTGTTTAACATATTGTCTGAGTTGTCAGAGCACCCTGTTCTCTTGTACTCACATGTGTCATAGGTCCAAACAATTTGTTGCAGGACTGGGGCACATATCAGATGCAACTGATCAATAATCAATGTTTCTCCCTCATACTGATTTAAAGCACTTAAAGAGCACAACCAAAACAAGCAATAAAAAGCTATTTCTTTCTTCTTTTTTTTTTTCAGAGAATGTGCACATAGAAAGCTAGTTTCTAATCTTAGTACCACAAACATTTTGCTTCCTGTGGTCAGATTTATTATCTGCAAAACCTGGAGCTGACTCTTAGTATGAATGCGTTTGTATGTACGTGTGCAATCATGCTTAAGGAAAGGGAAGTAAGGTGATACCCTTTCTCTTTCAATGACTGTCAAGTAAAGAGCCAGAGATAAAGTGAGGTATTAGTAGTTTTTTCTTCAGTTTAGGAAGTCTGTGATGGGTATTGCCACTAATTTGCACTATGCGAAAAGATGCCTTTCCTGGGAGTTGATGCTCTGTTGTATTACCCTCATTTTGGGAAAATGCTTTCTTGTTCTTTATCTTTTACTGAATCATCTTTCTGTTTTCTTTTTGAATTCTAACATGAAGGGCTGTGCCATTCTATTAATTTAAGAAGAAAAATGTCAAATTTTATATACTCTTTAGTTAACTAAGGATGAGGTTTTTTAAATTTTTATATTTATTTATTTGTTCATTTGTTTGTTTATTTTAACAGAGTTGGTAAAACACTGTAGCAACTGGGTTCAAATTATCAAAAATTTCCCAAATTTCCTTTGATTCTCAAAATTCTTAAAGAAAATATTTTATAATTTTCCAAAAATAGTTCCTCAATTATAGGAATGATTATTTATTGGTTCCTGTCACCTTCACATCTCCTTTTGAAGTTTGAATGTGTATGTAAGAGAGCTCAGATGCCTAGGAAGGGCAAGGCTTTAACAATTCAACAGCTGATATTCTGAGTGCTTCAAATTGGTAAATCACAAAATAAATCACCTTTTTTGATGAAGTAATTCAAATATGAATGATATAAACATGGAGCTAGTTATTTCTTTTAATTACCTGTAGAGATTATGTAAGATGTAAGATTTTCATGGTTTCATGACTTAAATTTAAGTATTTTATTCATTTTGAATTTATTTTTGTGTATGATGTCAGTTGATGGTCTACTTCCATTTTTTTTTGCATGTGCCAGTCCAGTTTTCCCAACACCAGTTATTGAAGGCACTGTCCTTACTCAATCATATGTTTTTGCCTCCTTTGTCGAATATCAAGTGCTTATATAGGCATAGGTTCGTTCCTGGAATCTTTGTTCTGTTCCCTTGACCTATGTGTCTGTTCTTGTGTCAGTACCAGGCTGTTTTTATTACAGTGGATTTGTGGTATAGTTTGATAACAGGAGTTGTGATACATCTAGCTTTGTTCTTCTTTCATAAGATGCTGAGGCTATTTGGGGTCTTTTTGGGTTTCACATAAATTTTTGGACTATTTGTTCTAGTTTTGTGAATTATGCCATTGGTAATTTAATGAGTTGCATTGAATGCATAGATTGCTTTGGGTAGAATAGCCATTTTAATGAGGTTAATGTCTCCAATCCCTGACCATGGTATATGATTCCAAACATTTGTATCTTCCTTTTTCAGTTTTTGGAGTACAGGTCTTTTACCTCCTTGGTTAAATTTATTCCTAGGTACCTTATTTTTTGTTGTTGCAGTGGTAAATAGAATTGTTTTCTAAGTTTTTCCTTCTGATTGTTCTTGTTTGGTGTATAAAAAATGCCATCAATTTCTGCACATTAATTTTGTATCCTTGCCAAATTCATTTATTAGGTCTAGTAGCTTTCTGGTAGAGTCTTTAGTGTTTTCTAGTATAATATGTCATCAGTAAACAATGACAGCTTTACTTCCTCCTTTCCAATTTAGATGATATAAAATGTAGAAATATTTTTGCTGGTATATCTCTCAAGGCACTGGAAACACACAGAAAATAAACAAATGGGACTACATCTCATTAAAAAGCTTCTGTAGAGCTAAAGAAATCATCAGCAAGACAAATAGGAAACCACTATAATGGAGAACATTTTTGCAAATGATACATCTGATAAGGGTTTAATCTCAAAATATAGAAAAAAAACTATGTAATACAACTCAACTCCAGGAAGACAAACAACCCAATGACAAAATGGGCAAAGACATGAATAGCTACTTCTCCAAAAAGGAGATAGAGAGTGCCCATAGACATATGAAGAAATATTCAACATCACTAACCATCAGAAAAATGCAAATTAAAATCTCAATGTGATACCACCTCATACCTGTCAGAATGTTTCCTTTCAATAAATGAACAAACAAAAAGCTGGAGAAGTTGGGCAGAAAGGAAAACCTAGTGAACTGTTGGTGGGAATGCAGTATGGTGCAGCCACTGTAGAAAATAATATGGAGTATCCTTTAAAAAGTAACTCCCTTTGAACCTAGTGATTCCACTTCTGGGAATATATCCCAAGGATTCTGAAACACCAATGTCAAAAAGTATCTATGTAGCCTTATGTTTATAGCAGCTCTACTTACAATAGATGAGATTGGGAAACAGCTTAAGGGCCCATCAGTAGATGAGTGTATTAAAAAAGCTGTGGTGCTCTTACACAATGGAATACTAGACATCAGTAAAAAATAAGAAACTCTTATATTTTGTAACAGTGTGGATGGACCTGAAGAAAATTACACTAAATGAATTAAGCCAATCAGTGAAAAAAAACCACATGATACTGTTTACATGTGGAATCTAATAAATACAATAGACTTTCAGCCAAGATGGAGGTGTAGGTAGATACACAAAGCCTCCTTGCACAACCAAAAGAAGGACAACAACACATTTAAAAATAAAAAATAACTACAACTGCAAGAAAATTAAATTCTATGGAAGTCTGACAACCAAGGGGTAAAAGAAGAAATATTTATCCAGACCTGTAGAATAGGTGAAGATGGGCAGCCAGGCAAAAAGGACATGTAGCAAGGTGGTGGCTGGAGGACCAAGTCAGACAAGGAGGCAGCTGGAAGAGTGGGCAGTCCCACATTTTCATGCAGATAAACTGGGAGGTACATCTGGGGACTGAGATAGATTGTCCAACCCAGGGTTGCAGTGTGGGAACCTGAAGATTCAAAACCTCTGACTGAAAAAATCTGTGGGGGTTGAGGCAGCAGGAGAAACTCCCAGCCTCACAGGAGAGTTCATTGGAGAGGCCGAAAGGGTCCTAGAACATACACAAACCTACCCACCAGGGAATCATCACCAAAAGGGCCCAAATAGCTTGTGGGGAGCAGGGAAAGTGACTGAAAGTAGGCCAAGAGCTGAGCAAGTGGTGTAGTTCCCTCTCAGACCTCTCCCCAACATACAGTGCCACAATGCAGGGACGTGGTTTTCCCTGCCCTGGTGAACACCTAAGGCTCTGCCCCTTACAATGTAATCAGTGTGCTGAGATAAAAAAAAAAATATGGCCCAAATAAAAGAACAGATCAAAGCTCCAGAAAAAATACAGCTAAGCAGAGAAGAGATAGCCAACCTCTCAGATGCAGAGTTCAAAACACTGGTAATCAGGATACTCATAGAAATGGTTGAGTTTGGTTGCAAGAGAGAAAAAGTGAAGTCTATGGAAAGTGAAATAAAGGAAAATGTACAGGGAACCAATAGTGAAAGGAGAAAAAATGGGACTCAGATCAATAGTTTAGAACAGAAGGAGGAAATCAACATTTAATCAGAACAAAATGAAGAAACAAGAATCCAAACAAATAAAAATGAGTACGGATTTATGAACCTCTGGTACAACTTTACATATTTCAACACCTGAATTATAGGGGTGCCAGAAAGAAAACGGAAAGATCAGGAAATTGAAAACTGTTTTTTGAAAACATAATGAAGGAGAACTTCCTCAATCTGGCAAAGGAAATACATTTCCAGGAAGTCCAGGAAGCTCAGAGAGTCCTAAAAAATGTTGGGCTCAAGGAAGCACACACCAGGACACATAATAATTACATTAGCTAAGACTAAAGATAAGGAGAGAATCTTAAAAGCAGCACGAGAAAAGGAGACAGTTACCATAAGACTACCAGCTGATTTCTCAAAAAAAAACCTTGTGGGCAAGAAGGGGTTGGAAAGAAGTATTTGAAGTCAAGAAAGGCAAGGACCTACATCCAAGATTACTCTATCCAGCAAAGCTATAATTTAGAATGAAGGGCAGATAAAGTGCTTCCCAGATAAGATCAAGTTAAAGGAGTTCATCATCACCAAGCCCTTATTATATGAAATGTTAAAGGGATTTATCTAAGAAAAAGAAGATCAAAATTTTGAACAGTAAAATGACAACAAACTCACAAGTTTCAACAACCAAAACTAACTAACTAAACAAATAAATAAAACACAATAAAAATGAGGTAAGCAGCCCTGGCTGGTATAGCTCAGTAGATTGAGCGCAGGCTTGTGAACCAAACAACTGCGGTTTGATTCCCATTTGTTGGCCAGTTCCCAGCAGGAGACTCACGAGAGGCAACCATACATTGATATTTCTCTCCCTCTCTCCTTCCCTTTCTCTCTAAATATAAATAAATAAAATCTTTTAAAAAATGAAGTAAGCAAACAAGTAGAACAGGAACAGATTCACAGAAATGGAGATCACATGGAGGGTTATCAGCAGGGGTGGGTGGGGAGGAGAATGGGGAAAAATGGTACAGGGAATAAGAAGCATAAATGATAGGTACAAAACAGGGGGAGGTTACAAATAGTACGGGAAATGAAGAAGCGAAATAACTTATATGTACAATCCACAGACATGAACTAAGTTGGGGGAATGGTGGTTGGGAGGGGCACACAAGGCAGAGAGAAATAAATGGAAGAAAAAAATGGGACAACTGTAATAGCATGATCAATAAAATATATTTAAAATAATAAACAAAATTAACCAATGGACAAAATATTAACAGAAGCTTAGATACATAAAACAGAATGACAGTTGCCAGAAAGAAGTGGTAGGGCGACAGGAGGAAAGTTGGTGAAGGGATTAAAAAAGTTGGTGAATAACATTTATGTACAACTCATGGACATGGACAACGATATAGGGATTGGCTTGGAGCATGGAAAGTGTAGGCTGGATTGAGGTGGGGAAAGGGAAAAAAAGTGAGAACGACACTAACAGCATAAACAAAAATAAAGCTAAAAACAACAAAAATATGTTATATAAGATATAGACTGAACTTGGGAAAATAGCAATTCCTGATGAGCGGATTTTTTTTTAAACAGCAAAAAATCTTCTCTTTAAACTGTATTAAATTGGTTATTTTGTTCCCAGTCCATTATAAAGTGGTCAAGTAAAAATAGTTTGTAGTTTCATAGGTATTCTCTTGAATAACCATGTACCTCTGGGACATCTTTAAACATCCAAATCATAAGGATGCCAAAAGGAGAAGAAGAGCAACAAATTGAAAACTTACTTAAAAACATAATAAAGGAGAACTTCCCCAATCTGGCAAAGAAAATGCACTTTCAGGAAGTCCAGGAAGCTCAGAGAATTGCAAAGAAGTTGGACCATCAAGGCACTTCATAATTACAGTAGTCAAGATTAAAGATAAGGAGAGAATCTTAAAAGCAGCAAGAGAAAAGGAGACAGTTACCTACAAAGCAGTTCCCATTAGACTATTGGCTGATTTCTCAAAAGCTACCTTACAGGCAAGAATGGGGCTGGAAAAAATATTCAAAGTCATGAAAGGCAAGGACCTACATCCAAGATTACTCTATCCAGCAAAGCTATAATTTAGAATGGAAGGGCAGATAAAGTGCTTCCCAGATAAGGTCAAGTTAAAGGAGTTTATCATCACTAAGCCCTTATTATATGAAATGTTAAAGGGACTTACCTAAGAAAAAGAAGATCAAAACTTTGAACAGTAAAATGACAACAAACTCACAATTATAAACAACTAAACCTAAAAATAACCCCCCCCAAACTAAAACTAACAAACAAGTTAACAGGGACAGATTTACGGAAATAGAGATCACATGGAGGGTTTTCAGTGGCTAAAGAGAGAGGGGAGAATGAGGGTAAAGGTACAGGGAATAAAAAGCATAAATGGTAGGTAGAAAATAGACAGGGGAAGTTAAGAATAGTATGGGAAATGGAGAAGTCGAAGAACTTATGTGTGACCCATAGACATGAACTAAGCTGAAGGAATGATGGTGGGTGGAGGAGTACAGGGTGGAGTGTAATAATGTGAGAAAGATATGAGACAACCATAATAGCATAATCATATGCATAAAATGTATTTTAAAGAAGAAAAATATATAATTAAAATAAAATTGAATGTTAAAAATAAATAAATAAGTAAACGAATAACAAAATCAAGCACAGACAAGCCTACACAAGAAAAATTAGAAAATACAAATAAATACCAAGTGAAATGGTATGATAATTTAGGCACATTGGAGATTTAAATATCTTAAACAAAAGTTAGGGGAGGAAACTGGATAGCATGCCTATGACAAGTTGCTCAAATTCATTAATAATATAAAAATGCAAATTAAAACGACATGAGATTGCTCTTTAAAACTTGTAAATTGGTGAAATTAGGAAGCTGGGTGATAGCAGCTGGGTGATGCTAAATGTTAGCAGGGATTCAGAATACTGGGAGTAAGAACTTTAATTCACTGAGAGTAGAAGTAGACTATGTCTACCAACTTAGAGAGTACACTGATAAGACCTGTTCAAATTAAGTGTACACGTGCATGATTCAGCATTCACACTCCTTGTTTTACATGCTGTGAAAATTTCATGTTTTAACTTAATTGACTAGATATTTAGTCAAACATTCTGGATTTGTTTGTGAGAATGTTTTTGGCTGAGATTGGCATTTAAGTTCATAAACTGAGTAAAGCAAATTACTCTTCATAATATGGGTGGGCTTCATCCAATTAGTTGAAGGCCTGATTAGAACAAAAAGACTAACCATTCCCTAAGTAAGAGAAAAATTTTCTTGGTTCTTCCTGGCCCTTGAACCTGCTGCTTTTTCAGTCTGGAACTATACCCTCGGTTCCCCTGGGTTTCCCATTTGTAACTCACCCTGTTGTTCTTAGGACTTACCATCTTCCATAGTTATGTGAGCCAATTTCTTATAATAAATTTCTTAATACACATATGTACACATATGCACACATATTCTATTGGTTCTATTTTTTAGGAGAACTTTGACTAACACACAGGAGGGAAATATTTACCAGTCTTTATTTACCAGTTTACAAGATAACATTGATAAGGCTGTTTATTTTATTTGTGGAGGCAGAGAGTGGCTAGGTAAAATATGACAGGTTTCACATCATGGAGAACTAACTCTACCATAGTCAGAAATAATGGACCAACCACAGCAAACTGGTTGGATAATGAAGACAGAGCACTTAATGAAAAAAGAAACAGAATAAGATATATTGCACAATATCATTAATATAAATAGAAAATGTGTGTAAAAGAGCAGTATGTATTTTGCAAAATGAATGCCTATGTATAAAACATTATGTATAAAAATTTTTATACACTTTTATATAAACAGAAAGATATACATGAAATACATTAAAATTTTGCTTAATGTGGCAGAAGGGAATGAAAGCAGATTGTGTGGAGATAAGAGGAAATGGATAAATAATTGAATTAAAAAACAAGAGGAGAACTTTGGGAATAATATATCAAGAACTGTACTAAATGAAGTAAGCCAGGCAGTGAAAGACAAATACCATATGATCTCACCTATATGTGGAACCTGACCAACAAAATAAACAAGCAAGCAAAATATAACCAGAGACATTGAAATTAAGAACAAACTGACAGCAACCAGAGGGGAGGTGGGAGGGGATAATAGGAAGAAAATGGGAAGGGTTTTTAGGACCATGTATAAAGGACACATGGACAAAACTAAAGGGGGGTAGGATCAAGGATGGAAAGTAAGAATGGCTGGGGTGGGGGGGAGTGGTAGGAGGAGAATGGAGACAACTGTACATGAAAATGATGTGGAAGAAAAGAAAAAAAGAACTAAATAGTATGATTAACTCAACCTTTTGCATTTTAAGGGGATGAGAGAAAATCCGATACCATCAAATATGTAATTAGAGTACTTTAGTTGATAAACTGGAAAAATTGTCAAGCATTCCAGAATGAGAGACTCGCAAATTTTTAGAGTTGAAGGGGTTCCTCAATGCCACTGTGCCTCCTGACACTGGATCAATCACCTGTCAAAGCTCTCCAGGAAGTGGCTTTGCTGCCTATGCCAGAGAACTTGGGTGTTGAAGACCTTGGTGCCACCTCTAGAAGAGATCATTTTGTCTTTGGGTAACTGTGGCTGCTAGAAACATCTTCAAAATGTGATTGAGACTTTGTCTCCTTAAGGTTCCTGGATGGCTCTAGGCCTTGGGCCTCTTAACTTCTTGGTTCTTTTTTTCCTGGTTTCTTTTGCCTCATTACAATCTCCTTGTAACATCATAGATGTAAGAACTTTGTAGTTAAATCTTCATTGTCATGATACTGTCTTGAAAATCCTTGGATGAAGGATGTTCCTCAATTTCCCAACCTCACTATACAACATGAAAACATACTTCTGTAGCTCACAAAAGCCCTGTGAGGCATAGATATGCCTTTAATTCCTTCCTAGTTAGACTGGAAGTATAATTAAGAACTCCATAGACGAAGAGAATTGGAAATCAGCTTAGAAATAATGATCAGATAATATATTAAAGCTCAATCTTCAATTTCTAACCATGATTTGCAAAATATTTTTATTCTGAAGGGTCATGGTATCTAGTCAGAAATGAAACAACAGATAAAATGAAGCTGGATGAATATTCAGAACTATATGAGCAAATCTGAGATTAATCCCTCATAGAGGTTATCACATTCTCTATCATTAATGTTCTCTTAAAGAATAACACATCGATCTGCTCTGGAACCTTGTTTCTACCTGGCAGCAGTGCCAAGCTCTTGCTTAACTGTTAAGGAGTAGTTACATTTGTACAGTCCTAAAATTACATTTGATCCTTTGAAGGAAACCGTGAAGCTGATATGACCTTTACTGAAAGTGAGTTTGACACTCCTGCCTTAGCCTATTGCAATTATTTCAGGTAAAGATTAAAAGACTGTCACAGAGGAGAAGGTTGAGGCAAGAGTCCGCTTTCCACTGAGCACAGGTGAAACACCTAGCTGATCTTCTGTGGAACAAAGTGAACAGCCAATGGTATCCCAGCATATATGAAGATTGGAGACCCAAAATTGTAGAAGACATTGAAAACTCAGACAGTAAGGAGAGTGCTTCAGGACAATAAGGTCCCTGGGACCAGCAAGGGAACCAGGGCAGCTGTAGCTCCAGGCCCATCACCCACTGAGTCTGCTGCAGGAATCTAGGCTCCCTCCCCTGCCAAATAAGGTTTGAGCAGCACCTGGATGCTTGAAGTTGCAGGTGGGGAGTGGGGAATAAGGACAAAGTGGCAAACACACAGGGGAGGTGTGTACCCACTGAGACTGTGGATGCTGGCTGGGAAGAGTTGGGCAGTGACAGACACTGACTGGGTCAATCCCAGTTCTGACTGGAGAGTGGGGCTGGGTGAGAGGCCGGGCACTTACTTGTTTGGAACAGCAGGCTTGAATAGGAAAATTTTTTCAAAAATAAAAAGAGAAAAAAGAGACACTTAGTGGCTGTTTAGGTAATTCTCCACAGCAGCTGCCCCTCCCTCCTGCACCCCTACCCCTGCCTGACCTTACATTCACACCTGAAGCCCCTGGGACTGCTGTGCACCCGATCCCACAGCTGGTGGTTGCCCATCCCGTCCTAGCAGTGAAGGCTGAGCCCTCACACCAGCAGCCCCAAGAATTGCACACCTGACCCCGATGCCCAGAGGCACCTCCCACCCAGTCCCTGTGCCCAAGGCCCTGCAGGGATGACTGGCTTTGTAAGAGGAAGTTGGAGATGCCCCGCAGAGGTGAGCTGCAGGGCTCAGAGAGTCAACAATCCCCAGAAAGACTTAACTCAATGAGCAGGCTGAACTACCCTGAAGGGGCACTGAGAGTCCCTAGCATCTAGGACAGCAAAGAGTGAGAAGGTGGTGTGTGAGTTGCCCCTAATTGGTGTACCTCAAAGACAGTACAACTGGTGGACTGATGGAGTAGGCTGGGTCCAGAAGGACACTGGAGGCCCAGCAGCAAAGTAAGGAAATGGGCTGGAGGATGAGCAACTGTGAAGAGTGAAGCTTGGGAGGGGAGTAAAGCAAAACCAATCCTTCCTCAGCCTGCTGCAGCCAGGACGACAAGCAGAATTGGCTTGGCCAGTTTAAAGCCGGCAGAAGGGTTTCTGTTTTTTTTTTTTTTTTTTATAGTTTAAAATTTTTTTCTTCACTCTTTCTTTCCTTCCTTCTTTTTTTGTTTTTTCTTTCTTCCTTCCTTTTTAAAAAAATTCCCACAAGTAAGACAATAAAACATGGAGCTGTGAAACGACCAGAGTTAGACCCAAAGAAGGGTCATCCAAACAACTGAGACAGAGACAAATTTCACTTTGTTAGCCCAGAGAACTTGCAAGTTGTTGTTTATTTGTATTATTATTCTTTTTCATTATTCTTACATCTTTTATTTTATTAGTATTTTTGTATTTCTCTTCTTTCTTTTTAGCCTTCTTTGCTTGGTTTGTTAAATTGTTCTCTGTAAATTGACTGGTTTCCCTTGTTCTCTCTTTCATAGTGTATTTTTAATTTTACATCTTTCACTTCACTTGTGTTCCAATAGCACACTACTCTAGGTCCTCTACCTCCTATTCTTGTTACCCAGATCACATAGATTCTGTCATATGATTATTCCTTCATTTCTATTGTAAATAATTGCTGTTCCATACAATTGTAAATACTACACAGCACAAAACTTAGCTCACTTCAGTGTTTCCTGAACTTTATTAACGTGGTGGTTAACTCTATCATCCCGTACACTACAACTATTTTCTATCTTTACTTCCCACTTTATCTCAAAATCTGACCTCCACAAGCTCATTTCTTTCTAGATAGAACACACAATCCTTCCCCACCCTTAAGAAGAATCTTATCTTTTCTTTACCCTTTCTAAAAAATGGCTAGTTAGGTGAAATATCACAGTTAACACTATAAATATCCAAAGGATACCCTATCTCTTCCCCATGGGTTGGTACTCTAAATACCATAGAATACACACCTGCTGTCTTCAACCATTTTGCCCTCCCCCTCCCACTGGTCACAAAAAAGGGTATGTGGGAGCTGTGAACACCAGTATATCTGCTGGAAGAAGAAACCCAGCAACAAAGGAACCACCAAAACATAACAGAAGAAGGTGAAGGAGGGAGTGGAAGCCACACTAACCTCAATCCAGGACCAATCTGGAAATGCACCTAAATGGTGGAAGAATTACCCAGAACAAACAACTGCACAAGGGCAAGAGAGGAGCCTAAAAATCTCGTACACACAGAAGAATCAGCTTCAACATAACCTGTCCATACCTGCACAACAGAATACAAGACATGGAGGACAGAGTTACCCTCAGTTAAGCAGCTGGAGGGAAATACTCACCAAAGAAAGACCCAACAATAATCAAAACCCAAAGACATACAGGGAGCCAACATAAATGACAGCCCAAGACCAGCAAGCTCAAGAGATCAAGGAGACAGTACTACTGAATCTCACAGGTCTTCTACCATGGAAGTCCAAACCAGAAACACAGGAAATCAAAACAGAACAATTTCAAAAGCAGAGGCTAACAAGAAGAGTCTCACAAACAATGAGAAGGCAAAGAAACAATCCCCAAATGAAATGAAAGGAGGAAGTCTCAGAAAGAACACTAAATGAAATAGAGGCAAGTCAACAATCAGATATTGAGTTCAAAGCAATGGTTGTCAGGAAGCTCAATGAGCTCACAGAGAATTACCAAAACTACAGGGAAACTAAAATGGACTCACCACAAATTATATCAACATAAAAAAAGAAATAGAAACTATCAACAAGGGCCGAGAGGAAATGAAGAGTACAATTTCTAACTGAAAAAGACAGTGGAACAAATCAAAAACAGGCTAGATGAAGCAGAGGATCAGATCAGCGAGTTGGAGGACAAAATTAAAAAAAAAAACACCCAGAAAGAGCAAGAAAAGGAAAAGAGGATCAGAAAGAACAAAGATGGGTTAAGGGAAATTCAGGACAACATGAAATGTAATAATACCCATATAATAAGGATACCAGAAGGAGGAGAAGAAGAGAAAGGGGTAGAAAACCTGTTTGAAACAATAATGAGAGAAAACTTTCCTACCTTGATGAGAGAAAGTCACACAAATCCAGGAAACACAGAGAGTTCCAATCAAGAGAAACCCAAACAGGCCACTTCAAGACATATCATAATTAAAATGGCAAAATTCCAAGACAAGGAGAGAATCTTAAAGACAGCAAGGGAGAAATAGGAAGTAACATACAAGGGAGCCCTGATAAGGCTAGCATTTGACTTCTCAAGAGAAACACTCCAAGCCAGAAGATAATGGCAAGAAATATTCCAAGGAATGAGAACCAGAGGCCTGCAAACAAGGCTACTTTACACAGCAAGGCTCTCAACAAGGATGGAAGTCCAAATAAAAAACTTTCCAGGCACAAGAAGTCTAAAAGAATACACCTCCACCAAACCAGGTCTGCAAGAGATGCTAAAGGGACTGCTTTAAGGAAAGGAAGGAAAAAAGTGAGAGAAAGAGAAACTCAGGTACAAAAAAAAAAAAGACAACGAATATGTACCTATCAATAACCTTAAATGTAATTGGATTTAATGCTCCAATTAAGAGACATAGAGTAGCAAATGGATAAAAAAGCATGACCCACACATATGCTGCCTACAAGAGACCCATCTCAGGACAAAGACTTATAAAGATTGAAAGTGAAGGGCTGAAAACAAATATTCCAAGCAAATGAACAGAAAAAATAATCTGGGGTAGTAATATTCACATCAGACCAAATAGACTTCAAAAATAGGGCCATATAAAGAGACCCATAAAGTCAATTCAAATATTCAAGGGAAGAATCCATCAAGAAGACACAAACATTGTAAATATGTATACAGCCAACATAGGAGCACCCAAATACGTAAAGAAAATCTTGGAGGACGTTATGAAAGATATAGACAGCAACACAATTAGAGCTGGGGATTTCAACACCAAAAATGAATGGATCTTCCAAACAAAATATCAACAAAGATATTGCAGCATTGAACAATGTCCTAAATAAAATGAGCTTAACTGATGTATATATAGAGAGCCTTTGATCCAAAAGAAGCAAAATGTACATTCTTTTCAAATGCACAGGAAACATTTTCAAAGATAGATGGCATAATAGGAAACAAAACAAGCCTCAACAAATTCAAGAAAATTGAAATTATATCAAGCTTTTTCTCTGACCACAAGGGACTGAAACTAGAAACCACCCTCAAGGAAAAAACTCAAAAACACTCAAACTCATGGAGGTTGAATAGCATGCTATTAAACCATAAAGGGGTTAAGAATGAGATCAAGGAAGAAATCAAAAAGTTTCTGGAAATGAATAAAAATGAACTCAGAACAAATCAAAACTTACTGGACACAGAGAAGGCAGTCCTGAGAGGGAAGTTCATAATGATACAGGCCTACCTAAAATAGACAGAAACATTTCAAACAAACAACCTAACCCTACACCTCCAAGAACTTGAGGAACAACAATAAAGAGAGCCTACAGCAAGTAGAAGGAAGGAGACAACCAAGATCAGAGCAGAATTAAATAACATAGAGACTAAAAGCACAATTCTAAGTATCAATGATTTCAGGAGCCACTTCTTTGAAGAGATAAACAAAATCAACAAGCCTTTAAGCAGGCTCATCAAGAAAAACAGAAGGAGGACCCAAATAAACACAATCAGAAATAAAAGAGGAGAGATTACAACTGATACCATAGAAATACAAAGGATTGTAAGAAATTACTACAAAGGACTGCATGCCAAGAAATTTGAAAACCTACGTGAAATGGACAAATTTCTTGAAAAAATATAATCTTCCAAAACTCAGTGAAGAAGAAGCAGAAAGCCTGAATAGACCAATAACAGCAGATGAAATTGAACCAGTAATCAAAACACTTCTGACACACAAAAGCCCTGGACCAGATGGTTTCACAGAGGAATTCTACAAAGCATTTAAAGAAGAGCTAACCCCTATTCTTCACAGACTATTCAAAAAAATCCAGAAGGATGGAAAACTCCCAAGTTCTTTTTATTAAACCAGCATCATCCTAATTCCAAAACCATATAGAGATACAACAAAGAAAGAAAACTTCAGGCCAATATCGCTGATGAACATAGATGCTAAAATCCTCAACAAAATATTGGCAAATCACATCCAACAATATGTCCAAAAGATTATGAGTGGATCAGAAAACTATGGTACATTTACATAATGGAATCCTATACAGCAGAAAGAAAGAAGGAGCTCCTACCCTTTGAGACAGCATGGATGGAACTAGAAAGCATTATGCTGAGTGAAATAAGCAAGGCAGTGAAAGATAAGTACCATATGATCTCATCTTTAAGTTGAATCTAATCAACAAAGCAAACAAGCAAACAAAATATAACTAAAGAGACTGAAATTGAGAATAGGCTGACAGTGACCAGAGAGGAGAGGGGCAGGGATAATGGGGAAAAAGGGCAAAGGGCCTCCAGGAATAACTTTAAAGGACACATGGACAATAACATGGGTTGGAAAGAGGGGAGGGAGGTGGGGAGGTTTGGGGTGAAGGGGAGGGGTGGGGGAAAAGGCAGAAAACTGTACTTGAACAATAATAAAAAATGTTAAAAGACCTGGCTGGTATAGCTCAGTGGATTGAGCGCGGGCCTGCGAACCAGACAATCGGGGTTCGATTCCCAGTCAGGGCACATACCCGGGTTGCAGGCCAGTTCCCTGCAGGCCAGTTCCCAGCAGGGGATGCATGAAGGGCAACCATACATTGATGTTTCTCTCCCTCTCTCCTTCCCTTCCCCTCTAAAGATAAATAAATAAAATCTTTTAAAAAATGTTAAAAGAATATCATGTCATTGCTCTTAAAAAGAATCAATTTATACAAAATGTTATGTAGTAACTAAAATCCAAAATACCAAATAGCTCACATAGTCTTAAAGCATGGTTATACAATATCAGACAACGTTTCAAATAAATTTTTTCAGTAACAACAAATGATTAGCTTAAAAATTACAGAAAATTTTGTCTTAATACCATTAAAGACCAAAGAAAATACTGAAGATTACTGGACCATGTCCGTGGCTGAAGATAGGAGCACAAAGTGTAGAACAGAATGCTCTGCCCATGGACATCTTCCTAGGGATCAGGAGGGAGGTGACCTAGAGGAGGAGATTGAACAGCACACAGGAGCAGACTAGTTGCATTGAGGATGTGTGTGTACCCCCCTACACACACATTCTGACTTCCATTTGTATCCTTGACAACAGCTGAGAGGTGAGCAGAGCTTTTGATTGACTGAGGGTTCACAGGATGGGAGCTCAGACTCACCAAATGCAGAAGCCAAAGGTAACAACATATACCTCAGAGGTTTTTAATCTTTTGTCATGGACCACTCCCTGCTGTTTCCACCCCCTTGTTTTTGTCCATGTGTCCTTTATACTTAAAGTAACTCCCTGAAGTGTGTGCTAATTCTCTCAAGGATTGAAGTGTAACCAGACCTATTACTCTTAATCATTCCCTTGCATTTGCAACACTTTTTCTTGTCAGTCTGTAAGAAGTAATCAGTAATATCCATTCTGTTGCTCTCTGTAAAAAGTAATTACCTAAAGCAAACTTAAGTATAATGAATGAAAACCTTCTTTGAGTCATGCTATTAGAAAGCCAGTAAAAGCTTATCAAGGCAAGGGTTGGGGCACTCTCCCCTTGAGAGAGTAGCCATGCTATCCCTTTTCTTCCACAGGACTTGGTAGTCCATGTGAATTTGTCTCATATCTCATCCACAAGCCACAGGCACTGTGGGCCAGTGTTCGCATCAATGAAGCTTATAAATCTTGTTTCAGAATAATTGTATACACATGAATAAAATAATTAGGAATAGGATGAAACCAATTATACTAAAATGAATTATCAAAAATGTTTTAAAATAAAATTTATTCTTATTAGTATATAATTCTATAATTTTTGACAAACACATACAGCCTAGTATCCACCATGACAAACAAGAATAAAACAGTTTTAACACCTCAAAATTCTCCATATCTTTTTGTTGTCAACTCCTTCTGCAACCCCCAGCCCTGGCAATGGCTCAGCTATTTTCTACCCTATAATTTTGCCTTTTATACAATGTAATATAAATACAATTATATAATTTGTAGTCTTTTGAGTCAGTCTTCCTTTACTCTGCATAATTCATTTTGAGACACATCTAAGCTGCAGGTTAAACAATACTTCACTCTTTTTTCCCCATTGTAATGGTGCACCACCCTTTGTTTATTTCTTTCCCCCTTAAAGGGAATTTGGGGTTTCTCAGACTTATCACATTAGAAAAAAAGATGTAAACATTCAAGCACAGGTTCATTGTGTGAACTTAAGTTTTTTTTTCCTTTCTTTTGGGTAAATAAGAATAGGTGCTGTCTTGTTTTATTTAAAAAGATACCCAATTTTAGAGTAAAATTAAAGAAATGCAGAACTATTTCTTTTTTAATTGTGCAAATGGCTATTTATTGCTTATAATAAAAACTTAAATGCAGTATGTTATAGTTGTAAAAAAACTCACACAAGTTAGGCAAAAGTGAAAATGCTTATTAGATGATTTCCTCTGTATAATTTTGATAGCCAAGACATTAGAAGGTAAGGCGCATATACATAAACTAATAGTAATAGCTAGCATTTATTTGTCACTTACTTAATGTAAGCTGTTGTCCCACATACAACCTTCACCCAACCTTAACAGTAGTAATTGTTACAGGTGATAAAACTTGTGCATGGTCACAACTATTGAATTATAGAGCTTAGATTCAATCCCAGGAAGTCAAATTTGGTGTTCCATGAATATCAAGTGGAACAAAGCAATATCTCTAATAAATGATTTCTTAATTTATATATCTTATCTATGATTAGTATATGAAATATTAAAAGTAAACATTTAATTATTTTGTCTCTATCTTTTAAAACAATTATTCTTGTTTGTTGTTGCTGTTGTCCCAGTTTTTCCCCCTTTGCTCCCCATCTTTCCCCACCCCTGCTTCCACAGTCCTTCCCCACCCTGTTGTCCATGTCCATGGGTCATTCATACATGTTCTTTGACTACTCCCTTTTCCTTCTTTCCACCATTCCACCTCTACCCTTTTTCCTCTGGCAACTGTTAGTATTCCATTGTGTAGATGAATCACAGTTTGTTAATCCATTCATTTACTAATGGGCACTTGGGCTGTTTCCAACTTTTGGCTATTGTAAATAGCGCTGCTATAAATATGGGGTGTATAAGCTTCTTTGAATTGGTGTTTTAAGATTCTTAGGGTATATTCCCCACAGTGGGATCTCTAGGTAAAAAGGCAGTTCCATTTTTAATTTTTTTTAGGAAATTCCATACTGTTTTCCTCAGTGGCTGCACCAGTCCACGTTCCCACCAACAATGTAATAAAGTTCCCTCTTCTCTACATCCTTGCCAGCATTTATTTGTTGATTTATTAATTATAGCCAGTCTGATAGGTATGAAGTGATATCTCATTGTGGTTTTACTTTGCATCTCTCTGATGGTCAGTGATGTGGAGCATCTTTTCAAATGTCTATGGACCATCTCATCAAAGAGGTGTTTATTCAGGTCCTCTGACCATGTTTTTTTGTATGGAACATTTTATTTTGCTTTCTTTTTGTTTCTTATTGTTCAAGGACTGTTGTCTGCCTTGTCCCCCCAGCATTACCCCCTACCACAACCATTCCCACCTCCCTCTCCTGATTCCAACCCCCCTTGGTTTTGTCTATGTGTCCTTTATAGTTGTTCTTGTAAACCCTTCACCTTTTCTCCCCCATTATCCCATCCCACCTCCCCTCTGGTTACTGTCACATTATTCTAAACTTCAATGTCTCTGGTTATATTTTGCTTGGTTGTTTGTTTTGTTGATTAGGTTCCACTTAAAGGTGAGCTCATGCGACAGTTTTCTGAGTTGATTGTTTGTCTTCCTGGTGTTGAGTTTCATGAGTTCTTTATATATTTTGGAGATTGAACCCTTGTCCAATGTATCATTGGCAAATATGTTTTCCCATAAAGCCAGTTCTTTTTTCAGCTTGATAATGGTTTCTTTAGCTATGCATAGACTTTTTAATTTGACATAATCCCCGTTGTTTATTTTTCCTTTATTTCCTTTGCCCTAGGAGATGCATTGACAAAAAGATAGCTACATGGGATTTCTGAAATTTTATGGCCTATATTTTCCTGTAGGACTTTTATGATACCATGTCTTATATTTAAGTCATTTACCTGTTTTCTATTTATTCTGCTGTATGGTGTAAGTTGGTAGTCTAGTTTTATTTATTTATTTATCTTGCATGTAAAATTCCAGTTCTCTCGATTGTGGGGGTGACCTCTCCACGAATCCCCCCGGTGCCACGGACATGCGTGAATGAGTAAATATGGCCGAGACAAGATGAGATCTGTTTGGGGATGGAGGAGTGGGCTGTGGCCAGTTTCTCACGGGAGACAAAGGCCAGCAGCAGCCAGTTTCTCCGAGGAGAAAAAGGCCCTGAGCGCCTTTCGCCATAGCCTTTTATTGGGTTGTAATACACAGGAATACAGGGTGGCAAGAATCAAACAATAGATAACATTTCAAAGAGATCTGAAGGCTTCAGTCTGAGTGAGTGTCTGTCAGGAAGAGAGTTGCAGAAACTTTGGGAGACATACTCATTTCCTCTTGGACCCTTATCGTATTAATGAAAGCACTCTTAGCAGAGCAAATTTCACAGGTTTATCAGGAAGTCTTTGTGATGCCAGATTTTCCTCCAAGACACACTCTAGCAAGGCAAGGAGCTGCACTTCTCCTCAACAGGTATTCAGGCTTAAGGGGATTAGAGCCAGGAAGTGCTTCTCCCAGAGAACATGGGGACTCGGGCTATGTCAGAACTGGGGGGTGAGAGTCCATTGCTCTTTGTCACAGCCCCCCCCAGTCCTTCCATGAAGGCCTCCCAAGTGATTGAGTCTGGCTTAGGTTGCCCCCCTGCTGTGAGGGGTCTTACTCGTCATTAACTTCTGACCAAGCTCTGGGGGCAGGGAGAGGAACTGAGGCAGCATTTGCTACCAGAGACAGGCTTTGTGTCCTGCGACTGGCATTCCAAAGGTCGTCTCTCACCTCTAGCCACTAGAGGTAGAGATACAATTCCTAAAAATAGGCAGAGTGGACTACTACAATCAATGCCATTTATTGAAGAGGCTATTTTTACTCCATTGTAATTTCATGCCCCCTTTATAAAAAATGTTAATTAATCACAGAGATTTGGGTTTATTTCTGGGCTCTTCTTTGTATTCCATTGATCTATGTGTCTGTTTCTATGTTTGTACCAGACTGTTTTGATTATAGCGGATTTGTAGCACAGTTTGCTATCAAGAATTTTGATCCCTCCAACTTTGTTCTTCTTTCTCAGGATTGCTGAAGTATTAGTTTTATTTATTTAATTGTTGTTCAGGTATAATTGTCTCAATTTTCCCACCACCACTTTCCCCCACCCCACCCACCCTATCTTCCCACCCCCAGTCCCACCCTCCTTTGGCTTTGTCCATGGGTCGTTTATACCTGTTCCTCAATGTCTCTTCCCCTTCTTTCCCTGATTACCCTTTTACCCCTCCCCTCTGGTTATTGTCAGTTTGTTCTTAATTTCAATGTCTTTGTTTATATTTTGCTTGCTTATTTGTTTTGTTGATTATGTTCCACTTAGAGTCGAGATCATATGGTATTTTTCTTTCACCACCTGATTCCATATAGATTTTTTAAGAATTTGTTCTAGATCTGCAAAATATGCCACTGGTATTTTAATAGGGATTGCATTGAATCTATAGATTGCTTTGGGTAGTATGGACATTTTGATGATGTTGAATCTTCCAATCCATGAGTAGGGTATATGCTCCCATTTATCTGGATCTTTATTAATTTCTTTCTTCAGTGTTCTATAGTATTTCAAGTGTAGGTCTTTTTACGGCTTGGTTCAGTGTATTCCTAGGTACTTTATTATTGTTTTTCTGTTGCTATAGTAAATGGGATTTTTTTCCTTGCTTTCTCTTTCTGATAGTTCTTGTCGGTGTATGAAAGTGTCAGTGATTTCTGAATTTTGACTTTGTATCCTGCTACTTTGCTGCATTCACTTATTATGTTGAGTAGTTTTTTGGTGGAGCCTATAGCATTTTCAGTGTATACTATCATGCCACCCACAATTAATGACAGTGTTACTTCCTCTTCTCCAATTTGGATGTGTTTCATTTCCTCTTCTCTGATGGTTGTGGCTAGAAGTACTATGTTGAATAAGAGCAGTGAGAGTGGTAAACCTTGTCTTGTTACTGACCCTAAGGGGGACATTTTATTTTTTGCCCATTGAGTATGATGTTGAAAGTAGATTTTTTTATATATGGCATTTATTATGTTGAGGTATACTGTATTCCCACTTTTCTGAGTGTTTTTGTATTATAAATAGATGCTGGATTTTTATCAAATACTTTTTTCTGCATCTGTTGATATGATTGTGAAACTTTTAATCTCATTTTCTTTATGTGATGTATCAGATTTATTGATTTGTTAATATTGTACCATACTTGCGAATATTGTACCATACTTGCAAATATTGTACCATACTTGCATCCCTAGAATAACTCTCACTTGATCATGGTATATAATCTTTTTAATGTATTGTTGATGGTAGTGTGCTAGTATTTCATTGAGAATTTTCTCATTTATGTTTATCAAAGACATTGGCCTGTAATTTTCTTTTTTTATTGTACGTTTACCTGGTTTGGGGATTAGGGTGAGCTAGTCTCATAAAAAGAGTTTGAGAGTCTTCCCTCTTCCTGAAATTTTTGGAATAGTTTGTGAGGAATAGTATTCTTTGAATGTTTGGTAAAATTTGCCTATGTAGCCATCTGGTCCTGGGCTTTTATGTGCCATATTTTTTTATTACTACTTCAATTTTGATAGTTGTAATTGGGTTGTTCAGGTTTGCTACTTCCTGTTTCAGTTTTGGAAGATTGTATGATTTATAGATATTTATCCATTTCACCCACTGTGTCCAATTTCTTGGCATATAGTTGTTCATAGTAATTTTTTATAATCTTTTGTATTTCTGTAGTACCAGTTGTAATCTCTCTTTTTAATTTCTGATTTTATTTATTTGGGGCCTCTCTCTTTTTATCTTGATGAGTCTGGTTAACTGTCAATTTTGTTTACTCTTTCAAAATGCCAGCTCCTGGATTCACTGATCCTTTGAATTGTTTTGTTTTGTTTTGTTTTTTGCCTCTATGTCATTTAATTCTGCACTGATCTTATCTCCTGCCTTCTGCTAGTGCTATGCTTTGTTTGTTGTTGTTCCTTGAGTTCTTTTAGATGTTGGGTTAGATTGTGTATTTGAGGTTTTTATACCTTCTTTAGATAGGTCTTGCTTGGACTTTCCTCTCAATACAACTCTAGCTCTGTCTCATAGATTTTAGGTTGTCATATATTCATTATCTTTCTTGATCTCATTGTTAACCCATTCATTATTTTTAAAAATGTTATTCAGCTTGCATATATTCAGATGTTTTTGAGTTTTTTTCTTGAGGTTGGTTTTTAGTTCCAAGCCATTGTGATCCAATAAGGGATTTGATATCATTTCAATTTTCTTGAATTTGGTGAGTCTTGTTTTGTGTCCTACCATGTAGTTTATCTTTAAGAATGACCCATTAACATTTGAGAAGAATGTGTATTTTGCTTCCTTGGGGTAAAATGTTCTATAAATATCAATTAAGTCCATTTGATCTAGACTATCAGTCAATTGTACAGTTTTTGTTGTTTTTTTCTTTGGAAGATCTAGTCATTGTTGACAATAAGATTTTAAAATCCCTTGCAGTGACTGTATTGCTGTCTATCTCTTTCTTAAAATCCTCCAATAATTTCTTTTATATTTAGGTGTACCTACATTGGATACATATATGTTTACAAGAGTTATATATTCTTGCTGGACAGCTCCGCTAAGTATTTTGAAGTGAGCTTCTTTGTCTCTTGTTATGGCCTTTGTTTTGAAGTCTATTTTGTCTGATATAAATAATGCTACCATAGGTTTTTTTTCATATTCATTTGTGTACAATATTTTTTTCCTTCTCTTCACTTTCAAACTGTGTATATCTTTTGTTCACAGCATACTTGTGGGTCATGTTTTCTTATTCATTCAGCTACACTTCATCTTTTGATTGAAGCATTTTATCCATTTATAGTTAAAGTTATTGTTGATAGGTAGTTATTCATTGCCTTTTTTTCTCTTTGTACCTGTGTCCTCGCCACCCCACTCTCTCTCTCTTGCTGTCTTTCTCTTTTACTTCTTCTTAAAGCAGTCCCTTCAGCTTCTCTTGCAGTGTTGGCTTGATGGAGGTGTAATATTTTAGCCTACTTTTGCCCAGAAAGCTCTTTATTTTACCTTCCATTTTAAATGAGAGCCTTGCTGAATAGAGTAGTCTTGGTTGTAGGTCCTTGATTTCCATTACTTGGAATATGTCTTGACAACCCCTTCTGGCTTTTCACGTTTCTATTGAGAAATAAGCTGATGACCTTACCAGAGTGCTCTTGTAGATTACTAGCTGTTTCTCCCTTGCTACCTTTAAGTTTCTCTCCTCATCTAAAATTTTGTCATTTTGATTTTAATTTGTTGATTATTTGTTGATTTGTTTAATTCCAACTTGCTGATTCAATCCTCTGCTTTATCTTGCCTGCTCTTCATTTCTTCTATTGTGTTTTTCATTTCTGATATTGTATTCTTCATTTCCATCTGGTTCTTGTTCAAGTTTTCTATGTCCTTTTTCATGCTGATGTAAGTCCCACTTAGTTCTTTGCAGCTCTCACTAAGTTCCTTGAGCATTCTTATAACAATTACTTTGAACTCTATGTGTGATAAGTTGCTTGCCTCAATTTTTCTTAGCTCTTTTTTTGGATATGTCTCCTTTTCTTTTGTTTCAGGATATTTCTATTTCTCCCCACTTTAGTTGTCTCCTTGTTTTTGTTTCTATGTATTAGATTGATTTGCTTTGACTCTCTGCCTTATGGAGTGGCCTTGTGTGTTAGGAGTCCTGTGGGACCCAGTGGTGCAGACTCCTCGATCTCCTGATCTGGATGCTCTATGAATGAGTTCTACGTGGGCTATGTAGACTTTTGTGTTGTATTTGAGTCCTGATTATCACTGGCCCATTCATTGGCAAAAGCTGTTGTACATCTGTCTCACTAAGAGACTCAACCTCCGCCACTTGTATGCTGTTGTATAGATGTTGAAGAACAAAGCAAAACAACACCAAAAACAAGCAAAATCACCTGCCCACCACATCAATATCAACAATAAGAGAACAAAAAACAATGAAAGCATAGAGAGAAATGAAAAAGTAAGGAAAAGAGAAAGGGAAAAAGAATATGAGAAGACCTACAGAAAGAAAAAGGATTATGAGAGTAGAAGAGCAAAGAGAGCTACTACTCATGATGAATTAAAAGAGGATAATGGGGAAGAGGAACA
Organism: Artibeus jamaicensis; assembly: GCF_021234435.1. NCBI lineage: Eukaryota > Metazoa > Chordata > Mammalia > Chiroptera > Phyllostomidae > Artibeus > Artibeus jamaicensis. The sequence goes on along the minus strand of NW_026521788.1, from coordinate 36,341,401 downwards.
TAGTAAAGATAATAATAATAAATTGAGGGAAGAAGGGAACAGTAGAGTACTCTAAGAGAATATTAGAAAAGGAGATGTGAAAGAAAAATTGGAGCACCAAAAATAAGAGAAGAAATATATAAAAAGTATAAATAAAATGGCTATGGAAAAGAAAAGTAACTAAGATATTGAAAAAAGAACCAAATAGATTTGTCTCAGCACAGTTTAGATCTTGACTTATGGTTTCTCCCTTTGGATACTCTTCTGAAGTCTGGGTCTGGTATAAGCCAATCTCTGATACTGTATGTATCTGTCCCTCAGCCACCTTTTTAAAGCTACAGGAGATCAACACTTTGAGGCTGATTCCTCTGGGTTTGGTTTCTCCCAGGTTGGGCCAAGCTGCTATGCAAAGATGGCTTTTATCAGCACTGGGTCCAAGTGTGTGTCAGCAAATGTCTCAAGTTGCCACAAGATCTACCTCTGTCTGTCTGCCTACTGGCCTGTTGTCAGTCTTAGCCTAGTCACAGACTAGACTATTTCTTAGAGGGCTTCTCACAGGAACAATGAGCTGTGATTCCTGGACTTCCCATGGCAGATGCCTTTCAGATTTCAAGGAAAATGGTGAGTTTGTTCTCCCCCTCCTGAGCCATTAGTCTGAGTCTGTCTAGGATTATCTCCCTGTTTTGGGCAGGGTAGGGCCCCTATTAAGGTTCCTGAGCCCAGATTTTGTGTGTTTAGCAACACATAGAAGGGTGTTTCTGTAGCTCTCTCAGGAGAGGGGAGTACTGGTCTGTTTCCCAGGATAGTGTATAAATTGGCTGTACCCTACCACCAGCCTCTGATGACCCCCGAGTCTTTTTTATGTTGCAGTTTCCTTACCAAGGGTTAAGATTCAGGATGGGAATGAAAGCAGGGGGAAAAAAGAAAGAAACAAAAACAATAGAACACCAAGAGAGAGCCAAGCTGACAATAGAGCAAAAAAAAAAAGGATGTGAGTGGAGCAAACAAGTTTACAGAGGTTGTGGCAAAGGGATTTCTAGAGTGTGTGGGGGAGTAGTATTTCATAGGGTAAGGTGATTGATTTTCCCTTGGGAAGGGCTAGCTCTCCTCAAGGAGGATGTTTGTTGTGGAGCCCAGGCATATTGAGGCCCCCCCAAATCCCACAACTACGTCCTCAAGACTCTCCCCAGTGCCTTACATTCCATATTCCACTCACATGACTCCAGACTGTACCACCTTCCCTTCACTGTGGCCCAAGTTGGGTAGGCATACACACAAAATCTGTGCTTTGACCTTTTAAGGGAGAAAAAAAGGATGGTGAGTTTGTCTTCAGTAGTTTTCATCTCTCCCCAAGGCAGAAAGCTAGTTTATTCATGGGAGCTATCCTCCATCTGGCTGACTGAGGGGCCCAGTCCCTACTACAACATCTGCCTTGAGAGGATTTCTAGTTGTGGATTGAATCCCCAGCTGGGGTATATACAAGAGGCAAGCTATCCATGCTTCTCTCCCATGCCCATGCCTCTTCCCCCTCTCCCAAATCAATAGATTATATCCTGTATGCATCGTCTTCTTTCAGGTCTGGTATCATCCTGATGGTGGGGAAAAGAATGGAAGAATCCAGCAGTTACATCAAAACATAGGGCTGTGGTAGGGGGTTTCCTACACCACTTTCCTCCAGTGAGTCAGCCTCAGGCTCCTGCCACTGAACTGGGCTCCTGCTGCTGAGCCACGCAGCTATGCGGCTGCTGCACTCCTGGGGTGGTGTCTGCCTCCAGCCTTCTCAGTCAGACTCTGCCCCTAAAGCCCAGTTCAAGGTTACTGTGACACCCTGGGTCAAAGAGGTGACAGCTTTTTCCCCAGTAAGTCCATAGTCTCTGGACCCTTGCTCTGGCAGTGGTAGGGTGAGCAGCCCTTTCCTGAGCAGAGGGTACTGAGACAAGTTTGGGTGCCTGGAGTGGGGGCTATCTGAGGCTTCTTCCCAGGTAGGATACTTTAAAATCCACAAAAATGGCTCCCATCCCAAATCTGTACGGCCAGAGGTGCTGGGCTGGGCAGCAGCAGTGGCAGCTGCTCCACCAGGAGAGTCCAGGCCAGACTTTCACACATACTCACACACTCGCCCACCTACATGCTCACACACACACTCTCACTCACACTCAACTGGATTTTTGAGTTAATTGCTGTGCAGTGTTGTAGACCACTCTGCCTGATTTTAGGAATTTTATCTCTACCCCTTGTGGCTAAGGGCGAGAGACGACCTTTGAAATGCCAGCCGCAGGAGACAAAGCCTGTCTCTGGTAGCAAATGCTGCCTCAGTTCCTCTCCCTGCCCCCAGAGCTTGGTCGGAAGTCAATGATGGGTAAGACCCCTCACAGTGGAGGGCAGACTCAATCACTTGGGAGGCCTTCATGGAAGGAGTCGGGGGGCTGCAACAAGCAATGGACTCTCACCCCCCGACTCTGACAAAGCCCAAGTCCCCATGTTCTCTGGGAGAAGCACTTCCTGGTTCTAATCCTCTTAAGCCTGAATACTTGATGGGGATTGGTGCAGCTCCTTGCCTTGCTAGAGCGTGTCCTGGGGAAAAATCTGGCATCACAAAGGCTTCCTGATAAACCTGTGAAATCTGCTCTGCTAAGAGTGCTTTCATTCATACGATAAGGGTCCAAGAGGAAATGAGTATGTCTCCCAAAATTTCTGCAACTCTCTTCCTGACAGACACTGACTCAGACTCTGAAGCCCTCAGATCTCTTTGAAGTGTTATCTACTGTTTGATCCTTGCTGCCCTGTATTCCTGGGTATTACAACCCAGTAAAAGGTTATGGAAGAGGGCGCTCAGGGCCTTTTTCTCTTCAGAGATACTGGCTGCTGCTGGCCTTTGTCTCCCCTGAGAAACTGGCCACAGCCCAATCCTCCATCCCCAAACAGATCTCATCTTGTCTCGGCCATATTCATATTCATTCACGTGTGCCTGTGACACCAGGGGGACTCGGGAGAGAAGTCGCTCCCACAGTGTGGTTTAGCTGGAGGACTGGTGTGGGGCTGGAAGCAAGGACATGGAGCTTCCACCTACTCTGCAGCCATCTTGGAACCTCAGAACTATTTCTTTAAAACCTTAAAAAAAAAGATGTTTTAAAAGGTGAAACTCTATTCTTTTTAGGACTTTTATGTGTTTTAATCAATTGGAGGAGTAGTTTATAACATAACAAAGTCTATGTTTACTTATAATGGCTCTATTCATAATAATTTCATTAGCTCTTAAGAAAGTTTTTTGGTCATCATATGAAGATAAATATTTCCCTTGTTTACCTGTTCACACACCTTGTAAACCTTTTCCCATTAGAACAGTGTGATTATCCTGCTGTGGCTGAGGTCTTACTGTGCTCTTGTTGGGAATCAGGCCATGACCAGATAGGGTTCAAGCTCCTACCCAAGCATTTGGGTTGACCACTCCATTTTGAGAGCATTTCCTTGTACAATGGGCTAAGTGAAAGCAAGCTAATGTTGAGGGAAGATTCCAGACCTGCATTAGAAAACCTGTAATAGATCCAGTTCTTCCATCAACTAGCTATGTGAACTGACCAAATACTTTGCCTTAATGGTGTCAGTTTCAAAGCTCTAACTAAGCTGAAGTGAGTAAGGTGCTCAGGGCATAAAATCTGGGAGCCAGTCACTCTCGGGGTAGGCCCTGCACCTATATGACCCTCTGAGCAAGTACTCCTCAAAATTTTCACTCCAAATGCTTCACTTTCCC